>NW_028274807.1:94488080-95705892 GCF_037043125.1 Eumetopias jubatus | reverse complement strand
TTTGCTTGGGAATAAAGGGTATCCTGGAATGTGGATTTTGAGCCCTAAAACCAAGAAAATCCTGGGCAAACACGGACAGCTGGTCACGCTAGCACTCAGACCTAGACCAGGAACCATTACCAGGATAAAAACCGGATCTTGATTGGCTGAAACTGAGGCTCCCAGCAAAGGGGATGTGATCTCATGTTTGGTTTCAGGACATGTTTCTGAAGTTCTGAGGTGTGGCTCTGGCCTACCTGTGTCTGACTCCTCTGGGAGAAAATTCCTGGGCACCTAGACCTCCTGATTTAGAATCTCTGAGCACTGAAATAAATAATTAAAATTTTTTTTAGTTTTATTTATTTAAGTGATCTCTACATCCAACGTGGGGCTCGAACTCACAATCCCGAGATCAAGAGTCACATCCTCCTCCCATTGAGACGTCCAGGTGACCCAAGAAATTCATTTTTATCAAGCATGCAGATGATAGCTCTACAGACTAGTACTTGGAGAAACACTAGTTTAGACCAAACAGTCCTCACCCCTGAAGCTGGCATCAAGACCCAACATGTCATGGCTTCTGTGCAATGGGGCAGGGCAGGGGAGGATGCTGGGGAGTCACGCCCATCCCCACACACCTACTCTAGTTCCCTGATTTAAGTTCAAGTCGTCCTGTCTCCCAGAAGGAAAGGAAGCTGGTTGGGAATTGCTTATTCCTAGAGAAACCACAGTTTCCTGGCAATGCCCAAGGGTATTAGTGAGACGACCCTCACTAAGTGTTCACAAACCAGACTTAAGAGTCACCTTTGCCCTTTTTCTGGAATATGTGTCAAGCTCTCAAGTGGTTAGCATACAGAGTCCATGACTTTCTTTAAAAAAAAAAAAGTTTTGAAAGTCAGAATAGCATTTCCTCATATTCAGTTTTTGGGGAAGCCGCGTAGATTTGAGTGGAGAGATTTGGCTCTGGCGGAGCAAACTAAACAAAGATGCTGAGCCCTTAATTTGCATATATTGTTTTTGCATGTATTTCTTGACTTCCTGAAACTTTCCGTCTGCCAACCAGAATAATTATAGAACTCACTTCATCGGGCTATTGAAGTATATGAGATACTGTTTATAAAGGTTTAGCAAAATACTTGTCTCATTACATAGTCACTAGATGTTGATCAATAATATCCTGCCTCTTCATTGATTCATTGTTCGAGGTATTCTGAGTACTGAGTAGGGCTAGGCACAGTGCTCGTCAATAAAGAACATAAAACTAAGGAGCAATCCCTGCTATTAGGGGACTCACAGTACTGGCATTAAAGGATAATGACCCTCTGATACATTCATATACAAGGTACCAAGGCGGGACAGAGAAAAAAAATGATCAATTTGGGGGATGATCTGGGTCTTGAAGAATGATGAGGAGTTTTCTAGATGAATGAGGGAGGAGATAGAAGGATATTGCTAAGAAGGGATGTAGCCTGAGCATTAATTAGGGCATGAGGCATGGAGGAGGAGGGCCCCTTTGTGAATGTCAGTGGTTTAGAAGATTGGAATGCAGGGTTCAGGTCAGGAGGAGTGGTGGATGATATTACAGGAGGCCTGGGCTGACTCGTAGGAGGAGGAAGGGCATTCCAGAGAGTTTGAACTTTTATTCTAGAGACAGAACAAGGTTTAAATAGGACTAAGTTGCATGATCACACTTGTGTTGGGGAAAGACCAATCTGGGGACAGTGCGTGAGGAGCTGGAAGGTGGCGAGGCAGGGAAATGTGTTTAGAGCTTGCTGCATTACTCAGAGTAGAGCTGACCAGGGCTTAAACCAAGAGAATATCAGGAATCGAGTGGAAAGGATGGAAAAAGGAAATGGCAGAGTAGATCCAAATGACAGGACCCAGTGATTAATTAGGCAGGAGTCAGGGAGAAGGCAGACTGGAGGGGAATTCCCGTGTCTCTGTCTTGAATGGATGCCGATGTCATTGTCCAGCTGAGGCCTATAAGGGGGCAAGTGTTGGACTTACGGAATTACAGCTCCCTGGGAGGTGGAGGTATGCAGTAGGTTGTCTGTAGCTGGAAAATGCTAGTCTGGTGAGAGGCTGGGAGTCAGCAAGGAACAGCCTTCAGATCCTGGAATCTGGGGGTGATGATAAATCTGCCTGGGATGATGCCTCACTGTAGTGAGTAGCCCAGAAAGAGGACAACAGAATTCCCTGAAGCTCGTGGACAACAATTTAGTGTTCTCCCAAGTCCAGGCCAGAAAAGTTAAACATTCACTCTCCTCTTTCCAGGATCTTTCACTCATCTTTCTAGTCCCTCACTTTTTCACCTTCAAGTAACTGAGATTTTTCTTTGTTTTATTTTTTAGAGGGTGAAAATGCCAATGTTTAAAAATTTAAAGTTACTTTTTGAGAAGCTTGTTTCCCAAGTAAGTTTTTCTAAGCTGCTTTGGCATTTCTCATAGCTGTTTTCTTATGTTCTTGTCCAAAATTCAGACAGTTTTAAATAGAAAGCTTCAACAAATATATTTAAGTTAAAATAGAGTATTACTTCTCATGGAGAAAGGGGACGTGCAGGGGGGCATAGAAATGAGACGGGCCTGAGAGATATACGCAGAAGGGAGGATAATGCTGCAAAGTCTGTGTCCAAAGAACATGTTTAAGGAAGTGAAATGGAGGGGTACCTGGGTGACTCAGTTGTTAAGCATCTGCCTTTGGCTCAGGTCATGATCCTAGGGTCCTGGGATCGAGTCCCGCATCGGGCTCCCTGCTTCTCCCTTTCCCACTCCCCCACCTTGTGTTCCCTCTCTTGCTGTGTCTGTCTCTGTCAGATAAATAAATAAAATCTTAAAAAAAAAAAAGTGAAATGGATGTGTTTTCGGCAGCTGCTCGGGTATTTAGATGAGCTGTAGCTAGATACTTCAGTCTTTTTCCTCAGCAGTTACAGAGACGGCCTGGGAAAGATTAGAGGGGAAATCCCAGCAGTTTTGCATTAGAAAAAAAGTTTAAGTCTCTAGTGAGATACTCAGAAACATCTCTGCTAGCTGCAAACAAGGAACCATAGGTCCAGCGAAGGAAAAAAAATCCTGTAGCAACCCAGGAAGTAAAGACTCCAGATAATGGCCGCCACCTAGTGGGTAACTGGAACATTTTGGAAAAAAAAATTGAAAGAATTTCAGAACTTGGGGATGGCTTAAAAGAATTATTATGAGTTTTATTCACTCTTGTAATAAACATTCATTGAGGACTCGCTATGCATGAAGAATATTAATAAGTTCTAGTTTAGTTAAGAATTATTTGTAGTTGAGTCTACTAACCGAGATACCCAAGTATTCTAACCTTACTTTCCTATGACATAATTACTATCTATATTAAACCTCCATTTGTTTGGTGATGAAGACTTCATCTCAGTCACTTTAGTGCCCCTACACCCCTTGCCTTGGTTAGTTTGAGCTCTGGGGTTTAGCTGGTGAGAGGCATCCCCTTCCAGTGCTCTCTGTTGCTGTCCCGCCCCAGTCGTGTGCTGACATGATTTTGTTTCTGTCGGTTCTTTGGACTTTGGCCCCCACAGGTCACTGTTGAATCTGCTCTCATTTCCATGCACAGGATTTCTTCATGTCTGCCTCTCTCTCAGTTATTCCATTGCCTTCTCAGACATTCTGCTGCTCCTGGAAGGCCATTGACTGCCGTATGATTAGGCACATCGAACATTCATGTTTGTGTCGGCGTCTTGATGCTTCCCTTGGTTTTATCTAGGAACTGGTTCGCAGGTCCCTTTGACCTTACATTCTCCAGATCTCCCTTGGGCTTCTTTTGTCTCTATTTTCCCGAGGCATGGAAGAGCTTTGTTTTGTTCAAATATCCCTGTGAGGCTAAATCACAGTCCGCATGTTGGACAGCAAATGCAGATAGGACCAGTAGGGTAAACTGAGACCGGATAATAAAACATTTTATTCGTTATGCTAAAGAATGTTGTATAAAGGCATTGCAATCAGAAGGCTATTTCAGGAGTTTGGGTCGGAGATGAAACGATACTGACTTGGGCGTTGGAGTTTTTCTGGACAATTTAAAAAGCTGGTCAATTTAAGAGACAATAGGTGGTAGAACCTACTATACTTGGAAACCCCAACTTTCTCTAGCCCAAACAGCACCTCTGTGAAAATTAGACAAAAGCAGTTCCTACAGGAAGAGGCAAGGCATGAGTCGATAGCTTAGAAGAATAGTGGGGTTTAGATTTGATCCACCCCCCCACCCTTGCCTGGGTGCCTCTGAAGTTGGGCTTGCCCAACCACATGGGATGACCCTGAGTGTGGAAGTGGAGAGTGGAAGGAAGGGCCAAGTCTGTGCCC
The DNA here is from genome assembly GCF_037043125.1 of Eumetopias jubatus. Lineage (NCBI taxonomy): Eukaryota > Metazoa > Chordata > Mammalia > Carnivora > Otariidae > Eumetopias > Eumetopias jubatus. The sequence goes on along the minus strand of NW_028274807.1, from coordinate 95,701,582 downwards.
TGAAGAGACATGTCTGGAAATAAGTTTCTATGCACTAGTTTTTTTGCCCTTTTATGTTTTAGGGAATGACTCTGTAGGATGATAAGCTGCAGTCTGGTGTGCCATGTGAACTTCTTATCTGTTTTTCTCCACTAGAATTATGATACAGTGCGCAAAGTTAAAAGGTCATAAAAAGAAACTACATGATTTGGGTGATTTTTTTTTTAAAGATTTCATGTATTCATGAGAGAGGGAGAGACAGAGACAGAGCACAAGCAGGGGGAGAGGCAGAGGCAGAGGGAGAGGGAGAAACAGATTCCCCCCTGAGCTGGGAGCCCGACGACGTGGGGCTCCATCCCAGAACCTGGAAATCACGACCTGAGCTGAAGGCAGATACTTAACCAGCTGAGCCACCCAGGTGCCACTGGGTGATTCTTAAGAGAAAAGCTACCTCATGATGAAAATTTCTAAAAAGGTTTCCTTGGGGAAGTCCAAAAATCTGTCATGGCGAAGAACAGCCTAAGGAGTTATGACAACTACATGTGATGTGATATCCTGGATGGGACCCTTGAGCAGTGAAAAAGTATTAAGTAAAACCAAAGAAATCTGAAAAAACGACAGGCTTTAGTTAATAAAAATGTGTCAATATTTGTTGATTAGTTCTAACAAGTGCACCATACTAACGTAAAATGTTAGTTAATAGGGGAAGTTGGGTAAGGGTATAGTAGAACTACAGGTACTATCTTTGAATTTTTCTGTAATTGTAAACCTCCTAAAAAATGAGCTACCTTTAAAAAAGAAATAAATGGAAGATGAATACATATGAAAACAAGGAAAACAAAATGTTTCCTTGGTTAGAGAAACCAGAGTGCACCATGAGCATTAAACAGACGAATTTATTCTCTCAGGCATCATGGGGCATATTAGGCCTACAACCTAGCTGGGGAGATGTGCCATATACTTTTGTATGAGTGGATCACAAGTACATGCCATATATAAAATTCCAAATGACTGAACCATGCAAGAAATCTTGGAATTTAGAGGAGTAAGAAATAAGTTTGGTGGAAAGAAGGAGGGTTGGTTAGTGGTAGGGGAAGAAATCAGCAAAACTCTCACGTAAAAGGTGGGAATTCAACTGAATTTGAAGGAAGAGTGGGGCTTGAACTAATTTAATTTAATTCCCCAAATATATATTAAATGATCATCAACTGTATGCAAAACACTGTATAATATGGACTGATGGCTAACTTTATTCCTTAGATTATAATAAGCAGACACTTGAATTCAAAGAAGCCCCATTCAAGAATCAGTCTGATATCTTGTTCAGTCTGGTGTTTTTTCTTAATCTCTCTTTCTTACTGATATGTATTTTTCTTGAAGATGAGGTAAAATTCACTATTCAGCAGCTTTCTTGAACGTGAAGACTACAACTGCTGACATTGTACGCAGTAGCAAATGCCGCTGCCTCTGAGTACCTTATTCAGATCGTTGCAACATAGTTTTCACTGCAAGGAAACACTCACTGCGTAATGAAATGAGATCCTACCTGGAAGTGAGATCTCTGGACCATGTGGTGTGTGTTTAATTTGATAAGAAAGTGCCAAACTGTTTTCAAAAGTGATGCACAATTTTGCATTCTCATCAGAGATGCATGAGAGTTTCAGTTGCTCTACCTCCTTGGCAACCTTTCATATTGTGAACCATTTTTAATTTAGCCGTTCCTTTGGGTGTGTAATGGTTCCTCATTATGGTTTTATTTTGCATTTTAATGATGCATTATGATGTCGAACTGACCATGTGTTATCTTCTTTGGTTAAGCCTTCATCCTCTTTGTCCATTTTTAAGTGGGGTTTGTTGTTTTCCATTATTATAAGTTTGAAATACATTTTAGATACATCTCTTATCAGATAGATGCTTTGGAAATATTGTCTCACTCTCTGTGACTTGCTTTTCCATTTTTTTCCAGCATTCTCTCTCTCTCTCTTTCTCTCTTATTCAACCTGCAAAGAGATGACTCTATTCCAAACTTTATTCCAAACTGTAACTTAAATTTGGTCTCCCCACCCTTTTCTCCTCTTTTTTCTTCTTGTGCACACGTGTGTGTGCACGTGTGTGTGTGCTATAACTCTATAATTTTTAGTTCTTTATGTGTCTAGTTTTGGATATCCACCACAGTCAAGATCACAGCACTTCTGTCATGATAGAGATTCCTGGTGTTGCTCTTTTATAACCATATGCATGGATTCCCCTGTCCTGACCCACCCCTCCTAGCCCCTGACAACTGCTAATGTTTGTCATTTCAAAATGTTATATACATGGATTCATACAATATGTTACCTTTTGAGATTTTTTCGCTCATCATAATTCTCTAAAGATTGTTATGTATCAACAGTTTGTTTCTTTTAAATGCTGAGTTTTTTCCATAAAATTCTTCTACCATAGTTATTTTGACCATTGAAGGATACCTGAGTTGTTTCCAGTTTTGGGTTATTAGAAATAAAGCTGATATGAACATTCATGTAAAGATTTTTATATGGATATAGTTTTCATTTCTCTAGGACAAACACCAAAATTGTAATTGCTGGGTCATATGGGTAATTGCATGTTTAGTCTTATAAGAAACTGTCAAGCTACTTTCCAGAATCGTACCACCTTACATTCTTGCCAGCTGTGCATGGTTGACCTGGTTTCTCTACATTCTCACCAGCATGTGGTTTTGTCACTATTTTTTATTTTAGTCATCCTGATAGGTGTGTAGTGATATCTTATCATAGTTTTAATTTGCACTTTCCTGGGAGCTTGTGATGCTGAATACCTTTTCATGTGTTAATTGTCATCCATACATTCTCTTCGATGAAATATCTGTCCATGTTATTTGCCCATTTTCTAGTTGGGTTATTGATTTACTGCTAAGTTTTGTAGTTTTTTATGTATTCTAGATGCTAGTCGCTTGTTGGATATGTGGTTGGCAAATATTTTTTTCCTGTTGCGCAGCATGTCTTTTCTTTCCCTTCACATAGTCTTTCTGAAAGCAAAAGTTTTTAATTTTGTCGAAGTTTAATATATGGATTTTTTCCTTTTATGGATTATGCTCTTGGTGTCAAGCCTAGATCCCAAAGATTTTCTCCTTATTTTCTAAAAGTTTTATAGTTTTATGTTTTACATTTAAGTCAATGATCCATTTTGAGTTAATTTTTGTATAGCTATGTGGCTTAGTTTGAGATTTTTTTTTTTCTTTTGCCTGTGGATGCCCAATTGTTGAAAAGATTATCTTTCCTCCATTTAGTTGCTTTTGTATCTTTGCCAAAAATCAGTGAAGCATATTTGAGTGGGTCTATTTCTGGGTTCTCTATTGTGTTCCATTGACCTATGACCGCATCCCTCCACCAACACCACATTGTCTTGATTACTGTAGCTATTTGGTAAACCTTCATATTGAATAGAGTGATTCCTCTCACTTTATTCTTCTCTGTCAAAATTGCTTTAGCAATTCTAGGGCCTGTGCCTTTCCATATAAGTTTTAGAATAAGCTTATCTATGTCTACAGAAAAATGTCCTAGTATCTTAAAAGAAATTGCATCAAATCTATAGATCATTTTGAGGATAACTGAAACTGTATTGAGATTTCCAATTCATGAACACAATATATTATTTATTTTGGTCTTTGATTTCTTTCATCAGCATTTTGTAATTTTCAGCACACAGATCCTGTATATGTTTTAAACATACACCTAGGTGTTTCATTTTCCTTGAAGCAACAATAAATGATATTGTGGTATAGTTTTTGCACATTCAATGTATATTGTATTGAATTACAATATATGTATTTTTTTGCATTTATCTTGCATCCTTATATCCTTGATAAACTCACTTATTAGTTCTAAATAGTCATGTTATCTGCAAATAGAGATAGTTTAATTTCTTGCTTTCCATTTTGTCTTTTATTTCTTCTTTTTTGCCTTCTTTCAGTGATTAGAACTTCCAATAATACAATGAATAGGAGTAGTAAGAGTCATAGCTTTGTCTGCAAGTGTTCAGTTTTTCACCATTAAGTAAGCTGTTAGCTGTAGATTTTTTAAAAAAATATATTTACTTATTTATCTGAGAGAGAGGGAAAGTATGAGCTGAGGGAAGGACAAGGGAGAGGGAGAGAGAATCTTAAGCAGACTCCCAGCCCAGCGTGGAGCCCAACTCAGGGCTCAATCTCACACCCCAAGATCATGACCTGAGCTGAAATCAAGAGTTGGAAGTTCAACCAACTGAGCCACCGAGGCATCCCTAGCTGTAGATTCTTTTGTAGATGCTTTTAATCAGGTTGAGACAATTCTCCTTTACCTGTAACTTGATGATTAAGGAAGGATAGTAGATAAGGACACATAGTGTTGATATGATGAATTACATTGGTTGATTTTTCAATATTGAACCAGGCTTGACTACCTGAAATAAATTTCATTTAGTCATGGTGTATAATTCTTTTTCATACATTGTTGTATTTGATTTGCTAATTTTTTGGTGAGGATTTTTTTTTTTTCATTTAAGTTCATAGTAGGTTTCTTTTTTTGTACTCTCTTTGTCTGGTTTTGGTAGCAGGGTAATACTGACCCATAAAATAGGCTGGAAGGTGTTTCCTGTTCTTCTCTGTTCAGGAAAAATTTGTGTAAAATTGGTGTTAATTCTTTAAATGTTTGGTAGAATTCTCTAGTGAAACTATCTGAGCCTGGAGATTTCTTTTCTTGAGAGTCTTTTAATTACTAATATATTAACTTAATGATTAAAAAATAAGCTATTTCATTTAGGTTGAGGTTTGGTAGTTTGTGATTTTTGAGAAATAGGTCCATTTCTTTTAAGTTTTTGAGTATATGAATATTTGAATAGAAGAATTGCTTGCAGTATTCTCTTACTATGCTTTGTAATAGCTTCAAGACCTATAGTGGTATGCTTGTTTCATTCCTGAGACTGAGACTGGTGATTTTTGTTTTCTCTTTTGATTCTTGTCAGTCTTGCTAGATGTTTATCAATTTTATTGAAATTTTTAAAAGAACTGGGTTTTGTTTCATTGATTTTTCTCTACCCATTTCCTGTGGCCAATTCTACTGATTTCTAGTCATGCTTTAATATTCCCATCCTTTTGGCTTTGGGTTTATTTTGCTTTCATTTTTCTAGTTTGTGTAGGTATGAACTTAGATGATTAATTTGAGTCCTTTTCCTATTTCTAATGTAAACACGGAGTGGAACAAATTTCCCTCTCATCACTGCTTTAGTTGCATTCTACATATTTTGATATGTTGTATTTTCATTCAATTCTCTGTATTTTTAAAATTTCCTTTGAGATTTTTCTTTCAGCAGGCTTTAGGTTTAGAATCCAGGTCACAGGCTACTTTTGTGAGCTGTGGTTCTAATGACAGTTCAATTTTCAGGCACTCTGTGGTGTTATTTTGTTCTTTCTGGTTTATCTGGGGCTCTGCTGGTGCTGAGGGGGTAAAAGTGTTTCCCCGGGCTGGGCAGGCTGGTGTCTCCTGGTGGGAAAAGGGCATCTCAGGTCTGCAAGACAAAGAGGCTTCCAGGCCTGTACAATTTGTTGTGGCAGGCCCTTCTTGCTGAGGCTCTCTGCTACTCTGAGTTCCCCAGTTGTAGGAGAGAAATTTCGGGCCTGGAGGGGAAGAAGAGTGCTTCCTTGGCCAGTTATTGTGAACAGAGCTCTGGGATCTATCCTCCTCACCAGTGGTGCCAGGCTCATCTAGATTTCATTTCCATCTAGGTTTGGGATGGGCTTACCTGGGCGGCCTTCTATTGCTAGGTTGGGAGTTGGGAAACCCCAGATCTTGATTGCCTTCTTCTGTTGGGTAGGAAGAGAGTTAAGATGCCTTTCCCCCATGTCATTCTCCAGTCCTGGGATCCTAAACTCATTTCCCTTACTATCTTCCAGGTTTCTCCTTTGGTTGCCTCTTGTGTTATTTCAATGTCTACAGTTGTAATGTGTGTAGTTTACAGTTGAGGAGCAGTGAGAAATGAGTCTCTGCCATTTTGTCTGGACAAGAAGCTTGCCAGTGTCTTTTTTTTTATTTTTATTTTTTAAAGATTTTATTTACTTATTTATTTGGGGGGGGACAGAGGGAGAGGGAGAGAATCTCAGACAGACTCTGCACTAAGCATGGAGCCTGATGTGTGGCTCTGTCTCACAACCCTGAGATCATGACCTGAGCCAAAACCAAGAGTCAGATGCCTAACTGACTGAGCCACCCAGGCGCCCCACCAATGTCTTTTAAAAAAGCAAAGGTTTTTAAAATTTTGGTGCAATTCAAATTATTGATTCTTTACCTTTTATAGTTTGTGTTTTTCGAATCTTAAATAGGAAATCTTTGCCTAAACCAATGCTGCACAGATTTTCTCTTATGTTTTCTTTTAGAAGTGTGACAGTTTTAGCTCTTATGTTTTAGTTTATGATACATTTCACAATAATTTTTGTATATATATGCTGTGAAGTAGCAATCAAGGTTCATTTTTTTTTTTTTTGCATATGGCTATCCCATTGTTCCAGCACAATTTGCTGAAAATTTTATCCCTATCTATTGAGTTACCTCCCAATAGTTGTCAAAAATCAATTATTCATATATGTGTGGGCCCATATATGGACACTATCTGTTCTGTTGTTCTATGTTTTTGCCTTTACACCAGCAAAAGCCCTCCAACTCTATTCTTCATTGTATTTCCATATTAGTTATAAATCCATGACTATAGTATATCTCCCAATTTACTTAGAGATTCTTTTATTTTTATTAGCAATGGTTTATAGTTTTCAGTGTGACTTGTCTTGCACATTATTATTAAATTTACTCCTAAGTTTTCATGGTTTTTGATGCTATTGCATATGTTATTAAAATTAAATTTTAATTTCCAGCTGTTCTTTGCTAGTATATAGATTATAATTGATTTCTTTATTAACCTTGTGTCCTGCAACCTTTCTAAATTCATTTATTAGTTCTAACACCTCTTTTGCAGATAACTTAGGATTTTTTAGATAATCATAGTGTCTGTGAATAATGACAGTTTTATTTCTTCCTTTCTAATTTATGGGACATTTAGTTCTTTTTCTTGCCTTATTGCACTGCTTAGGACTTTGAGTATAGTGTTGAATATAAGAGTGAAAGTACATATGCTTGCCTTGTTGGAATCCTAGGGGTGAAATATTCAGTTTTTCACCATTGAGCATTATGTTAGATTAAGAAGTTTCCCTTTGATTCTTACTTTGGTGAGAATTCTAAATCAGAAATAGGTTTGCGTTTTATAAAATGCTTTTTTTATATCTATTAAGATGATCATATGATTTTTTTTTTTAAGTTTCTTAATATTGTACATTCCTGGGATAGATGCCGGTTGTCAAGCTATATTGTCTTTTTATATATTGCTGAATTTTATTTGCTAATATTTTGTTAAAGATGTTTACATCTATTTTCATGAAGGATATTGGTGTGTAATTTTCTTTTCTTATCATTTGTTTGTTTGGTTTTAAGATTAGGATAATTCTGGCCTTATGAAATGAGTTGAGAAGTATTTCCTCCTGTCTTATATTCTGAGAGTTTGTGTAGAACTAGTATTATGTATTCCTTAAATATTAGGTAGAATTCATCTGTGAAGGAATCTGAGCCTAGAGGGTTTTGGGGGGATTACAGGGGGAGAAAGATAGGGGAAGTAAGGAAGACTCCTTTTAATTGTTACCTTAATATTTCTTAATACATACTTTGTAGCAATCATTGATGTTAACATTTTCAGGCCCCTTAAATTCTTTGAGGTTGAGACCCTTACAGCAGTATAGTATTTGCAGGAATTAAGCAATTCGCTTTGGTCAGCTTTTTTTCCCCTTTTCTTTGTAATGCCTCATAATTATGGTCTTCCAAATACTCCCACACTCAATTTTGTCTTTAAATGCGTCTGGTTTTCCTGTGTCTGGGAAACCATTAAGATCCAAAAAGAAGTTTCCTTTGACGTTGACTTTTCTCTCCATGACAATGTAGGTGACTAGGCTTCATCACCTTTCACTCTACCCACTGAGCAGTTGAGGTATTTTATTGCAGCAGCATGGTAAGAGCTTATGAGATTCATCTATTCTGGAAAATTAATTTAATTTCTTGGTCAGTTGAAGGCTGACCTTTTTCTTCTCACTCTTCCTTCACTGTTGACCCCTCGCAACTTTCTCTTTCACCATTTTGCTTTTTCTGCCCTTTTCCTTTTAAGTAAAATTAGAACACAGACTGTTTCGAGATTTGATCACCTTGGCTATAAAGGTACTTAAAAAATAAATGCCTTTGAATCACAGAAACTTACTTTCCCCACACTAACCTTGAGCTGTCTTCATTATACACTTTTTCACTACCACACCCTTTTTCTCTTCCCCTTTTGTACTCATAAATACCTAAACAATTCCAAATAAAGCTGGAAACTATGAACTAATGCCAGTCACAGAGATAAATCAAAAAAGCACAGTAATTTGTTGAGAAGTGAAATTAAGGACAATGAAAAAAAACTTAAGGCCTTAGAAGTTGCTGGAAGTTCCTATCAGAGCCCTTATATAAAAACTACCTGCCAACTCAAAATCCTTAAGTAACACCTCTCTTCCCCCGCTACCAGCATTCAAGACACATAAAAAGCAATTGATTATTAACCTATATTATTTTGGTTTTGTTTTATTACAAGAGTTGCAACAGCATTTCTCTCCTCTAGCATTAATTCTAAATCTGCACTTTCAGCATTTCGTTATGGACTAAATAAGTGCTGTAGGCTGACCCCTAATGTAGCATTTTTTTTTCTAGGTAAAATTGCATTTGAAACAATAATCTCTCTTGATTCAAAACCGGATTTCTTAAGAATCCAGTCTATATTTATTACTATTAGATATTCACTTTCCATTCCCTCTGCAACTCATTGCAATTTAATTTCCACACCAATCCCTCCACAGAATCTACTCTTTTCAATTCTTATTCTCCTTGACCTGTCTTTACTCTTGACAGTATAGATTGTCTATTCCTCTTAAGAGTTTCTTTTTGTTTCCATGGTATTATTTCTTCTGTCCTCTTAATACTCTGACCATTTTCTGTTGCGTTTCTGAATACCCTTTTCCCCTTTCTGCCTCTAGGGCTAGATTATTGATTTCCCTATCTCTGAGTGTGTGCTTGTGTCACATGTACAACATCTATTTGTTTGGTCTCATTTACTCTTAGGAACTCAGCTCTCTAGAATTTCAATCCTTATTTTTTTTTTCTAGCTCCTGTCTCATATTTCCAATTCTGAAGTATAATTTATTCTTTTCTTTCTTTCCCTCTCTCTCTCGGTTAGTGGCCTCATTCTATGTCAACCCACCCTCTCTTGGCTACCTAAGTATTACCCAGGGCATTTCAAAGTTGAATTTATAAGTGACTATGACTAGTCCTAGGGCTGCTAGAAGTCCCCATGATGTCTTTTTGTAAATTAGACAGTCATTCCCTTACATGAGATATTCTACTTCCTAAAACAATGTATAATAATGTCAACTTTGTAATTATTTATTTATAATGAAACATTTTATACAAATCTGTAGTGACTAGGATGTAAATGGCACTCCCTTAGATGTCATGCTGTCTTTTGTCAAGCAGTGTGCAATCCACACAACAGCAGAATAATATTTCATGTCTTTATGGCTAAGAGAGAAATAGTCAAAATGGTATTCATCATTCCTATGGGGTGCTACCAAAATTTAAGAGATGCCCTAAGGAATCTTAATGACCCCTGCTGCCTTCCAGTGGTTCATGGAGAAAATGATTAGTGTTGTGAATTAATGGGAAGAATAAGTTTAAATAGATGATATAATTATATTAGCAATATCTTGGAGGCATGTGAATAAACATCTTGGTGATATAACCTCAACATTTCTCCTTGAGGGCAACCGTCTTGGGTCCCCTCCCTCTTTGGGAGCTTTGTACTATTGCTCAATAAACTTTATTGATCAATTAACCCCCCCAAAAAAACCCACAAAAAAAACAACATTGCTCCTTCAATGATGCCGTAAAATATGTAAGATGCTCGGTGTCCAAACAGCTGGTAAGCACAAATCCTAAGAAAATATAGGTCATAATCTTGCTGGCATGCCCTATAACAAATGTCTGAGAGTTCAAAACATTTTTGGGACTTGGTGATTTACTACATAGGTTCCAGACAATCAGTGAACCATCATGAAAATAATAATCTAGAATATTTTAGGGAAGGTAGAACTTATTATCCATTGGAGCTGTTGGAAGCTTGTAAGCTTTCTTTTCTTTGAGCATTATGTAGTCACTTGAGAATAGTGTCTGATGAAAGGTAGTGGTGGCAGTTTCCGGCAGAAGACTGCAATGCTTAGTAGGGCAGCCCTAGAGAAAACATTGTGAGTGTAGAGTGGTAGTGTAAGTAGCAAATTCCTGTGTACTTCCATGAAACTTTCAGAAATACTTATGGAAAGTTTTCCAGGGGGCTAGATGATACACACTATATATATGTGTATATATTTCACATAATTATATATATATATATATATATATTTCAGAAATACTTGAATTTCCTGAAGTACTTGAACATACAGATGACCCTTGGACAATGTAGGGGTTAGAGGTACCGACTCTGCATAGTCAAAAATCCATGTATAACTTTTGACTGCCATAAAACTTAACTACTGATAGCCCACTGTTACCAGAGGCCTTACTGATAACATAAACAGTCAATTTGCACATAATTTGTACGTTAAATATATCATAAGCTGTATTCTCATAATAAAGTAAACTAAAGAAAAGAAAATGTTATTAAGAAAATCATAAGGAGGGGCGCCTGGGTGGCTCAGTCGGTAAGCGTCTGCCTTTGGCTCAGGTCATAATCCCAGGGTTCTGGGATCGAGCCCCGCCTTTGGTTCCCTGCTCCGCGGGAAGCCTGCTTCTCCCTCTCCCTCTGCTGTGTTCCCTTTCTTGCTGTGTCTCTCTCTGTTAAATAAATAAATAAAATCTTAAAAAAAAAGAAAATCATAAGGAAGAGAAAATATATTTACAGTACTGTGCAGTATTTATTGAAAAATATCCACATGCTCAGTGGACTTGAGCAGTTAAAACCTGTGTTACTCAAGGGTCAACTATATATTTCAGAAATATACTTAAATTACTTGAATTCAGAAATATATAGATATATATTTTGGAAATACTTTTGGTATTTTGGAAATACTTGGGGACAGCTTTGCTGGAGGCTGGATAACCCAGTAAAAAATGTATATGAATATATATATTCGTTAGACCTGCAGACTAATGAAGCAAAGGAAAGTCGAGTTATTTAGTATATGTATGCAATACACATCATTTATATGTGTTAAATATACCTTAGAAATTACATCGTACTTTATGCATTTGCATCTTTATTTTTCACTTGTATTATCATGAGCATTTTGCCCATGTCAATGTATATTTTTCAAAATCAATATTTAAACGTCTGTGTAGCAGTTCATTACGTGCTGTAACATGATTTGTAATTCTGTGTTTACTATGCTTGCTTTTTTACCTTTCTAAATAACACAGAATACAAAAATAGAAAAATCATAAAAGAACTAAAATCCAGAAAAATACTTATGTACAAAAAGCTGAATTATTTCCTTGGCATATATTCCTGAAGGGAAATTTTATGAGATGATTGAATAAGGGCATTTTTGTGAGCCTTGATAGGTACTTCTGAATTGTTTTCTGGAAAGGTTATACAACTTTTTTGAGAGTAATTTTTCTCTCAGGGAAAAATTGTAGGCACAATATAACTGGACTTAAGCAAGGATTTGGAAAAATCTTGCTTCATTCTGATGGAAAAGTTTGAGAAATGGAGAGGGATTTCAATAAAGTGGCTTTAATGTACTCGTGGGTGCTGATTAAAATAAAGACATCAGCCTTTTTTCCCAAGTTTTTATTTAAATTCCAATTAGTTAACATACAACACAACACTTGTTTCAGATGTAGAATTTAGTGATTCAGCAACCCCATACGACACCCAGTGTCATCACCAGTGCGCTCCTTAATCCCCATCCCCTATTTCACCCATCCTCCCACCCACTTCTCCCCTGGTAACCAGCAGTTCTCTATAATTAAGAGTTAAGAGTTTCTTGGTTTGCTTCTCTTTTTTTTTCTCTCCTATGTTCATTTGTTTTGTTTCCTAAATTCCACATGTAAGTGAAATCGTATGGTATTTGTCTTTCTCTGAGTGCCTTATCTTGCTTAGCATTAATACTCTGTAGCTCTATACACGTCCTTGCAAATGATAAGATTTCATTCTTTTTTATGGCTGAGTAATATTCCATCGTATGTGTATGTGTGTATGTATATCTGCTATAGCTTCTTTATCCATTCATCCGTTGATGGACATTTGGGCTCTATGCATAATTTGGCTATTGTTGATAATGCTGCTATCAGCATCGGGGTATATGTGCCCCTTCGAATAAGAATTTTTACATCCTTTGGGTAAATACCTGGTAGTGCAATTGCTGGATTATATGGTATTTCTGTTTTTAACTTTGTGAGGAACATCCATGCTGTTTTCCAGACACTATGGTACTGACACAGAAACAGACACATAGATCAATGGAACAGAATAGAAAGCGCAGAAATAAACCCATCAACTATATGGGCAATTAATCTTCGACAAAGCAAAAAAGAATATCTGATGGGGAAAAAAAAAAACAGTCTCTTCAGCAAATGATGTTAGGAAAACTGGACAGCAACATGCAAAAGAATGAAACTGGATCACCTTGTAACACCATACACGAAAATAAATTCAAAATGAAAGACCTCAGTGTGAGACAGGAAACCATCAAAATCCTAGAGGAGAATTGCTAACCTCTTTGACGTCGGCACAGCAACTTCTTACATGACATTAGCCTTTAAAAGTGTTTCTCAAAGCTTGCCACTGGGCTCTCTTCTTTTAAAATGATATAAATGAAAATATAGAAAGTCTGCTTAGAAAACTTGATCTAGGAAATCGGCATTTGGGAAGCAATTGCTTGGCTACCCTTTGGGGATGCCAGAGCATAGTAGTTAAATGCACTTTGGGTTTTAAAGATCACCTTCACCACCTGCTGGTTCTGTAACTTTTGTCAAGTTACCTAACCTCTCTCAAACTCATTTCTTTTTTTTTGTTGTTGTTTGTTTTTAATTAAAAGGACTTTATTTTTTGGAGCAGTTTTAGAGTCATAGTGAAACAGAAGAAGGTCCAGAGATTTCCCATATACCCTAGTCCCCATGCACTGCGTCCCCCATTATCAACACCCCCCACCAGAGTGGTACATTTGTTACATTCCACATCATTATCACCTAAGTTCACAGTTTACATACGTGTTCATTCTTGGTGTTGTGGGGTTTAGACAAATGTGTAATGATGTGTATCCATCATAGGTGGATTCATTCTTGGTGTTGTGGCATTTAGACAAATGTGTAATGATGTATATCCATCATTATAATGTCATACAGAGTATTTTCACTCCCTAAAAGTCCTCTGTGCTCCACCTATTCATCCCTCCCTCCAACCCCCACCCCTGGCAATCACTTTTCTTTTTCCATAATTTTGCCTTTTCCAGAATGTCATATATTTGGAATCATACAGTATGTAGTCTTTTCAGAGGGGCTTCTTTCACTTAATAATGTGCATTTAAATTTTCTCCATGTCTTTTCATGGCGTGATAGCTCAGGTTTTTTTTAGTGCTGAATAATTTTCCATTGTCTGTATATATCACTATTTATCCATGCACCCGCTGAAGAACAACTTGCTTGCTTCTATATTTAGGCAATTATGAATAAAGCTGCTAATAACCCCCATGTGCAGGTTTTTGTGTGGATATAAATTTTCAAAAATTCCTTTGGATGAATACCAAAGAGCACAATTGCTGGATTGTATGGTAAGAATATGTTTTTAGTTTTGTAAGAAATTGCCACACTGTCTTCTGAAGTGGCTGTACAGTTTTGCATTCCTACCAGTGAGGAATGAGAGTCCCTGTTTCTCTGCATCCTCATCAGCATTTGCTATTATCAGGGTTCCAAATTTTGGCCCTTCTAATAGGCGTGTAGTGGTATCTCATTGTTGTTTTAATTTGCATTTCCCTGATGACACATGATGTCAGTGGTTTTTCCATATGCTTATCTGCCCTGTGTATATCTTTGGTGAGGTTGTCTGTTATGGTCTTTGGCCCATTTTTTAAACCAGGTTGTTTGTTTTCTCATTTTTTAAGAGTTTTTTCTATATTTTGGATAATAGTTCTTTATCAGATGTGTCTTCCGCAAATATGTTCTTCCAATCTGGGGCTTGTCTTCTAATTCCCTTGACATTGTCTTTCACAGAGCAGAGGTTTTAAAATTTAATGAAGTCCAGATTATCTATTATTTCTTTAATGGATTATTCTTTTGGCATCTCATCCTTTTAGTTATGACCTTCCTACTTGCTCTTGTTCTTATCTATTTATACATAGCATGGACACACACATTTTTCATGCAGCATTTTTAGTTTTTTAAAATTTATACACTGTTATTTGTACAATTCTATCCTGGTAGGATTGCTACTCACTTCCACTGAGAAAATTAACTTCAATCAAAAAATTTGTTTTCCCTTACAAGGGTGAGGGAGAAGTGGGTGGAGGAAGCTGGGACAGATAAACATATTTCTCATTGAACATTTGTGAAAATGAAGTAATATAAAAGATATAAAATGCTTACCATGTTTCCTAGCACACAGGAATTACATAATTAATTATTACTAATCCAAAAGTATCTTGGTAAACTGGGAAAAAGTGAGTAAATTAAGCAAGATCAAATATGCTAGGCATAAATAGAAGTTTATATACCTAAATCCAAAAATGTGACAGGATAACTAAGCTGTCATATCAGCTTTAATGATAAAAAAAACATGACTGATTTAGTTAAATGTAAGGTCATTAGTATGATGTGTCTATCAGAAAAATCCAATTATGACCTGTGGCCGCATTAGTAGAAATATAATATTTATAATAGGGAAGGTGGTAGTACTGTCTTACTCTGTGCTGATCATACCATGCCTGAAGCCTTGTGTTCAGTTCTTGATACAAGGTTTTAAGAAGACTGGGATTGGGGCTTGGGATTAAATTCTATTTTTAAAAATTTATTTGTGTAGATGGTTGGGATTTTTCTCCCCCAGCAAAATTATTTTGAGGAAAGAATTAAAAAAATAAGTACATTTCATGTGGAAAGGAAGCTTAGGGGGATATGACAACTATCCTTAAGTACTTGAAAAGATACCATCTGGACAAGTTATAAAGTTCCTTTGGATACAGGTGATAGAAATTAGGAAAAGATAGAGAATTCACGGGAACTAGGAAGATCTGGACAACCAGGCTTCAGTGAGGCAGGAATCATGGCAGCTCTGGTGTTTTAGCTCAGCAGCAGAGCTTGAGCCTCCTTTTTCTCGGTGCTACTCCTGGTGCATCTGAACACAGACATTGCAGGGTCTTCCCAATTCTCTGGAGACAGAATCTGGTCATCCAACCCATATCAGGTCCGCTCTTGGATCAAGCAGGTACGGCCAGGTAGTAAAGTCAGCTTCAAGTTTAGGCTCCTAGGAGTCAAACCTGAGAATGGACACTCTTCACATATTCACAGCTCAGATTGCCTCCCTTTGCCTTCATTTTCTGCCTTCTCTGAAGTCCAAGTGGATGGAAAGATTTTTAAAGAAGCTTTATTGACATTCTCATCCTTTTCTTGCAGTGCATTGCCTTAAATCCATTACATGATAGTTGCTGTTGATCTGGACTTCACTGAGCAGGAGGAAATGTCCTTTATCGAGAGATTGATTTTCCTTTGAAATTAATGATTAATGTGATGCACCGTAAATGGTAGAAGGCTGTGTTTACAAATCCTTGTGTAAAAGATGGCTGTTAGGTGACAGATTTATTTTAGATCTAGGCCTTGCAGGCAGTTCCTTTTTACACTCATATTTTAGGGAGGTGTGAGTATATAGTATTTCATTTAAACAAGAGATGAGCTTTGACTAACTAAAATTGGCAATGCAACTTAACTCAGCTGATCTATTAGTATGGTAATATGGACACAAATTTCATGCAAAAATATCACATCCATTTTGATAAACATTTTAATCAATATCAATGCCTTTTAATAACTCAAAACGGTTGTATTTTAAAAAACTCACTGAGCCAGTGAATTTTTAAAAATCTTTTAGTTGCTGTAACGTTGTAAACCAGGATTTGGCAAACTTTTTCCTTCCAGCCATACCGTCTCTGTTGCAAGTACTCAACCCTTCTGTTGTAACAGACAGACAACTATAGACAATATAGAAACAAATGAGCATGGCTGTGTTCCAGTGCAACTATTTACAAAACCAGGTGGCAGATGGGATCTGGACCAAGGGCCATAGTTTGCTCCCCCACGTTGTAACTAATTACGTATTTGTGTTTATTTTGGCTGTTAGGAAGCTTATCCACAACTTTGCGGTCCACTCCCAGCATGGACCACACAGCCTGCAGACCATACACCATGATGTCCACGATGTCTTTCCTTTAGGCCAACATGCTCCATCGCATTTAAAAAATTCTATTGTGTTGTTTGTGTCTTAAGTCATTATGTGAATTTATTTTTGAAAGAAGATTAATACAATTAAATTGAACATTGCTTTTATTTTATTTTTAGATTCTAAAGATTTTATTTACTTGAGAGAGAGAGAGAGCACAAGCGGGGTGAGGGGCAGAAGGAGAAGCAGACTCCCCACCAAGCAGGGAGCCTGGGACTCCAGGATCATGACCTGAGCCAAAGGCAGACACTTAACTGACTGAGCCACCCAGGTGCCCCTAAACATAGCTTTTAATTGGGAATTGATTTTATATTACTGTAGGTATAGTTCTCAATTTATAAGGTGTAAAGGTGTCAAGCAAATACCAAAATGTCTGTATTTTGCATGGGTTGCTGACTTATTATATCTCTTTCTAGCTCATATTCAAAGTTGTCATGGTTGGACTAATGTTTTCTGAGTCTTTGTATTATTCACCTTCATTCTGGATATTGGAGAAATGATATCTTTTTCTGTTTATTATCTGTTAGGCTATTTCATAGGACTTAAAAAATTATTTATTTATTTATTTATTTATTTAGGATTCTATTTATTTATTTGACAGAGAGAGACACAGCGAGAGAGGGAACACAAGCAGGGGGAGTGGGAGAGGGAGAAGCAGGCTTCCCGCTGAGCAGGGAGCCTGATGCGGGGCTCGATCCCAGGACCCTGGGATCATGACCTGAGCCGAAGGCAGACGCTTAATGACTGGGCCACCCAGGCACCCCAGGACTTAAAAATTTAAATACACGAAGATAAAAATTAAAATCCAGACCCCCCCCCCCCTGCAAATCCAGGGGTCCTTACAGGTCTCGGAATGTCAATTCACACGCACGGTGCCTCTTAGGATTAGGTGTGTTTAAAAGCTGTCTGCCTTGGGGCGCCTGGGTGGCTCAGTCAGTTAAGTGTCTGCCTTGGCTCAGGTCATGATCCCAGGGTCCTGGGATTGAGCCCTGCATCGGGCTCCCTGCTCTGCGGGAAGCCTGCTTCTCCCTCTCCCACTCCCTCTGCTTGTGTTCCCTCTCTCGCTATGTCTCTCTCTGTCAAATAAATAAAAATAAAATCTTAAAAAAAAAGCTGTCTGCCTTTTTAATTGAAATTAATGTTTCACAAACCAGTCATTCATACACAATCTTTGAAATTTTTGGCATGTTTCATGAAACTTCACCATTTTTAAAAAACATTTTTTAAATTTAAATTCAATTAACTAATATATAATGTATTATGGGTTTTGTGGTATAGGTCTGGGATTCATCAGTCTTTTTTATTTTTAAGTAGATTTTTTTCTTTAAAGATTTTATTTATTTATTTGTCAGAAAGAGAGAAAGAGAGGTAGAGAGAGAGAGAAGCAGGCAGAGGGAGAAGCAGACTCCCCGCTGAGCAGGGAGCCTGATGCGGACCTTGATCCCAGGATCCTGGGGTCATGACCTGAGCAGAAGGCAGATGCCTAACGACTGAGCCACCTAGGTGTCCCTCATCAGTCTTATATAATAACCAGTGCTCATTATATCACAAACTTTACCATTTTTCTTGTCTTTTTAATTAAAACTTTTTTTTCATTTGACCAAATAGATGTAAAACAAAAGCATATGTTGTTAATATAAATAGAAAGTCAGTATCACTTGTCATAGAAAAGGTAATTAAAAGTATTAATATGTCATATATATGTGACCTAAGTTCATCTGTTTAATACCAGTAGTAAGTACTATATTTGGAAACACTGGTTTAACTGATTCCTGCTCCCTGCTACATCATAGCCTAATCAAGTAACCAATCAGAAACTAGGACCTCACTCCCCACCACTTTGTTCCTACCCCCGTTAAATCAATAGCCTTATTAATTTCTTGAGACTCAGGATCTAACAGAAACTGGTTCACCTTAAGTTCCCTGTTTCCTAAAATTACGGGGTCCAAATCTGTTCTGTAGATCCACATCCTTCTTGTCAACATTACACCTACTTCCACCCAAGTCAAGGATCACTGAAAACCATAAAAAAAAGACTTAACATGGCAAACCCATGTATCTCATTTATTAAGAGAGAAATGACAGTTTCAGACTTGATTTTCTTTTCTTGGGTATACTGAGTTCTAAAAATCAGACTCTTTCCCCCTTAACTAATTCAAGTCAACTGTTTAAATAGACATTTAATTTCTAGAAATGACGTTAGACTTTTATCATTAATGTGCATAGAGCTAATCAGAAAATAGAATTTTAAGGAGCAAAAGATGCTCCTATCCCTCATTTCACATTATACAGAGCATGTTGCATTTCAAAAACATGGAGATTATTTAAGATTATATAGCAGCTAAGACTTGGAGTCATACCTTTAAATCTTTCTTTATGATGCAAAATTCATTTCAAATAGGCCAAAACCTTGTTTGGATTATGGAGGTGTTGATATAATTCTCTGTTGGTCTTCAATGCTCAGACAATTACTAAAAATATTTGAAAACGTTAAATCTAAATTCTGTGAAATCAACAGGTACCCCTGAATTTTCACCCTCTGCTTGGCAGAGGACTTTGTGGAAAAGGCACAAAAATTTGACCTACTTAGTCTGACACAGAAGTTGTCCTTCTCAATTTGAGATCTGTCCAGTTGGCAGTGTGACACTGACAGGCTTAATCCCTCCACTAACTGCCATTTCCACAAATAAAAAGGATTACAGGGGGTCACACTGTCCATCTGTCATCCTTTCCAATGAGAAATTATTTAGATTTAATTTAAAAGTCCGTGACCATTCCTCTAAACTAGTGGTAAAGCTGCTTCATATACTTTTGTAAGACACACCTTTTGCCTTCTATTTAGGGTCTACTAAACACTTTGAGGCTGTGTTCTGCCAGTTTATGGTGTTCTACCTGTACCCGGCAGGGAATAGAAAGGCAGTCTAGAGAGCAAATGTCTTTCCTAGGAGTAGTATTGGCTTAAACTCTGTTGAAAAAAAACAAAAACAAAAAATAACTGTTGATATTGGTCTCATTATTATAATAATTCATACTTGATAATTTTTATTTTGTGCCAGGTATTATATAAATAATATCTATAATCCTAACAACAGTCTAGCACAATGGGTAATTATACTCATTTTCAGATGGAGAACCTGAGACTAAAAAGTTAAGTATCAAAGCAAAGCTGTGCTTCAAGCTGAGTTCCAATTGGCATCATCTCTAACATTATTCTGTTTTACCTCATAACTTTCTTTTTTCTTCTTTGTTCAATCCTCCATGTTTTTTAAGTCTGCAGTCTACTTGATTGCCAACTTTGGAGTTCTTTTCTCTATTCTCTACTTTCTAGGAACTTCTAGAACATTGGGCTTGGCTTTCTTATAGAAACCATGATTCTAACAGGTTCTCTGTACAGGAGTCTGTGTCCTTGACTGGGTTTATGAATATGGTGACCTAGTTCAATTTCTTGTCTTCCTAGGAAACATCTTGCCAGGCCTCTTCTTTTAATTAAACTTCTCTCTATGGCCTCTTCTATCTCTTCATTTCAGAACAGAAGCTATTAACTAGTGGCTGGTGGGCCATACCCACCCTAACATGTTTATCTAACCCAGTATTGTTGTTCATTGTTTTTTAGCATTTTGACCACATTTAAAGTGGAGTGATTTCAGAAGCCAGACACAAAAGATCACATATTGTATAATTCCATTCATATGAAATACCCAGAATAGGTAAATCCATAGGAATAGAAAATAGATTGGTGACTTCCAGTTGCTGGAAGGAAGGAAGAGTGAGGGTAGCTATGTAATTTTATTTTGGAATGGTGGAAATGTTTTGGCACTAGATAGAGGTGGTGATTGTGCAACATTGTGATTGTATTAAATGCTACTGAATTTTTCACCTTAAAATGGTTAATTTCACACAAATGAAATGAATGGAGTGATTTCAGATTTTCTACCTTTCTTAGGAAACTGTTCTCTTATTCTCACCATGCAATCATCGGCTAGAACTGAGTGGACACTACTCCTTTAGATGAGAAGATGTGTTTTAAGGACCACCATCATCAGATTCTATTGTTGACTTAAGTCTGAGAGTAAGAGTCAGGGCCAAGTTTCTACATGACCTAGCTGTTAATTTTACTGTAGTATAGAACTGTTTCTCTGTATGCTCCTTCAAAAGCAGGAAAAGAAAAGATTTGCTGAAAGATCTATACCTTTAAAGAAAAAAAATGGGGTTTGGTGGAGAAGTAAGGAAAGATTTCCTTTCTGGAAAAAAGGATATTCTTTTATGTGTAATAGGCAAACAAAGTATATCACTGTTGAGCCAACATCAAATGGGAGCTTTACTCCTTTACCTACCTTTGTGGGCATTGTATAGGTGATCCCTAACTCAAAGTGACATTTTAGTAATCGAAACAAACTGCAGTGGATTGCAGGAAGCCAAGTGGACAGAAAGGGAATAAAAAAAATAAATAAAGACAGACAGCAGAAGCATAAAATGCTACCGACCACCCCTACTACTCTGGTGGCAAAAAGACAATTACTGGTTCCCTCCTTTAAAAAAAAATCATGGAATAATGTCTGAAATCAATTGAAAAAGAAGTGAGTCTGGGTGCTTGTACTCCTCTAATAGTTTCTTCGCTTGGAGGCATGTGTAGTAAAGAACTTAACCTTGTACCCACCCCCCCCACCCCCCCCACCCCGCTCCCAATTCTAACCTTTAACCATGGCTTCTTGGGGGGTAATCACTAAGCCTTTGGAATGACAGGTCAGAAAGGAGTGTCTTTGTTTTCCTGAGCCTTGGTCAGTATGATGCATGGTGGAGGCTGGCTATGCCCAGGAGCTGGCCACACCAGACAACCTAGCGATTTGAGCGATTGCTCAAGTGGAGTTTCTTAGTTGGCAAATAACTGGTCTTTCTTTTCTTCTTTTTCTTTTCTTTTATTTCTCTCTTGTCTTGAAGCAGAAGATTATGCTACAGTCATCAGATAAATACTAGCTTATCCTCTGCTTAATAGAACCTTGCCTATAATCTTGTTAGTGTGCCAATCTTCTTTCTGGGATAGATTTAGGCTAGACTAGACGGGGGTGGGGGGTTGGGAAGTGGTGGTGTCAGCAACATTTACTTAAACGGCTAGATAATAAATATTTTAGGCTTCATGGGCCATATGATTTCTGTCCTATTTAACTCTGCTGTTGTAGCCCAAAAGTAGCCAAGAAAATAGACATGTAAGGGGATGAGTATGGCTGTGTTCCAATAACACTTTTTTAATGGATACTGAAATTTTAATTTCACATAATTTTCACATGTCACAAAATATAATTCTTCTTTAGATTTTTTTTTCTACCCGTTTAATCAAAACCATTCTTAGCTCATAGGCCATATGAAAACTGGCAGTAAGCTCAATTTGGCCCATGGGCAGGAATTTACCTACCTCTGGGTTAGACTGTTATCACTTTGAAGGAAGAATTACCTGTGAAAGGTAAAACATAAACCCAGGTCATGCAAGGCATACAGAAGACAATATATAGATGCTCACATTTCATTGAGTATGCATGTTCTTGAAACCAACAGGAAAGAAAGAGCTTTGTTAACTCACTTGTGGCAATAAACACACAGGTTCCCTTGTAGCAATAACCACCATGTGTATAATAAACACACAGGTACACTAAAACGTGCTCTCCCCCGGGGAATAACTTCAGCTTCACTCCTAAAAGAAAATCTTCTAGGCCTAAATTTAGACCCTAACTGAAAAGCCTACATTGAGCCAAGTTGAATAAACTATTGCCTTCTTACTACAAAGGAAACATATCATGTCAAATTGGTTTCACCAAGAGTTCATACACATGTATAAATTCTCCTACGGGGTCTCATTACTGTTCTTTATGTTCTTTACTTGTAATCGCTCAGCTTAAGGATTAAATTGACAGCACTCTATGAGAGCTTGTGTGTACATGCCACAAAGTTTAAAGATGAGAAAACTGAGGCACCGAGTCATTACAAAACTTGCCTAATATCACAGAGCTACCACAAGCACACCCAGGCAGTATGACCCTAGAACTCGTTCTTTCTTTTCACCACTCTGCTATTTTTAAATCATCACACCTTTAATTTCCATGCTAATAATATTCTTTCTCTCCAAGGGAAATTGTTCCCTCTGTAAAGAGAGAATGAGAGTTAAAAATATTTCACCCATTTCAATAAATAAACTGTGATATATAAATATTCAAGTCTTAAGTACAGGCTATAATAGTCTCATCAGCCTGGCAAAGTAAGTCCTACTCAAGACCTACTCAGGAAAACCACCTGGGTTCTACGCACGAAACCAAAAATAGCCTTTTTGGACGGAAGCATACGATATATATATATATATATATATATATTTTGTAAAAACATAAGATAAGAATACATTTGTCTGTAGAAATGCTCACTTTGCCGGGTTTCTATATATATATGCAAAGCATAATTAAATAAATACAATTTCAAATCAATGCTAGTAAAGTACCTGTAGATGGAAGTGTTTCCATCAATATAAAAAGATAAGCTAAGTCCATGTTATTTAAAAATACTAATTGCAGTATACACTGCAGGCACCATTGTCTTTTTTGAAGGAAGGCTTTTGGTCAAAGTCTGTTCCAGAATGCTAAATATAGGGTCTGGCAGGGAAGACCCTGTGGTGGTGTAGGTGATTTTTCTCTTCATCAAACTTACCTGGGAAGCCAAATGATAGAGATATGAGACCCTGTGATGGTAATAGTTCCTTCTTTCCCAGTAGTTAATATATTTTTAATCTCATAATTTATCATTGCCATTGATAAGTTAAAAAAAAAAGTGGTGTAGTTTGACCTTGAGTACTAAGGATAAAACTAGACAGAAAGTGCCACTTTTTGATGAGGCAGTTATTCAGTGTTCTTTAAAACTACTTCCTATATCTTCAATCCCTTCTGTCCCAAATAAGAAATAAAAGTATCTTGAACTTAACTGCTTCATGTAATTAAAAAAAAAATGTATTTGGAGGGGAGAGCAGGAGTAGAGGGGTAGAGCAGAGGAAGAGGGAGAGAGAGAATCTTAAGCAGGTTCCACGCCCAGCATGGAGTCCCACGTGGGGCTGATCTTACCACCCTGAGATCATAACCGGAGCCAGAATCAAGAGTGGACGCTTAACCGACTGAGTCACCCAGGTGCCCCTGCATCATGTAATTTTGAAGTATTTTCACATATATGAACTAAGTTTATCTGTACAACACTGATAAGTGTTCTTGCTCCTTTTTACAGATAAGGAAATTGAGAAAGATTAGATGAACTTGCTAGGATAACATTCTAACCTCTCGTTTTTTTGAAGTGAATCATTTTATTATTCAAGGTCTCATAAGAAGACATTGTGGAGAAATGAGAGTATGATGAGTATTCCATAATTCTTCCTGGTAAGTGGATAAAGATATTTAACTGTGGGTGGGATAGGAGAAATATTGCTGTTTGTCCTTTGACTTACTTTTCTTAATAATATTAGACACCCTCTACTGAGTTCTTACTCTATGGCAGGCTATGTAAAAAGCATTTGATGGACATTAACATTTTAGTCATCATGATACCTTAAGTGGTGGGTACATACAGATGTGGAAACTGGTGTTCCGAGATACTAATTTAGCCAAGATTAAACATCCAGTAAACGGTTAGACAGGGTTCAACCCAGCTCAGCCGATCCTAAATCCCAAGCTGTTCTATGCTCTTTACTAATTCTTTAGAATAATCTATAATACTATAGTCTGTATTTTGCTTAGCTGTATGATTTTATGACCCTTGTGGGGAACTAAATTTCCTGTATCTTACGTAAAAATTAAATAACTTGAAAAAATCTGAGGTTGGTTGTAGATGTTTTTTTTTCAATTTTGTTTTCGATAACATTCTATACTGTGGAGTTTGGAGAGATGAGGCTATGAAAAACCACAGAAGCTTTTACTCGCTGGTGTTCCTTCTGGCACACAGACCCGGGGTGACAGTGCCTCCAGTGATCAGTCCAGGTTACTGCCTGTACCTGCAGCCTGTTCCGCCCGGGGAGTCCTAGCGCAGCCCGGTGCCAAAGTTCTTCAGCCACAAGGGGGATTTCTCGAACCCCTGTCCACTGTGGACGATTTCCCCTGAAGACTTCTTCATCTTCTTCAGCTGAGATACAGAGTTCCAGAAGTGGGACTTGGCGACATGATTCAATGCAAAGATTTGCATGCGATGGGGGAAGGGGGGCAGTGCCGCATTTGGGGGTGTGCGGGAGGCGCCGCACCACCTCGGGGTACTCTCGCAGTGGGGCAGTGTGCCCGAGGCCTTCGCGGCACGCGCTCGACTGTCGCAGCCACCCGTGAGAGGCCCAAGTTTTTTAAACATGTGTTTGAAAGTAGAACATCACTTTAATGCAACCAGTACCAACTGGTGGCAAATCACCGGGGGTACATTTACAGATTAGCATTATTAGCCGCGGCCCCCCACCCCCACCCCTCCGCTGGCAGCCCCACTTTCCTGGAGCCTAAGCCCTCAGGACCTACGAACTTCCCTTTCTGAGTAAGAGGGCTGTACTCCGCCACCCTTCCCTCCAGCCACTGCCTAGTCAGGTACTTTCTTTCATCTAGTTCCGCCAGTTGTACAGGATGCGGGCACAACTCTTAGGTACAGTAAGTTTTGAAGGCCTGGCAGCCAGCATCACCTGCCTATCAGTGTTTTAATGCAAAGGGAGAATTGTGATGTTTGATTTGCAATCCCTCTCCCCACAGAAAAGAATTCTAGATGGTGGGATTCCAGTAGTGATACCGGGCTTAGAGTGAGAAATGGCGTATGGAGAAGGGAGAAATCATTTTTCAGAGGAGATTCCTCTTTGAGCTAGAATCGGCAGAACAGGATTTGAACCAAGGCTGTGCACTCCCTTAGGCTGTGTGTTCTTGTACAAGTGATTTAACTTCTCTAATTCCTAGCTTCTTTACCTGTAAAATGGGATCAATAATGAAATCTGTCTCATAGGGCTGTTGTGTGTGATTAGGTGATGCTAACTAAGTACTTCTAGATGATTAGACAAAAAGGCCTATGTACACTTCCACCCCTCAACAACACAGCCACAGCCAAGGGTGTGGCTTGAGGCTAATAGCCCAAAGTTTTTTTGTTTTGGGGGGGGTTTTTTGGTGCTGAATCCTCAGGATCTTACATTTCAGATTTCATTTTGTCCTTCAAGCAAATACAAGAACAAAGCATCTTCCTATCTCTTACTCAAAAGTCATAATGCCATGACCTTTCTCTGGGCCTCCCTGGAGTGTTTTAAAGGCACCAGCCAGGCCTGGGGTTTAGGGACACATTGTGAATTGAACCATGAGTTAAAAGCAGATGAGATGCTTTTAACTCAGAGTTCAATTACTGTGTGACTTGGGACAAGTTACTTCACCTTTTTGAGCTTTGATCCCAGCTTTATAAAACATGGGCTGTTGTAAGAATTGATGAGAGAATATTTAAAACACATACAAAATATTTAGCGATCCATAGCTAATCACTGGATGCTGTTGTTACTATTACCCATCATTGGATTCGCTGAGCCCAGCTGACCAGCCAGTACAATTTCTATGATAAGGGATCTGGGCTTCCAAACAGCAGATAAGATCAGAAAATATAATGGCTCCAGTATTTGCTCTTATAAGCCACCTATGATTCAATCCTTGAAGTATTTTGTCCTGTGGAAAAAGCAAAAAAGCAAGAAGGAAGGTGGTTTGGGAAGCTGAGAGTAGGTCCCTTTGCTGAGCTACACTAGTAGCAAAAGGCAGCATTAGAGAGAATTCTTGGAGAAGCAGCCTATAATTAACTGTAAGGGCAACGAATCCTTTCAAACATCTTCATTTTATAGAGTGCTCCTTGTTTTCGGCACTTTCCTGCCAACTTTTTCTCTTTCTTGGGTCCAGATATACATACATTGAATTACTTTGAAAATTCAGCCAAAGAGCATGGACACTTCTTTTACTGACAAGTCAGGAGCATTGTTACCTGGAGGAAATCCCAGGTTACTGGATTTATCCAGGTCACTTTTCAGAATCCTTTGTTACTTTTGTAGATTTGATCCCATACAGATGGCACATCTGGGATAAAGTGACAGCTTTCTAAAGACTCCCTTTTAAATAATGTTCTAGGGCCCAGAGAACTAATTCCTTAGCCAGCAATCAAAGTTGTCATTCTCACTTGTAAACTTTGCAACTCCAAAGGATAACAGTTGGCAAATTTGTTAGTGCATGTGAATCTAGATGCAATTAAAATTCCTAGAACAAATTCTTGTTTGTATTTAGGCAAGGATGCTGATCTTTAATATTTTTGTGCTAATCTACTTGGGAACAGTAGAACAACTTGATTCAGTAAATATTTATTGAAGGCCTGCTTGGTTCATTGCGGAATGTTGAATATAGCCATTACATCTCATTGGGAACAGGTGTGCATTTCAGACACCCAACTCAGGTGTACAAGAATGGAAATAAATTTACTAGGGAGAAGTAGCAGATCAAATCTTGAGGCTTTCCCCCCTCCACCCTGAATTTTTTCCTCCTGTCATCCAGAAAGGTAGTTTGTTTTGCTTCATCGCTTCCAGGGAGGATTATGACACTTTCCAAAGAAGAAGTCACAGCAAACCTTCCTGGATTTAGTTTCCAAAAGCCTAAGCCAAGGCTAACAAATCCAAACGCTTAGAAGGGTCTGGCCGATAAAACGATGGGAGGAGTGAGCAGGAAGGGTCTGTGGTGAGCTGGAGGGCCTGTGGTTTGGATAAAGAAGATGGCTGTTGCACTGCCCCAGCTTTTGTTCTGTGGGATGTGAGCCCAGAAAGGCCAGACTTCCAATTTTTTAAAGGGAAACTGGAAATCCAACTTCTTTAATACAAAGAAATTCCAGCCCCAGCCTTCTTGGGAGAAGAGAATTAGACAAAGAGATAGGTTCCACAAGACTAAAAATGGATTTTCCTGGGTTCCGAAAGATATATAATTTTGTGACTTCCATAGAAATAGAGATCTTTAGCCAGAGCCCCATGGCAGCCCCTCCATGAATTGAGAAGGGAGGAGTGGCCTCATGGTTTTCTATGGAGAAGAGACCCCTGGCATTGGGATTTCCAGGGAAACCTCCGAAAATTTCAGCAAACCAATAAAATGAGTTTTTGGTGTAGAATCCCATTTTAAGGAAAGAAAAGAAACTACGGATATAAAAAATTAACTTAAAATGTTTAATGTGATTGCATAAGATAATATTATTGCTATAAGTTTACTTATAGCAGAGTAGTTTAACATAACCCGGTTTCAAATACTGAGTTCAAATCTTGAATCTCAAATTTACTTGTTGAGCATCTTGAGGAAACTTATGTATACTCTCAATGTATCAGTTTCCTCATCTTTTTTTTTAAATTTATTTGTTTGAGAGACAGAGAGCACATAAGCAGGAGGGGCAGAGGGAGAGGGAGAGAGAATCCCAAACAGACTCCATGCTGAGCATGGAGCACGACATGAGATTCCGTCTCATGACACTGAGATCAGGACCTGAGCCGGAACCAAGAGTCGGATGTTTAACCGACTGAGCCACCCAGGTGCTCCTGTTTCTTCAACTTTAAAATGGAAATGATGTTTAATAATACCAGGCTTACCTCACAGTATTATGAGAATTAAGGTAAAGAATAGTGTATCTGATATGTTAACATATCTGATATGTTAAACAATCAAGACTCGAAATATCAGAAATCATCTTTCTTAATCTCCCATTGTCCTTTTAAAATTTATTTGGCAGGAAAGTCCTTCCTCGGGTGCTGGTTGAAAATACAGATCGATCGATGAATTTTCTGCTTCATTTTAGAGATTAAGAAGTTTTTCAGATATTCAAAGTCACAAGTACTATTTCAATTCTGAAAATGGTCTGATCCCATATAAAAGTTAAAGCTCCAAATTTGATTTAAAGTTGGATCTTCTCTCTTCTTTAGAGGATGGGAAGGGGAAAGGAAAGCTCTCAGCCGTTTGGCTGTGAGATGGCATTGTGCCCATAGGGCCTGCAGGCGGCTAAATATGGACTGTTTCTTGGCCATTTTTGTATGTCTCTCAGGGGTCTCCACTGAGAGAATCTCCTAGAGATGCAGGCAATGTGCTGTCCTCCAGCCAGCCACTTCCTCTCACGGTCCTTGTTTGCTTTTCCTTTCCTTTTTTCTTTTCTTTCGTTTGCCTTGCCTTGCTTGCCTTGCTTGCCTTTCCTCTTTTCATTTTTTTTTTTTTCCTTCTGGTGACCCACAGGGAAGACTGTACTTTTGCTGTCCTGTTACTTCCCCTCTACGGTCCTCTGAGGTAGGTTTTACAACAGTGTCATGCTGGCACAGGGGAAGGATTTTAAAAACACCGTTATTATTACTACAGTTGGAAATAACAGTTTATTTATTTATTTATTTATTTATTAAGATTGTATTTCTTTCTTTGAGAGACAGAGACACAGAGAGAGCAGGAGTTGGGGGAGGCAGAGCGAGAGGGGGAAGCAGGCTCCCCGCTGAGCAGGGAGCCCGATGCGGGGCTCGATCCCAGGACCCCAGGAAATAACAGTTTAAAAGAATTGCACAAAAAGGCATATCTATCTGGTTCTACATTAGGCACCTTGTATTATAGATACATTTTAAGTATTTTTCAAATAAGAAGATGACAATGTGGTGTTTTTCCCATGTGTCTGTTGTGAGTGCCATGCAAGAGTTTACAAAATGTGAATGGGCCAACATAGGATACATTAACTAAATATATGCAGATTTTTATGAAAGGGGCATGGGAGACCTCCTGAAAGGGGCAGCATTTGAATTAATCCTTTGAAGGCGAGGAGGGTTTTGCCACGATGGGCCCAGATAGCTGGGAGGGGGAAGGAGTGGGAAAGGAGAAGCAAATGAAATGTGTCTGCAGCTGATGTCCATGGGTCACAGCATGTTACAGCAGATTTCAGTTATGGGTGATGGTAAAAGCTAGTATTGATGAAGGATTTACTGAGTGCTTCACTTGAACTACCCGATTTCTTTTCAACTCTGTGAGGCAGGTCCTCGTATTATTTTCCTCTTATGCAGAAGGAAATGGAACCACAGTGAGGTAAAGGTAATTGCCTCAGATCTCCCAGCTGGGATTGGACCTCTGGTTGTCCAATCTTAACCATGATAATTACTACATTACCCAGAACCCTTAGTTGTTAGGGACCACAGGAAGGCATTCACACAATATATACTGGATCATAAAGAAGGTTCAGGATGACCTGCTTAAGGGAAAAATTTAATTACGTACTTAAATCGTAGAAAAACTTTTAGTTTTTACTATAGTAATCATTTTTATAATTTTCAGCTATTCCTTCCTCTTTTCCTTCCTCCCTCCCTTCTTTTTTCCCTTATCAAATGTATGTTAATTCAGAGACTGTGTTAGTCCTAGGATATACAATGGTGAACCAAAATATATGCAGTCTTTGCCTCCATGGGAATTATATTCTAATGGTGGAGATAGATATTCACATAATTTATAACAGTAAAAGTGCAGGCATGATTTTTATCCAAATAAGAGGAATCTGGAGCTGTTAAAACTTAACCTGAAGGACTTTGATTTGAAATGCCTGGGGTGAATCAGTGACCTAGAACTAAGTTCTGAAAGGTAAGAGTTAACTAGATGAGGTTGCAAGAGAGGAGTGCCCAGGTGGTAGGAGCAGCATATGCAAAGGTCCTGTGGTAGGAAGAAGAACTGGCAGTGAAGAAAACCTGACGGGCTAGAGCTGAGCTGTGTGCAGAGTAAGACGGTACAGTGGGAGCCTGGTCACATAGAGTTTTGCAGTTCACATTAGAGTTTGATCTTTATCCTAAAGGATTCTGATAGTAGTATTTTAAGTAGGGGCGGCATCATGATAAGTTTGCATTTTGAAAATATAGCCCTGGGCAAGCCTGGGTGGCTCAGTCACTTAAGCGTCTGCCTTCAGCTCAGGTCATGATCCCAGTCCCACATCTGACTCCCTGCTCAGTGGAGAGCCTGCTTCTCCCTCTGCCTGCCGCTTCCCCCCTGCTTGTGCATCCTCTCTCTCACCCCCTCTCCTTCTCTCTGACAAATAAATAAAGAAATCTTTGAAAATACAGTCCTAACTGCACGGTGGAGAGCAAACTGGAAGTGAGAGAAGCGAGAGGAGGTGGAAGGGTTAAGAGGTAATCAGTCAACCAGGTGAGAGAGTAGTTGCTTGCATCAGGTAGTGGCAGTGAGGAAGAGATGGGCAGATTCAAGAGATAGTAGGGGGTGAAATCAACAGAACTTTCCAATTGACTGGATATAGGGAGGGATGAAAAATGGGGGGTGGCATCAAGCAGACTCCATGTTTCTGACTTGGAAACTGGATAGTTTGCCATCACTGAAAAGGGTAAACTAGGAATAGGTTTTTGTTTTGTTTTTATTTTTTTAAGGATTGAGTTGAGAGTGGCAGGGAAGAGCATGCATTTTGAGTTAAGGCACTTTTGAGACCTCAAAGATTCTTGGTAATGAAGTTTTATTTTATTTATTTGACAGAGAGAGACACAGCGAGAGAGGGAACACAAGTAGGGGGAGTGGGAGAGGGAGAAGCAGGCTCCCAGATGAGCAGGGAGCCTGACGCGGGGTGGGGCTCAATCCCAGGACCCTGGGATGGTGACCTGAGCCGAAGGCAGCCGCTCAACTGACTACGGCACCCAGGCGTCCCAGTAATGAAGTTTTAGCTTTGACTTTTCAACTCAGTTCCTGCCAACACCTACCGCTGATTTTCCCGAGGTTCAG
The DNA here is from genome assembly GCF_037043125.1 of Eumetopias jubatus. NCBI lineage: Eukaryota > Metazoa > Chordata > Mammalia > Carnivora > Otariidae > Eumetopias > Eumetopias jubatus. The sequence goes on along the minus strand of NW_028274807.1, from coordinate 95,670,275 downwards.
TTCTTATCATATGGGAGAACTTGGTCTTCACAGACTGACCTTCAATGGCTACTGCCTAGCACCATTTACTGGATATGCCCTTGAGCCTCTGAGCTATGACCTCTCCCTCCTGCAGACCCCACAGTTAATTAACAATTATGTTGCTGATGATACGTGTCATTTAAGAAACTTTTGACTTTTTTTTCCTAAGCATTATTTCAATGACTTAAAAAAAAAACACCACAGGCCTTATAATTAACACTTTTTACTGGGCGATCAAGTGTCCATTTGGCAAAATTTCACGTGAGGAAGTAGCTAAAGGAGTTGTTCTTTCCGATTTGGAGACCTGGGTTACTAAGTGATGACTTGCAGAGATTAACAATTTCTTCCTCCCCCCCCCACCCCCCCGCTTCCTTCCGTCCTTCCTCAGAAACATTTCATTACTTCAGTGAAGCTGCTAAACTGTCAACTACCCACCAGATGGCACCAAAACATTATATTCCAAGTATGAAGCCCTCCCCACACCTTCAGGGAAAAGAACCCAAACCTGCTAGGGACTCATGATGAAGCACAGTCCCAGGTGCAAGTTCAACAGAATTTAAAATTCCCACTCCAACTTCTCAAAATATTTGGTGTTGGAATTTAGCAGGAGAGGGGAGAGAGAGAATGAGACTTTCTCAGGAAAAGATCATTATTTTTTAGTTTTCCCTCTTTATATTCTGGCCAACAGGCTGTGATGGACATTGCAAAATGAGGAGCATGAATATTCCCAGGGACCCTGTCATTTTCACTCAGTGTTTGCTTCACTATTCTTTCCCGAGTGCTAAAGCTCTGCTTGTTACAGAACCAAGTGTCTCAAAGAATAGAAATACAATGCCTCCCTGTTATCAAAATAACAATTGAGATAAGTGAAAACCAATCTATGCATCCAGTGTCCTAGCTAACCAGAAGAGAAAAACTAACCATTTCCTCCAATTTTAAAATATTATTATCATCTTTCTTCAATTTCAAAATTTAATTATCATTGATGTAGCAAAAATAGTATGGATGACCATTTAAATTATTAAGACAATAAAATTAAAATATATCGCCCTGGTATTACGTTCTAAGTGCAGAATAGTTGTTTCTTAAAGCAACATAGTTAACAATTATGTTGCTGATGATATATGCAGTTTAAGAAACTTTGAGGGTTTTTTTTTCTAAGCATTATTTCAATGGCTTAAAAAACACCCTACACAACCTTATAAATTAACACTTTTTACTGGGCGAGCAAGTGTCCATTTGGCGAAATTTCATGTGAGGAAGAAGCTATAAGGAGTTGTTCTTTCCGATTTGGAATCTGGGTACTAAGTGATGAATGACTTTGCCAGGGTGACTGAAAATGGATAAAGGGGCAGTAGATATTAATTTTTTATTATTTTTATTCTTCTTTGGAAGGGGAAGAAATGAATAAGTGCACAGCATGCAGTGAGTTTAGAAAAGGAAATCATGTTAAAAAATAATTCAATGTTACTAGTTTTATGTATGCACTTTTATATCTTATATGCATACTTTTTCATAAAATTTTGCCAGCAATTGTAACATGCACATAGGTATACATATAATACATAAATATACCTTGTTTTACAAAGGTGTGTGTGCATGGGGGTGGATGCTGTGTTTTTCCACTGCACAGAAAAAAATGTGTCTCACTCAAGATCTTCGTTGAGTGTTTGACTGTTTCCTTACCCTGGGGAGTCATCTGAATGTCCACAGTTCCCCAAGTGCTTTGGGATCACTTAGGCTAAAAGATGCTATTTATTGTGAAGCTATCTTATTTTATTCCCAAGGGAATAAAATATTTTTGTCATATTTTTTTTTTTGTATTTGTGAAAACTGTCAATGTGTCTTTCTCAAAATGCAATAATTATCTGCAAGAAGCAAACCAACACAGAGTGGACCCCTTGTCTTCAAAGTCATTTTATTAAGAGTAAATTAGACTGGAAAAATGATAGTCTAAAATGCATTTTCAATAGACTGCTGTCTAAAATGCACTTCAATAGATTGCTGTCAGGTTCGCTACCTGTCAAACAGAGAGGCCTGAAGCTTCATAGTGACATATGGATTAGCCCAGTCTTCCCTGCAGCGTGAAAACAAAAGACAATTGGTGATGCATGGGGCAAACTCATCTTAAAACAGAGATATCAACAAAGGAATATGACAGCATGAAAAGACAGAGTGCAGTCTACTGTCCACATTTGCAAGGAGATTCCATCTGAATCCATAACTTCAATACACTATGAGACAGAAAAAGAGAAAATACACATTACATGTAATTGTTCGTTGGGTACGTCATTTGAGCAAACGAATTTCATTTTCTAAAGTGAGGAACATGTGGGAACAATGGATAAAATAGCTGCTGTTATAAAAAGTCATTAAGAACCATATGGAATTAGAATTATTTGATTTTAAAAAATCATCTATCTTAGAGACTTTAAATGAATGTTCAAATTTCTCATCTGCTAATCAACTGAAAAAATAAAGCCTGAAGTCAAAAAAGAATCTCAAGGGCAAAAGCTCTTTTCCCAGTTAGAGCTTTTAACTAGACTGGTGAGGTCACTTAGTTCAGAGTTGGTTTGGAGAAGAAGGGCATATCAAAGTTAAAGAAAATCATACAGATCTGCTTAGGTTTGGGAAAATACAGTATAGATTGTTTTAGCATCCCATGTGAACAATTACATGGCACACTTGTCTGGCCAGTAACTTTCAATTAAATAGAAATGAAAGTTTCTCTCATAGCCATTTTAATCCATATATCCTAAGGGACTCTGCAAACAAGTGTAATAACACAATGCAAAAGTTAGTGAAGGAAAATAGTGCATTGAATTATAGAAGCTGCTGAGTTTCTAAGCCTGGGACCAGGTGCTAAAAAAGCATTGAGCAAGATAGTTTTAGAGTGCCCACCAGAGAACCGTTCAGCGCTCACTAGGAAAAGTTCAAGAAAGGGCACCTTTGGGGTATGCTGAAGGAGTTTGTAGCACAAGGGTCAGTGATGACTGCTGTTTTGTCAAGCTATCATCTGTGTGATGGTCTCTTTCTCTGGTGACAGGGCTGGCCCTGCAAATAGGAATAAGCAGGTCTCTACAGAGGGTCGTTTAAGGAGAGCTGGAAGGCTCACTGGGGTGCCATGGTGTCTGAGACTCCTGTGATTAGCTGTGTCTTAATGGCCTACCAGAAGCATGTGTTAAGGGTTCATGGATATTTTATGTAAGCGGGGAGAAGGGCATACTTTCTAATTAATATTAGGGTACTTTAGCAGACCTATGCCCTTTATAGCAAAGTGCAGAGTCCTGAAGGTTTGAAAAATGAGGCAGATGAATTTTGGATGTTGTCCTTGGCTGAGCCAGAGGACGCACATAAAAGGCACTAAGTTAGAAGTCATGAGGGGCACCTGGGTGGCTCAGTTGGTTAAGCCTCTGACTTGTGGTTTTGGCTCAGGTCATGATCTCATGGATCATGGGATTGAGCCCCACATCGGACTCCAGGCTCAGGGGGAGTCTGCATGAGATTCTCTCCCTCTGCCCCTCCCCCCATTCATACGCTCTCTCTCTCTCAAATAAATAAATAAATCTTTAAAAAAAAAGAAGTCATGAGGTTTTGGAGGGGGCTGAGAATATTAGAAGTTGGTAGGGAAGTAGCAAAAAATTAGGGGTACCAGTGAAAGCATTTCTGAAATTTATAATTTTACCTTTATAGAGTTCTGCCCAGATAATTTAACTTATTGATATTTACTTTAGTAATATGTAGGGTTAAACATGTGTAGAAAAATTACATATGAGTAAAATAAAACCTGTTCGTTGTCCATTTTACATCACTTTTTACGCTTGTGTTTTCATTTAAAGTCTCTTTGTTTTCTCTATTGATTGTATCTCTTGTCAATAAATGTCTCTCTCTTTTTTTCTCAAGCCCATAGGAACCAGCTTTGATTTCTCATTTTTGGAGCATAAACTCACACCCTTGAAACCCCAGTGTATACTCTTCTGATATAATTGCCGTTGATTTTGTTGCTATTAGATTTGTTTTTCTTGTTGTTGTACCAGTGTGCTTACACTATTATCTTGGCATTAGCACACTGTGTCAGATAGATTGTTTTCAACTGCATAAAACAAATCATAGTCAATTATCCAAATAAGGGTTTATTTTTCTTGCACAGAAAATAGACCAGGGTTCAGCCATCCAGGACTGTTACAGTGGCTCTTGGTGACATCAGAGTCTAGGTGCTTTCTCAGTCTGCTCCTCCATTTTTGGCCTATGACCTACCCACATGGTCACCTCATGAATCCCAGATGTTTGATCTCTAGCCTTCCCTGAGCATTGCAGGTGGAAGAAAAAGAAATGTACAAGGAGAAAGAGTAGTGATCTTCCCTATCAGGAAAGCAAAACTCTCCCAGATAGTCCCAGTCACCTTATGTACATCTTGTTAGCCAGATCTCTGCCTGATGACCACCCCTACTCTGAGAATGCTTGGAAATAGGTATTTAAGTGGGGCACAAAACCAATGTTCTATTCTTTAGAAGGAGAGGACAGATACTGGTGGGTAACTGGCAGACTCGATCCCACACTGATATCTCACAGAGTGTGTCTAGAGTGGAATAGCATAATGCATTTTTTTAAAAATCCAATATTTAATTGCTTTGGGTATAGAGAGAATATATTGGAGGGAAATGTAGACCAATGGCAGCATGGTTGGAAATTCTAGTTGGGGCCATAAAGAGGTTGGTGCTTGGCCCAAGTACATCAAGAAAGTTATTTTTTATTTTAAAAGGATTTGAGGTTGACTTGTGTGGAATGAAGGAAGAGGAGCAGGAAAGAATACTAAAGTAAAGGAATAGAAAAAGATAGCCATCTTGTTCCTTCATAATTTTTGAAAATCAAAGATGCACTGATGAATTTGACCTATCTGCACTGCGTATGGGACTGTAATGATGAAGAGCAAGGGCAGGTTAAAGCCACCAGTTCTGGCTTGTTGATTCTTTGCTACCTGGGTGACTTGGCCAAGTTACTCTGCCTCCATCCCCATGTCTGTGAAGTTGAGACCATGGCTATTCCTATCCCATTGATTTGCAAGATTAAATGTTATAATGACCAATATGTAGCAATCTATTGAAATAGGTTAAATATCATCTTCATTAGTTTTATGACTACGGGATGGGAATTATGTCATTGATTCTGACCGAATCTTCATACAGCGTTCTGTGTAATCTTGGACAAATGATGTGTACCTGGGCCCAGATTTTTTCTTCAGTAAAATCAGTGAAGTAACACCAACCTCGCTGGCTCTGCCTGTAACAAGCAAATAACAGAATTATGTAAAAATCCTTTAAATAGGGAAGTGTTATATCCAAGTGGGAGATATTATTAGTGTTACCATATTGTCTGTACTTCCTGCCCGCCCCCTTTTCTATTTGTTCCTTCTTTTCTTTCCTACTCTCTACTTACTTTCTCAGATGAAATTGGCAAAGGGTGGAGTAGATAATATTTGAGATCTTTCTAAAAATTAGAGTTGACAAGTATGGATGGTATGTAGTCTGTAGCTACGAGTCCTCCAATATTTATCTATAAAAAACTGAGCCATGGTCTAAAATTTTCCTTGTGATTTTTTAACTTGAAAGGAAAAACCGTGTTTTCACACTGTGTGTGCCAGAGACCCACATGTTATTCTGACATGTTACAACTTCTAATTGCTTCCTTTCAGCTTTGAAAAGTATTAAAATTGTCTAGCTTTATAATAAACAATTCCCATTAAAAACAATCTCAGCTTGGGAGAGTCCCCAGAAGAGAATAGGGCAGATTATCTGCCTCTGCTGGTGAGAGTTGTCAGGATCTTCCTTACAGGAGCCTCAGGCCCTGGGGTAATTCCATATGAGGTTGGCCTTAAAGGCAACACTGTTTCCACATAGTCAGCTTAAGTGGTCCCTGGTAAGTAGTAAAGAAATGGTTTCAGTAGGTTATTCTTAATTTTTAGAGCCCAGGTAGATTCCAACACATTCCTTTTATGCCTCCTACATAATTTTCTATTTGTGCAATATATTGAATTTCTATTCCAATTTTCCATAATTTTACTTAAGGGACACTTAGTACTTGATAACAGCTTTTTTCTAATTGATGCATCAGAACTTTTGCTTTTTTGCCATTAATACTAAACCGTTGAAATGAGACTAATAGCTGACATTTTTTCCTTTTTATGTAATAGAAAGAAGAGTTCTTTATATCTGGCTTCGGCTCTCCTTTATGTTATCCTTCTTTTCTCCTCTTCCTTCTTACCCTTCTCATAGACGAGATGAGTGTTGTCCAAGATGCCACCCAGCACTGAGGCAAATCGGGTGAGTGCCATTGTCTTCACATGGTCCCTATGATGTGGATCTAGTTCTCAAGGTCACAGGACTAGGGAGCTCATTAGATTGCATGATGAGGAAGTGGTTTACAATCAGGAAACCCACCACAAATTTATTTATAAATAAGAAGGTCAATATATTAATTTATAATAGAAAATATTTCTTATCATGACCAGAATATTTATGACTAACCATCCTGGTATTAGCAGGCCCACCCCTAAATTGTGTGGGGCCTGGGGCAAGAGTACAAATCAAAGCCCACATTCCACCTAAGTGTCTATAAATAATTAATAAGTTGTTAATTAAAACATGTTCTGTCTTCCTACTTTGACAAATATACCTTCATCATGATCTAGAAGGCCAGTACAGGATTAGAATTCTTCAATTCCTTATGGGAAGGAATCAGCTTCATGGCTCCCAGACTCCATCCTATGTTCTTCATCCCTGATTCTTTCCCTGACTTGTTATGGGAACACCTCTGCTGACACGAAGTTCCATCCACCCCACCAGCAATCAGTCACTGATTGGTCATTCCTCTGGCTGTCCTTGGGGCATGAGACTCAAGGGAGAACCAGTACAGACTCTTGAGGCAAGCTTGGAGCCATCTGGGCGGGTGACTCTAGGGTCTTGGGCACTTAGAACATGACCCTACAGCTAGCCCTGTAGCCCAGAATAGGTTTCAGTTGGCTCAGGTGCTTTAGGCTTGCGACCTGGCCTCAGACCACAGTGTGTGACTCCTCCTGACACTGATTAGGGTACTCAGCTCCTCTGTCCTTGTTTCAGAACTTGCTGGTTTGGCTGCATCACCACTTACTTTCTTCCTCCCCAGTCTTACCTGCCCCCTCTCCTTCATCTCCTTACCAGTATTCCCAGCTTCCCACATTCTCTCTGCCCCTTTGCTCTGTCTAGACGTCTTTGCATACACAGTCACATTTTGTTTCTAGAAAGGGCAAAATTGATTAAATTGAATCAAACAAATGACAAGTCTGCAATCTTGAAATTCCCCTGAGTCACCTTGCCTGGATTTGGGGTGGGTTTCTCAACTCCTTAGTCACCTGTTTTTAGGGATTTTCTGGGTTTATGTATCTATTATTAATCTCACTTATTATGCAAGCTTCCTTAACCATTATCAGAAATCATTAACAGATATTTCACTGGTTACCACGATATTTTTAATATAATCATATTTAATATGTGGTTATTATATGATTATCATATGACTATATGATTATTATATATGAGTATATGATTATTCATATTTAATATAATCATTTAATCAATATAATTCCCATTTTCTTAAGTGAATACAGCATAAATTCCTCCTCATTATTAAGAAAACACCTCAAGTTCATCACAAAAACCAATAGTTCTCATACTCTAGCAAGCATCAGAGTCATCTGGAGGGCTCATGAAAACTCAGATTGATGGCTTGAGGATATGTGTGTATATGTGAGAATTTGCATTTCTAACAAATTCCCAGGTCATGCTAATGCTGCTGGTCCAGGGGACACACTTTAAGAACCACAGCTTTCCCTGTGCATGGCTCACTTCCTGTCCAAGTTCATTCTTCAGTATGGCACTATCCATCTTCCATTCTCACTGTTCACTGGCATTGCTCTGACCAGAGCCACCAATGCTCTCCAATGACTAAATCCAAAGGCTGAATCTAAAGAACACTTTTACATTGTCCGTCAGTTTCTTAGAGAATTTCTGATACGTTTGATGTGACTACTTCTTCTATATTCTCTCTTTGAGTTTTATGTCCCACAACTTTCTGGTTCTTCTACTTCTCTGGATGCCATAGTTTTCTTACTGCACTCTCTGCCTGGAAGCCTCTACCCACCTGTCTTTCTAGACTAGGATCCAGTGTCATTTCCTCAAAGAAGCAGTTTCTTTTCTTGCCCCAAAACATGGATGACCTTCCCCCCGCCCCCACCGCCACATTCTACTCTACTTGCGCTTGTATCATTCCCTCTCTAACACCTCTAATGGGATATATTTACTAGTCTCCTTGCTCAGGGAGAATTTTGACCAGGGTTTTTTGTTGCTGTTATTGTTCTCCTAAGTATTGCTAAACAACATATGTGAAGATTTTTTTATGGTCTCTTGTCACCCCGCTTGCTACCTGTGCCCATCTCATTCTTTGGTATGTAGCAAAGGTGTGTTTATGTGAGGCATGTCAGAAGGGTGAAAGCCAAGTCTCTGGGTTGAGACAGATGTCAACTGCTGGATATCCACTTGACAAAGAGCTAGTTGCCCACGAAGGGAAACCCTTCATGGATGCAGGTGCCAGTGGCAGTGTTTTGCAGGCCTGGTAATCTGAGGATGTAAAGTCAGCCCCCATTCATCTCTTGCATGCCTGAACAATGTCATGGTTGTCTTTCACTGAAAATAGTTTTCTGTTTACATGGCTTTCATGGAGTTGGCATTCTCTATCTTTTCTCATTAAACTCTTTGCCCTCATCCCCTTTCCCCTTTCAACTCTCCTCCCTGCTTCGGAAAAGGAGACTATGTCTCTGTATCTTCAGAAAAGAGGCAAATGTTTTATCCATTATAGGAGTTCACTGTGTCCTCTAGGCTTAAATCTTTGGAAGCAAAGTCAGGAAGAAGAAAGACTTTTTTTCATCTTTGCTTTTTTCACCCAATTATGTCGCTTTCCTGAGTAATGTGCTGGGTGCTTCTCTGTAGGATGACGTGCGGGTGAGAAGTACTGTCTCTGCAAAAAGGAAGTATGTTGGTTATTATGCTGGAACATAGCCTATGATTCAATTCATCATGCTGCCAGAGGGCTCGACTACAACCGCTCTGTGGCCAGGATCTCTGTGATACTCACCCTCGTGGCCACCTTGCCTGTCATACTGTCATGCTGTTCTTGTTTACTAGGAAATCAGGAGACATCATCGTCTTACACAAAATGATAGCCTATTGCTACATCTTTAGAATTTCAAAGAGTACACAGTGAACCCCTAACATTAATGCACTCTTGGGGCTTTTAGGTCCGCAGGTCCGAAAAGAGCCCTTTGAATAACGATCCCCTCCCCTCCCCTCCCCAAAGCCCTGTTTCTCCGCATAATCCAGGGTCAGTAGCAGCAGTAGGAAAGCCAGCAGCCATCACATATGTGTAAGTCAAGCTTCTCTCCATCTGCTTCCTCCTTAGGGAAAATCTAATGTTAAAATGACTTTCTAAGGGGAGGAATAGAAGCACAGCTGCTATCACCACCATCTCTACAGAGTCGCGAGATAAAAAAACCTGCTTCCTCTCCCCCTAAGCCCTGGTTTCTTTTGGCCACGTTTTGAATGGCAGCGGTGATTCACTTTGCTGCTAGGAGGCTGGCTCCAGCAGCACCTCCCTCGCGGCTCTGGCCTCCACCCATTTGTCTTCTGGCCCTGGGAGCCAGGAAGACAGGACTATTTCTATCTTAGGCATCTGTGTTTCTGATCAGCTGGCGTTTTAGGCCAATTGAAGTGTGAGGAGGAACTGGAACTGCTTCACATTCCTCTGAAGTCGTGCTTTCATTTGGGTGAGGGACAGAGAAGCGGGTGCTGGTCCTGAAATGCCAGAATCCCAGGGCAGGGAATTTGGGGGAGATGCCATTGCCGTCTTTGGGAATTCTGCTAGAGTTCAGGGCACTTAGAATGTGGGCTCTGGAGGACAGCTGCTGACAAATCTGGCAAAGTCTTCATGTTTCTCACCAAAAATTGAAATGGTCTAAACAGAACCACTTCTGATTTCTCCAGCCCTGAAAATAAGATTGCCAGCCTGGGCAAGTGATCTCAGGTTGTTACTTTAGTTAACCCCTCCATGTGGAAGTCCTGATTTCCCAGAAAGGCTCTAACTTTTAATATCAAAATTTTATATTAACAGCTCTTAACTTCTTTCATTTTTGTTCATGTAATATCATTCTTCTCAAGAAGGAGCATTTACTCTGATGTAGTGGGTTTGAATGTAGGGCCTGGGCATCTGCATGATTTCAATCCTCCCCCAGGTGATTCTATTGTACAGCAAAGGCAGAGAACCACTGATTGAAAATCTGTAAGATTATCTCGCTCTAAAATATTATTTCATGAGTCAAAGATTTACTAATAACCTACTGATATAATTTATTGATTGGTTTCTTGCTCCATACTGTAACAGTACACAGTTGACATCTTTTAACTCCATAACTTGTTTTCAGTACAGAAGTATATTGCAATTGGAATACAGGGCTACATGGATTGTTTCTTTTGTGACTTAATAATAATACTGTGATATCTTACTTTTTATTGTCATTTATATTTTATCAACAGCTTTTATGCAATCTCATTTTATTCTCAAAACAATTCCATATGGTCAATGTGCTGGCATTTGTAACAGGATGGGAGAAATATTTCTGTAATGCTTCATGAGAAATGTTATCAAAAAGTAGCTTTTCTTTCCACACCCAATCCACCCTAGGGTCCCAGGAAGAGGTCAAAGTCAGGGATGTGAAATAGGCAAAACGCTTGACAAACAAAAAGAAGTGTAAATCCTGTGCCTTCCACTCTGTGTGGAAGTGAGGAGGAGGAAAGGCTAAGAAATGAGGGCAGGCCATTGGTTGGACATGACTGTATGCCTTCCTTTCTCTGGGTTGGAAACCCAAGAGGGCATCTGGGAGAGTGGTAGTCATTTTGAGAGGAAACCTGAAGGCAGAGCTAGACACTGTCCTCCACTGAAATACAGGGATGAAATAAAAGTGGAAGAAAGACATAATTACGCAAAGTTCCATGTGACATGGAAAAAATGCAGATATTCTCTTGGCCCCCACAGGGAAACACAGGGTTAAGAGCCATTGGCTTGTTCTGAGACTATGAGGTGGAGACGGTAGATAAGACACAGAGAACTCTACAGAACCAGCAAGTGACCCGGTAGGGCCAAGTCACCAGGGGAGGGCAACTCCATATTGAGTTTAGTTGTCCCTTAAACTCATGGAAACTACTGCAGGCTCCTGGATTATCTAACTGCTCCCTCCTGATCAAAACTTACCTAATTGTGTCTCTTCTGTGTGGACACTGGTAACTGAATGATTTAAGAAGGCTGAGTCAAATAGAAAGGAGTGGAATAGAAAGACTATGTGGTCGGATAGACCTAGTGCAGCTCGAATACTTTCTAGTTTGGTCTCTTTAAACAAGTCACTTAACATCTCTCAGCTGAGAATTCTTGTCAACGTTACATGCATACATCTAGCTCTTAGAGTGATAGGAAGCTTTTAGCTACAAGTAGCAGAAATCCTAACTCAAACTGTCTTCAAAAATGAAGAAATATATTGGATAACATAATTGAGAAAGTCCAGAAGATTGGCAATGGTCAGGTATGGTTGAATCAATGGTTTCGTTTCTTTGTGATTCTCTTACTTTGCCTTCTTGCCTAGGATGACACCTTCCTCGTACCAGTATTGAGATGGTGGTAAGAGTTCTAGACCTTAAAATGCACAAGGAAAATTCAGAGTAAAAAGAGGCCATTACTGGCAACTCTCTCTTTGGTATGAGGAAACATCTCTCCTAGAACTGCCATCAAACTGCTCTTCAAGTCTCATTTGGTCAAATTGTAGCACATACTTATTTGTGAGCCAAAGTTTTAATTAATACTTATCATAGAATGACTCAATAGATTATTCTTAGAATGGTCAGTCCTAACAGTCTTAGAACAATTTGAAGCTAGTGGTAGGGTCAGCTCTGCCTGAAGCACATGGGTTATGTGTGAGAGGGGTGGATACTTGAACCCAAATTAGAGTACTTTTTGAAAAGAGAAAATGGATGGTGGTGAGACAACCAACCATTAATATTTACCACAATTATGTAAGCTACAGCCACCGTATTTGACATGTGGTGAGCTTTCAATCAATGCTGCCTGTTTCTCTTGTAAGCAGTACTTGTACAAGATTCAAAGAAAGTAAACAGGTTTTGAGTGGTAGACAGTAAATAGTTCAGTGGGATCGGGGAAGAATAGAGAGTATATCTGTTAGTGTCCCAATAGCAAACACATAACACACTGAACTGAGACAACTGGGGAGTAAAAGAGCTATTTACAAAAGCAAAGGAACCAGGAATAGAGACAGACCCACTGTGGTGTTAGCAATGAGGGGTAAGTTACTACCCTTAGGCCTGAAGGGGCAAAAGGAGGGAACTGTTAATAAAACCTGGGGAAAGTAGCTGCCAGTTGTTCTCAATGGGAAGGCATTTTTTCTCCTTGGGGGACATTTGGCAACATCTGGAAACATTTTGGATTGTCATGACTGAGGAGATGCTATTGGCATCTAGTGGATAGAGGCCGGGGACGCTGTTGAACAGATGCATACAACAAAGTGTTATATCTGGCCCAAGATATCAGTAGTGTTAAGGTTGAGAAGCCCTGTGCTAGAGAAAGCATTGTGAAAACAGAACTGTGAGAGTGTGGCCTTTGTGTATAACTGAAGACAATCTGAGACAGGAAGAGAGTTGGGGCAAGACGTATCTCTCCCTCCATCCTACCTGCCCATATTTCAGTGGCTCCCATTGGGCAAACCCAACTTGAAGCTAGAAAGCAAGGAATTTCATGGATGCGGAACATAAATGTCAACCCCACAGGACACAGAGTAAGGTGGAGAAGGTTAGAGAGTACACCTAGAGGAGCAGAGGAAAAATACCTAATGCAGAGGCCAAGAGCTGGGATGTGGGTCAGAAACCATCAAATATGGATAATTTCATATGATTCAACCATGGAATGGAATCTGAAGGCAGGCAGGCAAGATGCAGGTCTAATTAGAGGAAGAGTTTAAGTTCCTGATTCTCCATTCTAAATTATACTCACAAATTTTTGTAATTTCTGAAAACATAGGCTAAATAAATGTTTTTCCCAAAGTAGTTTCAGTGGAATGCTAGATCTCTCAAGTGTTTTTAGGTATTGTGGGCAGGGCATGGGATGGCGTTTTATCTAAATAGTTTAGGGAGTGCTGCATTAAATAATGTGAAGAAAACCTAATCAGAGAATTTGATATTCTAATATTAACATAAATTTTCCAGACAGGGACAGATTTTAAATTGTTTCCCAGACCTATTTGACTCAGTCAAGAACCTGTACATGATTTATGTCATAAAGCCAGTGTTCCAAGGGGCACATTGTGGGAAATATAGGCATACATCTTGCTGAAAAAAAATGGATTTTGCTAAAATGTGTCTGAAAGAACAGAGAAGGATGTCAGTAAAGAAACATGAAGTAACATGCAAATATTTATTTTGATAACTGCACAGAGTATCACAAATACTCAATGAGTAATGGACTCTTTTCCTTAAGCACAGCCATGGTTTAACTGTTCTTTGTGGTCTTTGAAAGCCTATCAGTGGGTTGGAGACCAAGCCTATTGTAGAATGATTCATCATATGACTTTTATCTTCTTTAGTTTTAGATAAGGATTAATAGCTTACTTTCATTAGTAAAACACACACTTGAGGCAGGCTTTGTTCCAATTAATAGAGAGCTTGTTTTTTGTAGTGATAGATGAATGGGACAGGTGATCCATTTAGTTTGTTCTGTTATTACCAAATATTCATGGATTACAAAGGTTTTGAAACACTTTATAGGGCATGCATAAATATTAATGGTGAGGACTTTTTCCATTTCTACTGATCAGAAATTTACCTAAAACAGACATAAGTGTAAAAGGAACTCATTGACTGACATACTAGAAAAGTTTACAGGTTGTTTTGGCTTTGAGTGAAGTTTGATTCAGGGGATAAAATGCTGTCAATACTCAGTTTCTCCCTTTTTCTTTACCCAGTTTTCTGCCTATTGGCTTTAAAATCTAATCCTACAGTTCCCATCTCATATCATCCCTAGAATTGTTTGTCCCAACAGTCTGAAGTATCATTGTATCTACTGGCTTTGACTGGATCATATGACAATGACTAGAGGAATTCAATGCCCCAATTGGCCAGGGTTGACCCTATGCTAACCCGGGAACCAGAGGTAGAGTCAGCTCCAACCAAAACACATAGAAGAATGAGGGGAAGAAAGGAAAAACCCACATATATGGAAGCTTGGAGACAAATACAGCAGAGGTACACTTGAACAAGTATCTTACCTAAAGATAGCTCATGACATTTTAGAGTAAGAGAGGACCTCAGGGCTTATAGATTCTAACCTGTTATTACACAGATGAGACAACTAAGAGGTAAAGAAGTTAGATGGTTTTTCTAAGCCCACAAAGCTGTTGTCAAAAGGTAGGTTAAGAATCATAGATTCCTAATTTTTAGTTCTGACTCCATTCTATTCAATGTTACATTCAACCACAAGAAGGGTGCCCACTTTGTGCAAGGCACCATGGGCAAATGGGGTGGGGGCATCATATTTGCAAAAATGTGGCAAAGGAGTTGTTATGAAGCTAACAATAGGCCAAATGTAGATGCCTTTCCAATTCTCTTACTCTAAGTTTACAGTGGCCCTATTTCCTCACCCTTGTACATTTGGCAATATCGCTCTTCATACTGGTAAAGCTTGAGACATGTATCAGGTAGCGTGATTAGCATCAGGATACATATGCCATTAAATTAGGCCTTATATTGCTAATCAACTAGAATGCATGCCTGTGTAAACTAATTATAGCAGTGGCCACATAGATACAGTGCCCACTTTATGCAGCAAGATCAGTATTTCTTTTTGCCCTTAGAATAATTTTATTTGTCTTGGTCACCACAGAGTGCTGATGCTTATATTAGCTTCCTTTAAAATCTTTTATAGTTAAAGCTTAATAGTCAGCTTTGGTTCATCTCCTAGGGAGAAAACATCCCTGATATGATCTTTCATTAGTATAGTACTGAGTGTCCAAGTAAAAATGACAAGGAATGGAAGCAGATGCCACTCTTGGAAAAACTGTAAAGAGAAGAGTATTTTGTGACTACTTATCTTTCATCTCTCTTGATTCTGTATCTTCCTTCTTCACCTCTTGGGTGACAGTCTCCAATGTCATCTGCATTTGCAGGGCTATCCCTTAAAACTGAAATTTTTTTTTAACTTTGTCTGAAGTCAAGTGAGCTTTTCAGACCAAGAAAGGCCTATTTCTAATTTATTGTGACAAAACTTACAATTTGATTTTTTTAGGTGAATATGAGTCACCTTGTGGAGGTTCAGATGTTCTAAATGCAATACTGATACCTTTTGGACGAGCTATTTTAAGCCTAATGTTCTTTGGCCAAAGTAAAAGTCTCTCTTTTCAAATTTTAGTCTCATCAAAACCTTGTATCCCTTCTAATCTTGACAATTTAGAAAAGGGAGAAAACCTTGAAATTATCTTAAACTAGGGAAGTAGACCCAAGGCATACCCTAAGAATTTGCCATGATTGCAACTTGCAGATTCTTTGCAGATACAGGTGATAAATACTGATTCAAGGTAAAAACATACTTATGAGTTAAGAAGCCTCATTTCATGCTTTCGATACTTAGCTTCTTTGCTTCTTTTTGGAATTTTTAGTATTAGATTTATTTTTTGCAGTAAATGAACAAAGTCATCTAACATATTATAAACAAATATGGACATATTTATCAAATTGTATCTGTGGGATGTCTTGGAGATTTGTAATTATTTTATCTTGAAACTCAAACCAAAATAACTACTCAGTTCATGCTATTCTAATAAGCCAGTGACAGCATTGAACAGAAGCCCTAGTCTAGAGGAGACTCTTAAACCTCATTTAGGATGTCCCCCTATTTGTACAGAGTTACAGGAATGACGCCTATAGCTCCATGGAAGTAAAAAAAATCATGGACGGAAATATCATAAACCTGGAAATAACTCTGCAGAAAAACAAATCTGGGAGACTTATAGCAATTTTTTTTTTCTTTTTGGTTACTCCACCTGAATTTTTGTTGTAGTTTTTTTTTTCTTAAAGCAAAATGAATAACAAAACATCAAGGAAGTATGCAGCATTCATTTAGCCTGCTGCTTATTGCTCATCTGAAGGAGTATGGTCTCTGTTTTGCTTTTGATATTGCAGGGAATTGAAATTAAGATTTCTATATCAAAAAGAAGTTATAATTTCAGGAGATAAACAAGTAACCAAAGCTGCTAAAACCCCAAGAGATAAAAAGATGTTCTTTTTAAATTTCATTAGGGCCCCTCTGTTTCCAACCTCCCTACTGTCCAACAATAACAAAATCCTTGACAAAGTAGCTACATGTAAAAACCGAACATAATGAGCCACACTTTTTTTTCCTAAAGAGAATATACTAAAAATAGTTTTGAAGGTTTTTTAAGAAGGAAGAGGGATTGTAACAACCTTGATGACTTGTAGTGAGAGTTCAGGGATGGGTTTAGCAAGGAGCCTCCTACAGAATGCCCACATGAGCCACCCAAGATGTTTGGTTAGAGGATATTACATTGTGGTCATAGATGCCAAGCCTTTACCCCTACTCCCTCATCCTCTTGCAATGGGGATCTTCCTTTGGACAACCACATACACTCAGCCTTAACTCCAGTGTTTTTCAATGAAGTAGCTTATCAGTTCTACTCTCAGACACTCTACCCCCCAGCCCCTATAACACCAGGCCAATATCTCTGGTCACACTGTATGACAGTACAATGACTTCTCTACATGCCTGTGTATGTACAGACCATCCATAATAGATGTTCTTTTTGAGTGGGGATGTTACTATGTACTCCAAATTGTCTAAGGTTATTCTGTGATGAATGAGCTGATAAGTTTCTGCAATCATTATTCTATTTGGCCAATCTCCTCTCAGTATCTTTTCTAGCTCCCATGGCACATGCCATCAGCTTATCTCTTAATCATACATGGTGGCTCAACAGTTTAATCTCTGAAGCTACATACCAAAGCAGATTTATCCTCTATTAAATTTTTCTCTTTTTACTCATTTTCCTGGATTGGGAATCCTTGAAGTGGCAATCCTGGAAAGCAAGGTAATGAATCACAGGTCCTATGCCATATCTGTTCTCCCTCTAGACCATATAGAAGTGCTTGCTATAAACGTACCAGATTCCTTAAGCTTGTGGTTCCTTTCCTAGGGCACACTCTATTCCATGTTCAGGTTCTGTCTGGCTCTACATATAGCCCCATGGAACTTGGAGCTTAGGAAACTGGTACAAATATGTTGATACTCCTGCCATTGCTTTTGTTGTGAGTATTAAAGTTCTTTGTCTCTGACAGAGTCTTGTGTCTTTTGTTAGCATCCGTGGACCTGTGGAAGGCTACTTATTAGCTTGTATAGTTTGGAGTTCTACTGTTTCCAGCAATTCTCCACTATGTCAAACTTATTTAAGTAAAATTCTCCACAGTTGTGAGCCTGTACCTCTGCCTAAATGTACAGGCATTTTTTTCCTCCCTTACTTCCTTCTTTCCTTACTTTTTAGGTTCTTACCAGTATCTATCTATCTATCTATCTATCTATCTATCTATCTATCTATCTATCATCATCTATAATCCATCCATCTCTATCTACTTATCTGCCATCTACCGTTTTTTTTCTTTATTCAACAAACGTTGAGTGCTTTCTATATGTCAGGCACTATTCTAGGTTCTGCAGTAGCAAACAAACAAAACAAGCTAGTATCTCTCACTTTTGTCTATATCTTTATTTGAAAAAAATTAGAAGCAGATTTCAAGGAATACATACAACTAGCATAATCCTACTAGAAATAAGTAAAGAAGAGATGAAATACAAGGAGGGAAAGGATAAAGAAATAGAATAGTGCTTAGGGACAAGATTAATACAAAAAGAGAAAACATTTTGTTTTTGCTGCCAATTTGACTCTAACGTTTATGCCGAAATATTCTAGTTCTATTGGTATGAAAAGGTCCCTAGAATAGTCATATATTTTAAGAAGGCCCAATGCCCAGGCACATAAATAGCTTCCCTTGAGATTGCTTCACAATTGAAAGTGCTTTACTCTTCTATGGGAGCATCTAATCATGAGGACCACATCTAGAAGTCACAGAGTAAGAGCCCATCTAAGCCATGTCCATTTCTGGGCTTTGATTCCTCATTCATAAACTGCTTTATTGTAAATCTACAGCTTGTGTCTCTCCAGTAGTGTGGTATTTTATGTGTTATAATATACAAATGCAGAGACATATAAAGGTGAAAAGTGATTATGATTCTAATATGGGACATAAAATATTACCCTTCAAATAAGCTGTGCATGTAGAAAATTCATATTTATTCCTTCACTTGTCCTTTATTGTGCCCAAGTTCTGGCATTTCAGCTCCTTAAGATTCTAACTTGGTCTTTAAGATATCTCTTATATATTAAACTATTGCAATAAGGGTTGCTCAGCATGTTACTTGTTAATAAAGGACATCTGCATTTGTTTTAATGCTTATTTAAAAAGAAATTGGGATTTAGTGCTTGTCGGCACTAATGGAATCAATGGTACTTTAATATGTGTTCATGGCACTTCAGTTCCCTTAACAGCAGAAAACAGTAAGGTTATTAACCAAACACACTGTTGCTCTGAATGAAAGAGAAAGTATATGGAATCTAGAAAAGGCAAAGAGGGCATGTGATTTTGCTAGTGTCAGGTCATTTAAACCCAAATGAAATGTATACATTTTCTCCTTTGCTACATTTTAATTCAAAGGGCAAACAAAATCTTAACAGCAGGTGTTGGTAAATCCATCATGCATCTTAGCAAAACTAAAGGAAAATGAACATGCTTGGTGCTCCTTCTTATGAAATTTCAATGAGCTACTAACTGTCAGTTGCTAGCTTTAAGAAGGGATTTTTCCTCCCTGTTGATAGAAATATCTTCAAAAGACCAACTGATTAAGAGGGAAGTAAGGGAAGATGTGTTCTGAAGGAACAGAAAAGAGTGATACAATGAGTTAAGCCTTAAGTCATTGTATTCAACTCAACAAAGCAGGAAGGCAAATTAGTGCTGGGAGCTTTGACTTGTAAACCGTGCTTTTGGGCCACCAAGACTACCTTTATATTGTACCTGTGTAGAGTTTTATTTTTTAGTGTTCACTCCTGGGTGCATTCATTACATCTGGAGGAAAATTTTATAATTTAGGCACTGTAGCCTGTTAAGTGAGAGACTAGAAATAAGATTATAAGAAAGTAAGCTGTAATTACCCTCCGAAAGAAAGAAACTATTCATCCGTTTGATATCTCTATCAAAATGATCCTGAATATTTCCTAGGATAGCTAATCCTTAGCTTTTTAAAAGACTGGTGAACATTTTCTGCAGTTAAAAATTAGTCATCCATTTTGAATTAGTAAAGAGTATGCTTAACTTTGGGAATAATTTCTGTAGTTACTGGAAAATATCTGTTTTATTGATCTTCTCTTACCATTCACTTTATTCTTCTTTAAGATGAAATAATAGACTTAAATCCTTAGCTAAAAGAAAGTCACTTGAATTCTCATACAATTGATTTTTAAACTTTACTTAATGGTTTAGAGACTCTAAAAGAATCTTCTCTGAAATATAACCTTTTTCAAGTCTTGTATAGAATGAATAATTTTTGGCATTTTTGGAAACTGGAAGGATGACTAATGATTAAACGTTTGAAATACTAGATTAGGAATCAGCAAACTTACCGTATTATCTCAGCTCAAAACACTGTGATCTCAGACACCGTACATTCCTGAGTTGTTATAAAACCCAATAAGACAATTTTAAGGAAGTGCTTTTTACTTTTTTGGAAGAAAGATTTTACATCAATATAAAGCATTAATACAAGTTGGCTTGGAGTGCCGTTGTCTGATATCTGGGAGTTCATACCATATTCTCTATTGCTAGTGTCTAGTTACATAAAACACTCTAGGATTATGCTGTCAGTTTAATAGCCATGCAGGGTTTTTGTTAATGCACACTTTAAAAGACGAAACTAAACAGTCAGATCAATGAACTGTTAGAAATCATTCTGTATGTGGGTAACCGCTTCCTGTATCATTCCTACTAGTTTCCTAAAGGAACGTTTTCCTATCTTGAATTCCAGCAGGCTATATTTACTTTCACATCACAAAGTTAAACGTATTATTTAAATTTTCTCACTTTTGAAGAACAATGACAAATGAACAAATAAACATCAGTGGTCTCGAATGTGTCACAAAGGAGGGCAATAATTCTATTGTGAATCTACAGTGGATTGCTGGACACAAGTCCAACAGCAGTGAATTAAGTCAATAATAATACTGCAGCTTCAATCCAGAAAGAATGGACTGCCTAGAAGGCAAGTTTATATATAGCACAATTTCTGCCACAGGACTGTGGCTATTTTCAAGTCTTTTAAAATGTATTTCAGGTAGCATTCTTAGCACTTTAACGTGGGGCCGTTTTCTTCAATGTTCTCTTCGGGGTGAATAGCTGTCATCCTACAAAATAAGAATTCAGGCCACATGTCAAACTTTCAAGGAGGTGCACTGGGAGGTGATAATGCCCAAAAGATAAATTGGAAAGATACCATGGGTATTAGCTTGTGTAAATGCCGCTTTCAATTTGTGTAGCAGCCACTGTAGTGCTTTCAGAACAAGATAATGAATTAAATGTAATTCTTGGCTGTCCCCTCAAGTCCTAATAAGGACCAAATAGCTGGATTCAAACTGATTTGAAACCTACCCTGGAACCATTCCATGGATGCCTCACTTTCACTCCATAATTGGGCCAAGACAAGTTTTAATATAGCTTAATTTCTACCCTCCTTAGAGCACGGAGAGAATGGTTCTTGAATTCTAGCAAAACCTCATGTGTTTTCTTGCTTATGAAGGACTCACCAAAATGTCAAGACTTTTGTCCTTGGTGCTTATTTCTGAAATAGCATAGTGTTTGTATTTTAGCCAAAGAAACATTGCTGTTATATATGCTTCCCTTTTCTTCCTGTTAACCGAGGTCATAATGACAATACAAGTCAGCTCTTTTGTTACATAGTGCTGTAGGTTGGCCTTAAAGGAAACTTTTGTTTTAACTAAGACACTTCAATCTTTCAACATAATCTCACCCAATACAGTTTGGTTCATTTGAATAATATAAATAAGTATAAAACATGTTTCCCAGCTTACAGAGCTCAAAATAAATTTGGATGAAGGAAGTGGACAGTAAAATCAAAACACTTGGATATTAATTTGAAACAATCAACTCGGATTTTATCGTATGAAATTCATTTTAAGTGGACAAAAATGTAGATGGTATTTTTGTTTGGCCTTCCACTGCTAGGTATTGCTAGGAGTGTACTGAAAAGGGTTTGTCATATGGAAGAATTGTGAGGGCCAGTTAAGCAGAGCTCATCTCCTTTGGAATATGCAAGCTGATATTTTCTAAATTCAATTTGTATTTTAATTCATGTTTTGCAGGGCTTTTCCAAAATTGGTTCAACCAACCAGTTAATCAAAAAGGATTCATTAAAGCATTTCCCTGCAAGGCACTGTTTATAAAAATTTAAGCAGATAGCATCATTTAGGTTTGATCGCTATACAGGGAGAATGAACCCATGGAGTCAAGGTTTCCTAGAGGAAGAGACAGGATGACTCAAGGCTCTTTTGTCCACAGCCAAGTGGTTAGAGCAACTTCTCTCCCGTGAGGGTGTCCTGGTTGTTGCCCTGCCTTTGCTTGTAGCTCTCACTGGTCTCAGGATTACAGGCTTACACTTCTCTGCCCCATATCTTACCTCTAACTGCTTTGAAAGTTGTCTTCTTGAACTCATCTACACCAGACTCTAGGTTCTACCTGATTCTGTCTTGTCAACCTGTTTCTAGGGTTGTTCCCGGTAATGGCCCAGGCTTCCAGTAGGATTTCCATAATGGAAATTTCTGAATGAAAAGTTTTCTTTACATTATACTACAGCCTTGTTTGCCTTCAAACCCTTGGTAAATTACACTCTTCAAAGTACAAGGGGGACCTTTGAGACTTGCAAAATTTAGGTCAGGAGCAGGATCTCTATTGGGTGAGTCTCCCTTTTGAGCAGTGAAACTGAGTTGGTGGCCCCAGTGAGTCATGCTAAGCCACCACCAACCAAGGCAGAGTGGGTCAGGGTCTTGTATCTTTTCAGAGGGGGAAGGAAAGCTGTGGTCTGCCTCATTCACCAGAGGGCCTGGAGTGCTCTTGTTTGTGTAGCTTCTGTGGAATTAATTTAAATCAGAGAGCATTCTTCTGTTGAGGCTCTTACAACCACACACTCTGACAACCCAGAACTTTTCTGGATTCAAAGAAAAGGAGTAATTTTAAGAAGAAAGAAAATTCTTGCCTCTGGAAAAGCAGGGTAAAAAAAAAGGCAATGAGATCTGAACGGTAGTGAATTTATTCTTTTATTCAACAAGAGGGAAGATAAAGAATTCTTATACACCTAAAAATTTCCCAAAAGCCTAGCTTTTTTAATAAAAAAAATTGTACTTAGTCTCTACTTGTGGTTTGAGACATTTTGTTTTAAAAATATGCTAAATAAAATGTTCCCTGTTTAAAAAAGGAAGAACGCCTTTGCACTAACAAAAGGCATGCTGCAGAAAAGAACTTGGCAGAGATGGAGTGGAGTCCAGGCAACAGCAGAGTTGGTTAGGAGAACCTGGGGTCAAAATACCTGATTTTTGCATATAGTCTCGAGAGGGGGCCACATGAGACAGTAAGCAGAAAATCACACAAGGAAGCACCAAGAGTCCCAGAGGGAGATTCCAGATACTAAAATCAGGGCCAGAGCTGAGTTAACAGCCAAATGGGAATTCAGGTATCATGAAAAGAAATAGGACTATCAGGTAATGGCTCCTAAAGTTTTGCTGAACAGATTTCTTCAGTATCAGCTAGGTTTACTGGTCCAATCTAATTTGTAAACAGATAAACCAGTGGTGTCTTCAGGCTAGCTCAGGCTTCTGACACAATCACTGTGACAAAATTTCATTATGTGAAGATACTAAGAGAAATATGCACATAAAAGCTAGTCAAATAAGTCCATATATCTAAAAGACATTCCACGTTTCTCATAATCTATTCATCACATGTGTGAGAAAGCATCCTTTCAACAAGAAAAAATCATTTTAAATTGGATATCCATTCCAAAGTGTGAACACCCTATATCTTTTATGCCTCCCTCTTACATTACCCATCAAATAGCAGATAAAGCCATGTGCAAAGGTTTGGGGAGAGTCCCCAGTGAGGGCTACTGTGAAGACAAATGGTTAATGTCTGCTCTCCCAGCTGCTCAGTTAATTACTGTAATAGAAAACATCTTGAGTGAAAACACTGCGTACAGTTATTAGCAATTAACCCACAACTCTAAAAATCACAATTCTTACTAATAATAGAACATTGCCCAGCCAGCCTAATTATAATTTCTACACAAGAGTCTTGTATTTTCAGAAAATGTGAAATCTTGTATGTTACTACTATTGAAAATGTGAATAGGAAATTCAGATGATGATTACACTGAGAAATGCAAAATGGAGTAGAGTAGATAGAAGCAGAGGGGGCATGATTTATGTGGTAGTAGACTAATTCCCAGACCTGCAAAAGACTCAGATATATTAGCCAGCAGAACTTTTCTCTGAGTGTTTACTACAGTACAGGGCCCTGTGGTGTTTAGTGCTTGATGGTACTAAAGTGGTGAAGAAGGCAGGATAGAATCATGCAGGGCAGGATCAATCCATGAAATAAAATAAACAGATGTGGTATTGCTTTGTTTTTCTTTGAATCACATAACCTTAGATACAGCACAATCTTGAAGCTCAAATGATTTTCTCCCATTTGGATATGTCTCTTCTACTGTTACTCATATGCTGACTTTGCCCAGTGTTTACTGGTCTTCTTGCCTTTCTAGAACACACTAAGTTTAGTATTGCCTCAAAATCTTAACACTTGCTATAACTTTTGTCTGGAGGATGCCTCAAAATCTTAACACTTGCTATAACTTTTGTCTGGAGGATTTGTCCTCCAAATTTGGCATGACTGGCTCCTTCTGAGAATTCAGGTAACTGCTCAGAAAAGGCCTGATCACACTATAAAACAGCCTGCCTCTCCTTTCTTTCTATCCTAGGACATTCTTTTATTTTTCCATACATATACCACCATCTGATGGATTAACCTGTTACTCTTTCTTTCTTTCTTTCTTTCTTTCTTTCTTTCTTTCTTTCTTTCTTTCTTTCTTTCTTTCTTTCTTTCTTTCTTTCTTTCTTTCTTTCTCTTTCTTTCTTTCTTTCTTTCTTTCTTTCTTTCTTTCTTTCTTTCTTTCTTTCTTTCTTTCTTTCTTTCTTTCTTTTCTTTCTTCCTTTCTTCCTTTCTTCCTTTCTTCCTTTCTTTTCTTCCTTCCTTCCTTCCTCTTTGTTTCTTTGTTTCTTTGTTTCTTTGTTTCTTTGTTTGTTTCTTTCTTTCTTTCTCTTTCAGATTTATTTATTTTGGGGGGAGGGGCAGAGGGAGAGGGAGAGAAAATCCAGCAGACTCCCCATTAGCATGGAGCCCAACATGGGGCTCGGTTCTGTGACTCTGAGATCATGACCTAAGCTAAAACCAAGAGTCAGATGCTTAACCCATTGAGCCACCCAGGTGTCCTGATTCTGTTATTTCTTAATTTATTATATCAGGCTGTGTTTATTGACTTCCTTTTTATTTTGGATCTGCTAAACCCCCACTTCCCCAACCTTCCTTTCCTTTATGCTCTTAGTAGTTTATCACAAGTATGCATGAATATTTATATTGTGTTATATGTCGCATATTATTTGCAGCTACACCAAATAATGTCTTAAGATATTTCCTTTCTCATTTGAGCTTTGGTTTTTGTTGTCATTTCACAGATGTCATTTTCTTGTGTAGTTTTTTCTCACTTATTGGTGGTTAATTTTCTCCCCAAATGCTCTAATACCTAGAAATAATTTCTATATCTCCTAAATGTGTTAAATGACCCCTCCCTTTTATTTTCCAGAGATTTTCACCCTATGCCCCCTACTTATTCCCAGCTGGTAGGATGCTTTTTTAGTTCTGACTCACAGCTTGGGTTGTAAAAATTCCCTTTGCTGGGGTGCCTGGATGGCTCAGGTGTTTAAGCGACCGACTCTCGATTTTGGCTCAGGTCATCATCTCAGGATAGTGAGATCGAGTCCCCTGTTGGGTGGGCTTCGTGTTCAGAGGGGAGTCTGCTTAGGATTCTCTCTCTCTCCTCTCCCTTCATGTGTGCAACTCTCTTCCTCTCTAAATAAATAAATAAATAATCTTAAAAAAAATTCCCTTTGCCAACTTCCTGGAGATTCTCTTTGTCTCGTAAGTGCCAAAGCATGTATTTCCTGATTTCCATGTCTTTCTTCTTATTTCCTTCCTTCTTTTTTCATTTCCTCATTTTGCTGAGACATTTCCTCTAGGAGCTTCCTAAGAAAGGGTATAAGATTGGGTCAATTTTTTTAGTTTTTTTATGTCTGAAATTGTCTTTCTCTTATACTTGATTGATAGTTTAGTTGAGTATGGAATTCTAGGTTGAAATCATTTCATAATGTTATAATTGTCAAATCACTATTTTGTGCACCTGAAACTAATATAATATTGTATGTCAACTATATTACAATTGTAAATCACTGTAAAAAACAATTTCTCATTTTCTGAGTGTTTCTTTTTTATAGCAAAACATTTTTTTTGTGTATGTGAATGTAGTATATTCTCTTTCTGAAGTTAATAATTGTAATTTTAGGGGGAAGGGGACATTTTTCCTCCTTTTTTTAGTTTTCTTTTATCTACTCTTTTCCTATAGGTCTCTACATAGTGGAAGCTTTCTTCACATCTCATGACCCTCAGCTAATTAGGTTTAAGCATAAACATACAAAGATTGTTGAAAGGAAGCTCTATTTTTGTAGGTGGGAATAGTTAAGTGGTAGAATTCATTGGAAGGTTATCAATCACTGGCCTTTTCATTGGGGTCTCCAGAGAACAATCTTTCAACCTCTACAAGGTGCATGATATACACTTGGATACAGGTTTTTTGGGGATTACAGGTGAGAAGGGCCACAAAGGGGCCCCTGTGCATCCTGTAGACTTTTACTTAATTTTCCTATGTTCTTTGCCTCACCCCTGTTCTGTACTGTGTCAAGGATGAACACCTGCAGTTCAGCTTTTCCAGGAAATATATCACCTCTCTCTTGGGGGACATAAGGAGAAGATAACATCAGAGAGTCATCTACCCTCCATACTCTACAACCAGATCCCTCATTTTAGGCTCACACATCACCTACTCCTTCCAGGGACCTTCAAGTACCAAGTTCTTTTGCATTCTCTCTGGGGAACTGGCGCACTTCTCTTCTGGGCATTGTCTTCTGCAGGTACCTGCCTTGTAACGTTTATGACTTCTCTCTACCAAGGCAGTTAGGAAAGGGCTCATCAGACTTCTACCTTCCCAACTCTTCTGGAAATATTTGGCTAGTTGTGGTCTCCTCTCCCATTTTTCTTGATGGATAATATCTTTTTTTTTTTAAAGATTTTATTTATTTATTTGAGAGAGAGAGAATGAGAGACAGAAAGCACGAGAGGGAAGAGGGTCAGAGGGAGAAGCAGACTCCCCGCTGAGCAGGGAGCCCGATGAGGGACTCCATCCCAGGACTCCAGGATCATGACCTGAACCGAAGGCAGTCGCTTAACCAACTGAGCCACCCAGGCGCCCTGATGGATAATATCTTGAAATAATTTTTTTATTCTTCATTTAGTGAGGTTTTCTGAGGGAGAAGGGATAAAACAGTACTAAACTAGAACACTCTGCTTTTTTTTTTTAAAGATTCGGTATATATTTTTTAAGCTGTTTTCTGTATTTATCTAACATAGTGGTTTTCAAACTTTAGTGTGTATCAGAAGCACTCGAAGGGCTTGTTAAAACAGATTGCTGTGCCCCACCCCCAGACTGTCTGATTCCTTATTTAGGGTATGGGACTGAGGATTATTTCTAACAAGTTCCTAAACAATGCTAATGCTGCTGATCTGGTAACCACACCTTGACAAACACCAATTTATATGTATGGCCTTTTAGTTTAATTAACTCTGGTTCTTCCATATTCTAAGATGTATACCTACTGATCATTTACGACCCACCTCATGTGTATACTCTAGCTTTTTCTGACCATACAGAAAGTATAACCTGCCCCAAAGTAACCTCCCCCTCTTCTATATTTTATTTCTACTTCTCTCATTATACTCATCACCTTGGACAAATCACATGTTTAATTTCCCAGAATAAGTTCTTTAAGTATATAGAACCTGTCTTATTATTTTAGATTCTTCTCCCTTCTCCTCCACTTCTCATCCTCCTTCTCTAACTCTTCCTCCTGCCCTCCTCCTTCTTAATTTCTATTACCTCATCCATTGCCTGATATAGAGAGGCATGATGAACTGAACTGAAGTTATGTTACCACGTACAATCAAATGTAAGACATAAATTTGGAATGGTTGCTCTCCGAAATTGTGAATGTCTTAATTCATTTATCAGTGTGTCATGTAACCAAGTCAGGCATGCAGATTACAGTGGCTTTATGTAAAGTAGCTGATCTGTGAACTCTTCTTCACCCGTCCCAAGGATGATAAGGAGCTTACCTTAGAAGGAGAATCAATGGACTGCTAACTTCATTGAGAAAGTCTTGCCATACATCAGGGAAATCCAAATCAAAACCTCAATGAGATACCACCTCACACCAGTCAGAATGGCTAAAATTAACAAGTCAGGAAACGACAGATGTTGGCAGGGATGTGGAGAAAGGGGAACCCTCCTACACTGTTGGTGGGAATGCAGGCTGGTGCAGCCACTCTGGAAAACAGTATGGAGGTTCCTCAAACAGTTGAAAATAGAGCTACCATATGATCCAGCATTCGCACTACTGGGTATTTACCACAAAGATAAAAATGTAGGGATCTAAAGGGGTACGTGCACCCCAATGTTTATAGCAGCAATGTCCACAATAGCCAAACTGTGGAAAGAGCCAAGATGTCCATCGACAGATGAATGGATAAAGAAGATGTGGTATATATATATATACACACACACACACACACACACACATACACACACACACACACACACACACACAATGGAATATTATGCAGCCATCAAAAGGAATGAGATCTTGCCATTTGCAACGACGTGGATAGAACTGGAGGGTGTTATGCTGAGTGAAATAAGTCAATCAGAGAAAGACATGCATCATATGACCTCACTGATATGAGGAATCTTAATCTCAGGAAACAAACTGAGTGTTGCTGGAGTGGTGGGGGGTGGGAGGGATGGGGTGGCTGGGTGATAGACATTGGGTAGGGTATGTGCTATGGTGAGCGCTGTGAATTGTGCAAGACTGTTGAATCACAGATCTGTACTTCTGAAACAAATAATGCAACATATGTTAAGAAAAAAGAAAAAGAAGAAGATAGCAGGAGGGGAAGAATGAAGGTGAGTAAGTCGGAGGGGGAGATGAACCATGAGAGATGATGGACTCTGAAAAACAAACTGAGGGTTCTAGAGGGGAGGAGGATGGGGGGATGGGTTAGCCTGGTGATGGGTATTAAGGAGGGCACGTTCTGTGTGGAGCACTGGGTGTTATGCACAAACAATGAATCATGGAACACTACATCAAGAACTAATGATGTAATGTATGGTGATTAACATAACAATAAAAAATTAAAAAAAAAAGAAAGTCTTGCCATGAAAAAAAAAATGTCAGCTGAACTAAATAGAGTGCTTAGTGATGTACTCTGCTTTCATCATGGCATAGACCTCATCTTATCAGGGACCAATATAATACACTTTGCAGTTTGGTACTGACCTCTAAACTCAACTTAAAAAAAAACTGGGATATATACACATCAGAAAATTCACCCTCTTAAAGTATATATAATTCAGTGCTTTTTAGTATTTTTACAATGTTGTATAACTATCACCACTACCTAACCCCAGAACATTTTCATTACCTCAAAAAGAAGCCCCATACCCATTTACAGTCACTCCCCACTTCCCCTTCTCTCTCAAGTCCTGGTAACCACTAATATACTTTCTGTCTCTATGGATTTCTGTTCTGTACCTCTCATATAAATGGAATCATAAATTGATAGGTGGTCTTTTGTGTCTGGCTTCTTTTACTTAGAATATGGTTTTCAAGGTTCATCTGTGTTGTAGATGTATCAGTACTTCATTCCTTTTATGGTTGAATGATATTATATTGTACGGATATGCCATATTTTACTTATGTATTTATCAACTGATGGTCATTTAGTTTGTTTCCATATTTTGGTTCTTATAAATAATGCTATTATGAATATCCTTGTACAAATTTTTGTGTAGACATATGTTTTCCATTCTCTTGTGATAGAATTGCTGGGTCATATGGTAATCCACCATTTGGAAGAACTGCCAATCTATTTTCCAAAGTGGCTGCACTAAATTACGTTCCCACCAGCAATGTATGAGAGTTCTAATTTCTCTCCACCATTGTCAACACTTGTTAGTGTCTCTTTGATTATAACCATCCTAGTAGATGTGAAGTTGTATCTCATTGTGGTTTTGGATTGCAATTCTCTAGTGGCTAATGACGTTCAGCATCTTTTCATGTGTTTATTGACTATTTATGTATTCCTTGGAGAAACGTCTATTCAAATTATTTCCCCCTTTTTTCTTTTTACTGTTGAACTGTAAGCTTTACATATGCTGGATACTAGTCCCTTATCAGATATATAATTTGCAAATATTTTCTCCTATTCTGTGGGTTGTTCACTTTTTTGATAATATACTGACAGAACTTTGGATACTGATGCTCCATAGCTACATAGTAAGCTGAAGCTGTCTTCCCATATGCTACGTAAAACACACAGTCAAAACTACAAAAAATATTCCAGGTACAAATTGGCACTATGTTTGGATGTAAATGTAGGATAATGAGCTTTCAAGTATGTTGATTGGTGATTTGGGAACTTAGCCACAATTTGAGCTTAACCTTCCAGAGAATAGCTAAAATGCTTCCTATCTTCTTATCTGGGGTTGAAATAGATAGGCCTGAGACTATGTTGGGTTTGATCATTTTTCCTTAGGTAGATACTTTTCCTTATTTATTGAGCTTCATTGACTACTATTTTGCTCACTTATCCACTTTTGTGAAATCTTCCTCAGTTTTATCCATAT
The DNA here is from genome assembly GCF_037043125.1 of Eumetopias jubatus. Classification (NCBI taxonomy): domain Eukaryota; kingdom Metazoa; phylum Chordata; class Mammalia; order Carnivora; family Otariidae; genus Eumetopias; species Eumetopias jubatus. The sequence continues at coordinate 95,639,867 of NW_028274807.1, read as the reverse complement.
TGGGTTGGGGAAGGAATGGAAAGCTCTATATTCTCAAGAACTATTTTTGATCTTTCCTGGATATGAATGACATTAATAATGGCTATTTCGGTTTGTTACTGAAGTTACTCAAGGCATGCAGACACACAAAAAAATAGGAATTCAGAATAAAAGTTGCCAGGAAAGAGATTTTGGTGTTCATTTTTCCCTCTGACAGAAAAGATGTAGAAAAACTGTGCCTTACTCAAATAATAATGAGGAACTTCTTTGCATACAAGAATTACCTTTAAGGGATTCCCAATAGCTAAAACAATCTTGAAAAAGAACAAAATTGGAGGTCTCACACTTCTTGATTTCAAAACATACTGTAAAGCAATGGTAATCAAGATTGTGTGGTATTGGCAAAAAGACAGATACACAGACCAGTAGAATAGAATAGAGAGTCCAGAAATAAACCTTGCATAAATGGTCAAACAATTTTGACAAGAGTGCCATGACTATATAATGGAGAAAGGACAGTTTCTTCAACAAATGGTAGTGGGATAATTGTATATCCACATGCAAACAATTGAAGTTAGACCCTTACCTTACACCATATGCAAAAATTAATCCAAAATAGATCGAAGACCTAAACATAAGACCTAAAACTGTAAGACTGATAGAAGAAAACGTAGGGAAAAAGCTTTAGGACATTAGATTTGTCCATGATTTCCTGAAGATGACACCAAAAACATAGGCAACAAAAATAAAAAGAGACAAAAATAGACAAAATAACTACATTGAAATTAAGAATTTCTGAGTATTAAAGGAAACAATCAAAAGAGTGAAGGGGAACCTAAGAGATGGGAGAAAATATTTGTAAATCATATATCTGATAAGGGGTTAATATCTACAATATATAAGGAATTTCTTTTTTCAAGATTTTATTTGGGGTGCCTGGGTGGCTCAGTTGTCAGGTATCTGCCTTTAGCTCTGGTCATGGTCCCAGGGTCCTGGGATCGAGACCCTCATCGGGATCCCTACTCCACGAGAAGCCTACTTCTCCCTCTCCCACTCCTCCTGCTTGTGTTCCCTCTCTCGCTATCTCTCTGTCAAATAAATAAATAAAATCTTAAAAAAAAAGATTTTATTTATTTGAGAGAGAGAGAGAGCGTGCGTGCTAATGAGCATGAGTGGAGGGGAAGGGCAGAGGGAGAGGGAGAAGCAGACTCCCTGCTGAGTGGGGAGCCCAATGTGGGACTCCATCCCAGGGTCCTGGGATCATGACTTGAGCTGAAGGCAGACACTTAACCGACTGAGCCACCCAGGTGCCCAAGGATTTTCTATAACAACAAAAACCAAATAACTGGATCAAAAACATGTGCAAAAAATGGACAATTCTCTAAAGAAGATCTACAAATGGCCAACAAATATATGAAAAGGTGCTCAACATCTCAAATCATAAGAGAAATTCTATTAGAATCACAATGAGATGTCTCACACCCATCAGAATGGCCACTATACAAAGAACAGAAAATAAGAAGTGTTGAGAAGGATGAAGAGATAATGGAACTTTTGTGCACTGCTGATAGGAATATAAAATGGTGCAGCCATTGTGGAAATCAGTAAGGAGATTTTCCCCAAAATAAAAAAAAGAAAAATAGAATTACCATATGATCCAGCAACCTCACTTCTGGATATATATCCAAAAGAACTCATAGCAGGATCTCAAAGAGATACTTACACATCCAACTTCATTGCAACATTATGCACAATAGCCAAAAGGTAGGAGCAATCCAAATGTCTGTCGACAGATGAATGGATAAACAAAATGGGGTGTATAATACAATGGTATATTATATAGCCTTAGAAACAAGGAAATCCTGTCACATGCTACAACATAGATGAACCCTGAGGACATTATGCTAAGCAAAATAAGTCACAAAAGAACAAATACTGTATGATTCTACTCATGAAGAATCTAAGTAGTCAAAATCATAGAAACAGGAAGTAGAGAGCTATTTGTGAAGGGCTGGACAGAGAGGGAAAGGAGGAATTAGTGTTTAATAGAAATAGAGTTTCAGTTCTGCTAGATGAAAAAGTTCTAGAGATCTGTTGCACAACAGTGTGAATATATTTAACACTACTGAATTGTGTATTTAAAAATGATTGATAGTAAATTTAATGTTATGTATTTTTTACCTTCCTCCACATACACAAAAGAATTAGCTGTGCAAGGTATAGTTTCCAAAAAAAGTCCAAGTCAATGTATAGCTGGGCTAATCTTCTAATTATGTTCTCATAAAAATGTATAATTCTGAAGTTGGTAATTCTATCTCACATCTGATTGGCCAAATCTTTATGGTCAATGAGTAGCACAGTACTGAGAAATTATGTGTAAATCACTAGACAGATATCTTAGGAATTTTATGCTGAATTTATCATTTTCCTTAAAAAGAGAGAGAGCTCTTGGTTCATGGGGACAACATTTAGTAGCAGATGAAACCAAAGTGAGAACGATTATTCACATCTTGGTGTGACAATCCCAGTTGGTTCCTGGGTGAATTTCATTCTATTTTGCCTGACATCAAGATTTCAATGTACATGGCTCATTAGTGCTTGTAGGCATTTCTATAATGGCAATTTATTACACTTTCAGGTGACAGAAGCTGTCCTTTGAAGAATTATATTTTGACCTCCTCCTCTTCCAACCCACAACACCTGCCGACCGAAGTGGCCTGCTTTCTTTTCCTGTCCCCATACAGATACTGGAAGTTTTTGTGTGCAAAAGCAGAGCAGGGCTGAAAAGCTTTCGCGGGAAGGTTTTTGCAGCAGCCTGCTTGTTGAAATGCATGGATCAACAATTTCTCAATTAGAAGGAGATAGACGAGAAGATAAAGTATGCGGTGACTGTAAAGCTTCAAGCAGCAGCTGAGGAAGATTTTGAGAACATCTGGTCAGAATCTATTTCTTTTTAGGTAAGCATTCCTATTTACAACCAGCATACATAAAGCATGAAATTGGCTTACCCTGCCTCCTCCTAACATGGGAAAAGCTGGTTAGATTTATTACTCCTTTGATGCAGGTCTGGAGAGAGTGAAGTGGCATGTGCATTCCCACTGGAGGTGCCCCCAAATCTTTTGGACTCCTCTCAGAGAGAACATTTGTCTGCTACACCAAATCCATTTTTAAGAGCCTGTCCAGGTTGACGTGTAAAAAATCATTCACAAGAATAAAATCCAATTCATGATGTTTCTATTTTTTTCCCCCATGAAATTTATGTCTGAGCAAGGGATGCCATCAACGCAAAACTTCTCTCCCTCTTAATTTAAAAAATTGGTTCTTTGTGTATTTGGCTCATTCCTTTGCTTTGTTAATTTTAAAATTTATTTCACTTTAGGCAATAAAGCTGAATGAATTGTTTTGTCTGTATCTGGCTTGATTTTATGTGTTCATAGCATCCCCAAGGCACTAAACTGCATCGCTCTTTTAATATGTAAGACTGTAACTAACAGGTTTCATGATGCTCTCTTGTTTTAGAGATAAAGTATAACCAACCAATCAAACCAAATCACCAATTATTCTTAAACTGTATGAGTAGATTGCAAAAGGAGCTGAATTCAAATTAGAGTTTCTTAGTTCATGGCAAAATTTTAAATCCTTATCCTGGAAGAGTATGTTTTATTTAATGATAATTGCTTATATGACATTGTGTTCATATTATTATCCATGCTAGAATAATCTGAAATCAGCCTCACTTTACAAAATGTACATTAATCATATTTAGCCTGTTGCAAGTGCTTAAAGTGTTCATCTGTAATAAACATGTATTTAAACTAATGTACATAAAAGGAAATTTTCCTAATTTGTGATTTTCAATTTACCGATTCACTTCTCATGTACCTAAGCCATCCCTTACTAAACAATCATGCAATCAGATAATTTACATACGTTCTAGTATTTTTCCATCATTCTTTAGTTCTTAAAATAGTTCTGAGTTTCAGCTGTGGCTTATAAAAGTTAGCCTTGTAATAAAGGAGGTCTATTATTTATGCAAGGGTTTCTGTATTATAAAGGAAGAAAATGAGTAGAAACTTTTTACACTCCAGGAAGGAATGAGATTAGTTTAAGATAGAGCCCTGCAGAGTTAAATCTAGTCCAGAAGCAAAGAAAGACTTCTCAAGTCCTGGGAAATTTCAGGGTACAGTTTAATCTGTACTGTCATCTTTAGGTGTGCTATAAATTTTCATTGAAACAATTAAGATCAACTGTATTGAAATAACCTGGAATCTTTAGGTTTCATACAAAAGATAAACCAGAAATTGAATCAATGGAGAGGATTAATCTTTTCACCTATACTTAAACCCAGAAGAAGAGAAAAATGGCCCCACCTTATGTAGTCAGTACACTTAGTTCAGGAGCCACCACCATTGCGAATTATCCTGTTTCCTTTTCTTCCTTTCCTTCCCACAGTTCCCTGCCTGACTTTGGTCATTTTACTGTTCATTAGCGCCTTACCAGAAGAGGGAGAGGAAAACAGAAGAGGAAGTGAAATTAAGTAATGAACTTTGTTACTTGTTAACAAAGGTGGCACAGAGATTTAGAAGAAATTAAGAGTTAACAATAGATTTAAAAATTATCAGAGTGTTTTAGCCACACACGCTAGGCCTGCCATTTTCAGAACTAATTAAGAATTCACCAAGTGACAATACATCTCTACAACAGATACCAGCACTGTCCCCAAGTCCACTCTCTCTGGGATTGGAGAAGGCCTAGCTCATGTATAACTGGTGTTTAGAAAATGAAGAATGAATCCCTCTTTTACAAAATAAGGAGGTTCAAATAATTTCTATTTTACAGATGACTAAAATTCTGCTTGTTAAAGATATTTGTTGAAAGAGAGAGATATAATCTTGTTTTGTTTTATATGTGTGGTTTTTCACTTTGTTAACCTTCAATAAAAAACAAAAATATTTAGATATGACTAAGAGAAACAGAAGACACTGCAGGTTGGTGTGAATTCCATATCAAGGAGGACAAAATCACAGAAGGGTTAAAGATTTCAGGAGTGGTATGGTTCTATCTCACCCTCATTTTTTTTTCTTTTCAGAGAAATTCCAAAAGTTTGCTCCTCAGTCCCTCCTTTAAATGCCCAATTGCTTCTTTAGTTGCAGAAAAAGCAGAAAGAAGGGAGAACAAAGGCTCAGAAGACTGAAACTAAGCCAGATGGTTAATTCAAATATGAAGGGCAAAAGGGAGCCCAAAAGACCATTTGGGGATCATTTTAAGACTCTTAGGACTGAGGAAATCAGATGGTACCCCTTTTAGTATTGGACTCTGAATGAGTCATTGGAGAGCCACTTTTGGTAAGTTTAGGAATCAAAGAAAAAAGTTGTCCGTCTGCAGACTGATCCGTTTTCTACTAGGCTGAACTGCAGATTATGGCTTCGAAACCTGGGCTGTCCTTGTTGGAGGGCACGATGCACCATAGATTTTTATTTTCACTAAGCCGACTCCAGAGGTTCGTGGCCTTCCAGACAGCAGCTGGCGCCGGGCAGAAGTAGAGCCTCGGGCTGGAGCTGCTGGCGACCGCGCGGCGCTTGGCTGTGCGTCCCAGGCAGTCGGGCCAGCACCGCTGCCGGACTTTCCGGTTCAAGCAGACGCCGTTCCCTTCTGGAAGGGCCGTGGGGGCTCGCAGCTGGCTGCTCCTCCGTAAATTTTGGGGAAGAGGAGAAGGTCTGAAGGAAAGGCGGGAGTAGGTTTGTAAAAGCGTTGGCTCCTCCTTATAACTCTGGTGCCTGAAGGGGGTGAGATGGGGGCCAAATAAATGAAGGGGGATTATCCCATTTTGAGTAACGAGGGGTTTGGGATGAGCCGACGACGTGTCCTGCAACTGTCGATTTGGCAGGAGATTTGACTCAATCAACTGCCATTTGGTTCCCACTTCAAACACACCTCCCCCAAGCCTGTGTTGTGACGGACTCCCGAGACTTGGGGTGGGAGCGAGCGAAGCGAGAGAGAATCCAAAGTCAGCTTTCTTTTGGTCTCTGCTCGTCGCAGATGCACAGCTGCTTGGGTTCTGAGCAGGTTGGTGAACGAAGGGGAGAGCCAAGGCAGCTTAGCCTCTTTGGCGGGGTTTGGGTGTGTGTGCTGGGCGGGGATGTGCGTTGGGTGGGTGGGAGGGTAGGAAGAGGTGGGAGCAGAGTTAGGCGGGAGACTTGATCGAAGCCCCTTATTTTGCGTCTGAGCAGCCTCTCCAGACCCTAGTTCCAGCCCCCGTCGCGCCGGATGGAGGGGAGGGAGTGAGGAGGGCGTGGGAGGAGGTGGGGGACCCAGCGGCTCTCCGAGCCCGCCGTGACGGCGCGCCTGTCTCTTTAAACGCTCAGTAGGGGCCGAGGCGGGAGGGCGGCTAGCGTGTTTCCATGGCACCGAGGCTGCGGGGGCTGCGGGGCCGCGCGGCTCGCTGGGTTCCAGTCGCTCCCGGCGGAGCAGGGGCGCGCAGCTAGGCGGCTACGGCGCCTCTGGGGCTCGCCCGGCCGCTCCTCCCGCGCTGCGCGTAGCGGGTGATGCCCAGTGCCGTCGAGCCGCTGCCGCGTCCTCCTCAGAGAGGCGCACCTCGCCGGCCCCGCGAGCCCCGCACACCAACTTCTGCCCCGCGAGCCCAACTTCTGCGCCGGGCTCGGACTTGCCAGCCGGAATGGCGCGCCGTGCGCAGCCCCGGCGGCAGCAGGAGCCGCTCCGCCTAGCTGAGGTGACCTGGCGACTGTGGCTCTGGTGCTTTCGCGCCCGGGTGGCCTCCGGCTGGCCGCCAGGCAGCGCCCTCCAGCTCCGGCCGGGCATGTAAGTGACGCCCGCGCGCTCCGGGACACGAAAGGGGAGGGGGTCCCCGTGCGCCTCAGCCCCACGCGGACCCGTAGCGGACACTGCGGCCGCAGCCCATTCCCTCAGGGAAGGGAAGGAGGGAGGGCAGGAACTGAGGGCAGACACCGAGCGCGCTCTGAAGGATGTCCCAGGCGGAGCGCGGCGGGAACGCTTGTCCCCACCCAGCGCGTCCTCCGGGAGCGCCAGCCCCGGGGCAGAAGCCGGGATCAGGGGCAGCGTGCTTTCCACCTGATACTTTTCAGGTCCTGACAGAACCCCCCCCCCCCAGATTTGGGTGTGTGCGTGTGTACGCCGTTTGTGAAATGTTTGTGTGTTTCAGCTAATTTATATGAGTAATTAGCTAATGACAAGTTCCACTTTCTGAAAGGGTTTGAATGATATCAAGTCGAGCAGCTAGTTTCTTGACATGTTCTTCTTTCTAGAGACCAACGAGTTCGTGTACTTTTTTTTTTTTTGAAAGTATCTCTGAGTCGGAAGGAGTGGATTGGATTATTCCACAGGTTTGATGAGAAGCGAACCCGGGCTCATCCGCCCAAGTGAGGAGCTGGGGAGATGAGTATGTCAAGGATTGAACGCGCAGGGACTTAGAAGCTAGCCTCCTTAGAGCTGAAGAGTAGGAAGATGACTGAAAAGCGAGGTCTGAGCATGGGGCGTGGTTTCCTTTCCAGATTAGAAGTGATGAAGGCCAGGAGATATTAATTCTTGGCCTTGGACACAATGTCATCCGTAGCGAGAAGCTCAGGGGAAGTCTAAGTCTTTACAAATTGCCTGGTCGTTTTGACCGGCTGGAGAAGTTTTCACTGAATTCTGTAGCATCAGGAGGATCATCATCCAACCGCTTGAGAGAGAAACAGAAGCCAGATCTAATTCTGCTTTTCCTTTCTGCTCTCGAGCTGTTGTGAACAGAAACCAGAGTATTTTGAACATTTTAACATCTTTGCTGCTTCACTACTTCTTTGCTTCATCTGTGATTTTCTGAAATGTGAATATTTTATAATAGAAAAATGATTTAGATAAGTACATAAAGCCATCTATACCTTTCTGGGGCTTTACTTTTTCTTGTAGGAAAAATACTATTTTGGGGTTCACTTTACATTTCTGTATTTCTTCCTTCTCACTTGAGATTAAATTTGCTACCTGGTTACTGCAAATGTCACTAACTATAAATCTTGAGACATGGGCAGGGTGTTGGTAGCATTGCAGAACAACTTGTTTTCTACATAGTTTGTAAGTATGTATTTGGCAGAAATGCAAAGAGTTTCTGGGTAGGGGCTTTCTCCTGCATTGATAAAATGTGTCTTGTTTATTTCGAAGAGAAGGTTGATTTAGACTTTGCCTCTCCAGTTTATCTCAGAACACACATCTTTCTTTGGGTATCTTGTGAGTGCATAAACCTTCACTTCTTAGAAACTGCTTTTTATTAAACAAGCTTGCCAGCTAGTCATGCTTTTACCTTTACAAATGCTGTTATTAAAGTGGACTCCAGGTTCGCTCATTAGGTAGCCACAGAGTCATCCACACAACATGAGACTGAATAATCCCTTTAGGGGGCACCAAGAAATAATAGAAATACCATATCACTTTTTACATTGCTTAACTGTTTTACCTCATGTTTCTGTATTGACACTTTTGTGGAAAAGGCTGGAAGGATGACACTGCATTTTTTTTTTAAAGGACACTGCTATTGCAGCTTATTTATTTATCAGGTGAGCTGAGATTGGATATTAAAACCAATATAAATTCTTGGGTGTTTAATAGAGATGCTCTTTCTGTGGATTATTGAGATCACTCTGATGACTTAGTATTTTCTGAAATCTAGATGGGAAGAAATCCTATCAAATTTGTATATAGTCTTCCCTGGTATTAGAGTTAGGGGTTTCTTCAGCAGGAACCATGTTGTGATTTAGAGGTAGGTTTTTGCAGAAACCTTTGCAATTGTTGTGGGCATGTGGAATGCAATCATGTATAGCACATGGCTTCCATACACCTCTCCATCTATTAAATTAAGGAGAATTCTTCCTGAGATTTTTGTTGACCTCTGAGATCCATTATCAGTGAGAACAGGCTTCTAATGAGGTGAGGACCACTAATGAGAATGCATCATCTTACTGACTGGCACTTATAGGTCATTAACACAGGTAAAACTTTTATGTAGCTGATCTTGTACTTGAGCAGATTTTGGAGCTGGGGTGACAACTGAAAAGAGGAAATGATTGTGTAGCTGAATAATGGTCAGCCTAAACTTAATGCATTGCATTTATGGCACATTCCCCCACAGGTAAGCTCATTTCCGAAGGAAACTTTATTAATGAAGCAAAAGATGTATGACAAGTGGATACCCCAACTCTGATGATATTTGATCTGTTTGTTGACCTTACATTATCATATGTAGGAAACCTTGGATAAGTAAAGTTAGGCAGATTCATAAAATCAGTATTCCACAGATAGTACCTAAGTACCTACTATGTAAGAGGACATTGGAAATTATGGATAATAATTAATCTGTTTGAATTCTTACTTAAATGCCAGACAAATTTCTAGCTACTTTATATATATTATCTCACTTTATTCTGGAAATAGTCCCACAAGGTAAGCACTATTGTTGCCTTCATTTTATGATGAAGGAAGAGACACAGTCAGGTTAAGTTCATGCTCCAAGAATTCATAAGATTTGGATCAAGGTAGTTTGAATTCCAGTGTTGGAGTTCTTAGCAAATATGCTCCATTTCAGAACACCGAGGCCCAATATCTGATTTTATGAAGTTCTTTTTAATCATTGCCAGGGGTTTTCAGTGGGAGTGGGGCTCATGAGTATTGAGAAACCTTAAAGCCCCCCAAAAGTAGGGCTTTTTGATTGCTGTAAAAGCTACAGGGTTCCATTAGCATTTGGTGCTGGGTATGGAGAGGGACTAGGGTGCTAAATGTCTAGAAATGGGTAAGATAGCTCCTCACAAAGAAGATCTGATTTTTCTCCTCACTGAGACTTCATAAGAAATTCTCTCATGGCTATAAGGTGTTTAAGTATTAAATGATGGGCTAGGCTTAAACTGGGAATTGTGGAATGGGGAAAGCTATCCTTGGCAGGTGCATTATAAATTGGAGAGTTGTCTGGTGATGGCATTTTGATAAAGGGATATTGAAGAGTTTACTTATGTTAATGGTACTCTGCAAATGTTTTCTAAAGGATTAAATAGAAGGAAATAAACTCTACTCCAGATCTTTGAGACATCAAAGGAAAATGACTGGCGGTAACACACTCTATTAAAAATTATCCTTTGTAATGCTCTCTTGCAAATACTTGCATAATTATTGTATACAACATAATTAAAAGTAGTAAACATGGGAGTATTGCAGATATCATGCAAGCAGAAGTACAGAAAGGCAGATCCAGTAGCTTACGCTCTTGGGGCTTGAGATACTTGGATTCCTCTGGCACTTGGGGGAAATTTTAAAAAGGTGTGGCCACTGTGTGACTCAGCAGTCTCTTAAACTGTTTAGGACATGTTGCAATCATTTCCTAACACAGGTATCTGATATAGGCAGTTTGACATACAAACCCAAAATATGCCTTTTGTGATACTGTTTATCCATCCTCCTCCCACCCCCAAAACACTTAAGGAGAACTGTATTTTACCTCAGTCTTCTATAGTTGATACAGAAACCTGTGGTCAGAGAGGCAGAGATTTAGATTGTTGAGGAATCAATGAATTTAGAAGTAGACAAAGGCAAGAAGCTATAATAATCCAAAGCCATGAAAGGGAATTCGTAAAGTTGTCTCTTGCACCACAGAACATATTGGAATTTGCTTTATTTTGTTTTGGTTCTTTTTTTTTTTTCTTTTCTCATGATAAAGTCTGCAATTGAGCTAATTAGAGTTGTCTGGGTCTATTAACAGTCCACTCTTTAAATTTACAAATAATTTAAGCATGGCCTGTGGTCCATCATTTACTCATTACTGTAAATTAGTTCAAAAATATTTTTCTTTCTTGTGAGATCAGCCACACCAAATAAGCATAAAGTGTACAGAGAAGGCTATGTGTACTCTCTATGGGCAAGGCATTATTTTGAGCATTTTGTATTTATTAATATCTTGAATCCTACAACAGTCATATGAGGTAGATAATATTGTCATCTCCAATTTTCATTTGAGGACATTGAGGTAGAGAGAGGTTAAGTAATTTGCCTGAAGTTTCAGGGCTGAGAAGTGGTGGGATGGGCTTTGGACCCATTCTAACTCCAGAGCTCTGTTCCTAATCACAGTTCTCTGTGGTGGTCCCTCAGCCCTTGACCTCTCCTTCCTTGGCTGTCAATTTACCAGCCTTCCTGGTCTTCCTACTTCAGTCTCAATCTGTTTACTTATATTCAACAGTAGCTAAGTCTTTCTCTTATTACTCCAAGCAGACTGAAACCTCAACTTTGCCTTGGAGTTTTAGCAGTCAGCTTCGTTCTACACTTTAATTGATGAAATTGACATTATGTTATATGAATTTTTCAGGCTCTCCCTGTTGTTGGCCTCAATATATATTTTTCCTATATTTTTACTTCTTTCTTCTGTGTCTTATGGGAATCAGTTTCCCACTCTTTTTTCTCAAGGTCATCCCTTCCCTGTATGTTCAGATCCCATCCTTAAAATTTTTTCTCTATCAGTCATCTCTTTAGTTTCTTTTATTGCCAGCTGTTTCCTTTCCACTGTTTTTTTTCCCCTTTTCTCCCCAGTGTAACCAAGTCTCCCTTTCTATATCTCTCTCTAATTCGTGTTTATCATATGTCTGTATCTATATGCAGATCTGTCTTGATCTTGCTTCTCTCCATCTTCAGTTTCTCAAGAACAGCTTTTGATGCTGCTTCTTTATCAATGATCATTTAGCCCCTTGCAGTCTGGCTTCCTCTGCCAAAATTCTTCTCAGAAACTGCCCTCTTTTCAAAACTCACCCTACTCTCATTTTTTCTGTAACATATGATATTACTGGCTATTCTTGTTTCCTACTTCTCTACTTCCTTGCTTGTGCTTTTTCATTTGTACACTTGGTATCATCTGCAGTTCTCTATTGGCCCCTATACTCTCCCATCTTCTATCTTTATTCCTCTCCCTATTCTTTACACTTTACCTGGTTTATTTTTCTTCCCACTGGCTTCTATCAGGTCCACTATGCTGATGAGACTCAGATCTGTATATGTAGCCCCAATCTCTTTGGAATCACAGACTCACATTTTCAACTATAAATTTATCACCTCCATTGGCCTGAGACTCAAAATGTCCATAAATCATCTGTAGTCTTCATTGTTTCCCTCTACACTTTCTCCTTCTTGGGTATTTTGCTCTTCTTTCCCTTCCTTCATATTTGAAATCTTTTATCTGTCACCTTTCCCCCAGTTTACCTTGTACTTATATGATGAACTTTTGGTGACATGATTGTGAAAAGGCCTTTGTACATGTTGACTGGGTAACTATAAATTAACATTTATATTCCCATCAATTGACAAATCCTATAAACACTAGCAGTAAAATATCTCTTGAATTAGTTCTCTTTCCTGTTGCCAACACTTAAGCCCAGCCAGCCATACTACTTTTACTCCTAGATTATTACAGGTGTCTCTTGGTTAGTCTTCTCTTTCATATTCTCTTGCTCCTCTTCATTTTTATTATAAATATGATTTATTTTCATCAAAGTTGGTTTCCCAAGCAAAAACCTACTAAGTTACATCATTTCCTTTCTTAAAAATTTGATTATCCATGAAATAAACTTCAGGCATCAGAATATTATTATTAGACAGCACTTATTATATGCCAGGAACACTTTAAGTACTTTACATAATTTAACTTATTTAATCCTCACAACAAGGTAATATGAATAACCACATTTCATGAAAAGGAAAGGGAAGTTGAGGTTTTCTGGACAAATTGGATAAAAGAGTGTGAAGCTCAGGGGAGTTTATGTGGTTAATAATTATAAGGCTAGGATATGAACCTGAGCTGTTTGAGTCTAGAATCTAAGCTCTTAACCACTTACATTGTGTTCAAGATCATATCTTTCTGGCATTATTCAATTCTAGAAACATTTATCGATCACTTTTTAATTTACTTGCCTTTAGTTCCCTTCTCCTTGTCAGGAACTCTGAAGTGTTTAAGATTTTACTCTACCTACAGGGTAACAAGGTAGTCTGCCACAGTTCGTAGCTGCTGAAGGAAGACATGAGATCCCTGGATCAAAGACAATGGACTTTATTAGTCATGCCGTTACAGGTAACATGAGCTTCATGTTTGAATTGGCTTCCTTTGCTTCTACATCCCCCTCCCAAATTCCATAGGGGCAATGAAGAATGACCCAAGTGCATACTGTGCACATAGTGGAATGTATGTCACAGCTGCGGAACCTAGGCCTTAAAAAATCTTTAGTCTTAAAAGGGGAATGTTAGCAAACTTGGCCAACTTTTGCCCTTAGAGGGAGACATCATCTTTATTATCCTGCTCATTAAACAACTCTTCCCTCAGCCCTGGCAGGAGACACTCTCTAAATCTTCCAAGGCTATTAGCTATACAAACATCTTTCCAGAACAAAAGCCATCTAAGCTTCACAAGATATGTAAAAATGCAAGAGACCTTGAAGAATTGTCTCTCAACACTCCTAACATTTTCCTTCCCAGTTTCAGCTGCATGGCCTTTGCTAAGGCTTAAATCTAGTTTTGTTCTCTTTTGTTTAATCTAGCACTTGATTTTCCCATTCTTTTTCCATAGGTAGGAAGACTCTGGAACTAGATGAACACATACATTTAGTGAGCTGACCCAAGGGATATGTTTAAATCCCAAGTATGTATCTTTTTTCTATTGAAGCTGAAATCAAATCACTAACCCAGGTGCTTAATATGTAGCTGATTTCTTTTCTTGTTACTTCCATTCAACAAATATTTTGCTAGGCTTTGGGCATACAGAGAAGATAGGGTGATCCTCTGTCTTTGAGCACCTCATATGGAGACGAGTGGACAGACAAGAACCTACCAAAAAAACAACTTGGCAGAGTTGGAAAAGTAACCTAGCTAGAGGGAAGAAAGAATCTAGGGCCTTGGTGTAGGTTTTCAAGAGTTTAATTTTCTTAAACAGATTTTTTGAGTACTGATTAGATGGTTGGTAAAGGTGGTAATGGTCGTGGTGGGTTCCAGTTGATGAGAAGAGCATGTGCAAAAAGGAGGCACAATCTCTCTTTTAGGAAAACCATAAGCCATTTCCTTAATGATATGTCTGGAGGAAAAAATAGGAAAGGGGTTGCAGAAGAAGATGAGTTTAGGGCAGCTGAGAGGGGATAGCTCAGGAAGGGTCTTTCATATCAAGATGAGAATTTTGGACTTTGCACGGGAGCAGCAAGGAGCCAGGAAGTGACTGACTGAAAGCAGGGGAGTAACCTAATCAGATTTGTGGTTTTGAAAGAGAAATGGGCTGAAAAGGGAAGGAGCCAGAGGCAGGGAGCCTGGTTAGAGGGTTCTTTCAGTAGTAGAGGGAGAAGTAGTATGAGGCTAATGAACAAAGGAAATGGTGGTGATGAAAGGAAGGAACAGATTTGAAAGATTAATAGCAAGAGGAGTTGATGAATGAGTGGAAGTGAAGGAGAAAACTCGAGGGTGGCCTCTGGATAATGGAGAAAATCAGAAACACAGGAAAAAGAGGAGCTTTACAGGGAAGAGGGTAAGTACTATGTGTTTGTGGGATCTCAGATGGAGATGTTCTGGGGGAGCTCTAAATAAGCATCTGAAGCCAGGAGAGTGGTCTGGGCTAGAGCTATTCCTGGATGTTAAAGTAGTAAAACACAAGTACGTATAAAAGTGAGGAGAAAAGGTTATTGAAGAAGGAGTCCTGGCAAATTTTAATGAGAGGAGAACAGATAAAGAAGGACCTAGGGAAGAGATTAAGAAGCTGCCTGAAAAGAAGAAAGAGGGAATGGTAAATGCTATGGAAGGCCTCAGGAAAGTTAAACAAAAACTTGGGATGTAGAAAAAAATAATTGACTTAGAGTTACCTGCATCAACCTGATGAAAGAATCTTGTTCTAGTTGTGAAGTTAACTCTAGCAGCTATCACTCTTGGGTCATGGTAACAAGAAGTGGAAATTTCTATAGAGTGGCTGCATGTGTTGGCAGTCTGCATTCTTGCAAGACTAAATGTTTACTATGTATCTGCCATCATTCTTAGCCTCATTATTCCTATAGCCAGAAATGAGGAAGAACTTCCTGCTACACTACTCCAGCATAATTAATTACAGATGGGGCACAATTTATGATCAACTCAGGATCATCAAGGCATTTTCTGCAGGGATTGTGAAGATGGGTAAAATAAAGCCTCCACTTCTAAGGAGCTTATAATCAAGTACTTTCTTCTTTGTTGCGGTTAGTTAAGTACCATAAAGGACTTAGACCAAAGTATTACTGTAATAAAAAATAAAAACCAAGTTCATAAGAGGGAATCACGAAAAGCTTCATGAACATGGTAGCATTTGAAAGGAGTTAGGAGTGCGAGCAGAAGAACATTCATAACAGGAAGAGAGCAGAGAAGACCTTGGAGGCTGTTGGAAGGGGACAGTACTTTCTGGGGATGATTTACACTACAGTTAACTGGTATTGCTATTCTTGCCTCCATGTACTTGCAGCTCTACCTTCACCAGGATATCCCAGGGTCCCCAAATGCACTCCACGCATTCCTGCCATGTGACCTTTGTTCTCAGTGACTTCCTGCCTCCTCCCTTTCTTCCAGGCTAATCTCTAAGACCCAGCACAAAAGTTATCTATTTCACAATTAATTCTAGGTCCTTCAGATAGGATTAATTGCATGTTTGTCAGTCTCAGCGATCTTAACTTACATCTTTATTTTACTTAGGTATTTGGAGATCTCTAGTTTCTTTAAAGAAATCTATTGATAACCATATGATAATGATGGAGACATGTTCAGAATTAGTAAAGGCATTTCCAGTCAGCTCTTTGTAAATCAGCCCCTTGTGTATAAATTATGTGGCTTGTCACCTTGTGATCTGGGAAATGTTTTTTGTCCTTCTTCAATGGACAGTTTTCAGTGGTGTTTAATGTTCCTTCCCTCTGATATGGTTAATTAAGAGTTGACAGTGATTCTGAACTTTAGTGGATTTTGCTCTTGAGGGAAGAGGCAATCCTAGGAGATTTGAATTTTGGTTTCTCTGAATTTTTAAGAAAACTAGGAAAAGGGACTATCATCTTCTTGAGTACAGTACTAATGGGGAAAAAACATGAAGTTTATTCTTTTTTTCATGTACAAACACCCCAAGTTTGTTTTACCTTGGATTCATTCTTCGACCTAATGTTCAACCAGTTCTGGTAGTTCTTCTAGTCTTTCTTCTGTTTGGTTCCATTTTTGGAATTCCTTTATTTCCATTGTTTTGTGATAGTTACCTATAATACATTTAACCAATCATGATTTATTTCTGAATTTGAATAATGTATGAGTGATATAACATCCAATTTTAAATACGTAATCTGGGCAAGGATTTAAACTGAAATTTCAGCAAAACAGGAAAACTGCTTTACTGTCCCACTTTAAAAGTATGAAACAAATATTGAAAATATTCAAACTGGAATAGCAGTATTCTTACCTTCTAATTTTAGTTAATTAGTTCTTGTTAATTTCTTTTTTTTTTAAGATTTTATTTATTTATTTGAGAGAGAGGGAATGAGAGACAGAGAGCACGAGAGGGAAGAGGGTCAGAGGGAGAAGCAGACTCCCTGCTGAGCAGGGAGCCCGATGTGGGACTCGATCCCGGGACTCCAGGATCATGACCTGAGCCGAAGGCAGTCGCTTAACCAACTGAGCCACCCAGGCGCCCCAGTTCTTGTTAATTTCTTATCCATTGGGTGCTTAAACAGCGGTTAAACCTTTATTTGTCTCTGTGGTGGAAATGTTAAACTGGGATAGCTTCTGCTACCAACTCTCAACTGTTTAACTTTTAAAGCAGAATATTTGTTTTGTGGGGGGAGTTTGTGCTTCATCTGAGTTTAGAAGTAATGTCAGAAAATGTTAAGCATGTCCTTTTTAAGAAAATATAAGGTTTCTAATTGTCTTATTACCATGGTAATTCAAGTGAATTAGAAGTATTTAACTGCAATCTTGAATTATAAAGTTGGGATATATATATATGTGTGTGTGTGTGTGTATATACACACACACACACACACATCGGGATCTTAACTTGATGTAAAGTAAATGAGCAGTTACCTGGTGGATTTTTTTTTAATAACTGGCTTAATCCATAATTCCATAAGAAACTTAGCTTCACTTCAGTATTTACTTTATCTTTGTCCATTCAACAATGCTCCAATATGGAAATGATAGGAAATAGCTGAGAATTACTAAAGAATTTTATTTTATTTTTATTGATTAGAAAGTTTCTAGGATCTTTGAATGCTGGATTTTTTTTGTCTTACCCATCCATGGCAGCTAAAAAAAAAAAAAATCAAAATATTCAGGTTTACATGTTAGCTCTCTCATAAGGAGTTGCCATACCTCACAGTTCAAAGTGTATTCTATAGATCAGTAACATTATACTGACATGTAATTGCAATTTGCTATGCAGCAAAATGATTCAAGCAAAATAACCTACAATGTCTGTTTACCTTTGTATAGGCAATTGCTTAAGTTACTCTGCTTTTAACATTTGTACTTGGATAAAATGCTTATGTATGTATAGGAATGTCACAGTGCAAGATGCTGCCAGCCCAAGCACAAAGTATTAAAATTATTTTGTGAAGACTGGTGGTTGTATTAAAACTGTTGTGCCATTATACCTCAGAAAAAAAAAAAGAAAAAGAAAATTATTTTCATGGTTTAGTATAGTAGATTCTGACCAGGAGAGAGGCAACCTAATTTTGAATGATTTTCCTTTCTGGAGCTCAAAGTACTAATATTCATTTGTAGTACTTCCAGATTTTTGTTACACTAGGAAGGGTTTTGTTTATAGTTAAAAGTATGTGACAATAAAATAATAGTAAATTATATTGCTTCTTTATTTATTGTGGAATTTAAATTTTGGCTATTCTAGCTTATAAACTTTAAAAGATTCAAAAAAAAACAACTATTCTCAGCATGAATAAACTGGGAATGTATCTTGACATCAAAAATTTATTTTCCAATGCATTTCACGGTTTACTCATGCTGAGAACCACTTCTTATCTTTTGAACTTTTGAACTCTCTCTGAATTGGGATGAGCAAAAATGAACATGAGTTTCCTTTCAATGTACTGGTATATCACATGTAAAATAAAACAAGTAGAAACTCAAGACACAGCAATACACACTGGCCAATTATATGATAACAGAATAGTATTTGTATTGGGCTTTAGGCATGTTATAAGCAATACTGAAATGAATTTTGAAATAGGAAACACAGTAGGCAGCAGCCATTAAAAGGTATGTCTTACATCTCTTGGAAAGCACATCTTGCTTGAATTCAATTGACAGTAACAAGTCAGGGCCAGGAAATAACTCAGTCAGCATTCTCCTTATTTCATAAATCTATTTACAGTAGAAACCCCATTAACATTTTAATTGTTTCACAGCTAAAGATCTCTATGCCACCTTTAAAGGGCTCGGGTTCATTAAAATTTAAGAGACCAGGGGGTCCATAGTCTACTCTAATGACCTAGTGAGGGTTGTAAAGGTTCTAAACATATTTTTGTCTCAATGAACAATTGAGAGATTCTTTGTAGTAGCTAAGTGTGCTCCCAGGTACGTGGCTGCATTGCCTCATTTCAATCCCACCAGAAAACTCTCCTCCTCTTTTTTTCCTCATCTGAATCCTAGGGTTTCCCAAGGTCCTGTTGAACATTTTCTGCCAACATTTGTTTAGTTGACTGTGTTAATTCTACATCTAGCTTGTACTCTAATTGAGGTCAAAGTATGAAGCCAATAATTGTTGAAATAAAGCTAGTCATTGATAACTTACTTTCAACCCATGTTTCTTTGCCACCTATATTGTACCCCTGACCCCAGTAAAAAATATATCCAAACAAAACTATTTATAACTATTGGGAGTTTCTTGTTCTGGCTGTGCTACAAATTAGCTGGGTGTAACCTCTCTGATCTCTAGTTTCTCATTTGTTAAAAGTTTGGTATATATTTCAGAAGATACGTATGCTTCAACGATCCACCAGCCTTAAAATATGTTCCTAATGTGACTTGTTATATGCAATTATTTAACAGTTAGCACTTAAATGTAGGGAACTTTCTGCCCAAGACAACAGTTTTCTGTTTGGCTCTAGTTCATATTAAGCCCTTGCTGGTTGATAATAATGAAGCCCTCTCATTTGCTGCTAGAGAGAAAATATTTGTTTTTTTAATGGGAAAACTTGAGATGGAAAAAGGAAAAGACTAACATCAAAATGACCCCAAAACCTTACACTATCAAAGTGCATTAAAAAGTAGGAATACTCAAGATCATGTTACTATAACTTGGTATTTGGGCTGGTAAGGATCTATTCTTAATCCTGAGATTTGACAATAATAATAAGATGTAGGGTTATACAGAAACAGTAATAACTGGGAGCATGTGTTCACGTATTCTTTTTACCATGTGATTTCTGTGCATTTATAAACCCAAAGAGTGAGGTGAACTATGTTTGTGTGGTTGTCAATTTCTGGAAGTGTCTTTGTTGGGCTTTGCCTACACTGCATGTTCAATTTTAAAGGGTACATACTTTGGTTTCACCAATTCTTTTTGTCTTGTAATTTTCATAAAAGTTTTTTCTATTTGAGGCAGTGTTTTGTCTAGATGATAGTAGCATAAAGCTGCCCTTTTTATTTCTTAATTATTTATCCTTCTTAAATTTACACAGTAGATGGGTTTACTTGATAGTATGTGGTCATAACAAAAATAGTTTCATAATCCCTTATCCATAGTCTGAAATTAAAAAATCTCTAAACATTGGCAGGTACTTTTTTGTTGTTGTTATTTGTCACAGACTAATTTGGTGGCATAACCTTCACTGAGCAGACATGAGCTTAATTATGGACTTTATTTATTTTATTCAATATGAAAATCCTTGTTTCCCTGAAGAAGTATTAATGTATTTGATTAGGATGTGACTCTTGATACAGTTCTGGGCATATATCCATCATATTGCCTTTCTAAAATATGAAAAATTCTGAACTCTAAAACAATTTGGCCCCTAGGCATTCAAATACTTTAAACCTGTATTTGTAAATATGATATTTGGAGAACATGCTGAATTTCAAAGGGTTATTTAAACTTCTAAAAATTTGTTTATTTGTATGGATTTTTTTAAATAAAATGAAGTTTGCTTTTAAGCAAAGAAGTGCCCACTTATTTTTGTTTGTTTAAATTCCGGATGTTGTCATTTGCAATGACATGGATGGAACTAGAGGGTATTATGCTAAGTGAAATAAGTCAATCAGAGAAAGACAACTATCATACGATCTCACTTATATGTGGAATTTAAGAAACAAAACAGAGGATCATAGGGAAGTGAGGAAAAAATAAAAGAAGATGAAATCAGAGAGGGAGACAAACTATGAGACTCTTTTTTTAAAAAAAAGATTTTATGTATTTATTTGAAAGAGAGAGAGAGAGAGAAAGAGCATGAGCGGGGTGGGATGGGGAGAGGCAAAGGGAAAAGCAGACTCACCACTGAGCAGGGAGTCCGACCGGGGCTCAATACCAAGACTCTGGCAGACGCCCAACTGGCTCAGAGACTTAATCATAGGCAACAAACTGAGGGTTGCTGGAGTTTGGGGTAGGTAGGGAGATGGGGTAACTGGGTGATAGACATTAAGGAGGGAACATGACATAATAAGCACTAGGTATTATTTAAAACTGATGAATCACTGACCTCTACCTCAGAAACCAATAATACATTATATGTTAATTAATTGAATTTAAATTAAAAAATAATAAAAATAAATTCTGGGTGTTGGTTGGCGTAAAGCCAGGAAGGTTTAGCTTCACGTGTCCTCCTGCCAAAAACAAAAACAGCAAAAGAGCTGTATCATTGGTAGACTTTTTTAAAACTGAAATCCCAACATTTTATGACACACTTTGTCGAAGGTATAATATTTATATATGTATAACTTCCCATCCCAATGACGAGAAAATAGAGATTAGATGATCCGCTAAGGGTAATGCATGAAAACAAGTTCTGTTGTTATTCTCTTAAGTCCATTTCTTCTTTATGGAAGAAAAGAATCAGTTGACATCCTTTGAACAGGAACCTCATGCCAGGCAGAATGGCAAGGGCTTTCTATATCACTTCATCTGAACACCAAACACTGAAACTGTGCTATGCCTCCAATGTTGAAAAAAATATTATTTAGGGATACCGATAAAGGAAGGAAAACCCATTTTTTACAGTTTAGATATTTTATTCATTCCAATTCCATTCTCTGTGCAGGAAAGGATAAAACTTCTTGGGTCCTACTTGGGTTACCTTTTATGATGTTTAATTCCAGAGGGTGTGCTAGTCTTTTGAAGGGTAAAGTAGTCTGGTTAGGATCAGTCTACTGGATCTGCTAGTACCAGATTCAATGTTAACAGAAGTAGACTTTGAAGTCTTTTGCTCTCCTCTGATTCACAAACTTTCCTATTTCATATTTTTCATAAATTTTATTTTGTTTTGTGAAATCCCTATTTGACCCCGACAAGCTGTTATATTTTTTAGATTGCATTTGTGATCAATCTATAGCTGTTTAGACTGTGGTAAGTGATTAGTTTCCAAGGAGAATCAACCCAAATTCCTAACTCACTCTGCTGTATTTCTTGCATTTCATATTAAATATGCTTATAGTATTCTCTTTCGTACATGCAATCTGCATGACCGCATGTTGCATTATTAATGGCCTCCCCAAGGCTTTGCTTCTTGCTGTGACTACTTCAGTTATCTCAAAGTTTAAGCTCTTCATCTGGAGGCATAGGTGGGGCATTTATATTTCTGGCATGACTTTCTAGCATAGCAGGAAAGAGGCCTATTCTGAAAGAAATAGGGATCCTCTTAAGGGGGTGGTGGAGTCCCTTGATATGGCTTTCTGGTCCCCATGGAGACAGACACTTCAAGGGAGCCTAAGGGCCTGGGAAGAAAAGTTAATTCTAAAGTACCCAGAAGCCCAAGGAAGACACTTTTGCATCTGACAGACAAGCCAAGAGCCAAGAATTGAGCTTGAAGAAGAGCTAAATATTCTCACAAAGGAGGAGGGTTACACATGGGCAAGATTGTAAGTGAGGTTTCCTTCCTCTCTGTTCAGTGTGGCAACAAGAGGTAGTAGGGCTTTTGACCTACAGACAAATTAAATGCCACCTGTCAAAAAGTGAGCTTTATGGTTGACTCTTTGCAATTGTGTGAGATGGAAAACATGTTTGTGAGGAAGCAGCTAGGAATGGAAAGTCTGAATTAAAATGAATTATTGCTTGAAGGAAAGATAAATGCCTATTCTGATTGAACCTGAGGCTACCAGTGAACCTATTTACACTAACATATCATCACTGTTTGTTTCATTGTATACTTCATTTGCCTACAAAATAAACTTGTTTTCTCTTGAAAATCATCTTTAAAATTTCTGTGTGTTAGCAAAAAAAAAAAAAAAAAAAAGGAACAGCCTAAATGTCCAACAATGAGGAAACAGTTAGGTAAATTATGGTATATCTTTACAATGGAACATTTATGCAGCTATTAAAAACGATGTTTACAAAGAATTTTAATGCTCTATAAAATGCTTACATTATAATAAGTCAAAAAAGAAGCAGGATACAAATGCTTATAACAGCATGATTTTATATATAAATGTATAAATATAAAGATAATAAGCAAAAAAGGAGGAAAATGCATCAAAATGTTTTAATAGTGTTTATCTTTTGGTGGTGAATTATGGATAATTTTTATTCTCTCATCTATAGTTCTTAGTTTTTGCCAACTTCTCTATAATATACATCTATTGCTTTTTTTCTTAGAAATATAC
Organism: Eumetopias jubatus; assembly: GCF_037043125.1. NCBI lineage: Eukaryota > Metazoa > Chordata > Mammalia > Carnivora > Otariidae > Eumetopias > Eumetopias jubatus. The sequence continues at coordinate 95,617,055 of NW_028274807.1, read as the reverse complement.
TTGAAGACTTTTTATTTGCTTTGGAAATAGTTTTCTGACCTGTAATGTATTACTGACCAGAGCTACTTGACAACATCTTTGTAAGACCACTATTGAGGCAACCATTGCCACCAAACTTTATTTCTGATAAGAACCTTTATGGTTCACTTGTATTTTAGTAAAAGTACTCTATCTGGGTTGCTATTATTTATTCCAGTGATGGCCAATAAATATATATATGAAGGAAATTTCCTCTGTTTAAAGGCTCTCGAAGCATCCCAGAGCAGGGGGGAAGAGCTAGTCTTATCGCATGAGCTCCAATCTTGTGGCCTCTAAAGTAACTGACATAAGTATATTGAAGAACAAGTTGCCATAAACATGGTTTCATCAGATCTATAGTTAGTGATTCAATGTTAGTCTTAGTCTTGTGTTTAATTTACTGGACATTAGATGTGCTGTAAACTGCTAACTCTTTAACAAGTTTAATACATTTTTTTTCTACTTCTAAGGATGAGATTAACCTGATTTGGCTTTTAGGTGACTCATTTCTGTAACTAGTTGCTTACACATAGAAATATTTTGCTTCCCTAGAACTCAATTGTATGGAAGCCTATAAACCTGGAAAATAATTGAGAATGAAGAAGTAAACAAAAATAGTAACATAAATAATATACCTCTTCTTATTGGGTACTAGCTATTGTTTTGAACTCTGCGGAACACCTTACCTCATTGTCTTATTTAGTCTTCATAACAAACATATACAGTTGTTACTGTTCTCCCTATTTACAGATGAGAAAACTGAGGCTCAGAAAAGTTGAGTAGTTTGTCCAGGGTCACATAGCTAGTTGCCGTGAAGCTAGAAGTTGAACTACATTCCAAAGCCTAAACATACTCTTAACTATTATAGTAAATACAGTGTGCAAACAGATGTCACAAAATCTGTGTTCAAAAAATGCAGACTTGACACTTCAAGGTCGCAAGAAAGAATCACTCTACTTTTCAAATGACTTTAGCAAATTTACAAATAACGTATTTGAAAAGAGGAAAAGGGGACTTCTGGAAGCAGGAATTGATAGCAAAAAAGAAATTCAGCTGTAGACTAAATGAGAAGGGCTGAAAAATCTAAACCATATTACCAAGAACTCTGGAAGCATTATATTTTGGATTGGTTTGTTAAGACATTTCTTAACTTTATTAGCTTCCAAGTGAACCAGTGGATAAATATGGAACTTGATTGTGATGATTTATCTTGTCAATAAAATCTTAAAATTCAATATAGTACTAATTTTTTATAAATTTCTGTTTTTATTATATAATTTATGCATTTTATTGTGAAAAGATTAGAATATACAGATGAGATAACAAAATAAAGATCTGTCATAATTTCACAACCAGAGATATCCACTGTTAACATTTTGGAAGATCTAAGTAATATAAATATAAATGTAAGTATCAATGTAAATATATATGTTTATGTTTTAACAAAATGGGACTATGCATACTTTTATTATTTTTATCTTTTTTTACGTTTCTTTTTTTATTATGTTATGTTAATCACCATACATCATTAGTTTTTGATGTAGTGTCCCATGATTCGTTGTTTGTGTATAACACCCAGTGCTCCATTCAGTATGTGCCCTCTTTAATACCCATCACCAGGCTAGCCCATCCCCCTCCCCCCTCCCCTCTAGAACCTTCAGTTTGTTTCTCATAGTCCATAGTCTCTCATGGTTCGTCTCCCCCTCCGATTTCCCCCCCTTCATTTTTCCCTTCCTGCTATCTTCTTTTTTTTTTTAAACATATAATGTATTATTTGTTTCAGAGGTACAGGTCTGTGATTCAACAGTCTTACACAATTCACAGCGCTCATCATAGCACATACCCTCCCCAATGTCTCTCACCCAGCCACTCCATCCCTCCCACCCCCGACCACTCCAGCAACCCTCAGTTTGTTTCCTGAGATTAAGAATTCCTTGTATCAGTGAGATCATATGATACATGTCTTTCTCTGATTGACTTATTTCGCTCAGCATAATACCCTCCAGTTCCATCCATGTCATTGCAAATGGCAAGATTTCATTCCTTTTGATGGCTGCATAATATTCTATTGTATATATATACTACATCTTTATACATTCATCTGTTGATGGACATCTTGGCTCTTTCCATAGTTTGGCTATTGTGGGCATTGCTGCTGTAAACATCGGGGTGCACATACCCCTTCAGATCACTATATTTATATCTTTGGGGTAAATACCCAGTAGTGCAATCGCTGGATCATAGGGCAGCTCTATTTTCAACTTTTTGAGGAACCTCCATACTGTTTTCCAGAGTGGCTGCACCAGCTTGCATTCCCACCAACAGGGTAGGAGAGTTCCCCTTTCTCCACATCCCCGCCAACATCTGTTGTTTCCTGACTTGTTAATTTTAGCCATTCTGACTGGTGTGAGGTGGTAGCTCACTGAGGTTTTGATTTGGATTTCCCTGATGCTGAGTGATGTTGAGCACTTTTTCATGGGTCTGTTGGCCATTTCGATGTCTTCTTTGGAAAAATGTCTTCATGTATTCTGCCCATTTCTTGATTGGATTATTTGTTCTTTGGGTGTTGAGTTTGATAAGTTCTTTGTAGATTTTGGATACTAGCCCTTTATCTGATATGTCATTTGCAAATATCTTCTCCTGTTCTGTCAGTTGTATTTTGGTTTTCTTGACTATTTCTTTTGCTGTGCAAAAGCTTTTTATCTTGGACAGCCACATGCAGAAGAATGAAACTGGACCATTTCCTTACACCACACACAAAAATAGACTCAAAATGGTTGAAAGACCTAAATGTGAGATAGGAGTCCATCAAAATCCTAAAGGATAACACAGGCAGCAACTTCTTCAACCTCAGCCCCCAGTAACTTCTTCCTAGAAACATCGCCAAAGGCAAGGGAAGCAAGGATAAAAATGAACTATTGGGACTTCATCAAGATATTTATTTATTTAAAGATTTTTACCTTTTTAAGGAATCTATACCCAATGTGGGACTGGAACCCACAACCCTGAGATCAAGAGTTGTATGCCCCACTGACCCAGCCAGCTAGGTGCCCCCAAAGGGAGAAATTTTATTTATTTATTTTTTTAATTAATTTTTAAATTTCTAATCTATTTTATTCATAAATTTTTATATTTCCATTAGATCATTTTTCTTTTTTTTCCAAATTTTTATTTAAATTCTACTTAGTTAACATATAGTGTAATATTGGTTTAAGGAGTAGAGCTTAGTGATTCACCACTTACATATAACACCCAGTGCTCATCATAACAAGGGCCCTCCTTAATGCCCATCCCCCATTTAGCCCATCCCCCACTCACCTCCCTCCATCAACCAAAGTGAGAAATTTCAGAGGACAGGAGCTGGGAAGTCACTGGAGAGACACAAAAGGTACACAGCACCAAAGAGAGCTCAATGAATTTGTGTTAAGGAATGTTAGAAGGCAGTGTTTAAAAAAAGTAGATTGAACTCTAAGTTTCCCTGGATAAATGCTCTTTTCTTTCCAATTAATTGGGTGCATTTTAGGCTTAACAATAAAGAACTCCAAAGTGTTGTTTGTGGCTGGTGAAAGCATACTTGCGAAGTCATAGATGCTGTTTTTCTAGCAACTTTACAGTTCATTTAGTCTATTTCATTTTATCACCAGTTTGTGAATACTAACAGATGCTTGAAGTTTCCAATATTCTGCTTAAGGTTACATAGTAAGAGACACTCACATTCCTTAGTAGTAGTTCCCAAGCAAATCACGGGAGACTTATGTGAAGGTTTTCTGGCAATAATTTGAGGTGGAGTGTGTGGAAATTTAGCTCTGTTGATACACGTTTGAATTCTGAAAGAGATGAAAGATACAGTGAAAATGCATCATGCTGCATATATTAGGAAATGGGGTTGCCCAAAAGAGCACAGCCAAAGCCTGGTACAAATTCTCTACTGACCTAGCAGGTGCGAACAGGAGGCTGGGTGCAGCTCAGATCGATAGGCAATCACCAGCGCCGCAGGGAGGCTCCACGGCGGCCAGCCAGGCAGTGCCTCCTCGCATTCCGCTCTCTGCTTGGAATTCAAGGTTTCCTTAGCATGCGGATGTCCTGTCTACTTTAGCATTAATAATGTCAAAGAGAAGAAACTTGGGACCTTTAAAACAATCCTATCTTGGGTTACTATAATTTGGCTTTGGTTTCATTTTTCTCAGTGGTCAAAGAATATTGTTTCCAGCCAGAATATCCTTCCTATGTGTCCTTCAAAAGACTGATTTATGGTTGCTATGGGAACTGGATTATCAAATTTTGGAAAATTAGTATATTTTAGGCCCTGGAGACTACAACACTGTGTGTGTGTGTGTGTGTGTGTGTGTGTGTGTGTGTGTTCCATTTGGGGAAGGAAGGAATATAATCTTTTTCAGGTACTGTTATTAAATAAAGTGAAACATATACCTTTGTTAGTTGAATTGTGGAGTGTATGATTAACATTTCATTCACTCATTCATTCACATTTATAGCATGTCTTCACTATCTCATTCCCCTAGACACAAAACAACTAAAATGCTGAGGAAGAGGGTGGTTACTTTGATATGATTATAGCTCTTTTCAAAGTTTCCTTTTTTCCCTCTTTTAATGAGAAGTTAACTGTTATTCCATGGTCACGGGATAAATAGGTTCTCTCTGACTCTTTTGCTTTTGTTCTTTTTCTCCATATATAAATGGAGATGTACACTGTTTATACATATGCATGTGTCATTTTATGGGGACTTTTGAAGATTCGATTACATACAATTTTACTTTCCATCCCCCGCTCTGGAATGTTGTATGCTAGGGTTTGGGGTTGGTGGAGGGGGTTAGGTAGGTAGGTATGGACACCAGCTTCCCTGTGATTCTCCTAAAAACAATGTAAGACCCTTTTTGCTTCCAAAGTCCTGTCATTGGTCTTCCTTCCAAGGAGGAGGACATTTTGCATTTGCTTATTGTTTCTTCCTGCCCTTACTATCACAGGGCATTGTGTCCAGCAACATAGTGAACTCTGGATTTCCATTCTGTGATTGATTGGGATCATTCCTTCCAGTTGTCCCCTTCACACCCTGACTCCTTGTATTTTCCCTCTCAACACCCTTGATCTGAGTATGAGTATCTTCTTACATCCAGTCTTAGGGAGGTGGGGACACCACACTACTGAATATTCCCTTCATTTTATATATTTTATTTTTTTTTAAGCTGTGTGCAAAAGGTTGTTTCTCCAAAGCAATTGCCATGTTTTGCCCATTTAGGTCCTAGCCAGTAGTCAGCAGCCATTCTTCATTCCTCAGAAGTTGCCATGTGTATTTTAATTTCAGAACCTTGTATTTTTCATTCAACTCATTCTCTGTCTTTCAAAGTGCTTAGGCATCAGTCTTTGACTCCTCTCTACTTTGCACATTATATGCAAACCTGTGAGCTCTACCTTCGAAGTGTATCTAGACTTTGACCTCTACTTGCCACCTTCACTGTAGTTACCCTGGTCCAAACCATCATCATATCCAAGCTAGGTTATTAATGTAGCCTCCCAATTGGATTCCCTATTTATATCCTTGCCCTTTTTCTCCACCCTGTCCCTGGAGCAAATCTGTTAAAATTTAAGTCAGATAATGTTAGTTCTCTGCTCAAAACCTTTCCTTGACTCCCACCTCATTGAGAGTAAAAACCAGCGTCTTCACTGTGGCCCCCCAGACTTTATGTGATCAAACATCCACCCACTACCCACAGCCTATTTCTCTGAACTCTTCTCTTCCACGTTCACCTTACTCTATGCACACTTGCAAGGAATTCTACCTCAGGGCTTTGGAAAGGGTTCTTTCTGCCTGGAATGCTTTTCCCCTAGATATATACACTGCCGCCTCCCTCATAAGGTCTTTGCTCAAATGTCATTTTCTCAGTAAAGCTTTCCAAGATCTTAACCTTTCCTCTTTCCCTTCCTATTTCATGTTTTCCATAGCACTTACAATGATCTCATATACTACATATTTTGCTTATGTCATGTATTCATTGTCCATTTCCTGCATTAGGAGGTAAGCTCCATTAGGGCAGGACATTTTGTCCATTTTGTTTACTGCTGTATCCCCAGCATTTGGAAAAGTTTCTGCCAGGCAGTAGTTGCTAATAAATACTGTTGTTGAATAAATTGTTGAATAAATAAATGAGTTTCATGTTGCCATATTAACATTAATTATATTGCCATATTGCTTTGCATATTCTCCACAATGGTATCTATTTCTTTTGAAAATAGCTATTCCTTTCCTATACAAGTGTTGACGATGTATTAATCTCCAAACAGTGGCGCCTAACACCAGGCACTGGAATACAAAGATAAATAAGAAGCAGGCACTGTCCACAGGGAGCTTGCAGTGGACTAAGGAGTCAGGTATTTACAGTACATGGTGGTAAGTGCTTTAGTGGAGGTGACCTCAGGTGGCCTTGGGAGAAAGGTACAGATGTTTAGCCAGAATCCATGATATTCCAGGCACCTTGCTGTTCCCTCACCATTCCTCTCTTGGTTTTCTAATGAGGAAACTCAGCTTCATGAGGTAACATAAATTTCACAAGATCCAACAAGCTGCAGGTTAGAATGTTCAGACTGGCTGTCTGGTTCTAAAGCTCTAGCTATAGTAGATGACAATTTGCCTCTTTATGGAGAGGTTTGTTGATCTCTGTAGGAATGCCTATTTGCTTCTTTCCTGGAGGTCCTGGATGCAGGTGACAATGTGTGATTTTAGGAGACTTAAGCTTAAAGGCCTTTAACCTTTAAGAGGGAAGAGGCTATGTAAATTGGGATGTTTGTATAAATGTATGTTTATTTAAATACTCCTTTATCAGATGGGGTAACACCTGAAAGTGTTTTTGTCTTGATTATATTTCTGTACCCAGTGTCTCTGAAAATGTTTGAGGAAACAAATCATTAGGAAAAAATCCACAATGCAACTTATAAATCTATAGAAAGTACTCTCTGCATGAATGAAACTGGTCTCTTTTAATCTCCAGCTAACATTGTAGGAGTTGAGGACAAAGGAAAATTGTGTGATATTTGTGAACCATCCATGCAGAACTTGACAGTAACAAGATACAGAAGAAAAGATTGATTTCTAAAATGGAAATGCTTATGACATGTGAAGACAGGAAAAGGAAAGTGGTTCACAATTAGAATCCATAGATTATAATTGACCAAGAGCTTTCACAAACATTAATTATCACAAAACTCAGTGAGGTAGAGAGTTATAATCCCATTTTACAGATGAGGAATCTTTGGAGAGGTTAGGATAACGGTGAACTTAATCAAGTTATACAGTTAAATCTCTCAGTCTACCATGTTCTTTCCAGAATATCAGACTCTTGTGTCATTAAGAATATGTAAGACTCGGGGCGCCTGGGTGGCTCAGTCGGTTAGGCTGGGATCGAGCCCCACGTCAGGTTCCCTGCTCAGCAGGGAGTCTGCTTCTCCCTCTCCCTCTGTGCTCTCTCTCTCTCTGTCAGATAAATAAATAAAATCTTAAAAAAAAAAGAGAATATGTAGAACTCTGACTTATGTTCTCCATTCACATTATCTGCAAAAATAGTTGTATATTGTTTGTTTCCTATCTTTTCTTTTCCTGTTCCAAAATACTTTATGATTTAATAAAATTCTAAAATATGTTAAACCAGATTTTATATTCTTCTTTCATCTGTAAGATTACGTTATACTTCTGTATCTCACTGAGTAACTTGAAGTGCTTTAGAAGAGATAATCTCATGCAAAATCCAGATGGGCACAACTACCTTACGAATTTAGAAGAGGTTTTATTTATTTATTTATGAGTTCTCTCTTGCATATCACGACCTTTCAAAGGTTTGTGGTTAAATCCAGAGTAACACACTCCTAATGTTATTTGTCCCATTATTAGTATGAGATTTATAGATAACAGGAAATAGATGTAATCTTTGTAGATAAATATTAATAATATGAAGTAGCAGATATTAATATGAAAAATGACAGTTTCTTTAAAAAATATCAAGCGAACTTTTGACTTAAAGTTAATACAGCAGGCGTGCAGGGACAGTAGAGAATAAACAAGAAGTCATGTTTTACACCTGCATATTTAAAACATCCAAGTCTGATTTCCCTCCAGCATTACCAATTACATTGATTATAGTTCTTATTTTTCTTTGCACTTCAACCAAGTTTACAGACAATTCAAAGTAGTTAGATGATCGATCTGTGTATATGTGCTGATTGATTGCATTTATCACAAACCACAATGGAAAAAGTTGTCATAAAGGTCTCGATTAAATAATGTACGGACTGCCATGGACAAACATCTCATAGTTGAATTTTGGCTGAATACACTGGGCTGCAATTTTTCATTTCATATTGATTGGAAAGCCTGGTGATTGCAGATAGGGACTGAAAATCGCTCTTTAGAGAAACTCCATCCATACTGTGTATGTGCAAGTGTGTTTATCTGGGAAGCAGGGGTGAGAGTGCTAGGAAGGTTCATGAATTAACTATTGATCTAGAATCTGGAATTCACTCAAGATAATCTTTGAAGAGCACAAGAGCCTCTGTAAAGATGACAAAATGACATAACCTGAAACATTGGTTACAGATCATGGTAATTAGTAATACTGGAGTAACCACACACTCTTGATTGGCGAGGGCAGAACTAGATTTTTACTTCTGGTTGTTAAAAGACAAGAGCAATGTTCAGGCTCTTTATAGAGTCAACACTCCTCAATAGGGAAGCTCTTTGCATGTAAAGGAATCATCCAGAATATGAAGAAACACCATCAGCATGATGATACTTATAACTGCCTTATTTACAAAAAGGAGAAACTGAAAACAGCAGTATAGGAATGTGATGCATCCACTAGACAGAACTTTTGCAGGCATTGGAAGTTGTACTTATGAAGGCTTGGCAACATGGAAACTGCTTTGATATGATGCAAGGTGAAAAATAATGCTATGCAGTTAAAATTGTAGATAACTTACTGTTGTATTTCGTAGATATACATTGAAAGTAGATTTGTGGAGAAATAGTAATCATTTATATTATAATAAGTTGATATAAGATAACTCTTATTATCAACATGCCACAGATGAGAAAACCAGGGTTCAGTGTAGTGAAGTAATTTGTTTGGTTCACACGGCTACTCAGGGACAGAATGGACCCGGCCCCAGGGTTGTTTGCCTCCAAAACCATGCCTTTAACATTTTGCTAAACTTGTAATAGTGCTTTTATATTTAAAATACACATATGCATTTTAAGGAAAATTAAGGAAAAATCCAGAATGGTACCATGACAATGGTTTTCTTTGAGTTAATTTGTTCAACTTTGATTTTCTTTCCACCTTCATCTTGCCTCTATAGTTCTTCATTATTCTTTCCCCCTTCCTTTCTCCTCCTTTCCTATTCTCTTCTCCTTCCTATGCTTTTGTAGGGGAGTAAAAGGTTTTTTTCGACTCTTTAGTTTGCTTGGCTGGGTCTGAAAATTAGACTGACAAAGATAACCAGAAGGAAAGCATACACATTTATTTTAATATCAGATTTATATGATATGGGCACTTTCATAAGGAAGAGAAGTCCCAAAAAATGGTTAAAGCTGAGTTTTTATGCTAGGTCTGAAAAAAAGGAGACATTTGTAGAAAGATATGATAGAACAAAGAATATGAGGTAAATGTAGTAAGTTGGGGGAAACTTGATAAGGACCATGTGTGTAGATTCTTCTTGGTTTCCTGCATCTAGGAGATAAAGATGCTCCTTTTCTCTGGATATAGGAAGGGTGACTCCCATATGAGGATCTTAAGAGCTGCTTCGGGGGAGAAGGGAAGGTGGGGGATAAAGTCAAAGAGAACTTCTACTTCTGCTGTTTTCTCAAATTCTTTCAGCTTAAAATATTCAAATGACAAGGTGTCATATTTGGGGGTAATGTGTTCTAAACCCCATCACTTTCAGTTTTCAATCAGCAAGTATCATATTTCTAACTACAACCGTGTTTTGGTGTATAATCAAATCACTGCTTCACCCAGTCTCTTCCTCCTGTTCCTGAGTGGTCTTCTCCCAATTTTGACATTCCCTCTTGGATATCCCAGCTGTCTTAGTTTATTTCTTTTTGGTTGAGACTGCTGGAAACATCCAAGGGAACCTCAGAGCCTCTTTGGGGGTGATACTCATTGCGTCTCATGTATTTTAAATAGGAGCAATTGGAAATGTCTACTCCTGCTCTTTAGCTCTGATTTTAGGAGTTGCATTTCTTAGGGGTAATGACTGTATGGAGCAAATGTTAACTGTTTCTGGAGAATTCATACTAATTTGGCCCTTTAAAAGTTTAAAGTAGGAAGACTATTTTCCCTGGCCTCCCAGGGGTAGTGGGTAGAGTTGGAAGATGCTGGTGTTTATCCCATGTTTTTAATTAACATGTTTGTTTTTAGGGTGTCTTTTCTTCTCTGACATTTCTCCCTCTGGACTCAGCAAGTTTTTGAATCACTAGTTCTCCTGCCATGAGAACATCCTTTGAGAGAGGCCCTAGAGATGTTAAGAGACCCTGGAGATCTCAAGAGATGTTAATTAGTAGAAGTAAATAAATGGCCTGTTTATTTGTATGCGCATTTTAATGCTGTCCTTTCCTTTTTTAAATTAAGAAGTAGAAAATGTGCTTGTGCTTAAATGTAGTGTAAAGTTTCCCGTATTCCTTTGGGTGCTGGTGTATTTTCCCTGGTTGCAGAAAATATGTTCAAAAGAATTTCATCTCTTGAGAATGTCCCTCCTCCATTTTATTGCTTTATATTGCTACCCCTGCCCTTGCATAAAATAATAATATTTTATAATCTGTTATAGTAACCATACTTAACCGATTTTCAACAATTACAAAGGGATAGACTTGAAGAAACAGAGGTTTGGGAATTGCCCGTCATTTGCATAAAACTCTTTTCACCTGAAATTGTAAAAATTAGAGTGACTGAGCAGGCAGGAACCTTTACAATGTCTTCCCCATTCTTATCTTCAGGCAGTCTCATAGTTAAATAGCTCAAGAAAATGAAATGCTGCCCTATTTCGGAAGCCATTAAAATTGTTTTCAAAACTTTACCTGGTATCCTTCTTTTAAAATATAAGTCATGCTATTATAGCTTTCTTATTAATATTTTACTTAATCTCTTGCAGCAGAATTCAAGCTTCTTATTTTATACACTATTCCAAAGAGCAATACAGCATAGTGGTTAAGAGCCGGGACCCTAGATTTAGACCACCTGGGGTGAAATTGTCGCTTTGCCACTTACTATCATGTGACCCTGGGTAAGATACTTAACTTCATTTGGCTGTGGCGTTCTCATCTGTAAGAATGGGTGATACTAGTTATGAGAATTTAGTGAGGCATTACATACTCTAAGATACTTAGGAAAGTGCCTGATATATCACTAAATGATTGTTATTAGATTAGATTTGCCATTAAAAGAGGAAAATGATCTTCAGACTGTGACAGGTAGAACAATAGTTGAGAGGGAATTAAATCTCAAGATGTCAGGGCATAGTAAGAAAGATTCAATGAGGTTTTCAATCCTAGACTAATTACATTCCAGATTACTGAGATAATGAGTTTATATGTTATGATAGAACTGTTTTTGGTAATCTTCTAAAAACTTGGAGATATTTCTGAAGACGGGCAAGAAGTAAATAATATTTTTAAAAAGGCATTCAACAAAAGTGAATGATAATGTGGGCATGATGGGGCAAAATTGACTTGATTATAATACTGTTAGCTAGATTTACAGATTTGTACCAGTATAATTACAGTGTTAGTTAATGGCTCATGCACAATTAATTATTCCATCAGGAATCTGAAGGAGTTTACAATTAGAATACCTATAATGAAAGAAATAAGATGTATATAAAAGTAGAAATTGGTGCTGTGGTATAACAGAACTCAAGTATGAGACCCAAGATCTAACATACATATTACCACAGAACTTTAAATTTAGTTCTGAGGTTCTTGGCAGCCAAGATGACAAAGGAGATCTAGTTCTAGTTCTGGTTTTTAAAAGAGATTTATCACAGGAGACCATAAATAATGAGCATTGGTTTAAAAGGCAATTTCTTCAACAACATTTTTTGAAACAAATGCTTTTTTTAAAAGCAATTTTAGGAAAAAAAATCTAAAGGTTATTTAATAAGTGTCAGTTCAACAAAGGCACTGCTATGGAAACCTAAGCTAATTTGGTCTGTATATGTAAACTTCATGTGGTCTGACTTGATCCAAAGTATAATTTAGAGATTGACTATTTTATCCTTCTACAACATTTTTTAAAGTCACTTCGCTCAGCCCGCGTTTGAGAAGAGCTGGATAGCAGGTTCTAGTTCAAAAAGGGACAGAAGTAGGAATATGTTTAGTTAGGTGTTTTTTTTTTTTTTAGCAGGACCAGTATGCTTTAGAAATCAGCTAGGAAGCTAGTAAAGTTAGCTCTCTACGAAGAAAATTATAGTATGTTTCTGTACTTAGTCGTGAAGCTCTGAGTTCATTAGAGTACCTTGGGGCACTTGGGTGAGGGTGGGGGAAGGGAAGGGAAAGACTCGAGGGGTAAGATTAAGCAGTTCAGCCTTACTTATTTTTATACATTGAAGTTCTGCAAAGGACTATGTGACAAGCAGTAAAAGAAATTATTTTGCTTAAAATTTTGAAAAACTACTACCATTTTTCATGGACATAATGATTTTGGTCTAATTACTCATCATGGCAATATAAAATCCACAATAAACTCTCATGGATTGATATATTTTAACAAGAGCTTTTTCTGAGAATCTAGTCAAATGAATTAAACAGTGTACCACCTGGAAGGGGTGTGGAAATGGGCAAAAAATTCCCATTGCCTTTTGAAGAAAAATTTCCAAAGATACTGATTTTAGTTTGAGTAATTTATATTAATTTATAATCTATTATTTTTGACTTTGGCTAGAAAACAGAACAAATTATATATTCCTAGACCAATCTAGGATTACAGGTTCTTAGACCAACCTAGGAAAATGAAAATGAAATTGTATATTAGCATACAGAAAAATAATTATTTTAAAAAATTTGTGGGGAAGTGGAGAATGCATCCAATTATTTACTACAAATTTAGGATACTAAAACACAGCCTCGCTCCATGCACCAATAGAGATTACAGTTGACCTTGAACAATGCAAGGGTTAGGGGCACCTCTTCCACCTCCCACCCACAGTCAAAAATCCATGTATAACTTTTGATTTTCTGAAAACTTCGCTACTAATAGCCTACTGTTGACTGGAAGCCTTGCCTATAACATAAACAGTTGATTGACACATATTTTGTAAGTTGTATGTGTTATATACTGTAGTCTTAGAATAGAGTAAGCTAGAGAAAAGAAAGCGTTAAGAAAATCATATGGAAAGGAAAATACATGTATAGTACTCTACTGTATTTATTGAGAAATATCCATACATTAAGGGGACTCATGCAATTCAAACCTGTGTTTTTCAGGGGTGGGCTGTCTTTGTTTTGCTTTGATAACCCTCTTTCTTCTAGTGTATAAAAATGCAAGTTTTGCAAGAGTATCGATAATTGGGTGTCCATATTGATATCATGCACCTTAGGTCACACTTGGCTTCTGTCCTTAGAATTCAAGGTGGATAAAAAGTGATCTTTAATCTGTTCTGAAATGGCAAAATATAGGTGAGTAGAGATGAGACCTCTCTTTCAATCCCTCTTCTGTTCTTAGAATAGAGCTTTAGCACATCTTTAGATAGAAGACTGGTCATATTTTAGAGAGTGTTTTATGCCTCCAACTTTTATATACTTAATCCTACAAATTCAGTTAGGATAGGGTCACCATTAGTTTATTATATAAACCAGGACACCTTTGAGTATGGAATTGGTTAATGACAGGGCAACAAGCAAAAATGAAAGGGACTCTCCTGGGCAACCACATATAGTCTCCCAAAGCCTGGGTGTAAATAGATAGAGAAATCCTGCTGTGCTAAGGGCTAGGGAGATGGAAAAATTGTTGATTAAAATTAATAAAACACATTCACTAGTGACCAGTTGGAATATATTAAAAATATAAATAATAAAATATAAATCACCTGTAAACCTACTTCCTAGAGATTACCATTATTAATATTTGGGTGAGTGACTTTGCATAGAGAATCTTCATGCATAAGAACATATATCTTTCTTACATTCTTTTAAAAAAAAATCAAGATCCTATTTAACCACTGTTTTTTATCTGTTGCTTTTACTTAATTTTAATCATAAACATTTCCCCATGTAAAATATTATTTAAAAATATGCTCTTTAAGGGTTGCAAAGTATTTTATCTCGTAGTGGTACTGTAATTTATTAATGTTTCCCTATCGTTAGTATTTTGACTTATTTCTTTTTTTTAGCATTATAAAATATGATAAACATCTTTGTAACTCAATTTTTAAGTGGAATTCTCATAGTTTCTTAAGAATAAATTCTTGGAAGTAGAATTACTGAGTCACATTTTAGGGGCTCTGGGTGTGTGTGTGTGTGTGTGTGTGTGTGTGTGTGTGTGTGTAATTTAAATTCTCTTTCTTTCTTTCTTTCTTTCTTTCTTTCTTTCTTTCTTTCTTTCTTTCTTTCTTTCTTCTTCCCCCCTCTCTCTTTTTTATTCTTTCTCTCTCTTTTTCTCTCTCTCTCCTCTCTTTTTCTTTCTTTCTAAATTGTCCTTCTTTAAGAGTACAACAACTTAAAATACCACCAGCAATATACTATATTGCCCTGAAAAGTTAACTTTTTTTAACATAACATCTGTAACACCAGTACCTAAAATGGAAAAAATAAATGTGTGTGTGTACGCATGCATATGTGTGTATGTATGTGTGTGTGTACTTTCCCTCAGACAGATATGTCTCATAAATTGCTATGTGGAAATTATTACTTACTAGTAGAAAATAATTACATTACTGAGAAAACCTTTGCTTTATTAATTTTGGAGAAATCATAAAGTCTTTTATTTTTATCTCAGTATTTTTACAAAAGGATAAGCAGTGTGTCTGGGGTTGGCTATGAAGATACAAAAATGTACAGAAGTTTCTTACATGTCCAGACAGGTTGAAAAATGAAGGGGAATTAGGCTTCTAAGTAAGTGTTCTGTTGGTATTTTAGATTTAAGTGCCAATCAGGTGGAGTATGTGACATGGGGGTCAGAATATCAGGGCTTCGAACTTGCATGAACCTTCCAAACAGGGTAAGTGAGAAGTCTGATGTATGAGAGCAACATTAAGTTGGGAGTGTTCTCTTTGCTTAGTTGCAGAAGATAAATCAAGTTATTTTTCAGGTGCTTGAGTCTATTCGACTGTCATTGTTCTTTATTGAGAAGATGGACGACAATACAGGAGCTCATCCTCAGGGGGTCACTGTGATCCAGACTTAGCAAGTGAATAAAACATGTACTCCACTCTAATGGATTGCAGGAGCTCTAAGCAGATCTCCAACTGCCCATGAATGATTATTATTTGTTTGTTTTTTAAATTTATGGGTGTCTTCAGCCAACTTTCTTCTTGCTTTATTCTAGATAATCTGCTGAGAAAAATTCCAGTTCTAGGTAGCTTTTTCTTGTTCCTCTAATTGAAGGAGGAGAGTTGGATAGTTCACTGTTCTGAAAGGATCCTTGCATAGTCATGTCATGTTTGAGGCACATAAAGCAAGAAAGCTTCTAGATATTGTTAGAGATCCTCCATAGTTCTTTCCAGGGACTTCTCTGAGTGCATCCTCTAACCTTCTCTCCACATGTGTACATTTCATGAGGTCTGTATAGTGTCCAGGGTAGTGTGGGGAGTTGTGAACTTAATACTTAAACACCACCTAACCACCCTCAACTCAGGTGAGTGAACTCTTTATTAGGGCTTGGCTGGCATATAATATGAGAACACAATATTAATCGGACACTTCAAGTGTGCTACTAATATATGTAAATCCTCTAAGCTAATAAGCTCTTTTGGGTTTCTCCATTAAAATCATGCATATCTTAAGGTAAGTTGGCCACGCTACCATAGTGTGTGGAAGTTGGATTAGCAACCACAGTTCACCAAGCTTAAAGCTGAATCTTTCAATCCTTCATAGACTTTCAAAACAGGAGCCCTCAGCTCAAAGTAACTGTGCCGACAAGATAAAAGAAATAGGATGTCATTGGCAGAGACAAAATTTGACGTACTCTGTATTTCTCCTGGATAAATAATATAAAAGGCAATATTGTCCACGAGAAAGGCAAAATAATATCAAAAGAGTTGCTTGGGTCATCCCTTGAAGTTTTTCCTCCCTAATTATACAGAGGAAATCTATTGTATTCTACATCCGCTAAAGTTAGAAAAAGGAGAGAAAACTGCAGTGTGAGAAATTTAGGCTGGTTATAAGGAATTATATTCTGGTAGAGAATGAGTTACAGGAGAGACAGTGCAGGCCTAAGCATGGGGTGGAAGAGTTGTGAGCGTCCCTGGCCTCTGAATGTATTATATATAGTACAAGTCTTTAGAGAGTTGCCAGCAAACGTGTGAAAGAAGTAGACAAGCCATGGCTGTAAAGAATTTGCAGGACTTGTTAGAAAGTAAGAGGAACAGCAAACAATCACTCCTAGGTAAAAAAAAAAAAAAAAAAATCATCTCAGGGGCAGCTGAAGAGTGGAGGGTGCTAATGCACATCAAAATATAAAAGAGACACCAAAGGAATGGTCTACACAAACAAAGACATTGTGGAAAAAGATAAAGAAGGGAGAGGAATTAGCAGGCTGGCTTGCTGTGTTTATAGAAAAGAGTTAGTGTTTGTAGAAATGCTTTGGTTTGGTGGCTGGAAAATATGTATAACGTAAAATCTTTTGTATTTAAAATATTTTGACTTACTATCTTAGAAGAGTATTAAATATTGATAAATTCTTAATTGGCCAAAATATTTATGTGCCTTAAGATAGAAGGATAAAATCAATTGTTTCCTAGAATCAATTCTTAAATTATGATTCCCTCATCATCACTGAGATTGTTGGTGCTGAGTGTGTGATATAAGGTTCTGAGGGCATATGGGGATCATTAAACAAATGTTTACTAAGCAACTACTGTGGAAAAGGCATGGGATGCAAGTTTAATGAGACGTGGTGGCACTTTTTTTTACAAGGAGTTTGCAATAACCTCAGGTTGATTTGGCAGTAACAGATACCATAAAGGCCACCTGAGAGGTACAGGGCATGTCTATAAAGGCTGAGAGCTGCCAGCAATGAGTTTGGGCAAGGTGAGCACATACAGGGCTTTCCTGGAGGCATGGCCTTTGGGCTGGGCCTTGAAGGGGAAATGGAGCATGATGGAGATGTGGAGGCAGAAGGCCCGCACAGAGAACAGCAGGTGGTAGTACATAGAAACTATATGTACCCATATAGTTGTGTGGTGCTTTCTAAAAGCCACTGAAGGCTTTTGAGGAGGCAAGAGCACCGGTAGAGTTAGGTGATAATGAGAGGGAAGAGTTAAGACAAGGAGGCCCCATGGGCAGACACTGCAGTAGCTTTGGCAGGAGGAATGACTGCTTGTGCTAGGTAAGAGGCTGAGGAAGCAAAAATGATGGAGTCATGGGAAGAAATTGGGAAGAAAGACCTGGATAGATGAGAAGGGAGAAGTCAGAACCAAAGACTGTAGGATAATTGGGAGAATATTGAGGCCATTGACAACAACTAGAGAGAGGGAAAGGATACTGATAAGCTTGGAACCAAAGCTTGCTTCCCTTCTGGCTGCTTTTCTTTCTTCCTTCCCAGTCTTCCTTCCAACTCTCACACACAGCCTCTGCTTCGTGCTTGACTCTGTGCAATGTGAGGTAATGAAGGGGAAAAAACATGCAGAAGACATCCTCCTGCGCTTTAGATGCTCAATGTCCAGTGTGGGGAATAGGATCTACCCATACTTAGGAAATAATCAGCACATGGTTACAGATAATATAACTACTGTGTGAATGCAAAAGAGAAAAATGACGGGTTGGAATTTCTGCCCTGCAGAAGCTAAACTTAGAAACAGATACACAAAGTGTATTGTATTTTAGTTGCGCCTCAGGTGATAAATGGGGTCAAGCTCATCAGTTCTGGCTCCAGTTTGCTATTAACAGATTTCTCTTTCAGTTATCCTTGAAGACGTTAGCATGTCCCCATGTGTTGTCACCCTCATATTCAGAGATCAGAGGAATATTAAATAAGTTTATGACAAGCTACTCCTGCCCTCTTGTTATTTATGGAGATTTATTTCCCCTAGGAATTACTTTGCAGATGCTTCTTTTTGAAAGCTTTCTTGTATTTCATAAATATTTGTTGAATGAATGAACAGAGTGACTTTTTAAACTAACTTAGCCCCAACTTTCAAATATGCCATTGGCAGATGAAGTGAAGCCTTCAAATGACCTTAGGGTCAGATCTGTCATGGTAACATCTCAGCATAGGATTCAAGCTTTGGATTTCACATCTGGGAGTTGTGAACTTAGATACTTAAACACCACCTAACCACCCTCTATCTTTAAAGGCCCTTTGACTTTAGTAGAAGCTGTAATACTTTATTCAAAACTCTTAAAAGAACTCAAAATGGGCTGGTTATTTTACACTTCCCTCTTAATAGGATCCTTGGATAGATACCGGTATCTTTTGTTGCCATCTGTTTTCTAGTTTCTAGGACTATTTTTATATCCTCTTTCTATTCTGTTAAAAATTCTATTCTATTTATAAAAAGTACAATATAGTTGGCAATAAGATTTTTTTGCATCTTCTTGTCTTTGATGAGACAAACTACTAGATCATTTTGGAAGACATAGTGGTTTGTGAAATTTGAATATGAAAACCAGTAACAAAGGGAAGAAAAGCAGTCAGGGTATTTGCCAGATGGGAGATGCCTCACTGCTCTTTTGAAGGCTGGTGAGCACCACTTGATAGGAAAAGGCTCACTATATCTAATCTTTTGGTATTCACTTGTGGCAGCCACGGACTTGAGACAGGTATTGCCTAGAGAAGGAGTAGATAGGGATCCCGTGGACGCTAGAAGGCATTTTTTCCCCCCTCTATTTCTACTCTTTTGGGTCTCTGTTCTCTAATTAAAATTGGTGTTTTGGAAAAAGAGAACATGAATTCTGAATACAGTAATAAATTATATCCTTGCCTCAGATGGAATTAAAATGACTGCAGACTTGAGATTTCCCTGCCTCTGAAAACTTAATTTGATATTTTCTGTTACACACCAAGTAGTGATTTGCAGAGGCACAGACTGTAAGATTAATTGAGGCAGCCATCTCTTCTGGCGCATCTAATCTTACATCTAATTATCTGATCATCTGAATCGCAAATACAGTAGTTAAAGGGTGTCTGTTTAAAGGGCAGCCACAAAATGTAAATATTAAAAAGGAGCTCTCTGGTTTTTAGGAAGCAGACATGGAGACTTACAATAGCCATTATGTTCTTCGTGGTATTAGGTCAGCAGGTCACATAAAAATGTGGTTATGTTGTTCTATCACTAAAATGTGAAGATAATTCTGAAGTCTTACTAGGCTTGTTTTGACAATTAACCTCCATTAGTATTCTAGACCACATAAGAGCAAAACTCGTAAAAGGCTCTCTTTTCCATGAATGTACTGTCAGACCGACTTCATCATTTAAATAGGACTATAGTCAGAGTAAATGATGAGTTGATATTTATACAAAGCATAACCTTAATTAAAATATTATGAGCAATTAAACCCAGTGTTCACGGAATTATTGTACATTTATATGTAATAGAGTAAAAACATTGCATAGACTGTTAAGCTTTTTGTATGAATCTAATTAACTTTGACAGGCTTTGGGCTTTTCTTCCCCTTATCTTTAGAAGTGCTGTAGATAAATGTACTTGCATCTGGAAAACTTCAAACAGTTTTGATCAGCAATTCAGGTCTG
Organism: Eumetopias jubatus; assembly: GCF_037043125.1. Lineage (NCBI taxonomy): Eukaryota > Metazoa > Chordata > Mammalia > Carnivora > Otariidae > Eumetopias > Eumetopias jubatus. Next base: position 95,597,132 of record NW_028274807.1, on the reverse strand, counting down.
ATTTAAAATGTATGTACTGAGGTGCCTTCTTAAATACAGAGTTGATAGGCATGCAGTGCACTCCTTGTTGTAACAGGAAGGCAGATGTGGAAGGGAGAACAGCTGTACTCTGGAGTTGCCAGTGGGTATTGTTTTTGTCACAATTTAATGTCAGGATGCTACTGCTGTGAGGTCTTTGTATATTTGGCTCTGGTTAATGAAAAGTTGAACTCACACTGCTGGCTCCCTGGAAGGCAATTAGGAGGGAGATATTTCTCCTCACCCTTACACTTCTATAACCCCGTGGGAACAGAGGCACTAGGGGCAAATCCAAGTCCCCATGGAGTCCCAGGGACTTCCTGTGTTTCCTAAGTGAGGGAATGAAGTCCTCCTGCAAACAGTGAATTACGACATTGAGGCTATTGTAGTTCTTCTTCTAATGTCGATTTCCTAAAATCCCACTAAGGATTGGCCCTGAGAGGAAGCTAGGAATTTGTCAGTGTAATAATTTCTGGGGTTCAAAGGTAATAACAGTAACAACAACGATGGTGACATTTTATTCATTACCAATCATTTAAGTGATTTGCATGCCTTATTTTACTTAATTTTCACTCAACTTTTTGAAGTAGATACCATTTCCAATTTAAACTGGCGCCCAAAGCATATGAATGCTTTGGTGCAATGTCCTTCTCAAGGGCACATAAGAACAAAGTGTTGGTGCTGTTGAAGTGCAAGATAAAACATATACATACATATATATGTATGTGTATATGTATTTATATATACATAAATTCATATATAAATATATATTTATATGTATATAAATTGATGTTAAATATTGAATGAGATCAGCTAAATTTAGTAAAAAATGTAACAAAGCAATATGTATATAATATAGACCTAGTTATGTAAAAATACAAAAAGTAAGTGTAGATCCATCTACCTATCTATCCATCTCTCTATACACACAGTCACACATGTGTAAAGGCAGATAGAGAGAACCAGAACTGAGCACACTGAATGGCTGAGAGAAAGTCGAGAAAGGACTTTTGCTGCCCAGCTGAACATTTGAAAGTGAAACTGGCTTAAAAAAAGAAAGTGGGGGCAGCTCTGATGTCAAGTAGAGGTGTCTGACCCCGACATTTGTGCTTTTCTACAAAACCATGTGGTCTTTTAAAATGTGTGATTAATGTTTTAAAAAACCCCATGAAAGGAGATGGTGAATCTCCTGACTCCCCGTGGTCCTTAGAAGACCCTGCTTATATGTAGCTGAGTTGGGGATGCATCAGAATTCCATCCTTAATCTATTTGAGCCAATCAATATATATCGAGTACCTATGATGTGCCCAGAGGGGGCTGTAGAGGTGAATAAGCTAACAACTCTGCCCTTAAGGTGTTTACAGCATTATGAGTAGACAGACTGTTACCCAAACCACTGAAAGAGCCCAGTGTTACACCTGTGGTGGCAGTGGGAGGAATAGTGTGCCATGGGACATCCAGGAGGAGCAATGGTAAGGCTGGGGCTCCCGTTACAGTTTATTGAGTACCTAGGTTGATGTCCAGGAGCTGGGTATGATGGAAAACACTAACTAAGATGCAACTGTGACCTCCAAGACTGTGGATTGTTGTAGGAAAGAGAACATTAAAAGATGGGAAAATAATAAAGAGCAAGAAAAACCAGAAATAGTGTATAATATACTGCTAAGTAATGTAAGGTAGGCCCTAAGTGACATAGGAATTCAGAAAAGGAAGTGACCACTGTGGCTAAGAATCATAGAAGAAGGTTTCATAAGGAAATAAATTATAGTACCAGTATTTCTTCTGCTTAGCAGTTGCTCTATAAAAGAGCAGTGGCCACTCTTGAAATTTACACTTTGAAATTAGCCTTTGAGTAGACTGTCTTCATTCTCTGACCCTTGTTCAAAAACACGAACAGAATAACAATTAAATGCATACATAGCTTCACTTGGTTATATATATATATATATATATATATATATATATATATATATATCAGGCATCACAGATGTCTCCCTTCCTTTTATTTCCTTTTCCCTCCTCCCTTGCTGTCTCCATCCCTCCCCTCCCTCTCTTCCTCCCCACCTTCCCTTTTTTTCCTCCTGGTATTTCTAAGACATTGGGCATAGAATCAGGCACACTTGACTAAAAAAAAAAAAGGGTTTCTACTCTGAAGAATAGGAGAATAGAAGTGCAGAGGAGCTAGCTGTTTGAAGAGTTTTCCTTTAATAGACAGTAAACCTGTGTTCTGGATCCTTTTAGTAGGACTGTGATCATGTATCTAAGTACCTAGCACAGTGCTGGATCATACTAGATGCTTAGTAAGCGTTGCTTCTCTTCTGTACCCTCTTCTCCTACCTCTTCCATAAGCCTTTAGTGATCCAGTTTGGGGAGGAGAGAGAAAAACCTATGTGGGAGGGACTGTAAAAAATAATCTGAGACTGAAGTTTGCATATTTGGAACAAATTTAATTTTCAGCCATCAATTCCTGTCAGTGTCTCAATATTACAGTGACTGGGTCAATTATTACTGAGCAACTCTGAACTTCTTCGAGGGAAGATAATGCAAGTATATTAAAAAATGCATATGTATCTGAGAAACCACGTACACTGTTAAGTAATTGGGATGGCTATTTTTGAAAAAGATATTTCTATCATATCAACTTTTTCTATTTTTTTTGTTTTTAATCATTTTAAAACAGATAAAAATCTTCCATAACCAGTCTGACTCATACTTATTTAATTAAAGACTGAACTCAAGACTGAGCCCCTCCATGCATTTTTTAAAAATGATAATTTTTAAATTATATAAGTATGCACTCTCACCATAGAAAGTCTGTAAAATAGATAAAGGGAGTATAAACAAACAAACAAACAAACAAAAGGGCATAATCTTACAAACCGGAGAAAACTACTGTTAGCATTTGGTTCCAAGTTCTAGTCTTTCTATCCCTTTTTTTTTAAAGATTTTATTTATTTATTTGACAGAGATAGAGAGAGGCACGAGAGGGAGAGGGAGAAGTAGGCTCCCAGCTGAGCAAGGAACACTATGTGGGACTTGATCCCAGGACCCTGGGATCGTGACCTGAGCCAAAGGCAGTCGCTTAACGACTGAACCACTCAGGCGCCATCCCCCCTTTCTTTTAAGATTTTATTTATTTATTTGACAGAGAGAGAGAAAGGCAGGCAGAGGGAGAGGGAGAATGCTTTTCTATAAGTATTCCATGTATTTAGTTGGAATCATACTTTTTGGATTTGGTTGGACAGTTTTCAGTGTGACCCAGTTTATAACCTTCACTTCACAACAGTCCTGAGGTGGCCCTAGAGAAGAGCCCTGTCTTTGAACCTGGTTGTACAGTCCATGCCAAGGCCTCTCTCTTCTCTATTGTCCAGAGTGTGGAAGGCCAGGGAGGGGCCCCAGAGGAACTTCTGCTCTGTGCCAGGTAGGGCAGACGATGGGAGTGGTTGCTCAGTCTGTGAATGGATCATGGCAGCTGGCTGCTACAGAGGTTCTTGGAGGGCTGACTGGACGGGGTCAGAAGCAAGAAACATTTGAGTTAATTGGCACATGTCCTGGGATCCATGTTAAAACAAAGTGACAAGTTAGGACTTGATGTGACCTGAAGGTGATAGACCACTGGGCCAAAAGCAGGCAGGAGGAGAGAAAACATTCCAAGAGCATCATTAGACAGACAGAAGACTTTTACTTTTAGCCCTGTTGGCTCTTTCCTGGGTGACTGGATGAATTTATGCCAGGCTGCGGTGGCCCAGAGCTTTTATGTATGAAGGGGTAGGATGGCAGCATGTTTGGGAAGGGAGACAAGGTCTTCATACTAGAATTTTTGCATGTATATATTTATTTGGGATAGTTTTGGGGATCTGATAGAGATTGTGGGGGCAGGAATGTTAAAGGGTCCCTCTCCTAACCACCCTTTACTGATTATTGCCCTTACTGATTATTTCTTTGGAGCCCAAGAACCACCCTTAGTTCAGGAGAATGCTTAGAGCCCTGTTTGAGAGAGTTGCTTACCATCTGAACTGACTAGGGACGCCATGCAATGTCCCTAGGCCCATGGCAGTTTAGGGAATCCATGTCCTTTTTGTTGGATAGCTGATAGCAATACTCTTTGATTCAGTGTATGTTTATTAAGCACCCACCATGCGTCAAATACTGTGCAGAATACTGAAGATGTAAAGACTAATATAAATGGTCCTAGTATCCAGGAAAAAGTTAATATATAGACAGGCAGATTTATAGAGCCATTAATATAAGCCTTGGAGTTAGTGGTAGAGCTATGCTGTTTGTCCAGTAGTGAGAGTTGAATAGTGAGTGGGTCCTAATGGATGATTGTTGAATGATTATACATTGTAGTTACCTACCTACTACAGCCTTTTATCAGAAGCCGAATTTTGCACATGACTTCTGTTATGCGGAGCTTCTCATGCTCAAAACTTGTATTCTGAATCCTGAGCAAATACATGACTGTCATTTTTTTCCTGCTGTTTTTACATTGTGCTTTCTTTGGAATAGTCCTTTTGATGTACTACTTTCTCCTTAATTCAACATTTTATCTCATTTGTAATCCAGCAAACTAGGAATTTGTGAGAAGTTGCCAATTTTATTATTCCTCCCGTGATCTTTAGAGGTGGGTTCAGGATTGTAGCAACATTTCCTGAGACTCAGATAGGATAGGCCCACTGAGCAATGGTTCTACACCTTTGGTATTTCACAGGTTCCTGAGATGGTCAGAACCTTGTCACAGTTGGAGAATCACTGAGGACTTTGAGCTACAACTGCAGACTGTTTCTGTGCATGTGTCAACAAGATGTTTATTTCATGATTGCAAATTGTACAACACTGTGAATCTGCCTCTTAGACAAAACCAGATCTGACTTTTGATCTTTTTAGAGTAAAATAAAAATTTTAGATTTATAGAAGTTAGCTAGTTCTCTTATGACCATAGGCAGAGGCTGTGTGTGCTATTGACTGGGTTCATCTTCAGTAGATCTCTAGGGTTATGACTCTCAAGCTGTAGCATGTATAAGAATTACCTGGGGTCAGGTTAAAACACAGATTGCTGGGCTCCATCTCCACAATTTCTGATTTAGTACATCCAGATGGGGCCCAAGAATTTACATTTCTAGGAAGTCCCAGGTGTTGATTCTGCTGTTGGTCTAGAGACCACACTTTTAGAACCACTGATCTAGGAGATTCCCTTACCATGTAAAACTGTTATTACTTTTTAAAATGTAAATCTGAAGGTTGAATTCTCATTTGGAATAGCCATGATTCTGTGGAAGATTAGAAAATGTGCTGTGTTTAAGTGTTTTCGGGAGGGAGACAACAACTTTCCTCATAACTTACTCAATAGTTTTCCAGTGGGGGGAAAAATTATAAAACCTTTACCTGAAACTTACCTGATCTTTGTTGTAAACTTTCTGACCTTGGAAAGGTGGTATCATATAGTAATTGAAGACCATTATTAGTCTTCTCTATTTCCTTCCACTTCATGTCCCCAGTCTAAGTAACATATTGCTCTAGCACCCTAATACTGACCTTAATTTAATTTTGATAAACAAAAGGATGTTGAATAGTAAGGCCAGTTATCTTTGATGAAAGAAGGCTGAACTCCTTTAACCTGTACAAGAAAGATTTAACAGAAGGCATCCAAGTAACGGGAAGGAAATTTATCTGACCCAGACATGACAAGCAGAAGTGACTTTAACTTAGCATGCCTCTTTTGAGTAAGACTTTATATTAGATTTACTGAGATGCACGTTGGTGCTATTTGTGTCTTCTAGTTAGTAAATTAATACCCCATGTAACACCTTGCTTATAGTTATGCAACTTTTCCGTGGACATCAGACGTTAAGTCCCATTCTTATGTAGCTGAGATTTATAAAATCTGGGGAGCCCTGTTCAAGAGTACAAATGTATCTTATCTTGGCAAATTTTACAAAAACATATGCTAATATGAAAATATTATTTAACTTCTTCTAGGGCCGGAAGCAACCCACGCTAGTAGGTGTCTTGAAGATTAAGTTTCATTATCCTCAAGGACAGTTCACTTCTGACTGTATTCCAGGCCTCTGACACAATTGCTGATACATCTTTGTTGCTCAGGGAAATGTTGTAGAATGAATTTATGAATTCTTCATCACAGTTCTTTAAAGCAGTATGGTTTCCATTATTTTTGTGCTATTGATGTCACTATTTATGGCTTAATGTTGAATACATACTAGCATTAAGATTTTTTTTTTTTTAGATAAAATACAGGATCTAAATCAACCAGTATTTTTCTATGTAGAATCAATAATGTATTCATAAGGGGCTGCTTATCATAAGCTAAAGAGTTGAGCAATGAAGACAAAATGGTGATAAATGACTTAGGTCAAAGAGGATGCCAGTTGGATGGATCTGACAAACAAAATGCAAGACTGGTTAGGTTGGAATTTTGAAGATTCTATTGTTCTATCTTCTAACTTTTTAGAGGAAACAGGGCTGGGAGATTTTGAATCGTGGAGAATTTGCACTAGTGAAATCCTCAAGTCAGAATGATTTTAGTAGAGCTTTGGTTACCACAGGGCATTAGGTATGGGAGGCCAGGTTTCGCTGAGGATGGACTATAGTAGAACACAGGCAGTCTGACCCTGGAGCATGGTCAGGGTAGGCAGAGTTGTTTGCCTCCTTTGTTCTTGAGTATGTGTGGTCAGGTGAAGATTCATGAGTGTTTCTGCTTTGAGATGAGATGAGATGAGATGAGATGAGATGGCAGTAAAAAATAAGTGAAGAATACAGAGTTGTAGCTTTCTCTTGATTAAGGTCAGTGTGGTGGCCCAGGTCTTCCCAGAGATTTTGAAAGAAAATATAATAAAAGTAGAGGATTAATGAGGTAGGCAAAACAGTTTTAAGATAGTCACAAACATGGAAAAGGTTTCTTCTCTTAATGATTTGGTTGGAGTTGTAAGGGGATTATTTAAAAGAAAGAGGACCACATTATTAGCTCATTATATCCCTGATCGATATAGACCACCCATTTCTTTTAAATAGTTTATTCTAATAGCTAATAGATTGCCCAGGGAAAACAAAGTATCATTTATAATTGCTATTTGAATATTTTATGTAAAAGCTAATCTTCTGAAGACTTAGAGAAATCATTGTAGATTAAAATAAGAAATAAAGATTTGCATTTATAAGAAATTAATGATCGCTCTGAAATTGAAGAACCATTTAGTGCTGGGAGAAATAAATACAAATTATAACATCTATCTGATGGAGTTTTGTTTAGATTGCTTCTGGTGATAAACCATCTATAATAATATAAATCAAGGGCTGGTGTTTGCCATAAATTTGCAATGTTTAGCATAATTTTCGTTTGCATTTCATACTAAAGTGACACCAAGAAATATGAGATTAATAGTTAGTTATTAAGTGAAAATGACTTTCACGTCTGCAGTCATTTTTAGAAATAGTTACGTGTAATTCATTTAGGGAGCAGAGAAAATTAATTTGCAGCTGTGGTGGGATCTAGTACATTAAAACAAAGAGGGAAGTGGCAGATAGTAATAAACTTTTGGAACATAAGGGTGGATTCATTTTTAACCCCTCATTTTATTTCCCTCTAACTTCTCAATACCTTTTCATGCACTTCAGGTCACCACACTTTTGTTTGTTGACTCCAGAACATTATAGTAATAGCTTAAGGAACAAGAGAGTTGATACCTGTTCTCAAATTATGTCTTAACATTGGAGAGCACAGGCTTATCTATACCTAGGGGGGTAGAAGGTCAGATGGTAAAAGCAGCAGTATGGTGCCTTTTATTAATTTTAATTAGTGTTTTCATTAGGAAGTGTCATATTAAATTCTGATTTTTAAAAAATGACACATTATCTACTTTCATTTGTTTCACTGCATTACAAATTGGCAGTGCTGTTGAAGTTATATTCTAGAAATAATTTTTCTTTGAGAAATCTAGCCTCAGACTTTATGAGCTTAAAAAATATATAGCTAATATTTCCTAAACATTTACCATGTTTCAGACACTATGCTAAATGCTTTATATGTATCAACTCATTTGTGTTATTGTGATTACTGGAGCCCTTTTTAAGCAAAGTCATGCATTCACTCATTTAGGACCTACTTACTGAAAACCATCTTTGTGCCAGCCACTGAACTAGGCTGGAAGCACTAATGTTTTAGAAGAAAGTGGAGGAAAAAAGGTCATATTTAAGAGTTTATAAAAAAATAAGTCCAACTTCTGGTCAATATGGTATTATAAGTTCATATTTTGAAGTCCCTCTGCTCAAAGTATCTATCAAAGCTAGGTAATATGTTTTTTAAACACTCTAATAAAAACAGTATTATATGAAAATTGAAAATCAAACCCCTAGGTGGACCAGAAAGGTATAGAAATGCCAGCCAGTGGTGAGTTGAAGTACAGTGTGGGCTTGCTGGGCTCTGGGTCTGGAAACATTTGGAGGTAGCTTAGAAGCTTGGTCTAGCTCTGAGGCAGCTTGTTCTCCCATTTCCTCAACAACCCTAGCCATTCTGGGAAGGTTAGGGGGAAGGGGTGAGGGAGGTTAACATCCTTACAGTGATGGAGGCAGTGCCTGATGTTACTTAAATTTGGCTTGGTTCTGTCTGAAGTTGGTGCCGTCTGTTTTAGGCGGTGTGCTCTGTGTTCTGGGGGAAGACTTTATCTTCAACCCACTCTGTCTTTAAGGATCATCATACAGAGAGTCTCTATGGCCCACATGCCCAACTGCTTCTTTGGGTGAATGTGTGATCACTTGACCTAGTAGCCGCAGGAAGCCTGACTTTGTCCTCTCCTCTCATCTCAATGCTTCTTTGCATGAAGCCAAAATAACTCTCCTGAATTTGTGGAGAACTGAGAGGGGGTGAGCTTACTGCAGCTTGGTTTCTGCAAGCCCTACTTTATGAATTCTTCCAACAGGGCCTCTTGATTCACACATCTGTGGACCAGAATCAGACATTCATTTACATAAGACTCCAAAACATCAGGGGACTCATGATAAGTACTTCCAAGAAGTACCTACTAATGTAAAAGTAACCATTAAAATCTTAGAAATATAATTTAGAACTAGGCCAAATATAACACAAAGAATAGAGAATATAGAAAATGTTTCCATCCAACTGACATAAGAAAGAGCAGAAAAGAATAAATGCAAATGGCTGGTGTATCGGAGCCACAAAATAAGATGGAAAAATAAGTACAGTCATACTTGTAATGAAAATGTATGTAACTATATTTACTTTACCTATTAAAATACAGAAACTAACAAATTAGATTTTAAACAATGCAGCTGTAGATATAAAAGAATGTATGGTAAAGTAACAGAACAGGCTATGAGTAAGAAAATGCTAACCAAATGAAAGTAGTTCTAAAATGTTAACATCAGACAAACGATTTTTAAGGTAAAACAGAAGAATACAAAACACATTAGCATGGATTAGAAGATACACTACATAAAAGGAGAGATAATATACCAAGTATATACAATAATCATCAACTTGTAAACTCTTTAACAATATAGTATCAAAATAAAGAACTAAATTGTCAAAATTGTAAAGAGTAATGTCCAAGATAACTAATGGGAGATTTCAGTATACATCTTTTACGATCCAATACCTAGCAGAGAAAAACATGTAGTAAGTATAGAGATTTGATCAGCAAAATGCACAAGCTTGAATATGTGTGTGTGTATGTACACATGCATTTGTCCATGTTTCATTACCAAAGAGTACATGTTATTGAGTACACAAGTACATAAAACTTTTAAACACAACTGCACAAAATTTTCCATATACTAAATGATATATAGTGTTATATTCATAGATTTTGAGAAATCACTGTTTTCCAGATGATAGTTTTTGACTTCTGTATAATTTAATTAGAAATCAGCAATATTCAGTTCTTTCATGTGTTGGGAGGAAAAACTTGTCCTCTACCAACTTAAATTTGTGGTTGGGGGGCCTGCTAATTAACTGACAACATTCAGATTAACCAGAAAAGTTCACTGTTCATGCATGCAGAAGTACTCTATAGGGAGTAGCACACCAAACAGCTAGGGGTAGGTTTATATGCCAGCTTATTAAGAGGGAGGAGGCATTTAAGGCTTGGAAAGATGAAAGATTCTGATGATGTTTCTTTACACGTTTGTTTTTGGAATTCTGATGCCCAAGGTCCGTTGCATCCCTGATTGGAGATCTGTCTGGAGTAGAGGGGCTGGGGTTTGTGACAGATGACTCTTACCAATCTCTGTTATGTCATATAGGAAAAGTTCATAAAATATTTTTTTTTGCATCTTTAACTCAGATATTTCTACCGTGAAGTAATCTTTACACCATTCCTAGGTTGCTGGGTCCTTCATTTCCCCCATGTGAAACTTCTTGGAAAGAAGCTGGGTTGAATGCTCTGGAGAGAAGAACTGAGCCTAGATGTTATGAAGTAAGAGATCTATGAAAGGAGAGAAGAACATAGATTAAACTGATGGAAAAATAAAGAAAATCAACCACCAATGGTTGGAGCAGACTATAAGCTCAGTTTCTGAGTCTACAGTGCAGCCAGTTGAGAAGATTTTAAACACTGGGTTTGAAGTATTTTTAGATGGTAGAATGAGAATATCAGTGTCAATCCAATAGATTTCCTGGTTTGAAGGTTGAATGTCTCTGGTGATGGCAAAGACATCAGTGCCACTGTCATGGTTATTTCCTGGAGCAGAGCATGAAAGAATGAAAGCATCGGTCCCAGTGAATTTCCTGAGTAGTCCCTACAGCAGCAGCTCCAGGCACAAAGGTTGCCCATCCCTGATCTGTTATGGTGATGAGTTCTATAAAGTTTGTATCAACTCATTCAGCTTCACCCTGAAGGTCTTCTTTAGATCCTGGTGGAAGGGGCAGCTACAAGACAACCTAAAGTTGTCTGGGCTAGTCAGGTTTTAGTTCTCAGTGGTATCCAGTCAGGAGGGTGGGAGAAAAACTGGAAATGTTAACTTAGAGGGACGCAGCCAGATATTGAAGGAAACTAGAAGAATCGAGAATTTGGTAAGGACTGACCAAATGTGTAAGACGGCAGGATCCTGTCCAGTTTACAGATAGACAGTAAAACCTCAGACTGTCATCAGGACTAGATTCTGATAATCTACAAAAGTGGGATGTAGTTTTCCGTTGAAACATAAAATTTTTTCTCCATAATAATTCCCATTTTAATAAAAAGTAAAGTAAGATTTGTCTTGTTTATAAAGTAAGTCTGCTCGCATTACATTTGGCCTGATTATTTACGTAAGTGCTGTAAGAATGGTAATTGACCACATAGGCCTTTTAAAAATTTACTTTGCTGGAACTTTTATAAGGAGTCTCAGATTGGACTTTAAAAGCCTCTCCAGCTAGGAAACCAAGCCAAAAACCTGTCATTAGATTTTACCTGCAGTATAGATTTAAATGAATTCCTCTGTTCTCAAGGTCCCCCAAATATCCTGATTCCTGGGCCAAGAGGTGACCTTCCTTATTCACCTATAAGGCTGGGACCCCTATAAGCCAGGTACCAGGCTATTTTTTCCCAAGAGGGCTTTGTAAGCATTGGTTCCATAAAGTCAACCTTAGTTCCTTTAAATTGTCTGATCATATGTGACTTATGCATCATTTAAAAAATGACATTCTAGTCAAAGCCTTGGTTATGTAACCAATGTTTCCAATTATGTCCTGTACCAAGGAGGACAGATTCTTATCAAATTTATGCAAATAACTATATTGCCACAAAAATAAGAATACCTAATGAGAGTTTTTAAATTCTGGAGGGATCAGGCAGGGAGAAAAAGATAAATGTTTAAATGTTTCATTTCTGCTTACAAAAGTATAGTTTACAAAAATTTTTGTAAATTGTAGATAGCTTAAGAGAAAAGAGAAAGGGGTTCTTTTAATCCAGCCCAGTATTCCAAACAAAAGCCATAATCATCCTTTATCAGTTCATTCAGTCTCATGTAATTAATTCTTGTTCTGCTTGATCTTGGATTAGCGGTTTCATGAATCTATCAGCTTCTTCACTAGAGTTTTGGAAATCCTGACTTAGTTCAATGGCACGATCTCAAAGTTGCTTTAGCAATGTGATTAGAAGTCTGTACCCTAAAGTACCTGGCATAGTCATTTTTCATGGGTCTTTGAGAAAGTTCCTTTTCATCGAAGATAAGCATGCTGGCCCATAGCTGATTGTCACAGCGCTTTCAGGAAAGCATCAGAGTAAAACAATGACTCTGTGGCTGACAAAAGACTTAAAAAAGCTGTAGTCAAAGATCTGATGAGAGTTCATTATGAAAGTAATGCAGATGATGAAGGCATTTGTTTTTTTTTTCTGTGACATACAATATTCTAAAAATAAAAACTGGAGATATGACTGATGACATGTACTGTTGTTTTCGAATATCAGTCAAAAGTACCAGGACATATCATGGACAGCTCAGAGGGTACTGACAGATTTTTAGGAACTTCATACAATTTCTGAATACTCGTATTAATAACATTTACCTGTAAAGTATACTCTAGGGAAGGTTAAGCATCTCTTCTTTTTTGACAATGCTTTTCATGCAATTCAACATATCTAATTAATTTTTAACATCTCTCTTTTTACAAGGTGAAAGAACAAATCATTTGAGATTTTCCAAGGACACTGAGAAATTTCAAAGTCAGTACAAGATCAAGGTTTTATTTAGAATTTGACTTTGAGAAGGCAAAATATGTATCAAAGGTGTCAAAATGTCAAAAGGTTTGAACACTTAATTAGGTAGGATTACAGGTCACTATGAAAAAATACTTAGTTATCTATTCAACAATGTGACAATGAAAGATTGTAAATGTAATAAAGGAAGTGACGTGATTATAGAAAGGAGCTTAGCTCTTTCAATTGTGAGGAGACTCAGTTCTCTTTTTAAATAGTCAAGAACATGATTTAGACAACATAGGAACTTATTCTGATAAGACCCAGAATCTTTGTTTTTTAGGCAGATTACTTAAAAGGTAAAGAAAAAACTTCGGTAATCCCTTACCAAGAGCAGACCAATAGCCCCCCAAAATAATAATAGAAATAGAAATAATAGAAAGAGAAAACCAGATTCTAGTTTTGTATTCAGGTACTATTAATACTATAGCTCATTAAAAACAAAACAAAACAACAAAACCAACAACCTTATAAATAAACCTATCCAACCTTAGCCAGCTTTGACCATGAAGCATAAAATTCTTTTTCTGCAAATCTTTTACAGCTTCATATATCCAATCAGGTTTTATCCTATTCTTTTCTTCTTTTTCATTGTGGAACAACCAGTCATTTTGCTTCAGGACAAAATTACTCTTATTTTTCCTTTAGCAATAATACATCTTGAATTCCTTGTGTACTTTTAATATAAAGTTGTTTCTCTTCATCCTTATTACTTATAGTATTTTCATCTACTAATTTTTATTACCATTAGTAACTATTGTGGAACCCCCTCAAATGCATATATTGAAACCCTAAGTCTCAATGTGAATGTATTTGGAGATAGGGTCATAAAGGAGGTTATTCAGGTTAAGTGGGATTATAAAGGTGAGACCCTAATCTTATAGTACCAGATCCTTCTAAGAAGAGGAAGAGCTACCAGAGACCTCTCTGTGTGTGCACACAGAGGAAAGGCTATATGAAGACATTGTGAGAAGGCAGCTCTCTGTAAGTCAGGAAGAGCTTTCTCACCAGAAACTAGCCTTGTTGGCACCTTGATGTTGGTATTCCAGCCTCCAGAACTGTGACAAAATAAATGTTGCTTTAACTGCCCAGTCTGTGGTTTCTTGTTATGAAGCCTGGATGACTAATATAAGACTCTTTTACAGAGAAACTAGAAGTAGATAATTATGAATTATATGTCATGTACCAGCATTTTGTAGCAGATTAGCAAAATTTATGAATATACCATCTCACAATTTCAGATACATGCTTCTTAATAGTACAAGTTCTCAATGTGGCAAAAAAGATTGTTTATTTACAGACTATATCTTTAACCTTTCTGTACCATTTGAAAGTAAGAAGCCAAAGTATATATATACTCTAACTTATGCTTAATAATGAGTGTGTCAGCATTTGATCTTATTTAGGAATAATAATCTATTTAATGAATATCTATTACTTAACTTAGCATCTTTAGCAAAAAGATGATAGAAACTATCTTTAGGCAGACATTATAAAATGTCATTATTATTGAAATAAAATTTTTAAAATAATGACTCAATTTGATTAAAATCAAATTGATTATTTTTATAATTTGAAATATTTGGTAGATACAATATTAGCTTATTTGACTAGCAAACCCAGGTAAAATAAAATTTATGCTTGTATTGTACTTAATGCTGGTAAATGAGAAGACATAAACAGTTTTATTAAACCAACAATATTATACTAGTCTTATTTACCAGAGATTTACCCAAATCACACACATCTGAAAAACATTTGGATTAGTTCCTGTACTTCTGGGAGATTTAGGGATATTTAATTTCTGTAAGAGCTTATTTTTCTCTAAGCCAATTCGAATAGAACTCTTTTAAGAGATTTTATAAATTAATTTGATAATACCTCCAGAGGTAGGAAAAAATACAACAAACATAAACATAAAGATAGATGCAAATAGAGCTCTTATGGCTTTCACTCTAAAATTTTAGTCATGAGTTAGGCATACACAGTAATGCAAAATTCGCTAGTTTATGTAAGAGTTGGTTCATGTCTTTGCCCCACTTTGTATTTTTATCCTAATTGTGTTTCTGGCAGATGGAACAAGTTGTTATATGTTCAATATGAGAGCAAAAGCTTTCCACCAATATTTACAGAGAAGATTTTTTTAAGATTTTCTTTTGCCCTGACATATCGTATGGAGGCTGTAGACAAAAATTTGGGTGAAGGATTGGAGAGACATCACGTAGCCATCTGGGTGTCTCCAAATTTATCTGAGTGGCTAAGATATCCAGTCTGTTCCAATTAGTCCCCTTTTCCTCCTTATCAGCCTCAGATGGTTGCTTTTGGGGGTTCTTTGAGAACCTCTGATGGGGGTAAGGAGCCTAAAGTTTGAATAATTTTTGCTTTTTAATTTTGTAAAGGGAGTATTTTAGGGTAACCATGATACTTTTTATGTTCGTTTCAATTTGGTCTTCTCATAGGTATCATTTGTTCAGGATGAAAACTCTCTAAAAATCTTTTAAATATGAAAAGTTTTTCTAAATCAAAGAATCCCTCATCTAGCCATTGGTGTTTAGGATCTGCATAGGCATCCCCATTCCAAATGTGACTCACATTAATAGGCGGTTTTATGGCTTAGTCATGAACACAGCAGGCATCTCTGAAGAGGTGCATAAGATGCAACTCTCGTAATTCAAAATCATTCCCAACTATAGCTGAAAAGAAGGAAACCAAGTTTCCATTGGTGGAAGTTGCCATTGGCAGAAATAATGGTTAGTTCCAACCCTCCCACAAATGAGGCATCTCTAGTCTCAGAGCTGCTCAGCTGTGATACCAGCAGGGCAATACTGAGATGGGAAGTCTCAGCACTACAATAGCAATGGGGAAAGAGATGACAAGGGTCCTTGCGGTCTGAGCCCCTTTAGGATTTAGACCTAGATGGCCTTCCCAAGACATGGCAATGGTTGGCAGAGAACTTTGCTTGTGCACATCCTATCTCAGGCCCCAACCTAATGGCTGGCCACCTCTGAGCACAGACCTGACGATTTGTACCCACTGGCAGACAGAAAATCAGAGTGTGCTCTCTCTAGTTCCAAGCCAAGCTCTCAGGACACAAAAGTGAGACTGAAGGAGAAACACATCTGGTTTTATTGGTGACCAACTAAATTTGTCCCAAGCAGACATTAGTCTGGTGAGAACTGTAAAGTTACCAGTCTGCGTGAGGCTGGCTTGAATAACAGGCTTATGGGACCTACGCCTGTGTTCTATCCTATGATTCTCCTTCTTATGACAAGCAACATTTTTAGACAACACAACACAAAACAGCACAAAAGACAGTGACAAACAGAACACAATGGCTATCCTGGGAGATCCAAACCAAGAGTCCCAATACCCAGAGAACTAGATTAGTTTTAACCAAAATGTTTTCTCCTGTAAAACTAAATTTTGGAAAATTCCTTTTTGAAAAGACAAGAGGCTCTTACCACATTTGCGCAGCTGGGCCCCAAACAGAGACCTGGGATCTGACTGGTAAGAAAGCTTACTTTGGCCAGCTTGGTCAGAGATCCCAAGAGCCATCCCATCCTTGCTGCAGAAACTACTGGGAGGAAAATCTTTTCCTCTACCAACCTAAGTCAAGTGTTTGAGGGCCTGCAAATTAACTGACAACAGAAAGGTTAATAGGAGAAAAATTTATTACTCATACATGAAGGAGTATTCTGTAGGGAGTAGCTCTCTGAACAGCTAGGGATAAGGATTTTTATACCAACTCAATAAAGGGCAAGGGGTTAGGGCTTCAAAGGATGGAAGGTTCTGATGAGGTTTGTTTACATAAATTTGCTTTGAAATGTCTCGGTGCCCAAGCTCAGTCTCCCTGACTGGAGACTTCCCTGGAGTGGTGTTTGTGGGACGGGATGGAGGTAACAGATGACTCTCTTAAATCTCTACTTGAGTCACACAGGGGAAGTTCAGATAAGGTTTCTTTCTGTCTCTGTAGCTCAGATATTTTCAGTTTGATGTAATCTTTATACCATTCTGGCTGGTTGTTTGTCCCTTCCCATGCAACCCTGGAGAGGTTCAATATTTAGCATTTAGAGTGAAGGCACGGAATGCACAGGGGAGATGTGTGGGGCAGGATGCAGAGAGTTATATGAAAGACTGTAGCTAAAGTTGTTGAAATCCCTAGGCCCCCTCCTCCAAATTGCAGGGCTGAACCGATAGTCCTGCTCAACTCCCACTCAGCCACAATTGTCTGCTTCCCCAGGCAGGAGATTAGGATAATTTTCTGGAAAAAAATGGCTCTAGAAATCAGATTTTTATACATTGACATCTAAGAGCTTCTTAAAAAAAAAAATTCACCCCTAATCACCTGCTGGTGAGCCCACCAATTATAAGCCCTTCCTATCGTTCATAGCTTCCAATTAACTTCTGGTGCCTCATGCTTCAAAATAGACAGTCTGATAAACTGATGCTTGAGAGAGTATAACACATATAGGAGAAAGGCTAAAAAAAAGAGCTAAGAGGACACAGGGGAAACTAATATTTCATAAAAAAATCTAAGAAGAAAAAAATCTATAATTCAGTTATTTACATAAGGGGGCTGACATCAGAGTTATTTATAGTTACAAACTATTACAAACAGTTAAATGTCAATCAACACGATGTTGGTTAAATTAATTCTGATATATTATTCTGATAAGTCCATATACTGTAAAAAAACAAAAGGGTTAAAGTAATTCTATATTTTTCAAAACAAAAAAAATCATACCATGTTATTTGCTAACTTAAAGAAAAACCTGCTGCACAATTTAAACAATAGTAAGTAAATGTAATCCCGTTTATGCAAAAATGTTTGTGTGCTCCTAAAAAGTATTGTGTATGAATACATCAGATAGTTAGCAGTGTTTATATCTGGGAGCATCTTGGGGGCACTTTTGACCTTCTATATTTATCCATTGTTGAGGCTTTTTACTAGTAGCATTTATAGCTTTCATAGATAAGAAAGATTAATTTTTTTTTAAAAATTGGGGACACCTGCAGGATAACCAAGTGTCTGACTGTACTTAGCTACATGTACTTGGGAATCAAGAATGATACTGTTTTACTAAAACAGGGTACCTGGGTGGCTCAGTTGGTTGAGTGGCTGCCTTCGGCTCAGGTCATGATCAGTCCTGGGATCGGGCTCCCGGCTCAGTGGGGAGCCTGCTTCTCCCTTTGATCCTCTCCCCTCTCATGCTGTTTCTCTCGCTTTCACATAAATAAATAAATAAAAATCTTAAAAAAAAAAAAAAGAATGATACTGTTTTACTAAAACAGTCCCCAGCATGAGTTAACCTGAAATAAAAACTCATCTTAACCAAAACTATGCTGCTTGTTAACTATGGTTCAGTAGTATAATGTGAAGTTCTGAAGTCTCATTAACATTTTTTATGATGTTATCAGAAAAATTTCTTGGTGACAATCTGGATTGCAGATAGTTTCCTGGAAACTTTATTTAGTCAAATGCAATTTCCTTGTGATGCATAAAATGTTTTCTGTGCCTTTCCATGTTCGCTGGTGCTGCTGGCTTTGGGTTTCTCTGAAAGTACAGATTTCTCTGGAGGACTTATTTCTTTGTAGGAATCAGGAAGACCCTGAGGGGAGTGTGGCAGATTCCTGGGATTTGGGGCTGGGCTGGATTGGGCTGGGCTGTCACTTATATTGCCCCGAAGCAGATATAGCCTAAGTCATTGTCAAGGAGGGGAGCTACAGTTGGCACCCCAGATCCTGGCTGTGAGAAAGGAGGCTAGAAATCAGAATTCTAAAACCCCTTTGTGGCTTCCAAGGTCCTGAGGAAAAAATAAAAACTTTTCAGCCTGAAAGGCCTTGTCTACCCTATAAAGCCTCTCCTCATTTGAGCCAATTTGCCCTTCTTTCAGATCCTCTGGAGGCCAAACCTTTTCACCTTTAGAGCCTCTGCTCGTTCTGTTTCTTCTGACTGAACGGCACCTGGGGGATCTTCGATGACTGGCTTCTCTTCATCCTTTCAGGTCACAATGTCACCTCCTCAGTGAGGCTTTTCCTAATTAATGAATGTTAGTAAGCTTCCCCATCTGTATTTCAGCTCCCTGATCGCTTGCAGCTTAGCACTTCACATTTTGTATTTATTCAGGTGCTTTTACTTTCTCTCCCTTCTCTATTTTGATCCTCTCAATGCAAAGTGAATATGGACTTCCTTTCTGTACCACCTGCAGCTGAAACCAGTGCAGCACCCATGTCCCCTCTCCTTTACTACCGCACACTTGGCAGGTCTCCAAATGCCGGCCTTTGCATTTCTTTGCCTGAAGACTTCCTTTGGCTTCTGGAAGCTGATTTTGCCTACCTGAGCTTCCACCTAAAATGGTAGAGAGGAAATAGCCTTCAACTAATCACTGATAGGAATTAGTATATAAATGCCCAAGCTCTGTCACCCATTTGGGGCGCTGGTTATCTGAAGCATTGGCTGGCTCTGTAATGCATTTTTTTTTTATTGGTTAACTCTTTTTCCCTGTCTCACTTCACTACTTCCTTACCAGTGTTTTCTGCATCTCCCAAGTAACTACTTATACTCAAATC
Source organism: Eumetopias jubatus (assembly GCF_037043125.1). Taxonomy (NCBI): domain Eukaryota; kingdom Metazoa; phylum Chordata; class Mammalia; order Carnivora; family Otariidae; genus Eumetopias; species Eumetopias jubatus. Next base: position 95,577,834 of record NW_028274807.1, on the reverse strand, counting down.
CTTGTGTGGGGCAATGCTTCTGGCACATGTAGATGATAGTATTTGTTGGATGGATGGATGGATGGATGGATGGGTGAGTGGGTGGGTAGATGGATAATAGATGAAGGGTAGGTTATGGAATGGAATTCAAGGCTGGATAAGGTATAAGCTTTCAAACTATGAAAAACAAAGGCATGGTAAGCTCATTCTAACTAGAGCTGGTTGGGAGTCATGAAAGCCCACATAAAGATGTAGGTATAGGCAGAATATCTGATATGGAATTTTTGAAAAGTAAAATTTTCTTTAGGCCACTACCCAATTCTTGATGACATTATGGATACCCGACTTATGTGCAGTTTTTACATTTATTGCTTTAGTACGGTATTTACTTAAAGCATTAAAATGAACTATGCAAGCTCATGAATTTTGTTCAATGTAGGTGAAGTTAATAGTTCAAACAGTCCCCTTTTAGAAATATCTCTGGAAGTGAGAATTGGGCTATAAGTGAAGTCAGATGGTGAGATTTGGTTAGAACCACAGAAAGAAGTGATACCAGAAAGAGACTGCAGCTGTACAGGGTGGGATAACTGATTCCAGTGTGGGTAGAACTGTTAGATGTTCTTATCAGTATCATTATTGTGCTGCTGGACAAGTTCCCAGCATTAGCTAGGGGCTGACTAGAACTCCTGAATCAGATATCACTTTGATTTTCAGCAGATTATGAGCATGGAGACTTAGCTAGATGGTGAGTTTTCTGAAGGCAAGAACATCAGAGTCTGACCCCAGTGAGGTCAGCACATGGAATTCAGATGACTTTGAATGCATGAAAAGTTTTAGTGTGGTTGGGACAACTTGCTTCTATAGTTGGTATTGTTTTCATATATAAAACAATTGATATGGAGTAGTAAATCATTCATCACTAAGTAAAGCGTTCCTCAAATTAAAAAGGATCTTAGGGGTGCCTGGGTGCTCAATTGGTTAAGCGACTCATTCTTGGTTTTGGCTCAGGTCATGATCTCAGGACTGTGAGACTGAGCTCCAAGTTGGGCTCCGTGCTCTTCAGAGTCTGCTTAAGATTCTCTTCCTTTCCCCTTCCCTCCCTCTGTGCGCTCCCACATGTGTGTGTTCTCTTTCCTCTCTCGCAAATAAGTAAATAAAATCTTAAAAAAATTTTTTTAACTCTGCCGTTCCATGCTGTCAGTGTTATCTAGCTCCACACATTTAAAAATTAATGTGTTTAAAATCCTGTAAATTTATATAAACTTTCTCTAAGGAAATATTAATATAATAGTGCCAGTTAAAAAACATTTGTGCTTAAACAAGCATTATGTGTGAAACTGAACTATACATGCTGATGGAAAATATAGTTCAGAAACAATTTCCTGGAAACATTTAACTTCTTTTGTATAAATTGGATTGCTTTTTCTTCATGGATGTTAAGAATCATACAATTGGGGGCGCCTGGGTGGCTCAGTCAGTTAAGCTTCTGCCTTTGGCTCAGGTCATGTTCCTGGAGTCCTGGGATCAAGCATTGGACTCCCTGCTCATCAAGGAGTCTACTTCTCCCTCTCCCTCTGTTGCTCCCCCTGCTTGTGCTCTGTCTCTCTTTCCTCTCTCAAATGTATAAATAAAATCTTAAAAAAAAGAAAAAATAAGAATCATGCAATTGTTTTTTTTTTTTTAATTTTAGCTTCCAAGGAGCTCAGAACTTAATTCACAGCTCAGTTTTTCTAAGCATAAGGTAGCTTATGACATTTATATTTATCTTCTAAATGTCTCCTTGTTTTTAAAATTCATTCTGATTATTCTTTTTCCTGGGCCTAATTTTTTTTTATATTGACTGTATTTTTCTCTTTTACTTTATGTATTTATGTAAGTCACCACCAGCTTTTGTGGAAAATGGAGGAATAAATGATTCATGTATAAAACACAAAGAAACTAGCTACTTTTATCACATTACTACTTTTTTTTTTCCCCCAAGGCCAAATGTTTGTGAGGAACAGCAGTTGAATGTGGTGGAACTCCCACACCTGTGTGCGCAGGTGTTCACATACATTGACAGATCTGGAGGCAGGGCTGTGCCGGCCTCAGAGGATATGTGGGTGATGAAAGAAGGTAAGGGTGCTTCCACTATTTCCTTTTGATTACTAAAAATCAAAACCGAGAGGTTCACCTGCATCTAAAGTTTTCATCCAGTAAGTTTTAGAAAATAATTATATAATGAAATAAATGAGCAGAAGATATACCCACCAGGAACTTTCAGAGTTATTATATACTTTCCTTCGGAGACAGGGTATATCATTACTTTACTTTAGGCCTCATTTATGTGTGAGTTATTTTGGGTTAGATGCCACTAATTTTACCTCATGACATGATAGACTGTTGAAAGCTGAAGATCAGAAGACTGAGAAACAAGGAATATTGTGTTGGTTTGCTAAATTTAGCACGACTTGGATCCAGGGCATCCTAGGTTGTGAACCACTCTCTGACCTGCCCTTGGTTCTCTTGTAACGCTTTGAAACCTAGAGCTTCTTTAACTTTATTATGGCCTTTGAATTAGGATTAGCTCAGCAGGCTGGAAGAAGAGAGAAAAAGCCAGTACAGTGCTTTCTGAGTCAAGCCTTCATATGGACTTTTTTTAATCAAAGTGTTATAATAGTTTTACAAAACATCTGAGTGCCTCTTAATGCAAATAGTTGCTCATGGATTAAGTTTTATGTAAATGAATCAACTGGGTCTGAATTCAAGATATTTAAAGTTAAAAACATGGTTTAAGGTTAATGAATTTATCACGTCATCTCTATCACTATCATTATTATTACTATTGTCAAGGAAAGTTGGGGACATTTATAAATACCTGATCTGTCACTGTATAGAAATAGCAGAACACTGGTAATATAGGACTAAATAAAATAAGACTATAATTGTGAATATGTACGTATATACAGTGTGTGTGTTTAACCTTCAGATAGTCTTTTTTTTTTTTTTTGGTCTGCACTTAGGAACTTTAAGTTTAAATCAGAAAACTTCCCCTGGTTCTTACTAGCTGTTTGGCACTAGGCAAAGTTCTTACATTTCTTTGTGCCTTAGTCTGTAAAATTACAAAAATAATACCATGCATGGAACTATGAGGATTAACTGAAAACATATTTAATATATGTGGCACCATGCTTGGTACACAGTAGGTACTCAATATGTTTGTTCCTTAGAGTACTTGTTTTTGAAAATGGCTTTTCATTTAGATTTTCTGTTCTCCCCCATGGTGTTTAATCATTGCTGATATTAGATTGAACCAAAGAAAGTCTGCCACCACATAGACATTTAGACTTGAGAAAACAAACACGAATAAGTAAAACATGTTTTATATTTTTAATCTCAAGAGCTTAGTAGTTTTCTATGTTTTTGTTGTTGTTGTTCAGTAAATATTTATGACACTGGGTTTGGAGGTGAGGCAGTATTCAGAGAGGTTTGGCATTTTTGCCAAACTAATATCCCTTTTGTTTGTATATATGTATACAAACCTGTACTTATATCCCTATTGTAGACATACACATATAAAAAAATGAGGTTACACTTCAAGATGGTGAATAGTTGTGTCAAAAAATTGCATGTCTAATAAGTTCCATTTTTGGGAGAGGAGAAAGACATTGTCATGTTGGGGAAAGGAAGATTGGAGGGAGTGGAACTTGGAGTTGGCCTCGAATAATGATCACTTGGGCTGGGATACAAGGAGAGCTATGTGAAGGGAAGAAAACAGGTTAATACTTTGGGGATAAAGAATATATATCACATAGATATGATGGGAAGAAAATTAGCCTGTTTAGAGATATTTGGTATTTCTGTTTATTGAGAGGTCAGTACCGAAGAGTATAATCTTTTCAACTTTGTGTTCATTATTGCTGTCTTAAGGAGCTTTTGTGAACTCTTTTATTTTTATTTTTTTATTTTAGTGATTGTCCCCTTCCCCCGTGAGTTTTAATACCACAGATATACCTTTATTTGTTTTTTTAAAGATTTATTTATTTGAGAGAGAGAATGAGATAGAGAGAGCATGGGGGGGGAGGGTCAGAGGGAGAAGCAGACTCCCCGCTGAGCAGGGAGCCTGATGTGGGACTCAATCCCGAGACTCCAGGATCATGACCTGAGCTGAAGGCAGTTGCCTAACCAACTGAGCCACCCAGGCACCCTATACTTTTATTTGTATACTGTGCTCCTTTATAGGACCAAAAACCATTGTATTAAAATTTTTTTTCACCCCTCCCACCCAAGAACCAACTGTCATCCCTTTATGGGTGATGTCACCACTGCTAAGAAAGCATACTATACTGGGACCAATATCTGAGGGGACTCCCATGTTCAGTTGAAAAGCATGTACCTTATTATCTTCAGGATTTCATTATTCTCTTCATAATTTTGGATTTCATTCTTGATAGTTTGAGTGAACTTTGGATAGTTTATACCACAGGGCATGGGATCTTTTTTGATTTTCATTAACCCTATACCTATTTTGAATCTTAGTTATATAATCTTGTTGCATACACACACATATAGTATAAACAGATAATATATTTGTGTGTGTGTATAAAGGGCCGGGTTTGGGTTGGAGGGAAAATGTTTTAATAGTCTCAAGATAGCAGCTTTGCCTTAAGAGGAAGCATTACTGAGCTAGATTCTTGTATTTCACAAGATCCGGAACTACACCGTCTACAGACAAGTGTGCAGCGTGCAGCCCATCTACAAGCGCCGCCCTGGTTGGAGCTGGTGGGACCATGAACCTGGCTGCCCACGCTGTAAGTTCTCATTCTTCCTGTCCAACACTCTGTCATGAGAAGTAATGGTTTCCCTGTTTGGGGTTTCAATCATACCATGTCTGTCAAGTTTTAGGCATCTTTAGAATCACCACAGATTCAGAACAACCCTTTGGACTGAAAATTCACACTTGACATGTGCAAAAAATGCACAAAAAGCTTTTTTGTTAAGCATTCCTAATGATAGGTCAGAACTCAGAACCCACAGGACTGTTGCTTTATATTATGTTTCTTTATTTAAAAGACATTTTATTTAAAGCCAGACAGGTTACACATTGACTTTTATCTCCCTTTTCTGTTTGCCCCTTTCCATATCATCAAATTTGTAATTCACAGTTGATTTCAAAAGTCTGGAGGGAAATCACTGTACTAAATCTAAATGGGATTTCTCAACTTGTGCTTGTCATGATTAATTGCAGAATTCTGGAGGCAGTTTACTTTTTAAGATAAGGTATGCAGTCCTTTTGCAAACCTCTGGTGAGGGTATTCCAGAACCTTTGGAGTATGTTTGACAGCACTCAAGCAGCCACACTAGTGGCATTATATAGTTCATTCATGCCAGGAGAAATGGCTCTTTGTAGCTACTCCCTTCCCTATGTGTTTATGGTTACTGCGAAATCACTTAAAATGCTTCAGTGTTTTGCAATCAATGCAGTGCCACAGCACCACCATCCATCTCTCCTGCTATCCTGTACTGTAGGGAGTTTGTAGGCATCTTGCTTCCTTCCCGACTCTGCTTTCTGCTCTTGAAATATCTTAGTGAAGTTGCCACAGGCTTCCCATGTTAAGCAGGCTTAGTGTTGAGTGGTGCACCAAGGATCAGGTGTATTTGCATGTTCTGTGAGGCCACTGCAGCTGGCTGAGTTAAGCTCAGTGAAAACATCCGCCCACAATGTCATCTCAACTATGCTAGAATCTCCTGGAAATTAACGACTGAGATGACTGCTTTATATTATAGATGACACCTGTCACAGTCTTTTGCCTCTGGTATTAGTATTTCTCACTTGACTTTTAGATTGTTTTGGCCACATGATCATCTTCTCCATGGCATTTCTTTAGACTAGTGCTACTCAAACTTGAAAGTGAATACAAATCACCTAGTATCCAGTTAAAATGTGGATTCTGATTCAATAGGTCTGGGATAGCATCTGAGATTCTGCATTCGTACAAGCTTCTAGGAGATGTGGTGATACTACATACAGAGTTCTACATGACTTTAAACAGCAAGGCTTTAACTTATGATGAAAAATTATGTGATCTTGCCTTGGAGGGGCTGGTGGGAATTTCTAGATAGTATTGACTTTAGTGACTTACTAATGAGGATTTTCTTTTTCTCCTTCAATTCCATTCGTTCTCTCATACTCCTTGTCTATACTCGTTTTAGCTGTTTCTGCAGTGGGGACATGTTTCAGTGGAAGGAGGTGCTCAGACAATGAGGCCCAGCAGTGCCAGTGTTCAGAGGATTTCCAAGGCCCCCACTGTCAATATGGTGAATCACCAACAAGACTATTTTATTATGATTTGGAGCTGTCTGCTTTGCTTTTAGGAGGCAGCCAATTTTGTTGATTCAGACTAATGGCAGGGTTACCCCTCCAGGGACTGGTGAGCATTTAAAATGAGCCACGAAGCAAAAACCTACAACCTACAGTGTACTCAGCATCACAAAATATGCTTTGCAGTTTAGTTTTAATTATTCACTATAAGAGTTCAAAGGGTAGCAGTAAGTACAAAACAGTCTGTTTTGTAAAGGAAATGGCAGCTTAATAAGAAAAACCTCATTCTGACCTCAGGTGCTAAATCTTCAACAAAGCAATGGTTTGAAAGTGCCTGTACAGTATTTTTCTGTGAGGTATCTGTGGTTTGTGGATGAACAAAGTGGGGATTAGCACAAATTCAATGTAATGGGATGTTTACTACTTTTGTGCCCTTTGTTAAAAACAAAACAATACAAAAAACCCAATTTGCTTGATTCTCAAAGTATCAAAACTTGGTAACCTAATTTTCAAAGTTAGAGCTCTATCAACTGTCAATTTTGGACATGTGCATTTGAAATATTTCTTGTACAGGAAATTTTCAAAATGGCCAATGATTTATCTTTTACTGCATCTGCCATGAGATCGGGTGCTTTCAAAAGTATTTGTTTTGACTTGATCATCTGATTCTAGTCTCCAGAGAATGTGACTGCATCTGCATTTATCTTTTCAGAGAAGAAAAAAACAAAATAAAATCTATCTTATAGAAGTTAAAGAAATAGGTGTAAAATCTAACAAAAATATTGTAGTCATTATCTTTTGCTGATTAGTTTGCCTTCTCTTATCCGTTACTCGAATCTTTGTGAATGAAATTGGAAGGTGGCTGAGAGCTCATCACTGGTACCCATTTGTCTCTTCTACTCTTGGCATAGGTTAGCGCTCACGTTTTCCATGGGTCACCTTGAAGCTATTCTTGCAAATTAATCCTGATATTCTTTTCTGGGCTGTTTGCTATTCTTTTTTCAACAAATTTGTGAATTAACATGAAGCTGATTTTCAACCCCAATTTATTCTTTCACTATGGAACATTGATTCTGAAACAAGGGTTAGTGTACTCTTTGAACTCTAGTGTATATCTTCAACTGTTCTCATCAGTTTTCAGAAGCTAACAGAAATTATACATTGATACATGATAACAAGTTATTTTTCTTTAAATAAATTGTTTCAATAACATCTGTAATGCTGGTTTTTTCATCTTGATCAATAGCTGTGATGGGCTAATTGCCCATGTCATCGATTCATTAAGAATTAAAAAAAATTCATTATTACTTTATTAATTCGTTTTGGCAGAACAAATCTTATAAAACATCAAGTCCCTGAGGAGAAAGGTAATTAAAGAGACATATGGTAATGATAATGACTTAGAAATTACACCTGGGTTAATTTATTGTTTGTTTTCTACATCAGTACTTGGATATTTTGATATTTTAATCTCTTAACTTTTATATACCAAAATAATTAAAATGCTTTCTGAAATTCAAGTTAGATTTTTTTATTTTTCAATTTTGGGTTGATGAGAATACTAGATTATCTTAAATGTAGGCAGAATCAGTGTATTTTTTTCCCACATGTTTGTTGATATACCAAGAAGTTCTGGAAGTCATGAGAGACCAACCATACAAAATACCTTTGCAAAGTCTGCATTTCATTTTTTGGCATTATTGTCCAATTGTGTTTATCTTTAGATTTTGACACATTTCTTCTCTCACTGTGGAATTGCTGTGTTGAGTTTAAAAAGAAAAATGATGAATTCTGAGGGACATACCACCTGAAGGAGGAGTTCAAATATCTCCTACATGGTGTCACAATTACCAGCAAAATGAGATATCACAAAGTATGTAAATGTAAAAGGGTTTCATGGAGGAATTTTGAAAACTTCCTAAGAAATCAAATATTTGGGTAAACAAATGGAGAGCCCAATTAAGAAGGAATGACATTAACTGAGTCTTGAAGGGGATTAAACATGAAAATCAGCAAATAATTTTTTTTAAAGGAATATAGTTGATAGGATATATACCCTATCAAACAGGTTGAATATAGTCTGGTGGTACTGACTATAACCTGTTATTCAGCTGGATTTGCATTCTGTTGGTTGAATACATAATCCTTTGTCTGCTTGACATTAGTGTTTCTCTCTCTGTATAGTATATATATCACAATGAAAAGAACTTTAATGTTTTCAAATTATATAAACAATAATTCAAATGATAAAAAATTAATTCAAATTTTGAAAAATATCAAATTATAAAACATTACCATATATACAATAAAGTAAAAATGCAGCCTTATTGCCCTCAAGTCATTCTTTTATGTTTATTTATTAATATTCATATACATATATGCAATTTTACATAAAGGAGATTATATCCTATATACTGTTTGCCACGAATGCCCCTCTTTTTTTTTCTGCCTTCTCCTTTCTTCTCCCTCTTCCCTTCCAGCTTCTTCTCCCCTCCCCAGTAACAACCTGTTGAATCTCCTTTTGTATTGTTCTCTGTGCCCATATACTCATATACAAACAACTGAATAACATTTCATGGTATAGAGGTACCATACATTTTCAACCACCTGTTTGTTGATGGCCATTCATTTTGTTTCCAAGTTTTGGCACAATAATATGGTGCTTTTATTTCTGTGATACAGATTTCCAGAAATGGGATTGTTAGGGTCAATGAATATGTGTATTTTTTATTTTAATATATTTAAGGATCAAAATATTCATTTAAATTACTTGTAAAATGTTTACTGAGCCATGGTAATGACTTTACCAACTTATTTGGTTGGGATGCATTAAAATCTAGATAAATGCTAATTATTTACTTATTTTTTGACATGTTAACAAAATAGGGAATCACTTGTATCTTCATCCAAAACCAGAGCTATGATAAATTAAAGTTTCTAAGATCAGGGTTATTGTAAGCATGGATTGGTCTTAAGATAGGGTAATGTTGACTTTTGTAGAGATGTATGGGGAAAAAAAGGTCTAGAAAATGAACCAGATGGCCTATTAAAAGTGGAGAAAATAATCTAGTCCTGGAGAGAGAAGGGACATGCTAATAACTGAGAGAAATGCTTGAAGTTAATAATGATTCTAAAATTACTGATCTACTTAACTCATTTGAAAAATCTGCCTCTAATAAGGAAAAATGAAGAAAATGAATTTGGACAATTAGGAAGTAATGAAGAGCTTTCTAAAATAGCTATTGATTAAAGGAATCAAAGGAAATACTTTGAAGATTTGAACACATGCAAATCAGGCTAGATAGATGGTGGTGGAATTTTCTCTCTTTTTTAATTCTTTGGATCCAGGAAGAACAACTTGGAGCTTCATTAACTGATTAATATCACACACAAAGTCACACCTTTTCTCCTCGTCACTTATTCCATCTTTCCTGTCTCTGATCAGAAGTCAAGTTAAGTTATAATGTGCCTAATGGTTGGATGCTAGGACTCTGAGCTCTTCTTGTCTCTTTTATTCATATATTAATTAATGAATTAATTAATTCTTCTAGTCAATCTTCCAATTAGTTAGTAAATATTTATATACCATGTTCTGTGTAAGATACTGCAGATAACAAAACAAATATGGTATCCTTAGTGTGGTGGGGAATAGAGACCAGGAAATCAGGGATTATAATGTAGCTCACAAGTGCTATGATGGAGTATGATTCTGTCCTAAAAGAAGACAGGGAGAGGGTCCATTTATATCATGCCAGACAATGAGGGAAGTTTTCTCAGAAGAGTTGAAAATATAAAATACAACTGATTTTTAAAGATAAACAGAAGAGTAATATGAAATTGGACATTGGATATAGAATATTTCCCAGAGACATGAAAAGCACAGCAAATTTAAGAAATAATAATAATAATACAAGTAGTTCTCTTGGCTGCAATAAGAGATGTGTGTGGGATGTGGCAAAACATGGGCTTTGTTTAGGTTCAGAGCAGCAGTTCCTTAGCTTTTCTTGGTCCAGCCAAACCACCTATTTCAGAACTGTCTGCACAAGTGGCTAACTGATGAGGTTCTGCAGGGACTTTGCCTTCTCTAAATTTAGGTTCTGGGCAGGCAGGCCAGCAGTTGGGATTTCTTTTCTTTCTTTCTTTTCTTTCTTTCTTTTCTTTCTTTCTTTCTTTCTTTCTTTCTTTCTTTCTTTCTTTCTTTCTTTCTTTCTTTCTTTCTTGATTTATTTGTTTTTGAGGGAGGGAGAGAGAGAGAAAGAGAGAGAGCACATGTGCACAGGGAGTGGGGAGGAGCAGAGGGAGAGGGAGAGAGAATCTCAAGCAGACTCCCCACTGAGCATGGAGCCCAGTGTGGGACTGGATCCTCAGGACCCTGAGATGATGACCTGAGCCAAAATCAAGAGTCAGATGCTTAAATGACTGAGCCACCCAAGTGCCCCGAGCATTTGGGAAGCATTTGGAATTTCTTGAGCATACAACAGTATTCGGTGTTTCTCTACTCCTATATCAGAATCCCCAATGTCTCCATTACTTCAAAGTGTGATTTTATGCGCTTTAAAGAGTAAGTGCTGAGTCAGGGAGCAAGATGGCGGAGGAGTAGGAGACCTAGATTTCGTCTGGTCTCAGGAATTCAGCTGAATAGGGATCAAACCATTCTGAACACCTACGAACTCAACAGGAGATCAAAGAGGAGAGTAGCAACAACTATCTGAACAGAGAAGCGACCACTTTCTGGAAGGTAGGACGTGCGGAGAAGTGAATCCGAGGCGATATTCGGGAGGATAGATGGCGGGGGAGGGGCCTCCGCCGGCCGCTTCTGGCAAGTGATAGAGTCGCGGAGCATAAAATCGGAACTGTTAGAAGTCGGTTCCGCTGAGGGACGTCGCTGCAGTGGCTAAGCAGGGGGTGGAATCCTCCCGGGACAGTGTGGTCTCAGGACCCTCGGGGTCACAGAAAGACCGGGGGTGCCTGAGTGCAGCAGAGCTCCCAGGTATCGGAGCGGGGAAGCTGGCTGCAGAGATGGAGCGAGGCGCAGGCTCTCAGCTTGGGGTTGCCATAAATTGTGATCCGCGGCCCAGTCGGGCCACTGCTCCTCCAGCAGGGACTCAACAGGTGGCAGATCCGGGGAGACTCCCCTTCCTTCCCGGGGAGGAGCGGCACGGGAATGCACTGCAGAGATCTGCTGGGTTTGGAGACTCCACACGGGGTCGGGTGCCAGAGATAGCAACGCTCGGTCACAGGCCGGGTGAGCACGGAGAGCGGCCGGAGACTGGGGACAAGGGAGTGACTGCTTTTCTCTGTGGGCGCACTGAGGAGCGGGGCCCCGAGTTCTCAGCTCCTCCGGGTGGAGATTGGGAGGCCACCATTTTTGCCCTGGTCCTCCAAGGCTGTACGGAGAGCTTGCAGGGAACAAAAGCTCCTGAGATCAAACCCGAGCAGCTTGCTTAGCCCGGACCGACAAGGGCGGGGCAATTCAGCCTCCGGCAAAGACATTTGGAAACCACAGCAACAGGCCCCTCCCCCAGAAGATCAGCACGAACAGCCAGCAAGCCAAGACCAAGTTTACCAATCAAGGAGAACGGGAGAACTCCAGCGCTAGGGGAATACTGCACATAGAATTCATGGCTTTTTTTTACCATGATTCATTAGTTCATCAAAGTTAATTTTTGTTAACTGTTTTTTTTTTCTTTTTCCCTTTTTCAACCAACATCTTATCAATCTCTTTTTAAAAAAGAAACAACATTTTTTATTTTTCATTTTTAGAGTCATATTTTATCCCTTCATAGTAGTTACCCTTATTTTTGGCATATATATATAAGTTGTTCTCTCTTTAAACTTTTGAGATACAGTTTCTTCTAACAGATCAAAATATACCCTAAATCACTAGTGTATGGCTCTGTTCTAGTCTCCTGCCTGATCACATTCTCTCCCTTTTTTCTTTTTTTTTTTAAAACTTTCTTTTTTCAAACAACTTCTTATCAAGTCCTTTTATAAAATCTTTTATAATTTTCATCTTTACAGTCATCTTTTATCCCTTCATTGTATCAACCCTTATTTTGTACATATATGTCTTTCTTCCTTTAAAATTTTAGGAGGCACTTTATTCTAACAGACCAAAATACGCCCAAAATCTAGTGTGTGGCACTGATCTATGCACTAGCCTGATCATATTTGATCACATTCTGCTTTTTTTGTATTGTTCTGTTTTTGTTTTTATCTTTTTTTTCTTTTTTTTTTTTTCTCTTTCTTTTTTCTTTCTTTCCCTTTCTCTTCCCCTGGTTTCAGATCTTTTCTGATTTGTATACAGTATATTTGCTGGGGACGTTGTAAACCTGTTAGCATTTTGTTCTCTCATTCATCTATTCTCCTCTGGACAAAATGACAAGACGGAAAAAATCACCTCAGCAAAAAGAACAAGAGGTAGTACCGTCAGCCAGGGACCTACTCAATACGGACATTAGTACGATGTCGGACCTAGAGTTCAGAATCATGACTTTAAAGATACTAGCTGGGCTTGAAAAAAGCGTGGAAGGAAGTTATTAGAGAAACCCTTTCTGGAGAAATGAACTAAAATCTAACCAAGTCGAAATCAAAAAGGCTATTGATGAGGTGCAATCAAAAATGGGGGCACTAACTGCTAGGATAAATGAGGCAGAAGAGAGAATCAGCGATATAGAAGACCAAATGATGGAAAATAAAGAGGCTGAGAAAAAGAGGGAGAAACAACTACAGGATCACGAGGGCAGAATTCGAGAGATAATTGATACGATAAGACAAAACAACATTAGAATAATTGGGATCCCAGAAGAAGAAGAAAGAGAGAGAGGGGCAGAAGGTATATTGGAGCAAATAATAGCAGAGAACTTCCCTAATGTGAGGAAGGAAACAGGCATCAAAATCCAGGAGGCACAGAGAACCCCTCTCAAAATCAATAATAATAGGTCAACACCCCGACATCTAATAGTAAAACTTACGAGTCTCAGAGACAAAGAGAAAATCCTGAAAGCAGCTCGGGAGAAGAGATATGTAACCTACAATGGTAAAAATATTAGATTGGCAACAGACCTATCCACAGAGACCTGGCAGGCCAGAAAGGACTGGCAAGATATCTTCAGAGCACTAAACGAGAAAAATATGCAGCCAAGAATACTATATCCAGCTAGGCTGTCATTGAAAATAGAAGGAGAGATAAAAAGCTTCCAGAACAAACAAAAACTAAAGGAATTTGCAAACACGAAACCAGCCCTCCAAGAAATATTGAAAGGGGTCCTCTAAGCAAAGAGAGAGCCTAAAAGCAGCAAAGATCAGAAAGGAACACAGACAACATACAGTAACAGTCACCTTACAGGCAATACAATGGCACTAAATTCATACCTTTCAATAGTTACCCTGAATGTAAATGGGCTAAAGGTCCCAATCAAAAGACACAGGCTATCAGATTGGATTAAAAAACAAGACCCATCAATATGCTGTCTGCAAGAGACTCATTTTAGACCCAAAGACACCCCCAGATTGAAAGTGAGGGGGTGGAAAACCATTTACCATGCTAATGGACACCAAAAGAAAGCTGGGGTGGCAATCCTTACATCAGACAAACTAGATTTTAAAACAAAGACTGTAATAAGAGATGGGGAAGGACACTATATCCTACTTAAAGGGTCTATCCAACAAGAAGATCTAACAATTGTAAATATCTATGCCCCGAACATGGGAGCAGCCAATTATATAAGGCAATTAATAACAAAAGCAAAGAAACACATTGACAACAATACAATAATAGTGGGGGACTTTAACACCCCCCTGACTGAAATGGACAGATCATCTAAGCAAAAGATCAACAAGGAAATCAAGACTTTAAATGACACACTGGACCAAATGGACTTCAAAGGTATACCCAGAACATTCCATCCCAAAGCAACGGAATACACATTCTTCTCTAGTGCCCATGGGACATTCTCCAGAACTGATCACATCCTAGGTCACAAATCAGGTCTCAACCGGTACCAAAAGATTGGGATTATTCCCTGCATATTTTCAGACCACAATGCTTTGAAACTAGAACTCAATCACAAGAGGAAAGTCGGAAAGAACTCAAATACATGGAGGCTAAAGAGCATCCTACTAAAGAATGAATGGGTCAACCAGGAAATTAAAGAAGAATTAAAAAAATTCATGGAAACCAATGAAAATGAAAACACAACTGTCCAAAATCTTTGGGATACAGCAAAGGCAGTCCTGAGAGGAAAGTATATAGTAATACAAGCCTTTCTCAAGAAACAAGAAAGGTCTCAAATACACAACCTAACCCTACACCTAAAGGAGCTGGAGAAAGAACAGCAAATGAAGCCTAAACCCAGCAGGAGAAGAGAAATAATAAAGATCAGAGCAGAAATCAATGAACTAGAAACCAAAAGAACAGTAGAACAGATCAACGAAACTAGGAGCTGGTTCTTTGAAAGAATTAACAAGATTGATAAACCCCTGGCCAGACTGATCAAAAAGAAAAGAGAAATGACCCAAATCAACAAAATCATGAATGAAAGAGGAGAGATCACAACCAACACCAAAGAAATACAAACAATTATAAGAACATATTATGAGCAACTCTATGCCAGCAAATTAGATAACCTGGAAGAAATGGGTGCATTCCTAGAGATGTATCAACTACCAAAACTGAACCAGGAAGAAATAGAAAACCTGAACAGACCTATAACCACTAAGGAAATTGAAGCAGTCATCAAAAATCTCCCAGCAAACAAAAGCCCAGGGCCAGATGGCTTCCCAGAGGAATTCTATCAGACACTTAAAGAAGAATTAATACCTATTCTCCTGAAACTGTTCCAAAAAATAGAAATGGAAGGAAAACTTCCAAATTCATTTTATGAGGCCACCATTACCTTGATCCCAAAACCAGACAAAGACCCCATCAAAAAGGAGAATTACAGACCAATATCCTTGATGAACATGGATGCAAAAATTCTCACCAAAATACTAGCCAATAGGATCCAACAGTACATTGAAAGGATTATTCACCATGACCAAGTGGGATTTATCCCTGGGCTGCAAGGCTGGTTCAACATCCGCAAATCAATCAACGAGATACAATACATTAACAAAAGAAAGAACAAGAATCATATGATCCTCTCAATAGATGCAGAAAAAGCATTTGACAAAGTACAGCATCCTTTCTTGATCAAAACTCTTCAGAGTATAGGGATAGAGGATACATACCTCAATATCATAAAAGCCATCTACGAAAAACCTACAGCGAATGTCATTCTCAATGGGGAAAAGCTGAGAGCTTTTCCCCTAAGGTCAGGAACGCGGCAGGGATGTCCACTCTCACCACTGCTATTCCACATAGTATTAGAAGTCCTAGCCACAGCAATCAGACAACAAAAAGAAATCAAAGGCATCCAAATCGGCAAACTCTCACTCTTTGCAGATGATATGATACTTTATGTGGAAAACCCAAAAACTCCACCCCAAAACTGCTAGAACTCATACAGGAATTCAGTCAAGTAGCAGGCTATAAAATCAATGCACAGAAATCAGTGGCATTCCTATACACCAACAACAAGACAGAAGAGAGACAAATCAAGGAGTCGATCCCATTCACAATTGCACCCAAAACCATAAGATACCTAGGAATAAATTTAACCAAAGAGGCAAAGGATCTGTACTCAGAAAACTATAAAATACTCAGGAAAGAAATTGAAGAAGACACAAAGAAATGGAAAAACGTTCCATGCTCATGGATTGGGAGAACCAACATTGTGAAGATGTCAATGCTACCTCGAGCAATCTACACATTCAATGCAATCCCCATCAAAATACCATCCACTTTTTTCAAAGAAATGGAACAAATAATCCTATAATGTGTATGGAACCAGAAGAGACCCCGAATAGCCAGAGGAATATTGAAAAAGAAAAGCAAAGCTGGCAGCATCACAATTCCGAACTTCCAGCTCTATTACAAAGCTGTCATCATCAAGACAGTATGGTACTGGCACAAAAACAGACACATAGATCAACAGAATCTGAGAACAGAATCGAGAGCCCAGAAATGGACCCTCAACTCTATGGTCAACTTATCTCTGACAAAGCAGGAAAGAATGTCCAATGGAAAAAAGACAGTCTCTTCAACAAATGGTGTTGGGAAAATTGGACAGCCACATGCAGAAGAATGAAACTGGACCATTTCCTTACACCACACACAAAAATAGACTCCAAATGGTTGAAAGACCTAAACGTGAGACAGGAGTCCATCAAAATCCTAAAGGAGAACACAGGTAGCAACCTCTTCGACCTCAGCCGCAGCAACTTCTTCCTAGAAACATCACCAAAGGCACGGGAAGCCAGGGCAAAAATGAACTATTGGGATTTCATCAAGATAAAAAGCTTTTGCACAGCAAAAGAAACAGTCCACAAAACCAAAAGACAACCGACAGAATGGGAGAAAATATTTGCAAATGACATATCAGATAAAGGGCTAGTATCCAAAATCTATAAAGAACTTATAAAACTCAACACCCAAAGAACAAATAATCCAATCAAGAAATGGGCAGAAAACATGAACAGACATTTTTCCAAAGAAGACATCCAAATGGCCAACAGGCACATGAAAAAGTGCTCAACATCACTCGGCATCAGGGAAATCCAAATCAAAACCTCAATGAGATACCACCTCACACCATTCAGAATGGCTAAAATTAACAAGTCAGGGGATGACAGATGTTGGCGGGGATGTGGAGAAAGGGGAACCCTCCTACACTGTTGGTGGGAATGCAAGCTGGGGCAACCCCTCTGGAAAACAGTATGGAGGTTCCTCAAACAGTTGAAATTAGAGCTACCATTCGATCCAGCAATTGCACTACTGGGTATTTACCCCAAAGATACAAATGTAGGGACCCGAAGGGGTACGTGCACCCCAATGTTTATAGCAGCAATGTCCACAATAGCCAAACTGTGGAAAGAGCCCAGATGAATGGATAAAGAAGAGGTGGTATATATACACAATGGAATATTATGCAGCCATCAAAAGGAATGAGATCTTGCCATTTGCAACGACGTGGGTGGAACTGGAGGGTGTTATGCTTAGTGAAATAAGTCAATCAGAGAAAGACATGTATCATATGACCTCACTGATATGAGGAATTCTTAATCTCAGGAACAAACTGAGGGTTGCTGGAGTGGTCGGGGGTGGGAGGGATGGGGTGGCTGGGTGATAGACATTGTGGAGGGTATGTGCTACGGTGAGCGCTGTGAATTGTGCAAGACTATTGAATCACAATTCTGTACTTCTGAAACAAATAACGCGACATATTTTAAGAAAAAGAAAAAGAAGAAGATAGCAGGAGAGGAAGAATGAAGGGGAATAAATCAGAGGGGGAGACGAACCAGGAGAGATGATGGACTCTGAAAAACAAACTGAGGGTTCTAGAGGGGAGGAGGGTAGGGGGATGGGTTAGCCTGGTGATGGGTATTAAAGAGAGCACATTCTGCATGGAGCACTGGGTGTTATGCACAAACAATGAATCATGGAACACTACACCAAAACAAATGATGTAATATATGGTGATTAACATAACAATAAAAAATTAAAAAAAAAGAGTAAGTGTTGCTGGAATGCTGTCTGGTGACATGGAAGGCCTGCAGAAGTTCTGGGGTTGAGGTTAGGTCTCATCACTGTCTTCTTTTTTTGAAGAAGTCATTTTGTATCCCTGAGCCTTAATGTCATAATTTGTAAAATAATAGCTCACATTTTCCTGAACACATTTCATATACCAGACACCATTCTAAACAATTTATATGGATTAAATTATTAATCCTCATAAGTCAATGAAGCAAATACTCTTATTTGCCCCATTTTGTACCTGACGGAGAGATACCAACTTGTCCAAGTTCAGACAACCGGGAAGTAGGAGATAAGGGATCCATATCCATGTGTTCTGGCTTCAGAGTCTGTAAGCTTAACTTTCAAGTCATGGTCCCTTTTTTTTTTTTTTTTTCTGAGAAGAAACAGGGAGGGGCAGAGCGAGAGGGAGAGAGACAGTCTTAAGCAGGCTCCACACCTAGTGCAGAGCCTGATGCGGGGCTTGATCTCACAACCTTGAGATCATGACCTGAGCTGAAATGAAGAGTCAGACATTTAACTGACTGAGCCACCCAGGTGCCCAAATTCTCTGAGAATCTTTAGAGGAAGTGCACAAGGTGAAAAGGAAAAGGGTCCTGTTGCTGCTTTGCTTCCTATCCTATGGGAAATCTGAGCAAACCTTAGGTGTTGGGTCACAGGTATGATTTAGAGTGAACCCGTATGTTTCTCAAGGAGTCCAGTGAGCTCTCTGCATGATATATCTGTTCTATGTGAAATTTCGGCCAAAGGATTTTCTTTTCTTTTTTTTTTAAAGATTTTATTTATTTATTTGAGAGAGAGAGAATGAGAGAGAGAGAGAGAGAGAGAGAGCACCTGAGAGGGGGGAGGGTCAGAGGGAGAAGCAGACTCCCCACTCAGCAGGGAGCCCGATGTGGGACTTGATCCTGGGACTTCAGGATCATGACCTGAGCCAAAGGCAGTCACTTAACCAACTGAGCCACCCAGGCACCCTGGACCAATGGATTTTCAAAATGACTTGTCTGCAAGAGCGTTTTGAATCTGGGAAGTGGTGTAGGTTGGTATAGGTGCCCCCTGACAATTCATATGTTGCAATCCTAACCCCCAGTAGTTCAGAATGACTTTATTTGGAAATATGGATGTTGCAGATGTAATTAGTTAAGGTACGATCGTACTGGAATATGGCAGTCCCCTAATCCAATATGACTGTTGTCCTCATAAAAAGGGGAAATTTGGGCACAGAGGTATGCACATAGGAAGAATATCATGGGAAGATGATGAGGCTGGTGCATCTACAAGTGAAGAAAAGCTGAGAACTGCTAGTAAACTACTAGAAGCTAGAAGAGGGGCAAGGAAAAGAGTTTTTCTTACAGCCCTCAAAAGGAAGCAATCCTGCTGACAACTTGATCTCAGACTTCTAGCTTCCAGAACTGTGAGACAATAAAATTCCAAGGCTTAAGCCTCTCAGTTTGTGGTACTTTGTTACAGCAGCCCTGCAAAGTAATATAGGAAGTTTAGAAAACGTTTTCTTTTTATCTACAGCTTCATTTCAGCAGTAGGCTTACTAAAACAATGACAATGGAGAAAAAATGGCAGGGGGTTTATAAAGACCAAATCATGCTAAGAAAACTTGATGGCTTATTTTAATTGAATTATAAAACTAGTGTGGGAAGGAGATTTAATTTGGAAAAAATGCAAAATCATTAATTGCACACACTTATTAATCTGTAGTCCTAAATAAGAATTGTTAGGCAATCATATGAAATGGAGCACGTTATATTATTGAGATAAATTGATATGTGTTCTTAGCTTGAGCTGACAGTATAAAGTCAAGTGTCATTTTGTTTGCCACATATAGATGCACTGCATTAGAGCCTTAAGCCCTCAAAAAGGTTCTAGCAAGTTCGTGTTAAGGTGACTGCATTCTGCTTTACATAACTTGGCAGAAAGATATGGCAGTATTGACAGGAATTGGGACAAGTGCAGTGAAGGGACGGGTAGACCATTTATGAGGAAAGTAAAGCAATAACTATCTGACATCTTGTGAGCCTACTAAAGGGGCATTCTATTCTTTGGAATCCATGCAGAAAATTTCCTGCCCTGGCACTGATTTGAAAACAGCAACTTTAAAAGTGCTTTTACTAACACAGCCTTCCAGTTATGCTTTGCATGGCCAGTGTTAGTAAATATAAGATGTAATTTAAAAAAGGCTGCATGAGAATGGCCTGATATTGCGAATATGACAACCTTACAGGAGAATAACCTGTACCATTGAGGCTTATATGATTCATGCTAGAAGTTGTCCTAAGTGTTTTATGCATGTTGGCTCATTTAATACAACAATCCTGTTGTATGAATAGTCCCCTGTTAGAGATGACACCCCCTGTAGGTAAGGTGTGGTCAAGATACGTAGCCGAGATCATACATGTAGTAAATGATGGAGCCAGGGTGTGGACTCAAGCAGTCTAGCTCTCCAGTTTGTCCTTTCAACCACTGGGCAATGCTGTTTCTTTAAAGTGTATACATTTTCTTGTCTATGAAAAATGTAGTTGATGTCATAGTTCTAAAAGGGATTTATACTTTTTAGTGTTTAAACCTGGTCAGTATGCTGAGTAAACAGTCTTCCTACAAAAAGTATGAACTTAATGATTCTCTTCATTTAAAGTTTTGCTCGTTGTATACATATGTATCGATTGACTGTTTCTGACCTGTGTAAAAATATGTAGCTCTACTATTGAAAAGCTTATATTCCAGTTACAGAGACAGGAAAACAAATCATTATAATATGATGAACAGTGTTCTCAGAAACACATTAACAGGGGCATAGGAATGAGGTCATAATGGGGAGTTGAACTTGGGAATTATGACAAATAAAACTGTAGATTAATGCCATGCCACTCATTATTGCCAAGCTAAATAGTTTGGATCACAACTCCTCAGATATGTAATGCCACTGAAGGTTTTAAGAGGGGCATTTCATATGTAAAATGTTTTTTTTTAAGATTTTATTTATTTATTTGACAGAGAGAGACACAGTGGGAGAGGGAACACAAACAGGGGGAGTGGGAGAGGGAGAAGAAGGCTTCCTGTGGAGCAGGGAGCCCGATGCGGGGCTCGATCCCAGGACCTTGGGATCATGACCTGAGCCGAAGGCAGACGCTTACGACTGAGCCGCCCAGGCACCCCTGTAAAGTGTGTTTTAAAGATACAGCTACAGGTACCGCTGAAACAAATAATACATTATATGTTAGAAAAAAAAAAAAAAGAAGATAGCAGGAAGGGAAAAATGAAGGGGAGGAAATCGGAGGAGGAGACGAACCATGAGAGACTATGGACTCTGAGAAACAAACTGAGGGTTCTAGAGGGGAGGGGGTGGGGGGATGGGTTAGCCTGGTGATGGGTATTAAGGAGGACACGTTCTGCATGGAGCACTGGGTGTTATACGCAAACAATGAATCATGGAACACTATATCAAAAACCAATGATGTAATGTATGGTGATTAACGTAACATAATAATAAAAAAGGAGAAAAAAAGATACAGCTACATGGAGGTATCTCAATCTCAGATTTCAAGATATCCTACAGAGCTATAGTAATAAAAAACAGTCTGATACTGGTACAACAGTAGACACACAGATGAATGGAACAGGATGGAGAGCCCAGAGATAAACCAATACTCATATGGTCAGTTAATCTATGACAAAGGAGACAAGAACATATAATGGGGAAAATACAGTCTTTTCAATATACAGTGGGAAAACGGGACAGCTACATGCAAAAGAATGAAGCTAGACCACTTTCTTACACCACATACAAAAATAAACTTAAAATGGCTTGAAGATTTAAATGTGAGACCTGAAAACTTAAAACTCCTGAAAGAAAACATAGGCAGTAAGCTCTTGGACATTGCCATTAGTAACATATTTTTGGATATGTCTCCTGAGGCAAGGGAAACAAAAGCAAAAATAAGCTATTGGGACTACATCAAAATAAAAGCCTTTTGCACATTGAAGGAAACCATCAACAAAACTAAAAGGCAACCTACTGAATGGGAGAAGATATTGGCAAATCATATATCCAGTAAGTGGATAATATAAAAAATATATAAAGAACTTCTACAACTTTGCACCCAAAACCAAATAATCTGATTAAAAATGGGCAGAGGACCTGAATAGACACTTCTCCAAAGAAGACTTACAGACAAAAGGTACTCAACATCACCCATCATCAGGGAAATGCAAATCAAAACTGCAATGAAATACCATCTTGCACAAGTCAGAATGGCTAGTATAAAAATACAAGAAATAGTAGTGTTGGCAAGGATGTGGAGAAAAGGGAACCTTTGTGCACTGTTGGTGGGAATGATTTGGTGCAGCCACTATGGAAAACAGTGTGAAGCTTCCTTAAAAAATGAAAAACAGAAATACCATATGATCCAGTAATTCCACTACTGGGTATTTAGCAAAAGAAAATAGAAACACTAATTCAAAATATGTAACTATGTATGTACTTGTATGTTTATTGCAGCATTATTTCCAACAGCCAAGATATGGAAGCAACCCGAGTGTCCATTGTTAGATGAATGGAAAAAGAAGAGTGGTGTATGTGTACAATGGAATATTATTCAACCATAAAAAATGAGATCTTGCCATTTGCGACAGCATGGATATATCTAGAGGAGAGTATGCTAAGTGAAATAAGTCAGACAGAGAAAGACAAATACCATAAAATTTAACTTACATGTAGAATATGAAAAACAAAACAAACAAAAAACCAGACTCTTAAATACAGAGAATAAACTGGTGGTTGCCAGAGGGAAGGTGGGTGTGGGAATGGGTGAAATAGATGAAGGGGATTAAGAGGTACCAGCTTCCAGTTATAAAATAAATCATGGAGATGAAAAGTACAACATAGGGAATATAATCAATAATATTGTAATAATGTTTTATGGTGATAGATAGTGACTGTACTTATCATGGTGAGCCCTGAGTAATGTATAGAATCATTGAATCAATGTTGTACACCTGAAACTAATATAATGTATGTTAATTATACTTAAAAAAGACAAGATATAACTATGAAACAATGGAAAGAAGCTGAAAACCCAAAGGAAAAGAAAATGATATATCACTAAAATGGCCAAATCTTGCATGCACTCATTTCTTCTTTTTCATTTCTTGCTGCCAGAAGTGCTTTGTTTTTTAAATTTATTTCTTTTTTAATATCAGATTTCTCTTATTCTAGTAGGTACAAGGTAAGATATAAAACTGCCCCTTTTTGTTTTTTTCACTACAAGTTCAAGTCCTATTTTCTCTTAAGGAACCTAATGAACACAGTATGAAGAAAGAAATCCTGGATAAAAAAAAGTTAACATGGGCGCCTGGGTGGCTCAGTTGGTTAAGCGACTGCCTTTGGCTCAGGTCATGATCCTGGAGTCCCGGGATCGAGTCCCACGTTGGGCTCCCTGCTCAGCAGGGAGTCTGCTTCTCCCTCTGACCCTCTTCCCTCTCGTGCTCTCTCTCTCAAATAAATAAATAAATAATCTTTAAAAAAAATAAAAAAAGTTAACATGCTCTACGGCAGAATATGGTTCACTTTTTAAAAAAAGATAGTGTAGATGAGTTTTTGCTTGTCATTTGAATTTGAAGTATATGGTGTGTGTGTGTGTGTGTGTGTGTGTGTGTGTATGTGTGTGTGTGTTATGAGATTTTACTCAGGCTTATTTATATTTAGGTATAGTGAACTAGAAATGCCCTAAAACATCGTCAACAGAGGCCATGGGGATGTATCAGTTGGTTTGGGTAGTGCAACTTCATTTCTTAGGTATTTTTGAAAATATAAATTCTTTAATTGATAATACAAGTCTACTAGTAGTGGCTATTGATGGAATGGAGCATTCCACTCTGTTCCAATAGAGTTTAGGCTGGTCAGTGTTAGAAACTACTAGTATGATAATCAATTATTAAAATTCCCTTAAGTGATTAGGGTGTTTTATGTTTTCTAAAGAAAAATGAGACTTCTTTCCAAGATTCTTGTTCTAGGGCAGTTGGGTGAGTCTGCATTTGGAAGGTGGGGATAGGAGACAGGAGGAAGCACCTGGAGGGCCTGCTGTGTCAGTGGTGTTCTCCAGTCAAGACAGTACCTGCACCCAGTGAAATGGTGACAGGCTTTTTTGATGGTGATTTAAGGGCACATTTCCTGAAAAAGACAAAATAGAAGACCAGAGAAGATAATGCCAAACAAAAGAGAAGATAATACCAAACAAAAAATCAAACTCTAGATAAAACAAAGGGAGGAGAGTAGTGATCATCAAGAGAATTGAGAGACTGGGTGTCACTGAAGGTACAGATTTAGCTGAACAGATTCCGACCTTGTTCTCAACAGAAGCATCTGCACAGAGCACCCTCTTCCTTCCTGGTCAAGAATAGTAAAAAGCTGGATGTGCAGAACATGATGCTTTAAGATTATATTTTTTTTAAACATGAATAGTCTGCTTTACTGTATTTCTCAAAAAATATTTTTTTTGAGATTTGATGTCTGATTTTATTTGTTACTCTTAGAAAATATCATTTTTGACTGGACTCAGACTTAGAGATAAAAGTTCTCAGAGAGGACAGCCTCTGACTCTTGGCAATCTTGCTGGCGTGTTTCTTTGGCCTCCTTCATTCTCTTGGCTGAAAGGTTAGCGTATTCTGCAGCCTCTTCCTTATTTTTCTTAGAACATTGTTTCTTCAGCACAATATACTAATGTTTATGTTGGAGGGCATGTGGAGTAACAAGATGCTGAATCTTGGGCGATTTGGTTCTTGGTATCTTACCTTCTTTGTTTAAGGACTTTCTCATAACATACTGGTGGACATCATCTTCTTTAGAGAGATTGAAAAGTTTGCAGATTCTGCTAGCTCTTTTGGGCCCCAGGAGGCAAGGCAGAGTAGTATCAATGAGTTCAGGGATATCCTTCATTTTTTTTACAATGACCAAGTTGGGAACACTGAGATTGGTATCCACAATACAACCCCGAACAGATTTATGCCTCCTTGATCTGTAGCTGGAATGCTTCTTACTCAGCTTCATGGGGAAGCGGAGCCTTGTTGGTCATCACCACCACTGACTTGGACCACATAAACCTTCCATTCTTCACCCAGAGCATCAGCAGCAATTTCTGTGGCCATACACTTCTCATAAAATGTGTGAAGTTGATGTTCACCATCCACTGCAATGAGTTTCTGGCAGCCAGTAGCCGGGAAAGAGATATTCAGCTTCATCTTAAAGCAGGCTACTACCCCCAAGGTGCCACGAAAAAGAGCTGTTTTTCTCAAAATTTATTTTCCAGATCACTGTTTCCATTGGATTTTAAGAAGTTTTAGAGGAAAGGAAATTTCTTTGTTCCAAACAGTTTGGAAAATTCTATATCAAATAGCCTTATATTGGGTTCATTCTTGTAGGACTCTCCAGAGCCTTCAATGTGCAAATATATGTTATGATTCTCTCAGAAGAGTATCTAGATTCCTGTGTTTTCCAGACCCATGTGTCTATATAGCCCTTTTTCTGGGTCTGTCTTGAAGTATTTTTTTAAATAATATTCTTGAGGTATTATTATTTTGTAGAATTCAGTTGCTCTGAGGGAATATATATATGTATATATATAAAATCTCAAAATTGGAAATCAAAAAGCTAAAGTTATTTTTCCAATCTGCTCAACTAATAATAACATATATATATAGTAGTTAAAAAAACACATTTAACAAGGTGCTTTCCCATATGTTATCTCATTTAAGCCTCACACCCACTCTGTGAGGGAGTTCACATTAATCCCAAATTAGAATCAAGGTGACAGAGACTTAGAAAGTTTAATTGATGTACTCAAGTCATAGCTTGTTAGTAGCTGAGCCAAGATTTCAACCCAGATCTTTACTCTAGTGTTTTATGGTATTGTCGTACAACTACCTGGGGGTAAGCAGGGTTTGCCATGGGCCCTTAGGGCCTCTCTTTTGACAGCACTGTGCACTATGTTGGGCCAAGAAATGGAGAGGGCAGAGTGGAGTTGGGGAATTCTTTCTCATCTCTCTCCATTCAGGGCCCCATGCAGTTTTCATAATTCATATTTTTCTCTTTTCTCCCTTTCATCCATCAGAATTTAGTTCCATTACTTTTCCCAGCAAACAACTTCAAAGTAAAGTATTCATGGATACTACTGGTTTAACATATTTGTATTTTAACTGTGAAAACACAATGCTTAACCTAAATGGTGACAGAGCCCTCTCAGTCAGCAGATGGGGCGATCTTCTAGGGGGAGCTTTGAGGAACCCCTCAAAATGTACTGTTCATGCTCTTTCCACCCAGAGATGGAGAAATAGCTGTGTCTGTCGCCTTCAAGGCAAGTGGTAGTAGCTGGTGGCAGTCCACTCCTTCATTATTGCCAGTGAGGGAAAGAACTCTTGCTATATTTCTTCAAGCTCATAATGCCAAGATGTGTGTTTCTGACCTGGCTTCATTTTATACCCACCACCCTCCCTTCTGTCATCTGCAGGCTTATTCCACTATAAATTACCTTTCTTAATCTCTAGTTTATTACATAAATCTCCCTTGACCTTCAGAATGCCTAAAGGCATAGTTACAACCATAATGAGTATGTTTACCATTGAGATAAATGCCCTAAATCAAAGGCTAATGAGAAAGTGAAGATGTACAGTGAATAATTCAACCTTACGAAAAAAAGTTTTGTCCTTTGACCTCAGCCTCTGGAAGGTAATCTCTCAGCCCTTGTAATGTCATATCTGATAGGGGCTTTGGTCATTGGATAGTCTAGGAATATGCTTAGGGTGAGGGCTGGACTACACTTAGATAGTCTTAGGTTGGGGCTCTTGCCACACCAGAAAGACTAATGACATTGGTAGGGGCTTTGGGTCATTCCCAAAGGGGCTGGAAACTGGAGATTGAAATCAACTAAGTTGGCCATCAGTCAGTCAATCGATCACGTCTATGTAACGGAGTCTCAATATAAAAATTCTATACATGGGACTCAGCTGAGCTTCCCCGACTGGCAGCAGTCCATGCATGTTGTCACATGCTGATGCCAGGGAAGTAACAAGCTCTGATTTCACAGAGGACAATGGAAGGTCTACTTGCGGTACTTCCCATCTCTGCCCTATGCCTTCTTTCCTTGGCTGACTTTAATGCAATAGCTTTTAGTGATTATTGTGAGTCTTGCACATAAGGGTGGTTTTGGGAACCCCCTGAACTTGCAGTTGGTGTCAGAAGTGAGGGTAATCTCTTGTGGGGACTGTTCTGTCTAACTTCTTAGCTGGCTAAACTCTGTCAGAGGAAAAGTCTCTTCACTTCTTTTCTCCTTCAGAAATAAAGTGCTGTGAATCTTTGTTCTCTTTCCTAGTGAGTGTGGGGCACAGGGAGAATTAAGTAGCGTTCCGTGGCTGCCCAATTGTGCAGGATGGTACTGGATGAGGGCTTTCCTCATTGTTGCTGAAGAACAATAGTGTCTGGATTGCCTAAGTGGATTGAAAGTAATGGCTTAACTCACCCATTTATTGAATCAGATGGCAAGCCGCAGAAGGCAAGTGCAAAAATAACATTTTTATAATCTGTTAGTTCTGAACAATGCTGGAGACTGCAGGATATGGGGGAGTAGGGGAATAAAGTACAAGAGACCTGAAGTTTTACAAGACTGCATTTTGAATGAATATTTGTTGCGATTATTGTAATGGTTTTAAAGACAAATGTTAAAGAATATTTAACAACTGGAAATTTAGTTGTGTAACTCAAATAAAGGCTATTTTTTTCCATTTTGACAGAAGAGATGATGTGTTTTGTTCTGTTGTGAGTTCTAGTGACCCCTGCTTAGCTTTCATTTATCACAAATAATCTTCTCCAGGATGCTGCAATTGCTGCAATGTTGAGACGCTTATGTTACATCTGACCTTGGAGAAGGGTCAAAATAAATCTGTGAATTAAACAAGAATATATTACAGTTGGCTGAAGAGGCGTGTCAGGAATATATGAAGAGAAAACCAGAACTATTTTTTCCCTGCAGTCTATATACAAGTTGTTGTGGCTTCTTTTCCATTTACTTGGAGTTTAGTAGAGAAATATTTTTCTTTTGTTTTAGTTCTAGTGTGAGTAAATGTCCACCGTGGACAGAGTACCCCTCATAGAATAGAGAAAGCATGTGGTTGCTGGTTTTGAGTTACATATACAAGAAGGAAATACTCAGGTAAGACATCAGTTGTGATAATCTTCACTTAACTAGAAACAAACAAATAAACAACAAGTACAGTGAAAAGCTCAAATACCTTGACTATATAAATGTATGGTTAGCAGTGGGTTAGAGAAGGTCTGAATGTTGGATAATCTCAATGGTAACTTCTTTGCTAACTTAGAGAATTATGTATAAATGGTGATGGTACCTGTAAAGGAAGCCACATTGCAAAAAGATAGAAGAAAAGGAATGAGCAAGATGGATATTAAATTTGAAAGGAAGCAAATCATACTAATACTGGAGGAAATGGGAATTAAGACTAATGTGCTATTGTAAGAAATATAAAAGTTAATATATTGAGTATATCTTGAAAAATGTGGTTCAAGGTCTTTTTTCTTTTTTCAAGGTTTTTTCTCATTTAGATAGTCCTACTTTATGACTACGACACAAGTGAAGAAGGAAACATGTTTTTTGCAAGTGTCATTTGAAAAGAATGTTCATTACAAGCATTGATTAAAATTTTATAAATACATTAGAGCCAATATACTTTAGGGTGAAGAAGCCTCGTTTTTGTTTGTTTGTTTCTGGAGTTTACGTTTATTCTTTTTCTTTTTATTAACATATAATGTATTATTTGCTTCAGAGGTACAGATCTGTGATTCATCAGTCTTACACAATTCACAGCTCTCACCATAGCACATACCCTCCCCAATGTCCATCACCCAGCCACCCCATCCCTCCCACCCCCTCCTCTACTCCAGCAACAACTCAGGTTGTTTCCTGAGATTAAGAGTCTCTTATGGTTTGTCTCTGGTTTCATCTTGTTTCATTTTTCCCTCCCTTCCCCTATGATCCTCTGTCTTGTTTCTCAAATTCCTCATATCAGTGAGATTATATGATACTTGACTTTCTCTGATTGACTTCTTTTGCTTAGCATAATACCCTCTAGTTCCATCCATGTCATTGCAAATGGCAAGATTTCATTTTTTGGTGGCTGCATAATATTCCTGTGTGTGTGTGTGTGTGTGTGTGTGTGTGTGTGTGTGTGTGTCACATCTTCTTTATCCATTCATCTGTTGATGGACATGAAAGAAGGCTCTTTCATAGCCAATTAACAAATAATAAAAGTTAGTTAGGTAATAAAGAAATTAAAGCTGAACAAGACTGATAGTTTAATAAATAGGAAAAGATAGCTGATATTTTGCCTGAACTGAGAAAAAATTGAAGTTTAATGAAGTCACTGACATGATGGTACTTAAAGGCTAGCTCTGCTTACTCTGGGGGAGATGTTATATATTCCTTCACTCATTTATTCATTAATTCAACAAATCATTGTACCAGACATTTGTACCAGATCTTTTTTTTTTTTTGGTACCAGATCCTTTGACCACAGAAGTGAAATGTTCCAAATGGCTAAGAAATTTTCTTGGTGGTTAAAATAAATGGTTAAGTGCCCTTTGAAGCTTTAATCAATATTTTGGCATAAGCTAGTAATAAATGTTTCATTGCCTTTTTAAATATTTTGAAATCCCTCTAAAATGTATGTGACCTTAAGGTAATCAAATTGTTCAGAGAATGAGAATTGTCTTCAACTATTCTGGGTCAATTGTATTTTACTATAATGGGATAGTAAAGATTATGTTCAAGAAAAACAATGGCAACAACAGCAACCATACAGCATTTCAAAGATCAGGAAAGGTGGTCCCCATCATACCCAAAGGTCTACTGTTCCAATACTAAAAATATTCCTTCTTTGTTTATAAAGGTGTTTTTTGACTTCCCTACCCTGTTCTGTAGAAATATGGTATCTACTAACCTGGCCCTGTTGAGTCTTGGCAAAAGTAAGGTCAGACAGAAAACAGACTTTCAGGAGATTTCTTTCTGGCTTTAAATTACATCATGCTTCTTCTGACTTCAGCTTATCTCTGTTGTAAGATGTGACCTGTGGGAACCATCTGGGAATCAGTAGGTGAGACTAAATATTGTGATTTTAAATAGGCCTTCACATTAAAGACAGTCTGTTGATATCTGATCATTTAACAAGAGAATGCCTGTGTGCCATTTGCCAAGTAATATATTTTTGCTAAGCAAAAAGAAAATGCATGGGATCCAATTCCAGAGGCTTTATTAAAATGATCATTTCTTCCGTTTGCTTGTTTGTTGTTTATCTAGTGGCAAGACTTTGAGCCCAACTCTTTTTTTCAACTTTTTTTTTAAACAAAAAAGGGAATAACTTTTAGCCAGGGAGGTAGAAAGTTTCCTCTTTCTGAAGATACAGAACTAGATTATGAATGACCATATGGTACGGTTGGCATAAAGGAGATGGCAAAGTTACACTGACGAGTGAGGGAAAATCAACCCTAAGATCACTTCAAAATCTAAGGTTCTGTAATCTCTAGATGGAAGTTTTGAGGCCAGGACCGAACATTAGCATCTTTTTTTTTTTAAGATTTTATTTATTTATTTGAGAGAGAGGATGAGATAGAGAGAGAGCATGAGAGGCGGGAGGGTCAGAGGGAGAAGCAGACTGCCCGCTGAGCAGGGAGCCCGATGTGGGACTCGATCCTGGGACTCCAGGATCATGACCTGAGCCCAAGGCAGTTGCTTAACCAACTGAGCCACCCAGGCGCCCCATTAGCATCTTTATATCTGGCTCCCAGCAAGGGGCCTGAAGCAAACTGAGCTTTAAATGTGTGTATTGAATGTGTAAATTAACGGAGTGATCAGAAATTTATTTACTTTGCCATGTGGCTTTATATTTGAGTCTGCAAAATTAAACTTGAAAGGTAGTCTCTTTTTCTTTGAGTCATTATGTCAGCAGTTTGGGTCCTCATCTCAGGATGAATGGTACAGCAAGGCTGTGGCTGTCTGATCAGCCCCAGCTGAGCTTTTCCCAGGATAGGTAGCTTCATCTCACTTTATACCACATGACCCAATCAATAATGTTCTCTTTTGAGAAATAAACTTTTTATTCAATTAAAACATTCATATTAACTAATCACCACCACTGGCATATGTTTTTAAAGATGTAAACACTCTAGAGCCAAATCTAAAGAAATATAAATATCTAGCTTCAAATTAGATGGCATCACTAAATTTCAGAAGCAGCTACTCACTACCTAATCCCACTTCTGTATCTTCCCAGGGATTAAGTAACCAATTCATTCCACACTTTTTTTTGGAGTTAACAATCTTCCTGGCTTCACTCCTGGCTCCACAGTGCTTTGGGGCTGCAGAGCAACTTGGGCATCAAAGCTTTTATTTCTGTCTTTGATTCTTCTCTCCAGGTTAGACCTTTTTCTGCCTGCTTGCAATTTCTCAAAGAGAAGGTATTAATAATTTGCCATCGGAAGACTTCCAATTTCATTCTCGCGTGTCTTTGTCTACTCGGCAAGTTTTTTTTTTTTTTTTTTTCCTCACAGGGAGAGACAGCCTTTTTTGACACCATGTGCTTGGCTTCAGTAACTCAGGATTGCAGAAGCATTCCTACAGCTGTCTCAAGTACGACTCCTCTGTGTTAGCAGTCTCACACCCCTTGACCTGCTTCTCTTGCCTAGTTCCCAATGCCCAGCAGTTGTAAAGTTACTATGCTTTGGATTAAGAATCCATTTTCATAACTCTTGCAGGTTTGCAGCAGTTGTAATGGACAGTTTCAAGCCAGAATTTTTTTAAAAAAATAAATCTGATCTTCCTTTTGCCTGTAAACAGTTAAGCAGAATATAACTAAGTTTTCAAATGTAGATCTAGTGGATCATGAAGCAATAATTCTGGATAATTCCTCTTCCACCATAGGAACTCAATGTATATTTATTTATTGAATATATGAGAATAAGAATCTCAGATGCTTGCCTTATTTTTCTTTACTGATTTCAGAGTGAAACTGTTGGGTTAAAAGAGGAAAATATGCATTTATGGCTTATGCTTCTTTGTATTTCTCTAGAGGTGATCTTGGTACTTAGATGAAATTGCAATGGACATTTGAAAATGAAATCTTTTCCCACATTGGCTTATTTTAGACTGAAACTAGTTGGATGCAAATCTGCCTATCTAATCTTCTTAGTATAAATTTGCCTTTGATGTTGTGGTTTCATAGTCTAGATCTGCCTCTTTCTTGTTATGTCTTCTGGCACACTGGTATTTGGGGAGACATTTTCATTTCCTGTGCTAGCCTGACTAGGGTTGAGGGGGACTGATCTACCAGATGCCCCTGCTTGAAAGTTGCTCACAAATGCCTGCATGTATTGAATGTGCTTGTCCATATCTGTGGGCATACAGTTTTGGAAAGCATCTCTTCTAGGCTGCCCTAGTGGCACCTTTTATATTTAGCTCTGCCCATTTAGGAGGCTTTTCCTCAAAGAGGTATAAGTATAAAACACTTGCTATTACTGCTGGCAATTTAAATCCATACCAAATTTCTGTAAAGTATTTTTTATCAATTCCTATGACATAATGACATTATCGTTGTATTTGCTGACATTTTTCAGGTTAAGGTGTGAATGTTGAAGACCGAGCTTATAATTATTCAGATTCTCTAAAGTACTGAAATACCAGTTTAAAGAGCAGACATCTTCTAGTTTTGTTATATGCTTTATCATAAAACACGACTTATCCAATACTGCATTTATATTTGAGAACCAGAAGGAAACAGACATATTTTGAAGGTAAAACATTTGAAATGAAAAGGATGCACTGAAAGAGATTCATTTGAAAAAGTCAAAGATAAGAGGGGGGGAAAAGTCTGCCAATTTTTTTTTTGTAGTTGTTCAAAGGTATTTCATTTTTTTTAAAGATTTTATTTATTTATTTGACACACTGAGAGAGATAGCGAGAGAGAGAGGGAGAGAGCGCAAGCAGGGGGAGTGGCAGGCAGAGGGAGAAGGAGAAGCAGGCTTCCCACTGAGCAGGGAGCCCGAAGCGAGGTTCCATTGCAGGACTCTGAGATCATGACCTGAGCTGAAGGAAGATGTTTAACCGACTGAGCCATCCAGGCATCCCTGAAAGAAGCATTTTATGATCATCCCTATTTTAGAGATGAGGCGATGCAGGCAAGGAGCAATTAAATAAATTATTCAAAATTAGTGTACATGTAGGTGATGGGACTCAAACAGAGAGCCCACGATCTCATCCTAACATAATTATGTTGCTTAGACATGATGCTTCTGTGAATTCGTGTTTGTGGTTGACATCACTGTGTTTCTTGTTCCACAGAGCTCTTGTCATCCATCTTGTTAGAGATCCCGTAGTTTAACTGGGCAATGCAAATTCACCTTTTTTCTTGCCTCTGGTTTTTAAAATGATCCCTGGCCAACAGGAATATCTCCTATAGATTTGAAGAGCTGTTTCAGGTTTTTATCACATTATCAATCATAGTTAGTGCCATTTATCAAAAATAGTTTTGTAACTTGAAAGTGCACTTGCCACAGATTCAAATGTGTGGAGTCTGTTTAAAAATGAGGATCTTCTGTCACTTTTCACTCTTTTGAAAAAGGAAACAGCAAAATGGTGATTGAAAAATCATTAGCTGGCTAAGTTCTGGCAGTAATAGTCCATCTTGAGGAAGCACTCACAAGTTTCTGAAATTCCGCAGCTGTTCATTCAAAGATGCAGGGAGATAGACTGCACAAAATAGCAAACAAAGGCACTGCAGCCTGCAGGAGAATTGGGATTTCATTGTGTGTGTCAAAAGTAAATGAATTCAAGAATAACCACTTGAAAAGGAATTCTCCCTTAATGTCTTTGGTGCAAAAATGCGCTCAGATTGTACTGGCTCTGAAGAGTGAGACTCAAAGAAGTAAATTACTTTCTAGCTCCTAGCTTTCAATTGCTACTGGCTCAAAGTGCTAGCTAACCTTGTGAAGGGGGAGCAGAGAAGAGAGTAGTTTGCATTTTTTTCCTCATCAAAATGGAAGAGACAGACTGAGTGAGATACCATAGTGGCACCAAGATTTCTGATGGCAGAAGTTTATAAATAGGCATAAACATCCCATTGCAAGCCTCAACAAGAACCACTTAAATGTCCTATATACATTTTTCAAGCAATTTCTATTTGGAATAAAGGGTCTAGGAAATGGTTTTGAGGTGTGAAAACTGATGTTTATAGAGAGTAAACTATTTTGTTTGAAGGTTTTTTAAGCATGTATTCTGTAGCCATGTCATTATGTAAATTTGTCTGGGACAGTTAGAACAGTTAGAAGCCAGTGCTAATGAAGCAATGGGTCATAGGTTCAACCACGGTCTGGGTCAGTGCTTTTCAGCTAAAGCGAAGCTGTTAGCATGGCCCAGAAGCATCTCTGAGACTGCCCTGCAATTTGTTGGGCTTCTTTGGTCATGAGGACTGAGGACATGAAAATCAAACCCCTTTTCTGGGAAATCTGCCTGAACTGCATGGCAGTTACATCCTTTGTAGCTCAACAGGTAGCACCGAGTAAAATATATATTTTCAAAGGGAGAGAGCTGCTATTTTTAAATCTGTAAATCTGAACATGGTAGGATGTGTGTGAAATAAATAATGCAGGACCTTATAATGTGGTTTCATTTAAATGAGTCTAGGAAATTTGTGACTTACAAAAGCACTCCAAGGGTTTTCACACTTTTTGAATTGTTTCTACTTTGTTCCCATCTGTAAAATGGAGGCAATAATGTCTAGTTTCAGGGTTGTTGAGATGATTAAGTAAGATAATGGATGGGGAGTACCCACTTCAGTACCTGGCAGATAATAAGTACCCAATAAATGGTGCCTATTATTGTTATTTTTAGGTATCCAACAAATGCCAGCATTTACTAGATGCAACAAACACTACTTTGAAGCCCTTATATGAATTTATGAAAACACTATCCATCACTTATATACAGAACATCAATACCTCAGTTTTATGGACCTCAGAAATTCGGCATGCCCTACTGCATTGTAGCAGATCATATGGGCTTCAGTAACAAATTCTTTGACCATTAGTATAATCTGGTTCATACCAGGTGTTGAGGAGTCAAGAAGTGGATACAAATATGACATTCAGTGCTTGGATGAAAATGTCTTAAGAATCTAAGACACATTCAGAGATGAATGCTGATAAATACACAAATGCATTTCAAGAGCCTACTAGAAGGTTTTGAGCAGAGGGCATGAAAGAGCAGGAAAAAGAAATACAGACTGAATAGACCAGCAAGGTGGCGTATCTTGTAGATAATTTTTTTTTTGCGCAGAGTGTTAACAGAGGATTCGAGCAATGCGTTCAGAAGGTTATAGGTTTAGAAGTTCTACATTCTAGCCCTGTTTCCATTATAAAATATTTGTGTTTTCTTTGGGAAAGTGACTTGATTTCCTGGGCATCATCATCCTCCTCCATAAAAGAAGAAATCATACATGATTTCTAAGGTCTCTTTCTGCTTTCACATTCTATGGATTCTGTGGATCTGGGGGAAGGAGGCATTAGCATAGGCAGTTTGTTGTGTCAGAATCTACAACCTTCATTCTATTCTCATCATGTCGAGAACCCATCCTAAATCAACCTAAGTAGTTGATACACTGATGATCACAATGATAAACACTTGGGTTCTCAAATTGCAAAGCCGGGGGTGACTGGTTGCTAAAGATTGAGAACATCTGAAGCTTCAGGATTGAATGGGACATGGTGATTGGTTTGTTCACTAACCAAAAAAAAAAAAAAAAAAAAAAAACTTTTTTGATTTTCTAGAAAAGCTGAGAGGCTGAGAGGAATGAGAGAAGTTGAGAAAAGAGGAAGAGAGGAGGGAGATAGTTCAGTAGTTAGTGGCTCCAAAGGAGCAACAGGAGGGTAGGGAGCAGTATGGGAAGGAAGCAGAGTTGGTCAAAAAGAGTAGAGGTGGGTTCTCCTCCATTCCAGCTTCCCCTCCCAGTAGCAGATGTTAATACCAATTATAGAATTCTTTCCCATTGAGTCCACGTTCAGCTTCAGAATCCTTCTGAACACAGAATTCCACAAAGACACTCTCAACAGAAGTCATCACATTGAAAGGAAACTTCATTTTAGGATTAATGAGTCCAAGTTTACAGGTTGTGAGGTTTTCAGGACCTAATCCCAATTTTTCTATAAAATCCACTTTGATTTCACCAGCTCACTTTTATTTTTCTTTCCTCTTCAGTCCTATAGCATTTGAATGTCTGTCAGTTATTTGGCCTTTTCCCCTTCTGGAGTCAGTAATCTATTTGTGGTCTGAGTCTTGTTCTTTCAACTAGATATAAACTCTTTAAGCCTGAGATCATGTCTTACATGCCTTTGCTTTCCTCACAGTATACACTTGACACTGAGAAGTTCATGGTTTATTTCTGACTATCTTTATTGTGTTTTGTATAACAATTCAAAAAATTATATAATTAAATTTGGTAAAATTTTTATAGATAGTTGAAGTCAAAGTTTTAGCACCAAAATAAAATGATCTAGAATAAGGATTTCATTAACTATTTTGAACAATGGGCATGTTAATACAAAATGCTGGGAACAGACTAATCAACAGAGGCAATTCTCATTTGCTGAACATTGTAAGTCATTTACTAGTTTCTACATAGGCACATGTGCCCCAAGATGTGAGGGCAAACCCATGGAAAATCTCAGCATCTTCTGGCACATCTGAGTGATGATTCTGATTCTTGTTAAGTGACAGAGCTGATACTTGATTTCAGGTTGCTTGACTCCAAGTGTAAGCTTCCTGGAATCCCTGTCAAGTTGTGTTCTGATTTCCTTCTGTTACGATGGATTTTCCAGTTGCTGAATTTGGTGGAGAAAACTATCCCCATAATATTATTGCACAAATTTTTTAAATGACAGAGTGTTTTCCTCATCATTAGTGTAGATGAGACACTAATAACGTGTTTCTTGAGCTCTTAATATTTTCCAGACACTATTTAAAGCACTTTGCTTGTAAACTACTTATTTAACCCTTGAAATGTCTTAATGAAGTAAATACTCAGTATCACTTCTTAAAGCTAAAGCACAGAGCAGTTATGTAACTTGCCCAAGGTCACACAGCTAGTTAAGTGAAAAGCCTCGATTCAAAGACAGCCTGTCTCCAGAGTCCAAACTCTTCACCACTACACTGTATGTCTCTCCAGGTGAGTACAAGCTCCAGACAGTTTGTCTTTGATTGGCTTCATTAGCTAATCAACATTAGCAATTGTTCTTTGCTGCTCTAAATGATGGTGAACAGAACGCAATAGTGAATAAGATAATTACTTTCTGGAAGGTGAGTATCCCATATAAAGACTGTTTTATTCTTTAATTTGAGGCAATGGAGTGTAGTGGTTAAAACAGTGTCCTGGCATTAGGCTGTATGAGTTTTTAATGAGTTCTGCAGGTTTCTTGGTGACTTGAGGAGAGTTATTTCCTCAAGTAACTAAGTTACTCTCTGTAACTTAGTTTCTTCATCTGTAAAATGGAAAAAGAGAAACAGTTCTTACCTGCTAAAATTTTTGAATGATTAAATGAGAAAATTTATATAAATTACCTAATACTGTTTTTGACATGTAGCAAGCACCCAATAAATGCTACCATCATCGTCATGATTGTTGTCATGGTTCATGTCATTGCCATCATCATCATCTTCATTGCCATCATCACTGATTTGGCAGGAAGGCAGATGTGCTAGGATGTCTGGCCACCAGGTACATTTTCCTTTGCCTTTATGTGAAAGGAACAGGTCAATAATAGAGTCTCCTGGGCGCCTGGGTGGCTCAGTTGGTTAAGCGACTGCCTTCGGCTCAGGTCATGATCCTGGAGTCCCGGGATCGAGTCCCACATCGGGCTCCCTGCTCAGCGGGGAGTCTGCTTCTCCCTCTGACCCTCTTCCCTCTCGTGCTCTCTGTCTCTCTCTCTCTCTCTCAAATAAATAAATAAAATCTTTAAAAAAAAATAATAGAGTCTCCTGATTGAGTGGACTTTTTCTAGGCCTTGTTATCTTCATAGGACAAACTATATGTGTATCTCTATTACAAGCACATATTGAACACAGTGAGTAATTAATGACCCAATAACGGTCCTGAGTAGTGAAGATACTACACAATGTTCACTCAGTGTCTTATATATAAGAGATAAGATTCATGGTATATTTTAGAAGTATTTCTATTAAAACATTATATTTAGGGTATGAAAGTTTAGAGCTTAGCTATTTAGAAATCCTTTTCTTAAAAAAAACAGAATGCTTCATTCTCAAAGAATTTTAAATAGTATCCACTTTACTTTCAATCTTAATGTAGTGCCATTTTCAAATCCAAATGTGGTGTAGATTATCAGATTACAAAAAAAATACCCAGGAAAGCAGTAGGGCATGATTTATCCCTCAGCTACTCTGTAACCAAGTAAGGATGAGTACTGTGATAATCTTTTGCCAGAGTGGGAAGGTGGAAGATGGAGAGCAGATGAAGCCCCCAGCCCCAGATGTACCTTGCTGGGGAAGGGGACCCAAAGTTTGGCAGAGCTCCTGCCTTTATACTTATTACCTGTCAAACCTTAGGAAGATGACTCAACCTTTCTCAGCCTGTTTTATTGCATATAAAATAAGGACTGTTAAGTCCCAGGTTGTAAGGTTGAAATGAGGATTATGCTGTATGTTGTATGATACAGGAGAGGTTACACAGTCAAGAAATATTTACAGAGCACCAACTGTATATCATGTGTTGCCATTCAAAAACGGTGGCTGTTCTTGTGATTTGGAGTGAACATGCCACGCACCATGCTGTTAAAACACAATTCCCCATTGCCAAAAAGAAATGTAAAAGTCTACCTTGAAGTACATGCAATGGAGGAGAGTGTGCCTCTTTTAAATGCCTTCACTTGTATTTATCTATGTCCTGGTAAATAGATATAGAAATAAGCAAAGTTACTGAGACACAGTGGACTTTAAAGACTAAGCTTTGAAAAACTATTAGTATGGAGGGAGAAGTATCAGGAATTAATGATATAAAATCACTCTGACATGAACCAGCCAAGCTGAATATAGGACTTGTTCTAATATGGGATTCAGAAGACCATCAGCATGTGACACCAGACTAAAATGTCAATAAAAGAATAGGAAACAGAGCAGATCCTGGGAAAAAGCGGTTCCCTGAACTAGTCCTGTTTAGTGAGGTAAGGTTGTCAGTCCATACTGAACACCGTTACTTTCTCTGTGAGGCTTGCCCTAGCTTTCCTATTTAAAATGAAACCCTTCCACTGCTCACACTTCCTGCCTCCACTCAACTTCATTTTTCTTCTTAGCATTTAACACTGTCTAATGTACTGTATATCTTGTTTTTTGACTGTTTATCCCACCAGAATGGAAACTTCTTTAGGGATAGAATTTTTGGCTCTTTTGTTCACTGGGGTATCTAGGCTGATATTTGCATAATTCTTAATTATTGTGGACGTATAGTCCATTTACGTGAACGGTGGATATCCATTGCCCAGTGCTGATTTTGTCACTTTCAGTTAGTCTCTTCTTGACTTTATAAAGCTCTTTTGGGAATTGCTAAAAAGAAATATGTTAACTGGTGGATCAAAACCTGATACTTGTGGTTCAGAGTCTTGTGTTCAGAGTAAGCAGACCAGACAAAGGCATCTCCCACCAAATGGTACCTAAAGAAATCATCATTCCTACCGACCTTGATGATATATACATAGTAAAAAACTATATACATTTCATGGGATCGAGAAATATGGAAATTAGCTTATAAAGTCATAGGATACTCTCAAGTAGGTAAGAGAATGATTATTAGATGTAAAGTTCATCATTAAGCATTCTGAATTTGGTGACATTCTGTTTATGCTGCTAAATATTCAGGACTCACACCTATGATGGCAGAGGAATGTGAAGCAGACAGTCCTGTGGGATTCCAGATCAAACTGAGGTCCATTACAGTTTCTTTCTGTCACTTCTATGACAATAAATTATTTTCAGTTATGCTGTTCGTACTTTAAATATCGTTGTCAATGTTTCCAAGGAAAGATATTTTTTGTCTTTCTTTCCTAATATGTGATTAAAGGAAAAGGAATATTGAATTATTAAAAGTAAATATTCTTATATCGAGAGTCATATATCTTTGATTTGGATTGTTTGTTTGATGTGAAAATTCAGTAAATAGTCACTGTGGTAGACAGAATAATGGCTCTGGAAAGATGTGTATGTCCTGATCCCCAGGACTTGTGAGTATGTTCCCTTACATGGCAGAGGGACTAAGTGGCTGTGATGAAAGTTAAAGACTTTGAAATGGGGAGACCATCCTGGATGATCAAGGTGGAGGTGATCTAATCACATAAATCTTTAAAAGTAGAGAATTTCTCCCAGCTGTGGTCAGAGAGAACAATATGGAAAGTTTATGCTGCTGTCTTTGAAGATGGGGAAAGAGGCCGACGGGCCAAGGAATGCAGGTGGCTTCTAGAAGTTGGAAAAAGCTAGTGAATACATTCTCCTCTAGAGCCTCCAGAAGGAACCCTGCCCTGCTGAAAACTTGAGTTTAGCCCAGTGAGACCTGTGCAGCACTTCTTATCTATAGAACTAGAAAATGATAAATCTGTGTTTTGTTAAGCCACTAAGTTTGTGGTAATTTGTTAATGTGTCCACTGATTGTTGAGTAAACTAGACTTATAATAAGGTAGTAATATTTATTTGTCTTTTTATTTATTTTAATCTGTAAATGTTAAACAACTGTTGTTGCACTTGTGCAAGTAAACATGTTACTTAGTACAGAAAAAATGTACTTTCTTGCTAATGATGTCATGTACTAATTAAATGGCTTATATTAAAGTGCATTTTGGGCTAAGTACTCGTATGGTGCCATCATAATTTAAAAATTGGATGGTTTTAAAATATTTGAACTATGACAGATTTTTTGGATTAATTTTGTTCTTTATTCCTTTCTCATAGGTTGTATTAATGTAAATTAAGACACAACTTAGTGCCAACATGGTGATAAATATTTGATTTGTACTGTAGAATTAGCTGCTATGTATTTTTTTATTATTTTTTTTGAATTGAAGTATAGTTGACACACAGTGTTACATTAATTTCAGGTGTACAACATAGTGTTTTGACAAGTCTATATACATTGTGCTATGCTCACCAGTGTGGTTATCATCAGTCACCATACAATACTATTATAATACAACTGACTATATGCCCTATGCTATGCCTTTTATTCCTGTAGCTTATTCATTCCATAACTGGAAGCCTGTATCTCTCACTCTTCTTCATCCACTTTGCCCATCCTTCCACTATACCCCTCCCTCAACTATTGGTTTGTTCTCTAATGGGTCTGTTAAGGTTCTGTTTCTGCTTTTTTTTATCCTTTTGTTTCATTTTTTAGATTCCACATATAAGTGAAATTGTGTGGTATTTGTCTTTCTCTGTCTGACTTATTTCACTTAGCATAATGCCTTCTAGGTCCATCCATTTTGTCACAAATGACAAGATCTCACCCTTTTTTGTGGCTGAGTAATATTCCACTGCATGTGTATAAGTATGTATGTATATATATCCATATATATCTCACATGTGTGTATATGTATGTGTCTATCTATCTATTTATCTATCATCTATCTATCTCTATATATCTATCTCATATCTTTATCCATTCATCTATCACTGGACACTTGGGTCTTGGGTTGCTTCCATAGTTTGGCTATTGTCAATAAAGCTGCAATAAACATACAGGTATATATATCTTTTCAAATTAGTGTTTTTATTTTCTTTGAGTAAGTACCCTGTAGTGGACTTACTGGATCATATTGTATTTCTGTACCTTCATACACTGTTTTCCATAGTGACTGTACCAATTTACATTCCCACCAACTGTGAAACAAGAGTTCTTTTTTCTCCACACCCTCACCAATACTTGCTTTGTCTTGTCTTTTTGATTCTAGCCATTCTGACATGTATAATGTGATATCTCATTGTGGTTTTGATTTGCATTTCCCTGATGATTAGTGATATTGAGCATCTTCTCATGTGTCTGTTGACCATCTGTATGTCTTCTTTGGAAAAATGTCTATTCAGATCCTCTGAATAAACTTTTTAATTGGATTGTTTGTGTTTTTATTTAAGTTCTTTATATATTTTGGATATATTAACCGCATATTAGTTATATTATTTGCAAATATCTTCTCCCATTCAGTAGGTTGCCTTTTGTTTTGTTGATGATTTCTTTCGCTGTGCAAAAGCTTTTTATTTTGATGTAGTCCCAATTGTTTAATTTTGCTTATGCTTCCCTTGCCTGGAGAGCTATATCTAGAAAAATGTTGTGACAGCGAATGTCAAAGAAATTACTGCCTATGCTTTCTTCTAGGTGTTTTATGGTTTCATGTCTCACATTTAGATCTTTAGTCCATTTTGAGTTTATTTTTGTGTATGGTGTTAGAAAATGGTCCAGTTTCATTCTTTTGCATGTGGCTGTCTAGTTTTCCAGCACCATTTATTGAAGAGACTGTTTTTTCCTCTTTGTATGTTCTTGCTTCCTTTGTGATAGATTAATTGACCATATAGGTGTGGGTTTATTTCTGAGCTCTCTATTCTGCTTTAATGATATATTGTCTTATTCTGTGCCAGTTCCAGACTGTTTTGATTACTACAGCTTTGTAGTGTATTGTTAAATCTGGGATTGTGGTACCTCCAGATTTGTTCTTTCTCAACATTGCTTTGTCAAATTGGGGTCTTCTTTGGTTTCATACAAATTTTAGCATTATTTGTTACAGTTCTGTGAAAATTGCTGTTAGTAGGGATTGCATTGAATTTGTAGATTGCTTTGGGTAGTATGGACATTTTAACAGTATCAATTCTTCCAATCCATGAGCATGGAATATCTTTTCATTTGTATCATCTTCAATTTTTTTCATCAGTGTTTTATAGTTTTCAGAATACAGGTCTTTTACTTCCTTGGTTAAGTTTATTTCTGGGTATTTTATTCTTTTTGGTGCAATTAGAAATAGGATTGTTTTCTTAATTTTTCCTTCTGCTACTTTGTTATTAGAAACAGGACTGATTTCTATGAATTAATTTTGTATCCTGCAATTTTACTGAATTCATTTATTACTTCTAAGAAATTTTTGTGGAGTCTTTAGGGTTTTCTATGTAGTATGATACCATCTGTTAACAGTGACAGTTTAACTTCTTCCTTACCTATTTGGATACATTTTATTTCTTTTTCTTGTCTGACTGGTGTGGCAAATACTTCCAGTACTATGTTGAATAAAAGCGGCAAGAGCAGCCATTCTTATCTTGTTCCTGATCTTAAAGGAAAAGCTCTCAGTTTTTCATCATTGAGTATGATGTTAGTTGTTTTTTTGTAGATGGCTTGTATTATGTTAAGGTGCGTTCCCTCTAAGCCCACTTTGTTGAGCTTTTATCATGAATAGGTGTTGGATTTTGTCAGATGCTTTTTCTGTATCTATTGAGATGATCAATTGATTTGTATCCTTTGTTTTGTTGATGTGGTGTATCATGTTGACTGGTTTGCAAATATTTAACCATTCTTGCATCACTGCAGTAAGTCCTACTGGATCATGGTGAATTATCCTTTTGATGTATTGTTGAATGTGGTTTGCTAATATTTTGTTGAGGATTTTTGCATTTATGTTCTTCAGGGATATTGGACTGTTGTTTTCTTTTTTTGTGGCATCTTTGGTTTTGGTGTTAGGGTAACTTT
Organism: Eumetopias jubatus; assembly: GCF_037043125.1. Classification (NCBI taxonomy): domain Eukaryota; kingdom Metazoa; phylum Chordata; class Mammalia; order Carnivora; family Otariidae; genus Eumetopias; species Eumetopias jubatus. The sequence goes on along the minus strand of NW_028274807.1, from coordinate 95,534,083 downwards.
GGTCTCATAGAATGAATTTGGAAGCTTTTATCCCTCTTCTATTTTCTGGAATAGTTTGAGGAGAATAGGTATTAACTCTTCCTTAAATGTTTGGTAGAATTCCTGTGAATCCATCTGGTCCTGGACTTTTGTTGGGAGTTTTTTATTTTGATTTTGATACTGTTTCAATTTTGTTACTAGTTATTGGTCTATTCAGATTTTCTATTTCTTACAGTTTCACTTTTGGAAGATTGTATATTTCTAGGAATTTATCCATTTCTTCCAGATTGTCCAATTTTTTGGCATATAATTTTTCGTAGTATTCTCTTATACGTAACAGATTATTTAAAGTTAATTAAAACCTATTTCTTTTGCATTATTAGTTGAAATAACAAAAAAAAACACTTTGATATTGTTTTAGAGGGTACATTTCAGTGTTTGACAAGTTGGCTTTTTTGCATTGTGAACTATAACTTGTTTATATGTACTGGGGTTAAAATTTCATGAGTAGTAAATTGTCAGTTAACATGAACTTTTCTAATTGAAATCTGAAACTATGCCTATAGGTAAAACATAATATTAATGTGTATTAGGTCAAATAGCTAGACCCAAATAAGCAATGCATTGGCACCATTTCAGTATCCTGATGATCTAAGCATTCCTTTGCACAAATAGTATTTATAGTAGTTTAATTCATAGTATTCTTTAGCTCTGAGTTTTGTTTAATGTAAGAAGGCTAGTGAAGTTAATTATGTTGTCTAGAAATTGAAAAAGAAACCCACCAACAACCACCAAGATTGCTGCTAAAGTTGATATGATTGAATTCATAGTAGAGGCAGCTGGATTTAATTATCAGTTTGCAACGTTGTGGTTTCAGCAGCAATTGCTGAGGAATGGATAATGCGAGTAGCCTTCAAAGCCACTCACATTAGAGATAAAAACCTTGTCATTCAAGCAGACAGCTGACTGAACAAGTATTAAAATGAACAAAGATTTCCCAAAGGAGGTTACAGACTAAGGTTTGGTTTTGTCTCTTTGGCTTCGATTCAAATATGTCAGAGACATAGAATCTTATTCTTTTTAACTTAATAAAATGTTAGGCATTCTTAGCATGAAAGGGTGTGTTGGAGGAGAGTTTGATGGTGGGGGGCATTAAGTGGCAATTATGGAAATTTTTAGTTAGCTAATTATTGCATTCCTTATTTGGCTCATTTATGGGAAGAAATGTAGAAAAAAATCCCTATGTTCTAATTATCTTAGTAGCATTACCTGAGTACCAACTTAAATTCTGTAACAGCTCTGACTGAGCTGGCTAAGAGCAACAGTGGCTACTGGTGGCAGAAATCCACTATTTTCTTTCTAAATCAGTGTTTATCAACAGTGGCAAAATTGACATTTTTGGCCATGTAATTCTTTGTTGTGGGGGACTGTCCTCTGTATTATAGGATAGCCTGGCTTCTGTGCACTGAATTCCAGTAGCCCCTTCCCCTAGTTGTGAAGACTTAAATTGTCTCCAAATTTTTGGGGTGCCTGGGTGGCCCAGTTGGTTGAGAGTCCAACTTGGTTTTGGCTCAGGTCATGATCTCATGGGTCATGGGATTGAGCCCCATGTTGGGCTTCGCATTCAGCAGAGAGTCTGCTTGGGATTCTCTCTCTCCCTCTTCCTCTGTCCCTTCCCCCCACTCGTGCTCGCTCTCTCTCTTTCTAAAATAAATAAATAAATCTTTTTTAAAAAGTCTCCAAGTATTTGCCAAAAGTACCCTGGGAAGCAAAACTGCCCCTCTTTGAGAACCATTGCTATAAATGTATGAGAGGAATATAGTAGGCAAGTTACTTTTGAAAGGTGTAAAAAATTTCTCATTCTAATAAGCCCTTGGTATTGTTAGCTTACTACTCTTCCATAAGAAGGACAGTTCTTGTGCTTAGTACTCCCAAGAGAGTAGAATACTTACAGGAAATATTAACATTTTAGAGTTTTAAATTTTTAAAATGCTTTTAATCTAACATCTTAGAGTTTAAATGTTTGTGTATACACACGTACACAGACACACGTGCACATAAACACTAGACCTCTATACATTAGTTCTATTCACTTTTATAAGTAGCATCCTTATGATACTTTAGATGGAACATTCAGAAGTGTAACATCTCAACATAAATTCTATAGTTGCTGTTGCTTCTTTGCACAGCAGTACCTCCTATTCTGGGAAGCAACCTTTTAGCTACATAAGATATGAAACAGCGGGATGCAATAATGAATGAATGAATCTTTAATGAATAGTTTTTAATAGAAGTCACATTGTTTTAATATGTAGAAGATAACATGGTATTAGTGCTGGCAATTAATTAAGGAATCCTTGCCAAGATAATTGGTAATCATTTTCTTAATTTCTTTGTGTGATTCAATAAATACATTTTTTTAAGTGTGATAACATTAGCTGACTGAATCACAGCTCCCTTTGCATGTAGCTTAGAGTAACCAGATTGAAGTTCATGACTGTTAGGGAATTTGTCCTGCATTCTGTTAACTAATGAATCAAAAGAGTAACTAAAATAAAAAGACTTGTCTGTTTTTAAAAGTACGAGTCAAAAGAAAAAGCCCCCTTAAGCCCTATGGGGATTATTTTACTTTTTTGTCATATTTTTAATCTCCACTCATCTCAAAGCCTCCACCTAAAGAGGCTTTGAGTTCACAGAGCTGGTGGTGTTTGGGTGCAGGAGATAGAACCGGGAAATCTGAGTTCAGTTTTTGGCTTTCTCATCTGTATGACCTTGAGTAGGCTGGGATTTACTTCCTGTTTTTTTTTAAATATATAATAGGAGGTAACTCTTCTTTCCCCAGCCAACTCTTCATAAAATTTTCTAGTTTAATTAGAGAGTAACTCACTTCTCTAATTCACAGATTAATTAGAGAAGTAATCCGAGGTGTTTTGCAAGCCTAGAAGAAAAGCACTCTCTCTACCATAAGATATTACTCAGGTTTTTTCTTACTGCACTTCTCTATGCCAGGCAGCTCTGCTTCTCCTGTCTACTCTCATCTATCCATTTAGCTGTTGGGGGTTGATTAAACTGTTACTCACACTCTCCTTCCCAGCTTGCATTAAAGGAACAGTATTAGATTTCATTTTGTGGAGAGATTTAAACCCTACCATGTCTGACAGACTTTGAATTCACCTCTTAAATGCATTCCTACAGGCCCCAGTCACAGTCTCAACAAAGTTGAAAACGCCAACTTTATTTCTTAGTCACCTTGAATAGAAATGATGCCGCTTATTTTTAACAAGTTTGGAATATTCTGATATAAACACTATCAGTTCTGATGTACTTCAGTAATGGGAATGGTGTCTGTGCTGGTTTTGTTGTTTTTGTTTTTTTCTCTTTATGGAAAACTTATTTCTAACAGTTTCCTTTTTTGTAAATCTAATTGCTTTTGGTTCACCAAGAATTCATGGGCAATTGCTTTTCTCACTATTACAAATATATTGCAAGTGGAGCTTTTATATTCAGGGTTGCTGACCTGAATCTGTTTTCCTTCACAGTAATCTTGTGCTGTTTCCAAGCTTAGGAAAGCTGACAGAGTTTGAAAAGACAGTATTCATCAGTCAGACTATGGGTGCTGCTCTTGCATCTTTTACACATAATTGTCAAAAAATCTTATTAATACCCAACTATGGGCCAGTGCATGAAAATATAATCAGAACATTGTAGAACAGATTCAGAGACAAACAGGAACCCTCATTTTTGACCCCAATTTACTGGTATCCCACACAAATTTGGTATTCTCAATTTCTGAAGAAATTATCTATGTCAGACATGTAGACTTATGGTCCAGAGGTTATAGGAAATGTCACTTTATATTAAAAAAAAAACCCATCTCATACCTGGCTTTGTGCTTTACTCCTTGTATTAATAATGATGTGTCTCCAGCCTTAATTCTGCTTTTCAGGCCTGGGAGGACACATATTTTAATTTTTTATTGGTTGTGGTAGAGTTTCAGCAGATTCATTCATAGCCCTCCCTACACACTTCTTGATCCATTCACCCTGCAGAGAAGTATATCAGAGAAGTATATATGTTTTCGTGTATGTGTGTGTGTGTGTGTGTGTGTGCGTGCGCGCACGTGTGTATTGGATGATGAGAAGGAAATGTCAACAGTTCATTTCAAGTGAAGCAGCACATTTGTGTCCCTACTTTAAGTCAATTCAAAACAGGATATTTTTATGTACTTAGCCATTTTCTTCTTCCCAATAGTTCTCTGACTCTGAAATTTGATGGTAAAATGGGTTAGGAAGATGAAAATAATAAAGAAAAAGTCAGTTTACCAGTGATTTAATCTGTACAGTAAAATCCATTGAGATTCAAAGCTTTATAAGGTAGATTTTAGTAAAAAGAGATGGTTACTGATATAGTGCATAGTTTCCACCCTTTATATGATTGCCTGGACTGGGACTGACAGTATTTAAAAGGTAGGGCACTGTGCATACATTGGCATGTAGTTTCAGTTTATACTCCATAAAATTTTTATGTGTAACTATTTTTTAATTTAAATGTCTAATCATAAAATATTCTTAGAGACTTGAAAAGAACCTCTAAAAACTTAGATGTATGAAAAAAGCAGAAAATACTATATTTATGATAACCTGCCATTTTGAGAAATGATGGGGGCTTTTTCAGTAAGTAATTGCCTGGCTCTTTAAGTGAGGGCAACTTTGTTGCTTGTTGGTCAAGTAGACTGAGGTTGTCCAAGGAGTCCATTTTGAATCCAGGTGAAAATCATCTAGTGGGGCAGAAAACAAATCTAAAATGTGTGGTACAGATATTTACATCTGATTTCTAATATTTATATTCTTACCCAAGCTACAGTGTATTCTGGAAAAGGGTCTCTGGCTCCTTCTTTACCCTATGGACATTGTATTATTCAATGATTTTATGTTAGATATGTCCAAAAAGGTTTTTGTGAGTAGATTTGGATCATATTTTCTATTAGAATCTTAATGAATTTTTTTAAATCTGAAACTCTATTTTTCATGTATATAAGTAGAGGAGTTAACTAAAAAGGTTTATAATAGTGTCTTCATTTCCCAGATATCCCTAAAACTTGTGTCATATGTTTTGATATCCAACTTAGTGCTTTTTAAAATTTAACACTAGCTAAATTTTATTTTATTCTTGAATCATTTTAACTGTGTAAAGTTTGCCTCCTCCTAATAGAGTGGGAGTGATAGACCTTGCACATGTGATAACCTCTTTGATGATAGGGAGTGCAGGGTGGTTAGCATTTTCTTAGGCTGGAATATTTTAAAAAAATGAAGTAGTCTACAGTAGCCATTTCCCCTATTTCTTTCTTTCTTTTTCTTTCTTTCTTTCTTTCTTTCTTTCTTTCTTTCTTTCTTTCTTTCTTTCTTTCTTTCTTTCTTTTCTTTCTCTTTCTTTCTTTCTCTTTCTTTTTCTTTTTTCTTTCTTTAGTTTTTTTGTTTTGTTTTGTTTTGTTTTGTTTGTTTGTTTTGAGGAGGACTGGAAATGTTCAAACTAAGCTCCTCATCTTCCTCTGAACTTACTGCTCCCAGGACATTCCCCTTTTCCTTGATGGTAACAACTTCCAGTTGCTCTGGCCAAACATCTGGATGTCATCCTTGACTTCTCTCTTCCCTTTTATCCCATGCCTAATCTTTCAAAAAATCCTTTTGATTCTATGTTCAAATTATGTTCAGAACCTATCACTTTTCACCACCTCCACCCTATTACCCTCATCCAAGCTTCCATCATTTTTTGCTTTGATTACTGTAGTGGCCTCCTTAACTGGCTCCCTGCTTCCACCTTTGCTGTCTTTTCTCCTCTTAGAAAGCAGCCAGAGCAATTCTGGTGAAAGCATAGACAGACCATTGTACTCCTTTGATCAGACGCTGCAGTGGTTTCTCACTGCCCCCACCACATAGAAGAATCTACGTGATGTGCCCCTGCCGTCCTGTTCTCTGTGTGAATTCATCTCCTCTGACTTCTCCTCTTCCAACCACACTGGGCATCATTGCTGTGCCTCACATATGCTGGGTATTTTCCTGCCTCGGGTGTTTCCTGTGACTCTTGCTTTACCTCTGTCACTCTTAGATACCTTCTAGATATTCCTCTCCCAGATATGTTCCTGATGGGCTCCCCCATCGAATGTCTCCCTCCCATGAGGGTGTCTTCATCATCTTTAAAACTACAGCTGTTTCTCTGGCACTCTCTATCTTCTTACTCTGCTGAATTTTTTGTTTTCCTCTCTGGTGCTTACCACTGTCTAGCAGACTATACAATTTACTTATTTTATATTTTCTGTCATTGCTTACTAGAATGCCAGTTTTATGAAGGTAGGGATTTTTGTTGGTGTTGTTCAATATTATATTTTCAGCCTGGAACAGTGCTTGGCACATAGCATATGCTAAATAATAACCACTCATTTGTTTACTGGTTATTGTGGATAGATTTTCACTTTTATCATTTAACTTGATTCTCCTCTGTGCTCCCAGCACCATTTGACACAGGTTAGGTCTTCACTTATGAGTAGATCTTGAACAGATAAAGAGAAACAAGAGGCATTCAGGGAACAGGAAGAGTTTGTAAAGACACTGAGAAGTGAGAGAGCAGTGTGAAGATTTGGGGGTGAAGAACTGAACGGACATAAGAAAGGAAATGGTAGAACAACATTAGAAGGTTTATAGCAAGAATATTATCAAGGGACTTGTGTATTCTGCCAGGGTGCCCGGATTTATCCTCTGGGCAGTGTTGAATCATTAAAAGATTACACAAAGGTCAACTTGCTCAGATTAGTATTTTTGGGGAAAAATCACTGCGGTATAAATTCTTTTAAAAAATTGTGAACTTCTCAAATTGCATAGATGGGTGTAGAAAATGATTTTTCTTACGACGTATCATGAAACAGCACCCTGGAAAGGTTTACATCTTAAATTAGTTTGGATCAAAGTTGCAAACACAGCTACATTTGCACATCTGAGCATGAACAAGGGCATATGTGACCTATGTAAAGTAAATGCCTTTGGACCCTGACACAGTTTTAGGATTTTGTACCACTGATGTGATGTTCCTGTTTTACCATCACAACAGGCTAGTTATTACTGCACTTGTTATCACTGAATGTGCTTTGATATTATTTGCAGCTAAAGGGCAAATGGTAACTTTCTTTTAATTAACAGTATTTTCAATTACTTTTCATTATACATTTGTAAAGAAAAATTGACTAAATGAAATCTACTTGCTTTGTGAAAACAGAAACTTTTATTAGTGGCAGAAAAATAGCCTCTAGGGGAAGAAATTTTATTTTTGGAGAAGTGTTGGAGGATGGTATTTTGGAGATAGTATATGTGTTGCCAACAGTGATCGTACTTTTCCAGGTAAAGAGAGCCTCTACTAGGTGGACAGTCTCTGGAAACAGCCACATGTTCAATTAAAATGTTTTAGCGAATGTAGTGAGAGTTCGTAGTTTTTCATCTTTATCTCAATTTCCAGCACATCAAAAGAATTTAGCTTTAATTGCCTCTTACAGGAATTAATCTGTATGGAAGCCTATCTCTAAATAGCCAGAGAGGCCATACCCAAATACGAAGCCAATCTTCTCTCCACACTTGCAAGTGCCCCAGAGAGATTTGCTCACATGTAAACAGCCCTATTGGATTCCTATTAGTAGAGCTAACAGTAACTTATTTTAAACTGAGATTTTAGGAATTCTCATAACTTTTTGTCAGGATTCTTGGTTCCAAGCAACAGAAACGAGCTGGTTATTTTAAGCCTAAAAGGATTTCACTGGAAGGCTAGTGAGGAAGGAGAGGAGCACACTAATTGGTGGGGAGATAGAGGTATGGGAGGGTAAATGGGCAGCAACCAGGGACCTCTAGGGGAAGCAGGAACTATACTCAGTAGCAAAAGTCTGGTTTGTCAGTGGCCATTGATGTTGCAAGGAATTTGGCTTCTAGAAATTCTTCTTTACTCATGATTCAAGCTTCCAGAAGCAAATACCTGATAGGCTATCAGGAAGTGGGTGGTGGAAAATGCTGTCCTCTTCTGTTCCTTAGTAGGAGTCCACAGTACAATGTAGGCCCTACTGCCTAGAATATACCAAGTGGATGATTTGCCCCAAAGAGAGACCACAGTGTTCATAGGAAATGGGGGTTGGGGGAAAGTTGAATGCTATCAAAATGACCAATATATGCTACTCTTGGTATTTTATTGTTTGTTGCTTTGCTTTTTTTCAAGTGACAGTATGGTGAGGGGTAAGGGTTCTTGCCTTTGAAATTGGTTTAAGATATCCATATATCTATAACCATCCATGTAGTAGATAGATTTTTTTTTTCTTGTGGAAAAGGAGTTGTGGGTTTGGATGGAAAAGAAAGAAGGTTCGATACAGGCCAATGTACTGTCTGCCTGTAGTAACTCAGGATTATCTGTAGTAGTGTAGACCCAAAATTGTTCTGAAATATACTGGAACTGCTCTACTTTTTCCTTGTCACTGCTCCTAAATTACTAACAAAGGCATCTAGGGTAAACCAAAAAATCTTTATATGTTTTTCTTATTTCTAATCAGGTTGGGATCAAAGATAACCATTGATTAAAACAGGAAAATGTATGTGCATACACACACATATGTATTTATGTATCTTATTTAATAATTTATTATTTAGAGTCCATTGCAAGCCTAATGTCCCTAAACACTTTAGTGTTTATTTCTTAAAAACAAATAAATTCTTTTACATAACCATAGGATAATTATCAAAATCAGGAAGTTAACATAGACACAATATTGTAATCTATTGACCCCATTCAGAGTTCACCAATTGTCCAAATGTCCTTGATAGCAAAATAAATCTCGGATCCTGTGTTGTATTTTGCTGTCATGTCTCTTTGGTCTTTGTAATATGGAGTACTCCCTCATTAATCTCAAAAGAAAGAGGGTTTTTGTTTTTTGTTTTTTGGTTTTGTTTTTTTAAGATACTGATATTTTTTGAATATTTTGCAGGATGCCCCTCATTTTGGGTTTGGCTGATAAATTTTCTTATGAGTAGACTTAGGTTTTATGCTTTTGACAAAAAGATAACAAAAATGATGTATTTTCAGCACATCATTTCAGGAGGAATATGAGGTCAGTTTCCATTCCTAATAATGTTAACTTTGATCATTTTCTCACTTCTTAATAAGTTACTGTCCATCTTCAGAAGGTTCACAGGATAGAGAGATCCCAAAACAAGGCAGTCATGGCCACGTGTGTAAGGTGTTCTGAGAGCAATAGAGAGGTACTCACTTTACCCAGAGGGGGCTGGTTAGTGGGATGCTTTGGAAAATAAATTCAGGGCTCAATGTGGGGCTTGATCCCAGGACCCTGAGAGCAGTACTTGAACTGAAATTAAGCATCTGATGCTTAACCACCTGAGCCACCCAGGTACCCCAAGTTCTAATCATTTTAAATTATAACAAAGAATGTTATATAACTACTGTTATGAGTTTTGAACTTGTTCTAGCTGGAAAATTTGCTCTTCTATAATGAGGTGACATAATGTTCACATACATGGGTGAAAGCAGTAAATGAAATCTGTCTAGAATGTTATAAAGTCTTTGATTATTTTTTATACAATATAATTGGAGGATTATGGATTCTTCATATGGAAGATTCAAAATATATTAAACCTGGTATCCATGGCTCCCTGAACATATGCAAGGATAACCTTCATGAGTATATGAAATCCTTTAAATGATAAGCCAACTTTTTATGAGTTTATATTTTATGTGCATTTTTCTCTCATAGGGTCCATAGCTTTTATCAGGTTCTTACTGGGTCCTTTGAATTCCTCTAAATTAAGAAGTGTTTGTAGAGTGTTATGTTGAAAGTAGAATTATAACCCTAGACTAGCTATACTCAGTGTAATCTTAGACCAGTAATTTAATCTTTCTAAGCTTCAGTTTCTTCTTTTCTAAGATAAAGGTTTTAATTAAGGTCAAATTTCCTCAATAAGTGTTATCTCAATCAACAAGTATGTCTTAAAGACTTTTGCAGTCTAGGTGAACACAGGTAAAGTTTTTTGGCCATTACAGTGTTGGCCCTCACAGTGTATTAATAAATTTGCATCTTGGGCACCTGGGTGGCTCAGATGGTTAGGCATCTGCCTTCAGCTCAGGTCATGATCCCGGGGTCCTGGGATCAAGTCCCATATCAGGCTCCCTGCTCCTTGGGGAGCCTGCTTCTCCCCCTGCCTCTGCCTCTCTCTCTGTGTGTCTCTCATGAATAAATAAATAAAATCTTTTAAAAAATTAAAAAAAAAAAAGAAATTTGAATCTTGATTTTCAGTTTGCCTTGAAAAATCTGCAAACCTGTCTACTCTGGGCCCAAATTACAACACAGCACTCATTTGGAGCAGATCGGTGCTAATGTGTTTGGACCTATGTATGCACTCAGGTTCCCATGCTCTATAGTCTCATATCAGATTGCTCTACTCATTTATTTGGTTTTCCTGCCCCTGGAAGCATTTGAGATCATGTTCTCAGATATACACAACATATTCTTTAGCTGGGGGAGGAGAATGGGTCATAGGGAAGTGACACAATGTCAGGAAAGCATGCCTCTCTGTGCCTTTATTGAGGGAATTCTGAAGCTCTCTGTATTCCTATGTATGCCCTGATTATGGAGGAAGATTTAATGCTTTTTACTGAAAAGGGTTCCTCTGCTCAGAGTCAATGCTGGAAAATTATCACCAACTTGTATTGCACATCTTGTATTACACTCTAAAGTATTTGCCATCCATCAGTATTTTAGGATGTTATGTTATATTGGGCTTACTAGATCCCAAGTCAGAGTGAGAGAGATTTCTGGAAGAATTGGAAAGGGTATGAAAAAACTTCTCAGGCCCTGTTTGCTCACACATAAGATGAAACCTGAAGTGATTGTGCATTTTAGATGACTTCATTGACTAGGTCAGTAAATTTTTCTGTAAAGGGCCAGAGAGTAAATATTTTTGGCTCTGTAAGCTATACAGTTTCTGTTGCAAGCACATAAGCCACTTTAGACAATACTTAAATACATAAATAACTGATCATAGTTGTGTTCCAATAAAACTGTATTTACAAAAAAGACAAATTGGGCCTATGGGTTGTAGTTTGCCAACCCCTGGGCTAGGTACTCATTAGAATATGGAGTCTGGTCTTAAGAGAGGCTTAAAAATCTTGAAGAGTAGTCACAAAGATTAAAATAAGATGTGAATACCAGAGATATTAGAAAAGATGACCCACAAGAAAATCGGTGTGGGATTATTTAACTCCACCAAGAAGAGGCTGTTGGGTGACATAATTCATTTGACATGAAATATAATTTCCTGACAATGAGAGTACAGTGTCGAATGAATTATTAAGGCAGTTTGTGGACTCTCCCTGAAAGATTGTAAAAATAGTATAAATTTTCATCTTTCTGAGATGGCTTTCTTTGGAAATGTAAACAGGATAATCTGTAGGCACTGGGAGATGAACAGTGTGGAATGTAGAACTCTATTTGAAAATAAAATTGGAATAAGATTGGGCAGAAGCAGACCAACAATTCAGAATTTTGATTTTTATATCAGTACTTGGTGCTTTCGTATTATTAGGCACAGATTTTTAAAAACCATTTTGCTGATCTCTGAAATGCCCAGTGTTCCAGGGAGTATGGTTGATTAACATCTAATAAAACCATTGGTAGTATATTTAATGATTGTGAAATGCTATGTAAAATTTAAATAACAGATATAACATTTCACTTAACAGAATTATCCTTAAATTCTTTTGAAAGCCCCACAATACATTTACCCATCTATTAAGTAACCCATGCAGAGAACTATGTTTTGTGAAGGGAGATGAAGATTATGCAGCTATACTTTATTAACTTATTTGGTCACATTGTGCCACTAACCTAAGACAGTAATTGAAGCAACTTTAGTCAATTTGGGGTTACTATCTCACTTATATGGAATAGATTTATAGAAAAATAGATGATGACAGCATTGTCAGGGACTTTGGAGGATGTCTAGTTCAAAACTTAAATATTTAAGATAGAGAAACTATAACCCTGTCTTGGGTTTTGTTGCACCTGATAAAAGCCTAGAACTTCAACTATATTGCTTATTACACAAAACTAAATTTTTCAATTTGGCATGCTTCTTTTGTCCAAAAAACTGATCATTAGATAGTAAATTCAAGTTTCATAGGTCCACTTAGCTAAAGAATTTATCATTGCATAAAACCTGCTTAAGTTTAAATACCTAATCCTTTTCCAGGGCTGTGCTATGATCATTCTGTCAGTTTCTTCTTTCATTGTCAACCTGTGTTGTGTATTATAAGAATCTGTGCTATCCATTCCAATAATGGAATAAAATAAGGCATGATAGTGGAGACTACTATCTCATATGGTGAATTAAAGATTTATTCTATCCTGTTACAGTCTTATGGGGGAGGACTAATTGGGGAGCAAATGTGATCACTGTGTTATGCATATTAGAGGGTAAATAAAATTTAATAGAGAAGACCTCTTCCTTGTTAGTAGGGATTAAACCGAACATAATTGCAAATTGAAATTTCATCTAAGAAAGTTTCTGTGTCTTTCAGGCATTGTATAATGAAGAAAAAATATGAAGTATTTCTTTTTCAGTCTGATGTATCACACAATAGGTATAATTAACTTATCAGAGCAATTTTACTCTACCATCCCTTCCACATGTGATTAAAGTTGTTTCCTTTAAAGAAGTGAATTAGGAAGGCTTTGCCACTTATTTTGGCGATTCCACATTTAAACAAAAAGTTTTTGGAACACTTAAATTGAATCTACCATACTGGTAGTTTGTGAGTGTTTATGTTTATATTTGTGTTTGTGTGAGAGAAAGCAGTTTATGAGAAAAAAATCAGGCTCATTAAGTTAGTTAGTACTCCAGCATGACAAGCAAAAATGTTCTTTCTTGGCTTAATCACTTGTAATAAACAGACTTGACCCTGAGTGATGCTGGATATTTCTGAAAGTTAATTTTACTTGTAGGAGATTTGCTGCCATTGATATCAAAGAAAAGTGTTGTAGCCATTCAATAGAGTTCCAAAGGAGGAGTTCCAAAATCTCTGAGCTACAGCAACATCATACTGGGAGGACTAATCTTAAGATCAATTATTGGTGCATATACTTATTTGCTTCTTAAAACCTGAAACATAATCTACACGTAGTAAAATGCACACATCATAAGTATCCAGTTGGTGAGTTTTAAAAATTGCACACACCTGTGTTACCCATACTCCTATCAAAATATAGAACAGTCTCATCACCATAGCATTTTTCCTGCTCCTTTCCATCATTCCCTGAATTGAACACCACCACAACCCAGGCAACCACTGTTCGGATCTCTTTTACCATAGCTTAGTTATGCTGTTCCAGAACTTCTTATAAATGGCATCATAAACTGTGCTCTCTATAGTGCTTGGCTTCTTTCCCTCAGCAAAGTATTTTCTGAGGTTCATCTGTGGTGTTGCATGGATGCCATGTGATGTGGGCAGTTCATTCCTTTTTATTGCTGAGTAACAATGCTTTTGTTATGACTCTTGTTTTATGATGTAAGTTAAAACTATGTGGGGAGAATGGACTGTCCCCTTATAAGTTAGAGAATAAGGCCACATTTGAGTACTCCATAGAGACCAGTTCTTACTATAGCATATCCTATTATAAAAAGTATTTCTATATACACAAAATTATTCAATCACAATGACAGCTAATAGTTCACATACTTTGCTATAGTTTAGGATAGAATTGTATCAGAATCTTTGAGTTTTTAATTGATGCCTATCTAATATTTACTAATTTTATGAAATAAATATTTATTAGGAGGCCAATATGTGACAGACATAATACTGTATGATTTGTTTATGTATTTTGAAATTATGTGTAAAAACTCTAGAAGAAATGAAACATCAGTAACTCATCTAAACCTATTTATTTATAATTGATGATTACCAGTTTGGGTATAAATCTGTCACTCTATAGGCTGATGCAAATAAAAAAATTTGTGAAGATTCAAGATCTGTTAGAAAGGGATAGGTACTGAGAAAAGTGAGTTTTCATACACCGTATTTCAAAAAACAGTTTATCCTGAAGGCTTTCTTTGCTGCTTGCTGTTGAAAAATGGACTCCATGGGGTTGAAGCATCATGGAGATTTTAATTAAGTTTTAATTAAATGTTTTCCATGGTTTTGCATAATAAGGAGATAATATCAAATCTAATTCCTGCAAAATCTAACATGCATCTGGGTATTCAACACATGAAGAATCTCTAAGCATCCACATAGTAGAGTACTATTTCTATTAAGTGTATTTTAAAAAGGATGATCCTTACAATGTCTCTAAATGTGTTTATTAGAATCAGTGAACTTAGAATCTTCCAGGGGAGAAAATTTTTGTTTTAACTTTTACTTCAAATTTCACTGGCTTACCAAAATGACAATTGAATGATTTACTGTCTCTGAAATTAGTGTGTTTTGGTGTTTGCTAATTTTAAAAAATCTTACATAAGCACTCTTTTGGACTTTTAAAAGTTTAAGGGTTAGACTATAAAATGTTGCATCACTTTCAAATGTGTGAACATGGTAGGTCTTGCCTAAACTCTGTTGTCTGTAACTGGGGATAATGATACATCAAGACAATAAGGTGGTTGTAAGGCTTACATGAAATATTATCTCATAGTATTTCATTGTCACAAACTGACTAAAACCCACACTTTAGGCCTTATCTCCAAATGAAATAGGATAGGGATAATTTCAAAAATCAGCTAACAGGAATAAACATTTAAAATATATCACAGTTTTGTCATTTCTTCATTTTTAATATACTGTAGGCTTTAAACAAATGAAAGTATCCTATTTCCCTCTTGGAAACTCTAGTTTAAAAAATCTATAATGTGCAATATAAGCCAGTTGACTACACATATATTGAATTTTCCCTAGTTGCCAAGGACTGTACTAAGTACTAGGAATGCAAAGATGAATAATTCAAGATTCCTCACTTCCTTTTCCCTCTTCAGCGTTTTTCCTTACTTCTTTCAGCTTTTCATTCGATATCTATTTTTACCCTTAATTTCAAGACCTACATTTTAACTGTAAATGAATAGGTCAGACTAGATGGTTTCTAAAATCTCTTCCATTTCTGCAATTCTATGCCTTCTAAATCTATGCTTTGAATACTAACATGGATATGTGCAAATACTAAGGCAGACTTTGCTGATAAATGCAGGAAGTTTGAAATTGTTTTATATCTAAATTAAAGAAACTAAGCTTCAGAGTCAGACAGGCCTAGGTACAAATATTTACCATTTGGATAATCCACCAAATCTCCTTGAATTTATCTCTGTGGAGTAATCAATCCATAAAATAGGGATACAAATACTACTTACTTTATGAAGTGTTAGGAAGATTAAATGAGATAATGCATGTTAAACAGATGTGTTCAGAATATAATAAGCTTAAAATGAGTATTATTCAATTTTATTCAGGCAGTATAAATATAGGTAAATTATCTATCTGGAAAAATATCCCTAAGTATTCTTAAATAAAGTGTTTGTCCTCATTTTACAAGAAAAGTTAGTGAACTTAGTGATGATGACAAAATAAATGTATTTTCTGCATATTCCAATCATGCTTTTGTCAAGAACAGCTCTTTGACATGCTTTGGTGGCAGAGGAATATGGCATAGTAGAACCATCTTATACCTGGCATCCTCATCGCTCAGCCCAGTACTGAACACACAGCTCTAGCACATGTTTGCTGAGTGGGTGAACAAATGATTAACTGGATGAGTGAATGAAAAAGATTCTACAAGATGATTTGTCCTCGATACACTAGGGAAAAAGTCTTACTCAAGGCGACATTAGTAAATGGTTGAGTAGGGACCAGAATCCAGATTTGCCTACTTGTTGGTATTTTTCTGTAATTCTATAATCTTCTCTTTCTTACAGTGATACAAATTCATGGTCATGTTGCATTATGATGACTTCACAAAACCTGATTCAGTCACATTTTTGACTTATCCATAGCAAGGAATCTCAAGTACTAAGTGAGGTAGTTCACATTAGTTTTCCTATTTTATTTTCAGAAAATGCGGGCTAGGAAAAAAAAAAAGAGATGACTGAGAATTACAGACCAATTTTTAGAGGAGTTTTTCCTGAGAATTACAGACCAATTTTTAGAGGAGTTTTTCCTCCAATGTTATATTGTCATACCATCTTTTCTGAGTTAATGATGGCCTTGTGATTCTGAGCAACAGCACTCTGTGGCTCTTTCGCATTCCATTGGACCTGTTATGATTATGGAATTCTATTAAGAAGATTCCCTTTGAGATCTTGCAATAAAATACCCTAAATGTGTATCTTTAACAGTTATAACATTGGGCAAAAGTCATGCTTCCTTTTATATATCTTTGATCATAATGATTTGTGTTTGGGCCAAAATGGAGTTATGCTCTCAGAACAGCTGCAGGGGTAAGAAAGAGCATTTTTGAGCAGGATAGAAATTGAGAAATATGAATTGAAATCAGGACTAGTGAAGTCACCTCAGCAGTGGGTATAAAGGAGCAATTTGAAATCTAGGATGGCAATGTACCAATACTTAGAGGCCAGGTGTTTTTAATTAAACATATCTTAAAGTATTAAAAATTAGAAATGCATACATCCTTCAGGCTTTTGTCCTCCATATTTTGTGTGTGGGGTTAGCTAGAAAGTAAAACTATAACAAGGAACTAAGGAAACTGCCAGTAGGAAAATCAGTTGAAATAATCCAGATGCTTCTACCATTTTTAAGGTCAAATCTGGTTTGCTCATAAAGCCCAGAGCAGTATGAGAGGAGATGTTTAATAAATCTTGGAATTTGGTAGTAGAAGAAAAGTGGTGAATTTATAGACCTTAAGCTTGGTTGCTTGGATTTTCACATTATGCCATCTAAGAGTAGAAAAGATTTCTTCCAGCTGTAAAATTGTGGGTTAAAAGAAATGTCACACTTGCACTTTTTTTTCCCTATATAAATGAATATCCATATGTTCTGAATGTTACCAGATTTTCAGGCTTTAGAAACTGAAAGCTTTTATTCATAGGACAGGCTTTGCAGGAGCTACTATAGTGCAAATTTATCCTTATAACTCTCCTAACATACATATATATTTCTCTTTGGAAATACCAGCTCTTGGGTAGCAAGAATAATTTCACTGTGGCCTTCATAGCTTTTGGCTTTTGTCTGAAAAATCCAGAAAGTACAGAGGTTATGATGTATTGCTTCAGTGACATGAACACTTGTCCCTTAGGATTGACATTTCAGGAACTTCTTCATGTGTTACAAAGCCACCTGCAGAGAGTATTTGAAAGTCACTGGATAGCTGACTTCACCCACAGGGAAAGTGACAGGGACCTGGAGTAGAGCCTTTTCAATGGAAACCTTTAGGCATAATTAGATTATTCTAGCAGGTAGTGGATTCATATCAATCCAGCCATCTCCGGAGGGTGCTGGGAGCTACTGGCATCACAGGACAGCTTTCACTGGCTGGTTGCCACTGTACTCTGAGTTAACTTCAGGGACCTTTTGAACTGCCTTCAGGATGTGGGGTAGGATTGCAGCAGGCTCTAGAGACATTTTAAAGATTCATTCTTTATCTGAGTTGACCCTAGGGATTTGGAGAGAACCTGGGATTGTGAAGGTAATTCGAGGGTCCTCTGAAAGGTGAACTATCTATAAAATACTGGTTTGGCATATAGTGACTTATTCATATAACACCGGTATGCATTATTCATAAAAATATTCATAAAATGCTGGGCTGACATATAGTAAAATATACCTAAAATACTGGTGTTGAAACATGATTGATACCATGTGTGATGGTTAATTGCATGTGTCAGTTTGGGTTAATGGATGCCCAGAGAGTTGGTAGTAAAACATAAGTTCTAGGTGTGTCCTTGAAATTATTTCTGGAAGAGATGAGCATTTGAATTTGTAAACTGAGTAAGATCTCCCTCATGTGTGTTGGTGGGCATCATTCTGTGTATTGAGGGCCTGAGTAGGGGGGAAAAAGCAGAAGGACAAATTTGCTCTTTCTCTTGAGCTGGGACATCCATCTTTTCCTGCCTTTGGAGAATATCAGTATTCCTGGGTCTTGGGCCTTCAGACTCAGATCAGAGCTTACACCTCCCCATTCTTGGGCCTTTGGACTCAGAATGGAGCTTACACCATTGGCTCCTCTGCTTTTCTGGCCTTCGGATTTGGACTGGATTATACCATCAATTTATAGATGGCAGATAGTAGAACTTCTGAGCCTTCATAATTACATGAGCCAATTCTTATAATAAATCTTTTTTTAAAAAATCTATTTATTTATTTATTTATGTTTCACCTATCTATCTGTTGATGTATCTATCTCCTATTAGTTCTGTTTCTTTGGAGAGCCCTGGTGAATATAGATTCAGGTTCCAAGACTTGTTCTAGAGGAGCAGAATTTGAAGGATGAGCTTTCTGAATTGGTTTTGTTGTTCCTGGAATTGGTTCTCTAATCTGATTAGATTTAAAGGCACTAATGACTCTATTTCCAGTAGAGCATGGATAGTCCATGGTGTGAACTGCATATAGAGATATATAAAAAATCTACACTGGATACTCCTAATCAACCACTTATAAGAAGCAAGGAGCCAAGTGATTTTGTATATGATAGTTTTAACATTTTGGATGACATTGGTTGGCTGCTCCTAGTATCTCTGGACAAAGTGGTGAAAGAAAAAGATGAACTCAGGGATTCAAATTCCCAGCTCAAGCGCCAGCGGCATAAATGACCTAAGAGCTTCTATGTGTGCCTTGAAGGAAAACCTTATCTCTTGTAACTAGCTGCAGGGCTGAAATTGCTGAAACTCAGAATCTCATGTGGTGGTTGGCGGAATTATAATACAAGTTGACCTCTCAACCTCAAGGGGTGTCTGCTGTTAATTTGAGGACATTGATTGGAAAGAATGGGAGGATGAGGATGTGTGGGAAGACTGATTAAGCTGGGGACATTGAGTGCCTAAATTCTGGTAAGTCTTCTTTCCTAGTGGAAGTATTCTCCTCCCCCCCAGTGGTAGCTGCTTCTCTACTCCCAATGGTAGCAATCTCTCCACCCCTGACTGAAGGACTTAACCCTGCCTTGTCCAGAGAAATTTCACTGGTGTCCTTGAAGCAGTTGCCATGCAAGACAATGCTGATTCTCCTCAGGATACACCCATACCACTCTTCTTTGCTTCCACACTTATAACTAGACTCAAGTCTCAGCAGGCCTTTAAAAATGAGGTATAAAATATGACCTATGGGAAGGGAACTACACTAAATTAGAGTTTTCTAATTTATACAGGCAGAAATTCAGGGAACATGGCTGGGATTGCATGATAAAGGTGTGGGATCATGGTGGAAGAAACATAAAATTGGATCAGGCCAAATATATTGATATGAGCTCACTAAGCAAAGGTTTTCATTTAATATTGTAGCTTGGGGAATTAGAAGGGACTCTAACACTTTGGTTGGATCAAAAAATGGCCCACTGTGAACAAATTGGAAGTGCTCAACTTTCCCTTGGTTTAATGTAGAGGAGGGGATCCAGACGCTTAGGGAGATTGAAATGTTAGAGTGGATTTATCATTTAAGACCCACTCATCCATACAGGGCGGGTCAGGAAGACATAGCATTTGTCACTACTGTGGGAAATAAATTGTGTGGAGTGATCCCCAGGATTCTTGAAGAGCTTCATGATCACTCCTCTGTAGGCCAGACCTTACAGTGGGAACCACAGCCACTCAATTTGAAAACCTAAATGTAATGGGAGTAATTGGATCCCAGGGTAGCAGGAGCGAAGTGGTGACAATGCAACTGGCAAAAGCAAGGTGGACATGGTCACCATAATGGACAGCAGATCCACTGATAAACAAATAACAGAGAACACGTCTTAGATATTCAACTTTAATTGTCTATACTTTACAGTTCTTTAAAACTGGTTTTAATAAGCTATTTGGACCAAGACCTGTCACAAAGACTAATGAATTCAAAATATCTCAGTAGACTGTATAATTGATTTAGAAATGGTTAATTCTACATCTCATAAGCTACTGTCCTGTCTTAAAAAAATTCAGTCTGGTATGTCAAAATGCTTTTTCATATTCAGATAAACACTGGTGGCTATTTCATTATTGCAGCAGAGCCTGGTGTAGGTGAGGTGTTACAAATACCAACAGGGAGGAAATCTGGTTCTTTCAAGTCTGTGTTTTTGGCTGAGGCTGCAGAATTTCCCAGTGGTGTCTGTTATAAAGCAACATGCAGGACTTGGCAGCAAGTTAGAGATAACAAGACTTCTATCCCAAAGATCATCCAAGCTGCATGCTAAATTTTGCCCATCTGTCACCTGTCTCCTCTGTCCCATGTTGGAGTCAGATTTGGAACTGGTGACATTGGAGGTAGTTGATATGCCTGGCAGAACAAAACCCAAAGGTCTTATTGTTCATGACAGTTAGGATGTACTTGAGTAGTAATTACTGTTCACATGGGTTTCCTTGTGGTGTTCTCCTGTTTCGTGAGCTTCCATCTTTCCTGAGATGGGTTGCAGTGTATATGGTACTAAATATTAGAATCAGCAAGAGATGGTACCACAGAATGATTTTTTTCAATATTCCTTAAAGTGAAAGTCAAAGGATGCTCATACAAAACATTTGATTAGACTGTATTTGTTGTGTATTAACCAAGTAGGTAAGGATAAGTATATAGAGCTATAACTATATTTCCAGGGAACTATGGTTTGAAACGTTTAAGTTTTATGAGTATATAATTGAAAATATCACATTAACATGTATCTGTTTACACACAACAATATAGATGAACCTCAGAAACAATGTTGAATAAAAGAACCATACACAAGAAAGTAGGTACGTAATATGATTCCATTTACATAATGTTCAAATACAGACAAACCTATTGTATAGTCCAAGAAATTAGGTTAATGGTTACTCTTGCAATAGTACTTAGAAGTGGGGCAAAGTGGGGGCTTCTGAGATGCAGTAATGTTGTCTTTTCTTGATCTGGGTAATGGTTACATAATGTATTAAAATTTATCAAGCTGTATATTGTTATTTATTTTGTATAGTTTTCTCTTTAAATATTATTCTTCAATTGAAATCATGGGAAAAAGAATTACCTTCAAAAATAAAATATTATTTTCTTAAAAATCACAAAACTAGAAAGCAAGAGAATTATTTTTCAACATTGTTCAGAATTATCAGTGATAATTATAATCATTTATTGAGCACATCTCCTATGTTAGACATAGCTCTAAGTGTTAGAATTACATTACTTACTTAATGATTATACCAGGTTTTGAGGTTCTTATTATCCCATTTTTTTTGTTTGTTAAGGAGGAATTGGGACTTGGAGAAATTAAGCAGCTTGCTCAAGGTCACATAGCAAGTTGGTGGTCATGCATGAATTTGAATGCTTGTCTGTTTAACTTCAAAGGAGAAGGAGCTCTTGTGCTCTGCCACTCGGTTCTATTTACCATCCCAGTTGCACGTTGAGACAAGTTGTTAATTTCAGAATCTGGACTGAATTTTCATTTTGGGGACAAGCAGTTTTCTTTCTGGATTTTACTTTCTGTTCCCATGATAATGAATGGTTATTATTATTATTAACATTTTGTTCTCAATCTGTATTCAGAATTTATAAAGCTCAGACAAAATCAAATATAAAGCAGCAATATTAGTTTAACCCTAAAGTTCAGAAAAGCCAAAGAGTTAGTAATATTTCACAAACAAGTCAAACAGGTGGATTTGGGAGTATTTTTGACTGGCAGTCTTATATTTGTTTTTTATTATTTTAGGAAGCTGCTTCCTAGTTTTGGCCTTTGTGCTTCTAAAGCTTATGGCTGAAAGAGAGAACAAGTGAGAGATATTAAGATAAAAACTTTGAATTTAAGAGTAATAGTTTTTAATTTATTAGGGCAATATCAGGTAATTGGATTTTGAGAAGACTGGTAGTTTAAGGAATCACATTTTATTTCTTATTAGAAAACTTATTTGTTCCCCTGGGACACACATAGTACTGGTATTAGGGGCAAGGTCCAGGGAAAAAGGGATATAAGAGAGGTAGGACCATGCCTTGGGGGGACAGGCAATAACCTACCTGCAAATCAGAATTAGGAGGATGTCATAGTCCTCCTTGGGCTGCTATAACAAAAATATCATTTATGAGATGACAGAAACAAGAAGCATTTGTTTCCCACAGTTTGGGAGGCTGGGAAGCCTAAGATGAAGGTGCCAGCAGAGAGATAGAAGTGGAACATTAATGTCGTATAGTTTTAAAAGCACAGTCACCTCTCATTATACTCCCATGAGTCTGTGAGATTGGTATCACTGTTATGTCACTTTTATAGATTACAAATCTGAGGCTCAGAGAGGCTAATTAGTGCAAACATATTTAGCTAGTAAGCAACAGACTGTGGGAATGAAGGAGGAGGAGCAGTTCATTATGACTAGATAAATTGGGAAAGCTTTATGAAGGAAATGTATGAATTAGGTCTTTGAGGAGCAAGTAAGATTTAAGCACAAGAAAGTAAAGGGATGGGTGCTGTTGGTAGATAAACTGTGGGAGCCAAAAGCATGAGAAAGCATGGCTCTTTTGGTTTGTGGTCAACCATCCACTGTGGGTGGACAGTAGGTCCCAGGGCCAGTGTAGTCTGGCTGCTTAGATAATTCTTTGTGATCGCATTATGAGGTCCTGGTTCTGTGGGTTATAGGAAGAAGTGCTTCTCTTCTGATTTGTAGGCAAATGAATGCCTGTCTCCCTCAAGTCATGGGTCTACCTCCCCTGTATCCCTTTTTCCCTAGCCCTTGCCCTTACACCAGTACTATGTGTGACCCAGGGGACGAAATAAATACGGATGTTGTGGATGGCCAGGACAGCAAAGTGATGAAAGAAGAGACCAGATAGTGCGTTATTACAATAGTGAAAGGTAGGCCTGAATGAGGAGAGGTTAGTAGAATTAGGAAAGGGGGACATTGGAGAACATTCCAACTGTTTCCCAGTGAGGCCCAGGTGTTCCTGACTTTATGTAACTTCCTAACTTCCCATTTGATTACCATTATAAGCAATCCTGAGGGATCTCATTAAAGAATTTTCATTGTAACTGTGTACTCACTGGAGAAACTGTGGTTCTTTATAAATTTATTAAGATCACAGAAAGAGTAAATGTGGCACTTTTATTTATTTTGTTTTCTGTTGTACATACATAAATTATGAAATAGAATTTTGAATTACACAGCATTGGCCTTGAAACTATTTGAGGTAAATGTAACTGGCTATACTACATACCACTATGATTTCCTGCCTTCATGACTGACATATCTTGCATATTGACACACAGTACAGATTGGTATTTTTTTTTTTACACCCTCTCTTCTGTAAAACAAGATTATTTTCAGTAATAATCATGGGATATCAGTAATATAATTATTTTCTTGATTTGCTCTTTGGTTTTAAACAATTAAATTTGAATACATTTAACTTAAGTTTTAATACAAATGTTATAATTAGCAAATGAAGATATTTACCTTTACAGTTTATACTCTTTCACTGCCTTAAAAATTTTAAACACAAATAAAAATCCCATGTAGTTGCATAGAATGCTAGAATTAAAGTAACTCAAGTTCTGTTTCTTCTTTACAGACTGTGCTACTATTGCTTATTTTGAATATGGTGATTAAATATAGAAACATATAGTATTACATGTTAAGAGACATGAATTGCACCTGAAGGAGCCTCAGATGATTCTGAAGTATTGTAAATTTATACTTGAATGTGTATAATTTAGTCTTTAACTATTAGGGATTAGCTGTGTAAGTGGAATTTGGTTGCATGCTGTAAGTTCTCTGAAATTCTACGTGAAATCCAATATTTATGAAAGAATAAAGAATACAAATATGTGATTCTGAAACTTGCATATATTATTAAAACTCAACAGTAACTGTGTAATTGTTTAGAAACTAGACCAACAAAATATTTTTTCAGGGGATATTTTGTCACTGTTTTTAACTTGCAAGTGCATGGTGGTAATAAAACCTGACCTCACTAATTAAAGTTTTCTGAGTATATATAGGCAATGCACTCTCTAACTGCTTGTGTCCAGGGTGGACTGCTCCTCCAGCCTCCTCCTTGTATGCCCTTGCTTTGACTGGTGCCTTTACTCCTTTTCCCCTCACCCATCCTCCTGCCATATATCTTCATTGTCCTTACAGTCTCAGTCAAACACCTTGATGCCCGTGACTGAATGCTATGCCTCCTCCCTTTGAACTCACTGTGTACTATTATCATTACTCTGCGGACCACCTTGTGATTTTAAATTTGTAAATATTGTTATGAGAGTAGAATCTTCACTTTTTATTTTTAAGACCTAACATTAGGTACTGTTTTCATTTAGTCAAACCAGTCCTTAGACATATCATATTGATTAAACAGAAAGGGAACTATTACAGTGACCACATTTTGTTTCTGTTTTTGTTTTGTTGTTGTTGTTATAGAAACTAAAAAATAAGATTTTGGGGGAATACTAATACATAAAACCCTTTTCAATATGCATATTTATATCTTTTAAAATTTTTAGCAAAATTTAAATTTATTTAGCATTTCTTTCTCCAGAATAAGACAAACAACTCTGTTCCCTGATCTAGCCCCACTCTCTTTCTAATGTCTGAATTTTAGTAATGTTTATTTTTTTACTGTTCCAAATTTAATTTTTTACACTCAGTGTTTAATTAGAATTATCAATATATTTTATAATTACTTTTATCATACTTTTATACATTCTATTCCTTCTTTTTATGCTTTTCTTCTTCCTGAAATATATCCTTTAGTAATTCTTGCAGGGAGTATCTATTGGTGGTAAACTCTCCTAGCCTTTACATGTCTGAAAGAGTCTGTTTTATTCTCACTGTTAAAGGTTAGTTTAGGTGGATGTGTAAGTTTAGATTGATCCATACTTAGTCTCAGTATTTTGAAATACTCTAGCTCCTATTGTAGCTGTTGAGATATATACTGTCAGTCTAATTATCATTTATCTAAAGATTATTTCTCTTTTGTCTTAGGAGGCTTTTAAAATATTCTGTATCTGTTTCATTAGGATGGATTTATATGTGAGTTTATTTTTAATTTATTTCCTTTTTCTCCCAGTTTTCACTTTCTGAGAATACATTTTCTTTAATTCTTGGTTTCTCAGGCATTATTATGATTGTTTTCATATGAATATTTCTTCTTCATTATTCTCTCAACATGCTGCTTCTGGAACTCCTACTTGCAATTCATGGGAGCACAGTGTGATTACTAGTGCTCACCAATATCTGAGTATTTACTCTGTCAAGGGCGAATAAGTGACTATACCTTTTTGCTTCTTGCAGTTAAACAGAACTATATAACTAATTATGGGCAATACAGTGTAAGCATAAGTGATGGGTGTTACTTCCAAGCTGAGGTTGGGAAAAGCCCTTGTGCAACTCTTTGGGTTCTCTTTCCTTCTGCCTCAGCAATTATTGAAGAGGGCCTTGAATAAATGATAAATACACTTTCTTAAGCCACCAAGATTTGGGGAATGTTTGTTACTGAAATGCAGCCTATTCTACCTTGAATGGAATAGGGAGCCTCTCAATCTATTTTGCCTGTCACATAAAATTATCTTTCATAGTTTTCACTCATTTATTTCCTCAATACAGTCTTTCAGCTGAATAATTAATTCTTTAACTTTGTTCAGCTCAGAATTAGTGCCTTTTTGGTTTCCTTTAAGTAACTACTTTTTTTTTTACAGCATTTAAAATTCTTTATTCATCATAGCCATCTGTTCTTGTCTTATAAATGATTATGATTTCTTGTAGTTGAGTTAGTTCAGAACTAGGTCACATATTGGCATGTTGGGTCTCTAGTCCTGCAGTGGTATTGGTATGTTATACATCTTGTTTCTGAATCAGAGAAGACTAGACCCAGGGTCAGAATGAGAAGTGTTAGCTCCCACTCATTGCTCTGATGGCAGCTCGATAGGGTCTCAGCCTGGGCAGTGGTCACCATTTGGTTGAGGCTCCTTTCATAAGTCAGGAGAGCTAAGCTCAGCCTCTGGTTTTATAGCTCGAGTCTGATCCCAGTCCCCTGTCACAAGTGAAACATTTTGGGCTCCTATTATTCCTCTTCTCACTTTGAAATTTCTTATTTCTATCCAGGAGCCTAGCAGACTACTGTTACTGTTTGTATTTCTGTTCCAAGATGTTTATCTTGCTCTTGAGTCCAGTTTTGTTGTTTTAAATATTATATATGTTATATAACATAAAATTATAAATATCCTCATATGTATGTTTCTCTCATTACTATGGATTTGACAAAGAAAGACTGAGTATTTATACCTGAACTCACAATTTCATCTTAATAAGAAGTCAAAATCTTTAATTTAAATGAGATTACTCCTCTGATTCATCATATGGGGATCTTTCTCTTATTATAAATTACAGATATTTCATTTTGATTTAGATCTCTCTCAGTGGTTTTCGTTTGGTTTTTAAAAAGATTTCTAAGAAATAAGAAGTCTTTTTGGTATGGAGTGGGGCAATTTATTGATACCAAAAGATCATCAGAGCAGCCTAATCAGTATCATTAAATACACGAACCATCTTCTTTACTAAGCAGATGAGCGTGGGTTAGCTAAGTTTTTCAGCTTTTCTATATTTGTGTTTCTTTTTACCCTTCATTTAGTAATAGAATTAATAATAGCTTAAGGGAAAAAAATAAAGAGATATGTGAACATCCAGGGTAAAATTACTGAATATAATGTCAGTGGTAGCTAAGTGAAGAGGTTATGCTACTTTCATTTTTTGTGTTACTGAGTGAGATGAAAATCAGACTCTTTTCATTCTGTGTTGGTAAGCCTTTAGGTGCCAGATCTCTCAGATTGCATAGAATATAAAATGCAATTTTTTCCAAAGGAACAACCATAGAGATGGAACAATGTTTACTTTCAAGATTAGGTTTTCTTTTATTCTTCCTTTGCTAAGTGTTTGCTATCACACATGTGTCTCCTTTGAGAATATTTTTATGGGGAATCAAAACATTCAAAACAATTTCATGGATAATTTTCCACATTATTATAGAAGCCTTTCCTTTATTAAAATACTTAAAAATAAGCTTCCCCAGTGCATTTACTTGCTTTTAAGTCATTCCTTTTTTTAACCAAAAAATATTTTACATTACAAAAGATAATCACGTTAGTGGAAATAGTTCTAAAATGCATGCCATATATGTTACATGCTGTACTGGGTTAAATAGTGTTTCTCTGAAATTCATGTCCACCCAGAACCTGCGAATATGACTTTCTTTGGACATAGGATCTTTGCAGATGTAATTAAGTTCAGATGAGGTCATACTGGATTATGGTTGACCACTGTAATGGACATCCTTATAAGAAAAAGGGAGATTTGGGCATAGGCACACAGAAAAGACAACCCCATGTGAAGGCAGAGATAGAGACTGGAGTGATGCATCTACAAGCCAAGGAATGCTAAGAATTGCCAGCCATCAGCAGGAGCTAAGTATGGAGGCATGGGATAGATTCTCCCTTAAAGCCTCCAGAAGGAACTGACACAGCTGATATCTTGATTTTGGACTTCTAGCCTTCAGAACTGGAGGAGAATAAATTTCCGTTGTTTTAAGCACCAGGTTGTGGCACATTTGTCATAGAAACCATATGAAATAACACATCTTTTTACACCTCATATTCTGAATATAATTCAACCTTTATCTATGGTGTAAACAATTTGGATTTAGCATAATCTCATGATGTTTTAAAGGGCCATTGAAGTGTTGACTAAACTTGCCCCTCAAAGAAAGTATGTATTTATCATCTCCCTCATATATATATCTATATCTATATATAGATATAGATTAGATATAGATATAAACCCCAACCAAACTAAGTTTGCGAAATTAGTTCTTGATTTTTACACACAGTTCTAAGTCCTTGGGCTCAGGTTTAAGGATCCTCAATTTTTCAAAGTGTATCTGGCCATGGATGCCCTGGAAAAAAAGTGGTGGGTGATAATAGTGGTGGTGGTTGTGCTGTTCATGGTCACAAGTAGTTTGGGAAGTGCTGCCTACTTTGTATTTCCTTTGGCAAATTTATACTCTCTTGCTATATATATTAAAGACTCCAAGAATTCAGAAATGAATCTTGTCTAAACTAGTACTTGACACCAGAACACTTTCTTTGATATCATCTATAAATATCTCAAGATTCTACAGAAATCACTTTGAAGAACACTGTCTTAAAGGGAAAAAGTCTGTTCCTTGCTAAGCAGTTTTCTCTAAGCTCAGAGCTGAGGAGTTCTTTGTGGGTCTTCTGCTGTGTGACTTTGTTTAAATATTTGAGGTTACCAAAAGTGGAAGTGTCAGAGACATGAGGAATTGTTCTAATTTGGTCTTAACAATAATTAATCTTCCTAAAGTATACTTTATTTAGATAGGATTTTGCTTGTTTGTTTGGGGTTTTTTTTTTTGCATTTATTTTTTCTGTCATAATCCAGGTACTGAGAAAGATTAAGTAAATCTATATTTGAAAAATGGACTCTGAGAAACAAACTGAGGGTTCTAGAGGGGCGGGGGGTGGGGGATGGGTTATCCTGGTGATGGGTATTAAAGAGGGCATGTATTGAATGGAGCACTTTGTGTTATACACAAACAATGAATCATGGAACACTACATCAAAAACTAATGATGTAATGTATGGTGATTAACATAACAATAAAATAAAATTTAAAAAAAGAAAAATGCTGTATAAAATTGAAATTGAAGACAAACAGTGTTACAATTGAACTATTTTTTTTCTTTCTCTCTTCTCTCTGAATATTCAGTCCTTCACATTTTCCATGTTGTCTTGCTTTTGTCTTGAATTACGCACATAATGCTTAATTATGTGTCATCATGTCTTAATATCTAGTTATTTTAATTCAGAAACTGAACAGTGTTGCTGATTTTGTGTTGTTGCCAGGCTCATGGGGAGTTAAAACAATTCATTTGTGCATTTAATCAATTGGTGTGCCAAGTGCTGTTCTAAGTGCTAGTGTTACAGGATCCTGAAGGAGCACATATCCTAGTATTGGAGAGATCAATAATAATAAGTTGGGAAAATTTTGAGTTTGTCAGTTGGTAATAAGTGTTATGGAGAAAAATAAAAGTACAGGGGAATAGGAATATGGGTGAGAGTAGGTGAAAGTTTGCAGTTTGGATGATGGTGGTCAGAAAAGGTATCACTATCACACCCAAAGAAGGTAAGAGAGCAAGCTATGTAGCTATGTGGTAGGAGAGCATTCTGGGAAGAAGGAACAGCCAGTGCAAAGCTCAGTGGCAGGGGTGTGTTTGATGTCAGCAACAGCACAAGATTGTATATATAGAGCAGAGGGAACAGAGCATGAATAAAAAGGTTTAAGATCAATGAAGTGGTGGCATGGTGTGGAAACCTTGTAGGTCATTATAAGAATTTTAGCTCTCAGTCTGAGTGAGATGGGAAGTCACTGAAGAGATGTGAGCAGAGAAATGACATGATCTAGCTTATATTTTAAAAGAGCATGATGACTGTTGAGTTGTTGCCACCAACCTCATATACCAGCCTTCATAAAGGCATTTTGAAATAGACTGAGGTAGTTTCTCATGGAGAGGAACTCCTACTGTGGAGGCAGATGTCAGAAGACCTATAGGAGTGAATTAGACTCTTTCATTTTCTCTTTAGAGAAAAATGACTCAGGAATAACAAAGGAGTCACTGTGGTGGGAAAATGTTTTTAGAAAATCTGAGCTGAGAGCTTGTCTGTTTTCTTTTCTTTAGCTCTCTGGCAAGAAGGATCTGCTGAGGTTGATATATGTCACTATCAGTTTTGAATTCATCATTTGTGCTTTGGCACTTAATTGCCACCAGAATAAAAAAAAAATCTTGTCATAAAAAGTTGCATGTTATTGAAGCTTCTGGGTGATGTTAGAAGCCCAAGATACAAGCTTCTGTTACTTTCATCTTGTTTGAATATCCCATCATTAAATAGAATTTTGAAAACTGGTAAGTAGAGAAATAGAATGAAGAATTTGTCCTGTTTTTCTTAAACCAACAATACCTTAGGATAAACAAATAGTTGATGAAAATGTTCTTTTTACAGAACTATACCAATTAATTAAAAAGAACAGAGGTCATATTATGAATCATCCATTAATAAACCAACCACTTATAAAATGTATCCCCCCTCAGACATTCCTTCCTGCAGATGTCTGTTATTTCATCCCATTCTGCCAAGTTTTTTCTGATCAGTATATCCCATATTGTTATAGGTGGCTATGTTGAGTGGTAAAATGCAAATCATTCATCATTTCTAAATGAAAATAGTAATTGTTCAAAATATTTGGGCTTTCGTGAAGTCCACAAAAGCAGTGCTATAGAACATTTGAATCACTGTTAAAATTATCAACAAACAAGGGTCTGGCAGAGCTGTACCAGTTATCATTTGAAGAAAAGAAAAAATTATCACAGATGATCATAGATGGTGCTTTAAAGTGACATTTTAAAAATGTCAAAGATTAATAATAATAGTTATCAATTATTAACGTATACCATATGCCAAGGGTTATTCCAAGTGCTTTACATGTAGTCTCAATGGGGCTATTGATTTGGCTATACATTTGGCAACAGGTCATAATAACAGAAGTGTAGATAAACTAGAAGTTTATTTTTCTTTAGTGTTAAAGCCTGAACTGATAAATTTTGCTTAACAAAATTCTCGAGGCCCAACTCCTTGCATGCTATTCTTTTTCCCTACAGTGTTTGCCTCATTGGCACAATCCAACAAATCTCTCTCTGTGTGCATTTCTCCCAGTCATCATTTTCTCTCCTGGAAGAGTCCAACCTGGAAGTTACACATGCCACGTTTGCTCATATGCCACCGTTGAGTACTTGCTTCTTGGACACATCTAGCTGTACTGATGGCAGATGCTGAGGAAGTGTAATATTTATTTTTGCCAGTTGTGTGTTCAGATGACCACTGGTAGGCTCTGCTCCTTGGGGATTATTTTATCTTATCCCCGTAATAATCCTATGAGATAGATGCTAGTATGATCCCTGTATTATAGATGACACATCTTAGTCATGGAAAGGTTTGATAGTTTCCCCATAGTGGGGGAATTCCTTACATGTTTTTACAAATATGACCTTTGTTATTATCTTGCTGTGAGCATCAAAAGGAATGTCAGTGTTTCTCAAATTTTCTGTGGTGAAGAAGCATTTTCTTTTCTTTTCTCAAACATTGTAGATGGATACTTTTATAAAATGCAATAAAAATGTGGCAATTGCGGGAAAATTCCCAAACATTTACTTTCAATTATGTTCATATCTTGTTATAGGAGAAATAGGCTCTGAGTTGGCACCAGTCCTCAGATCACAATTGTGTAGACCTGAATTAGATTGTATAGTTTTAACAATCAACTTTACTGGAAAAACCAACATGACTCTCTCACCCTTGGCACACTTGATCTAGCAGTCATTGTTCACTCTAAGAGCTAGTGCACAATTGTAATTACAACTACATAAGTTTTTTTTTAAAATGTCAACTTATTTTAATAATTTTTAGTGTAAAGAATTATAAAATTTGTGAACCTCATTTTATTTGAATTTGCAGCCAGTTATTTGTGTGTGTGGTGTGTGTTTAAGTACTAGTTATCTTCAGGGACCTCTTCTTGTACATTCACAAGTTTATTTAAAATCTTTGGCAGTCGCAGAGCTATGGGGATTCTTTAATTTCAAAAAACAATTTGATTATAGTTATGATAAAAGACCTATGTCAGTAAATCTATCAAATAGCATATGACAAATTTAAGAAATTACATTCAGGAGAGGTAATGAATATAGTTATCATTTAAGCTGGTTGAAGCCATTT
The DNA here is from genome assembly GCF_037043125.1 of Eumetopias jubatus. Lineage (NCBI taxonomy): Eukaryota > Metazoa > Chordata > Mammalia > Carnivora > Otariidae > Eumetopias > Eumetopias jubatus. Next base: position 95,502,096 of record NW_028274807.1, on the reverse strand, counting down.
CATATAGTGTGTAGATTTTTCTCAATTGGTCATGGATACCTAGAATATTATATTGAGAAAAATTCTGAGTCCAAGTGGGTTCAGCTGGAAAAGCCTGTCATGCTTGATTAATGATGGCTGGAAAAGGAGCAGGTGGGGTGACACACATCCCGTGTATTTTCCTCCATTAAATATTATTCTGGTTCTGAGCTTCCAGCAACAAAGGGAAAGCATTCAACATAGTGGGTTATGTTTATTATCTAATGAAAAATAAATATTTACATTTGTAAGAAAGATTGACTTTTTCTAAATTCTAAGATAATTTTGTTTTTCTAGATGGAAGGGCTATTGAAAAATGCAATGAATGGTATCCTAAACAATGTTTTTTCAGTAAATGTATAAACAGTTATATACCTCTTAAAACTATGTCAAATCTTGATAATTCAAGAGCATATCAGAAAACAGAAACAAGGCTTATTTTTTGTGTGTGAGAATTTCCACAAATATTGCATTGTACTTACACATAGTAACAAAGAAGGCTAGAATAAATGTATGGAAAGTTAAATAACCAATCAATTATATCCTCTTTCCTCTCTATACAAAGTTACAGTTTTATATCTTTCTTTTTTTAAGAAATCCTTTCACTTTTCCTCTGTGACCAAATAGATGACTTGATGTTGTACTGAAGAAGAAGAGGTTCAGTAATGAGGTGTGGATTGGACATGTCAGGGAGATTAGACAGCTCTGGAAGGTGGTATTTGCAAACTTCCAACCATCACTGATGTCCTAACATTGGTTTTGAGAACCTGTAACTATGACAAAGCAGCAAGGAGATGATTTTTAATAATACACAGAGAGTGGGTATAATTGTGTATCCTGTGCCCTGCTACTTTCTTCTCTAGACACCCTTCCCACTTCTCACATTCTCTTCTCTTCTTCCAGATACTTTTATTCCTTAGTTTGCCCCATGTCCAACATTTTTTACACCTTTCTCCCAGTCCCAATCTTCCCAGAAGTATAAAGTTTTTGAATTTTATAGGAGATAGATTAAAGATCATCTCCAACCTTGCCAGTTGACAAGACTGAGTTTAAGTTGTTAATTGCTTCAGAAATTACTTCTTAATAGTGAAACCTAGTACTGATTCTGTCTCAGTTTACTGCTTTCTCTAACACTGCAATGCCTCAAGCTCAAAGTAGCACCTTCTTACTTGATTTTCTCCATTTAAAATTAAAAACCCACTATTGCTGTCCAAGCAATAAGTAACACTATATTATAAATACTCTTTTAAGGGGTGAGTGACTTTTAAACTATTTTAAACTGTTAATTGGGGAGACTTCCACTTTAGGATAGAGTAGCAAATACTGGATTTAGGGTCCTACCTGAGACAGCACCCTAAAAATAGATAAAATATTTGAAAAAGTGGTTTTAAGACACAGGGCATGAGGCCCTAAAAGTCTTTAATCTGAGTGACAGAACATAAATGAAGTGACCGCCCAGTTTATAGCCCTGAGAGTTTCCAGGCCATTGTACTGGGAGGAGGAACCCAGGCAGAGCCTGTCAGACTCCTTACATTGAGAAGACAGAGCTAGGCATCCGGGAGACTCAGCAGTATACTTACACAGTGAGATAATGCTGGACATCTTCAGAAGACACCCCCTCAAGTCGGAGTACTGATCATCAAGTTCATAAAAAAAAAATCACATGAAAGGATTGGAAGGAATAGTATCTGATGCTCACAGGGTAAAATGTCTGTTCCTACCAGCCAAATTGAAAAAGGCATAATTAATAAATCATTGAATAAAATGCTCAGTAGTGAGTGATAATTAACTCTAGACTAGGCAGTGCTCTGAACTATCTAATAAATCAAAGCAAGACCTAGAAAGAATCAAACTGTCACCAAATAACTTTTCAAGTGGCCCAGAACAATGAACAAAATAGATCATATTTAGGTCATAAAACAAGTCTTAATGCACTTAGGAGGATTCAGATTGTACAAACATGTTACCTGACCACAGTGGAATTTAATGTAAAATCAGTATCAGAAAGATATTTGGGAAATCCTCCAAATGTTTGAAAGCCAATTATAACATACCCTTAAATAACCCAGAGATCAAATGAGAAATCAAAGGAGGAAATAAAAGGCAGTTTGAATTGAATGCAAATGAAGATACAGCTTAATCAGAACTTGTGGGATGCTGCTAAAGCAGTTCTTAGGGATAAAATTTTAGCACTAAGTGCCTATACTGAAAATGAAGAAAGGTCTCCAATCAATGACTTTAGCTTCCAACTTAAGAAAATAAAAAAGAAATGCAAACTAAACCCAAAGTGAGCAGGAAAAAGAAATACTAAAATCAGAGAGAGAATCAATGAAATAGAAAACAGAAAAACAGTAGAGAAAATCAATGAAGCAGAAAACCAGCTTATTCAGAAAAATCAATAATATTGATAAACTCGTAGCCAGACTGATAAGGAAAAGAGTGAAGGTATAATTACCAGTATCAGAAATGAGAGAGGTGACATCACTATAGATTCTATACACATTACAAGGACAGTAAGGGAATATTATGAATAACTTTATGCCAATATATTCAACAATGTAGATGTAATGGACATATTCATTGAAAGACATAAATTACTGAAGCTCATTCAAGAAGAAATCAATAAGCTGAATGGTCCTTTATATATAAAGAAATTGCATTTGTAGTTCAAAACATCCAATGAAGAAAACTCTAGACCCACAGAGCTTCACTGGTGAATTCTACCTAGCATTTAAGGAGGAAATAATACTAACTCTGCACAAACTCTTCCATAAAATTTGAAAGAATATTGCCCAACTCATTCTTTGCTACTAGCATTGTCCTGATACCAAAATCAGACAAAGACATTGCAAGAAAAAAGCAAACAACCTAAAGGAGTATTGATAAAAAATTTTTAAATTCTAAATAAAAGCTTTAGAAAATAGAATCCAACAATATATAAAGAAGATAATACATAATGACCAAGTGGGGCTTATCCCAGGACTGTAATCTATAATGTGGTTCACTATATTGACAAAATAAAAAGAAAACATGTGATCATTTCAATAGATACACAAAAAGTGTTTGATAAATCCAGTATCCTTTTGATAGAACATTGAGTGAAGTAGGAAGAGAGAGAAACTCCTTATTCTGATAAATGGCATCTACAAAAATCAACAGCCAACATCATAATTAATGGTGAAAAAAACCTAAATGTTTTCCTGGAAAGATGAGGAGCAAGAGAAAACGTTCCCACTCACCACTTCTATTCAACATTGTAGATAGGGTCTAGCCAGTAAAATCAGTCAAGGAAAAGAAATAAAATGTATCTTGATTGGAAAAGAAGTAAAACTGTCTTTATGTGCTGATGGCCTTATTGTCTATGTAGAAAATTTGATAAAATTTATGAGAAAGGTACTAGAACTAAAAAGTGAGTTTAGCTTAAAATGACAAAAAAAAGCAACAACCATCACAGCTGGTCCGTTTATGCATCGAGTTGTGGATTGTACCACTGGTGATAGACTGAAAAGAAGTTAGCTTTATATCAAATCACTAATAACTGTAGTCCTCAGGGATATTATTTGTCTCGTGTTATAGATGAGGAACTGAATCAGAGAACTGAAAAAAAAAGTGAGTTTAGCCAGCTTGTAGGGTATGAGATTTTTAAAAATTACATATATTTTTGTATATTCACAAGATGTATAATTAAACTAACAAGGTTAAACCTGTACAGTTGAATGAAAAATATGAAATAGTTTAAGGTTAACCTGACACAAAATGTGAAAGAATTAAACACTGAAAATTGCAGACATTATTGACAGGTATTAAAAAAGAACTAAACAAAGAGATATGCCATGTTCATGGGTCAGAAGATGCAGTAGTGCTAAGAAGTCAATTCTCCCCAAACTGATCTATAGATCCAGTGCAATCCCAATAAAAATCCCAGCAGTGGCTCAGTTCGTTAAATGTCCAACTCTTGGTTTTGGCTCAGGTCATGATCTAGCTGTTGTGGGATCGAGCCCTGCATTGGGCTCCCTGTTAAGTGCAGAGTCTGCTTCAGATTCTTTGTCCTTCCCCCACCACTGCCCCTCCCTGGTTGCATATGCGAGCTTTGTCTCTAAAATAAGTAAATAAAATCTTAAAAAAAAAAAAATCCCAGCAGAATGTGTGTGTGTGTGTGTGTGTGTGTGTGCATGTGTGTGTATAAATTGACTAGCTTATTCTAAAGTCATATGGAGCTTACAGTGGAAGACAAGTGGTTGAACTACCATAACCCAATATCAAGACCTACTTTAAACGTATAGTAATCAAAACAATATGGTATTGGCACAAAGATAGACTAATGTATCAATGGAACATAAACGACAGTTCAGAAATAGGCCAATACATAGACAGACAGCTTATTTTCTACAAAGCTGCAAAGCCAATTCAGTGGATAAGGGACAGTTTTGTGGTATTTATTTATTTGTTTATTTCTCAACAACAGTGCTGGAACTTGGATATCCATGCAGCACAAAAGGACAGAAAAGGGAAAAAAAATCAAAATGGATTATAGACCTATCTGTAAAACAGAAATTGTAACATTTCTTAAAGGAAGCACAGGTGAAAGTCTTTGTGATCTTGGGTTAGGTAAAGGTTTGTTAGTTATGACACCAAAAGTGCAATCCTTTTAAAAAAGATGGATAGGGGCACCTGGGTGGTTCAGATGGTTAAGCATCTGTCTTTGGCTCAGGTCATGATCCCAGGGTCCTGGGATTGAGCCCCGCAGTAGGCTCCCTGTTCAGTGTGGAGCCTGCTTCTCCCTCCCCCTCTCCCTCTGCTGCTCCCCGCCACTTGTGCTCTCTTGCTCTCTCTGTCAAATAAATAAATAAAATCTTAAAAAAAAAGAAAAGAAAAAACAAATTAATAAATCAGACTTCATCAAAATTAAAAACTTGGTGTTGGTGTTGAAAAGACACTATTAGGAGAATGAAAAGATAAATCACAAAATGGGAGGCTATTTTTACAAAGCATACATCTGATAAAGGATATGTATCCTGAATATATAAAGGACTCTCAAAAATCAACAATAAGAAACCAACCTAACTTTAAAAGTTGGCAAATGATTTAAACATACACATGATGAAAGAAGACATACAGATGGCAAATAAGCACATTAAAATATGTTCACCATTATGTCATTCAAGAAATGCAAATTAAAACCACAAGGAAAGATCACTACACACCTACTAGAATGTCAACAAATGAGAAGACTGACAATGTTGGCAAGAATTTGTGGGAACTGGAACTTCCATATGCTGTCGATGAAAATGTAAAATTGTACCACTTTGTAAACAGTTTGGTAGTTTCTTAAAAATTTGAACATACACCTATTATGCCACCCAGCCATTCTCCTGGTCTCTGACTCAAGAGAAATGAAAGCATAAGTTCGTATGAAGATTTCTGCGTTAGTATTCATAGCCATAATGGTAAAAAGCCCTGAATTTCATTAACAGATGAGTGGATAAACAAACTGCAATGTATTCATACACTGTAATGCTACTCAGCAATGCAAAGGAATGAACTACTGCTACACGTAACATGGATGAATTGCAAAATAATTATGCTGACTGAAAGAAGCCAGACAAAAAAGAGATACTGCCTACATACTGCATGATTTCAATATATAGAATTAGAGGAAATGCAAATAAATATTTAGTCAGAGAGTAGAGCAGTGTTTGCTTGGTGGGGCTTGGGGAGTGGTAATGCCGGGGCAGGGCTTATAGGGAGAAATTACAAAGGGCCCCTGGGAAACTTTTAGGGTAACAAATATATTCATTATGTTGATTTTGATGGTGGTACCGTGAACATTTATATATGTCAAAATGTACCAAATGCATGCTTTGAATATGTGTGGTTTATTTAAATATGTGTAGTTTGTTACATTTATCAATTATAGCTCAATAATGCTGTTAAAAATGCTAGTTGTGAGGGCTGTCTGCTGTCATTTGCCAGCTTTTAGGGAGTATCTTTCCAAACAGACAATTTCAGCTCTAAGTAAAATGTGTAATCAGTATTGCTTAGTACCAAGCAGCCATACTCTCTGGTGAATCCTTTTTCATCGTTGGAAGTGGCTCTGTAACACTGAAAAATTCTGCAAATTCAGTTTTTAATCCCTGGTGTAGATTAGACCTTAATGTCCTCAACAACAACCCTTGCCAGGTGCTCTGTCATCCCAGCTCTGCTTGAATAGGAAACTCACCCCTTAACAGGAGTGTATTACAACTTCAGAAAGTTCTCATTCTTAGAAAGTTCTTGTGTATACTGAAATAAGTTTCTCTGTATATTGTTACTGATTTTTAAGAAAATACAGATTGTGAGGCGCCTGGGTGGCTCAGTCGTTAAGCGTCTGCCTTCAGCTCAGGTCATGATCTCAGGGTCCTGGGATTGAGCCCCGCATCGGGCTCCCTGCTCTGCGGGAAGCCTGCTTCTCCCTCTCCCACTCCCCCTGCTTGTGTTCACTCTTTCGCTGTCTCTCTCTCTCTGTCAAATAAATAAATAAAATCTTTTTTTAAAAAAAAAGGAAATACAGATTGTTACAGAAAATCTTTAATATTTGGATGCCTAAGTCTGGGAATGAGATAAGTCTCCTGAAGAGCTGTAACAGCACTGTATCCTACAGTGATTTCCCTACTGGATCCCTCCTTAACTGCCACCAAGGAGAGGATCAGTGTGGGGAGTGTCAAGGGAATGGCCCTACAGGTGGGGTGTGATGGGTTCCTGACCTTCACCCATGCTTTATTCAAAATCAAGTTATTTTTATCTGTTTTAATATTCTGTTTTTGTGCAAGTCATCTCTTGACAACTTCACTCCCCCCCCCCCCGCCCCGCCACTGGAGTGGTGGAAAGAACTTGTTCTTTCAGCAGAAGGGAAAGGATTTACATCTTTCTCACCCATTTTCCTAGATGTTTTATGCATCAGTAATGTTGGTAAGCCAGGTCAAGTGAAATACTTAGCTATAAGAATTGAGTTACCATATCAACATAATTGTTTCTTCTTTTTTTAAAAACATTATTGTTTCTGTGTTAGTTTGCTAGGGCTGCCATAACAAAACACCACAGACTGGGTGGCTTAAACAACAGAAAATTATCTCACAGTTCTGGAGGCTGAGAATCCAAAATCAAGGTGCCAGTAGGTTTGGTTTCTTCTGAGGCTTCTCTCCTTGGCTTGTAGACAGCCAAGCTCTCACTGTGTCCTCATGTAGTTGCCCTTCCATCTGCATGTTCTATGTGTGCTAATGTCCCCCTTTTGTGACAACACTGGAATAGGATCCACCCATGTAGCCTCATTTTACTTTGATTACCCCTTCAAAGGTCCTATCTCCAAAAACAGTCACATTCTAAGGTATTGAGTGTTAGGACTTTAATGTAAGAATTGGGGGGGGGGCAAACTTCAGCCCATAACAGTTTCCTTTTTTATAAAATGAGGACCTATCTTTCAAGATTCTCTTCAGCAATAATGAGATAATCTATATAAAGCAGTAATAAAACATTTGACATATTTTCGGTACTCAGTGGATGATAAATACTGTAACTGTGGAAAAAATACGTAAATCTGTGCTTATATAGAGAAAATGTTTTTAGACCATTGATGTCCTGATTGTAAGTGCAAGATTTTTCCCTGTAACTTAAAATGTACTAAGATATATTAGGAATCTATAAAACATCATAGAAAATGCTATTCAGGTTACAATGCATGTATATTTTTAACAAGTTAAATTTGATAGAAATGGCAAGACTCTACTTTTATTTACACAGCTCTTGACTCAGATGAAGAGGAGCTCTCAGTGCTCTAGAGCTCTTAAATTAAGAAGCCCACTGAGGAGGGCAGGGTATACAGAATGTATAGAATGGTAGTGGTGGCAATTTTTACAGCCCCCAATTCCCCTCAAGTTTACAATTCCAGAGGGTAAATGAGAATTTGCTCCATTGCATTTTAAGCTATGGTCATAGGAACAGTTGTTTTAGTTTGTTCTTTTTTTCTCCTAGTGAGAAATTTAAGAAGTCTGAAATTCAAATATATTTGTGAAATGCAAATAGTTTTATTTATTAATGGCCACTAATGGTCTGTAATCATCATTACTGATTAAGTAAATAAGCAATCACTTATTAGAAGAATTTGTAGAATTGAATGCACAAATTTTCTAATTGTTTTCTCTTCATATGGATTTGGCAGTATCTGATCTTGAATTGAGTTAAGGAACCAATCTTAAAAAGAATACAATTTGAAGGAGCAGAGGAGTATCTTATAATTATAAAGCATCATGATACTCTTTAAAATTCTATATGTTACTCATAATTTCTAAGCTCAATGATCTGTACTGTTATATTAATTAACTCTCAAAATTCTAATAGCTGAGCACATCACTTGATTTCGCTTGCCTACACTACTTTATGTTAATTAATGAAAACCATAAATTTGGAGCCTTTGCAAATTGTGTTGCTTCATTGCATTTAGTGCTCTTGTAATTCCTACTCTTAATTAAATAATGAGTCTCCAGAGCACTTTCCTAGCTGTGAGTTATACTATGTTATAGATATAGCTGGGATTCCCACTAGCCAGTCAGGCCAACCAGTGTGTGTCTTTTCTAACAGGTAGAAGAATTTATTATTCAGCCTTGGTGCCTGGTGTGGTGAGAGACATGTTATAGGGGAACACACCTTTGTTTTGACCAGGTTGCCTGGGTTGGATTTTCATTTACTCTTTCCTGTTGAGCCCACTTGGACTGGCCAGGGTGAATTCTCTCCTTATGGTTTGTGCAAGCCACACATAGAAAAATAGAGCAATCAGGGATAGTGTACTCTTCCTTCCTTGAAGGAACCTCTCTGTCATTCATTCAGAAGTCAAGACATGTGGATTGAATATCTTGCGAGTACCTGGGGGATACATCAGTGAACAGAATTATTCGTATGAGAAATCAGTTAAATCTCCATTTACATCAGTTTCTGATTCCTGAACCATTTCAATGCAGAGAATCTATCTAGTATTTTGAGAGGCTCCTTCTACAAAGGAATTTTAAAAACACGTTATTTGTAAGAGGTTGTCATAGTAAAAATGCATGATAATGAGATAATTATTAATTTAATTAATTAATAATTTAAGCAGAAAGATCTTAATAAGCTAGGCTTGGTTTTTACGCGTGCTTATGGCATTCATCCACTTCCTTCCTCATTTCCTAAATACATTTCCTGACTGATTTATCATATTTTACTTCTTGCTTGTAAGATCTTTAATTTTTTTATGGGGTTTAGTACAGCGTGAGACAGGACATGTTTTGTTTTTTATGCATAAGTTACTCAGTTTTATCGTTAAGAAGTAAACATCAGTTACAGCTTATTTTTAATAAGTGACCAAATCATTCTCACATGTAAGTTTTACTACAGAAGAAAAGCAAGTGTCCACCAGTAGCAAAATAACTCAAGGACCAAAGTAACTCAGAATAGCTGATAGGAGATACTAAATGGCTACTTGGAAGCAAGAAATAGTTAATTTGGCTGACAGAGCTAATTCTTGATTATTAATGAATCATGTTTCCAATAGGTGGATTATCCAATATTTCTCTTTCTTCTTGATCCCTGCCTTTAGACATTTAATTTATTTCTGGCAAAGAAAGTGAAATAGTTTTACAACTTGTCCCAATTTAAGAAAATTTTTGATTATTCATATTCAAAATTATATGTAATAAAATTGATTGAAAGGGATTCAAAGTGATATGTAATAAACTTTGGTTATTACACTATTTAATTGACTAACACAGTGCTACTGAAAATGTGGTTCACAAACTGTTATAGCATTCATTAAAAGAATTTTAGAGAAGCATTTAGAAGTGCTAATAGCGGTTTGCTTTTCTCACACACCCACATGCATGATTAGTGGACTCTCACTGAACAGAGTAGAGCTATAAAAGAATTAAGAGTAAACAAAGAATCAAGCAAACATTAGTCCTTCACCGCAGATAGCTTAAGAAGTACTGTTTATAAGATGTCCTTGATTGCTAAATGCTTTATCAATTTTAAGATGAATCTCAACTTTTGCTAAAATGTGAAGAAACTGTTATGTTAGAATGGTTGATGTGGTAGTTCTTCCATTATTAATTTACTCCTTTATTTTGCCATAGGGAATTTTTTATGGGATATTCTGAGGGTAATTATTTCATATTTTTCACAGTAATTTCAACAGTTGTGTGATGAAGTAGAAAGTGAGTTGGCTTTGATGGCAGACAGACTGCCATTTACTGGGTTTATGACTGAACAATGCTCATATTCCTTAATGATAAAGAGAAATAAGAAAATGTATCTCAAGGTTGTTCAAACTGCTTTCTTATCTCAACTTAACTAATGGAAGAGGATACTTGAAACATGTTTCTTTTAATTTATAATAAAAAATAAACCAAATATGTATATAGACTCACATAAATACTATTTGGTGCCTTAATAGAATATAAATTGATAGTTTCAGAATGGAGTTATGACACTTGAAATATTTATTCTAGAAAAATTAGACTGTAATTATACAAATACTAGGGTCAAATTTTTAAAATGAGGTCAAGAATTACCTCTCACAATTTTGACTCTTCTGACTCCCATTACAAGTAAAAGCTCCTTGAATAAATATTGGAAATAAATTAAGTTGCAGTATTCTCTTAATTTTAATTAGTTTTTAAATTATTCATATGTTGAGCCAAAATATTTGATATATATCTTCTACAGAAATAAAATTTTGTGCTCAGTACTCTAAATTATTTGGAGTAATTACATAATCCTGATTTTTTTTAATTTTTACTGTTTGAGTCTTATTTTTAGAATTTTAATACTAATTTATTCACTAATGATTTCTTTGGAGCATGTAATATTTTCTTCAAGAAAATAGAACTCTGAAGGAAATATGGCAGAGGAGTAGGGGACCCTATTTCAACTGGTCCCCAGAATTGAGCTGTATATCTACCAGACCATTCTGAGCGCCCATGAAATCAGCCTGAGATGTAAGAAGATCTGGATTTCTACAAACAGAATAATATCACAGGCGGTTGGTTTTGAGGTATGAAGCGGAGAGCCCTGATTCCGCGGGCAAGTATCAGAAGATAAACGGCAGCGGGAAGGAGTCTGTCCGTGAGGATTCTGCGACAGCTGCTCGCGCTGGGGACGGGCGCAGACTCACAGACTGATAGCGGTAGCAGCAGGGAAAGGACTTTAGGGCAGCCCCCGGGGCGGAAACACAGAGCGGCAGGGTTGGGTGTGCGAACTGGTAGCGGCTGGCGGTTTTAGAAGCACAAAAGGCAGAGACGTGCCCCGACCTGGTGGCAGGACTGGGGGCGCTGTGGAGCGGTGCACAACCCAGGCTGCTGCAGTTTATAGTGGCACAGACAGAAACGGAGATGGTGTGGCCTGGAGAGCTCACTGAAGAACAGTCTGTGATCTCTCCGTTCTGAGGCAGAGGGTTGGAAAAGGTCTCTTCTGCTCTGACTCCTGGAAGAGATGCAGAAAGCCGCCAGGGAAAGCCGCCAGAGAATAAAACCCCAAAAACTGATTCCGCTGAGCCCATCTCCTGCCACAATGGGGCAGGGCAACTCCGCCCAAACAGGGTTGCCCGAGTAACAGCACGGCAGGCCCCTCTCCCAGAAGACAGGCTGGGAAAACAAAAGGCCAGCAACCCTAAGGTCCCAAGAAAACAGGTGCATCTTGTTTGGGTTCTGGTCAATAATTTGGACTCTATACATTCCCTCAAACACCCATCAACGGAATGAGTAGGAGGAGGAACCCCCAAAATAGAAAAGACTCAGAGATTATGATTTATGCTGCAGATTTACAAACGGATGCAGATATAACCAAGATGTCGGAGATGGAATTCAGGCTAGCAATTGTGAAGACAATGGCTAGAATGGAGAAATCAATTAATGGCAACATAGAGTTTCTAAGGGCAGAAATGAAAGCTGAATTGGCAGAACTTAAAAATGCTATCAATGAGATCCAATCTAGATAATCTAACAACTAGGGTAACTGAAGCAGAAGAACGAATAAGCAACCTGGAAGACAATATAATAGATAAAAAGGGAAAAGAGGAGGCCAGGGAAAAACAACTCAGAATCCATGAAAATAGAATCAGAGAAATTAGTGACACCATGTAGCGTTCCAATGTCAGAATAATTGGAATCCCGGAGGGAGTGGAGAGAGAGAGAGGACTAGAAGACGTATTTGAGCAAATCGTAGCTGAGGACTTCCCTAATGAAGAAGGGAATGAAACAAACATTCACGTCCTAGCGGCAGAGAGGACCCCTCCCAAGATCAAGGAAAATAGGCCAACACCCTGGCATGTAATAGTAAAACTTGCAGATCTTAGAACCAAGGAAACCATCTTAAGGGCAGTTAGGGGGAAGAGATTCCTTACGTACAGGGGGAGGAACATCAGAATAACGTCAGACCTATCCACAGAGACCTGGCAAGCCAGAAAGGCCTGGCAAGACATATTCAGGGTACTAAACGACAAGAACATGGAGCCAAGAATACTTTATCTGGCAAGGCTGTCATTTAGAATGGATGGAGAGATGCAGAGCTTCCATGACCGGCAGAAACTGAAAGAATATGTGACCACTAAGCAAGTCCTGCAAGAAATATTAAGGGGGGTTCTATAAAAGAAGAAAGACCCCAAGAGTGATATATAACAGAAATTTACAGGGACAATCTATAAAAACAACGTCTTCATAGGCAACATGATGACAATTAATTCATATCTTTCAATAATCACTCTCAACGTGAATGGCCTAAATGCTCCCATAAAACAGCACAGGGTTGCAGATTGGATAAAAAGACAGGACCCATCCATATGCTGCCTATAAGAGACTCATTTTCAACCTAAAGATACATCCAAACTGAAAGTGAAGGGATGGAGATCCATCTTCCATGCCAGTGGACCTCAAAAGAAAGCTGGGGTAGCAATTCTTATATCAGACAAATTAGATTTTAAACTAAAGTCTGTAATTAGAGAAACAGAAGGACACTATATCATTCTTAAAGGGTCTATCCAACAAGAAGATCTAACAATTGTAAGTATCTATGCCCCCAGCATGGGAGCAGCCATCTACATAAGCCAACGGTTAACCAAAATAAAGAGTCATATTGATAATAATACGTCAATTGTAGGAGACCTCAATACTCCACTCTCAGCAATGGACAGATCATCTAAGCAGAAAATCAACAAGGAAACAAGAGCTTTGAATGATACACTGGACCTGATGGACCTCATAGATATTTACAGAACATTCCACCCTAAAACAACAGAATACTCATTCTTCTCGAGTGCACATGGAACTTTCTCCAGAATAGACCACATACTGGGTCACAAATCAGGTCTCAGCCGATACCAAAAGATTGAGATTATTCCCTGCATATTCTCAGACCACAATACTTTAAAACTGGAACTCAATCACAAGAAAAATTTGGCAGAAATTCAAACACTTGGAAGCTAAAGACCACTCTGCTCAAGAATGTTTGGGTCACCAGGAAATCAAAGAAGAACTTAAACAATTCATGGAAATCAATGAGAATGAAAACACATTGGTCTAAAACCTATGGGATACTGCAAAGGTGGTCCTAAGGGGGAAAGACATAGCCATCCGAGCCTCACTCAAAAAAATAGAAAAATCCTGAATTCACCAACTAACTCTACACCTTAAAGAACTAGAGAAAAAGCAACAAATGATGCCTAAGCCACACATTAGAAGAGAAATAATTAAAATTAAAGCAGAAATCAATGAATTAGAAACCAGAAACACAGTAGATGAGATCAGTGAAACTAGAAGTTGGTTCTTTGAAAGAATTAATAAGATCGAGAAACCACTGGCCAGACTTATCCAAAAGAAAAAAGAAAGGAGCCAAATTAATAAAATTATGAATGAAAGGGGGAGATCATGACTAAGACCAAGGAAATAGAAACAATTATTAGAAATTATTATCAACAACTATATACCAATAAACTGAGCAATCTGGATGAAATGGAGGCCTTCCTAGAAACCTATAAGCTGCCAAAACTGAAACAGGAAGAAATTGACAACCTGAATAGGCCAATAACCAGTAATGAGATTGAAGCAGTGATCAAAAACCTCCGAAAAAACAAGAGTCCAGGGCCTGATGGATTCCCTGGGGAATTCTACCAAACGTTCAAAGAAGAAATAATACCTATTCTCCTGAAGCTGTTTCAAAAAATAGAAACAGAAGGAAAACTTCCAAACTCATTCTATGAGGCCAGCATTACCTTAATCCCCAAACCAGGAAAAGACCCCATCAAAAAGGAGAATTTCAGACCAATATCCCTGATGAATATGGATTCCAAAATCTTCAACAAAATCCTAGCTAATAGGCTCCAACAATACATTACAAGGATCATCCACCACGACCAAGTGGGATTTATCCCTGGGATGCAAGTGTGGTTCAACATTCGCAAATCAATCAATGTGATGGAACACATTAATAAGAGGAGGGAGAAGAACCATGTGGTCCTCTCAATTGATGCAGAAAAAGCATTTGACAAAATACAACATCCTTTCCTGATTAAAACTCCTCAGAGTATAGGGATAGAGGGAACATTCCTCAAGTTCATAAAATCCATCCATGAAAAACCCACAGCAAATATCGTCCTCAATGGGGAAAAGCTGAGAGCCTTTCCCTTAAGATCAGGAACACGTCAAGGATGCCCATTCTCGCCACTATTGTTCAACATAGTACTAGAAGTCCTAGCAACAGCAATCAGACAACAAAAAGAAATAAAAGGTACTCAAACTGGCAAAGAAGAAGTCAAACTCTCTCTTTTCACAGACGACATACTTTATGTGGAAAACCCAAAAGACTCCACCCCCAAATTCCTAGAACTCATATAGCAATTCAGTAATGTGGCAGGATATAAAATCAATGCACAGAAATCAGTTGCTTTCTTATACACTAACAACGCAACTGTAGAAAGGGAAATTAGAGAAATGATTCCATTTACAATAGCACCAAAAACCATAAGATACCTTGGAATAAACCTAACCAAAGAGGTAAAGGATCTCTACTCTAGGAACTACAGAACACTCATGAAAGAAATTGAAGAAGACACAAAAAGATGGAAAAATATTCCATGCTCATGGATCAGAAGAATAAACATTGTTAAAATGTCTATGCTACTCAGAGCAATCTATACCTGCAATGCCATCCCAATCAAAATTCCAATGACATTTTTCAAAGTGCTGGAACAAACAATCCTAAAATTTGTATGGAATCAGAAAAGACCCCGAATCGCCAAGGAAATGTTTAAAAAGAAAAACAAAGCTGGGGGCATCACGTTGCCCAATTTCAAGCTATATTACAAAGCAGTGATCACCAAGACAGCATGGTACTGGCACAAAAACAGACATATAGACCAATGGAACAGAATAAAGAACCCAGATATGGACCCTCAACTCTATGGTCAAATAATCTTTGACAAAGCAGGAGAAAACATGCAATGGAAAAAAGATAGTCTCTTCAGTAAATGGTGCTGGGAAAATTGGACAGCCACATGCAGAAGAATGAAACTTGACCATTCTCTAACACCATTCACAGAGATAAACTCAAAGTGGATGAAAGACCTCAATGTGAGACAGGAATCCATCAAAATCCTAGAGGAGAACATAGGCAGTAACCTCTTTGACATCGGCCACAGCAACTTCTTTCAAGATACATCTCCAAAAGCTAGTGAAACAAAAGCAAAAATGAACTTTTGGGACTTCATCAAGACAAAAAACTTCTGCACAGCAAAGGAAACAGTCAACAAAACAAAGAGGCAACCCACAGAATGGGAGAAGATATTTGCAAATGACACTACAGATAAAGGGCTGGTATCCAAGATCTATAAAGAACTTCTCAAACTCAACACCCAAAAAATAAATAATCAAGTCAAAAAGTGGGCAGAAGATATGAAAAGACACTTCTCTGAAGAAGACATACAAATGGCTAATAGACACATGAAAAAATGTTCATCATTAGCCATCAGGGAAATTCAAATCAAAACCACATTGAGATACCACCTTACACCAGTTAGAATGGCAAAAATGGACAGGGAAAGAAACAACAAATGTTGGACAGGTTGTGGAGAAGGGGGAACCTTCTTACACTGTTGGTGGGAATGCAAGTTGGTACAGCCACCTTGGAAAACAGTGTGGAGGTTCCTCAAGATGTTAAGAATAGAGCTACCCTATGACCCAGCAATTGCACTCCTGGGTATTTACCCCAAAGACACAGATGTAGTGAAAAGAAGGGCCATATGCACCCCAATGTTCATAGCAGCAATGTCCGCAATAGCCAAACTGTGGAGAGAGCCGAGATGCCCTTCAACAGATGGATAAAGAAGATGTGGTCCATATATACAATGGAATATTACTCAGCCATCAGAAAGGATGACTACCCAACTTTTACATCAACATGGATGGGACTGGAGGAGATTATGCTAAGTGAAATGAGTCAAGCAGAGAAAGTCAATTATCATATGGTTTCACTTATTTGTGGAACATAAGGAACAGCATGGCGGACATTAGGAGAAGGAAGGGAAAAATGAAGAGGGGGAATTGGAGGGAGAGATGAACCTTGAGAGACTGTGGACTCTGAGAAACAAACAAGGTTTTAGAGGTGAGCAGGGAGGGGGGATTGGTTAGCCCGGTGATGGGTATTAAGGAGGGCACGTACTGCAGGGAGCACTGGGTGTTATACAAAAACAATGGATTGTGGATCACCACATCAAAAACTAATGATGTATTGTATGGTGACTAACATAACATAATAAAATTAAAAAAATAAAAATAAAAAAATAAAACTCTAACAGATAGTGCTAACTAAATAACCTTGACCACCACACTTAAATAAACAAATTTATGTTTAGATAGCTTTTATTTTGAACTATGATTTTATCAGCAGAATTGTATGCTAACATCTGAGTTAATTAATTAAAGTAGATTCATATTATACTTACTTTATGCTTGATATGTATTAAAATTTTGATATCTCAGATTGCAATATTTGAATCATAGCACTAAGACTGTTAGGAAACTTGAACTTATATTTGGAAATGAAACAAACTTTCTTTATTTTCTTTATTTACTTTTAACTTTATTCAAGTAATTATATTAACTATCATATATTTTGGTACACTTTTGGTGTGCAAAGTATTTTGCATATATTTTAACTATTTTTATAATTATAGAAATATAGGTTAATTTTTAAAAAGTAAAATAAAATTGATATTTTTTCTGTGGTATGTGACTTTTATTTTTTTATTTTTCCAGCTTAATTCAGAAAATTATTATTTTTAATCTCAACTATTATCTAACTATCCACTAATAGCTACTGTTAACATTGTTGTGTGTTTTCTTTCAGGATTTTAAAAAATATCTTTTTACTAAATTAGACAACATTGTGTCCTTGAAACATAATATTATGTAACATTTATTCAATTTAAATAAAGTCTCTTAATAAACATAATCCATCATTAGAATGTGTTAGCATTTAGTACAGCATTCACCTTTTACTGAATATTTAGGTTGCTTTCCATTTTTAAGAACTACTGATAATGTTCTATGTGTATCTTTACATATGCTTCACACGGTCTCTTTTGATCACCCCAATGACTCTGTGGGTAGGCAAGGACTGGTTTATCATTTTTTTTTTTCATTGCTAGCAAAGAATGGAGAGGTCAAGACACTGACTCAATGCCACAAAATCAGGAAATTGAGGGGTCAGTAGATAAGCCCAAATGTTTGGTATTTAATTAATTGCTTATTTCCTTAAAGTGCTATCATCACTGAAGGGCAGAGGTGATGCTCATAAAATATGTTACAACAGCTGTATAGCTGCTGCCTCTGCACAGAGTTGGTGATAAGGTCATGGACTTTGTGGCATTGTTTACATGAGATCTCAGTTTTGGAGATTGTGTCCTATTGAGGGATGAGAATGAATATAACATGAAATTAGTAAACGTACAGAACAGGATCTTTGACAGAATCATGTTGTTCCTATGCAATCAATGAAAATAGAAAGTGATTCTATTTAACCCAACCAGGTAAGCTGAAATCACATTTGGTAATCAAGAGGTGAACAGATGTGTGGTAATGCTGACCTCATCATATATGATCAACCAGAAATAGAAAATATATCACTCAAAAAATGATATGTGTACAAATTAAAGAATTGGCATTCCAGATATGTATTTTAAATTAAACTGCAAAGCTAAACTGAGAATATGTGTATTTTAGAGAAACTGAATATATTCAACTGCTTGGTTAGGGTTAGCATTGTTATTTTCCCTCATACCCAGTAAAGGTGTAGCCGTTTCTCACTATACCATTTTCCTGTAATGGTATGGATTTAATCCTCTCTTCGATTTTAGGGGCTACTCTTTAATTGAATCATGGGAGTTATTTGTGTTTCACATGAGCAAAGTTGGCACACATCAGAGGCAGTGGACAAGCAGACAGGGCTATAAAGAGCATACACTTAGCCCTGAGCAAAATGGTAACTGGCTCTTTGGGACCTTCCACTTCCCAAAATGCTGAGGGCAGCTGAAAACATAGACATAACAGAGAGGAGTGATTTACAGTACTTATAAGTGGGAAGTGCTGATGTGCTACTGGGTCCTACTCTGACTGCCCAACAAGAGAGCCACACCAGAATAATCCACATAGTCATCTCCTTGTGCCCATCTTGGCTTGGTCCCTGTGATCAGGAGAGCTCTCTTTGCTTTTTTTTTTTTTTTTGTCTTCTGAAATAAGAATTCTGACTTGATTTTTCTACCCACAATTTTCCAAACAACAGCGCTGTTCTCTAAAGATATTTCAAGATAGATTTCATGCTTTCTGTCTGGGCAAGTCACAGGTGTAGTGATTCGAAGTGATACACATTTTTGTTCTTTTGTGAGTTGCTAATACAATACAATATGTTAAAATTTCCTGAGCCTCAATTTCCTCTCTACAAAGTGGGAAAAATAAACCTACCTAGAAGGGTTGTGAGAAGTAAATATGATCATATGTATAAAGTATAGTAAATTCTCAATACTTGGTAGCTATTGTTGTTTATATAAGAAGTAATCAAAATCATAACAGAAAGAACATAGGCTTGGGTATCAGGTACATTCCTTTGAAAGTTCTATCTTTGCCAATTAATAAGTTATATGATTCACTAAGCTCAAATGTTATATTATTGAAATTTCTCTTGAGTTCTTTTGACAGCAGAGAAACTGGGTACAAGTATTTCGGGGAATGCTTACAGTGTCAGAAGAACTCTTTGGGAATTATTTAAGAGCAACTCAGGAATAATTTTATAGTAGTTGTTAATTTTTGGAAAGTACTTGGTTGAATTTGGTCATCAATATTTTGTGATGAAGGTATGTATCATGAATAGTTGATATTCACTGTTGCAATAATAATTTAAGCTCATATAATGAATCTGTTCAAATCACTGAGCATATTTACCAAGATGTACACATAATTAACATTTTAATTCCCCTGAATATCTTATCTCATTATCCACACTGCTTAGGAAAGTATATTAAATAGACTCTGGCAACCAGCAAGCTTAGACTCTATCAGACCACAAGGACATTGCGTTTCTATTAGTGACCATGTGAGTTTGAGTTAACTTTCAAATGAGATTAGAGAAAGTTGTACATGTTTTTATGATTATACTCACTACAGAGAGCTTTCAAGGAATTGGAGTTGGAATTTGGACAGAGTGGGTGAGATTTGGAAATGGGTTCTTTTGTTTAGAAAGGTTGATTTGTTCTAGTATAAATTAAACATTTTCTAAGCCAACAAACTGGTAATTTTACCAATGTCCTTTCCACTTGTGCTCACCACTTTCACACCCTCTACTCAAGCTACTCTTAGTTTTAAATAGTTGAACTGCCGTCCAGATTCTAAGCTCTGATTTCTTTTGCTTGGTATTACTTCTTTTTTTCTGAGAAACTTATTTTAAAAAGAAAAAAGTAAATGTTCAGCAATAGGACCAATTGTCAAATAAACAAATATTCAAGTTTTGAGGTAAAATGACAGTTTCTGAATTCCCATTAAAATTCCCATTAGGACACTGAGGGAAAAAAGGTCAACTCATAACATTGAAAGCCAAGATTTACAATCAATCTATTGCCAGGATATGGGGACAATTTGTCATAATTGGTAAAGTGAAAAAATAAACGTGAACTTGGGTAGGACTCATTTCAATTCATGGAATTGTTGAGAAGATGTATATATTGACTCAATAAAAATTTTGAATTGAAAAGATAAATAAAAAAACTTTTGAAAAATTTTATCTCTTTAAGAAGTACTTCTGCCAATTGAGATGTACTAAAATTGAGACATTAAAAATGAGGAAATCTTTGTTAAAAAAATGGAAATAAATTTGAGTTAAGGTTTAATTAAACTAAGACTTAAATCTAAATAATAATGGTTGTTTCAAATTTGATAATAAAATTTAACAGAAAAGTTAAAGAAGTCTTAAAATACTGTGGAAATAGAAACATAATAATTTAATTGAAAATAGATTAAACTCACAGATTCTATTAGCTAAGATCTGAAAATATAGAGCAGGAGATAAAGAGAGGTCGAAGTTTCCTTAATTCCTTACCTTGTGCGGTGGGGCGTCAACAGCTATGCTCTGTCTGGTTTTTGTGTATTTGGGATCTATAGTTTAAATATTTAAAGGTAACTACTAGGGGAGTTAAACTATTCTGCACCTACTGGAGAATATAAATTACTGGAGAATATAAGAAAACATCAAGGTGAGCATTTTAAAACAGCATAAAACTATATAATGGAAGACCAAATATAATAGCTCTGTCCATAAAAATAAATATGTTAAACTCCTCAGTTAATATATAATGCTTTCGCTTTGGTTAAAAACTAAAGTGTGACTATCTTCTATTTATCCAAAGACAGAGAATTTTTAGAAGAAACGATGGTTAGGGTAATATCCAGACAAATACAAACAGAAAGAGAACAGAGATAACTAAATTAATTTCAGACAAATTTATTTTACAGGAAGAATTTATTTTTCTTTGATTTAAGGAAAAATTACAATTTTGGTAAAACCATAACAGAAAAAATAAATGAGGTAATCGTTGTTAGATATACAAGAAATATTGACAAAAATTAATGACAAAATTAAGAATTAATACTTTTAGAATTGAATATTGAATTTAGCCAATAAACAATTAAATAAAATAAAATAAGCACACTAGAATAAATCAGGTTACCTAATATCCATAAAGTTGAACTTTGTACCTTTTGAAGACTGTATTTTTTCTAAGAATTGAGAAACACTGATTTATAAATTTACAAATGTACAGGGTACATTCTTGGATAACATAAATATTAATTGAGTGAATGTTAAGGATGACAAATGGGCTAGAGAAAAAATAATTCTCTAATACTAAAAAGCTATATTTTAAGTAATAAAATGGAAGTCAGAAGTAATTAAATGTAAGCCATACAGCTAAAATGGAATGTAAGAAAAAACTCTTAGTTTAAGTCCTTTCATGATTAAACAGGAACTATTAATACAAATTAATTAAGGATTTAAATCACAAATTTAGAAAAAAACAAATACAAGCCTAAAGAAATTAGATGAAAATAATAAAACTAAAGACAGACTTCATTAAGTTATTTAAAAAATACATTGAAAAACTTGTTTTTTTAAATTACATTCAAGAATTTGTTCTATTAAAATATAATTAGTAAGAATAAAAGAGATAAAACCAACGTTGAAAATTATGGAGGATACAGATACTATAAATAATGTATCAAATTTTTTTAGTAATATCATATTAGACTCCAGGCTCTTATATTTGAAAATATAGTGAAATATTTCTGAAAACACACCAATTACCAAAATTAACTCCAGCAGAAATCAAAGATTAGATAGACCAATAATTGGAACAAAATAGTAAATAAAATTCAGATTATTCCCACTATAAAAGTTTCTAAAGTCAGATGAGTTCTGAAGACATACTTGTACATTCCATTGCATAGCATGGGGAATTCAGAATACTGTGAACATCTGATTTTAGAAAGCAAGCATTAATTTTGATTACTGAATATGGTAAGTTTAGTACAAAAATCTATGCATCTGACTCACAAATGAAAATAGAGTAGATATGGTGGCAGACATATTATTAATTTTATCCTTGGACTATCTCCATTCCATCTCTTTCTTTGTTAATAGAATTCTTATTTTCTTTGTGCCATAATCTTCTGAGCCCATGGTGATTAATCATGATTGGTCTAACTCTAAGAATGACAGTTATATTTCTTTTTGCCAGTAGTTCACTTTCCTAGCCTTCCCTACAGGATGTGGCTGGCTGATTGACCTAGGTCTGGCCAATGGAACTTAAGGGAAACTCTGCTAAAGAATATCTGGAAAAAACTGAATTGGTGTCCTAATATAAGGATCATATAGAAGAGGAAGTCTTGTTGGTGTTGTCTAGAGTAGCAGCAACCATTTTGCAAACATGAGGTGTCAAGTGTGAAAAACAAAGCCTTTGGCTAATGTTAAAGATGGTGGAGAGAGAGATAAAAAGAGGACCATGAAAGAATTGACTTGCTGACTTAGTCCTGAAATCACCTCTTGGGTTTTTCCTGGAAACTGAGATAAAACACCACACACACACACACACACACACACACACAGGGCATGCCATAAAACACCACACACACACACACACACACACACACACACACACACACTGGGCATGCCATAAAACACCACACACACACACACACACACACACACACACACACACACACACACTGGGCATGCCACTGCTGTTCTTGCAGGTTTTTGTTTTTATTTTGTTTTAACAGCTGGAAACATTCATCCGAAATAAAGGCAAAAATCCAAATTAAAACACTGGCAAAGAAAAAAAATCAACTCAT
Organism: Eumetopias jubatus; assembly: GCF_037043125.1. Taxonomy (NCBI): domain Eukaryota; kingdom Metazoa; phylum Chordata; class Mammalia; order Carnivora; family Otariidae; genus Eumetopias; species Eumetopias jubatus. The sequence continues at coordinate 95,479,135 of NW_028274807.1, read as the reverse complement.
CCAAAGAATCATTCACCATATTTTGATAAAATTATTTTAAACTGAAAAGTTACTTTAAGAAGCAAAGATAGTCTAACATTAGGAACTTTTATTAACGTAATAGCATACACTATGTCTCATGATGCTACAAAAATTAACACCCATTTCTAACTTTTTGAAATGTGAGTAAATTTAGAATAAATGTGTTAAATTTTAAGAATAAACTCTAGTGATTTTTTTCCATTGGATATAGTTGAGGCAAGCTGAAGTTACTCATTATTATTTTAATTTAAATATTGTTCTGGAAGTTCTAATTAATGAAATATGACCTGAAATAAAAACAGAATTATAAATTTTGAAAAGGAAATTAATACTGTTATTTGAAAACAATATAATTGTATGCCTATAAATCCCAAGAGGATACACCAAATTGATAAGAATGCTCATTAAAGTGTCCCTAGATCAAATAGGTATTGTCTGATCTAGCAGAATTAACAGAGTATAAATACTCCCCATAGAATACAGTGATGATAGCATTGATGTCTAAAATTAAGGAAATTTATCAAGATGAAAAAACTATAATGGACATGGAGTTATATCCAGGGAATACAGACATTGGCCCTGAGAGAAAATAATTTTAGTCACTAAGAAGGTCTGTTGTGCTTATGTTTATAAGGTTATTTTATCATCTTTCACCAAGACATAGGATAAAATATCCTTAAAAACATTTATCATCTTTCATTCTGATTTCATTTCTGCCTAATGAAATTCTGATAAATTATTTGGCTTCTAGATAACTTGATCCTATGAAGGGGTGTGTGTGTCCTATGAATAGAGTCTTTGAGTACTATCATAACTAATAAAGGGCTACTTCCATAAAAACACTGATAAATTAGAACTCTGATTAACCACAAAGAACAGGAAAGATATAAATTTTTTAACAAATGATGTTGCAAAAATTGGTTATATGAAGGTAAGTCAAGTGATTACATATTTGCATAAAATATATCAAAATGAATATCACATGGATTAAACAGAAAATTTTATTTATTTAAATTCAATTAATTAACATATAGTGTATTATTAGTTTCAGAGGTAGAGTTCAGTGATTCATCAGTCTCATATAATACCCAGTGCTCATTACATAAAGTGCCCTCCTTAATGTCCATCACCCAGTTACTGCATCCCCCTACCACCCTCCCCTCCAGCAACCCTCAGTTTGTATCCTATGATTAAGAGTCTCTTACGGTTTGTCTCCCTCTCTGATTTCGACTTGTTTTATTTTCCCTCTCTTCCCCTATGATCTTATATTTTGTTTCTTAAATTCCACATATGAATGAGATCATATGATAATTGTCTTTCTCTGATTGACTTATTTCACTTAGCATAATACCCTCTAGTTCCATCCACGTTGTTGCAAATTGCAAGACTTCATTTTTTTGTTGGTTGAGTAGTATTCCATTGGATATATATACACACACACACACACACACACACACACACACACACACACACATTTTCTTTATCCATTCATCTCTCAGTGAACATCTGGGCTTTCCATAGTTTGGCTACTGTGGACTTTGCTGCTATAAACATTGGGGTACACGTGTCCTTTCAGATCACTACATTTGTATTTTGGGGGTAAATACGTAGTAGTGCAAATTCTGGGTCATAGGGTAGCTCTATTTTCAACTGTTTGAGGAACTTCCATATTGTTTTCCAGAGTGGCTGTACCAGCTTGCATTCCCACCAACAGTATAAGAGGGTTTCCCCTTCTCCACATCCTCGCCAACATCTGTCCTTTCCTGACTTGTTCATTTTAGCCATTCTCACTGGTGTGAGGTGGTATCTCATTGTGGTTTTGATTTGTTTTTTTTTTTTTAAGATTTTATTTATTTATTTGACACACAGAGAGAGAGCACAAGCAGGTAGAGAGAGAGAAACAGGCTCCCCACTGAGGAGAGAACTCAACATGGGGCTCGATCTCAGGACCCTGGGATCATGACCTGAACCGAAGGCAGACGCTTAACTGACCTAGCCACCCAGGCACCCCTGTGGTTTTGATTTGTATTTCCCTGATGCCGAGTGGTGTTGAACATTTTTTCATGTGTCTGTTGAACATTTGGATGTCTTCTTTGGAGAAATGTCCTCTGCCCATTTCTTGATTGGCTTATTTGTTCTTTGGGTGTTGAGTTTGATAAGTTCTAGCCCTTTATCTGATAAGATATTTACAAATATCTTCTCCCATTCTGTTGGTTATCTTTTGGTTATGTTGACTCTTTCCTTGTGCAAAAGGTTTTTATCTTGATGAAGTCCCAATAGTTCATTTTGCCTTTGTTTCCCTTGCTTTTGGAGACAAATCTAGCAAGAAGTTGCTGTGGCCGAAGTCACGGAGATTGCTGCTGTGTGTGTTCTTCTCTAGGATTTTGGTGGATTCCTGTCTCATATTTGTGTCCTTCATCTATTTTGAGTCTATTTTTGTGTATGGTGTAAGGAAATGGTCCAGTTTTATTCTTCTGCATGTGGCTGTCCAATTTTCCCAACACCGTTTGTTGAAGAGACTGTCTTTTTTCCATTGGATATTCTTTCCTACTTTGTCGAAGATCAGTTGACCATACAGTTGAGGGTCCATTTCTGGATTCTCTATCCTGTTCCATTGATCTATGTGTCTGTTTTTGTGGCAGTACCATACTGTCTTGATGATTACAGCTTTGTAATAGAGCTTGAAGTCCAGAGTTGTGATGCCACCAGCTTTCTTTTTTGAAATTCTTTGAATATCTGGGATCTTTTTAGATTCCATACAAATTTTAGGATTATTTGTTCCATTTCTTTGAAAAGAGTTGATGGTATTTTGATAGAGATTGCATTGAATATATAGATTGCTGTAGGTACCATAGATATTTTAACAATATTGGTTCTTCCAATCCATGAGCATGGAACATTTTTCCATTTCTTTGTGTATTCCTCAATTTCTTTCAAGAGTGTTCTATAGTTTTCTGAGTACAGATCCTTTGCCTCTTTGGTTAGGTTTATTCCTAGGTATCTCATGGTTTTTGGTGCCATTATAAATGGGGTTGAATCTTTAATTTCTCTTTCTTCTGTCTCATTGTTAGTGTATAGAAATGCAACTGATTTCTGTGCATTGATTTTATATCCTGCCATGTTGCTGAATTGCTGTATGAGTTCTAGCAATTTTGGGATGGAGCCTTTAGGGTTTTCTACATAAAGTATCATGTCAACTGTGAAGAGTGAGAGTTTGACTTTTTTGCCAATTTGGATGTCTTTTATTTCTTTTTGTTGTCTGATTGCTGAGGATAGGACTTCTAGTACTATGTTGAACAACAGTGGTGATAGTGGACATCCCTGCCATGTTCCTGACCTTAGCAGAAAAGCTTTCAGTTTTTCCCCATTGAAAATGACATTCGCTATGGGCTTTTCATAGATGGCTTTCATGATACTGAGGTATGTTCCCTCTATCCCTATACTCTGAAGAGTTTTGATCAAGAAAGGATGCTGTACTTTGTCAAATGCTTTTTCTGCATCTGTTGAGAGGATCATATGGTTCTTGTTCTTTCTTTTATTAATGTATTGTTTCACATTGATTGATTTGTGGTTGTTGAACCAACCTTATAGCCCAGGAATAAATCCCACTTGGTCATGGTGAATAAACCTTTTAATGTACTGTTGGATCCTATTGGCTAGTATCTTGGTGAGTATTTTTGCATCCATGTTCATGAAGAATATTGGTCTATAATTTTCCTTTTTGGTGGGGTCTTTGTCTGGTTTTGGGATCAAGGTAATAATGCTGGCTTCTTTGAAAGAGTTTGGAACTTTTCCTTCCATTTCTATTTTCTGAAATAGCTTCAGAAGAATAGGTGTTAATTCTTTAAATGTTTGGTAGAATTCCCCTGGGAAGCCATCTGGTGCTGGACTCTTGTTTGTTGGGGGGATTTTTTTTTTTTTAAGATTTTATTTATTTATTTGACAGAGAGAGACACAGTGAGAGCAGGAACACAAGCAGGGGGAGTGGGAGAGGGAGAAGCAGGCTTCCTGCTGAGCAAGGAGCCCTATGTGGGGCTCAATCCCAGGACCCTAGGATCATGACCTGAGCCAAAGGCAGATGCTTAACGATTGAGCCACCCAAGTGCCCCTCTTTTTTTTTTTAAAGATTTTATTTATTTATTTGCAGAGAGAGAGATAGCCAGTGAGAGAGGGAACACAAGCAGGGGGAGTGCAGGGAGAGGACCCTAGGATCATGACCTGAACTGAAGGCAGACACTTAATGACTGAGCCACACAGGCGCCCTCCCTTTAATATTTCTTGCAGGGCTGGTTTAGTGAACACAATTTTTCTTTTAGGTTTTGTTTGTCTTGGAAGCTTTTTATCTCTCCTTCTTTTTTCAATGACAGCCTAGCTGGATATAGTATTCTTGGCTACATATTTTTCTCACTTAGCACCCTGAATATGTCAGGCCAGTCCTTTCTGGCCTGCCTGGTGTCTGTGGATAGGTCTGCTGCCAGCCTTATATTTCTACCCTTGTAGTTTATAGACCTCTTGTCCCAAGGTGCTGTCAGGATTTTCTCCTTGTCTCTGAGATTTGCAAGCTTCATTATTATATGATGAGGTATTGACCTATTTTTATTAATTTTGAGGGGTGTTCTATGTGCCTCCTGGATTTGCCTGTCTCCTTCCCTAGATTAGGGAAGGTCTCACCTATAATTTGCTCCAGTATAACTTTTGCTCCTCTCTCTCATTCCTCTTCTTCTGGAATCCCAATTATTCTAAAATTTTTTGCTTTACAGTATCACTTATCTCTCAAATTCTCCCCTCATCATCCAGTAGTTGTTTCTCTCTCTTTTTCTCAGCTCATTTATTCTCCATCATTTTGTCTTCTATATCACTAATTCTCTCTTCTGCCTCATTTATCCTAGCAGTTAGAGCCTCCATTTTTTTTACTGCATTTCATTAATAGCCTTTTTTATTTTGACTTGGTTAGATTTTAGTTCTTTTATTTCTCCAGAAAGGGATTCTCTAATGCCTTCTATGCTTTTTTCAAGCCCAGCTAGTATCTTTATAATCATTATTTTGAACTCTAGTTCTGACATCTTACTTATATCCATACTGGTTAGGTCCCTGGCAGTCAGTACTGCTTCTTCTTCTCTTTTTTGAGGTGAATTTTTCCATCTTGTTATTCTGTCCAGAGAAGAATAGATGAACGAGAGAATAAAATACTAAAATGGCAACCACTACCTCTGAAAAATATATAGTAAACAAATCAGAAGACACCCATAACCGAAAAAAAAAAAAAAGAGAGAAAATATAATCAGGTGAACAGAACAGAGCAATACGCTGGATCCTGTGTGTATTTTGGTCTGTTTGTTAGAAAACCAGATCCCAAAATTGTAAAGAAAGAAAAAATTGTATATGTATACAAATAAAATTAAATACAATGAAAGGATAGAATGTAACTGTAAAAATGAAAATTAAAAGACAAAAAAAAAGAATATGAACAGATAGGTGAACAGAGCAGAGCAATACGCTACATGCTGGGTGTATTTTGTTCTGTTTGTTCAAAGGAACTACATCCAAAAATTGTAAAGAAAGCAAAACATATATGTGCATATATATATATATACAAAAATAAAATTAAATACAATGAAAGGCTAGAATGTAACTATAAAGATTAAAATTAAAAAGGAGGGAGAGTATAATCAGACAGGTGAAGAGAACAGAGCAATACACTAAAGTCTGGGTGTATTTTGGTCTGTTTGTTAGAAGAAACTGCATCCCAAAATTGTAAAGAAAGAAAAACTTATATATGTACAAAAAATACAATTAAATACAATGAAAGGATAGAATGTAACTGTAAAAATGAAAATTAAAAAAGTTGATAAAATAAGAAATTGGTTGAAAAAGGAAAAAGAAAAAAATTAAGATTGAGAGACTAAAGAATCATGAGCAATGACCATGAATTCTATATACTATTTTCCCCTAGCCCTGGAGTTTTACAGTTCTCTGTGATCAGTAAACTTGGTCTTAGCTGGATGTTCTTGCTGATCTTCTGGGGGAGGGGCCTATTGTATTGATTCTCAGGTGTCTATGCCCCAGGGAGAATTACACTGCCCTTGCCAGGCAGCCAGGCTAAGTAATCTGCTTCCAATGTTCTATGTGGCTTTTGTTCCCTGAAAGCTTTCCCATCCGCTTTAGAGGATGAGAATGAAAATGGTGGCCTCCCAATCTCTAGCCCTGAAGCTGAGAGCTTGGGGCCCTACTCCTCAGTGCACCCTCAGGGAAAAGCAGTCACTCATTCCTGTTTCCCTGGTCTCCATCCGCACTCTGTCCTCACCCAGCCTGTGAAGGAACATTGCTATCTCAGGCATGTGACCCACTTCAAGTTTCCACACCCTACTGACTCCTGTGGCTTGAACCCGTGCTGCTCCTCCCGGGGGAGGGAGGAGGGTCTTGCTGTAGTTTGGCGGCTTGCCAGCCGCTGCTTGGAGAGTGGTCACCCAGCTGTGTGGCTGTTCGTGGTTTATGGCAATGCTGAGCTGGGTGCCCACTCCTGGGCTTGCTGATTGCAGCTGGCTTCCTGCTCTGATGCCTGGGAACCCTGCTGCACTCAGGTTCCCCTGGTCTTCCTGTCACCCCAAGAATCCTGAGACCACACTGTCTCACCTAGGATTCCACCCCATTTTGCCACCTGAGCACCTTTTAGGCAGGGATGTCCTTCACTGGAGCAGACTTCTAAAATTACTGATTTTGTGCTCCACTGCTGTATCTTCTGGTAGCTGGCTAACAGAGTCTCCCCCACCCCCTGTGGTTTATCTTCCTATCGCCTCAGTGTCACTTCTCCTCACCTCCTACCTTGCAGAAAAGGTTGTCGCTTTTCTATTCGTAGATTCGCAGCTATTCTTTTCTTAGATCTCTGGTTGAGTTCACAGGTGTTCAGAATGATTTGATAGCTATCGAGCTGAATTCCTGGGACCAGACAAAACCAAGGTCTCCTACTCCTCCACCATCTTGGCCCTCTAAACAGAAAACTTTAAAATAAATAGATAAATAAGTAAAAAGACTTAGAAAATTAAGAAGAGCATATACATGAATATTTAACTTAATATCCCAGGTTTAAGAAGCATTTCCTAATAGGAAAATTATTTCAGATGTGATGAGATCTTGCCTAGTTAGTAAATAATACTCTTTTAAAATGTATTTGAAATTTAAATGTCCCTAAGTAGACCAGTTAGACCAATTATTTTGGGAGGAGTGTCTTCTCTTAAAAAGTTAAAAAATAAAAGATATAATTCCAAATACGGTTTTTGCTCACTATCCCTCTTGGATTGGGGAAATGTAGAAGGATCGTAAGATCTTTTACTATCCATAGAACTCTTTGACAGCTACCCTTATGTCTCCTCATCATTCTTGTTTTCTTCTAGGATTGAGCAAGTCAGGGAAAAAAATCTCTCCCTTTCCATGAGTGTACCCTCACATCTCCACAGGCTGAGACCAGATAAACCTCAGTTTTTAAACTTCTGCGCCAGGACTTGCTAGGCTTCTGGAGCAGGGAGAGAGGGAAAGGTGGGCTTTCTGCATCTTAGGTTGGGTCAGCAGGGTATTCTGTGAGCTTCTCCCTGCCGCCTTCCCCCAGCATTTCCATATCCTCCTGTGTATTGCCTCCTTGCCGGTTATCATTGCATGCCACCTCATGGTGCCTCCTCACAATGAAAATGAAGAAAAAAATGACATGAAGAAAGGGGGTAAGGAAGTTGAGTATCCTGGATATAATCAGTGGTCTTGCTTGTTGCCTCCCCCACCCCCACACACTTAAGCTTTGCCTGAGAGAAAAGGATTTGTCTGGATGAAATTCTGTCCATATATGTCACCACCAGAGTCATGTCTTCCCTGTCCCACTCTGCCATTCTAAGTACCTTGTGAAGTACCTAGTACTTTGTTTCAGAGGAATGAAATGGCTCAGAATCATTCTTCATCATCTAATGTATGAAATACAGATTCAGGTATAGGAAAGGTATTTTAAGGGTATCAATATATAATGTATGAAAGTACAGGGTGTCTGAAAATTGTACACATAAAAGCAAAGGAGAAGTATACATAAAGAAAAAACTTTTTTAATGTCAAAAAATACGCTAGAAATAATATTAAAAGATAGATGAGGAAATGGAATCTGCAACATAAAACACAAGCAAAAGTTTATCTTAATATGAAAATCAATAAAAATAAAATGTACTGTTGGTGGGAATGCAAACTGGTGCAGCCATTCTGGAAAACAATATGGAGGTTCCTCAAAAAGTTAAAAATAGAACTACCCTACAGTCCATTAATCAAACTACTGGGTATTTACCCCCTAAATGCAAAAACACTAATTCAAAGGAATGCATCCCTATGTTTATTACAGCATTATTTACAATAGACAAATTATCAAAGCAGCCCAAGTGTCCATCAGTATATGATTGGATAAAGAAGTGGTACATATATACAATGGAATATTAGTTATAAAACAGAATGAAACCTTGCCATTTGCAACAACATGGATGGAGCTGGAGAGTATTATGCTAAGCTAAATAAGTCAGAGAAAGACAAGTACTGTATGATTTCAATCATATGTGGATTTTTTTATTTTTTTTTTAAGAGAGGGAGAGAGGAGGAGGCAGGATTAGCAAGAGAGGGAGAGAGAGATTCCTAAGCAGACTCCTCACTGAGCATGGTACTCAATGTGAGGCTCAATCTCACAACCCTGAGATCATGACCTGAACTGAAATCAAAAGTCAGATGCTTAATGGACTAAGCCATTCAGGTGCCCTTCATGTGAAGGCAAATTTTATAAAGCAATGTGAAATTTAAGAAACAAACTGGGGCACCTGGATGATTGAGTTGGTTGAGGGTCTGACTCTTGGTTTTGGCTCAGGTCATGATCTTGGGGTTGTGGGATTGAGCTCCACATTTGGCTCTATGCTCAGTGAGAAGTCTGCTTGAGATTCTCACTCTCCTTCTCTCTCTGCCCCTCCCCCCACTCTCTCTCTCAATAGATAAAATCTTAAAAAAAAGAAAGAGGGGACACCTAGGTGGCTCAGTTGGTTAGGCATCTGCCTTAGGTTCAGGTCATGATCCCAGGGTCCTCGGATCAAGTCCCACATCCAGCTCCTTGCTCAGCAGGGAGCCTGTTTCTCCCTCTGCCTGCCACTCCCTCTGCTTGTGCTCTGTCTCTCTCTCACAAATAAATAAAATCTTAAAAAAAAAGAAACAAAACAAATGGGCAAAGGAAAAGAGAGAGAGAGAGAGAGAGAGACAAATCAAGAAACAGACTCCTAACAATATAGAAGAAACAGATTGTTACCAGAGGGGAGGTGGGTGGGGGGATGGGTGAAATAGGTGATGGGGATTAAGGAGTGTACTTGCCATGATAGGCACCAGGTGATGTATGGACGTGTTGAATTACTATATTGTACATCTGAAACTAATATAACATTGAATGTTAACTAACTGGATTTGAAATAAAATAAAAGCAAGGAAAAAAATAAATAAAATGCTATGGACCAATGGCATAAATAGACATTTTACAAATAAAATTCAAAAGGCAATTTCAGATGTTTGAAACTCTTTAAATGAAGGGTGCCTGGGTGGCTCAGATGATTAAGTGTCTGTCTTTGGCTCAGGCCATGATCCCAAGGTCCTGGGATCAAGCCCCACATCTGGCTCCCTGCTCAGCGGGGAGCCTGTTTCTCCCTCTCCTCCCTGCTCTTGCTCTCTGTCACTATCTCTGTCACTATCTCTGTGTCTCTCAAATAAATAAAATCTTTTTTAAAAAAAGAAACTATTTAAATGAAACTGAAAATATTTGTTTAAATAACAGTTCAGGAAAGATAGGGTAAAATGGTAAGATCTTTCCTTTTTTTATAAAAAAAAATGTGTGTATGTATATATCTACACACATACATGCTTCCAGATGGTTAAAAAAAATCTGAACACTGTAGAAGGGGAAAAGAAGAAGATAAACTGGGTGCAGACGTTAAGTGTCTGCCTTTGGCTCAGGTCATGATCCCAAGGTCCTGGGATTGAGCTCAGCAGAAAGCCTGCTTCTCCCTCTCCCACTCCTCCTGCTTGTCTTCCTGCTCTCTCTGTGTCTCTCTGTCAAATAAATAAATTTAAAAAATCTTTAAAAAAAAGATAAACTTCTCTACCCTGTCAGTCCCAATCAATAGAGACGATCATCATTATCAGCACTTTTAGTTTTTTTGGTGATGACTGTTAGAATCTTAAAACCCCCATATCTTTATCAGCTTTAGACAGTATTTATCGACTTCACTTATGAAAAATGAGGGGTTTAAAACACCTAAACTTCCTGCCAATCATTGTAAGCTCTTATTATTTTCAACTCTTCTAAGTTTCTTGATTTATGACATATATTTAATGTTATTCATTATAATCTAGAAAAAGAGTTCATAGTCTTCATTACCTTCCCCTTCTCTTTCATCCTCTGCTTTATAAAATTTGCCATATTATTATTATATTGTCAAATCATAATATCTAAATTATCTTCTATATTTATTTTGTGCTTTGCCTGTAGATTGATTCCAAAACCTAAAAACCAGCAATATTATTGAAAATGTTATGATTCTGTATACATTCTGTGTGTGTGTGTGTGTATCTCTGTAAGTTTAATTGGACCCATAGGAAAAGAAATTACATTCTTTGTCTCTAAAACTTCGTTGCTCAAAGGACACTTTTCCAGGAATCAAGTTGTCATTGATTCTTTCAATTCTTTTCCATTTTCTTACCACTTTCTATTTTTTCTTCCTTCAGCTGCCCATGTTTCTTGTACCCTTGTCATCATCTTTCTTGGAATTCTTTTTGGTTTTGATGGGAGATCTGGCATATATATACATATATACACACACATATATATATATACACACACACATGCACACACACACACTATGTGAATGTATAATGTTTTCAGTGGAAAGCTTTCTGTTTGCTTGAATTTTAAAAATGATTTTTATTTTCCCCTTCCACTAATTTGGCAGGGTACAAAATTTTAAATTTAATATAATTTTCTTTCAAGATTTGAAAAATTTTGCTTTTTTTGTGTTCTTGCATACAGTACTGCTGCAGAGAAATTGATGATAATGCTGAGTATGATGTAAGGTATAATATTGATTCTTGTTGCTTTGTATACAATTGGTTTATTCTGTCTAGAAGCTTTTCGGATCTTTTCTTTCTTTGGAATTCTGAAATCAACAAGGAGTTTGCAGGTGTATGTCTATGTTTTTTTAAATTTTATTAATCTTGCTCAGTCATACGTGAGCCATTCCCATTCAAAAACACATGTCTTGGGGCACCTGGGTAATGCTGCCGGTTAAGCGTCTGACTTGGTTTTGGCTCAGGTCGTCATCTCAGGATTGTTGGATCCTGCTTGAATTTCTCTCTTCCTCTCCCTCTGCCCCTCCTGCTTGTGCTCTCTCTCTTTCTGTCTAAAATAAATAAATAAATTTTTAAACAAAAAACACATGCCTTTCTGTTCTGTTTTTATTATTATTATTTCTTTTATTTTTTTCTCTTTTTCACTGATTCATATCTTTCCTGCCTGGATGTTGTGCCTCTTGGGTTTTTCATTTGTGACTATTAACTTTTTATCCTTACTATCCATTTCTTTGTTATTTTGCTTTTCATTCTGTGAGACTCCCTTACTTTCATCCTACAGACCAACCCCCTTGGTTTTCAGTTGTTTTATTCTACCATTAAATCAACTGTTTTCAAACTCTTGGTCATAATGTGGGTCTGTTGAGTCCATGGGTCCTTTCTAAAAATATAAATAGAATTATCATAGAGATTATATGGCTGTATGGGGAATTATTATTTGGTGAAACTTTATACATATATATATACACACATAATGTATTAGTTAAATGTATTTATGGGTCAAAAAAGCTTAAAAGCTACTGAGTTAGCCTATAATTAGTTAGTTTTATTAAGGAATTTCCAAATCTTTCCCTTTTTGTCCTTGAATTGCTGCTTTCAATCATAGAAGGCTCTTCTTGATTTATGGATGTAATATCCTTCTTTGCTTTCTCTGAAGATACTAAGAATAGTTTTGGAGAACTACTGCCCCTCCACCCCCCACCGACTGGACTCTGTTTTCTCCCAGGTTTGTTAATGTATTTCTTTGTTTTGATTCTTTATTTTCATCCTTTTTGTATTCCTCCAATATCTGATGGTCTTTGTTTGACTATGTAGATTTATGAATAAAGGACTAGTTTAATTAGTATAGCTAGCTTGCTTGGAATTTTTTTTCTTTCTTTCTTTCTTTCTTTTTTTCTTTTCTTTCCTTCCTTCCTTCCTTCCTTCCTTCCTTCCTTCCTTCCTTCCTTCCTTCCTTCCTTCCTTCTTTCTCCTTCCTTCCTTCCTTCTTTCTTTCTCCTTCCTTCCTTCCTTCCTTTTTCTTTTTCCTTCCTTCCTTCCTTCCTTCCTTCCTTCCTTCCTTCCTTCCTTCCTTCTTTCTTTTTCCTTCCTTCCTTCCTTCCTTCCTTCCTTCTTTCTTTTTCCTTCCTTCCTTCCTTCCTTCTTTCTTTCTTTTTCCTTCCTTCCTTCCTTCCTTCCTTCCTTCCTTCCTTCCTTCCTTCCTTCCTTCCTTCTTTCCTTCCTTCTTTTCTGTTTAAATTCAATTTTCATGTAGTTTTATAGTTCTGTTTTCCCGACATCTATTGTATGTGAGATTCTACTTTCTAACTCTAAAGGGCACAGTTTGTTGATAGGCAGGGTATACTGTCCCATGATGCTTTTCATTGCCAGGTAGGGACTTTACTTAGGGAGTGAAGAATCTTAATGAATTTAATTTCTGAGTCAATGTATTCTTTCTTGCCATGTATTGTGGAGGCTTTTCATTACCTTAGCCTTATTCTTTTTTTTTTTTCTCTCTCAGGTTTTAACACCCATATGTGGAGCCTTCCCCTGGGAGATGACCCATTTTCTTAGGAGAAATGTTCCCTGGGGTAATCCTAAGGGGAAAAGTCACTAGCCTCTTACTGCAGTGGAATGGCTATCTGTCTGGTCCAGCCATTCTAAATATAGTACTTTAATTAATCTACTCATATGATATATCCTGGCTCCCTGTGTCATTGTACTCAGTGGCTTTGAACTTGAAGTGTCTACAGAGCTCCCTTGGGGAGAATCCTGCCAATCACTGGTGTTTCACGCTGTGGTTTTCTTGGCTCTGTATTATTCTATAATCAGATTACATCTGATTTTTATGTTTCAGGAATTCTTCAAATATATGCACTATGTTGATTCTCTTTCTTCCATTTTCAAAAATGTTACAGTTTCTTTCTTTCAAAAATATCTTGTATGTCTTTTCAATAGGAACTTGTGAGAGAGGGGAGGAAGGCACATGTTTGGTCTGTGCCTTAAACTGGACAAGCATAATGTTCCTTGAAATAAATTTAGTTTTTTATGGCAAGAACCTACAAACTCTTCTCACCCTTTACCCAGTGATACCACTTCAGTGAACAAATCCTGAGGGATATGAGCTGACATGCAGAAACAAACTTGTGTTTATATGGAATTATAAATACCACATAATATCAAAAATGTCATGTAGTAAGATAATTTATGTGAATTATGATTTACCCATCTGATAGCATGCCATGATAACATTAAAAATCATGGGTTTGAGGTTTATTCAAATTATTTGAAAAATATTTGAAATAGTATGTTAACTTAAAAACTGCATATAAGGCTGCATACATATAAGATAATCACAAAGCTATAAATAAAGAATTGTGTATATTTATACAATGACAGAAGAATCCAATATGTCAAACTACTAGCTGCAGTTAAATCTCGGTGGGGTCCTACTTATTACATTTTCTTTATTGTAGTGTTAAAAATTTTTTTTAGTTTATGTTATGAATTTGTATTATTTTATATTAATAAATTATTTAAAATATTTTAAAGATATATCACATTTTTATACACTTGGTCCTTGAGAGGGGAAGCCTACCTTTATTCTTTACATCTATCAATACTTCTCTATAATGTGACAGCATTTACCAGACATAATTTTGAAATTATCTCTTTGTGTCTGTTTCCCCAGTACAACCTGACTGTAAGTTCTTTGAAGGTAGGAGCAATATTACTGTGTGTGTGTGTGTGTGTGTGTGTGTGTGTGTAGTAGTATTTAGCATAGAATATGTGTTCAGGTTTTCCCCCATATTTATTCTAGCTTTTGTTTTTTCTGAAATAACAAACAGCAGTTTTCAAAATGTGGTCAGTGGACCCCTGCTCTGGGTGTTCTCAAGACCGTTTATGGCATTTTGTGAAGGCAAATTATTTCCATAATAATACTAAAGCTTAGTATTGGCCTCTTTCACTGTGGTGATTGCCTTGGTTGTACAAAGCAATAATGAGTGAAATATGCCTTAGCACAATAAGGCAGTGGCACTGTATTCATAGTCTCTGTATTCTTCATTGCCATTATACATTTATAGTTTAAAAAAAAAGTTTGCCAGTTTTATGTTAAGAATGATGAAACTGTAAAAATACTAACTGGATTAAATTAAAATTCTTGAATACACAACTTTTTAATATTCTATGTGATAAAATTGGGTATTTGCAAAAAGCACTTCTGCCTTGGTAAATGATCCATTTCAAGGGCAAGGTAGATCAATTGCCTGCAGTGTAAGAGACAATACAGAGTTCACTGAGGTGGCTTCAGATTGTACATTGCAACTAACCTTTAAGGAGCTACCACTTGTCAACTTTTGATGTAATGTCAAAGAACAGCATCCATAGTTATCTAAAAAGGCTATTAAAATATTCCTCTCTTTCTCTACAGCATATCTATGGGTAGCGGATTTTTGTTATATACTTCCAGCAAAACAACCTATTGTGACAGATTGAATGCAGAGACAGATATAAAAATTCAACTCTTTTCTTAAGTCAGAACATTAAAGATAGGTACAAAAATATAAAATATGACATTCTGTTTTTTGAACAATATATTTTCATCAAAATGTATTATAACATGTAACAGGTTTATTATTGTTATACTTAAATAAATTAATGACTAAAGAGCTTTTTAAATTCTCAGTTTAAATTTCTAATATGTTAAATACTGATCGATATAGTCCACATAGACAAAAACTCTGGATTCCTCAATAATTTTTAAAAATGTTGGGACTCCTGGGTGGCTCAGTCGGTTATAAGCATCTGTCTTCCGCTCAGGTCTTGATCCCAGGGTCCTGGGATAGAGCCCCACATGGGGCTCCTGGCTCAGCCGGAAGCCTGCTTCTCCTTCTTCCTCTGCCACTCCCCCTGCTTGTGCTCTCCCTCCCTCTCTCTCTGTCAAATAAATAAATAAAAAATCTTTAAAAAATAAAAAATAATAAAAATGTGAAGTATTCAGTATTTCCACAATGTGTTTCTTGTTAAATTATTATCACTATAAAATGTTAAGTGACTTGCCCCAAGCTGCATGCTGCTGGTGAACAAGGGCAGGATTTGAACTAATATCTGATTGCTCCAAAGCTCTTCTTCCTGTTTCTACATTCAATCCTTGAATGCTAGTGGGCTTTCCCAGATCTTTGTCAATATCTAATCTTAAATAATTTCTTGCTTGATTATCACTTTCATCAGTCTGGCATCCAGCAGGTTCTGTGTAATGATGGAGTGTATTTATGAGTAGAGTTTTGAGGAAATCTTGTACACATTTCTGAAATATCCTTGACATACCCAGCAGTTATCAACCATTATTTCTTCAAATAGCGTTGACTTTCAGGTATCACACCTGTGCTTATTCAGGCCTTCAGACACTCTAAAAACAATCTTTTCACTTCTTTGTCTCTTCTGAATTTGAATGTTATTAGTGAGCATATTGTTACCACAATTGCTGTTAACAGTTGCTATTGTAAGTTACAAGTAAAACAGGTATTGTTAAGTGACTCCTGTAATTTGCTGCTAATCACTGTTACAATATATCTCATGCAATATTAACAATCAGTACTGAAATTTCAAAATTCCTATATGGCACTCATTGTGACTGTTCCGTGTCCAGTGTCTTGTAACAACTACCTCTTGCTTATAGTTTCAGTTTTCATATGAGAATACACCAAATATGATACCCAGCAGTATGGTTTCTTTCCTAAGCCATGAATCATGCAGTTCCACAGCTACTGCTGGCTCTTCTGGGACTATCCCCTGTAGCTTATCCATTCCAGGTGGATCACTTGTTGTCTTCTTGCCAACCCCTTTCTCTGCCTGGAGTCTGGTTCAGTTCTCCTTTTGTGGCCTAGAGCTCTGCCAGCATTTACGGAATATTTGTCGTAATAAAAAAAAAAAGTCCTCCATCCTCAGGGTACATGTTGTCTTAAAGCAGAGACACGTGGGTGGGTCCCACTCATCCCCTCTGCCAGGCCCTCGAGGAGACCATACTCCATGACTGATTGACTTCTGAGAGGTCCTATTAGGGAATTGGTGTAGAAGTTTTGTGACACTGATTTTGAACACCACCGTGACATTCCAGATGCCTTCTAGGTAGTCTCCCACTTTGGGGGTAGGAATTTAAACTATCCTCTTTAATTTTCAAAAGAAAATGTCATCTTCACCATTTGCATATCTGATCTCTATAGAAAAAGGTATGGTACTTTGGTAGAAAAATACCTGTGTTCCAAGCATTCACTCCCTGTGACTTTAGTCTCTAATTGTCTGCTCTTCAGATTTTTCCTAAAAAAGTTTAGATGTCACCTTTGTATATTTAATTGTCAGTCCAGAGAGATGCTATGGAACCTAAATAAAGTAAATTTTCTCAGGGATTGACCATCACTTGTGTCATCTCTCGGGAGTCTCTTTTTCTTACTTTTACCCTGATGTATTTGCTTGCTTCTCAGTATCAACCTTTGCTTGCCTGGACCCTTCCCAATTGGTTATTTCTTGACCCTGACAGTTCCATCTATTCTTCTGGCCTCCTGATCTTGGATTTCTCCAGCTGGCAAACTTCCACAGAAAGATCTACTGGCAACTTTTATCCTCACTTTAGCAAGCCTGGTGACCTTTGTCACCTACAGTTCCTTATAGACCATCTGTACCATATCTGAGTTATTCCTGAATGTGAACGTAGAGGTGACAAATACCCATTTTTTTGTGGATCCTCAAGCCTGGGTAAAGTCAGACCCCCAGATAGCCATGTATATGGACCTTAGAGAAATGATTTTACTTTGTGCTTTAACATAATGCATTTGACTTCACTGAGAGATGACCTCATATGAAGGTTTCTGCAGCCTTTATTAGCCTATGAAAAGACCTTGCCCATTATTATTTTTATTATTTTTGGTCATCTTTACATAAAGATCCACATGATAAATTTATTTTTAAATATGCTGGGTAAAACTTGTCTTCCCTAATGAAATGGTATTATAGATTATTATATGATGAATAGTGACTAGTAACTAGTCTGTCATATTTTGTCTTTTGCATTGTCCACTAGGAGGCATAAAGCTTTTTTGTTGTGCTCATTGTGCCATAAGTATACTCAGAGTAAGTTTATTTAATACTCACCTATTTATTTTAAATTTATTAGATTCCTTAACTCAAGATGATGTCTTAAATTACTCTATGATTTTATGTTTTGCCTTATTCCAACAGATACCTAAGCACAGAAATATAAAAATAATAACAGAGAAGAACTACATAATAAAAAAAGGAAATAGTTATTGAGACCTTGTAGAGTCCAGAGAAAATAAAGGTAATTAGATATAATAAAATAAGCTAATTTTATCTGGGCCAGTGATAGGATAGCTCCAGATCATCTTTTCTCTGACACTTGAAGTATTTCCACCAGCTTCACTTCTCCCCTAGTGGCATTACAGTATTTTCTCTTGGACTCCTGATGAATGGATTCAGATTATGGCTTCTCCTCAAGGTCTTCCTGTTCTGGCCCATCCCACCTGGTCATTGGAAGGAGTGTCTTGGAAGGAAGAAAGTGATACTAAGTATTTTCTAAGGCACAGACCTAACAGACAATGCTGTGGCACTGATGCGTATAAAGATGTATATGAATAATGGTAAGTAGAGGGGTTTGGATCTTGTCAGTACTGGCTTATTGCATAGGGAGTTTATAGACTGAAATCCATTTTGTTTGTGTGTCATATTTTATTCATCTTTATTTGTCTTTTATGATTGCTTTTTATTTGTAGAAGAAACCTACTCCTTTCTTTTCTTTTCCTGTATGGTCACATCTTCTAGAGGGCCCGGGAGCTCCCTCTAAGGCCAGTGCTCTTAGATGATTTGTCCCAATGATCTTCATGTCATGGCTTAGATTATTTTTTAATTGATTATTATTTGTGATAAAGTGAAATGAGGGAACCTATTTCTAAAATATAAAGCTAGGACACACAAGAGTTAAGTGTTTATCAAAGCTTTCTAGCAAGGAGAACCAGAGTGAGAAGTCACAGCTATGAGTGATGAGTCTACTGCATATCTCCAGGGACTTGTGGTACAGGTTTCTAGCCTGTTTCTTGACATTTCTGTGGACTTGTTTGTAACCTTGGAAGTCACAGCATGGGAGAGGGGAAGGGAAAGAGGTAAGCTAAGTAAATAACAGTCTAATGCATACCATCTCTCTCTTTCTAGATGGAATTTTATGATTTTTAATGTATTCTTACAAAAGAAAATAAAAGTTTTAGAAATTGACATAGAAATTCATAGAATCACCATATATAAAATTATCCTTTTAATCTCATGTTATCTCCCATTATGTGTGTGTGTGTATATATATATATATATATATATATATATATATATATATATATATGAAAATATGTACATTTTCTTTTTATCTACCTCATCCCCACATCCCTCCCGAAAAATTTAAATTGTATTTTAAGTGTTCTGCTCTTGGTTGTGGCTGTTGCCATTTTCAGAAAATTTTTCATTAAATTTCTTTTTTAAATTTGTTGCTTTGAAAGGCTCCCTAGGGTTATGTATGGTGTAGGTATACACAATTATTATCTGCTGTCAGCAAAACTGAATAGCTGGGAGGGAATAATTATATACTCCCTGGTGCCATAAGGCACTTCTGAACATATTGCAATATATACTGGATTCATTTTAAAGTGGTTGTAACTAAATGAATCACAACCTTTTGGGGATAGGATAATAGTATATTAAGACTGTGTAAAGTCTGTAAGAAGTCAGTATATTAAAATCTGTCAGAAAAGGTCATCACTGACTACGGGTTAATATTTGTAGTCAGTGCCTTGACTAGTGCCAATATGTGTTGCCCTTCTCTTTCCCATGGCTCAAGGCAGGAAATGAGATCTGAAATTTCAGAGGTAGGGATATGAACCAGATTGCCAAATTATTCTTAGTGAAGATAAATTTTTCCTATTTTTTAAAATGGTTTTGGGTATTATAGTGTTGAGGTATAATATAGGGTTTTTTAGTCTTTGGACTTTTGGATCCAGGAAGAAAAAGGATATACCCTTTTTCTCTCACCCTACCCCCAACCAATTACCTTTGGAGAGGTATCAGCTGTGTTTTGCTAATGAGCATTGCCGGAGGACGTTCTGGAAGCTCTCGGAACACAGGGACTTGTAAGAGTCACAGTGGAATTGGACAACCTGTCAGTCTGTTTGTACATGTGCGGGTGTTTTCTTTGCAAGGCATGCAAACCAATTAGAGTGAGGCTCTCTTAGAACATTTTTGAGGGGGTGGACACTTCCTTTAATGTCTGGCATGAGCATCTGTTGTATTGGGAAGAGTGAGATCAACAATTTTTTTATCAATTTTTGGAGGAAAATTTAGGATGAAGGTAAAACCCAAGTTTTGTTTAACAAGGATTAGCAGAGAAAATTGTCTGAGTCCCATATCTCTGTACAGTTTGAAAGTTCAAAAGAATGAAGACAAACATGTTTCCTTGATCATGCTTTTCATTAAGTGCCTATTGTTTTGATAATGAGTTCATTATAGAGGAGAGATGTGAATAGTGACCTCTGTCCAGTCTGGCTCATGGAAAACAAATGGACTGATTTCCTTTGGGCAGTATGATCAATTACCAGTAATGAAGTTGAAATGAATGATCCTGATATGCCTTTGCACATTTTATTTTGCAAAGAAATCAGTGTCTTATACAGTTTGAGAAAAGACGAAGACCTAGTATTAGCACCATAATGTTCTGCCTTCCAACTTGATCCTTCCCAAATCAACACTTACTGTCACATAAATTCGACTGGTGCCTTGAGGAGGAATCAGGTGAATACAGGGTGGAGACAAGAGAGTTACATTTTGAAGGTTTCCTACTATGTGAATAGCCACCAGTTATAGAATAGGTAACTGTCAGCAGTTTTATTTTAATTCTTTGCTAGATGGAATCTCAGGGAGGAAATGTTCTTATATGTAGTGAAGGGTTCCTTTTTTCTGAATTGTGCAATGATTGAAAATTGTAGCTATCACTACTTGTATTTTTACTATCTACAATTATAGTAAAATGATGGCAATAATATTTAGAAGTTGATACTGAGGATCTATAAACATTTATTGCAAAATCTTGTGCTTAGTGTTAGAATTCCAGAATTACTGTCTCCACATCCCATTGAAAAGCCAAATAGGATCTGTAATAGTAGATGGAACCTGGTCATTATCATCTCCTTCTTTGTCGGTTTCCCTCTGACTAGAAGTGCTGGAGTTAGTAACTGCAATTTTCTACTTAGGAGATGTGGGACAACTGAGACAAATTTTAACTTCACTCTAGTTTTGTGTGTCCTGTCTGTTTCCTGCTTTGACCAAAACATACTTTGAAAAATTATGTATTTGCTTTGTTATAATAGTGATGCAAGGGGCACCTGGGTGGCTCAGTCAGTTAAGCGTCTGCCTTCAGCTCAGGTCATGATCCCAGGGTCCTGGGATCAAGTCCTGTGGCAATCTCTCTGCTCAGCCGGGAGTCTGCTTCTCCCTCTGCACCCCGCCCCCGCTTGTGCTCTCTCTCTCTCTCTCTCTCTCTCATTCTCTCTGACAAATAAATAAAATCTTTTAAAAAGATCTTTAAAAAATAGTGATGCAAAGTAAAAGGTCTATAAAGACTTGACTTCATTATTTACTTCTGATGGTTTGAGCAAGAAAATTCTGGGATCTTTTAGTTACTGATCCATCATTACCACAGGATGAGGGAGTAATATATGTATTGGTTTAATACTCTCATTGATAGGTGTATCTTACTAAAATTGTGAATGACAATGTAGCAGGTCATAGTGTTTTATAGTGAAAAGAGCTGAAAAACTGTCATTAGTAGGCTCAGTCTATGTCTTCATGGCTTTGTCACTTATTAGGTCTGTGAATATAGAGAGTTGTCTAGCTTTTAGAATACAGTCTCCTGATCTTTTCCATAAGATTAATGTACTATACTATCCTTGATATCACTTCTAACTCTAATATTCTATCTGTTAGTGATCCATAACTCTAATCATCCATTAAAATATTTAGTAGATGCAATTTATAGTCATGGGGGTACTGGTACCAGGACTTCACTTGTACCATCTACTAGTACAACTAAGAAAATTATATATGCATGGCAACAGCTCTATTTTTCAGGAGCTTACAGCCTAGAGGAGAAGACAGATGGGTAAATAACTCACTCTAATACAGTGTGGCAAATACGGGCTAAGACCCTTCTGCTTGTCTCCCTCTGGGATACTTGTTTAAGGAGGCATCTCAGCCTGTGGACCTCAGGGGTCTCCTGGGAACACAAATTAAAAAGACTTAGGATCTGACCCTCTGGAAGTTGGATTCTGTGTGGGAGTTTTCTAAATAGGCAAGGAGCTCATCCTGGAATAAAATAGATGCCTGACCTTTATCTTAAAAAGCATGTCAATTTTCAGAGTTGACAGATATTTTGTTGTGACCCTGGAAGGTATCCCCTTCAAAATGTCCTTTAACCTAACTCTGAAGAGATAGTTCAGTTTTATCAAGAGAGACAGTTGAAAAAAAGACAGCATCAAAAATGGCAGCCTTTGGAGAACCTAATGGAAGAGCCGTGACACCTTTGGAAACAGAAGGTTCCCTTTTCCATGAGGGCTGCATTGATGAATACAGAAGTTAGGATTTATGGCTCTGGAGACAATTCCCCAGAAATGAATTCAAGGTCAGTCCATAGGTAAGATGTGACAAAAGCTTCTGTTAAAGCTCTCAGGTACTATCCTAGCACAGATTAAAAAAAATTAACTTAACAGTCTTAAACTTTTCTGTGTATGTGCGCCATAGCCATTTAAGAGGGCTAAAGATCTTTTGCTCCTCCCAGCCCATTGATTCAACTTTGCATTTATAAAGTTTGCTACTATCCCCTATATTTTATCAGAATTAACATGCTATTAAATAGTAGGACATGCCATCATTTTAGGTATCACTAAGAAAGAAAAATATACCAAATAAACTAAGGCTTTGTTATCACTCTACTTTGTATGTACTGAAAGAGTTCTTTAAAGGGCCTCTGACTGCCAGGTGAGTTTTCTGGCTCGGTCCTACCCAACTTGAAACAAAGAGTCTATAATGGTTGTACTGTCTGAGCTGGTGTATATCATAGACAAGCAATGGTACAAAGATATCTACCTGGTCCTACAACATGTTTGCTTGGCATAAAACTCCCAAATTTACAGTTCAGGGGCTCTCAAGATTGGTTTGGAAAGGGAAGGATGAAAAAAAGAAATAGCTTTAATTTCACAGGGGGAGAATTGGGGAAGCAGTGACAGAGCAATTTACAGTCGCTTGAAAGGGCCAAACATTTGTGAGATACAACATAATTTCAGAAATACTAAAATGTAAAAAAATATATATATCTTAACATAGAAATATGTGTGTAGTGCAATTAATAGGAGCTTTATAATGTCACCAGGTATTGAATGTTGAAAGGCAGCTAGGCAACATGGGCAAGTGAAAAGTGACGGAACTGGTGGGCCCCAGTGCTCTCATGGCTAATGGTACATTCTCCTCGGTGAGAGAGAGAGAGAGGGGGAAGAAAGAGAGGCCAGAGAAGCAGGGAGACGCAGAGACTGACTTCTTCTTTGAGGACGAGTTTCCTGGGTTGATTTTCAGTCCATTTGGAGAGCCTAAATAGTGGTCAAGGATTTGACTTTGATAATCATTTGATGATTTAAAAGATCACCACATGCCTAAGAGGCATCTGGGGCTAGTGAAAAAAAGAGACTTAGGGTCTAAATGGTATGGTAGATGGAGGGTCTAAGTTTAAAAATTATTTTTATTTTTGTTAGAATTCATGTATTTCATTGACTTACCTCGGGTTTTACTTGAGCTGCCAAATCATGGATGACTTGATGGTATAAGATGATAATAATATATATTCCTTTTATTTTCCCCCTCAGTTGAGTAAAGCTCTTGTGTGTGTAAGAATCAGTTGGAGAGGGCACCTGGGTGGCTCAGTTGTTAAGCGTCTGCCTTCGGCTCAGGTCATGATCCCAGGGTCCTGGGATCGAGCCCCACATCGGGCTCCCTGCTCGGCGGGGAGCCTGCTTCTCCCTCTCCCACTCCCCCTGCTGTGTTCCCTCTCTCGCTGTGTCTCTCTCTGTCAAATAAATAAATAAAATCTTAAAAAAAAAAAAGAATCAGTTGGAGAACTGGTTAGAAAATGCTCAGTCCTGGCCCTGATCCCAGAGATTTTGGAATTCAGTAAAGGGCCTGGAATCTGTATTTTTCAAAAGCATCCTATCCCTAGTTATTTCTAATAAAGATGGCGCAAGTATTACATTTTAAGAAACATGCCCTCGCGGCTAATGGTAAATTGCTCTATTTCAATGGTCCTCTCTCTATCCCTAGCAGTCCTCAGTTAAAAGTTTCCTTTGTTTTCTCTGAGAATCCTCAGAAAGATCTCCCCTCCACCCCCAGGATGTCTCTTCAGTGGCAGATCAAGAATACATCTTTGGCTCAGTTTAAATTAGATGGATATTTCAAAAATATATATTAACACACATTTTCTTTGCATAAAAATGTACTTCTTCCTACAAGTTTTTAGGTTTCACATTATGGAGGCAAGTTAAGTGCCTAGAAATGCTTTTCATTACTTATTGCACACAGTCACCACTGGGCTGCTCAGTTGTGAACAACATTCCAACCTGCAATGCTCCTTAATTTTGGAGGCTAACAAGGTACCATTCACTCTTTTCTGAAAAAAATAACAGAAGGCCCATTTATGTGCTAACTTATTTACTTGGTAATACATTTGGAGAGGAGAAGAAATGCATGATGACATTTTTCATTGGATGACACATACATTTGTGATAACACTCAAGCCCACAGTGCAGAGTAACTAAGGTAGATGGGTGTGTGGTAAGGATGAAAGTATGTCAGTTGGCTTTTAGCGCATTGACAAAAGGTTTGGACCATTTGTGTTAGATAATTTGTGGGTTGAAGAAAATTTGTTTTCATTCAAGAAGGAAATGATGCATGCAATATTCCATACATAATTTGTTGAGTAAGAGATAATTGCAGTACACATTAACCAACTATTTGCATTTAATTAGCAACAGTCTCTGCTACTGTAATGTTTCTTTTAAGTAAATGTTTGGAAGTATGTTTATTTTATTTAGTAACTTTTTAAAGATGTTGCCACATCTCAATGCTTCTCAAAGTTTATCTGAATATCCTACTCAAGGAAAACATTTTCCAATTACTCAGTGTCATAGGCTTCTGTTTCCTCATCTATCTGAGGGCTTGCACTTGGTGACATGTAATATTCATACCAGCACTGATATGCAGCTGCAGTTATGTTTATGGTGTTACATTACATATTTTAGAATTGCAATCAGTTACAGTTTGGTTTGTGTTCCTTTTAGGAAGGATTCATGGGAATAAATCATAAAGCCGGGCATATCAAAGCCAGGATGTTGGACCATCTGCCTCTGACTTACCTAGGATGCTGGCTAAGAATGTGCATTTCTTTGGTGCTCTGGGATAACTTGTGTCCACAGCCCCCTGACCTGTTTATATGTTGAAGCCCTTACCCTCAATGTGACTGTATTTGTAGGAAGGGCTTTTAGGACATAATTAAGTGAGATCATAAGTGTGGGGTCCTAATCTGATATAATTGGTGACCTTATATGAAGAAAAAGAGAGATCTCTGTTTCCATTTGCACCAAGGAAAGGCCATGTGAGGGAGGACACAAGAGAAGACGGACATCTGGAAGCCAAAAAGAGAGCTCTTACCAGGAACTGAAAAAGTTGGCACCTTAATCTTCCCAGTCTTCAGAACTGTGGGAAATAAATTCATGTTGTTTAAGCCATCCAGCTTATGGTATTTTGTTACAGCAACCTGAGCTGACACTTGGCTCCACCTCAGTTTTACTGGATCCAAAATTCAGAAATGAGGTGGCATAAGAATCTGTGTTATAAAGAAGCTCCTACCCCTGACACATGTAGGCAGTCAATACATGGGGAGCATAGAGGAAAGGAGAGGACAGGTGGGGTTACAGCAGCAGGATAACAGAGGTTGGGGATTGAGGTTTGGTGGGAGTATTTGGTCTTCAGGTTTAAATGTTTGAGCATCCAAGCCTGCTGAGCTGGGCCAGGGACTTGATGATAGATTGTGGCCTCTGCTCAGACAGCCAGTCAAATGTTTTGATGGTATATGGAAAATCCTGATAACTTCTGGAAGAAGCCAGCCACACCCTGAGCCAATCTTGTTTACCAGAGAACATGAGCCCAACTGTGCAGCCACAGAATCTGGTAGATCCTAGGACTTTTTGCATTTCCTTCTCCTATTGGATTTGACACTGCAGGTGTCTCTGCAGATACCTTTTTGCCCTCATTTTTCAGGTTCTTAGTACCTTTATATTGTTCTTGACACAATCCTCTTAGTGTTTTGTGTTCCAGACTTTCCTTTTTCTATTCTGAAATATCGCCCTCTCTAACAAAAATTGGGGCATCTACTTATGTGTACACACTCACTCTCAACACTCTCACAATGAACTTGTCCTGACTGATTGATAAACTAATCCTTCCAAATATATTAATGGATTTGTAGATGATGACTTTTCAGGTAACTTATTTACATTTTAATAGAGAGCCTCAGGAGGCAAAGCCTGGAAAAACCAAAGACTTATTTTACTGACAAAAATTTCAGGCCATTTTCCTCTCAGATTGTCATGTAAGCAGCTGTCTCGTTGACTTAAGTCCAGGAACCACTTCACTCAGAGGTATAAATAAAACAGAACCAAACCAGTTCTATTCAAGGTCATAATAAGTGATAAATGAGACCTACTGTCCTCTGGCCCAATGGACACCTGTGCCTGGATATTGTCCCTTTCTGATCCTATTTGTTCAAGGGCCATGCTTTATAAATTCTTATTCTCTTTCTCTCTTTGTCCCATTGGTCCCTGTTTCTGTTCCCATTTAAACTTGATCAAATCTCCCCCCTTAAGACCCAATACCAGTCCTGCATGCTCTTCTCTCTCCTCTGTGTTCTTGAGCCAAATGTCTAGAAAAACGATTCTATGGAATCATTGTCCCTATGTTTTATCTCCTGCTCTTTCTTTAATCTGGCTTCTGCTTGCAACTCTCACCCTCTATACAGCCCCAGCTAAGGTCATCAAGGACTTCCCTCTTACTAAACTTAATTAACACTTCCTAATCTTTAGACCTTGAGAGGAATTACCTGCTGCTAACTATCCCCACATTGTCTAAAATAACAACACCCATGCAAACACTCCAAGTAATTGTGTGTTCACTGTGTGTTCACTACATCCAAAAAAAGAGAAGTTCTGGATTATAACTCTAATGGATGTAAGAATATGCCCTGATCCCTGATCTCTTTTCCCCTGCACCCAAATCTGAACATCAGAAACCACCGGAAGGAGTGGTAGGGAATTAAAACTAAGGGAGAAGGAAGAATGTTAATATTCCTCCACTGCTTTTAAAGATTTCCAGGTCCAAAGTAAGCTCCCACTTGGAGAGAGCAGTTATCATAGGGCAGCGTTTCCTCACTTTGGCACTACTGAGATCTGGGGACAGGTGATTTGTTGTTGTGGGGGTTTGTCCTATCATTGAAGAATGCTTAGCATCAGCACTGGCATCTACTGACTGGATGCCGGTAGCATCCCCTCTTTCCAGTTGTGACAGTTCAGAATGTCTCCAAATTGCCAGAAGACAGAATATTCTTCCTCTTTCATACTCACCCCCAATTGAGAACTACTGTTAAGGGAAATGAAGTTGGAGTTTTAATTATGGCCCTGGAAAAGACATTCAAATTACTGAAAGCAATTGTTCTGGTGACCAAAGCAGAGGGGAGAAGCTATAGGACCAGCAGAAATTCCATACAGTAGTAGAGGAACAAAGTTTAAAAAGACCCATATAAAGAAAAAATAACTATTTTTAGGACTGCATCCTCCTCTTCAATAAAATTTTTATACTTATTTCTTTATCTAAAAAGGTAAATATATGAATGTATATTCTACTTTGTCCCATATAGTTTTGCCCCACCTTCATTATTAATAGAATCTCTTTTCATTCTAAAAAGTGTCATCCACTTTGGTTGACAAATTACATGGTCATCAACTATCTATTTTCTCAACTACACTATAAGCATCAGGAGACAAGCTAATTCTTTCTTATGCACTGACGTATGCCCATGGTGCTGTCATTGTGGTGGTTAATTTTATGTTTGAACTTGATTGGCCCAAGAGTTGCCCGGATTAAACATTATTTCTGGATGTGTCTGTGAGGATGTTTCTGGATGAGATTATCATTTGAATCTATACACTCAAAGTACACTTGACCCTTGAACAACATGGGTTTGAACTGTGATGTTCCATTAAAATGCAGATTTTTAAAAATATAAGTACAGTACTGTAAATGTATTTTCTCTTCCGTATGATTTTCTTAATATTTTCTTTTCTCTAGCTTACTTTATTGTAAGAATACAGTATATAATACATATAAGATACAAAATATGTGTTAATTTACTATGTTATTGGTAAGGCTCCTGGCTAATAGTAGGCTATTAGTGGTTAAGTTTTGGGGCAGTCAAAAGTTATATGCACATTTTTTACTGCAGGATGGGTCAGTGCCCCTAACCCCCATATTGTTCAAGAGTCAATAACATGGGTGGTCATCATCCAATATTTTGAGTGCCTGAGTAGAACAGAAAGGCAGAAGGAGGAATTCCCCTCTCTTTGCTTTCTGCCTGCCAACTGAGCTGGGCCACTGATCTTCTCCTGCCCTTGGACTGGAATTTATACTGTCAACTAACTCCCTTAGTTCTTAAGCGTTCAGCCTTGGACTAGAATTATACCAGCTTTCCTGCATCTCTAGCTTACAGGTGGCAGATCACGGGACTTCTCAGTGTTTGCATGAACCAATTCTGCACAATAAATCTCTTCCTGTGCACATACCTGTTGGTTCAGTTTCTCTGGAGAACCTGCTTAATACAGTCATGTAGTGGTTAATCAATAAATATTGGTTGAACCTACATTAAAACAGAACTCACTTAATCATGTAATCTATCAGCAGGATTGGCCAGAGCCCTAAGAAAATGAGGCAGGTGTATGAACGAGGAGTTTCCCTCTCTCAACTATGTTGCTATTTATAAGTCCTTTTTAGGGCACCTGGTGGCTCAGTCGTTAAGGGTCTGCCTTCAGCTCAGGTCATGATCCCGGGGTCCTGGGATCAAGTCCCGCATCAGGCTCCCTGCTCAGCGGGGAATCTTCTTCTCCCTCTACTCCTTTCCCCTGCTTGTGATCTCTCTCTCTTTCTCATGCTCTCTCTCTCTCAAATAAATAAAATCTTAAAAAAATATAGAAGTCCTTTCTAGGAGAGATTGGAATTTTCTGGCTGGCTTTCAACCAAAGACTTTGCTAAATACAATGAGGGAAGCAGGCTGGTTACACACACAGTTGAATGCATTTTATTGCCGCTGCTCTACAAGTCTAATTATATTCTGAAAAGATCATCATTGTTCAGACTTTATACATTATAGGTAGGGCAGTTCACGTGTTTTTTTTTTTTCCCAAAGGGGAATAAATGAGCAAAGAATTTAGATTCCAAAGGATATTTCTTAAGCAAGAATCCAGTGCCAAAGAGGTGTGCCTTAAAGAATTGTTCTAGACTAACATCTTTGCTTCTTCATTCTTCTTTATACTCATACAGACACGTACATGCTCACAAAAACTTCTACTTTACCTTACCTGTCATTTTCAAGTTCCTATTTTGGTTACTTGAAGAAATTGAGAGATACTCTGTATTTAGGAATGAATCAGGGGTGATATATAATGTGACTGGTAGAATTCTCACATTGGCCTTTAATAAGAACAAGATGGCATAATTAGGATACCTTTATCATCTCTTTGAAGAAAAGCTTAACATCCTAAGATTGTAGTAATTATAGATCTGTACTAATACCCTGAAAAATGCCTTAATACCTCTAGAATTACTGATATGTTTCTTTCCAAAAATAATGGTAAATTTCTGGAAGCATTTATGATTTAAATAGATAGAGAATGAAATAATATTATTTTGGGGGCACCTGGGTGGCTCAGATGGTTAAGCATCTGCCTTCGGCTCAAGTCATGATCCCAGGGTCCTGGGATCGAGCCCTACATCGGGCTCTCTGCTCGGTGGGAAGCCTGCTTCTCCCTCTCCCACTACCCCTGCTTGTGTTCCCTCTCTCGCTGTGTCTCTCTCTGTGAAATAAACAAATAAAATCTTTAAAAAATATTATTTTCCCCCTGTGGCTGGAAGCTTTTGATTGTATTAATTTCTCATGCCCCTGTGAATCAGGTATTATTAGCCTCATTGTATATTTGAATAAACTTGGATTCTGAGAGTTTAGGATTTAAACACAGATCTTCCTGCCTCTGAGTGATTATATCTTCCAGTATTTGATTAGAAGTCTTTTGGCCAATAATAGAAGGTAAAAGAACAAATATTCTAACCAATTTATTGCATTTAATTATGCAGAAATCCTTGTGAACTTGAACAAATTTTGCGAACAACCCAAACATCTCTTTTTATCTGCAAAGTGAAAATGGTAAGAGTAACTTATAGGACTATTAAGAGAATAAGATTAGATAATGTACTTATAGAACTCCACAGAATCTCCGCACACAGCAAGTGTTCAGCAACTTTGATGCATTTTGATACCTCGGTAAATTATTTTTTATTTTTTTATAATTTTTTTCTTCCAGTTTTTATTTAAATTACAGTTAGTTAACATACAGTGTAATATTAGTTTCAGGTGTACAATATAGTGATTCAACACTTCATACACCAGCCAGTGCTCAGCGCAAGTGTGCTCCTTAATCCCCATCACCTATTTCACCCCTCCCTCCCCAGGGCCTCCCCTCCAGTAACCATCAGTTTGTTCTCTATAGTTAAAGAGTCTGTTTCTTGAGATGCCTGGGTGGCTCAGTTGGTTAAGCATCTGCCTTCGGCTCAGGTCATGATCCCAGTGTCCTGGGATGGAGTTGCGCATCAGGCTCCGTGCTTGGTAGGGAGCCTGCTTCTCCCTCTGCCTGTCACTACCCTCTGCTTGTGCTTTCTCTCTCTCTCTCTGATAAACAAATAAATAAAATCCTAAAAAAAAAAGAGTCTGTTTCTTGGTCTGCCTCTCTCTTTTTTTGTCCCTTTCCTTATTTGTCTTGTTTCTTAAATTCCACAAGGTGAAATCATATGGTATTTGTCTTTCAGTAAATTATTTTTAATATAAATAGGAAATAATTTTAGGACATTAATAATTCTTTAAAAATTATTTTGCTTTGTGCCATAATTAGATAATAAGAATCTGTTACTTTCACAGCCATATGCTAGACATCATAGAGAACATAGAGAATCATCTTGTCTGCTGTTGAACCAGTTTGGTCCTGATTGTGAAGATAAAACACACACATAAGTTAGAGAACACCAAGTTGTGAGATCCCATCTATAAGTGCAATAGGAGTTTGATGGAGGGAGAAGCTGTTGTGGGCCCAAAACTAAGATAGGAGTGATGTCATTACTGGCTCTGAAAGAAGCATAGAACATTGAGAGGGAAGGAGAGCGGGCAGGGGCAAGGGTGGAAATCATGAGTAAAGTTACGAAGATCTGAGAAACAAGGCCCTTTATGGAGAAATAACTAGACAGAGCTAAAGATACTGCCTTGTTGGAATGAAAAAGGAAAGAAAACTGGTTTTAGGTGGCTACCCTGTTAAGTGCTTTATAATTTTCCTTACAGAAATTTTGAGAAGTAAATTTGTAAATTAGGCTTATTTGAGAATTGCTGCCCATTTTCTCTATTTCTTACAACAACCCTTACAGTGGTGGAGCAGATGGGGGACCTGGGAGGGAGTCTGAACAATTAATAGTCTTCCAGTGTGGATTTTCTCTATGGTAAAGTAGCATATGCAAAAATGCAAAGATCACCCTCTGAAATGTTTTATATTTACATGTGAAATAGCCTAAATTGTTTGAAAATATTACTTGATTAATACACACCTCCAAGTAGCCTCCCTGCCTACTCTTTGAATATTGCTTTCACCAAACAGATGAGGAATCTTTGTTAGACTGATTAGACTTCTTTGTTCCTCTGTCCTGATATTTACCTATCACCGGAGTCTTCTAGTGCCCTTTGCCATGGGGGGAATATTCCTTCTCTTGAGATAAAACTTCAGAGAGATTTTAGTAAGTTTTAGGCCTTTCTACTTGCATTTATCTTATCTATACTTTCAAGTGTCCTTTTGTACCATCTTTTAGCAGCTTTATTAAGATATAATTCACATATCAACCTGATTTAAATTCACTCATTTAAAGTGTACTTTTCAGTGACTTTTAGTGCAATCATAGAATCATGCAGCCATTACCACAATCAATTTTAGAAACTTTCATCGCCTCAGAGAGAAACCCTGGACCCTCGCTCACTCCTTCTATCTCCTCAGCCCTAGGCAACCAAGAATATTTCTATTTCTATAGATTTTCCTACTTTGGACATTTCATAGAAATGGAATCATATAATAAGTGTCCGGCTTCTTTCACTTAGCATAATGTTTTTAAATTCATCCCTCTTGTCACATGCATCAGTACTTCATTTCTTTAATATTTCATTGTACAGAAACACCATATTTTACTTATCCTTTCATCAGTTCTGGACATCAGGGTTGTTTCAACTTTTTGGCTATTATGAATAATGCTACTGAGAACATTCAAGTGCAATTTTCGTGTGACCATTTTTAAATTTCTTTTGAGTATATTTCTAGGAGGGGAATAGTTGGATCACATGGCAACTCTATGTTTAACCTTTTCATGCCCTTTTGAGCCTGGAGCTGGCTTCACGATATGCCTAAACCTGGCATGCAAATCAAAGCACCTCCTCTCAAATGCCCTTGTTTTGCTTGGCTCCATCTTAGGCCTTCTGCTCTTCTTGTACTCATATTCTCCTTTATGTCTTCATGCAAGTCCAGTGGTTAGAATAGCACCCAAATGCATATCTCTAGCATAGACTGCTTCTCAGGACTCTAAATCTTTATATCCAAATGCTAATACCAGTTCTTTTTGAACACTCTACAGGGACTTCTAAATCAATCTTTTATTCTTCCCGCTGCCACCGTGCTCCTTCTCCTGTATATTCTAAGTGGGTGAATGACATATCCTAATAAGAAATCCAATAGCCATACGAGGCTCATTCTTTCCCTTATATAATCCACCCCCAAACCCTATTGATTCAGCCTCCTAAGCATCATGAATCTGTCCCCTCATTCCATTCTCACTGTTACCACTTTGCTTTAATCTCTCCAGGCTTCTCCATGCAGTAGCCTCTTACCTTATCACTGTGCAGATCATCCCCTTCTTCCTCCATCTGTTTTTCCCAAGGCTGCCAGCAGAGTTGCTCTGAAGCACACATCTAATCCTATCACTCTGCTGCCTACAGCCTCTCAGTGTTTCCCCACAGTCTGTAGAATAAAAAAGCAAACTCCTGGGCTTGGTGCCCCAAACCTCTCATAGACCCTCAGAATCTCTTGAGCTTCTTCTTTGATTATTTCCATCCCATGTCTAGAAACCAAATTCTGTAGAGGCCTCCAGATGAGCTGTGGATATTTTAACCTTCATGGCTTCACATCCCTTTCCTCTAGACTGTCCTGTCTCTAAGCGCCTTTGTGGTTAAACTAAATTCTACAATTCTTTGTGGGACAAACAAATAGACGTGTATTATAAAAAACAGTATCTCTTTTGTTCTTCAACACATCTTGGGCCTTTGGAAAGAGTTGTCTATAATCTCAGTTTGAATTGGTTTCCTTCTCAAAGCATCTTACTTTCTTTCATCACAGATATTACTGGGCTATATTTTAAGTGTCCCTATACTAGCCCAACTTCCTTAAATCACTGTTAGTTCTTTGAGGTATAAGACCACGTCTGTTTTATCTTTGTCATCTCAGCACTCTGTACAATAGTAGGTACTGAACGATATGTTGAATGAATGCATGAATTCTATGTCTGAAAATTTTCCAAGAACCCTCAGATCTTATATGTTTCAGATTCCCTGCCTGTGTTTCATCTGACCCAGCTTCTTCCAGGCCTGGAGCTACTGACAATATTAAGTACTTGATATGCAGTACTGGTGGTACTCATTCTGACGGCTTTTTCTTATGCCTGCGCTCCTGCTAGCTGTTAGCTTTTCTTTGCTTTCTGGTTCTCATGGCTATTCTTGCTGTTTTGCCTCAGATTTGGCAAGGATGGCTGCTTAGACTGATTTCCAAAGGCCACAAGACCTGAACTCACTCTATGACTTGTGAGGGCTCTGTGTGTACCTGGTCTTCATGCTGTGACCTTATTATTCTATGCAACCCTGCAGGTGATTCTCTTTGCACATGGATATAATGGAAAATGAAACATTTGCCTCTATAATGGCTATTGCTTAATGGTCAAAGAAAAATCCAAATATTTTTTAAGCTTTCTATAAGTTTCTTTGAGTTTTCCTTTAAACACTTGAATTTACTAGTTACAACTTTAAAAAAGGAAAGAGAGTGGAGTGATAGAGGAATTCAACCCCTGCATACCTCTTTTCCCACACATAGTTCTGAGAATCACTTTTTTAAACATCTGCTTTTGTTGTATGGAAAATGGCTTTTATTTCAGTATTTCCCATGGGGCTTTCAGTTCCTTTTATTAAAATGAATGTATTTGCAGTTTGGAGGAAGAATTAATAGGGCTGTCCTGTTGAATGTTGTATGAAAGAGTGAATGCATTAAAGGCAGAAGAAGCTCTTGCTTGTATACATGTAAAATGTGAAATATTGTACAAAAAAATAGCTGACATATAGTTCCAAAAATGTATTACTAGTCAGTTAATCTAACAAAATACTTCATTTTTTTTGATCATTCTAATTGTGATTGGTAGCTTTAAAGTCCTTTGTATTTGGAGATTAACATGAAAAAGCATAGTAAAAAACTTAAGTTTTCATACAGTGTCTCAAATAGACAAAATAAGTGATTACATTGGTGATTGTATTAATTTAGTGTTCACTATCAAAAAATGCTGTATTTCTCGTGTCTTTATCTCTGGGAAGTTTATGGTTTAAAGACATTTTTAAAGATTTCACACAAAAATTGGAGACCTGTTTCATAAAGCAAAGACAGATAACTGTTGAAGGGATTAGAAGTAGTTACCCCACAGAATTGTTTTCAGTTTTAAATACACAATTTTGAAGAAAGATAAGTTTTCAAGCCTACCAATTCTCTCAGACATTGCCAATAAGGCCAAGTCTGGGGAAAATGAAAGCAAAAGATATAAAAGAGTAACTTTCATAATGAGACTTTGTTTATTCCCGGAGATAAATGAGATTCACAGATGGGTACGGGAGATATCTGCATTAAGTGTAATACCCTGAATGGCTGGTTTGTAATTTGCTTCAGAGATTTCCTTTTTGAACATCCGAATTAATTCCCAATTCTGTAAACTTTCACAGGTTGTTTCAGAATTATTTCCTTCATTACTTGTAAATATGTTTCTTGAGATTACCACCCAGCTAGTCTTAAACTTAGAAAAATCAAACAGAATCTGTTTTCCAAATCTGTTGAAGAAATCAAACATTCCTCTAAGTTCTGTTTGTGCATCACTCCATTCTCTGCTGGAAGAGTTACGTTAGGAGAGAAGTAAGGATTGGAGGCACAGATTGATTGCCTAGGCTTGTGAACCACCCCTTATCGGTTATCATAGTGGGAGAACCACAAGCGCACCACAAAGCCAGTGGGGGTTGAGGAACGGTGAGGGGCAGAGAAGCAGCGGCTTCTTCTGTTTTGTTGGTGATTGTCAAGTGGAAGTCTGTAAATACAACTCAGGGTGTAGAAAGAGTCAACACGTACTTGACTTTTATGGCATAACATGTGAATACAGAACACATTGGGAAAGATGTTTTATGAGACGGTAGTCTTTTGATGGAAGGCAGCCCTTAAATTTTATGCTTGGCTATATAAAAGGAAATAAACTGAAAGACCAAATCATCTTCTAAGTTAGGAGCAAATACTTATTGAAATGAAATGGTTTTCCTTGGCACTGGGGTTTAAGCAATGAAGCAAGGCTCTCAGAGGGCTGGGTTAGATCTTTTCCAGTATATGGACAATAGCAAGAGATGTTTTGTTTAGCTTCTGAGTAGGTTTTCTCTCTCTTTTTATGTGTTATTGTTAAATACTACTTCCTGTCTGTTGTATCAAAATGGATATGACTGTCAATGATTTAGTTCATACCACCGGTGGTTGAAGCTTGATGTAGGAATATTCACTTAGATGAAATAACAACTCTGACTCTTCTTGTTGAAAACAAAGAATAGGTTATCAGGCACGTAAGTAGTATACCAGGGGTTTGAAGGATATTGAAAGTTACTCCACTCCTCCCCTTTCCCAGCCAATATTTCACAGTAATCTGAGGTCTAATATTCCCAACATATTTACTTATTTGCTCATTTATTTGCAAAACATTTATATAGCACTTACTGTATGTCAGGCACTGTTCTAAATACTTAAGAGAACTCAGTGAGATAGATACTCTTATTATCATTAGTTTGCAGATGAGAAAATGGAGGCAGAGTAGAAAAATATTATTTTCCCAAGGCTACACTCTGTAAATATTGGAACTCAGGTAAGCTGACTCTAGAATCTGTACCTTCAGTGACCAAGCTATGTACTTCTACTTCTCCGAGCTAAGAGTTTATACACACAGGCTGTTTGAAAGATGAAAATACTATGGTAAAGAGGAACAATATATTAATAGCTATAAATACTCTAAACAGTGTAAGAGTCTTGTGAAGAGCTGATGGGTTTTCCTAGAGGGGAGCTGAGACCTAGAAATTTAGTGGAGGAAAGGAGGGGTGGAAAGGTTTAAAACTCAGGCAATAAATGGAGCAAGAAGGCTTCAGAAAGGCCCTCAGTATATGTGGGAAGGGGAGTTGTAGAAAGTCATATGGGTGAGCTTCTGAACAGACTTGACTGTTTTAGAATACTAATCAGGTCTAGTCACCCTAATCAATTTCTAATTTTGTCTACTTTTCATTCTGTTTTTTGTTTTCCTCTTTTCCCTCCTCCCCTCTCTTCCTCACTTCCATCTTCCTC
The DNA here is from genome assembly GCF_037043125.1 of Eumetopias jubatus. NCBI lineage: Eukaryota > Metazoa > Chordata > Mammalia > Carnivora > Otariidae > Eumetopias > Eumetopias jubatus. Next base: position 95,442,584 of record NW_028274807.1, on the reverse strand, counting down.
TCCCTTCCCTTCCTCTTTCCCCTCTTTCTTCTCTAGTTAATGCCATGGTCATATATTCTATGTAGCAATCTAAGATTTTTTGTTTATTGAATCCAAATCACATGCACTCCCTTCTTAAGCACATTCAGTGTGTTTTAGACTGAAAACTGATGGTCCTTTGGTGAATCCTGGCCCACATTGGTGTGTGGATGTGTTAGTCCACATACTGCTCTACTTGTGTTTTTAATTGAGTTAGTGGCTATATCAGCCAGCATAAGCTTTTTATAGCAATCACAATCACACAGACACACACACACACCTCAGTAGTTTAAAATAACAAAATTTTATCTCTCACTCATGCAGCACATATATCACAGGAGGACAATTGCACTGAATTGCCTTCACTCTGGACCTGCCTTGATAAAGCAGCCACTATCTGGGATATTATTAATTGCTATAGCAGAGAGGAAAGAACTTTGGAAGGTCATACACCCACAATTAAAAGCTGGCTTACAAATCATTGAACAGAACTGGTCACATGACCCCATCAAGACACAAAGGAACCAGGCAGTATACTTCTACAGTTTGGACAGAAGGTGAAGAGTCCATGACGTCTATAGTTGCAAGCATTTAAAATTCAGAAGAATTCACATAAAAATTGGGATTTTTTTTTTTAAATCAGAGGATTTGACATCACTCCCCAGTCCCTACTAGGAACAGTTGGTTAAAGCTAAATAGTAAGTGTCTTGTAGATATAAGTTATGTGGCAAGTCTCTCACTTACTAACTCACCCAAGTCATACTGATTAGGTACCTGTAACCATACTTAATTGTTCTGGCACTGCTCTTTTTCTTATAAGAGGGGTTAAGAGGGAAGTATTTGTAGCCACACCTATCAGAAGTAGAAAAATAAATGATTTAGAAAAAGAAAAAAGCCCAGGTTTGAAGAAGAATGGAATAGTGTGTGCATGTGTGTGTGTGTTTTGTTTGTTTTGTTTTGTTTTTTGAGGACGCTAAATAATGTTTCTGGCTTAATATTTATTTAATCTGAAAAAAGTCCTTGTCAAAATTTATTTGATTTGTCCCTTTAAATTATCCACTCAGTCTAAATAAGTCTAAAGATGGGGTACATGTGGATTAATTAATTTTGTTCTTAACACATCTTTTAAAGTTTCACTTGGGGCTTGGGTTTAAAAGATTATTATTTAATATACATCATTTGTTGCAAACAAGAGTTCATAGTAGTTCAGATTTGAAAAGAAAAAAACCCACATTGAAGTTAAAAATAAACTACCTGTATGATGTCTTGCTTTTTTCTACCTGCTATTTTACATATTTTTGAGGATCTTATTTTCTCTAGGAAAATTCATTTACATTCATATTGAAAGGGTTCAGAAAAAGCCTCCCCAGAATGTGCTATTTTGGCATGTGGATTACTTTGAGCTGAACTCAATCAAGGCCCAAAACACTCAGGAATAGCTTTTACTTCTCTCTTACCTGCCTAAAAGAATTTAGATGGAGGGCCTGGTCCAGGAAGAGAACTATCATAAGAGGTAACTCCAAGGAAATGAGCTAGGTGATAGTATACTGGGGAGAAGCTCAGGAGGGCCTGGAGATCAAATTTCTCTCTGTCTCATTATCTCTGTATGGCATGGCAAACATTTACTTACCAAACATTTGTTCTTCCCATTTTCCTGTGAAATGTCTTCCTTCCTTTTGAAGTTTCAGACCCCTTCTTAGTTCAGGATGGCATATAAACCTCAATTGCCTGACTGCCCATGGGTCTCCTATTTTATGGGGTTTCTAGATGTATGTGAATAACTTTGTTTTTCTCCTGTTAATCTGTTATATGTCAATTTAATTAGTAGACCAGCCAAAAGAAACTAGAAGGATAAAGAAAAAATTTTCCTCCCCTAAAATATACATTTCCCTCTTGAGATATGTAATAGGGAAAGAATTGAACTTACTCAGTATTTACCAGCCATACAAAACAATTATTAATGTAAACTCAATGTGAATTTTGTTTAAAACATAAATTGGCCAACTTAATGTTTTTGCAGTTTAGATTAATCATTTTTGGGATTTTTGAATGCATGGTTAGAAGTAAGATGAAAAGATTTTCCAAATGGCTCTGGATACTACTATAACAAAATACCATTTACCAGTTCATAGCAGGGGGTGATCAATTCTAAATGATCTACATTTCTGGAATTGGTTTGAAGAGTCTAAAATTTGATATTTCACTTACCACTATTGTGAGAAGACCTTAACGTATTACAGAGGACAAACATATATATTTTTAACCTTTTACTATTAAACTGGGATGAAATATGCTATTTTACTCTGAATATGAAGTGTCATACTTTAAAGTATATTAAAATTTAGTTGGCTCACTATGTATTGCCAAATCATATGAATGGCCATGGACAGCTGAGTGAATAAGTTTGAGGAATGACAACTCAATGTGTTATTCCTTTCGGATGAAAGCTCTAAAAGCTCACTGCCTAGTCTACTTTTAGAAGTTAATATAAGGTCAATCTATTTTTGTATTTCAATTGTACTGAATTTAAAATGCCAGGTTTCATCTAGCTCTTATGGTAACTTTTAAGTATAGCCATTTCCCAAAATATTTTCTAAAGTGCATGTAAAAGCCTATTGGGAAAAAAAAAAGTAGATTGGCTCTTGTGTAGGTTAATCGAAGTATGGATAGTTAAAAATATTCTCCTTGAAACAAGGTTGTTATCATTTTGGATGAAAGTACATCTAGTGAAATGTGATAGATTCTAATTTTTCTTTTGCTAAGAGAGTAGAATTGAAATCACAGCATATTCAGGAAAATATAAGTATCCACAGTTTCTGGAGGAGAGAGGATTTTGGGATGGTGAGCCCTCTAAGAATTTTTATCATGTACAAAATAAAAAGAAAAACTCGTTTTCTGTGTCCACAACACTTCTGACACCAAATGTGTGGGGGTTTTCTCCTCATGAACCAATTCACTAACTCTCTGAACACCCATTGGGTATCCTACAATTGACTTCTGGCACTATCTGGAGTTGGTGCAGACTTCCCAGATTAAGGGCTCAATTTCAGAAGGCTGCTCCTCACTTCTGATGCAATCTGGAGTCCTGTACTTCTGCCTGACCTGTTATAAATTAGGGATTCCAACGCCCCCCTACTTGGGTTTGATAACTTACTAGAATAGCTCACAAAACTCAGAAACGTGCTTTACTTACTATTACCAGTTTATTACAAAGAATACAACCCAGGAACAGGCAAATGGAAGAGATGCATTGGGTAGGGTATATGGGAAAGTGTGCAGAGCTTCCATGCTCTTGGGAGGCACACCACCCTTCCAGCACTCCATGTTTTTATCAACTTGGAAGCTCTGTGAATCCCTATATTTAGGGTTTTCTATAGCTTCCATTATGTAGGCTAGATTGATTAAATTATTGGCCATTGATGAGTGAACTCAATCTCCATTTCCTCTCCCATCCCCTGAGGTCAGCCATACAGCTAAAAGTTCCACCCTTCTAATTACCTGGTTCCTCTGGCAACCTAGCCCCCAACTCCAAGAGTCACCTAATTAGCATAAACTCTGCTATAGTTGAAAGGGGCTTATTATGAATAACAAAAGGCACTCCTCTCACCCCTATCACAGAGGAAATTACCAGGAATTTAGGAACTATATGCCAAAGAAGACAAAATACATATTTTTAATTATATCACAATAAGACAGTTACATCATCTTTGCCTACTAAGGATAGTTTGATTATAATATAGAGAATTCCTAAGCAAGCATTTGTTTCCTGTTGTTTTTTCCACATATTTATTATCACCCGTAATATCCTATGTGCTCTTTTTTGCTAAGTACTTGCTTTTTTCTCCATCAAATTTAGTTTTCTAATTTCAGCATTTTGATCTGTGTTGAATTTCTTGTGATATACATCCTTACTAGTTTTATGAAGTGCACATAATCTCTTGATAGGAACACACACCTTATTGTAGTATCTAGGATATAGTCTAGAAAATCTTGAATCTTCCTTTTTATAATTTTTCCTTACTTTTCCTCTGAGATCTTTAAAATTTACTTTCCTGAATTTTGCGTCTTGTGTCATAGGTGTGATACACTACTTAAATCCTGTACAATGGTGTGATCATTTTCTCCCAAGGTCTCAACTATTTCCTTAGCCACACATTGAATCAGAATGATGTTGAGAGAGGTACTTCTTGCTTTTTCAACTTACTGAGAGATTAAGTTGTCAGGCGAGGCAAGTAAAGCATTTATCAGATCTACTCCTTTTGGTTGGATGAGAGCATCCTGCTAGTTTGAAGGCTTTTTTTACTTGGCGTCACGTCTGAATTCATTTTCTTTTCACTATTAGGAAAGCACTATTGATACAAACTCTTGGTTATCCATCCTTCAGCTATCTGTAGCCTCGTTGCATAGTGTGGTGCCTGATAAATAATCAATAAATTTTTGTTGTATAGTATAATAAATGATTCTAGCCCAGTCTTTATGTACTAAGGTCTCTTCTGTTTCTCTCCTTATTCTTACCCACATGCTGCCTCAATGTTCTGCACTCAGGTTTGCAGATATCAGTACCAATCTTCTACATGTCACACAACATTATGTACAAGGTGCCCTCTTTTTTATTGCTGTACTGAGTCACGAGTCCTCTCCAGTGCGTTATAGAAACCAGTGAGAGTTTTACTAACAGCATTATGTTTTCAAATTGATTTCATTGATTATTCATATTCTGTACATTTTCATTCTCTTGTTTCTAGTTTTAAGGGTCACACCTGACCACCTTCCAGTTATTTGTGTCTGAGAATGGATGAGTTCTTCCTCCACATTGTTCTTTTCGGCCTATATAAGGTACTCTTCATAACATCCAATTGTATAGTTTTATTTGAGTATTTTATCACTTCTCATCCACATTTTACTTTAAAAGATCCTATTGAATGTCTATTTTATGATCTTATGTCTTTGAATTTTAAGTTGCTTTTACTAAAGATACTAGATATACCATAAGAACTCACATATTTAAAAGATGTTTTCAGATGTGAAAATGTCAGTGTATGTTCATTGCACAAGTAGAAAAAACATGTGTGTTGTGGATTTGAACAAAGACCTTTCACCTTAGACTCAGATTATCTGATTATTAAAACACACTCACATCTCAAATCCTCAGTTCTAATGTCATGACCTTTAACTGGAAGAAGAGATGCAAATACCACTTGTTCTCAAAAATACTTAAGCCTTTAGGGGAGCATTTTAGTTTTCTTTAGGCTTTTCCCCTTATTCTCAGAGGATTACCTAAATTGACGAGCATCTGATGGGTTATATGCATTTGGGCAGGAAGAGAGCAAACCTCTCTATTAGCAGTCACATATGTATCAATATATGGTGACTTTCAGTATTTAGCAGCAATTTACTAAATCATCACCCAGAATTCTGTTCATCTACTAGCACTTTGAATTATGTGGCATTATAAAATGCTATAGCTTAATCAAAAGGTCAGTGGCTTCCTTCTTTGAAAAAGGCCAATGTCTTATACCTATAATGTAACTTCAAAACTCCAAGGATATAAAGCAGTGGTCTTCAACCTTGGCCACACACATAGAGGTTTAAAATAATGCTGAAGCCTGGGATCCATTCCCAGCAATTTTGGGGTACAGAATTTTGAGCATCCGAAGTTTAAAAAGCCTCTCAGTTGATTTTAATGTGCAGCCAATTTTAAGAACCACTGATGTGGGTCAGTGCTTCCCAAACCTTAGTGTGTGTGAATACACACTTAGTGTGAATACAAATCACCTGGGGATCTCGTTAAGTTGCCTTCTTAGGGAGTTAATGGGAGCCTAAGAGTCTGCATTCCTAACAAGCTCCTAGAGGAAGCTAATGCTGTTGGTTCATGGACCACACTGTCAGTAATATGCATGTAGAATTCCTCTTTCTTTGTCATATTCTTCTGCTCTCCAGAATTTTGACACCAGTTGTACTTCTATACCACTTTCTTAGAATCTTCTTATTTCCTACTTTGTTTGTGGGTTATTGCTTACAACTTTTTCTGAGAACTTGCTCCTTTCTAATAAGCCAGGACACAGAGAGGCATTCCTCAACCCTTTGTGCCTTCCTTTCTAGCAGAGAGGCTAACTTGATTTACAGTGCACATAATTGGTGAGTGCCTTAGGCCGGGAGATAAATATAGCTCTGGTCACTGGAAGGTTTCCTTCAGTGGCCCTATCTTCCAGGTCTCCTGTTGAAAAAACTGCCTTTTATAGCTCCCCTGGGAGTCCTTTTTTGTTAACTTCTGGGAAAAACTGCATCCAAGTGATCCAGCCAACCATCTTCCCCTGTAGCTAACCTGTGCTTAATTGCTTGTTGTTGATAATTAGCTCTAATTTGCCACAGCTCTCTTGAACTTTGAAAGCAGTATTCTAAATTCAATATTCTGTTTTAAAACTCCTAGCCTTTTCTGTTTTCTTTTGCTCTCTCCAACTCACCAAGGTTTAACGCTCAGCTCTTTGAATCATGGTGAGCAATGGTGGTTCTCAGCTTTTATTATGTATGAGCATCACCTGGGCTGCTGATGAATAATGATGATTCCTGGTTTCGTATTCAGAGATTCTCATTTCGATGATTCTCAAGTAGGCCCAGGTATCTGCATATTAAGTGCCCCGCTTGGGTGATTCTGTGTAGGGGATCCAACCTTGGGGCAACACTATTTTTGACTTGGCTTCTCAAGCTTTAATGTGTATTTTAATCACCTGGGAATCTTGTTACAATGTAGATTCTGGGGTGGGATATTTCTAACAAGCCTTTTGGTCCCAGGAGTCACTATACTATGAGTAGAAAGGCTTTAGGTTAAATAGTTAATACCATATAATTCAGACTTTGAAGTGTATATTACCTTAAATCTAATATAATGTATGTTTAAGATTGTATCTATGCAGTTAAAACATAAGTTTTTTAAGGGCAAAAGTCTCAAATCATAGAATGCCAAACTTGGAAGAGATCTTTTGCATAAGTAATCCAGAGATCTTTTGCCAAGCTTCGCCCAAAGATCCAAACCTTCAGCTCTACCTCATACTGTTTAAAGGAAACATTATATAAGAATGTCTTAAAATTTTGCGATTTGCCAGTTTTCCTCGGGCTCCACCTAGCCTTTGAAGGTCTTTGAGTTTGGCAGTATGCTAAAAAAATGTTTCTTTCATTTGAGGTTCAGGAAGAGAAGGTTATTGGTCAATTTCACACTGCTAATTGTTGAAGAGCTGAGGATGGGCTTAAACTTATGGCAAGCCAGGGCACATATTGGTTATACAATGCTTCTTTGTTTATTGCTTAAATAAAATCTGCATCATAGTGCTGGTTTTGAAGATTCTTTGGACTTGCAAACTTATACAGAAGACACAATTCCTGTTTTGCTTTAGTATTAAAACATCAAAAGTGATAGGGGAAAAACAAAATAAAAAAACTGTCTTGGATTCATTGTTGCTGGATGTAAGGTCAGTCTTTGCCTTTGGTTTGTTTAGTAGCTTTTTGCATAAAACTGATTTTAGCAAAGCATCAAAACGTGGCATCTCTTATGTTGAAAGGAAACCTAAGCTTTTCAAAATGTCCTTTATCAGTAAGATGAGATTATTTTCCATCATCTTCTGTGGAATTTATTAGAGTGAAGAAAAAGGAAGGGAAAGATTTTTATTTAAGAGGAAAACTAAATCTAAAAGCCTGGTATGGACTGAGCAGAAATTTTAGTGCTGGATAAGGGCGAATTTAATCAAGATCCTGCCACTGGTCATGTGACAAGTCCTAGGTAATTTATTTAGCATTTCTGAACTGATTTCCCATCTGTGAAATGGACATAATAATAGCTACCTGCAGAGCTATGTACAGTTAAAAAACATGATAAAAGTATCTACAACATAATGCACAGCAGAGTAATCATTAACTCTTCCTAGATTTGTTTTTTTTTTACATTTTATAGCTACTGTAAATTCTCATTGTTTTCACATATTTGCTTTCTGTGAGTCTAATGTATGATTTTTTATATCCTGGAAATCCTGGAAATTTTACATAGATAACTTTAAAGACATAAATATAGTTGGAGGACTGTAGTAAAAACATTCAATATTATTTATTGTTATAGAACCTTTTAAATAAAAGCCAGGTCAGATGTTCAGAATACAATTTATGAGAGAAAAGAGTTGATTAGTTTGTACTGAATTATAAAATTGAAGATCATTAGCTTTTTAGAAAATGACTTGCTAAGATAAATCATTTTTCTGTAACATTTGCTATAAACTATATAGTTCTTTTTGAGGACATTTTTGGGCAATGGAAAAACTACTGTTTATAGAGGAGAGTTTTCTTATTTTCCTGTGTCCTTGGAAAAATAATTTAATTCACTTATGTCCACTTTTTAAACCCAAGAATTCTGAATTAAGGAAAATTTGTTCCACTTATCCCCCAGAGGGGACATTTGGCCATGTCTAGAGACATTTTTGTTGCCATGACTGGAGGGGGGTGCTGCTAGCCTCTAGGGTAGAGGCCAGGGATGCTGCTCAATAGCCTAAAGAGTGCAGGACAAACCTGCCACAATAAAGAATTATTGAACCCAAAAGGTCAGTAGTGTTGAGGTTGAGAAATTCTGCTTTAATCTATAGATTGATTAAAATAAGTGGCACAGTGTTTAAAATCTATAGCTCTAAAGCATGCTTTCTCAATGGAGGCAATATAGTTTTCAAGGGAGGAAAAAAAGTTTCTTGGTGGGCAAAAAATATTGATATTATCATGGGTTGTGGCCCCCCAAAAGTCAATCCTCCTCAATAAAGAGACATATAGTATATTTGTGATGTTAAAATTCCATAAGGGTGGGGTGGCCAATCAGGCAAAAATTGTCTAGATAGACTTCTTAATGGGTGATACTAGGAAAAAATAAAGTTGAGAAATACTGCTCAATCAAATGAGCAAATGACTCTGGGTAGGTCACTTCAGCTCTTTGTACTTCAGTTCCCCGTGTGTCCTTAGCTCATGGGGTTATTGTGATAGTTAAAGTAATATTAAACACCATTTATTTATGGAGTGCCCGCCATGTGTTAGTCCAGATACTATTGGCAGTAACTGGCACAACAGCTCTATAAAATAAATAGAATCTCCATTTTCTAGATGAAGAAATGGAGGCTCATGTAACCATAAAAGCAAGCAAGTGGAAAGGACCACAAATGACTTCATATCTAACTGACTTCAAAGCCTGTTCTCTTTCTTCTGTCTTTCGTTAGCTCACATTATAACAAACATGTGTTATCTCAGCATTGCAAGTAATACAGCAAACACATGTCCAGGATTTTCTCTGGGGAAGTAAACAGTATGGGTAATGTTTGTGGCTTTTCTTAGTTACACCCAGCCTCAGGAAGCATATCTCTTCTTCCTTTCAAGACTCACCTTCCATCTGTCTTCTTGATTCCAGCATTTCCCTTCTCCTCCAGCACACAGATCATGTGCCAAAGTTTTTTTTCTCTCTCTCTCTTGCCTGTACTTTTCACTCCATCCCTCAGGTGGCTCATTCCCCACTGCCTGTAACAAGCTCAAGTCTTTTGAATTTTACAAAACTCTTCCTCAACCCTATGACTCGCTTTAGATACCCTCTTCCCTTATTCTTTTTCCTCCCAGGCATCTTCTTTATAAGACTCTTTTACAACTTCTGCCTTTACTTCTTCAGCTACTGTTTGCTCTTCAATGTCCCCAAATTATGCTTTCATTTCTTTTCACCAGATCTCCTTAGATGACCTTCTCTGGTATTTTCACTGTGGGCACTCTCTTTTACTCAAAACTCCCTGCTCTCTTAGTTTCTGGGACATCCTTCTTTCCTGATATTCCTTGTAATTTTCTGACCATTCCTTGTTAGCCTCTTATGTCCATACCAAAGTGATGGTGGTCCATAGGGTTTTGGTCTCGTGGCTTTGAATCTTCAGTCAGGTATGATCCTAATCTATGTAATTATCCAGCACTTCCTGAAGATTTTCCACAGGGATCTCCAGGCTCTCCAGAGAAAGTAAGCTTTTCCTCTCCCTTCCCTTGGAAATTCACTTCTTGTCTGGTAGTTCTTACCTTGGGTATTGATACCATCAAGATAAAATGTGTACCAGTTCTAGTCTAACACATGATGGCCACTCAAAAATAGTAGTTATTAGTTTAATCTTTATACAACACTGGGAGATAAATACTATTATGATTATTCCCATTTTATAAATGAGAAATTGAGGCACAAAGTGATTAATGGCCTGCCTAGAGTCATTCTACTTTCTTTTTGTTTAACTTTTTTTTTTAAGATTTATTTATTTATTTATTTGAGAGAGAATGAGCACGTGTGGGAGAGGCAGAAGGAGAGGGAGAAAGAATGTCAAGGAGACTGCACTGAGGGTGGAGCCCAAATGGGGCTCAATCTCATGACCCTGAGATAATGACCTGAGCCAAAACCAAGAGTCAGATGCTTAACTGTCCCACTCAGGTGCCCCTATTCTTACTTTCTTCGTATTTCTAATAATAGACAGATAGTTACCAAGACCTTTTCAATCTATAACATGTCTCCATCTCCTACTGCCTACACTCAGGTTTTCTTTATTTCTCATATGATCTATGGCAGTAACCCTCAATGCTATTTCTTCCTGCAGCAGTACCCCACCCCCATCAAACCATCTGCACTATGGTCAAATCAGAGGAATCTTTCCAAAAATATTTACCTGCTCACGATACTCCCTTTCTTGAAACTCCTCAGTGGCTTCCATTTCTTGCAGTTCAATCCAAAATGCCATGGCATAGCATGATGCACCCTCCTGAGCTCGCCTTTTCTTGTTTCATTTCTCTCCATGGCCCTGCTTTAGAACTCATGCTCAGGCTACACAGAATAATGACATAATTCTTTTGAGATTTTATTTATTTATTTATTTATTTATTTATTTATTTATTTATTTATTTATGAGAGAGAGTGCGTGCCAGTGGGGGAAGAAGCAGAGGGATAGGGAGAGGGACAAGCAGACTTCATGCTGAGCACTGAGCCCAACTTGGGGCTCAATCTCAGGACCCTGAGATCATGACCTGAGCTGAAACCAAGAGTCAGATGCTTAACCAACTGAACCACCCCGGTGCCCTGAATAATGATGTAATTCCTAAATGCATCATGCTGCTTCACATTTCCATGATTTTATTCACACTGCAACCTCTACTCAATATGCCTTTTTCTTCTTTGTCTTCCTGAAGAATCCCTACTCACCCTCTATGGCTGACATAATATGTCAATTACTTTAAGAAACATTTCCATCTGAAATCTTAAGGGCAATAAATCCTATTTCCTCCCAATGAGCAGTGTATGTACATTTAGCATAGTATGTTTAACAGTTAAATTGTCTTCCTTTGGGTTACAGAGGGGTTCAGAGGTTGGACTCTGGGTTTGAACCCTTAGTCTAACTCTTAATATAATGTGTCTTCTGGAAAATTATTCTTCCCCTTATCTACACCTAGGGTCGTTTAGAGCATTAACTGAGATTATCACAGAAAGTGGTACATCATCAGATCATGTGACTTTCCTGCTCTCAACATTCTAATAGGTTCCCATCATATTTAGCATAAAATGTAAACTATTGTTACCTTTTCTACTTTTATATATAAATATATTCAGTCTTGATTTCAGAAAGAGGGGAGAGAGGAAGAGAGAGAGTAGTTTGGAAGGTGAGGGATACCCATACTTACTGATGCCTTAACAATCTTGCATGACCCAGCTGTTGGCTCCTTCTGACCTCATTTTCTACCACTCTTTCTTCACTCTATCTCTCTACCCTCATTGACATTCCCACTCTTCCTTGACCTTGGCATCTAAACTTCTGCCTCAGAAGCTTTGCCCTTGTTGTTTTCTCCACCTGGATTGTTCTTCCCACTAACCTCCAAATGATTCCATACAAACTGTTGTTCAAAGGTCATTTAAGCAATTTATGTAAAGTAGAACCCCCTTCACTTTATTTCCCTTTAATTTTCTTCATCACAGTTATTATTGTTTAATGTATTAATCATCTGTTTGCTTGTTTTTGGCATCTGTCATTTGCTGCAATATAAATGTCATGGCTTTGTTTTGTTTACTGCTGTATTCTCAGAATTAGAATAATGCTTGACCTATAGTAGGTATTTAAATCCATTTGTTGAAAAATATATGAGTAAATTAGTGGATTATATTATTATTATTCTTTAGTAGATGTGTCCTGTAAGGCAGAGACTTTTTGTCTTTATACGCCAAGTTCATTGGTTTTTAAACGGTGTTCTTTGGAGCCTTAGAGTTTCTACTAACATTCTGCTAGGGGCTAGCTGTCTTGATTTTAGCTCCAATTTTATTTGTGTTATATAATGATTTGTAGTAATGGTTTCACTGCTCAAAGGCTTTGAAATCCACTGGCCTAGTGTATCTCTAACACATTCAGTAAGTCATTCAATAAATGTTTGCTGGATGAATGAATGAAACTGCCATAAATGTCATCTTCAACTGGAAAAATAACATAGAGTTGACATTTTCTTGAATAGCCTATCTGTAATAAAATATCACGAACAGCATTAGCTTTTATTTGTGCATCCTTGAAAAACTAATTTAGATTTGATTTTAAAATTAAAATATATATTTTTAAAAATATTTTTCTAAAATAACCTAGTGACTTTTCTGCTTTTGTGGAATTACTTTTATAGTTTCTTCATATAATCAAGTCAGTGAATACCAGTGCTAGATGTGGAAAAAGTAAGCACTAATTAAATTACCCACCACAAGGTAATTACTTTATTATTAGCAAACTAAAAGGAGATGATGATTTAACATTCTTTATATCTTAGTAAAATGTTCTACATCTTCAAGATACTGGTAATATTTGATTTGGACTGTGTTAAAATTTTATTTCTACTTGATGATTCTTGAAAAAATTACATAATTGCACTTGATTGATATATATATCTAATGTAATAAACTCATTGGGTTTAACAGAAATAGGAATGGCTATAATGAAGTAAATTCTTGTTTATTTTATCTATTTTATTTAGTTTAATATAAAATTAAATTTTAAATTGCTAATAATGCAAATATTATAGCCTTAAAATGATCAAAAGGAGTTCCATATTTTAACACGGAGGTGATTTCTGGTACTTATGACAAAGCATTCAGATTGTTCAAGGTCCTTCTACCACAGTAATTTTCAAGAAACTGTTTTGATTCTCCTCATGTCCCACCTCCCCCACTTCCTCAGAAAGAAAAGACAGGAAGTGGTGATAATGGCAGTAAGGATTTGAGGTGGAAGCTGAGAATACACAGAAATCAGGGTAAAGGTAGATGGCATGGCCATCACAGGAAGGAGGAACTAATTCTGGCCATGAAGCAAGATGTTTGTTAACCAGAGCTAGTTTGCACTGGAAACAGCTACGGGGATTGAGAGTCATTGGGAAGCATTTGCCCCACGTGGGAGGAAAAAATACTACTATGCCCCATGGCTAAAGTGAACTGAAGAAAAAGGTGTTGACATAATCTAAAGTGCTTACTAATAATTAGAGAGAGTAGAAAAAAATTAGATTAGATTATATTAAGTGATCTGATTTTCCAAGTAGTGGTCTCTCTCTAATCAGATTGAAAAGTAGGAAAAGTGATATGGATGATATCAGAAATGCATTTGACTGTTTTGCCATATTGAGAAAAAACATGTTTTGGTAGCTTTAGATTATCTGAATGGGTGCTGGAGGGAATGTTCCTCATTCTTGAAGTCTAGACCACTCTCAGATCATAGTTATATTTTGAGTCATAGGAATTAAAAATGCTATTTTTTTCCAGTTTTTAGTTTAACCTGAGATTAGCCTTTTGACAAATGGAGTCTTAAATCTCTTCACTGACCAGTGTCAGAAACATGCATTTACATATACACAAAAACACAGATTGTTTCATTTTATGTCATGTGGCACCATTGTCAAACCATTCAATAGACATATTTTAATAAAGTATTAACAGCAATATTGAGAAAGACATTACGGAGTGTAGGTATTTATATTCACAAAGGACCTTAAAGGTCATCTATTCAACAATATTTTACAGATACGGAATCTAAGATACATAGAGGTAACACTTTCAAGGTTATAGAACCTAAGTTATTAGTAAGAGTCAGGTCTAGAATCAAGGATTTTAGGCTCCCAGCTCAGTGCTCTTTATCAATGACTGTATAAAGGAGATGTGGCTAGGTCATTTATTTAATATTTACTTATCCATTCATTCAAATATTCACCCTATATATTTTGAAGTTAGGTCTCAATTTACACAAGACATCATATGAATCATTATTTCTCCCAACTAAGCCACTTAACTTTATGCATTCTCCTGTGAATATAATTTTAGCTACATCCCATAATGCTTTAATTCTCTTCTCTTTAAGATACTTTGTAATTTATTCATTAGTATAATTTATTCATTGTTTTCTTTTGAGTAAATAGCTCTATTGGGAAGTTGTCGTTTTTTTTAATTTATAAATTTCTAGTTTTGTTGCATGGAAATTTAAGGTTAGAAAGGTTTTTTACTTTTGGAGGGTGCCTGGGTGGCTTAGTCCATTAAACGTCTGACACCTGATTTCGGCTCAGGTCATGATCTCAGGGTTGTGAGATCAAACCCTGTGTGGGGCTCTGTGCTGAGCATGGAGCTTGCTCAAGATTCTCTCTCTGCCCCTCCCCTTCCTCTAAAAAAAGAAAAGAAAGAAAGAAAGAAAAAAGAAAGGTTTTTTACTTTTGGAAATTATTTGATATGGCCAAATACATAGTGAATTTCTACAAATATTTTATGCCAATTATGTTCCTTAATTTCAAAGGAAAGTTTGTGTGTTTATCTATGTCTGTGTTTGTGTGCCTTTGATCATGTTTGTTAGGTTATCACATACCTCCAGTTTTTGTTTGCTTAATCTGTTACCTTGTGGGATAAAATCCCCCAATATTGTTATGGATTTGTCAAACCCTTCTTGTATTCCTTGTTTATAAAAAATATATTTCAAGTCTATATTTTGTATATAAAACTTAATGACATATTTTGGGTAGATTACATAATCATCAAATATCCCTTTTTGTCCTTGAATTTAATTTTGATTAGTATTAATATTGCTGTATTTGTTTTTTCATTTTTTTTAAAAAAGATTGATTTATTTGACAGAAAGAGGGAGCACATGAGGAGTAGGGGGAGTGGCAAGCAGAGGAAGAGGGAGAAGCAGGCTCCACTTGGAGCAGGGAGCCCAATGCAGGGCTCAATCCCAGGACCCCAGGATCATAACCTGAGCCAAAGGCAGATGCTTTACCAACTGAGCCACCCAGGCATCCCTGTTTTTTTATTCTTTCCACACATATCTGATGTATTTTTTCTATTCCTTTATTTCAACCTGTGTATGCCATTTTGTTTCAGCTATATCTTCAATAATCAGTAGTAAATGGGTTTATTAATTTTCTTTTGATTCATCATATCCTATTACTTTATGTGTTCTAGTTGCGATCTTTATTTTTCCCACTTTCATCCATTCCTTTTTTCTGAGTGTTCTTTATTTTATATTTTCTTCTTTGTGATTTAGATTTTATTTATCCCATTTTTTTGAAGCTATTAGATGACTACAGATTTATATTTTATGTGGTACAATTGACCCCTTTGTCATTAATAAATGTCCTTTTTATCTTTAATAATGCTTTTTGCCTTAAATACTATCCTTCTGATATGAGTTTTGCCTTACCAGTTTTATTTTGGTTAGTGTTTAATGGTATTTTTTTTTTACTGAAGTATAATTAACATGTAGTGTTATATTAGTTTCAGGTGTACAACATACTGATTCAACAATTCTACACATTATTCAGTGTTCACCATGATAAGTGAAGTCACTGTCATCAATGTTATTACAATATTATTAACTATATTCCCTATGCTGTAGTTTTTATCTTCAAGATTTATTTATTTTATAACTGGAAGTTTGTACCTCTTAACCCTTTATCTCATTTTTTACCCTTAAAAAGTTCAAATATAGGGGTACCTGGGTGGCTCAGTCATTAAGCATCTGCCTTTGGCTCAGGTCATGATCCCGGGGTCCTGGGATCAAGCCCCACATAGGGCTCCCTGCTCAGTGGGAAGCCTGCTTCTCCCTTTCCTACTCCCCCTGCTTGTGTTCCCTCTCTGGCTGTGTCTCTTTATGTCAAATAAATTTTTAAAAAATTTTAAATATATATTTAAACTATTTTTTTTGTTTAGCATCTAATGCTAATCAATATTTTATACCTCCTATGTTTTACTATAATCACCTGTATTTTCATCAAGAAGCTAATAATTCTTTTTTAAAAAATATTTTTGATTAAAATATAGTTGACACACAATGTTACATTAGTTTCAGGTGTGCAACATAATGATTCAACAAGTCTATGTGCTCACCACAAGTGTGGCTATCATATGTCACCATACAACACCAGTATAATACCATTGACTATATTTCCGATGTTGTACCTAATAATTCTTTTGTATTATGCCTCCACTTTCTTGTATATCTTTAAAATTACCAAAAGTTTCATAGACATCTTTAGAATTAATGATCAAGTTTATGATTTTTTTCTTTCTTTTAAAAGATTTTATTTATTTATTTGAGAAAGAGAGAGAGAGAATGAGCAGGGTGAGGGGGAGAGGTAGACTCCCCTGCCAAACAGGAAGCTGGACACGGGGCTCATGGACACTGGGATCATGACCTGAGCCGAAGGCAGATACTTAACCAACTGAGCCACCCAGGAGCCCCATGATTTCTTCCTTTATCATCTTTTCTTATATTTCACATTTCTCTTTCTTGGATTTATTTTTCATTTATTGAAGTGAATTCTCAAGTTAGTCTTTCAAATAGTACATGATTGCTTTCAAAATCATCTTGATTTTCTTTTACTTGAATGCTAATTTGGTGGGTTAGAGCATTTTAAGCTCCTAATTATTTTCCCTCAGAATGTTGAAGACCTTTCTCAGGTCTTTAAAATTAAGCTAACAGTATTGAAATCTATGATATAAATAGAGAAATCTGAGGCAGACAGTAAAGGAGGATGCTGGAAACAGAGTCAAAGAGCTGACAGAAGTTAAGTGAAAGCACTAAGCTCAAAAGTCACTACAATGTCAGTGGGGTTCAGGATCTGACTACAGTCTCCCCAAAGAATATGACTGAGTTGCCAAGTGCCAAGCACCCAAAAGAAGAGTCAGTTAGAGGGACCAGCCATCATTGGAGGGTAACATTGAAGGGGAAGTCAAGGATCTGGTGGTTATGTATATGGCTCAGGAGTTAAGCTCCTTTTAGAGGTACGTCAAACAGCAGACTGTTTCCAGATTGACCTTGCTAGTGGGAAAGATCTGTCTGTAGGAGGCAGACATCTGACAAGGAAAAGCAAGTGTCAGCCAAGCTAAACAGAAAAGAATTCAAGAGGAAAAGCCAGGGTTTTCATAATATAACTGTATATTATGTAAAACATTAGAATGCACAGATGAATTAGAAACTGAACCTGTCAAAACAAATTTCCATAAACTTGGTGGCCTAAAACAACAGGAATTTATCCTCAGACTTCTGAAGGTCTGAAGTCTGATATCAAGGGGTTATTAGGGCCAAACTCCCTCTGGAGTCTCTGAGAATTATTTCTTGCCTCATCCAGTTTCTGGTGACTCTCAATATCTTTGTGGCTGTCTCACTCCAGTCTCTGCCTGTGTCATTTTCACATGGCTTTTCCTTCTTCTCTGTTCATGTCTTCTCTTCTGTCTCTTATAGGACACTTGTCATTGGATTTAGGGCTGACATTGGTACTTTAGGATGTTCTCATCTTGAGATACTTAATTGCATCTGCAAAGATTCTTTTTCCAAAGAAGGTCACATTCTCAGATTCTGGGTGGACATATCTTTGGAGGCAGGGAGCAATTAAAATCACTGCAACAAACAAATTCATGGTAAATAATAAGTAGTAGCACAAATAGTGATATATAAATGAGGATAGGTTTCAGGCTTATTTACTCTGCTGTAATGTGAATAATGGAGAGTTGGTATTGAAATGAATAAACATAATGTTCAGTATTTTGCAATTCATATTATGTCTCTAAGACATTGATTCTCAAAAATGTAATGTTCATATAAAATCACCTGGGGTTTCCAATTAAAAATAAAGATATTTTAGCTCCATTCCCAGAGATTTGGTTTTAATAAATCTACATGGGATCCAGGATTCTGCAATTGGATAGGCAGAAAGAGAGGAGGAAAAAAATCCAAGTTTTATAGGACCTAATACAATTATGAGAGGGGTCTTATGAAAGAAAGTAACCCAAACTTACAAGTATAAACTTAGGTACAATGTCACAGTAAGTATCCCAGAAGCTTAAACTGGGCTAGCTTTTTGGCAAATCTGCCCTGTCAGTCACTCTAGGAATCTAGCATATGATCTATAGACCCCACTTTGTGGTAAACTGTTTTAGTATACCTTTCCTACCTTTCTTTTGTTACTGTTAAACATAATTTCTTGCTGGAATGCTGTGTGTCACAAATTGAACTTCCCTTTAAAATCTTATCTGAAAGTTAATTATTGAGACAAAGCCCTGAATGTTGATTAGAATTACAACTTATATTAGGGGATGGATTGATCCCTGGTATTAAATGTAAGGCTTGTGAACTTCAAAAATTCCTTTCATATAGTCCTTATTGTAACTATTAGTATTACATATTTATAGTTTATTTCCTGGAAGCATCATGAAGTGGAATAAGGGGGCATGGGTTAAAAATCCCAGGTATCCTTCTTTGAGACTCTTTATGTATGAAATGAATATCTCACCAAATTGTTCCAAGGATTGAATGTCGTAATATATGGATGCCTGGTATAGGGGACTGCACAGATTCTTGTTAATATTTCCTTCCTTACTTTGTTTTTTTTTCTTTTCTCCCTCCTCACCTCTCCCCACTTTCTCTAACATAGCTTTGCCCCTAGATTGTTGAATAACTGAAAGAAAAAAACCTGTAAATTTCTCTATGGAATTTTGCATTTTAGTTCTTATCTATTTCACATATGAAAAGACCAATAAAATTCTGTTACTGAAACAATTGGTTCATAATGATAGTAGCAATACTTCTAATTTTTCACTGAGGCTAGACTCTGCCATCAGTGCTCCATATACATTCTACAAGAAACTTATAATGGAGGTATAACAATTATCTCCCAGTGTTTCTTTTATTTTATTGAGATGTAATTGACATGTAACACTGTATAAGTTTAAGGTGTCTGACATATTGATTTGATATATTTATACATTGCCATATGCTTACCACCATAGTGTTAGCTAATACCTCTACACTTCACATAATTATCATTTCTTTTTTTGTGGTAGGCACTATAAAGATCTAATCTCTTACCAGCTTTGAAGTTTATAATACACTATTGTTGTCTATAATCATTATGCAGTGCATTAGATCTCTAAGACTTATTTACCTATTGGTTCCAAGTTTGTATCCTTAAACAACATATTTTATTTCCCATTTTTACAAAGAAAAAACTGAGGCTTAAAAAACTTTCTGTAACTTTTCCAAGAAGACACACAATAAGCAAGTGGCAAAGCAAAGTCACCTACGCTGGCTGACCCAGAATCCTGCTCTTGGCCACTGCTACAATTCTGAGATAATATTCCTGAATTAGCTAAATCAACTTTATTTATAGCAACCAATTTCTATTACTTAACAATAAACTTCTGTGTATATTACCAGCCAGTGGTAATAGAAAGCTCTTTGCTTTATTTTAAAGGGTACAAACATATTGTAGTTGTGGGCACTTTAGCCCAGGAAATTACAGAGAATACAATTTTCAGTGATTGGGTAGAAATACTTTTAATTTCTATCTTCTTTTGGCAGTTATACTTTTTTAATAAAATTCTTTGCTGTACATTTCAGTTTTTACTAATGTGATTATGTGGTCTAACATCAAAAGGGTTCATTGCTTAATGACCAAGAACCAAGCATGTGAAGATGCAGAAGTTGGAAATGGTTTTAAACAAATCAATTTCAAGTGAATTAATCTTTGAAAACAGTGCTTGAGCATTCTCCATATGAAAGTCATTTCCATTATGACTTCATAGAGCCATTCAAAGTGTCTTTTTGATGTTTATTGTCTTTATGGTACCAAGAGTAGCTACATTGTGTTATAATAACATGGTTTATTTCTGCCTCTAAATTATGGAGGAGAGTGGATTTATATAGTTGTGTACATTTGCTCAGCATCTCTTCGGTATCCTTTCAGAATCACTTATACATTGCCTTTGGTTGTATATGTATCTTTGTATAAACAACAGCAAGCACTGAATCAGAGTGATGCACCATTTACTCTGTTGGGCTTTATGTATTGTCACTACAATTGCATGTTCACAGGCAGCTTGGTGTACTTAAGATTTACAAATCATTTGTTTGCTTCCAAGGAGTCATGTTCGATGACACTGTATATTAAAGTTGCTAAACAAATTATATATTTTTGTGCCTAAATCTTCAGTGATTCAAGATGAATCTGCATCTTTCTTTTTTTCCTTCTTCCCTTCCCTCCTTCCTTCCTTCCTTCTCCTTTCTTTGTTCAAAAAGCAGTATATCTTTTGTAATTCATTGGGTAACTTCACTGACAACCTGAAATCATTTTTCTTAGAAATCTCTTTTCTTCCAATTTTTGCCTTTGCATTTATATTGTTTCTGTGGCCCAACTTAATTTTTAAGTCTCAAAGTAATTCACACTTTTCAAGCATTCTCTTCATTGGTGTCATTAAGCTTAGATTTTATCTTCCCCCTTCCAGTCACTAGATTGATAAGATCAAAAGTTACAGTTATGGATGTGAGGCCTTTAAGAATAAATTTTCTAAGCACTTAGTGTATACAAAAAAAGAAGCCAGGTCTGAGGAGAAAAAAAAAAAAAAAAACATTGCTAGAAGCATCTAATATTCTCCACAAACTCATAAAGTAATTCATTCAATCCCTATTTTAAAAGAACACATGAAATTCTTGTAAGTATTTTAGGTAAACATTTACAGCAAGCAGCTCCTTATTAAAAAGGATACTTAAACTTTTTTTTTTTGAATAATCTTTTTGAGTAGTTAGTTGATTTTGTTCAAGCCAGCTTTCTGGCATTGAATCTGAAACCATTAAGTACCCATGTTGTAATGTCAGATGGAGATATTTTAAATTTTTTGGCATTTACTTAGATAATTCCTTCTCTGTCTCCCAATATGACAAAAAGTATTGCTTATTATTTAACTCAAAGTAAAATTGTGCCATGATGACAGTGCTTTATGTAGAAGAACACAGAAAACATAATAAATATTCTTTTATTTCTTCTTCCTTTGTTCCTTCCTGCTTCCTTATTTCTTCACACCACAAATAGAGTTTTGAGTTAGAAATGAAAATACAGAAGTGATGAGTACCAGTACTCTAGGATTGCTTTCAGACGTAGACTTCTGGTGCCTATGAAGAACTCTGTCACACAATTCAAAGTCTTTTTCAAATTGTATAGGCTTTGAATCATCAAATTTGAAGGAATTTGGCAGTTATTCAGTCCTCCATCTGCCTCTGATAAAAGCTGCTTTATTAAGTCACCCAGTGAGATGGGAATCTATGCTTTCTTTTAGGCTTTGAGAGAAAATGATTCAATAATCTCTTTTATAACTTATTTCAGTGTTTAATAACTCGAACTGTCAAAAAAGATTTTTCATCATTAGCCTAAATTCTTTTTGTTGTCATTTAAGCACAAGAATCAGATGAACAGCCTCATAGAATTAATCTACAAATGCAACATCAAAGGACACAATAATTACAATCCAGGCTGTTTTGCCTCACTTGAGCCATCCTAATTCTCAAAGTCCAGAACTGGGACTCTTATTAACAGTGCTTAAATTTTAGTATTTAATACTCCTAATATTTATAAAGACAAAATCTGTTGGATATGCCTCTGAATGCCTAAAACCATATTAAGAATGATACTCTGATACATCTTAATAATGTGCATATTGTTACCCTTTCTGTTTACTGTGGTTGAAATAATGTGTCTCCATCTAGACCTGCTTCCTCCAATCAGCTTCCTGAGCCCTCTGCTTCCTGTTCTAATCCTTCTTGTTGTCTGCCTCAATTCCAGCCTAATTCTACAGCTCCAAACCTGTTAATTCTTCTTCCTTCCTGTGCCCAGTTATAGGTATTCCCAACCCCCTCACCAACTTCTGTCATTATTGTTATAATGCTATTAGCTGACCCACTGCTAGTTCTGGAGAACCTGTAGCTAATGCTCTCATTCCTTGGCTATTTTATTGTTGCCACTAAACTTATGCCACCTGGTCAATAAGTCCCAGAAGCATGAACAGGGCTTGGCCTGATCCTGGAATAAGAACCAGAACTAGAAATACATAGAGTATCTGGATGTTTTGCTTATATGTATTATCCAAAATGGATTCAATTATGTTTAAAGAAAAACTAATACCTGTTAGATTTTACCGAAGAAAAGATAAGGAAAGGGGTGTATTTATCTGATTTTTAAAATTCATCCCAGGTATGACACATTGATTGGAGTGGTTGAGATTCTGTGCAAGTGAGAGAAACCCAGTTTAGAATAAGTCAGGCAGAAAAGAAGATTGGATTAGCCTATGTAATCAAATGATGTGAGGGAAGAGGTGCATCTGTCATCAGGAACATCAGGGATGAAGATAATAAAGTGATACCAGAATTCTCTCCATCTCTCCATCCCTTCCTCTTTGACTGAGGGATCTCTTCTCTCAAGACACATTTGCTACACTGGACAGCTCTGGTGCTTCACAACTCAGCTTTGCTACTGGGTGGGTATTAAAATTCTTTCCTTAGCTCCAGTATGGAAAATTCTGATTTTGATGAGATGATTTTTGATGATGTTAAGCAGGAGTGTGTCTTGACCTGTTTTACATCTTAAAAGGCTCACCTTGGTTGCCCTGTTTGATTGTGGGGAAAAGAAATTGGGAAGAAAGGGAAACCAATTAGGAGGTCATTGCAGTAGTTCAGGTGAGAAATAATGGTGGCTTGTGGTAAAATGGTCAGAGTAAAGAGACTGAAAATGGGTCAACTGGAATATATTTTGAAGGAGAACAGACAGGTCAGAATAATGGATTGGTAGTGAAATGAGGGAAATCAAAGAGGAAACAAGTAACTCCTATGTTTTTGGCCTAAGCAATTAGATGATGATATCATTTAATGAGAAAGAAAATGCCCCCGTATAAAATATGTAGTACATATGTAATACGTATCTTCCAGCAAGTATTTGTAGATTTCTTTCATAGATTTAAACAGAGAAATACTATGTCTTTATATCCAAAGACAGACTATTATAGACATTCTACCCAATTTCAATTGATACCCAATTTTGCCTTTTAGCAAAACCAGAATGAGTCAGAGTACCTTGTAGATAAAGTAAACACAAGCCCTCTCCCCTCTCTGCCCATAGATGGTTGGACTGGTGGTGAACCCATATAAAACCAGTACTGTACCAACTGGATACTTCAGTGTGTGATTTGAATAAGTAATACAGAACTGTGAAAAATTCTGATGGTATTTTGATAGGGATTGCTTTGAATGTGTAGACTGCTTTGGGTAGCATAGGCATTTTAACAATATTTGTTCTTCCAATCCATGAGCATGGAATGTTTTCCATTTCTTTTTGTCCTCTTCAATTTATTTTATAAGTGTTCTATAGTTTTCAGAGTGCAGATCTTTTACCTCTTTGGTTAGGTTTATTCCTAGGTATCTTACGGTTTTTGGTGCCATTGTAAATGGGATCGATTCCTTGATTTCTCTTTCTGCTGCTTTATTATTTGTGTATAGAAATACAACAGGTGTCTGTACATTGATTTTATATCCTGCAACCTTGCTGAATTCATATATTAGTTCTAGGAATTTTTTGGTGGAGTCTTTGGGGTTTTCTACATAGAGTATTATGTTCTCTGCAAATAGTGAAAGTTTGACTTCTTCCTTGCTGTTTTGGATTCCTTTTATTTCTTTTTGTTGTCTGATTGCTGAGGCTAAGAATTCTAGTACTATGTTAAATAGTAATGGTGAGAGTGGACATCCTTGTCTTGTTCCTGACTGTAGAGGAAAAGATCACAGTTTTTCCCCATTGAGGATGATATTAGCTGTGGGTCTTTCATACATGGCCTTTATGAAGTTGAGCTATGTTCCATCTATCCCTACTTTGTTGAGGGTTTTTATCAACAATGGATGCTGTATTTTGTCAAATGCTTTTGTGTTGTCAAATGCTATTGTGTTGATTGATTTGTGAATATTGAACTACCCTGCAGCCCAGGAATAAATCCCACTTGATCATGGTGAATAATTTTTTAATGTACTGTTGGATTCAATTTGCTAGTATCTTGTTGAGAATTTCTGCATCCATGTTCATCAGGGATATTGGTCTGGATTTCTTTTTAAGTGGGGTCACTGCTTTTGGAATCAAGGTAATGCTGGCCTCAAAGAAGGAGTTTGGAAGTTTTCCTTCCATTTCTATTTTTTTGAACAGTTTCAGAATGATAGGTATTAACTCTTCTTTAAATGTCTGGCAGAATTCCCTTGGGGAGTCATCTGGCCCTGGATTTTTGTTTGTTGGGAGATTTTTGATTACTGATTCAATTTCTTTGCTGGTTAGGTGTCTGCTCAAATTTTCTATTTCTTCCTGTTTCAGTTTTGGTAGTTTGTATGTTTTCAGGAATTTGTCCACTTCTTCCAGATTGCCCAGTTTGTTGGCATGTAATTTTTCATAATATTCTCTTATGATTATTTGTATTTCTGTTTGTTGGTTGTGATCTCTCCTCTCTCATTCATGATTTTATTTATTTGGGACTTTTCTCTTTTTGATAAGTCTGGCTAGGGGATTATCAATTTTATTAATTCTTTCAAAGAACCAGCTCTTAATTTCATTGATCTGTTCTACTGTGGGTTTTTGTTGTTGTTGTTTCTATATAGTTTATTTCTCCTCTAATCTTTATTATTTCCCTTCTGCTGGCTGTAGGCTTTATTTGCTGTTCCCTTTCTAGCTCCTTTTGTTGTAAGGTTAGTTTGTGTATTTGAGACTTTTCTTGCTTTGTGAGGTAGGCCTGTATTGCAATATACTTCCCTCTTAGGACTGCCTTTACTGCATCCCAAAGGTTTTGGACTGTCGTGTTTTGATTCTCATTTGTTTCCATGTACTTTCTTTATTTCTTCTTTAATTTCCTGGCTAACCTATTCATTCTTTAGTAGGATGTTCTTTAATCTCCATGTATTTGTGGTCTTTCCAAATTTTTTTCTTCTGGTCGACTTCAAGTTTCATAGTGTTGTCATCTGAAAATATGCATGGTATGATCTCAATCTTTTTGTACTTGTTGAGGGCTGATTTGTGACACAGTATGTGATCTATTCTAGAGAATGTTCCATATGCACTTGAAAAGAATGTGTATTCTGCTACTTTAGGATGAAATGTTCTGAATATATCTGTTAAGTCCATCTGGTCCTGTGTGTCATTCGAAGTCATTGTTTCCTTATTGATTTTCTGTTTAGATGATCTGTCCATTGCTGTAAGTAGGATGTTAAGGTCCCCCTACTATTATTGTATTATTATCAATGAGTTTCTTTATGTTTATTATTAATTGATTTATATACTGGGTACACCCAAGTTGGGGGTATAAATATTTACAATTGTTAGATCTTCTTGAGGGATAGACCACATAATTATGATATAATGCCCTTCTTTGCCTCTGGTTAAGTCTTTGTTTTAAAATCTAGTTTGACTGATATAAGTTTGGCTACTCTGGCTTTCTTCTGTTGTCCATTAGCATGATAGACGGTTCTCCATCCCCTCACTTTCAATCTGAACGTGTCTTTATGTCTAAAATGAGTCTCTTGTAGGCAGCATATAGATGGGTCTTGTGTTTTTTGTTTGTTTGTTTGTTTTTTAATCTATTCTGATACCCTATGTCTTTTGATTGGGGCATTTAGTCTGTTTACATTCAGAGTGAGTATTGAAAGATATGAATTTAGTGCCACTGTGTTAACCTTTAGAGTTGGTGTTTCCAGTGGTATTCTCTGGTCCTTTCCACTCTTTGTTGCTTTTGGTCTTTTTTCCCTACTCAAAGAGTCCCCCTTAATATTTCTTACAGGGCTGGTTTAGTGGTCACAAACTCCTTTAGTTTTTGTTTGTTTGGGAAATTCTTTATCTCTCCTTCTATTCTGAATGACAGCCTTAATAAATAAAGTATTCTTGGCTGCATATTTTTCCTTTCAGCACATTAAATATATCCTGCCATTCTCTTCTGGCCTGCCATGTTTCTGTGGACGGATCTGCTGTGAATCTGATCTGTCTTCCTTGTAGGTTAAGGGCTTTTTTTTTTCCCCTTCCTGCTTTCAGGATTCTTCCCTTGTCTATGTATTTGGTGAATTTAGCTGTGATAGGCCTTGGTAGTGGCTAGCTTTTGTTGAATTTAATGGAAGTTCTCTGTGATTCTTGGATTTTGATGTCTGTGTTCTTCCCCAGATTAGGGAAGTTTTCAGCTATAATTTGCTCAAATAAACCTTCTGCTCCTTTTTTTCTCTCTTCATCTTCTGGGACTCCTGTGATATGAATGTTATTACATTTTAAAAAGTTGCTGAGTTTCCCAAGTCTACCTTCATGATCCATAACCTTTCTTTCCCTTTTCTTTTCAGCTTCATAATTTTCCATAAATTTATCTTTAGCATCATTGATTCATTCCTCTGCCTCATCCATCCTTGTCATTATGACATCCATAGGTTTTGCATCTCAGTTACAGCATTTTTAATTTCAGCCTGACTAGACTTTAGTTCTTTTAATCTCTGCAGTAAGGAATTCTCTACTGTCCTCTATGCTTATTTCAAGCCCAGCTAGTATCTATAATTGTTGTTTTAAATTCTAGTTCAGACATCTTATATCTGTATTGATTAAATCCCTGGCTGTTAGTTCTACTTCCTGATCTTTCTTTTGGGGCGAATTCCTCCATTTTGTCATTTTGTCTAGGAAAAAGGAAAGGAAAAGAGAGGAAAGGAAAGGAAAGGAAAGGAAAGAAGAAAGAAAGGGAGGAAAGAAAGACCTAGATCCTGGATGTGTTCTGATTTGCTTGTTAAAAGAAGCTAGATCCAAAAATTCTAAAAAAAAATAATAAATAAAGTAAAAATAAAATAAATACAAATATATAAAAATTAAAATCAAAAAAGATAAAAAAACTTAAAAAGAAATTTAAAAATAAGAAAAAATTTAAAAAAACATTAAAAGAAAAAGAAAGCTAGATTTTATTTCCCCTAGAGCTGAAGCTTTGCATCACACTGTGATCAGTAAGCTTGGTGCAAGTGAGGTGTGTATGCTAGTCTTCTGGGAGAGTGGCCTATTGCTCTAATTCTCAGGTGGACTTCCCTAGTGGAGATGTGCCTGCAGGGCACAGGGGGGCAGGACTTGGTGTAAGCACTCCTGGCCTCCACTAGGTGAAGCTATTTTGCTCCCTGAAGACTTTCAGCGCTGATGGGCGATGTGAAAATGGTGGCAAGTAGCCACAGAGCTAAGGGTTCAGGCCGCCACTCTTCAGAAAGCCCTCACAGAAGAGCAAATCACCCCTCTTGTGTCCCTGCATTCTCTCAGATCCCTGCCTTCACCCTGCCAGTGTCCAGACTATTTTATCTCTGCTGTGCGACTTGGTTTCAAAACTCCAAATTTTAGGCACTCCCACCACATGGGCCTGTGCTGATCTAGCCATCCTTTTGTCATTTGTGGGCCAGTCCCA
The DNA here is from genome assembly GCF_037043125.1 of Eumetopias jubatus. Lineage (NCBI taxonomy): Eukaryota > Metazoa > Chordata > Mammalia > Carnivora > Otariidae > Eumetopias > Eumetopias jubatus. The sequence goes on along the minus strand of NW_028274807.1, from coordinate 95,414,788 downwards.
GGAAAGTGGTTGCAGGACTGTGCAGCAGTTCAGAGTTTACGGCAAGGCAGAACAGAGAGCTGGTCCCCAAGCTCACTGCCCTCAGCCAGAGTCCCTGCTCCTATGCCTGGGAACACTGCAGCACGTTGGTGCCACCTGTTCTTCTTGAGACCCAGAGGATCCTCAGTCTACACTGTCCACTCCCAGGTCTCTGTCCCCCTTCCCCGCCTGAGCACCTGCCTGAGTCTGCCATGGCAGACTTCTAAAACTTCAGATTTTGTGCTCTGCTGCTTATAACACTGTGTGGTAATCTCTGTAAGGAGGCTCCCTCCTCTATGCAGCACCCACAGTTCTTATCTCCCCCAAATCAACTCTCTGCACTTCCTACCTTCTAGAAGGTGGTCACTTTTCTATTTATAGACTTGCCGTTTTTTTTCTCTTGATCCCCCGACTGATTTCTTGGGCATCCAGAATGATTTGATAATTATCTAGCTGTGTTCAAGGGTTGAGGCAAGCTTAGGGTCCCCCTATTCCTTCACCATCTTAACTCCTTTCCCATATTACACATATTTTCAAACATAGTTTTATACACGGCAATACACTCTCATTTATTACCTCTAAATAATTACAACCTGATTTCATTTGCAGGCAAAGAAGCTATTGTGGATTCAATTATTTTTTAAGCCTTTACACATTGATGAGTTTCTGTGTTTTTTTTTTTTCACAACTACATGTTCTTGGTTCTTATGTGTTTCTTCCTTAATATGGTTTATTTGCAAAGAGTTTTCTGGAAGGCTCAGTTTTTGAACAATGTAGTATAGTTGGGTAATTAAGCCTGAAATAAGCCTTTTAATTTCTTTTTGTTTACAAGCATGACTTTTGACATGTATATACTCTTTTAAAAATTTTATTTATAATATTCTTATAACTTTATTATAGTGCCTTATAATTCAGTTATTAAATGTAATAATAAGAAAATTTAAAATCCCATAATAAAAAAATTACTGTTATTATTATATGTGTATTTTAATAGCCTCTTTTCTTTCACATAGGGAACACTTCCCTTAAAACAAAAACTATGGTCTATAGTTTCCTTTTGCACTTAATTTATCAGGGATAGTTTTCCATGTAATTATTATTTTAGATCATAATTTTTAATAAATAAAATATAAATTTTAATAAAAAATAAAAATAATAAATAATTATTTTAGATAATCATTTTAATGCCTACTTAGTATTTCACTGTTTAAATAGAGCATAATTCGATTAACCTGTTATTGTTGAAGATAAAGGTGGTTACCAACTTTTTGCTATTATAAAATGGAATTGCTCAATAAAAGGGTACCCTCCCCATAAATGACTTACTCCCAGCAGCACTAGTGATAAAAAAATCAACGTCCCCCGCTCTAACAAAGACTTAGCATTGTATTTATTTAAAATGTGTCAGTGTGGTCATCTGAACAGTAGATTGTTTATTTAACTCACTTGTGCCACATATTCTCTCTTCCTAACCTATACTGCTCCTCCAACCTATGCCTTCAAGCAGCAAAAGCGATTTGCAGTGAATCACTACAAAAATACATTTTATCAGCCCTTCCCAGTCTTCAAAGTGCAGTGATAATGGGCCTCACAGGCCTGCTGACTCAATGAGCTGGATGGATTAAAAGAAAAAAAGCACTTAGAAAAACAGATACTTTTGAGGGGAAGGACGCAAATATGGCTAAGTGCACACCATGCAGCCAGCTCACTCTCCTTTCTTTTCCTGAACGGTGCTTTTACTGAATGGACAAAGAGGGCACAAGGTTCATAAATAGACTCTCTAACAGCACTTTCCAAGCACTTCAGTTCAATTATCATGAATTAACTTTAAAAACAGCATTAACTTTTCAGCATATATAATGTGCCCAAGAAAAACAACTTACTTAGAAGTCTGTTCCGTGTTATTATGTTTTTCTCCCTCTTACTTGATACCAGTAAGTAGCCTTCGAGAAAGATTTCTAGTTCCACTGATGGGATGTTACTTATTTTAAAACTGGGCCTAAGACTATATCTCTGGTTTGCAATGACTGCTTGATTGAACAGCATAGATTACCAAGAGAAAAGTACAGTCCATTTCTAGTCAGAAATGTAGATAAAAATGTGCTTATACTCAGAAATATGTTTCTACAAAAATGTAGAAAAAAATCAATTCCCCAGTCACTGCCTTGACGCTCTGGGTCCTCTCGTCTATAGATGTGAGTCTTAATAGCTCACCTAAAGATGATCGGTGACTGATTATAACCCACAATTATAATGTGGCAATTTTACTTTGTATATTTCTAGAGACAGGAAAATTACACATTTCATTCACAGGCCTTCTACTTGTCATCAGTGTACTTCAGAAAAATTTTGTAATTTATTATGCCAGTTCTTCAATTAGAAAGAATCATATAAGAATCAATAGAGAAGCGCCTTTTTTTTTTTCCTTCAAATTATTCATCTCTGGAGTACCCCCTACTTCACTTAGACATTCTGGTACCATCCAGAAACTGCTTGCGTATGCCTCTGTTACTGACATGACAGGAAGCCATGCCCCTCAGCTGTAGTGAGACAGACAAGGAAGACTATCACAGCATCGTAGAAAAGGAACTGAGTTGCTTCATGGGTCATTCCAACCAGATTCTAGAAAGAGGAAAGGCCAATAAATACTGACTGAACACTCATTATGTGCCAGGCATTAGGCCAGGTAATTTTATTTCATTAATTCCTCACAACAGTCCTATGGTGAAATCATGAAATTCATTTTCAAAAATGAAGAAAGAGGATGGGATTTAGCAATATTTCTAAGGACAAATGGTTAACATGTGGCAAGATGGCACCCAGCACAGGTCTTATTCTGCAATCAAGTATCAAATCAGTTTTATACTACAGAGGACACTTTTCTACGTGCCATATACATATCCATCAGGGAGGGGTGTCTCCCCAACCTGAAGGTAAATCCTTCTTTATAACCTTTCAGTTTTCTATATCCCTTATTACCAACCACCAAACAGTTATTATAACATTACCTCACAATGGAAGAAGCATCTCATATTGGTGGTTTTTTAGATAATATCTGAATGATACTATAATCTTCTTTCCTGATATTTAGAAGATACCTGATTCATTCTATAAGGGCATCAGCATATTATAAGCAACCTCTCCTTTTAGATGGCAATCCAGCTGCAGATGCGAATCTCATATGTTTTTAACTGAGTCTTACTAATTTTATTTTTATCAGGTGACAATTTTTAACTGATGCTATCATTTCTATGGCCATATCTACAGTGCTCAAACATTCTAAAATTTTTAAGAAAGCTTTAATTGCAAAAATTCTCTTTAATCTTGTGCCCTATTCTTTTCTATTGGAAAATGAAAATTTTTTAGGCCAAAACAAAACTAAATAAAACAAAACCTTATCTAGCACTTGTTGTCCTTTTTCTAATCAAGAAGGAAGTTGGAAAAGTTAGGAAAGACAATGTGAGAAATAAAAATCCAATTTCTATACTAGACCACAGTGCTTCTACAACATTTAAGCAACAACTGCAGAATTTTATAAATAGCAACAGTGTAAATTAATCCGCATATACAATTCATTATTTAAAGTCTGCCATAAAGTTTAGCAAAAGAAAATTAGCTTATCAGCCACCTTTATTTTATTCATTTTGCTAATTTATCACATGCCAGTCAAGACAAAGAGATCCCACACATTGTATTTAGAACACTTTTACCAGCACTCACTAGATTTTTTAGATTCTAGGACATGTTGGAAGCTCTTTATCTTTTAAAATGAAAGACTTTCCCTCAGAAGCACATCTTAATAAAGCAGAGATTTTTTTATTATAATTATTATTACCAAGAACATCTTTCAGTAGTCCTGGGGAAACATCTGCCCCTACTAATGAGGAGGACAGGACTCCTCTATTATATCTGCTGCGATCTGAAGATCTGAACCCCTGAGCTCAGTAAAATGAACACAGGAAACTTTTAAACCTTGTTACAAAAAAAGGTCATGGGTCAAGTTTGCTATAATACATTTTGATATTAACATCCAAGGCAAAAACTGTGTAAAGCAAGAAAAATATGCATATATTCTAATGAACTCAATGATTACAGTAGCATCCTGAAAACTATTTTAAGTTACTCTTGAATTTTACCAAACTCTTTCAGAATGCACCCAAGGTTTCCTTCTTTGTGAGCAGAAACAAAGCATATAGTCTTTGATTTCAAAGGACTGCTTTTTCGCATTCATCAGGTTTACTGGCAGCCTCACCCACCGGTTTTCAGACATGCCCACACTTGTCTAACCCTAGGTTTGGACACAGCCTCCTTCAAACTGGGCTTCTCACCTTCCACCCCTGATTTAGCAACAACAACAAAAAATATTCATGATTTTTTTTCCTACATCTTCAGAGCATAATATCTTGGATCTAGAAATTCTCCACTTAGGGTCCTTCATTTTGTGCTCAAAGTTTGTATATACGTTTAAGGCACAGCACAACCAACACACTCTACTAGCTTGCCTTTGTGGAGAGGGGATTCCTCCTCTGTTGCAACAGTTAGACATGAGGAAAATCAGATATGGAGGATAAGAAAAGATTCCCCTTAGCATGAGTTAGGTCAGTGTTTAATATCATTAAATGTCACCCTCTCCAATCCTCCCAAGTAAAAATTTCTGCAACATTCGCTGAGCAGTTTATAATTTACATGGAGCACATATCATGCCAGACCATGCTGCTCTCTTCGAATAGGTTAAATGGTCTTGGGTGGCAGGATGCATATTCTATTCATCTTGGAATCATAGTTCTTATTGGCTTGAATCTAATTTACAATTATGTTTGCCAGCTATTTTCTTATTAAAAATTAATAGGAAAAACTCATGGTTTTCACCCAGTGAGCAAGCTTGTAGGATGAGGACATGTGAACAACTTTTTTATTAGCAGGAAAAATTGGGAAAGGCTTGAATAGGGCAAAAAAAAAAAAAAAAAGCTGCTGGATGTCCTGTTTAGTGCACCTTTCTTAGTTACCTCTGCCTTTCATTGTCTTGGAGCTATTTTATAACCCTGTAAATTGTAGGAAACTGAAAAGAATGCAAATCATTCCTATCTATAGAAATGCAAATGAATTGAGTCCCATGAAATGTGATTCATTATTGCCTTATGGACAGAGCAGTTTTGCATCTACTTGAACATTCATTTCAGCTTTCCTTACTGCTCACATAGATGTTTCATTAAATTTTCTTTGGAACTAGTTGTAACATCTTACTAATTTTCTCATTAATTAATAAGTCAAATAAAATCTCTGATATATGTTCATTTTATATTTGTATGAGAGCTGTGATTTTGTCTTTTTAGTAAATTATCTTTCAATAACACACTAATAATTTTTTTTTTCTAGCCAGATCATGCGTCAGGTGTTTCTATAAACTTAATAGGTTGTCTTGGAGACTTTATTCACTTCTTCAGGGAATGATGAATATATTTTCTGACCTGAAGCTCTTAAATCGTGCCCGAATATAATAATTTTATACTAAGAAAACAAATATATAAAATAACAGAATAAAGTATCCTTTAAAATTTAGCCTTTAGGTAACAAATAACAGCCTAGGAATCAATGTATTAAAATCACAGCAACAACTTAGGAAAAGCTATTCCCATTCATGTTTGTTGGAAGGACATTTTCCAGATCCATCTGTCCTAATCTATCTAAATACTAAGCAAACCTGTACATTGTTTTCTTATTTCCCTTCTCTAAATTAAGAAGTAGATTTAAAAATTTTGCTTTAGAAATTGATCTTAGTGAGGAAAACTAGAATTCTTCAGTGTCTAGTACCAATGATCTAGCTGTGAAAATCTATATTGAGAAAGAATCTGCAAGATAATCTATTTTTTAGAAATCTCTTGTATGACAAGCTATTAATCATCAGATTCCCAGACCATTCTCCACACAATTATCTTGACCATGATATCCTGGCAAATTTCCAAAAGAGGAAATTAATACTCTGCTCACCATTGCTGGAACGATGTGGTAGAGCTAGTGTGTATATGTATAAGATATTCATGTAGTTATTCCCTCAGGTCCAGTTTTGCCACACTGGAAATAAACCCATCATTGGGAATTGTTTAAAATTAGAACATACTTTGCAATTTTATAAAACACTCAGAGCACAGTAAAGGTGTTACACAAAACTTCTTCCAGCTTGCTTCATTAAGCCAATAAACCATAATGGTCCTTTAGGAGATATCAAACTTTATTGGACATAGCCAATGAGACTGAAGACAAGAGGGGTTTATAAGTGTGCCCAAAGAATTGGCATATCCTCGCTCTAAACAAACAAACAAACAAACAAAAAAACCTATGAAAAGTTTTCAAATTTGCATAAAGATTCTAGCACAGACACATACATACTGTTCCACAGATCTGGTTGTTTCTATATTTTATTACTTATTTCATCAAAAGGAGTTTTTGAAGGTCTTTTTATCTAGTCCCTAGACAATGAAAATACCAAAATTAACTTTTATACTAACAAACTGTTTCAATAAATATTTGTAAATGGCCTAGGGAACCATAATTAAAAAATAAATTTGATGAATGATTACAGTTTTCAGAAGCCAGTTATTAAAGTCAAATGGTAGTGTTACCTGCTTCATTATTAACAAGACATATTAGAGTAAAAGTAAAAAACAGTACCCTGAAGGAAAAAAAAGTTGTTAATCATAAAGTAGTAGATGTATAATTTCATTTCTACATAGTTTCTAAGCAAAAAAAAGAAAATGTTCTCATTACCTTCTGCTATCTGTTTTAGACAGACAATCTCTCTGAACAGTTAAAAGTCATGAGGCATTTCAAAGAAGCAGATGACCTCATTATCCAAAACTTAGAGGAGGTGATAATGACTCAAGAGATGAATGTAACGAACTTCATTTTCTGGGATTATCAACTTTAATTAACAGAAATTATCCAGCAGAACAGATAGTTACCTAATGCTTAAGAATGTACCTAGAAAAAAAAAAAAAAAACTCAAGACAACGAATTCACTCCTTTTGCAGGCTATTAATAGATAATTGTAAAATGAAGACAGGGATTATAGTTTTGGCCTAATATATTTATTCTGTAAGAAATGGACTTGTCCTCAGCTAATTAACATAGGCAAATTCAATATACTCTTACAAAAACTATGTGAATTTTAATGGAAACAATTTCAATTTGACCTGTTCGCTATTTGCTTGACAGAATAAAATAAACATACATAGTTAACCTGTTCAAGAATAATTAGAGGAAAACTCTCTTCCTATTTTAAGAGGTGGCCTTTGACTGAATTCAGAAGCTGTATTTGCTGCTCTGTACCCCTAATTGATGTAGGCTTTTGTTTTGTCTTGTTTTGTTCTATTTTCTGGTCCATAAGGAGTGACATCAAAGAGCATAGAGAATTTAGAGCAAGAAGAAGACATAAAATCAACTATTCTTTCCTTGATCTCATAGTTTCCTGATAATTATCAAGTAAGAGGGCACTGTTACTTTGTTCTTATAACAAAGAAAACCATTTATAAAGGTCAGTAAAAGGGTGGATTAGTTCCATATTGAAAAAGAAAGTGAGAAAGGAAAATTAAGAAATGATTTAAAAGTTGACCTTTCAACTGATGGAAGGAAGTAAGAGTCCAAGGGCAACAGTGCTATCTGAGTTGTTTTAAAATACCTCAAACAAATCAGAAGATCATGCTGTTTTAAGTGTGATTCTACACATTGTTTTCAGGGCATTTATGAAAAAGATATTTCATTGTAGATAGAAGATACACATTTGAATTGAAGCTCAGTTTCCAAAGCTATATGGTTTGTATATATTTTGCAATATAACCCAAAGAAACATTACATTAGGAAAGAAAGAAAGAAAGAGAAAGAAAGAAAGAAAGAAAGAAAGAAAGAAAGAAAGAAAGAAAGAAAGAAAGAAAGAAAGAAACAAAGAAAGAAACAAAGAAACAAAGAAAGAAAGAAAAAAAACTGAAAATAAAAATAAAATGCCTCCACAGAGTCTTATTTTGGTCAAGAAAAAGGGATGATAAAGGCTTCCCCACCAAATATATATTAAGAAATGATGCCTTCAAAAGTGTATAGTGGTTTCTGTAAAATTTAGTGAAATCTACTCCAAACTAATTTAAAAGAAGCCAATTAAATCAACATGTTTTCAGTCCTATAGAGTGAATATTTATCACATTACTTAGAGATATTATTTTAATTCACAGAAATCTTATAAAACTACTTGCTTGACCTCCTGGCATTTCCAACTGGGAGATTCCATTCACAAACTCAATCCATTTAATTATTTTGCACTTAAAATTGAATTGAAGTTTCTTGCCTACTTCCACCACAGTCAAAGGGAATTGAGTTTGAAACTAACTCAACTTGAATTCTGTTGGCATATATAATTAATTGGTCCAAAAATTAGTGCTGAGATGGTTACTTAAACCCAAGATATGAAATGCTATCACGAATGATAACATAATGATATGATAATCTCATTAATGCTGAAAATTTGTGATGACCTCAGAGTCCATATCATAGAATTAGCCCTAGTTTCATACTTTAAAAACAGGTCATTTGGTAATTCAATAATTAACCCCATTTGGATAGGCCTTTCCCCCACCATCAAAACAGAAATCCACCCCCCCACCCACTCTCTCACACCCACATCCACACACAAATGAGTTAAAACAACAGCATTAATAATATTCTGATTTAATTGGAGGGGGGATGAGATTTTACCTTTTTGGTACTCTTTAGGAGTTTTGATCTCTTTTCCTAACTGTTAGAAATTCTGAACTGAAATTATCACAGACATAATTGTCACTATACTAATAGAAGCATTTGGTTTTCTTTAGAATGAGAAATTTTCATTTAAATTTAAAACTCTATCAAGTCAGTGGTATTCCAGTCATTAATAAGCTAGCTAGGCAAACAACTATTACTCATTACAGTAAATGAGTATAAACTCCAACATAAGCTTTTTAAAATTATTTCATTTTTTAGTATATTGCATATTGCGTTCAATACAGGAAATTTGGAAAATATAGAAAATTATTTAAAAATATACTCTCATTTCCCAGAGATAATCACTGTTCACAAATGACCACTGAAGATGCTAACCTAAATTATTTCCTTTTTAATAATATTATTTTGGGGATTATAAGCAGTTTCTGAATTCTAGGGTAGAAAAGTGAATTTTCCCTTAAGGGAATTTTCCTTCTTCAAGGGGCCACTTTGCAAGGCTTTTAGCTAATGAAGATTTGGTTGGTACCTTTCCACTGTTATTGAGATACTTGCTTCAGATTGAGACACTGAGGGTTCTCTGCACTCATAAATTGATTCTATTGGCAAGATTGTATCTTTATATCTGAACCTTTATATTTTCATTATCAATCATTCTCAATCAGGATATTCAGGGGGAAATTGGACTTGAGACAGAAAAGTCTTCCTCCTCTCTCAGTGGCAGCAGTGCATTAAGATTGAGACTCTAGATACGGACCTGTCTGGAAATTCTTATTTCTGGAATTTGAGGTAGTACATGGGTACATTCCAAGAAGGCTAGATATAAGGTTACATTTAGGTTATAAGTGCTGTGTGCTACCTCTGACAGAAGCAAATCCATGTTCTACTTCTCTTACTCCAGTCCCTTTAGTAAAGTCTAGAGTGATTGTGCTGTGGGGTACTAAGAAGAGAAGAGTCCCCACTCTAAGACAGAGGCAGCAGTTGTTAGTCACAATAACCAACACATGGCAGCCAGTCCCCCTGACATGGGGATCTCACAAAGTCCATCAGCAGCAAGGTCAAGGCATGAAGGCCAGAACAAAGGCTAGAGATCAACATGTTATAAGGCATGGACAGACCCATGAGAAACTCTCAGAGATAACTGAGGGACCCTTAAGGGCCCTGCTTCCTCACAGGTTGGCTGATGTATAGAAATAACATAGAATCATATTTTAGGGTCCCAGGCTACTTCCACTTTTGTATTCTGCTTTTGCTTTTAACTTAACACTATAATATGAGCATCTGTATAGGTAACTGAATTGTCACTGACTATATAATTTTCTTGGTTGTATAATATTCCTCTGTGTGACTACTACAATTTAATAATTTCCCTTTATTGAGGACTTGAGTTATTTTCCTGTTCAATAATTGGGCTACACATATCTTTGTACATAAATACTTTTCTGTATCTCTGATAATTTTCTTATCTGAATCAGAATTTTCAACTCTGCCCAAGGGGAGTATTCTAAGTCTATATCTAGGACAGGAAACACTGATACCCAAGGAGAGGCTGTTCATACAAGGTCTGACGGGGAAACTCAGGAGTAAAAACAAATTACTCAGAGTATGGAGTGGTATCTTATTTCTCTTCTTCAATTCTCGTCTGTTGCATTGTCCTGATTTTCTCTGCAGAGCCAGAGAATTTTTCACAGAGCTAGAACAAACAATCCTAAAATTTGTATGGAACCACAAAAGACCCCAAAATCCAAAGCAATCTTGAGAAGAAAAGCAAAGCTTTTCTGGAGGCATCACAATTCTGGAGGCATTACAGTTCTGGACTTCAAGCTGTATTACAAAGCTGTAGTCATCAAGACAGTATGGTACTTCATATTAAGACCAAGTTTTTTTCTTCCTCTACTTAAATGGAAGTTTCTGTATCTATGTTTCTGTTTCATAGATCAATGGAACAGAATAGAGACTCCAGAAATGGACACTCAACTATGGTCAACTAATCTTCAACAAAGCAGGAAAGAATACTCATGGAAAAAAGACAGTCTCTTCAATAAATGGTGTTGGGAAACAGGACAGCAACATGTGGAAGAATGAAACTAGACCAGTTTTTTACACCATACAAGAACATAAATTCAAAATGGATGAAAGACCTAAATGTGAGACAGGAATCCATCAGAATCCTAGAGGAGAACACAGGCAGCACCCTCTTTGACCTTGGCCATAGCAACTTCTTGCTAGACATGTCATCAGAGGAAAGGGAAACAAAAGTAAAAATGAACTATTGGGACTTCATCCAGATAAAAAGCTTCAGCATAACAAAGGAAACAATCAACAATGAAAAGGCAGCCTACAGAATGGGAGAAGGTATCTGCAAATGATGTATTCAAAATCTATAAAGAATTTATCAAACTCAACACCCAAATAATCCAGTTAAGAAATGGATAGAAGACATCAATAGACATTTTTCCAAAGAAGACATCCAAATAGTTAACAGACACATGAAAAGATGCCCAACATCACTAATCATCAGGGAAATACAAATCAAAACCATGATGAGATACCATATCACACCTTTCAGAATGGATAAAATTAACAACACAGGAAACAACAGATGTTGGCAAAGATGCAGAGAAAGGGGAATCCTCCTACACTATTGGTGGGAATACAAACTGGTGCAGCCACTCTGGAGAACAGTATGGAGGGTCCTCAAAAAGTTAAAAATAGAACTACCCTACAATCTAGGAATTGCATTACTAGGTATTTACCCAAAGGATATAAAAATACAGATTCAAAGGGGCACATGCACCCTGATGTTTATAGCAGCATTATCAACAATAGCCAAACTATGGAAAGAACCCAAATGTCCATCAACTGATGAATAGATAAAGAAGAGGTGGTATGTGTGTGAATATTAATAGAATATTACTCATCCATCAAAAAGAATGAAATCTTGCCATTTGCAACAACTTGGATGGAACTAGAGTGTATTATGCTAAGTAAAATAAGTCAGTCAGAGAAAGACAAATACCATATGATTTCACTCATATGTGGAATTTAAGAAAAAATACAGATAAAAATAAGGGAGGGGGAAGGAAAAGAGAGAGAGGGAAACAAATCATAAGAAACTCTTAACTATACAGAACAAACTGAGGGCCTGGAGGGGAGATGGGCAGGGGATGGGCTAGTTGGGGGGTGGGTATTAAGGAGGCACTTGTTGTGATGAACACTGGGTGTTGTACATGAGTGATGAATCACTAAATTTTACTCCTAAAACCAATATTGTAGTGTATGCTAACAGGAATTTAAATAAAAATTTGAAGAAAAAGATAAAATATGTGTAATACAAAATATTTGCAATATAAAATATTTCATGAACAAACAGAAAATTTTGCAAAAACAGCTTTAGCCTGTGGGGGGTATTGGCTGAGATTCTTCACAGCATTGTCCATAAAAGGTGGATAGTCTGTGGGCATTGGGCTGGTGGTAATGGAAAAAACTGGAAGTTAGAATGGCTTTCCACTCACCTTATTGGGCTGTGTGACCTCTTTAGACCTTGGTTTTGTAATCTGAAAATTGGGGAAAATAATAATAAATACCTATTAAAGTTGTTAACTAAAAAGCATATTTAAAGTGCCTAGGAAAATGCTTGCCAAATAGCAGTGATTCAGTGAATATTAGCTCTATACTTGAATTTGGAGTCTCCCTTGGTGATTCAAATTTAATTATTGAAAAAGCTAATGGCTTCAAAAGTAGCCAGTTTAGAGAGTGAATTCACAGTGGGGAGAAAAATTCAAGCAGTTATTCTTTTACAGAGCTCTGTGAACAGGTCTTGGGCTAATTTATTCACTATAGTGCTAAACGGCCGTGGAGCAGTGAGTTTTCAAATTTCTATCATTTGTTTGGGTTCAGATTTGACTTTGATAAGTTCACAAGTGCAGAGACTCTTTTAGCTGGAGAGCAAGTTGGGTTCTCGTCCTAGAAACTTCATATTCAGTAGGTTAACTTGATTGGCAGCCATTCTAAGGGAGAGATTCAGAAGTTTCTTATTCAGAATAACAAATCTGTGGCAATTAATGCCTGAATTACTGAATAAGGAAATTAGGTTGGAGTTTCGTCATCATGACATCTATTAACTTTCATAATCTTTACCTCAGGAAAAAAATTTAAAAAACCTTTCTCTTTTCGAAAGAATAATTATTATAGGGGAAAGAAGTGCTAAAACAGCTATATGAAATTACATTCTCTGAGGTGTTGTACAAAACCATTTTCTCTGATGTGTAATTTGCCTTTAAACAATACAGAAAGTTTGAATGGTGATTGTTACCTGAGTCTATTCAGATAGTGTGGTGATAGGGCAGCATCTGGACTTAGCGATGCCTCTGGTGGTATATCTACTTGACTAAGACATGGAGGTGGGGTCTTCTGGGGTCTCAGTGATCCAAAGATTTAATTCATCTTATAAAAGTAGAATCTTATAGGCTTTCAATCTTACTTCTCTTAGTCCATTTTGTTTAAAATCATTCATTGCAGCCTAGATTTTCTATTTACCTGTTTTTGAAGTCACAATAATGCTGAAATAATCATTTCACGAACTACAACAAAAATGTCCTCTAAGGCTTTCAGGCTACTTGATAAAACAAAGCAATTCTGATTATTAAAAGCTTTAAACATCTGAATTTGGTCTGGAAAACCACACTGTGTAGTATCTTTTCAGACTTGTAAAGCACACAGAAATGGATAGTATTGGACATATGGAGTTGTTCATTTTGCAGAACACTTGCTATCAGATGTTCTTAAATAACAGGATGAAGAACACATGCTTAATTAGCTCGATTGTCTGTGGATAACTGTGGTAATGCTCAACTTTTCTTTCAGTTTCAAGTTTATGATGCCTTGGAAATTCTCCCTGAAATTTGCCAAAGTGTACAATGCTTGCACATTGTGCTTTAATCAAATTATTCAGCCCTACTGAGATCCTGCTGTAGTCCATCAAGATATTTCTACTCAGCAATAATATTATCACATAAAGCTATAGCCAGACCTTAAACTTCAATTCTAGGGGCTGTATTTTGAAAATATAATATTCTAGAAATTTTATTCAACTGTCAACACACTTTCCCACTACCTTTTATTTAAATAACAACAAATACCAGAAAACAAACAAAATAACCCAACAACCTTCAGCTTTTAATATTAGGCCTAACAATGTTAATATTTCTTTTGGCTATCCAGTTATTGAATGGCTGTTTTAGGTGTCATGAAGTTAAATGCTTATTATGTTAACAGTAGGAAGAGGTAGTAACTGTAGTGAACTGGAAAGTGTACAGTTACTACTTATGTCCTGGGGGTTGTAACAACAGAGACCTGACATGTGTATGTTTATTAGTTTCCCTTTGCTGTGATAAATTACTACAAACTTGGTGACTTCAAACAACACAGATATATTATCTTACAGCTGTAGAGGTGAGAAATCTGAAGTGAGTCTCACTAAGCTAAAGTCAGGGTGTTGGCAGGAGTGCCTTTCTTCTGAAGGCTCTAAGGGAAAATCTACTTCCTTGCCTTTCCCATCTTCCTTACCTTTTCAATCTTCTGATGCTGTCTGCATTCCTTGGCTCCTGGCCCCCTTCAGTCTCCAAAATCAGCAGTAGCCAATCAAATCTTTCCCACTTTGCATCACTCTGACATTAATTCTTTTGCTTCCCTTTTCCACATTTAAAGGATTCTTGTGATTATCTTGGGCCCACCTGGATAATCCAGAATAATCTATTTTAACATCAGTTATTGGGAACCTTAATTCCTGCTTGCCATATATTCACAAGTTCTAAAGATTAGGGCATAGATTTTGGAGGGAGGGGGATTATTCTGCCTATCTTGGAATGTATTCGCATTTTAAAAAGAAGCTAGAAACCCATGTTTTGGGTGAAATATATAGATATTTAAATGTTTAAAATCACTGTGTGTGTGTGTGTGTGTGTGTGTGTAATATATACACAAACTCTATGAGATATATAGCATTTCAGTAAGTCTATTTTGGCCAATAGGCTACCTATTTGCAACCCCTGTCTGTTGCATGCCTGGCCCTATGCAAAGCATCATGTCTCTTTTTCATAGTTTTTCAATCTAATCAAGGAAGTAAACATTTAAGAATGTCTGTAAAGCAATATATCAACAATATAGTACAATATATATATTGTGTATATATATACAGTATATATCAACAATGTAGTACAAGGAACAGTGCAGGGGCTTAGGGAATGATCATTGTAGGGTGAAGGAAGATAGGTCTTTAAAAAAATATGGAGCTAGACTGGCAAAGCGGAATTTAAAAGATACTGCAATAAGCTGGGACAAGACTACCAATAGGATGAATAGGAAAAAAAAAAAACCCAAAACAGAAGCTGGCCTTGTTGGAGTAGGAGGGGCCAGACTGAGGGTAGATTATATGGTACAGTGGTCCAGTTAGTATACAGCTTTCAAGTCTTTCTTTAGGGTTTGGCTTTATTTTGAGATGCAATAATGGTTTTAGTTTCTTTGGCCAGAGAAACAGGTAGATATAATATTGGCTAAGGAAGTTATTTTGAGAGTTATCATGACAGAAATGAAAACATGAAGACCAGAAAGATGACTGTTCTAGTTATGCGGGTGTGCAGTAATGAGAAACCTATACTAGGGTGCTTGGTGTGGGTTAAGGATCAACAGGGCTTGGTGAATGACTGGTAGCAAGGAGCTAATGAGATAAAGGTAGTGACAAGATTTGAAGCATGGGGACTAGGAGGAAAGTGGGATCAATGGCTGAGGTATATAGATTTGGGTAATTAAAACCATTGAATTAGATTCATTTTTTCCCAAGGGAAAAGAGCTAAAAGGTGATGGAGTAGAAGAAGGACGAGCAGAACCATTTTAACACAGTGTCTCAACATCCAAGGGGGGGGGGGAGTTTTAGGATGGGAAAGGAAAGGATCCCATGATAACAAATACAGCGTTTTGTTTTGTTTTGTTTTTGTTTGTTTGTTTTTTGCAGTGTGAGAATTGTTGGACTGATTCAGAAGTTGAGAAGGCAAGATAAAGAAAACTTGTTCAAAAGAGTTTGCTATGGAATTTGAGGCAGAAATGAAATGCTTGGTAAGGGTAAGCTGAAGAATTTCTAGGTTTGTTAGCCTCAAAGTGGTTACAAGACAACAAAAGGCCAAGAGAAGAGTGGAGAGTAGTGTTCCTGAAGAGGTAGGTATGGTAGACACCTTTGAAGTGTCTACAGCATCGGCTTCTCACATGAGATGTGCTCATCCTCTCTTCAGGATGAACCCAGGAAACCCTTCTCTACTCCGTGACCTCACCCTATTGGCTACAACAGATTTTCAGAGAGGAAATGAGCGCCAAATACAAGCTAGGCCAATCAGAATCTGTTTTCTAAGACATGTGTTACCTGAGCCTAAGAAATGGGTGTTATGAAATGAGAACATGTAAACTCAGGCTCTGAAGGTGCTCTTCAGCTGTGTACACGTGCATCTTAGTAGTGAGACTCAGTCAAGAGATAGGGAAGAGAAAGGAAGCAAGAGAGGCGGAAAGAAAGTGAGAGCAGAGAGGCAGGGAGGGACAGAAAGAGGCAGAACTTAACTACATTTCTGCTGTTTTCCTGTTCCTGCTTTGAGCTCCTTCTGGTTTTCCCTCTTCCTCAGATTTCAGTGATTATCCCATATCTTTTCCAGACATTCCTTTCTTTGCTTAAACTAGGTTAAAGTGATTTTGTTACTTTTAACCGAAAGAGTGATGAATAAGACACTAGGTAAAGTTAAATATGGAACACTGGTTGACATTTTGAGGGCAACTTCCTCAGGTAAGAGGAAAATGGAGAGATTTGGTACCATGAATATCTGGGAAACCAGAAAAACCAAAGAAGGTACTTTGGAAGCCTCATATTCTTTATCCTATGATTAATTCAAGCCTCAGTTACTCAAATACTTCTTCTAAGAAGCCTTCCTTAAACCACTACTCTAGGTAAGATGCCACTTTAATATGTTCCCTCCTGTAATAACGTCCCCTATCATGGGATTTATTTTACTATATTTAAGTTGTGGGTGTACTTGTCTGTAACAGGCTCTAGACTTTAAGCTCTATAGAGTGATTATTGTAGACCATGTATATTGGTTGAAAGAATCGTTCATATCTTCCCAGTAGAGACCAATAATTTTCCATTTCGCAGAGTATAAGTAAAGCTTTATACAACTGAAACAGCTCTTCCCTGAAATGTTTAGAGTAGAAATTTAAGAGTTGTTCCATGCAACATCATGAGAACATGACGAACGATTGTAAATATGTTGTTTAATTTGCTATTTCAACTATGTAGTGCTTAAAATTATTTGGGGAAGTTTTTGATTTCTTTAAGTATTAATGAATTACTTTCACAGCAATCTTGAAATTTTATTTCATGATGATTTTAGGGAACTAGATCTTCTAACTACAAATATGCAGGGAAAGGGAAAAGATGGAAGGTTCCTGATGATTTTGTGACTTTTTTTATCAAAATAATTTTTAAGTGGTATAATGTGTAGTTAGAAGACATGTGATAATAAAATCAAGGGAGAAAATACAGGCATCTCATAAAATGAGTTGGGCACTTGACTAGTCAAGAAGCCTTTCCAAGCAGGTCTTTGAGCCCATTGCTGCAACAAGTGATGTTCACCCCTCTAATAATCTCAAAGTAAAGAAATTGGCTTGTAGCTCTTCTTCCCAATGAGGTCAGATTCCTTTGGTAGTAAGAAAATGTGTAATAGTAATTTTACTATGGATATAGTTCAGGTCCAGCACAGATTATTTTGGATTTTTAAATTATAAAAGAGATGGTATGCTTAACCATTATTTCCAGGGCTTGATTATTGTAGACTCACACTAGGCATTAGACAAATCTGCCATCCCATTAGAACTAATTTTAGCAGAATTGACTTATGTGTTTTTGAAGTTTTGAAGATTCAAAGTCTTCAGTTCTGAAAATAACACATTTATTCATTCATACCCACACCCTGCTTTACCCTGTACTGAAAAGCAGCCAATGTATAAGGGATAGGCCCTCCACTTGTCTCCCATGTCATTTACATCAGTGTTGGCAGGTGTCAGGTTATCAGTCCTTCTTGGTCTTCCTGCACACACTTGAGCTATCTGAATCATTTTTTTCCCTCATTGAAACCCATTCCATCATCTTCTGAACATATTGATCTTCAGTCATGCACATACTCATCATACTCTTCATGGTGTTTCTGCCTTCAGGCCTCCCCTTCTCATTATTTCTATATTGGTCACTCTGTCCTCACAGCTGATGCCAATCACGTTTCTTACAAGTGCATTTCAAAGGCATTGAGCCTCTGGTGGTTCACTCACAGGAAAATAACATTGAATCTCTCCTTTGTACCTGTAGTATAGATTCACTTAGCTGATTTAATTTGACTGCTAGTCCAAAATTTTAAGAACTTTTATAAAAGTACATGCATTTTCAATCCTTCCCCAATACTGCCTTTTCACCCTATACACAAGTGAAAAGAGAAGAATTTCATGTAATGAGCACAGAGAACAATTGTACCACACAAAAAAGAAAGGATCAATATTAATCGTGACCTACAGTCATCCCACCTTTTGCTATGATCATCTCGGATCTCCTATTTGAGAGGGCCCCAGCTGGCGGCATTTTTTAAATAGAGAACCCTGTGGGAGAGCCAAGAGGTGGTCAGAAGCATTTCTAGTGATTCTGTTTGGGGCACTGCCTTCTGGCAGTTCTGCAACTATGCCTTTCTCAAGAAGATTACGTATTCTCACTGGATTTCTAGTAGAAATTTTCATGAGTGTTACTAGTCTACTGTGGTCAGTGTGCACTGATCCTATCTCACATATTGGATAGACTCTTTAAGACATTTGGCTCAAGTATATTCAGTAAAAACAACAACAATAATAGTGAAACCTGATTGGAATGTTATGAAATGTCAGCTGCTATGCAGCCTACTTCATCTAATTAAATTCTCAAGAATGTAAATTAGCCTCTAGCCACATAATTCAGGTGAGATGCTGTGGCTTAGAGGTACTGAGTGTCATGTTTCATCCGTTTTGAGATCCACGTGTCTCAGTCCATTTGGGCTGCTATCACAAAATGCCACAGACTAGGTGGCTTATAAACAGCAAACACTTATTTCTCAAAGTTCTAGAGGCTGAATTCCAAGATTAGGGTACCAGTAGGGTCCAGTTCTGGTGAAGGCCCTCTTTTGGTTTGCAGACTGCCAACTTCTCACTGTGTCCTCACATGGTAGAGGGACTATAGTACTTTGCTGGGCCTCTTTTATAAGCACACTAATCCCATTCATGAGAGCAGAGTCCTCATGCCCTAATTACTTCCTAAAGGTCCCACCTACTAGTAACAGCCCTTGGGCATTAGGTTTCCAACATATAAATTTGGGGAGGGACACAAACATTCAGACGACATCACACATTTTTCATTTTAATATCTCCCAAATTGGGTCCCGTCTTACTGTCAATGTATGTAATAAAGGTAACTGGCAGTTTTGTTTTACTTTTCTGAGTGGCACATAAAATACTAGTATAACTTACATTCACTGGTGGTTTCAATTTCACAAAATGTAACACCTTGTCCAAAGCCATCCAGTTAAAATGTGGTAAAAGGAGACTGGAAATCCCATGCTATGTTCTCAAACATTACACTTCCAAGAAAGGAAAACTGGGAATGAGGTGGAGGCACTGTAGCTGATTAGAAGTAGCATGTTCTTTTTGAAGTTGTGACATTCTTTCCAGTGCTAGAGTTGACATCGATAAAAGATTTGTAAAGACCTTTATTATTCTGGCCCCAGTTTTTATGGAGAGCAATTATGTAGGTTAAAGGATGTGATTTCAGTGGCCCTGGATGGAGAGGATAATAATCTTGGAAACTCCTTTCAGTTTTCTTTCTGATTCTGATATTTGATATGAGGATAAGGAGAGGACCTTTGAGTCTCTGTTTTTAGAATCTTATTTCTCTGAACTTTTCTATCCTCTCTTCTGCAGTCCTGAGCAGTCCTTGAATATACAGGTATCCTCCCAGGACTCATAACCTAATTAATCAAAGACAAGGGCAGCCATCTCTTTGCTTAGGGACTGATAGTTTTCTGTTACACATTAGGAAGTGTGTCTCAGAAGGCACTTCTCTTTCTTTACTTGCTGTTCACATTGAAGAGTGAGAGAGTGAGAAGAGCAATAAATGGTTTCTCCTCTTTGAAGTGTTTCAGCATTTTTTTGTGTGGCTTCTCAGTTCCCTTGCCTCCTGTTTTACTAGCACTTCAGAATGTCTGCCAGTCTGTTTTAGAGACAGTTTATTGGCTGCGATGCTGAGAAACATGCAACTTATGTTTCTTAATTTTTTCTGCTCTATTTTCTTTTCCAAATTAATACCAGAAATGGCAACTATTTTATAAGTGGGAACTTGTCAAGAGAACTGGAAAAAAAAATCATCCAATCCCAGACTCATGTGATATGATGTTAATGAAATATTTTGGTAAGCTGAAACCTTAATTTAACACTGGCCCGGTGAGTGAAACTGTCTTGTAATGAGTATCTTCAAGTCACAAAAACTCTTGAAATGTTTCCAAAGATAGAGTTCTGTAACACCAGATTTCATCTCAGGGTAAATCACATAAAGAATTCCAAATATTTAACACATGACGTCAAAGATCTATGTAAAAAGATCGAAATTTTTATTGACCTTTGATAAAGGTGAACGTTGATCTTAGGAATGCTGATCTTAGGAATCTTCATGTAACTGAGTCATTTGTCACAAGATGAATATTCTTTTTTTTTAAGATTTTATTTATTTATTTGAGAGAGAGCGAGAACCAGAGAGACAGAGAGAGAGAGAGAGAGAGCACAGAGGGAGAAGGAGAAGCAGACTCCCCTCCAAGCAGAGAGCCAGACGCAGGGCTTGATCCCAGGACCCTGAGATCATGACACAAGCCGAAGGCAGACGCTTAATGGACTGAGCCACCTAGGTGCCCCACAAGATGAATATTCTTAAAACCAGGAATTAGATACTGTATTTGAATACTCTAATAACAGCTTTTTAAATCAGAAGATTATTTTTTTATGATTTGTGGGTTGTTTTAAGATTTTTTAAAACTATTACCCCAACCTTTCCACCTATTCTTTTCCTGGGATTTGTTTATTTCTTTGTTCATTTATTTATTCATTCCAGCTTTCAAAAAGATAAAGGTTAAATTCCCAGTTGAAAAAAGTTGGGGAGTTTCCAATTCCAAATAGGAGAAATTATTTCTTGATTCATCTTTCTCCTGCCTGACTTGCACTTTCTCATCACTTGTCTACCATCCAATTAATGCACATCAGTTTTGTTTTGCCATCTTTGTTGAGAAATGTGATTGAGTGATTAGTCCAATTTTATGCTATTACCTAAAACATCACACATACGTAATTGAAACAAAATGCTATAGATAGACTTGCCTGAGTTTGTGCTTCAGTAATTTCTCACAGAGAGTTGATATAAGCATCACTTCTTCAGAAACAAAGATAATACATAATTTGTGGAGCTAAATTAAAAAAAAAAAAGCAAGGTCCCACCTAGAAGTGAGGAAGTCAGTGTCCTTTTCCCACAGTTTGGTGGACAGGTGACTCCCAAAGGACTGCATCCTCTAGTACTGGATACCTGGACTGGGGAGTGGATTAGAGGTGGATTGGGGGTTGGCAAGAAGTTCCCATGAGGTGGACTGAGTGCATTGTGGGGCTGGCAGTCCACCTGAATGCTGGTGCATGCCTGACCTACCTCTCTGTGCCTATACACAGGTTCCCTATCAGGGACCAACCCAATCACCCCTGCCCCAGACAGAGAGCAGCAAAAGCCCATACTAGGGTGGAAGCTGGTTTGGGAGGAAGAAATAAGAACCTGTCCAGGGGTTTGCAGGACACTGTGTGAGTTGGGACGCTAAGCCTGTGATCCATGCTCCATTGGCCTATTGGATTTCACTAATGAAACACAAACTCAAATATAAAATGATTAAGAATTTCAAGATGGCAACCACAGAGCATTAAAGCCATTTGCAATTGCCCTGGTTGCATGCCCTGGAGGCTCTCCTTGAATAATAATCACTCCTTCTTTTGTGAACTACTTACTTCAATTACTGTATTTTTGCTTAATGTTTTGAATATTTATTCACAAGTATTTCTCTTTACTAGATCCTGCACTAATGAGCAGTCTGGTAGAAGAAGTAGTATCTTTTTTGGAATTCCTGCTATTATATTTATGCACATAATAGGTTTATTAATTAGACAACTAAAACACAAAAATACATGACTCAAAGAATATTACTTAAACCCTATCTTCTAGTTTATTTATTACAGTAATGGGGCATTTATGTATACAATTTTCTAATATTTGCTTATTATATTATTTTTCAGGTTTATAGGTCTAGAGAGTGTATAAGGAGTTCGGTTATTTCCATCTGAGTGGTGTTCATGCTACAACTCAGTGGGTTTCAACCCTGGCTGAAGATTTCAATTACCTGGAAATTATTTTATAAACACTGATGCTTGGGCCCTTTACTCAGTTTCTGATTTTGTTGACTATAAATGAGAGCCTGGTCATTACAGCTTTTCAAAAGCTCAGAGGGTAAAAGAGGAATGTGGGGAGGGGTGAATGCTGGTTGTGGGCTGGGCTGTCAACCAGAGCCCCTACACAAGCCTCTCCACTTGGCTTGACCTTCTCAGAACCTGGCAGCTGGGTTCTGAGGAATCTCCTAAGAGCAAACGTTAGGATGCTCAGGTAGAACCCACAAGGCTGCCTGTGACCTAATCTCAGAAATCCCAATGCATTGCCTCTGACATATTCTGTTTGTCAAGAGAATCACTCAGGCCAACCCAGATAAAAGAAGAGAAAAATTAGACTCCACTTGTTGGTGGAGTGTCAAGATCACATTTGAGAAGAGCGTGTGGGATGTAAAATATTGTTGCAGTTATCTTTGAAATGCAATCTACTGCAGAGGTCATGGACCCTTTAAAATCATTTTAGGCAGAACTGAAATATTAAAAAAAACAATAACAAGGAAATAGCCCAAGGTGTAGTTTGTTCCCCACTGTTTTTTTGTTTTCTTTAGTTTTGTTTTTTGTTTTTTGTTTTTTTGAGTTCACAAGCTAGGCTTTTAAGGGTTACCAGCCTATGATTCATTACTCTGGTTGTAAAAATTCTATTCATTTTTAAAAATGTTTGTGATGATAAAAGTACATTGCTGAATTTTTAAAAATGAGAACAATGATAAATTAAATGACAAAATCTTTTTATTCTGCTGCATTTTCTTCCTGGCCCCAATTCAATAAAAGCAATATATAAATTCTAGGATTTAGAAGGCCAGTTAATCCAACTCTCTAGTTTTATATCCATACATTCAAAAAAACCCAGAATACCAAAAAGCCTAGATTTTATAAAAACTTACTTTGGCACTACCTCTTGGTATCTACCACCTTAATTAAGAGACCTCATTAATTCTTTGTCCAACCTGATTCAACTCAGCCACCAGGTTTATATGGTAGCTGGTGTTCATCCACACCTGCCTAGCTTTAGGTCTTTCCTGGACATGGTGATGTCCTGGAACGCTGTGGAGGAAGGCATTTACATTCAGTTTGTAGAATCACAATAGTATTTTTTTGATGTTATGAATGTTCAACAAAAGTTAGAAAACAGTAACGTAAAGTTTTCTCGTTCAGCATATTTATAATGTCCGTTGAGCAACCTAAACTCATTTAGTCAACCTAAACTGAGTGTATGGTACACATAATTTATAGATATTTTATGAGACTCTAAGGAGGACTGTTTATCTTTGGTGAGAGCATACTCAGCAACACTAAAGGCAGGCTACAGAAACATCTGTGCATTCATTTTATCCTAGGTAAATTTATACTTCTGTCATATTTTCTTTCCAAGAACTATGAGCTATAATTAGAAGCAGAATTTTTGGAATAGATTACTAGGCCAGTCTTGAAGTATTAAGTTGGTACATTCTTTTCATGGGCAAAGATTCAGCCATAAGAGAGAATCATGAAATTATCTGCATTACAAGCAGTCAGAGTTACAGATATATTTCGGCTACTGATACAGTTAGTCTCTTATTAACATTTTGAGCACTTTATTTTTTCCTTATTGAAGCTTTTCTTGTGACTTCCATGTGACCCTTTTTTACCTTTTTGTTGTTGTTATTAAATAAACAATCAATATTCTTAAACCTTCTTTCATCTTGACATCCTTTGGCTTTTTACAATGCAAGAATGAGCACCTCCCTACTCTCTACTTTTCAGTGTGTCCCAAAGTGAAGGACCACCTCCTTCAATACCACTTGGAGTACTCACAAAAAATATGTGGTTCTTGGACTTACTTCAAATGTTATGGGATCAGTGAAATGCCCACAGATCTGCATTTCAACATGTTTCCCAGGACATTCTTATTCATGAGAAATTTTGAGACCTACTTCCCTGGGGTCTTGCTGCTCGAAGGACAGTCCTAGGACTGGTGTGTGTACATCCCTAGGGAGCTTGTTAGGAATGCAGAATCTCAGACCCCACCCCATTCCTAGTGAATTAGAATCTGCATTTTAGCAGCATGCCCCAATAACTGGTGTGCACTCAAAGTCTGGGAAGCACTGATAAGGAAGGCTTAGTCCAAATTCCTAAAGAAGCCAAACATGGCTCAACATAATTGTTACTACCTGTGTCTCCAGCTCCTTCCTCTGCCCCCTTCCCTCAGGTGTACATTCCACTTGAGTCACTCCCAAGTAGGAAAACAAGCCTGAAAAGTGCAGGTATTCTACCATTTTTGAGCTGCAAAATGGCAGTGTTCTATGGTTCAACCTAAATACTTGCAGTTCCTTGTCTAAGAGTTGTTTCATGATTCCTTGTCTTTGCCGTCTGCTGCAATGACTTCTTTTCCAACTTGATGAATTGTTATTCATTTTGAGGATATTTTTTTATAGAGCTTGACTTACATATGTACAGCTAAGATCCTGGCAGTTTTTATCTGCAATGACTAGAATATATATAGGGCACCTGGGTGGCTCAGTTGGTTAAGCAGCTGCCTTAGGCTCAGGTCATGATCCCGGAGTCCTGGGATGGAGTCCTACATCGGGCTCCCGGCTCAGCGGAGAGCCTGCTTCTCCCTCTGACCCTATCCCCTCTCATGCTATTTCTCTCTCTCTCTCAAATAAATAAATAAATAAATAATCTTTAGAATATATGTAAGGAGTTCAATTAATATTTAATGAATGTTAAATGAACGAGTGAATAAATGAATGAATATTTCACATGTTTTCTAACTATCTTCTCTAGCACCACAAATCTACTACTGGTGATGGAAGCTTTGATTATAGTTTCCCTTATAATAGCTAGTATCAAAAGAAAATAGAGTAGAAATATATTTTCCAATTTTTAATATAAAAGTAATATATAGTATGCTTTGCATGATGCGAAATATATGTCCCTAAAAAATTGTCACTAATTATAGTCTTAGTCAAACAAATTATACCTTTAAGGGAAATACTAATCTTTCTCAATTTGAACCCTATACTTTTTAATAAAGTGTTGACTCTTCTTTAGATAATAATAGTAATACCTCTAAATTTACCAGTTTTGTAACTGGGTTTGTTGCTACCTGTGCTGGTATGGGATAGGGTTACAGGGCACTTCTGGTTTTATTCCAGAAGAAAAAAGGAAGCTAGAGAACATCTTTACATCTCAAGTTTTTCAGCTGTGATATGACTATAACAAAGAGCACAGCTTGGATCAGTTTCAGCTTGGCTAGAGAATAGATACTTCACATATGCTCTCTGACTTTGGCAATGTTACCTTGTGATTTAAGGATTTTCCTTGTGGTTGGAAAGTTTTTCTTCAAATAAATGTATCCTTGATGAAAATGAGATCTTAATAAAATTTTAACTCAGACACTGTGAAATTAAACACATACTCTATTTAAAAAAAAAATCAAAAGACATTTTCACTTTATACCAAATACTAACAGATTCACCCAGATTATTTGCCCAGAGATTATCTGAACAGTTCTGATTGTCCATTTTAATGAACACTTTCCTTGATTATTTTTCTCTGCTTACAGGACTAATGTTAGTTTATTGTTAAAATCATATAAATTCTTTGGAGCTGTAGTAGAAAGTTTGAGTCTGTGATAATAATCATTATTACCATTTTATCATATATATATTCTCCCAGATTAATTTCTCTGTAGATACTACAATATATATGTTATGATCCATAAAAAACAGGGGCCACTGGATCTAAAACGCACTAAAGGGAACCTATGTGGTTTTTTTTTTTTAAGATTTTATTTATTTATGTGACAGAGAGAGGGAGAGAGAACAAGCACATACAAGCAGGGGGAGCAGCAAAGGGAGAGGGAGAAGCAGACTCCCCACTGAGCAGGGAGCCCGATGTGGGGCTTGATGCCAGGACACTGGGATCATGACCTGAACTGAAGACAGATGCTTAACCAACTGAGCCACCCGGGTGCCCCAGAATCTACGTGTTTTCTGTCCACAACTGTGAAGCATTTTTGATTCATTGGTTCATGCTATAAATGGGCCATACTCCTTGAGAGTAAGGGATGTACTTTTTGTGTTTTGCATGCATATAAACATTGTAAATATTTTATTAATATACACTCTCAGTAGTAAAATATTATAAATTAATACAGTGCTAAATGAAATGATCACTCGAGTTTTATTTAACTCTTTTTCTGAAATGTTATAAAGTTTTAATATTGATTCTTTTTCATGAACAAATGATTAGTGGGATTTCATGAAAACTTATTGTTAAATCATTATTTTTCTCACCAACTGGGGAACATATCTGAACCGAGACCACTCATTGTTTAGGATTCTTTGAACTACATTGTTTCCAAAGGGAAAAAAAAATGGAAACTAGTGGTCCGTTTCTAGTGGGTTTTATTAAGCAAAAAACAATGTTAGGGCTTTTTCATTCTCATATTTTGAATTTCACTCTTTTTTTGAGAATAGCTTATGTCTATTCAATCATTGGTGTTTCCTATTTTTATAAGGGTTCATATTCTAATTGCTTAAATTGTCATCATTATTTAGAAGTTACCATAAGTAAAAATTTCCCTTCTCCATTTTCTTTTTCAAGATATGTGTGATTTACAGAAAATCTACTAAACCCATTTATACACACACACACACACACACACACACACACACACATATTCACTTACAAATATTGGAAGCATATTTCAAGTTCAGGGTCAAGGCCTAAAAATTTCAATTGATTAAACTTAATGAGGATAAGGCATTTGAGACACTTGAATAGAGGATGCTATTCATAGTTCCAGTGATTATATGATAATTATAAAAAGTGGACCCAGTGTCCTTTACTCTGTGGAATTCTCTAAAGAAGGAGAAAATCAAGTTATTATCCTAGCATGATATTGTTCTTTAAGATGACTCTTAAAATGGACTTTTCATAATAATTAGCTTGGAAAACTTTTCAAATATGATTCATCAGTACCTTTGGGTTAGATTTAAGACTTGGATCAAGGTCAGAATAAAATCACTTTGCTCAGCAAGAATATTACCTTTGTGACTGAAATCTGAAAGGACATATGCTAAGTATCTGTACTTGATTTCTCTCATGAGTAGGAGATTCTTTGTGTTTTTATTTCCTCCTATATTTTTAAGAAACTGAAATATAACTATTTTATCCTCTCCCTAAGAGTGTATTGTCTGCATTCTGAAGAGTGAGAGGCCAAATTCACCTGTGTTTTGGTACCTCAAGCTTTGAAGAAATTGGATTTTAAGAAATAAAGTGTGTTTCTTCATTGGGAGACACTTCTATATGTACCTTTAAGTTTTTAATTGTCTTAAATATTTGCTCAATTTAAGAAAATAAGAAACATCTTTAATTGATTTTTTTTTTTTTTTTTTGCGACAGTGAAGCTGGACTTTATAGTGTTCTGTTTGGGTTTGAATTGTTACAGCTCTGATGACCCTCTGCTCAATAGTAGCAATGATCCCTTGGCATCTTTGAGTAGTCTGGAGATCTGAGACCAGTCCAACACAGGATGTCTTATTGATGTCTTGATATCTACCGTGGAAAAACGGTGTGGTTTTTAAGCTCAATAACCACATATATCAAGCAGTAATAAAGACGCTTCTTGCTCTTATGGGGCTTTCAGTCTGCAGAATTATAAATTAACATTAGGGGGCACCTGGGTGGCTCAGTTGGTTGAGCATCCAACTCTTGATTTCAGCCAGGGTTGTGATCTTGGGGTTGTGAGATTGAGCCCCACATTGGGCTCCAAGCTCAGTGTGGAGTCTTCTTGTCCCTCTCCCTCTGCTCCTCCCCTCCTCTCTCTCTCTTAAATAAATAAATAAAATCTTTAAAAATAAATAAATAAATAAATTGAGATTAGGGTTTATGAAGGAAATGAACAGGATACCGTGAAAGAAAATAATGGTGTATGTGGATGTAGTGGGGATGAGGGGTATTTAACTTTGGTTATAGGTATTAAGAAAGAACTTTTTGAACAGGTGTTGCCATAGATTGGGTTCCCAGGAAACAGACTTCAAGATTTGAGATCAAGAAGTTGATTGAGGGAGGGTACTTTTAAAGATGACATGAAGAAACGTGAGGAAAGCAAAATTGGGCAGAGGTTGAACTATAGTACAGTTGCAACACTCTTATACAATCCTATAGGAAGCACTGCGGCTAAGATAACCCTTCAGAGTTGTCGCTGCCTTGAAGCAAAAGGGCCTGGCCCCACCACCACCAGCACGCAGATATCTTACCACGCATTCAATAGGGGCTTCTCCTCCAGAGAGAGCATGATCTCTGACAAGGTTGCTCTTCTGAAACAGGGATAATTCCTGGTTAGGAACTCAGCTGAGAGCCTTAAGTCACTGACACTCCCACTGGCATAGGAATAAGCACCTCAGTTCTAAAGGGAAATCTAGGCAGCACACCAGAGCATCTACTACAGTGCGTAAGCCACAGCCAAATGAAAATGGAGGGGAAGGGCTTTCTAGACAGATAAAACTTCATAGGTAAAGGCCCTGGATTGGCAAAAAGCTCAAATTATTGAAGTAACTGAGTGGCAGTGAGACTACTATTATTACTGCATGGAGAATGGGTTTATTTATTTATTTATTTAAATGATTTTTTTTTTAATTATGTTCAATTAGCCACTGTATAGTACATAATTAGTCCTTGATGCAGTGTTCAACGATTCATTAGTTAAGTATAACACCCAGTGCTCATCATAGTACATGCCCTCCTCAATACCCATCACCCTGTTACCCCCTTCCCCCACCCTCCTCCCCTCTGAAACCCCCATATTTTTTCTCAGGGTCCATAGTCTCTCATGGTTCATCTTCCTCTTTTATTTCTCCTCCTTTGGATTTCCCTCCCTTCCCCTATGGTCCTCCATGCTATTGTTCATGTTCCACATATGAGTGAAACCATATGATAATTGTCTTTCTCTGCTTGACTTACTTCACTTAATATAATCCCCTCCAGTTCCATCCATGTCGATGCAAATGGTGTGTATTCATCATTTCTGATGGCTGAGTAATATTCCATTGTGTGTATGGACCACATCTTCTTTATCCATTCATCTATTGAAGGGCATCTTGACTGCTACCACAGTTTGGCTATTATGGACTGCTATCAACATTGGAGTGCACATGCCCCTTCTTTTCACTACGTCTGTATCTTTGGGGTAAATACCCAGTAGTGCAGTTCCTGGGTCGTAGGGTAGCTCTATTCTTAACATCTTTAGGAACCTCCACACTGTTTTCCAAGGTGGCTGAACCAACTTGCATTCCCACCAACAGTGTGGGAGGGTTCCCCTTTCTCCATATCCTCGCCAACATTTGTTGTTTCCTGTTTTGTTAATTTTTGCCATTCTAACTGGTGTAAAGTGGTATCTCATTGTGGTTTTGATTTGTATTTCCTTGATGGCTAGTGATGTTGAACATTTTTTCATGTGTCTGTTAACCATTTGTATGTCGTTTTTGGAGAAGTGTCTGTTCATGTCTTCTGCTCATTTTTGAGTGGGTTATTAGCTTTTTGAGTGTTGAGTTTGAGAAGTTCTTTATAGATCTTAGAAATCAGCGCTTTGTCTGCAGTGTCATTTGCAAACATCTTCTCCCATTCTGTGGGTTGCCTCTTTGTTTTGTTGACTGTTTCCTTTGCTGTGTAGAAGCTTTTTATCTTGATGAAGTCCCAAAAGTTCATTTTTGCTTTTGTTTCACTTGCCTTTGGAGATGTGTCTTGAAAGAAGTTACTGTGGCCGATGTCAAAGAGGTAATTGCCTATGCTCTCCTCTAGGATTTTGATGGATTCCTGTCTCACATTGAGGTCTTTCATCCATTTTGAGTTTATCTTTGTGTATGGCGTAAGGGAATGGTACAGTTTAATTCTTCTCTATGTAGCTGTCCAATTTTCTCAGCACCACTTATTGAAGAGACTGTCTTTTTTCCATTGGATATTTTTTTCCTGATTTGTCAAAGATTAGTTGACCATAGAGTTGAGGGTCCCTTTCTGGAGTCTCTATTCTGTTCCATTGGTCTATGTGTCTGTTTTTGTGCCAATACCATGCTGTCTTGGTGATCACAGCTTTGTAATATAGCCTGAAGTCAGGCAATGTGATGACCCTAGCTTTGTTTTTCTTTTTCATCCTTCCCTTGGCGATTCAGGATCTTTTCTGGTTCCATACAAATTTTAGGATTTTTTGTTCCAGCTCTTTGAAAAATGCCAATGGTATTTTAATAGGGATGGCATTGAAAGTGTAAATAGCTCTGGGGAGGATAGACCTTTTAACAATGTTTATTCTTCTGATCCATGAGCATGGAATATTTTTCCATCTTTTTGTGCCTTCCTCAATTTCTTTCATAAGTGTTCTGTAGTTTCTGGAGTATAGATCATTTACCTCTTTAGTTAGGTTTAATCCTAGGTATCTTATCGTTTTTGTTGCTATTGTGAATGGAATTGATTCCTTAATTTCTCTTTCTACAGTTACATTGTTAGTGTATAAAAAAGCAACTGATTTCTGTGCATTGATTTTTGTATCCTGCCACATTGCTGAATTGCTGTATGAGTTCTAGGAATTTGGGGGTGGAGTCTTTTGGGTTTTCCACATAAAGTATCATGTCATCTGCGAAGACGGAGAATTTGACTTCTTCTTTGCCAATTTGGATGACTTTTATTTCTTTTTGTTGTCTGATTGCTGAGGCTAGGACTTCTAGTACTATGTTGAACAATAGAGGTGAGAGTAGGCATCCCTCTCGTGTTCCTGATCTTAAGGAAAAAGCTCTCAACTTTTCTCCATTGATAATGATATTTGCTGTGGGCTTTTCATAGATGGTTTTTATGATATTGAGGCATGTTCCTTGTATCCCTATACTCTGAAGAGCTTTAATCAGGAACAGATGTTGTATTTTGTCAAGTGCTTTTTCTGCATCAATTGAGAGGATCATATGGTTCTTGTCTTTTCTTTTATTGATGTGCTGTACCACATTGATTGATTTGCAAATGTTGAACCACCATTGCATCCCAGGCATAAAACCCACTTGGTTGTGGTGAATAATCCTTTTAATGTACTGTTGGATCCTGTTAGCTAGGATCTTGTTCAGTATTTTGACATCCATGTTCATCAGGGATATTGGTCTGTAATTCTCCTTTTTGATGGGATCTTTGCCTGGTTTTGGGATCAGGGTAATGCTGGCCTCATAGAAGGAGTTTGGAAGTTTTCCTTCTGTTCCTATTTTTTGGAACAGCTTCAGTAGAATAGGTATTATTTCTTCTTTAAATGTTTGGTAGAATTCCCCTGGGAAGCCATCTGGCCCTGGACTTTGGTTTTTTGGGAGGTTTTTGATTACTGCTTCAATTTTGTTACTCATTATTGATCTATTCAGATTGTCTATTTCTTCCTGTTTCAGTCTTGGTAGTTTGTAAGTTTCCAGAATGGCATCCATTTCTTACAAGTTGCTTAATTTGTTGGTATACAGTTGCTGGTAATAATTTCTAATACTTGTTTCTATTTCCTTGGTGTTAGTCATGATCTCTCCCCTTTCATTCATGATTTTATTAATTTGGGTCCTTTCTCTTTTCTTTTGGATAAGTTTGGCCAATGGTTTATCGATCTTATTAATTCTTTCAAAGAACCAGCTTCTAGTTTCATTGATCTGTTCTATTGTTTTTCTGGTTTCTAGTTCATTGATCTCTGCTCTAATCTTTGTTATTTCTCTTTTCCTGCTTGATTTAGGTTTCCTCTTTCTCTAGCTCCTTTAGATGTAGGGTTAGCTTGTGCATTTCGGCTTTTTCTACTTTTTTGAGAAAGGCTTGGATGGCTATGTATTTCCCCCTTGGGACCACCTTTACAGTATCCCATAGGTTTTGGACCAATGTGTTTTCATTCTCATTGGCTTCCATGAATTGTTTAAGTTCTCCTTTAATTTCCTGGTTGACCCATTCATTCTTTAGCAGGATGCTCTTTAACTTCCAAGTGTTTGAATTCCTTCCAAATTTTTTCTTGTGATTGAGTTCCAGTTTCAAGGCATTGCTGTCTGATATTATGCAGGGAATAATCTCAGTCTTTTGGTATTGGCTGAGACCTGGTTTGTGACCCAGTATGTGGTCTATTTTGGAGAAAGTTCTGTGTGCTTTCAAGAAGAATGAGTATTCTGTTGATTTAGGGTTGAATGTTCTGTATATATCTATGAAGTCCATCTGGTCCAATGGTTGTTCAAAGCTCTTGTTTCTTTGTTGATCTTCTGTTTAGATGATCTGTCCAATGCTGAGAGTGGAGTGTTAAAATCTCCTACTATTAATGTATTATTGCCAATCTGATTCTTTATTTTGATTATCAGCTGGCTTATGTAGTTGGCTGCTTCCATGTTGGGGGCATAGATATTTACAATTGTTAGATTTTCTTGTTGGATAGACCCTCTAAGAATGATATAGTGTCCCTCTGGATCTGTTATTATGGTCTTTGGTTTAAATTCTAGTTTGTCTGATATAAGAATTGCTACCCCAGCTTTCTTTTGAGGTCCATTGGCATGAAAAATGGTTCTCCATTCTCTCACTTTCAGCCTGGAGGTGACTTACGTTCAAAATGAGTCTCTTGTAGACAGCATATGGATGGGTCCATTCTTTGTATCCCATCTGCAACTCTGTGCTGTTTCATGGGAGCATTTAGGCCATTCACATTGAGGGTTACTACTGAAAGATATGTGTTTATTGCCATCTAGAATCCCTCTTGGTATTTCTTGCAGGGCTGGCTTGGTGGTCACATATTCTTTCAGTTTCTGCTGGTCCTGGAAGCTCTTTATCTCTCCATCCATTCTGAATGACAGCCTTGCTGGATAAAGTATTCTTGGCTGCATGTTCTTCTCATTTAGTACCCTGAATATGTCTTACCAGCCCTTTCTGGCTTGCCAGGTCTCTGTGGACAAGTGTGGCATTATTCTGATGTTTCTCTGTACGTAGGTAATCTCTTCCCCCTAATTGCCTTTAGGATGGCTTCCTTGGTTCTAAGATTTGTGAGTTTTATTATTATATGCCAGGGCATTGGTCTGTCCTCCTTGATCTTGGGAGGGGTCCTCTCTGCCTCTAGGACACGAATGCTTGTTTCACTCCCCAGGTTAGGGAAGTTCTCAGCTACAATTT
Source organism: Eumetopias jubatus (assembly GCF_037043125.1). Lineage (NCBI taxonomy): Eukaryota > Metazoa > Chordata > Mammalia > Carnivora > Otariidae > Eumetopias > Eumetopias jubatus. The sequence goes on along the minus strand of NW_028274807.1, from coordinate 95,381,332 downwards.
GCTCAAATATATCTTCTAGTCCTCTCTCTCCACCCCCTCAGGGATCCCAATAATTCTGACATTGGAACGTTTCATGGCATCGTTGATTTCTTTAATCCTGTTCTCATGGATTTTAAACTGTTCCAGGCCTCCTCATGTTTCTTCCTTTCTATCAATTTATCTTCTAGATCACTAATTCTTTCTTCTGTCTCATTTACCCTCGCAGTTAGAGTATCTAGTTTAGACTGTTTCTCATTCATAGAATTTTTAAGTTCGGCCTGATTAGCTCTCATTTCTGCCCTTAGAGATTCTGTGTTGCCATTAATGTTTTTCTCAAGCCTAGCTATTGTCTTCATAATTGTTACCCTGAAGTCTATTTCAGACATCTTGCTTCTATCCATATCCATTAGGTCTGCGGGAGAGGCCATTGTCTTTGGTTCTTTTCTTTGTTGGGAGTTCCTCCTCCTAGTCATTCTATTGAGTGGTGGTTGAGGGGATGTACAGAGTCAAAAATATCAACCATAATCCAGGCAATGTGCACCCTGGGAAGGTTTGGAGCAATTGGAAGCCACCACCAAAAAAACCCAGCCAAAATGAAATCCAAGAATAAGATTTATAATGTTCAAAAAAAGGGGGAGAGGTGAGGGGAAGGGGGCTATAATCCCTCAATGTGGGTGAGGTAGGGTATTTTAGTTCTTCTTGGATGTATTTTGTTCCCTTTGTTAGAGAACACTACTTCTCAGAGATACAAGGAAATTAAAACTAGTATATATATAAAGGTATTGAATAGGGAAAAAAGGACTACATTGAAGCTTATATCTATATATATAAAAAAAGAAAAAGAAAAAAGTATATGTGTGACAAAGTTCAAGTTAAAAAGTTACTATAGAATATGTTGTATTAAATACCTAGTTGAAATGATAACTAGGTAAAAAGAAAAAACAGAGAAGAAACATGAGAAATAATTAAAAAAACAAAAGTTGTAGCTAAGAAGTACACAGGCCGTAAGCAACACCAGGAGCTTAATATACTATTTTCCCCTGGTGTTGGGGTTTCACAGTTTTATGGGGACCCTCAGGTTATCGTCCTCTTGTTCTTCCAGCTTGTCTTCTGAGGGAGGAGCCTGCTGCATTGTTTTTCAGTTAATCCTGCTTGGGCAGAATTGCCCTGTCCCTTATTAAAGGGCTGGGCTCTGTGGAAACCAGTTTTTGGGGCTTTTGTTCTCTGGCAGCTTTTTGAGCCTTTTCCAAGGGTCAGAGCAAAGGAAAATATCTGCACCCAGACCTCCACCCCAGAGGAGAGAAGCCACAGTCTGCTCCTCTCTGAATCCTCCAGAACACACAGTCTCCCCTTCTGTAAGTGCCGCTGAAAACCTCATTCTCCCACAGGTGATGCACGCCCCTAGCCATCCTCTCAGTGGTTGACCCAGGCCCCTGCCTGTCCCTGCCCCCTCTGCCTCCAAAACCGTTAGCAATCCAGGTCTGGGTGGATGAGGGTGGTGACTGCGGCTGGCCCCCCCATCCACGGGGCTCAGGTCCACGCCTGCAGCCTCCCCTTCCCACCATTTGCCCCTTAAGCCCCCGGATTCTGTTTGAACACTGTTATCAGTCCCTTCCTATCCCACCACCACTGCTCTTCAAGCTCTCGCTGGTCCCCAGGTGCAGGATGCTTTTGTATTACTTTCCAGTGGCTAGCTTCTGATGATTCCCTCCCCATTCTGTTTATTCTCTGACATCTGTCCACACAATCACAACTCCATCCTTCTTACATCTTGACTGATGATCCTCTGCCCCTGTAGAGATCCAGACGGATAATCTTACATCTCAGGCTAATTTCCTGGGTGTTGAGAGTGGCTTGGTAGATATCTAGCTAAATTCAGGGGACTGGTTGAAATGGAGTCCCTGACTCCTCCACCATCTTGTCACTGACCTGAGAATGGGTTTAGTAGGAATTTGAATAAGATCAGGGCATTGCAGTAATTCAAGGAAAATGAAATTGTGGCTTAGATATGATGATAATAAATATGAAGAAAAGCATATATTTTCAGAATATATTTGAAGGTAGAATCAACAGAACTCGGTGATGGGTTAGGTGATGGTGAAGTGAGTGAGAAGAGGTCAAGAAAATTTTGCACATTTCTGGCTTAAGCAGCTAAGTGATAGGTGGTAGAGTTTACTAAGAGGGAGTATTAGGAAAGGAATAGGTTTCTGAAGACTATTATAAAAAGGTGTCTCAATAGAGTTGATATAAATCAAAATATACATAAACCACACTTCTATTAGAACATTTTACAACATTTATGGTTCTCCTTCCCATCACTAAAACATTTCCTGAAAAACAGAGTCAATATTGGGAACTACAAGAGAAGCAACATGACAATGTTGATTTTGTATCAATTTAGAAATGTTTATCCTCTGAGGTTTCATTGTATTCTAGAGTATCTGTATAAGATAACAACACAAGAATATTCCAGATGGTCTGGCCCCTCGGTATGGATGTGCTGGCACAAAGCATATCCCTTTGGCCACCCATCATGCAAAACATCCCTATTTGATCACTTATTCAACTGTGTGTGTGTGTGTGTGTGTGTGTGTGTGTGTGTGTACCTACAAGTTGCCAGAGAGTGTCCTAAAGTGTTGGAGGACACAGTTCTGAACATGGTGGAGAAGGTCCCTGAGCTTCTCATGAAGCTTAAGTCTTGTTAAGGGAAAAAGATAAGAAACTAGTCAGTAACTAACTATTTAAATAAGATCATTTCAGAGAATGGCTAATATATGAAAATAAAAAAGGCAATGTAGTGAGTGAGGAGTGCTAGGTGTGATGGGGAGTGCAGCACGCCATAGGACAGACATAGAAATCCTCTCTGGGGAGGTGGCGAGCAGGTTGAGAACTGAACAGTAAGAAGGCTTCCATCATGTGAGATCTGGGAGAAGATCTTCCAGGGCCAAGGGAAGAGAAAACTCAACTACCTGATGTGGGAACAAGCTTAGCATATCCAAGAAGCAGAAGGAAACACAGTGACAAGGGGAATGCCAGGATTTTAAGTCAGACAAGTAGACTGGAAGTGTCTTGGAACCCATGGAAAGAACTTTGTCATTCAAAGAGCACTGGAGAGTCTCTGAAAAATCTAAGTAGCTGAGTTACCTGGTCTAATTTCTGTTTTCAAAAAAGTCATTTTGGCTGGTGTAAAGAGTGGATTTCCAAGGGGAAATGGATAAAGCAGGAGGTAGCTATTTAGGAGGATCTGGCAGTTCGCAGAAACATGATTGTGACTTGGACCAAGGTGGCAGTAGTGAAGGTTTAGATAAATGATTTGAAATACATTTCAGAGATAAACCCAATGAGTATTGCTGATAGCTGAGATCTGGAGGTGAGGGAAATGGTCACTCCTCAGTTTTTAACTTGAGTAGCAGAGTGTAGAGTACAATAAGAAATGGAAGGCTGTGGAAAAAAAAATGTTTTGCAAAAAGAAACCAAATGTTCCCTTATGGAGATGTGGAGGATGCTATTGGACTTTGTCGGGAAATGAAAGAAAGAAGTTCAAGTTGAAGTTATAAATATAGGCATTTAATGGATAGGTCTTAGTTTATCCAATAAATAAAAGAAGAAGAAATAGACACCTAAAGTTCTGGCAGAAGAGCAGAGTCCAGCAAAGACCATATGTATTTTCTCCCCCTTTGGTGTAGGTACATCTAAGAGTAACTTTTCATTAAGTAGTGAGCTAGGAGGAAAATAAGAAAGAGTGCCCTGTCACAGAAACCAACTGGAAAAAAATGTATGAATAAAGAGAAGACTGTTATAATGTTATAATGTTACTAAATAATGTAGGCTGGTGATATGCAAGTCACTGGTGGGCTTGGTAAAAGTAGATTCAGTGGAGGAGAGGAAATTGAAACCAGATTGCAGATGAGTAAACAGGAGGCATTGAAATACATATGCCAGTAGACCACTCTTTTGATAGGTTGTCTGAGAAAGTGGAACAGAGGAGGGCAGGGATCATAGAGAAGGATGAGAAGACTAGAAATAGGCTTTCTGAAGAAGAGCCCTTAGAGCAGTTCGCATGCTAGTGGAGATTCTCCAGCTGAAAGAGAGGAAATACTAATGCAGGATGTCCCCTGGAGGTAAATTGAGGAGAGAACCGGAGCTCAAGTGAGGGCCATAACCTTACATCTGAGTAGGGACAGATGTGTCTTCCAGAGGAGGAAGGCAAAGAAAATAGATACAGATGCAGACAGACTGGCAGGTTTAGTGATGAGAAGGTGAAAATGTTCTTGCTGTGTTTCATGCATTTCCCTCCCATGAACTATGAGGCACCAATAGCACAGGGGTGATGTGTTCGAAGTGCAGATCAGGAGATACTGAAACTATTCATATTGCATATCTTCTGGAAGAAGATTGAAGGGAAACATTCTCAGGTTATCACCAATTAACCATAATTAATAGGTAAGAAAATATGTAATATGCAGATCATATGCTGATCATAAAGAGCAAGCAATGCTAACCATAATAGTGTACACTGTTCCTTCAGGTCATACTGATGCATTTCTATTGTTTTTCAACAGAAGTAACTATTTCTTTTTTTTCCCAGAAGTAACTATTTCTAATCTTTGAAAATTATGGACATGTCCACTTAAGTTTAGTATGACTTTCTTTTAAGAGAAGTTTCTAAATTTAGTGGGAATATTTTCACGATTAGTTTTATTGTGACCTTACTGAAACCAAGAAAATATTTCTTCTTCAGGAAAGAGGGTTTTCAACTTGCCTTCTTCTTCCCATTAAATAAGGGATGAACACCCCTTTCAGAGCCCATGTAAGGTAGGTTATAAAGTATCTATTTTTAGGGCAATAAAACTCACATAGAATGATCCTATACCTCTGCATCCTCAACTCATTTTCATCTTTCAGCTTGTGTGAAGATCACAGGGGGATACAACCTGCCCACAGAAGTGCTTTTACGAGCAGATTTTATCATGCTTGACAAAATTCCTGTTCTAGAACATAGTCTGTCATCATGAGAGCAGATCATTCTGATGTTAGAGTTTCTCAGGCATGGGTGTTGCACCTTTCTGGATAACTCTGGAAAAGTAGGAAGGAAGATCAGCTCTGGCTGGAAATAATCATCTGTTCTGTTTTTATTGTTGTTGCTTATTTATTTAATAACTGACAGCAGGGAAGCAAACCTGGGTTTTGTGATAGAGGGGAAAAATCTACCTGCCCAAAATTTCTACCACCCAAACATCTGTGTATGTATATATGTATGCATGTGTGCATACATTCATGGAGTTCCCTTTCCCCTTGATATTGGTCTTGTAAGGATGACTTTTTACTATGCAGTGTGATTGCTTCTCTCAAGATTATGAGCATTTGGTGGTTCTGTTTATTTGTATTCTTAATATTCTTAAATTACAGAAAATAACTTGAGGATTTAAAATGCCACTCTATCCAGTGCAAAAAAGAAAATGGGCAATGGGACCTCACTGAAATTGATATTGAAGAAGTACAGATTTAGAACAACTTAGTACGTTTTAACTTAAATTTTAATATATTTTTTGAGAGCTGAGGTATGATTTACAAGGTGATAATAATGGAAGTTTAGCTTAAAGCCAGTCTAACTTTGCAGAAATCTGAAATCTGTATCCTCTGGAGAAAAACAGAGGCAAACACCTAAAAAGTTGAAATGGTACTTGGGTACATGGGATAAAGCAAATATGACCATAAATTTTAAAAATTTGTGGACTGGAGCCAATTTGCAAAACATTTCTGAGTGTTCAGTGATCTTATTAAAATGGAGACTCACACACAGTGTTCTGTAATGATATGCATTTAAGCATTAACGTTGTATGCCTCCAAGTTTGTTATTCTCATCTGTGAAAGGGTTTAAAATATAAAATTCTATTTTTTAATTTAATAATTATTTTATGCCTGAGTATTAGAGTGTTTGTTATTGGTTAACACTTATTCTCATCATATGTACACATATTATATTCATACTCTTTGGAGACATGATATTTTATAGGTCTAAGAAATAAATATTTATCTATTATTAATGTATAGATGCCATTGTATATTTATGATACATGATATTTTTCTTTGCTCTTTTAGAATAATTGATTTTTGTCTCTATGTAGCTTTTATAGTTAGACTGAGTGATGATTTTCTCTCTCAGAGGTGTCAATGGAAACATTTCTAACTGCCCGAGGCAGTCATATGCCACAGCTGGCCCCATATTTAAACTACTTCCCCACGTAAGTGCATAATTTTGTCACCTGGTGATAAAGAGCAAAGAGCTACAAAAGGAAATTTTGCAAAAAATAGTCTTATTGTCACTTAGCTAATGCTGCAACTCTGTCAATTAGGCCTTTCAAGGTAGATGAAAACATGTGTTTGCAAATTAAATAACTAAGCAAATTTCAGCAAGGCTCAGCAAATTTCAGAATGCCATTTCCTAAAGGTGCAGCCCCATTCTTGTTAAGCATACATGATCAGGTACCATCTATGACATTTAGTGGCTCCTCAGATATAGAAAATTTTTAAGTCAACGAAAGCAACATTCTTAACTAAGGAAAGGCAAAAAAGATAAGACGTGAAACCAAAATATTAAAAACATGAAATAAGTTTTCAAAAAGATATATACTGGAGAAAAAAGATGAGAGATGATAAATTAACTTGAATTGGTAAATATTTTCATTTTGTATTTCAAGGTGTAGCTCTGATTTTCTTGTTGCTAAACAATAAGACTTCTTAATGAAATAACAGAAATACTTGCTGTCTAGATTAACATGGTATCAATAGTTTAGACCCTGTATGATGGTTTAGTTAAAAACAAACAAACAAACAAACAACAGACACCTGCTTAAAATGACATTTGGGGAACTACCTAAAAAAGTCTATTTTTAAAGTTTAATGCTTTTGAAATTACTGCCTATTTCTTAACAAACCCCTCAAAGTATGTTTCTGTTCCAAAGAGGGAAAAAATGTGAAAATATTTAGAGTCACACCATTCCAAACCACCATCGAGTATGATCTGTTTCCTTGCTTTCCCAAGGCTCTTTCCACTAGGACACCCAAGGCCTGCTTCCATACCATTCCTAAGCTTTTCTCCCTTTCAGTATTTTCAGTTCTGGTCTCATTCCTTAGATTCCCTGCTTTCTGCTTATTAATTTTTGCTTTTAATGTAAAATAATACCCTCATTCAATGGATATCTGTCTCATTGAAAAAAAAATATATCAGCAGACATGTCTGTCCCTGTAGAAGCTGGTAGAATGATTTGCAGCTCCTTTTCCCCTCTGTCCTCACCAAATTACACTGGGTTGGAATCTGCTACTTTTGCTCATGCATCTTGACCCTACATCTCTCTACAGAGAATTGAACTGTCAGCCTTTGAAATAACAAAATAATTTAGGTGATGAGGTGTTTTTTTTTTTCCCCCTTGGAGGATCATACTGGAAAACCTACTACTTTATATAGAGATAAACCCCAAATCTAAAAGAATAGTAAGAACAATGCCTCTTAAAACAGCATTTATGAATAAAGTGAATAGTTCATGTAATAAATTTGGGGTAGAAGTTTTTCAGAAATTAATGGACAACAAGATAATTACGTTTTCTGGGGAGCATAAGATTGAGAGAAATAGAACAGTTTCTGATTCTGGATAGACAAGGAAAATGGCTTAAAATATGAAATTATGATTATTTCCATTAGGGGGACAAGATACTGGATTGGAGGTCACTGAGCAGCATTACTTTCAGGAAATGTTAGTTTTTAATCTGAGTTCTGGGAAAAGACCCAGAATTGTAGTCAGTTTGCTATGAATGTCCTCCACATTCTCCCAGGCCACCAGTGGGGGTGCATACATACAAGTATGGGGTAGCCAGGTTAGCTCTCAGCTGGTGGTTGATACAGTTTTTCTAGCTGGACCAGCTGTTTGACAGGCTAAAAACAAAAAGACTAGAAAAGTAAACTTTATGAAACAAAGGACTCAATAAGAGTTAATAGGAATTGAAGGTAATGTCAATACTTCTAATATTAAGGGAAGACCAACAAATAGTGCAATCAATGCCAAGTTTGAATAGCACATTCAATTCAGGCACAAACTAAGCATTTGAGGCTGGTTGTTTACATCAAGGGAAATTGAACAAAATTTCAGGGATTTGGGTTGCATGGAGCCTGAAACTAATCCAATGCAGGAAACCATATTTAATAAAAATAATACAAAATTATGAATATGGAATTAGTTTTAGGGTCTTGGAAGGGGCTCATGGAAGTGAGGGGATCTCAAGCTTACATTTCAGAAACTTCATGTTAAATCCACCTCTGAGTACAGTAATGGTGTCCCTTTTGGTTTTAAAGGCAGGTAATTCCAGAGGGAGTAAGAGCTGTTGTAGAAACAAGGCAAGGAGTTGACTCAAGATGGAACAGTAGTTCTCAACAAGAAGTGAATATTAGAGTCACTTGGGAGACTTTATGATAAAACATTCCTGGGCTCCATCTCTACAGATTTCCACCAGTTTGGAGTGGTGCCAGGTTATTGGTATTATATAGCCCTTCTCCTCCATGTAGACCTGAAAATTAAGCCAAAATTGAAAGCTACTGATAGCTAATAATAATGGGGGCAATGATGATTTTGTTGCTACCCTGTACGGAACATCTACTTTGTAGAAGAAGATGCTGTATCAAACACTTGACAGGCATTATCTTCTTAGTATTCATGACCCCCAGAGGGATATGTATCAATACCATTTTAACAAGGAGCATTCTGAGGTTCAAGGAAGTGCCTTGGATCACACAGCAAATGTGGAATGTAAATGCAGATGCCAGGATCTAAACTCTAGTTCAGCCAGGTCCCTGGCTCTCTTTATTGCCACATATTATAGCTCCTTAGACAACAGCATCTTTGAGGGAACCAGAGAAATTTCAAGACCTCACAGAAGGAGCTAACTGACTACCACTAGAGGAATTTGTAAGAGCTGCCTGCCAAATCAGTTCTTGGAAGTCCAGGAACATCCACACACACACCCATGGAAGCGGAGATAACTATTTCTGGATCTCAAAAGAGTGCTTGTGGAGGCTTAAGTTATCCTTTTTTTATCCTACTTCCTACCACCCCCCTCCCCCAGCCCCAACACTGAGGGTTAAATTCACCATCAGGAACAGTGACACAAGCCTTCCTCACATCTCTTCTCTTCATTCACTGGGTCTCCCTTGTTGCTCAGAGAGTTCCTTGCTTCCTGGGTGATGTCACTGTTCCTGTCTATAGATTCCTTTTCTAGTTCCTGTATTAATGCCCTCCATGCCCCTCCTCTTCTCTCTCTGCAACAACTGTAAGCTAATGAAGTGTGTTTATATATATCTTGTGAATACATGGATACCTGCCCAGCTTCCCTCCTAATTCCTGGCTGAAACTACTGAGCTCTATTATTCAGCTACCAAAAAGTGGGGTCTGCAGCTGTTCTAGATTTCTTATAGCACTTAATTTTAAATTGCTTGCTTATGTTTTTAATAACTCCCTTTTCCCTGATGACTTGGCAATTTCATGTCCTAGGAACTAGATGAGTCGGTACCAGGCCCTGGGCAATTTAAGAAGCATCATACCAGATTGTACCCAGAGTCACCTGTGGCTACCGACCACCAATCCATGTCCCTAGAGCAAGTTTATGCACCATATTTCTTTTCCATCTAGCTGACTAATGGCTTTAAAAACCATCCAGTAAGGATTCTGACTGGTCAATAGAATTTATGATGTCCATCCAAGCTTCCTAACTTGCCTGGCTATGGAAGAATTCCCATGGTGAATGTGACTTGGTGATTTGCTCTTGTTCTCTTACTCCATAGGTACATAGCAGGAGAGATGAAGAGGGAAGGACATGGGAGGCAGAGTCAGAATCCTGGATTCAAGTCTGCCTCCAGTGCTTTCCAGTTACAGGATCTTGGACAAGTTAGTTGCTCTGTCATCTCCTATATAAAACAGAAATAGAACGGCTATCAAATGCAAATTTTAAATGTGGTCATGTGAAAAACTCTTTTGAAACATGATTGGCACAGGGGGATATCAAATGTATTTTCAAATTTTGTGTTTAAATGCAGATGCTTTCCTTTCACAAGGAAGGTTTCTACTATTCTGATTCTTTCACAGAAATCCCCTTTTCTAGGAAATCCTTTTTAAAAAAAGTTTGGTGACCATGGTTATGTTTCTCTTGTGTGATTCCAATATGCCATGAAAAAATCAGTGCACATATTTTGAGGGATGAGATGTAGATTTAGAGATTCCAGATATTAAGTTTTGTCCCTCCTTGCCTGCTGATTTGAGGTCCACAATCAACTCTAATACATAAATCAAGAGAAATCACTAGAAATATCTCTAACTCTCCTTTCTTGTTAGTATAGCAGTGTAACATGTTCAGTCAGTACTGATTTATACACAGTATTGAATTTCTCCTGTCTATTCTGAAAATGTGTTCTTTCAATGCTTTCAGGCAATTGTGATTAAATTAAACAACATTTATGCTTTATTCTGTATAGGGAGCAGAAATAAAAAAATATATGATATTTTGTATCATATATATATGTTTTAGGAAAAACAGAAGGGAAAGTAATATACATATTACATATTCATTCCTTTATTGGATCGGCAAACTTGCCAAATTCCTACTCTGTGCCAGGAATTGTTCAAGGTGCCTAGAGATAATAGCAGTGAAAAACCCAGAGAGAAATCTTTGTCCTCATCTAACATAAATTCTACAATTAAAGAGATAAAACATGAAGATGACTTTTTCTCTTTATATTGCATACTTATCATAACCAGTTAGCATGTATTTGTTGTTTGTTTTATAACATGCTTTTACATAATAATTTTTCTAATTAAATATTCCTAGTAAATTTGTGAGGGGTTGATTATACTTAGTCCATTCTGTATATGAGAAAAGGCCAGCTCTGTGAAGCCTAAGTTCTCCAGCAAAGCCAGTGGTAGAGTTGACCATGGACTTACAGGTTCTGATGCTTTTATAACTTCCATTTTAATATTCTTTTTCTTCTTATGATACAACACTATATACCAATCCCAGAGAAAAAGAATGATAGAAATCTATTTGCTTCTTGCTTTGTTCTACTGTACAAGTACAAAAAGTGCAATTATATTCATCCCAATTGATGGATGTAGCTAAATCTAAGCATTTTAGAAGAGGAACAGTAACAGAATTAGTTTTATTAACAAAGCAATCTTACATGTCTGGCAGTAGCTTATATCTGATACAAATTTTTTTTAAAGATTTTATTTATTTGAGAAAGAGCTAGCAAGAGAGAGAGAGAGAGCAAAAGAGAGCACAAGCGGGGAGGAAAGGGAGAAGTAAGCTCCCTGCTCAGCAGGTAGCCCCATGTGGGGCTCGATCCCAGGACCCTGAGATCATGACCTGAGCCGAAGGCAGCTGCTTAACCAACCGAGCCACCGAGGCAACCCTGAATTTTCTTTTTAAAGCTTTCTGGCTGTTAGTGGTCTAGAGACCACAGAATGTTAATGCTAACCACACAGGCAATTCAAGTTAGGTTTCAGCCTAGGTGTTTTATATTTCTGCTGTTAGTTTTACTAGAGCATAATGCAACCATTGGCTTTTCCTCATATGTAGCTCCAGTGGCCTCCTTCATTGTTGGTTAATATTGAATAAGTATTTAAGGAGATGATGATGATGATGATAATTTAGAGGATTTGGGGATATGACTTTGGGAACAAGAACCATCTTCTAAAAAATATTTTACATTAAAACATTTTTGCATAAAATCTAATAACCTTTCTATGAACTATTTCATAGATGCATTTCAGCAGAGAATCTATAGATTGAGGGGAGACACACTTTTCTCCCATCTGTAGGACAGTAGTGACTTTAGTTCCTATTATCAAGAGAAATTGCTGAGCAGCTAAAGCAGATTCTTTTGAATTGATTGTGCATAACTAAATGCTGATAACATAATATAGTGTTCTTGTAGCCATGCAACCATAAATAACCCTATCTTTACTCTCTAAGAAACATCCTTTAAAAAGGAATGGGAAAATGTCAATCTGAGGAAGCCAGAAACATAATATTCTTAATTGACAACTAAGGAAAATGACTTAGGTCTCAAATATGCACACTCATATTTCCACACTGGCCTTCTTCATGTTACCTGCTTAGTGCCCTAAGAGCCAGTAACCATTCCACAAAATGTATGGAATGGAAGTAGAAGAGTCAAGGACACTCAGATCTTGATTCCATTCCTATCTAAGCAGTGGTACTCAATATGAAGGAAGGAACAAGTCAAGTCACAGTGAAGTGAATGCATGGGAGGGTTGCTTCAGAAAGAAACATCATATAAGTTTGTTTTAATTTTTTTAAAAGCTTGTATACTTGGCATATGATATGACAATTCATTTTTATAAAGAAAGATTATAAACATAATTCCACCATACTAATGCTTTTTCATCATTTTAATCTACTGGCCTCACTAGCTCCAAGCAAAATTAGAGAGGAGATATCATTCACCTCTGCAACTTTCTTATCATGTTCTTTAAATGATCTTTGTTATCCAGTCAACATTACTTTTTTTTTTTTAATTTTAGAGTCTCTCCAACAATACCAAAGTTCCATAATAATTGCCTGTTTAGCTCTTCTCTATCTGTAGTGACTATCAGAACTCCTGCCACATAGCAGATGTTCAATAAATGTTTGTGGAATAACGGAGTGAAAACATAGTCTCATGTTCAAACTATTTTTCTTTCCAAGATTCATTTCCTATCCTCACCCTACCCTCCCAATCTATGTTTGCTTTCTTTCCTGAGATATAATTTACATACCATAAATTCCTGAGATATAATTACATACCATATAATTTACTTAACATAAAATTCACCATTTTGAAGTATACAAATCAGTGGTTTTTAGTATATTCAAAGAATTGTGTAACTATTACTACCATCTAATTCCAGAATATTTTCATTCCCTAGAGCGAAACTCCGTACCAAGTGGCTTTGCAACCACTCCACATTCCCCCCTCCCTTCAGCTCCTTGCAAATATGGGTCTACTTTCTGCTTTCTGTCTCTATAGATTTGCCTGTTTTTGACTTTCATTTAATGGAATTATACAATATGTGGCTTTTTTCTCTCAGGCTTCTTTCATTTAACATAATGTTTTCAACATTTATCTATATTTTAACTCGTATCAGTACTCCATTCCTTTGTATGGCCGAGTAATATTCTTTTGTATGAGTATACCACATTTTGTTTATTGATTCATTTGTTAATGGAAATTCTATTCACTCATCAGTTGATAGTCATTTGAGTTGTTTTCACTTTTTGGCTACCAGGAATAATGCTGCCACGAATATTTGTGTACAAGATTTTTTGAGAACATGTTTTTATTTCTCTTGGAAAGATGCCTAGTTGTAGAAATGTTGTCATATGATAACTCTTAACTTTTTACAGAGCTGGTTTTCCACAGTAGCTGTACCATTTTGCATTCCCATCAGCAATGTATGGAAGGGCCCAAATCTCCATACCCTCATCAAAACCTTTTTCCACTTAAAAAAAAAAAAAAAAATATATATATATATATATAGCACCATCACAGTGGTATGAGGTGATATCTGTTTGTAGTTTTGATTTACATTTCTTTAATGACTAATGATGTTGAACATCTTTTCATGTGCTTATTGGCTATTTGTATATCTTACTTGGAGAAATGTCTATTCATCTTTGTTTTTTGCCCATTTTTCAATTGGGTTGTCTTTTTATTGTTGGGTTGTAAGTGTTCTTTATATATTCTGGATACTAAACTCTTACCAGATATGTGATTTACAAATATTTTCTCCCATCCTGAAGGTTGTCTTTTCACTTTCTTTATAGTGTCCTTTGATACACAAAAGTTTTTACTTGTGATGAGGTCCAATTTTTCTATTTTTTTCTTTGGTGGTTTGTGCTTTTAATGTCAGATGGAGAGAACCATTGTCTCATCCAAGTCATGAAGATTTATGTCTATAATTTCCTCTAAGCATTTTTTTTTGTTTTAGATTTTATTTATTTATGAGAGATAAAGAGAGTGAGTGCATGAGGCAGGGGGTGGGGGGATTGCAGAGGAGAGGTAGAGAAGGAATCCCAAGCAGAATCCCTGCTGAGTGTGTATCCCAACATGGGACTTGATTTCATGACCCTGAGATCAGGACCTGAGCCAAAATCAAGAGTTGGACGCTTAATCAGTAGTTCTTTAATTCACTTTGAGTTAATTTTTGTATATGTCATGAGGTACAGGTCCAAATTTATTCTTTTCCATGCGTTATATCTCATTATCCTGAGAAGTAATGAAAAACACTGGCTTTTGAGTTTAAATTCTGAAACATTCCACTAATTATTAAACCTTTCTGAACTTTGTGTTTCTTTTAAAATGGGAGCCATAAAATCTACCTCATAGGATTGTTGTGAAAATTTAATGAGATATAATTATAGTGGATTACCCAAAGAATATAGTCATATAATGGATTACCCAAAGAAATGCAGCTATCATTAATTTTGTTGCATATCATATTATTTTATCATCATAATTATTATTAAACCAAATATTTTGACAAAAATTAAAGTGCTTAAAAATCCATATATGATGAGAAACATTGGGTGTTCTGTTGATTGTTAACTGGCTCCCTCTACAGATAGTTTAAAGAGTCTTGGCTTTAATGGAAACCAATAACTAGTGTTCATAATGTACAGATATAGGAAGTGTGCTTGTGACTCTCCAAAGATGCTTGTTGTCCTTTTCATATTGAACATGATCTTAATTAAATCTGTTGGCAACACTGATTTATATTTTTAATAACCAGAGATATATTAGCTAGAATCAAAATAGTCATGTTTCTTGACTGATCTGTTTCTCAAAATACCCTGCTGGGTTTTGCACATTTTCTTTGGATTAAGTAACATGCACTATGCAGGATTTGTAATTATACTGTAATTATATTTCTATAGAAGAATTCCAAAACACCTTGCAAACCATGATCCTCTGAGCACAGAGAAGTAAGTTGTAGGTATTATTTTGTCACAAATTTTGGCCTAGTACACAGCAAATAATACATTTTATATTGCTAGCACATATATATTTTTATGTAAAAAAAGCTTTAACTTTGTGATGTGCAGTACCTTCCTATAATTTATGATCTGTTCTGCTCTATTCAATTTCATTAACCAATGTCACTAAATTGGTTTCACAACCCTCTAAAATGTTGCAAACTGCAATTGGATAAATGCTTCGTTTCAAGGAATAACCACTTCACTTCTGACTTCCTTTCAGAATCAGACCAAGCAATTACTTGAAACACATATAAAAAAGAATTTAAGATCTTTAGTATTTTGGTATTTATAAATCTTTGGTAATGTACATTTTTGTGCCAGACCATTTTCTTTGGTCATATGCCCCTCCTCCTTTCACTTTGTTTAAAGGCATTCTATATACTTTTGTTTAAAATAAGAGTACAAAAGGATTCAAATGCCTGTAGAATTGTATTCACTTTAAGTACAAAAAAATAATTCCCCTGAATCTATATTATGCTCTTTCATTTTTTCCTCCATGATTTCTATTTATTTTCCTACATTTGATAAGGTTTGCATTTCATATAAAGTTCTTTTTAACGAGTGATTTGTATTGAATGTCATGTTTTAAATGTAAAAAAGAGTATATTATTACAATGAAAAGGAAGCATGTCGAATAAAAGAGCAGACGGACAGGGCTTGATTGATGTTCGGAAGTTATTTTTGCTGTGAACTCCCGTCAGCCTAGAAATCATAAAACAGAAAGGAGGCTTGGTTCAGCTCACATGCCCTTAGGGGATGTATGGGAAAGGATTTAAAATTCTGATAGAGTAACTTCAAAAATGTAGCAGCTGAAATAATTTATTTCACTATAGAGCAACCAACTGAACTTTTACATTGAAATTATTCTTTTTGAACTTGCACATGTTAGCAGGAAGGCTCAGTGGTCTCCACACCTCATTGCTAAGAATGACAGGCTGCATAGCTCTGGCCTTGTTGCCCCAAACCAAACAGTGGCTGCTCTGGTCCTTCCTGCTATTTCTCGCTGACCATTTCCTGAATAATGGGTAAAAAGAACCAAAAGCCCATGATTTCAAAAAACGGTTAAATTAAAGGAGGCTGAGGGTAGTGAAGTTTTTCTTTTCATCTTTAGGAAAATTTTCCAAAGGTTAGTTTGGGGCATTGCATAAAAACAACAGGAAAAAATATTGGGCTACTCAGTACCCATGATGACTACTACGTTCAATTAGCTATTCAATGGTGATATTTGATCTGGACAGACCTTGAGGTTACTTTAGAAGAGGAAAGACAAGGGCCATTGGTAGTTGCTGATACATTACATTCTTTTTCATTCACTTTCTTCTTTACCAAGCTATGCTTGGGCAGCTCTATTTATCTCTTTGTTCTGAGTGACCACTAAGATGACAATCACCAAGGAAAAAGAAATTCTGTCACCGCTGGACAATGTTTCTCAACATGACCCCATCTATAATAGTTGTATGTTTAATCTTGGTTAACTAAGAATATACAGAATAACAATGATGAGGCCAATCACTGTCAAATGAATTTTCATTGTATTAGTCAAAAGCAACAATATAGACATTTGACAATGTATTTATCTATGTATATGTATGAGAGTGTATGACCTGTCATGTATCCAATATAAAAAAAATCTAATCTTATTTACACATAAGAATTTCCAGACTCTGTAATCATTCCACTTGTTGCCAGTGGTCTGTAACTCACAAGTTGAAAACCATTGCTCTAAAATTTTAAAGATCGCTATTCTAGTCGGATGAGAAAAAATGAAGTCCAGAGATATCCCTGAGTTAGTCATTTAAATGAGCAGAAATTAACAATAAAAATAGAGTATGAATAAAGAAAAGTGTATTTATCTAATTTGCCTTTACTAGTATCCATACCTTGAAACACATGGGAAAAGCCCAAAAGCTTGCTTATTTTTAGATGAACATTTTCCTGGAATCTAGTTTGTGTGTGTGTGTGTGTGTGTGTGTGTTTTCCAGATGAGATTCATCTTGCTTTAATGTAAAGAGACATCAGAAATATGCTGCTATGAATAGTATTTGTAATTTTAATAAGTACCTATGCTAATTACCTAAATATGTGATTTATTATTAAAAATTACGAAGGTAGATAATTGGGAACAAAAAGGAAAAAAGATACCATGACAACAATAACAACAAAAACAAATTTTCACATACACTTCTAACAAAGGTGAAAGAATTAGAATTATAGAGTACCTTTTTAAATTTACATTATTGAAATTTTAGTTGCAACATTTTTTTTTTAATTTATGGTGGAAATATTTCCATTCTGAAAAAAGAAGAAAGTTTCATAATCAGGTATAGAACTTGAAACCTGGAAAATACTGCTCTAGGGTAGAGGTTAATATTGAATCATTCCATGGTTCGTAGTTAATTAGCATTTATCTAATGTTGAATAGAGATAGTCCAACTGAAAAGTGATCTCTAGTTAACAAGCTTTTACAATTGAGGGTAATTTTTGTCCCCCACCAAGGAATAGCTAGATTGCATTCTATGCTAATGAAACTGTTTTTCAGTGGAGCATTCAATGATTTTCATAATTCGAGTCCTGGCTGGGATGTTGGGAAAATGGTGCATGGCCAGCATAATTAAAATGGGATTTAAGGCCATACTTTGGAAGGCTTTTATTTTTCAAGATGGTTATGTTTGTGACTGCAGTTACTTCTCAAGTCTCAAAAATTTCAGACCTAAGAGTAAACTTGGTGTCAAGGAAACTTGTGATTTTTGATTCAAATCCCAACTCTGCTACTACTAGCTCTGTGATCTTGACCAGTTTGCTTAAATTCTCTGAGATTCGACTTCTTAAATGTAAAATAATGTGGTACCTACCTAGCAGCATTGTTAAGAAGTTTTTATATTATATCTAAAGTAACTGTCATGTTATATTCAATACATCATAGTGGCTATTATTATTATCATCACCAGGATTTTCACCAGTATAATTCACATATTATTCCTATGTTATTTAGTAGGTTCTCCATTAAAAATATACTGGAAATAAACTTTCTAATGAAAGTGTCGGATTAAATACATCCAACATAAAATAAATGAGTGGGTCTTTGAATGCATTGGTATGATGAGGCCATGGTAATGAAATTTGGAAATGCTGACTCTAATCAACTGCCTCAATTTCTTTAACATGACAGAGCAGATGAGATTTTAGGGAGACCCAGACTGTCACACACATAGTTATTTTGTCACCATTAGAATCTCCCCTTTTTGAATGAATATTCCTGCTTCGGTAGTTGTTTACAAAGTAGTAAAACTTCTATACATTCTTCTGAATGTTCCAACGTCCCAGCCAGGACTTCCTTATTAACCTTGTCCAGACCACAATAGTGGTTTTTCCATGTACGTTCCAACCTACAGTATCCTTTCCATTGGAAAAATAATGTATTTCCTTTCTACTAAGAAAAAAGCAAGGTACATGAAGGTAAAAGGAAGTCCTGGTTTTGTAAGGAAGAAAACAAAAAGACTAGGAAAGAGATTGCTTGGATATGGTAGGTCTCCCCACAAGATGGCGCTCATTCTTCCTCCTTTTTTTTTAATTGACAAATTATATTTGTCATTGTTTTATTACACAGTAATAGAACAAATGTATTGTTGTATTATGTATCCAGTATAGCTGGTTTGAAGTATTTTTAAGACATTTAATCATATTTCTTATTCTTAGTAGTATAATTTTACCTTTAAGGCTCTGTTTGGATGTGAATACACTATTAAGTCTTAGGAGGACATACATACCCCCACACCCACTCCCACATGTAACAAACTCATATGAACCTTCTAACAGATTTCTACTGAAACCTCCTGGAGTATAAACTTTTAAAATCACAACTGAAGACTAAAGGGAACCAGAATGTCCCTCCATTTTGTTTTTATCATCACTTGAAATTTGAGGTGGATGTACTTTCCATTTGAAAGAAAATATCTATGATAATTTTATTTGGACCTGAGTCAGAAGCATATTTACCTCCAAAAAGTAAAGGATTCCTTACTCATTTTAATGTTGTGAAACGTCACAAATATATTCTTGTCACCTTAAGTTAACTTCAGTTGGAGTCTGTATAGTTATTCAATTTTAAAACAGGAAAAAAGTTGATTCACTATATGTTGTTTAAGATCAGATACAAAGAAATATATGTTACCTATTAAAACATTAGAGAAAAAAATGTTAGCCTGTTTCATTAAAAACAGACTTTGGTCAGAAGTATTAAATAAGCAAAAAATAAGTAAATATATAGAATTTAACTGACAATTTTACACTTATAGCTTTAGAATTTGTATCAGATTATATTTCCTGTCTATTGGTTTTCTTTCAAAAGAGTTAGAATGTATGGAGGCGATGAGGGCAAAATTATAGCATACTTGATTTGTTAATGTGGTGATAATGATCCCCTACTGAGAAACACTTATTCTAATATAGTTTCCAATGTCTAGATCTTCTTTTGGTAGACTTTAGAGTAGTTTAAGGTTTCCATAAGACAGATTACTGAAGGTTATAGTAAAATTTGGCATGCCTTGATCATAACCACTATTATTACAGAATCTTTACCTCATTTTTTAGGATACCAACACTGTGTTGGAAGATGATATTGCAGAATGCTTGCCGCCCCATAGCAAAAGTCACACTTGGAAAGAAGGAGGCAGAAAAATTCTGAGAGAGTTCTAAGAAGAGAAAAATATTATTACAGAGAGAAAGCTAAGGGTTATTATCAGATTGTTCACAGGAAAACAAAGCTAATGCTCAAATTATTTTAATAAGAATAATCACTATTGCTATAATAACTTGTTAAGGACTGGACATTAAACTGAGCACTTCCTATTTCACATTTATTAGCTCATTTTACACTCCCAAAATTCGTAGTGAGACCAAAATCATTATCTCCTTTCTTACAGATACGATGACTGATAACCAGAAAGGTTAAGTGGTTTGGACTTGGAGAAAGAATTGAAACCCAGTTATATCTTGTTCTAAAGCCTAGGCCTTTAACCATTACACATCCCTGCCTCACTGCCTCTGAAAGGGCAGAGAATATTAGACTTTGACTACTGGCTTCAAGCATAAGTAACATTTTTATGAGTATAGGTCAGCTGTTCCATCCTTTCAAATTTTCATTGAGAAAATACATTTTCAATGAACTCAGGAGAGATTTCAATTTGATATATAGAGTGCCCTATCCTCTGGGTGTGGACACAGTGAACAACCTACAAAAGGGGCTGTGTGGACTCTGATTGTGAGAAGCAAGTTGTCATAACCACCTGTCCTAGTTGTATGGCTCAGTCCTCTAAAGGACTTAAGGAACTGCACAGCTATCTCCTCTTAGAGAGTTTATTATAACTGCAAACACCTCTACGTGAAAGATCTCTCATACATACTGAACTCAATCAGCACCCTTCCACATTCACTTCTCATCTCTATCAGTATAAAGACCTAGACCTTTAGCTACTTGGTATTACCTGACATGATCATTTTTCTCGTTAATTACATTTTCACCTTTTCATCAAACTAGGCACCTAGTCTACTTTCATATGTAATTGCTACCTGAAAGTTTCTCCAGTTGCTATGCCTTAGTTTATTTAGCCATTCATGTACTGTTAGATATTTAGATTTTTCAATTTTTAGCCCGTATGAGTGAGCATTTGCTGTTTCTTTTGGGGGGAAGGCAGGGAGGGGTGTTTGAGAGTTACATGCCAGTTTCTTTGAAATAAAGTCCCAAAGTAAAATTATTATATCAAAGGATATTAATAGATTTTAAACTCTTGTTTAAAATTTCAAGATAGCTTTTTAGAAAGAACAACTTTTTAATGACTTTGGCAATATGTAAATCATAAATCTCAAACTCAGATTCTGAATAAGTGAGCTGGGAATCTCGCCCACCCCACCCCCACCCCACTCATACGTGATAGAAAAGTGATTGCAGGGGCCCAGGTATTGACAGCAGAGGGGGGTGGGGACAGCTCACCTGCTTGGGCACAGGCAGGATCTAGCGGGAAGAGCAGCTTCTGCTCAGCTCTGCCTAGATGTTAACTCGTGAGCTTACAGTTGCCATGCTAGCATAGAACTTCCCATTTTTATGGAGACTCTGGAAATCCAGGTTTTATGTGAAATCTCACAACTTTTAAGCATTGGCAAGAACTTGAAAGTGTTTCTGAATATTGTGTAGGGAAAAAGTTGCTGTTGGCTTGATCCTGCCCCTGGACAGGCCTCCAGTCAGTGACCTCTGAGGTATATATTCTAATACCTCAAACCCTTACTTTGAGCTTTATCATTTTCTATTCTATTTGCCATGTCATTGGGTATGCAATGATACCTTAGTGTTATTTTAGTTATCATTTTCAGTTGTTTGTAAAGCTCTGTTGCCTATCTCCTCCCTCCTCCCTTATAATAACTCTTTATTCATGTGAAAACTTATCTCCTTTATTTATGAGGGCAAGTCCGGGTCCTGATGTGAATGACCCATTAATCTTTATATGCTCAGACGTGTGTGTATACATAGGTACATGCACACACACATATGTATGATAGTATGTTTTAATTAGTTATATTTAGTGCATGGTCTCATTATGCTGCTTTCTTCTTTTACATGGAATAGTTTAGATGCTTTAGTTTTACATATCGGCGCTCAGCTGTCTTGCTTCTGTGAGATCCTGATATACTCCATTTCTTTCGTATCAGGAATTTATCTCTTCTCCATAGCTGGAAAGAGACTAATTTTTTTTCTCTCTAGTTTTCAATGAAATATTTAATTCAGACTCATCTGTAATTAATACATTGTGTGATACAAGAAAGGTAATTTTTCTATACTGATAACACATCGGCTCAATATTATTTATAAAATAGTAATTTATTTCTCTATTGCTGAGGACTCTTGTAATCATTTGAATTGATTTTACCAATCTCAATGGTATTTCACCAGTCTGTTTTCTGTGGGTTTTGAACTGTTTCTTACTATGTAATTATTGCTTTGTGATTTTCATCTCTGATAGAATAAATCATACAGAGATATGTCAGACTTCTCTATTATTTAGACAAGGTGATCCCTTCATGACCTCTGTTTCCTTTCGCTAAAAAAACAAGAAAACTGTTAACTTCTAAAGTGAACTAATCTGGCCAAGGAGAAATAAGTGTTATTAGTTGGGAATGAATGACAGATTATATAGTATAACATGTTTTGCCAAATGAGTAGTGTCATCTGATGTGATGATGTGATTAACAGTTGTCATTGAGTCATTTTACGAATCTATGAAATAGATGGTCTCTAAATTTCCTTAACATGCTAGGGTTCTGTGACTTCCCCCGACCACCAAAATAAATATAATCCTGTAGATGAGCCCAATGCCTGACAACATATTTCCTTTGTGATGTGAAGGCAATCTCAGCTATCTGGAGAACCTTCCCTAAGTGCTACCACAACCTCCCATGCCCTAATCTCCCACAGCCTCTCCTGCTTTCTCCTCATTGCCTACTTGGCACCCTGCACATATTACTGCACAGGTCCCGGAACAACACTGTAGGAGAAGAATCATTTATTCAATGAATTCAGTCCATGCGAGGCCTGTGGAGTGACTCTCACTGTTACAGCATTTCCCCCTATAGGGTGGAAGCAAGCATAAGTTTCCAAACCTGGAAAGTTTGAGATTCTGGCATCACAGGAGTCTGCCGAGGCTGCTTTCAGGAGGCAGCTTCATCATGGCTGGGGCTCAGATGTTTGAGATTGGAGTGAAAGTGAAAATGAGAATCGAAGTGCCTGATAAACCATAGTGATACCATGAACATATGTGGATTCTTTGAGTTATCTTCTTAGTCCAGGATGAACAGCAGGACCTATACATACATACAGAATTAGAAACTTAGAATATTTTTGGTTCTCTTTCCAGAAAACTGTAGAGGATATCCTAAAGTTTAAAACAAAGCCACTGCATCTTTGCACTGTTATTTATTGTCCACTGCTAGTGATAAACTGTCTGTTCCTATTATAAGAGTATGTTGTGCTGAGGCTCCGGGAGCTATATTTATCTAGACAATGATAATATATAACCTAGTAAATAGAAATGAAATTTTCCCATCTAGCTTGTTTTCTGATTACATCTTAAAGAAGAACATTTTGGTAAATATATCTAAAATGAAGGTAGGGATATTTTACAACTGTAAACCATCCTTGCATAGCTGGGATGTAGTCCATTAATTCTCAGAGCTCGAGGCAAGGCTGACAGTTCATAAGTGGTAAATCCAGAGAGTTATGAAGATATTAAATCTCACATCTGGTGAGAAAATGTGTTATTTCACTGGGTTGACTGATGGACACTTTTCCATTACAGTGCAATTTTCCAAATTGCACTGTTAATTGCTAAGGTTTTAGCAAAGCTCTGTAGTTCAATTCCAATTACTTTCATTTTGAAAAACAGAACAGCTGGATGGTAAAACTGCCTGGAGCTGTCACCAAGGGAGGGCACGAGCCAGCAACCCAACCTCTGCCATTCCTGACTTGGATTTTCTACAGAACTGTTAGTCAGTGAAATCAAAGGCTCCAGGTATATGAGGTCTCCTTACCACATACTTTCTTCAGGCTCCAGAGCATGTCAGTTTGCTAACTTCTCAGTTAGTGACCACCCTATCATAGGTATGCTCCCATTATTACTCATTTGCCTCTTCCATCACAGGGGAGAGATGAGAAAAGTAGATTTCATTACACCTTGATCCCTTCCCATAAGGTGATCACTTCCTTGCTTTAGAGTCAAGCAGAGTTTTAAATCTTTGCCTCAGAGATTTCTTTTGCTGTCACATTGACCTTTTGGGCCTCTGGCTATGGGGCAAATTACATGTCTCCACACAAAATGTCTTTGTCTTTGGCTAAATATAGAAAGAACAGCGCCAGTCCTGGTTTGGAAATGACCTGGTACTACCAGCAGCTAACTAATAAAACTGGGTGATTCAGCCCTCAATTCCCACATCTACCCCAGCTCACTGACTGTTTGAGCCAGATATGGATCAGATGTTTTTTTGGTTAATGTCATATAGGCTCCAGGGGGCTCTGCCTTGGTTGGTGTAGCTATGAATGTGAAATGGGCTTTCCTCAGTAATTTCAGGATTTAGGAGGTATAACAAAACGAGGGCATGACAAGTCTGACAAAATCGTGATAAGGACAAAGTTGGGGAAGGATTTCAAGGGGAAATATTTGTGAGGAGAAAGAAAGCTTGGTTATGCAGATGGGAAATTAAGAGATAACGGTGTCTTGCCTTTCCCAAATCTCTTCTTACTATTCCATATACATTTTTGATACTGTAAATTCAGATTAATAAATTTTAATGCCCTTTCAAATCCATACTCTTGAAATAAGTGTTCAACATATTTTGACAGGCCAGGTTGAGGGCGGGCACCAGGAGAGAAAGGACCTTTCTTCTCTGGTGGTTGTCCTAAGCAATGTACTCTGGCCAAAGATCTGTATAATACTCTGCTAAACAGATACCTGCCTAAACTACTGTTACTCTTTGGGGGGAAATGCTTTCTGGGAGTTACTCCCTCTTCCTACCCGAGAGGCTTTGAATAAGTGAATATGCATGTGGTCTGTGCCCTCTTCTAACATAATTATTA
Organism: Eumetopias jubatus; assembly: GCF_037043125.1. Classification (NCBI taxonomy): domain Eukaryota; kingdom Metazoa; phylum Chordata; class Mammalia; order Carnivora; family Otariidae; genus Eumetopias; species Eumetopias jubatus. The sequence goes on along the minus strand of NW_028274807.1, from coordinate 95,356,653 downwards.
ATAACCTCCCCCCCTAGAAATCTCAAAGAGTTCCAAGTTGAATCATAAATTATAGAGTCACCCTACTTATCAATGTATGTCTTCTGAACCATACTTAGTATGAAATCTCAGTCTCTCTAGATTTCCTGCCATGTTCTTAGCCTTTGTAGAACAGATATCCCCAGGGAGTGATTTATCCCTCTATCAAGCCATGTGTAAAAATCTCAGACTCATAGAAATTTATGTCTGATGGAGCCCTTAAAACAAAACAAACAAAAAAACCTCTTGGCAGTTAAAAGGCTTGACTTACTTTTTTTTTTTTTTAAGATTTTTATTTATTTGACAGAGAGAGACGGCAAGAGGGAACACAAGCAGGGAGAGTGGGAGAGGGAGAAGGAGGCTTCCCGCTGAGCAAGGAGCCCGATGAGGGACTCAATCCCAGAACCCTGGGATCTTGACCTAAGCTGAAGGCAGATGCTTAATGACTGAGCCACCCAGGTGCCCCTTGACTTAACTTTTTTAAAACTGAGACTTAATGTTGTACATAAACATTGGTTGTTTTCATTTGTCACTATTTCTTACCTTTGCCTTTTGCATTAATGACAAATCTGTCTTCTGAAATGTTTGAAATACCACTGTTCTGAAGTGTTTTCTCCTGTAACTTTCCTTCCTTACATTAACAACCCCATTACTTTCACTCTTCTCTTGTAGGTCCTCTCTTCCTTCTCCTTAAGCCTTGTCAGTCTGTCCTGTTACCTTTCCATGTGAGCCTCCAGCTCATCCATCTTCTGAAGACTGGGCAGAGCCCTTTGGACAAGGTGTATCTGGGGTTGGCAGAGGTAAGATTGTGTATGTGTGTGCACCTTTTTTAGTGAACTTGAACACTGCCAACTCCATTACTAATGTGCATTTTATCAGTGAAGAGCCTGACTCTTCACTTCATTATATGCTCCAAAGCCATTTGTTGAGGGATTTTATTATTTTGTTTAAGTGAATGTGCTAAGTATTTTTCTTCACCGAAGTTCATTTACTCCTGCTCCTAATAACAGGGACCATTTATTTAGATTCCAGTTTGTGGTCAATCTTGATCTTCCTCCAGAAAGTCTCTGAGATTTAGTTCTCTTCCATTCTTTCCCCTTGTCTAGAACTGCTATTGCACAGAAAATTGGACCTTTTTTTTTTCTTAGTAACTTAGTTATTCCTAGTTCTGTAACCATTTCCCATGTGTGATTTCTGTTTCCCTAGCTACATTTAAAGCCTACTGGGGAGATAGAAACCATGTTTTTGTACACTTTTGGGATATCTTACAGAACTGAGCTTCTCATCAACTACACAGAAAATTGCATCAATCGTCTTGACCAAAGGTTTCTGTACTATAGCTGTTTACAGTTCTTGGATAAAGGACTTCTTTTACTTAGGGCTCTTTGATTGAAAGCAACAGAAACCACTTCTAACTTACTTAGGCAAAAGTGAGAGCATTGCTGGGATCTGTTGAAAGGTTATGGGGGTTGCCCAGGAAATTGAGGGAAAAATTGAAAACCTAGTCTTAGATACAGCAGAACCTAGGGCAGCCCTAGGGTTCCACGTAATTATTATTAGTGGGCAGATTTTTGATCTTTGCTGTTTGACCGAATATTCAAATTCTAGAACTGAGCTCAGGTCTTCTGTTCATTTTTTGAACAAGAAAGGGTGGACTTTCAGAATTGGTATTGCCTTCATGATGGGACCAATAAGTAGATATAGGTTTCAAAAAGCTCTTCCACTAAGCCCTCATCTTTCTATGTGCCACTTCAGACTCCACACATCTAAAGGTACAGTGACATATTATTAGCCCAGTGAGGGTCCTTCATTCCATGCCACTCTTGTTTCTTTTATATCTCTTACCCAGGCAAACACGCATGTCATCTCTACAACTTTAGCATGCTTATATTTATAGATCATTCTATGGTTTTTCTACATTTAGAGATATTATTGTAAGCTGCTACATTCCTACGGTATCTAATGGATTTCTTTGCAGGTTAAGGGAATGAATGAACATACAAAGTTGCTATCTTTAATAGAATGCTATTAACCAAAGAAAAAAGATTTCTATGCATGATTTGAAAACTTGAAGTTATAACATTTTTATATTCCCTTTAAGTACGTTTTCAAAGTAATGTGCTGTCCTATTATTTTTCCCAGCTAAATTTTTAATTTTTTTTCAAACTGGGTGAAAGTAGATAAGCAAAAAAAGAAATTTTTCCTCTGTTTTTAGTATCACCTCTTCTCAAGTGAGATCTACCTCCTCATGCCTACAAATTAGCAGTTTCCAGAGTCTAATACATGGGGTATATGTAGCCAAAGGTAACCTCTTGGTGAGCATTAGAGAGAATGGGTCATAGACTGAATTCATTATATCCCACATAGTAACATTATCGCTTTATCTTTGGACCAAGATATTGTATAAGATATAAAAATAGCTTTTATTAATTCATGTCATATTGTGATGCATTTCATTGAGATTTTATTTATTAATATGTAACATAATAATTTTTGTAAAACTCAATTTTCCATGAATAATAGATTTAAAAGAATTTCTGAATATTAAAGCATGATTTAATTATATTATAATTAATATATATTAATCATGCTTTTTTTGGTAGGACTTATCTAATTAAAGAAAACTTGGTATTGCCTTCCTAAAAATACTATTAACTTTTATTTCTAATCAATTATGATCTCCTGAAGTACTTTTATATCTATTACTTCATTGTTTGGTCATAGCTATGATGTGAGAAAGACAGGTGATTTAGAATGCTGCTTTGAATCACATGGTACCAGTCAACCTGCTGATAGAAACCAACCATGTGGGCAATCAATCAATTGTACTATATAATGCCCCAATAAAACTCTGAACCCTTGAGTGTCAGGTGAGCTTCCCTTGTTGGCAATACTCTGTGTACATTGTCACACAATGCCAGGAAAGTAGCATCTCCTGACTTCATGGGGAGAGGATGATGGAAGCTCCATGTTTGCTACTTTCCTGACTGAGCCCTTTGTGCTTCATCCTTTGATAGTCATCTGTATCCTTTTGCTGTAATAAACTGTAACCATGGATACAACTGCTTTCAGTGAGTACTGTGTCTTTTTAGAGAATTATCAAGGCTGAAGGTAGTTTTGTAATATCCCAAATATCCTTGCAATTAGTGTCAGAAGTGAGGGCAGTCTGGGGACTATATACCTCTAACTTTGCAGTTGCCTGAACTCCCAAGAATTGGCCTAAACTCTGACAATAAGGTACTAATCCATTGGATTTTGAATCAATATAATATTGAAATCCTAAAGTTACTAATTTTCCTATCCTATCATGTAAATTATTTTGTAAAATAAACGAATTATGAATTCAACTTTGGTATATTTATCCCAGAATTTGCCCCAAATTAATTATTTTCCATTTATTAAGATAAATGTAGAAACTAATCATTTGGGACTATAACACTTAAAAATCTTTTATTTTCTTTTTAAAAACTCTGTTTTATTGAACTTTTTAAAAAATAAATAAAGAGAAAGAGAATAAAGGAAAAGAAAAGAAAGGGGGGGAAAAGGAATAAAAGAAAGGAAAAGAAATTCCCATATCTAGTAAAAGTTCAAACAGTATAAAAAATTTAATCTGTACGTAAATAAACCTCCTGCCTTCTTCCTCTGATGGAATTTTTTTTTAAATTTCCTAAAACAAGAATTTTTTCCCCGTCTTCTAGTTTTTATATTTATGTTTTTACTAATGTTAAAGTATTGCTTTTAGACTGATTGAGATCCTCAAGGTTCTATTGTTTGTATGTGAAATTTCAAGCCACAGATTCACTCACAATTTCTCAGTGTTCTTTCTGTTTCCTTATCAGTAATTAGCAGGCCCCACTTCATTTTGTTTCTAATCTCTATTTACATTGCTTCTTTATTACCCTTCTTTTCATGCCTGCCAGCTACCATTTCTTTCGCTTTTTTTGATTTCGTGCCTCTTTTAAAAATATTTGTCCCTCCCTTACCATAATCAGTTCAACTACTTGGTTATTGAGTGCTTACTATGTTTGAAACATCACTTCATGTTTTGAGTGTCACATTTGGAAAAAATCCAAATTCTAGGTAATGAGTCTTTTTACTAGGCTCTCCATTCTGATATTAGATTTGGTGTGTGTGTGAGTGTGTGTATGTTGCCAGCCTTTAGGAATGATCATCTCAGCAAATATTGTCATGTGTTAGCTATAGAAACTGAACAAATTAAATGACAGCTAGTTTAAGGCAAAACAGAAACCAGGGTGCAGGTCTCTGGACCTCAGTTTACTGCATTATAATTGCATTTTTTTTTTCCTTCTACATGTTATTAGCTCAAAACAATCCCCACACTCAAAACTTTCAACTTGGAGACCTTCCGGACATCGTGTAAATTACCACTCCCCCGGAAATTTCTAATATAAAGCTATATATTCAAGAAACAAAGGGATTCATGGCTCTAAATATTTAGGTTACTGAGCAGCTCACTTAGGAATTATGAAAACTTCTTTTTAATGTTGTTGCTAATTGATCTCTAACAAGCTCTAAACAGGTTCCTTGTTGACAGAATTGAATACTTACCCTAAAACAGATGTAAAAGATTCATACCTGAACTTGTTTAAATCTGAGTAACTGACAATTTGCATTCACAATGACAGCAAAGTATGTGTCTCTGTGGAAGATACAGTGGACAAACAAGCTTTCTTTAATGGTGTGTTACTTCAGGTTTCTTTTTCTCTCTTGATCTCCTTCTCTTTATTTTTTTTTAATTTTTTATTGTTATGTTAATCACCATACAGTACATCATTAGTTTTTGATGTAGTGTTCCATGATTCATTGTTTGTGCGTAACACCCAGTGCTCCATGCAGAATGTGCCCTCTTTAATACCCATCACCAGGCTTCCTTCTCTTTATTTTTAACCAATAAATCCAAACCTGATGACGTGTTCAAATTGCTTTGAATATTGGACATGCCAATTCTCTCCAGGTTTCAGATCCCGTTCCTTCTCAAATATTTCCACTGAAATAATCTTCATGGTAGAAGGAGGTGGACTCTTACCCCCAGGTGTCTGGGTGTGGGGTAGAACAGCCTCCCATCAGCAAAACTGCTTTGGAGCAACAGTCTTTTGCTTGTTTTAATTTAAAAATAATGTTTTGCATCCTTTTATTCCCTAGTAAAATAATAACTAATAGTGTCATCTCAAGGGTATGTATCGTATTTATTTTGTAGTTTTGGGTATTTCTGTCACATGATAGTCTATCCTTGACTCAGGTGAACATATACCCTAGTTTAAGAAGCACAGAGATAGACTATGTGAATTTTGGAGGCCATTAGACAAAGAGGTTTCTGGCTTCAGACAGAGTTTTTTGCATGTTAATATAGATTGAGAGTCAAAAAGAAGAGACCCACTAAGCAGCATTTCCCAAATATATTTTACCTTAAAATTTTTTTCACACAGCTTACTGGAATCTTATGGAATCAGTGTTCCAAGGGATACAGTTTGAGAAAGATTTGTCTAATTCATTCTTACCTCTCCATTTTATTATGGAAATACCTTTTTTCTTACAATAATTTTGTTAATTTAATAATTAAGTACCATAAACATCAATTCTATTGTGATATCAAAAGAGATCTTTTTTTTTTTTTCCCAGTTTCTTCAAAGCTTGTCACAAAACTCTTTCTGTTATTTGGGAAAAAATCTTTAAAAGATCTATTCAGTGTTTGGAAAATAATGTCATTAGAACACTAGTCTAGAAATTAGAAGAACCTAGATTCTGATACCTATCCCCTCTAGGATTCCCGCCTTTCTCGTCCTTTAACTTCTCTTTGCCTCAATTATTTGTTTAAAAATTATTAAAAAACAAACAAACCACAAAACACCCCCCCCCAAAAAAAACAAAGATAGCACCTGTCTTATGCACTTTCACATCATGTTAAGTATTAAATTAGATAGTTTGGGGCCTGGGTGGCATAGCCGGTTGAGCACCTGACTCCAGGTTTCAGCTCGGGTCATGATCTCATAGTCAGGAGATGGAGCTCTGCATCCAGCTCCATGCTCAGCATGGAGTCTGCTTGAGATTCTCTCTCTCTCCCTCTGCCCCTCCCCCCGCTCGTGCTCACTCTTCTCTCTCTCAAATAAATAATCTTTTTTAAAAATTAGATAGTTAAATTTACTGTGTAAACTAGAAAGTATAATAGCAATGTAAGGTGTCATCAGTATTACTACAATTATTATGTGACTAATCTCACTTCCATTTAATCTTTTGCAAATGTTGGATAGAGTTGATAGGATTTACAGACATGCTGAAACCATTTGAAGTAAGGAAAGAATGATTATTTGAATCAAATGTGAGTTTCTTCTAGTAGTTTCCTCCATCATCATTTTAAAAGAGCCCTGTCTATGTGTTTATATGAGTTAGATAGCTTTAATTTGTTTCTTCTTATCTGCTCTTGGCCATCACAGCTACCATTCCCATGAGAGGCTTTCTTTGTCTTATAATTTATTTTAAAGTGAGATGGCAAAACTGTTTTAGTTTAATGCATTTTTTTCTTCAAGTTTCCTGTAAGTAGCATTTATGAGCAATTTCAGATTTATTCTGTTATAAAGGCATTTAAAAAGATTATCCTTAGGCATTATGATGGCTTTAGAATAAATCTAGCTAAAAAAAATTATCATTGTTGTGAAATAAAAATCTCCTAAATGTCTTTAAATGTAGTCCATCTTTTGGAGACCTTCTGTTTTGAGGCGAGTTTGTCTCCTGAGTATATTGAACAGCAGTAATTCATGGCGTTTATTCAGCATTGTGTATTTTCAAAGCAATTTGCAATCATCAATTCATTTAACCACCCAGCAATTCCAGCACTGAGAAGCAAATGTAACTTGACCACCACCTGAGCTGGTACTAGCGCCCCAAATTGCCTCTGGGCTCACATCATTGAGACTTGCTTTTATTAAAAATCACCCTTGGAACAAATGAAAGGCTAAATATAAGCTACTCCCCTCTATCTTTAATCCATTATTTGCTTATAAGTGGAATAGTCTATCTCTACTTCAGTGAGAGCTGTTTGTGTCCCCAATATTCCTTAGAGATGTTTTGCCTGTATAAATATGAAGGCAAGCTGTTGTAGTAAGATCCTTTCAAGGAACTTTTAGTATTCACCCTTTAAGGTCCAACCCAGATGTTATTTTATAACTGAAATGTTCCACAAAACTTCTCCTTCTGTCTTCCTACAATTTAATTAATGCCCTCCTCCTGTATTCTCACAGAATTTTATATATACTTCTGTTACAACTTTTGCCACAATTCTGGTGTAGCTCTAAGTCTACACTTGCTCTAAGTCTAGACTACTCTAAGCATTTCTGTGGCCTGTAATCACGTCTCATTTATTCATCTATCCTCATCCCTTATCACAGTTCTGGATATATAAAAACCTGATCATCTTTAAATCCCATTTTAGAACTCACCTTCTCCAAGTAGATTTTGCTGACTATCTGCGCTTTGCTCCGGTTGATGTAAAGGGTAGAAGAGGGGCATCCAAATCAGATGGGCTCAGGGCAAGTCTCCCTAGAGGCACTAATGCTTTGGCTAATGTATCAGAAGGATGAGGTGTTATATTGGTGAAGCAGGTAGGAGGGAAGGAATGGGGTGTGTAAAAGCTCCAGGGCAAGAAATAGCATGACACACTGGATGGATTATGAGTAGTCTTCATAACAGTGACTATCACATGCCAGCATCCTTTTCATTACCACCACCACCATTGTCATCTTACACGTAGCATTTATTGAGCACTTTCTAGATGCCTAGTACTGTCTCTGGTGTCTTATGGACTTTACCTCATGTGACAATCGCAATAGCCATATGTTGTAGGAATTATCAGCATTGTACTTTGTCAGGTGAAAAAAGTCAGATTCAGAGAGACTAAAGACTTCCTCAAGTTCCTATGGTTAGTAAGCAAGGGAGCCAGGATTTGAACCTTGTGGCATGAGGATTGTTTTTTTTTGTGTTGCGTTGTGCCACTTGGATACCATCTCAGGACTGCTTGCTTCTTGGAATACCCGCTGATTGTGTCACTTCTTTTTCTCCTTTGTCTATGAACCCGCAAGTGGTGAGCAGCCCACAGGCTACATTCAGTGACACATTTCAGTTCTGTGATTCTGTTCAGAATCCACACATCCTCTAAAAGGCCTCCTATAGAAGGAGTCGCCATTAACTGCAAATGGAGCTCTGATCACAGGAGGAATGGGGACAGGAGCTGAGACCATTATTCTCTATTCTAAGATGTCTAAAGCAGACCATAACACCTTTTATGTTTTCATTCCTTGCTTTGAGGCCTACACCTTGAAGGCTACCTTTCTTCTCAGGTCCCCCAAATGGTTTTTATTCTCAAAATTATAAAAGGCAATGCCATTAGTTCATGCTCTTGCTGTTTAAGGAGGCAAAAACTTTTTAAATCTTGAGCACAATTACTTAGGGGGTGTTTAATTTAAAACAAGGCAGATTGAGCTCTATTGCTTGAGGTTAAAGATATGATGTGTTCCTTACAGTGCTTTGGACCATGTAGTGACTCATTGCAAGGTCTGCAGGAACCATTTAAGAGTTGCCCAACACGATACAGAGTCACTTGCAATTTACATCAATCAAAGAAATCAGTGAAATTTGCAAAATTTTGTGGCTCTCAGAAGTCTCAGGTATTACTTAAGATTCTAGCAAAGAGTGGCTTACTTATACTGAAGGGTTTCATTCCATCTTACATCTCAAACATACTATGTCACAAAATTAATTCAAGGGGCATTTAATCAATATGAAAAGGATATGGAACTGTGTGATCTGGGGTGGGTGTATATGTGTGTGTGTGTGTGTGTGTGTGTGTGTGTGTGTGCATTTCTGTCATTTCTAGTGTTGCTTATGCATTGGGAGAGTTAGAAAACGTGGTAGGGATTATTTTTCCCTTTTCCTTTCCTTTTCTTTCATTTCTATTTTAATTCCCATCAGTTGCTTACATATTCTTGAATAGATCCTCATCCTTTGGCAACTAAAAATAATTATTTATAAATTAATCTTATGTGATCCCTCTTATATATAGTTTGTTAAAAATTTATCATTAAAGAGTTCACATTCCCTGGGGCGTCTGGGTGGCTCAATCATTAAGCCTCTGCCTTCGGCTGAGGTCATGATCTTGGGGTCCTTGGATCAAGCCCTACATGGGTCTCCCTGCTCGGCAGGAAGCCTGCTTCTCCCTCTCCATTCCCCCTGCTTGTGTTCCTGCTCTCTGTCAAATAAATAAATAAAATCTTAAAAAAAAAAGTACAGATTCCCTCAATCTTGCCCTATAAACTCTTTTCTTAGATAGTAAAGTCTAGGTTAGTGGGCATAGGTAATGGCAAGGCACTAACCTTTGGAAGCATTGAAGCTTACAAGGTCCTTTACAAGTGATTTCACTCTTGGTCTTGCAAGATTTTGTAAGGTGCCATCTATTATAAGATGATATTAAACTAATAATTGGGGGGAAATAATACAGAGCATTGAATTTGTGGCCTTCTTACATTAAGATAGAAAATGGACAGAAAACTATTAATTGGTATTAAAATGTGGTGTTGAGTGCTATAAGCTTTGTGGTAGTAATTTGGACATTGTCAATCTGATTAGGTTAACAAAAGCCATCCAGAATAAGACAAAAAATATGGTGGCCTTTCCAAAATACATGCGGGCTCTATGAAATATTAACATGAATTATAAAAGTTATGCTTGGTAAGGTTAAAACAAATGAGTGTCTTTCAGGTAATGGCATGTGAAGGGTGAGTCATGGAAGTTTCTTAATTAGGGGGGAAATCATAATTTTTTAATACATCAGGGAAAATTTAATAGAATGGTTGGATTTCAGAACCAATTTAACAAGGGCAATAATGATAAATTACAAAGCAGAAAATATGTGAGGTATATTTGTCATAATGATTAGGTTTTAGAAAAACTCTCAAATAGTCATCTTAGAGTTTGAGTTATTCAAGATTTAATGAAAAAATATAGGATTGAGGGACAGAGGTAAGGAGTAATTCACTGAATGCTTTTACATAAATATTTTATGAATATTAAATTAAAGCAATTTTAAGGAAGCACACTAAATATACATCATATTAATGTAATTTGTGAGTCTTAAAATTAGTAAAAAAAGTTTGTTATATTTAAGAATTTCCATCTACCAATCCCTTTCCCATAGTAAATATTTTACTGTCTTCATCCATTATTTTAACAAAATGCTTTTAAATGTACTGTGCTCTGTTTCAGTTATGAAGTTATAGCTCCTCTAGCCACCATCCCAAAATTCAGTGGGTTCTGATTGAGTCACTTGGAGTTGCTGACCCTTTGTTCTAGGCTCTAGGGGGTCTATTTTCTCTCTCAATCCTTCTCTCTCCCCCCCTTGATCTCTGAAATATATATATATATATATATATATATATATATATATAAATCCTCTCATTCTGCCTTTCCTCATTTTTTAAAATGAAGGTCTACAGATCTCATTCTAATTATTCCCAATTGTTAAGTCATCTAGGCATATTTGAACCATTTTTCATAGTTACCGACCAAATAGTTAAGAATACATTTACATATCCGGTACTTGAATTTGGATAAAGAACCTGTTGGCAATAGATTTAGTATAGTACTTGTGTACTAATAAAAATAAATAAACCTAATTTATTCTCTAGAGCTCTTAAAAATGATAGTTTCAGAAAATTTTTCATTGTGCTAGGCTCAATATGTTATTTATTTTTAAACATTACAGAATAACCTTCAAAGGAAAGAACTAATGGTTTGAAAATATTTTTAAAACTTTGTTAATGGGGTGCCTGGGTGGCTTAGTCAGTTAAGTGTCTGACTCTTGATTTCAACTTAGGTCTTGATCTCAGTGTCATGAGTTCAAGCCCCATGTTGGGCTCCATGCTGAGTGTGGAGCCTACTTAAAAAAATTTTTTTTAAAAATAAAGTAAAAATTTGTTGTTGATTTCAAAATTAGGCATTCACACCTGTAATTCATTCTATCTTTAAAGTTCCTAATTCTGGCTTTTTTTGCTTTCCCTTTTCCTCCTGCTTTCTCTTTCCATACTTTCACTTGTTTCCAGAGCATAAAGCAGTTTTAGAGCTTCATTGGCCAATGTGTGACCACCAGATGCTCTGACTTCTCTGAGAAAACATTCCTAAAAGCATCTCAGAATTGATGCCCAAAAAGCCTGGAGCTTCAACTGAAACTGTGGTATTATGTGTTTCTGAAGGGTCCAGTTCAGTGCTCACAGTTCTAGGGAGCTTAAGGTTGGTAAGGGCCTTTTTAAACTTAGGAAGAAATGTAGATGTCTTGAACAAAAAGATTAACAAAAGAAAAACAGTTTATTAATGCATGCAGCACAGATCACACAGGAGAAAACTATGAAAAGTTACTCAAAATGGTGACTTAGAACTCTGGTTTTTATAGCATCTTCAACAAGGAACAATAAATTTGTGGAAAAATGACAGGACAAAGGAGAGGGAGTTTAGGCTTCCAAGAGTGGCAGACTGTGGGAAGGTAAATATATGAGAGGGGACTAATGGAGTTAGGTGTGTCCACAGATACCTCTGGTGCCATCTCTGGGCTTATAAGAGTCTGTCTCCAGTGAAAGGAGATGTTATATCTTGCCTTTAGGCATGTCAGGGGGAGAGTGGAAAGAGCTTTTCCTGCATTTTCTATCTCTTAATTGTCTTCAGCTCAAAACAATTTTTATGTCAAAGAGGCAGATCTTGAGGTGATATATTTTGGTTTCCTTCATGTACATAAGTGGAATCCCTACTTCAACATACTTTAGAATAATGCACATTTGCTCATCTTAAATTATTAGGGATTAAGACTCCAAGAGCAGGTGATTTCAGCAGTAATTGAAATTCAGAGAGAAAAGATGGCTATTCCCTGAGTCTTTTCCACACTGTTTTTACAGCATTGATGTCAGCATACTTTGTATGGTAACATCCACTCCCTGCAGCTTTTCTCTCAGTTCATATTCAGAGTGAGCAGTGGCTAAGAGTCAGGCTTCTGGAGTCTAGTCCCAGCAGACTATTAATTAGCTTTGTGGTGTGTGCAAAGGCACTTAAACTTTTTGGGCTTTAGTTCCTACAAATGTAAAATGACTCTTTCTTCATGACCTTTAAGAGAATTTACAGCTTAAAAGGTCTTTAATTCCATGCATTTTTGGTCTTTAGGTATATATTACTATCTCCATTAGGCCATGACTTCTATATCTGACATCTAGAGCAGTGCTGGTTATAATTTAGGCACTCAAGAAATTGAATTCATTCAAAGGAAATAAAGTATTAAAGAATACATTCCCGCTATAAAGTAAGGACTATCCATCATATTTCCTTATTCTCAGTGATGCATGTATTGTTGGCATACAGAATAGGATTAACTCTGAAACTGTTTATATTGTGACCAGCTTTCTTCAGACTTCCAATTAAGATTGTCATAAGTGAATGTTTTAAGCCTGTGAGCTATATGTCTACACAGATAAAGAATAGAGAATAGAGTAGTAGGATCGGAATGAATCTGTATTTCCTAATAATGCAGCAGAGAAAATCTAAAACTGCTCCTCTCACACCCCCAAAAATCCTCCTAAAAATAAAAAAAAATTAATTATAACATAGATAATCTAGGATGATCCATTATTCACCCTAGAATTGCAACACTTTATTTCACTTAATTGGGGATGATGTAAATGAAGAATCATTTTCTGGTGAAATAGCAAATGGAACTTGGTTTCTGGTTAAAGGGTTTTCACTGATTCTTTCTTTCTTTCTTTCTTTCTTTCTTTCTTTCTTTCTTTCTTTCTTTCTTTCTTTCCTTCTTTCTTTCTTTCTTTCTCTTTCTTTCTTTCTTTCTTCTTTCTCTCTCTCTCTTTCTCCCTCTCTCTCTCTCTCTCTCTCTCTTTTTTTAATCAAGAGCTCCTGAACTTTGTCAGTTGAAACCACACCTTCCACTGCTACAGTTAGGTGTGTGAGAATATTATTAAAAGTACATTTTCAGTGGAGGAAGTCTCCAGAATGTGTTACTGCTAATCTCCTGAGCCATTAGTGGTATTCATATGATAAAATGTTAATGTTTCTCTTCTAATTTAAGTGCATTTCTGAACATACCTCAAAGCCAAGCCATGCTGGGTTGAAATGAGGAATGTGATTGGATTTGATTTTAATAGAACATAACATTGATGGAATTGAGATTGACCTCATTATGATTCTCAATTCCATACTAGATCTTTGCTTTAGGCATTAAAGAGCATATGGTAATAACTTTTTTTTTAAAGCTTTGCTGTTAAAGATTTAGTGGAAAGATTATCTGGAATATTTTTTATCAAGTATCTTATTTAAATAAGAGGGATTCTTTAAAGCATTAGCATTAAAAATTCACAGTACGTATGAAATTAAAAATAGAAAAATCTATTAGGTTATCTTTCCTCTCCCAGAAAAGGATTACTTCAGAGAAAAGAAGCTATGAAAATGAAAAATTATAACTGAAACAATTATAATATTAACATTACAGATGAAAGAGGAAAAGATGTATTGGATTGGTTCAAGAAATCAACTGAAATAAATATTTTATTCTTTAAGAAGTCTTTTACTCCATTTTTATATATTAAGTTTACAGGTACAATTAAGTCATCAGTCCTTTTGTTATTTTTGAACTTAAATGATTTTTAAGGTGTTTTTTATTACAAATAAACAGCTGGAATTAAAATTTGATTGAAAATTCTTAATGCTTAAAGTACATTGTGAATATGCTCTGCCTTTTTTGTTTTTGGATTCTCAACACAGAACTCTGTTTAAGCACACATATATTGTATTTTCATTTTGTTATATAATGTGCACACAGATTGAAATGACTCTAGGTCTTATATATGTGCTATAAAGAAATTATTAGCAGACTTATAAATAGAATTGTTTCTGATTTTATTTTTAAGAACTAATGAGCCCTCATCCTACTGAACGTGAGGTAGATGGGTAAAGGGAGGAAAAACTTGACCTTTATCCCCCTCTATCCACCTTTATTCATTGGCTGGGGCTCCTCAAATTAGACTGACCAAAGATATTACAAGAAACATGGAGTTCATAAATATGTACATTGTGCATACACAGAATTCAGTGATGAGTAATTCAAAGGGGTGGTTAAAACTTGGGTTTATATGACTGCCTTCGGCTCAGGTCATGATCCCAGGATCTTGGGATTGAGCCCCACACCAGGCTCCCTGCTCAGCAGGGAATCTGTTTCTCCCTCTCCCTCTCCCACTGCCCCTCCCCTGCTCAAGCTCTCTCTCTCTCTCAAATAAATAAAATCTTAAAAAAAAAAAACCCTTGGGCTTATATAGCATCTTTTTTTCTAAGATTTTATTTATTTATTTGACAGAGAGAAACACAGCTAGAGAGGGAACACAAGCAGGGGGAATGGGAGAGGGAGAAGCAGGCTTCCTGTGGAGCAGGGAGCCCGATGCGGGGCTCGATCCCAGGACCCTGGGATATGACCTGAGCCAAAGGCAGATGCTTAACGACTGAGCCACCCAGGCACCCCCTTATATAGCATCTTAATAGAAGAACAGTAAAGTTGTAGAGAAGTGTCAAAACAAAGGAAAAGTTCTTTTGGTGAAAGGTTAAAAATTGTAGGAAGGTAAATATATGGAAAAACTAATTGTAGGTATGGGCCAGTTAGCAAGGTTTGTTTGTGTAGACTCTCTTGGTGTCATCTTGTCTCCATTGATAAGGTTGTTATACCCTTTCTGGTATGGGAAGTGGGTGGGGAACACCTTCACAAGTGGAATTCATATATTTATGTTCTGCTTTCAGGCATATGGGGGGGGCGGTGAGTAGAGCAGACAGAGACCTTATCCTGTGTTTAGTTCTTCTAAATTGCCTTCAACATGAAATAATCTTTATGCCAGAGTGGTATATTCTAGGGTAGCATACTCTGAACCCCATCATGGCTAGGCAACAAACTTTAAATTTGTCAGCTTAGAACATCACTGATGCTTTCAGTTTTAATGATTTATTTTGGATTACTCAGTATTTGTTATGAAAATGTTCAATCTTTTAGATACTCTCTACCCCAATCCTGCTTCTCTCCAGCTGGGCATGTATAGTTTTATTTCTTGTGGTGGGGGTATATCTTATCTAGCAACACTGTGGCTGTCTCATCTGCTCATAGGGCACAGTACCTGTGAGTTATGACTGGTCCCATCTAGACATTTGGGTGGGATGATGGCACCCATGATTGGAATCTGTAGCCCAGTGAAGTGTCAGCTCATCTTGATGTTCAGCATTCTGTAGTCTTTTCACATTTCTTGTTTGATTTCAAAATCGGTCCTATAGATTAGGTAAAATTGATACTATGGGTCAAGACGTCTTAGCCCTGGAGAGAGAAAAGTTGAGTGAGATGAATAAATAGGTGGCTCTGATTTTTTAAATAATATTAATTTTCATACTAGAAAAATTAAGCTTTCTGTGTGCCCATAAACTTACAGGTCCTAATAAACTATGACCAAGCAAGCAACAAGGTCCTATAGGTTTTGCCTTACCTGTCTCCCCAAACTTGACTTCCTCACTCTCTGTGATCTGCCAGCCACATTGGCCTCCATTCCATTACTTCTTGTCAAACTCCTTCTGAGATACGGTCTTTGCACTTGAGGACCTCTCAGCCTAGTGTGCTCTTTGCTTGGATGATTCCTTTTTACCCTTCATTGTCTCAACACAAACATCACCTCCTCAGTGGTCTTTGATTCAATGCTGTATCCCTAGTACCTAGAATACTGCCTGACATATGTCATAATATAGACTAACTGAATAAAATTTGAATGAATGGAGTGATATCATTTAGTCTTCATAATAACTTGATAAAGTGTACATTGCTATCCCCAGTTTACAATGGGAAAACTGAGTATCAGGGAGGTTAAGAGACTTGTCTAAATTTATCATACTAGTGTGAGGCAGGAATGGAATTCTAATGGAGGTCTGTATGAATGCAAAGCCCATCTTGGGACACTAAGCCATACTATCTTGCTTCTGTAGTGCAAATTTTGTCACTTACTTCTAATAGCTTGTTTTATGTGTTAATATACTAATGTGTTGTTTTTTTTCTCTATGTGCTACCTAGCATAAGCATATTATGCATATAATTTGAGGTAGATTCCCCTCCCTACATCTGTGTGAAAGCACAACCACATCTGCATATTCGTTTTTTATAAAGCCTCATAAAAGGGGTTGTTGAACTGTGCTCCTAACAGTAAAGCTGAAAATGTCATACCCACTCAGGTATGGAAATAATTTTCATAAATAATTCAAAGAGGTGGAAACATTCTTAGGTAGGAACAACTTTCTGCAACTCTCAAAAATATGAAGTTTTTTAAAATGATATTTGGCTTTTATGTTCAACTTCAACTGGAAAATGCCAGTGTGGTATAATATTTCATTTGACTGAAGGAAAAGTTCATGTAGAACAATATAGAGTTGTTAAGAAATAACCAAAGACTTTGCTGATAAATTAACATGAGTTTCTTTGGTTCTGGACAGAGCTCCAGGTCCTCTTCATGACCATGACTGGACACACGCCTGCTTGCTCTCTAGGCCACTGACACATCTGCATCATAGATAATGGATAACTCCATCAAAAAGATCACTCTCCTCATAATGAGGGATTTTGGGGGGCCTCTACTTGATATAGTTACTTGGAGTACTTCTGGCTGAATACATCTTCTCTTTTTTTATGAATAAGAAGGAAAAAAATGTTTTTTTTCCATCAAATTTCCAACCTCTACATGTTTTACTTCAACTAATTGTGCAATGGGCAGAAAGAAAAGCTGAGCAGTTGCTAGGTAGCGTATTTCTGTAGATTGATCCACAAAGAACAGAATAGAGTGCATTCTGAAGGGGTAAGGACTAGAAAACGAAGCCAAATCAGCAAAACAAAGTAACACAAAAAGCCTGAAGCAAATTAATCATGACACAACCTATATAAAATCTGGAGAACAAGTTGCTGTACCTTGAACCTTCAATAAACAAATTCATTTTGAATTTTTCTAGGATGGAAGGTTTAAATGCAGACTGATTCTAGATGCAAAACAAACTGTCTCAAATATACAGAGAGATTGAGAGAAATTAATAGCAATAATTGAATACTTTGTTAAGTGTTTTACAGTTTTAAGAGGGCATTTACTAAAACATTATTATTGTAGGATCATAAAAGTGACAGACTTTTCTCTTCCTTAGAAAACAACTTTGTTGTCCCTTATTTAAATGAACATGAGTCCACTAAAATGAAATGCTCATGTTTGGTAAGATCATATTTTGGACTTAATTTTTGACATAGAAATTTTGACAGTTTTTAATACAAAACTGTTATGTTGATGAAGAAGAGAATTTCTATCTATTAAAGACAATCTAATTCTTGCTTTTTACTACCATCCATTTCAGTTTGTTAGAATGTTTCCCATTAGTAGAACCAACTTTATTAGTAATCACTTACCCTGGTAACCGTCTGTATTGATTGCATGGTAAAGAACATTAGATTTGCTTATTTGTTTGCTTTTACATCTGTTGGTGAAAAACCGACTGCTAAATTATTAGTGACATACTTAAGGATTCAAAAACGTGTCTTTGTGACATCTTATTTCCTCTTCTCAAACTAGTAACTGGTTGTAATTAGAGATTCTCTTTTGAGTGAGAGACATACATGCAACTGTTCATAGAACGAAACTGACTCATGATAATTACATGCACAAGAGAATAGGTAAAGTATGAGGTAGAATTTGCTAAAATGCATATTTAAGTAGTGGGGCTAATGGCACTTAATAATATGTGAAAACTCTAAGAAGATATCTTTGGTATTTCTTTTTTTTTTTTAAAGATTTTATTTATTTGACAGAGAGAGAGACTGCGAGAGAGGGAACACAAGCGAGGGGAGTGTGTGAGGGAGAAGCAGGCCTCCCACGGAGCAGGGAGCCTGATGCGGGGCTCGATGCGGGGCGCCATGCAGGGCTTGTTTCGGGACTCGGTCCCAGGACCCCAGGATCATGACCCGAACCGAAGGCAGACGCTTAATGACTGAGCCACCTAGGCGCCCCTATCTTTGGTATTTCTAAAGATAGAGGCAGGAAACTGAAGATTTTGGGAGCATGACTTGAGGTCTCATTGTTTCTTTAAGTAAATGGCTGGGACAATAGAAGAGAGAGGAAGGGTTGGGAAATAAATGGTTGACTTTGAATTACAGAGGCTTGCCTTAAGATAAAAAGTGGTATCTAGATAAGGATCGAAAGAACAGGGAGACTAGTTTCTTCTCTCACAATAATTCTGTAATAATTTTTTCTAAAAATGGAATGGGGCTGAATCAAAAGGTAAAATTCCTTATTTCTGGGAAATGTTGAAACCAATGAACAAATTCTTGATAAAAGAATTATAAAAAGAGTTCAAGTGTGAGTGATAGGAATATCTATTTTTAAATGTCCTTATAGTCTGAGATTTTATGATTTTGTTAATTTCTTTATTTTTATTTTTTTAAAAAGGGTGCAATTCTGTAAAACACCAGACCAGTTAACCTAGGTTATAGGATGTGAATATAAATTTTTCTCTTTCTTTTTTTTTTTTTGAAGATTTTATTTATTTGACAGAGAGAGAGAGACAGTGAGAGCAGGAACACAAGCAGGGGGAGAGGGAGAGGGAGAAGCAGGCCTCCCGTGGAGCAGGGAGCCGGATGTGGGACTCGATCCCAGGACCCTGGGATCATGACCTGAGCCAAAGGCAGACACTTAACAACTGAGCCACCCGGGCGCCCCAAATTTTTTTCTTTCAAAAAGAGTAAAGATATATCTCCTGCGTTCTAATCCAATACATAGAATTTAATATTTACAGAATTGAAAAGAAACCCTATTTTATGTAACTCATCATTTCAAAATTAAGAATATTTAGTGAGTATTATTTCATGTGACCCCACAGTGGGGAATTGTGATATTACAGGTTAGCTCTATTAGCCAACTCTTATGAGGACAAAAGTAGAGAGCAAATCTGGAAACTGGAGTAGCATGGAGAAAGGACTATATCTCCCAGAAGAGAAGAATGACTGATGACGGAGGGGAATTTTCAGATGTTGGTAAAACCATATGCAGAAAATAGACTGTTAGGCCAATGTTCCAACTCTTGTGAGGCCAAATATATTCCTCTCTGACAATTGTCATAACACTTCAAGTTCAACTCATAATTTACACAATGTTTTAGGCCAATCTAGTATGAATTTACCATGTGGGACAATACCTTTGATTTTGTAATGAAAATTGATAGAAAATGAGAATATAATTAAGTTTTCTGAGATATATTCCATAAAATTGAAGGATCTTTGTTTTATGTTGCAGGACTGGATTGTGACATTCTTTAAATATAGTTAAAAGAGTTATTTGAGTTAACATATTCTAATTTAATTAAACATAATTGAATAATGCTCAAAGGAAGTAAACTATAAGCTGCTGCCATATTTATTTTGAAATATTTATTTTGAGTCATTTCAAGGAAAACTAAGTTATCACATGGGATATACTATAGCTTGGAAACCTCTCTTTATGATGGCCAAAATCAAAGCCTTTGACCCAATAGGTGAAGTTTTGAGATGACATATTTTCCATTGCCATCAGAAAATAATCACTACTGCCATGGGCACTTAGAACTGTGTTCTCTCTTTCCTCTTCAGTTTTGTGTATGTCTCTGTCTTAATGAATTGAATAGGTCATATGACAAAGATCATTCCAACCTGATGTTCTAATATTCAATTCTATTTTATGTTCCTTTTCTTGATGATCTGCATCATTTTTTTTCTTTAATAGAATTTTTTTTTTTCTGTGTTAATACTTAGCTCAGTGCTTTAGAAAATAGTTTCAAAAGGGTGAGATCTTATATGAAATCCTTAAAATTGGGTCAGTTTTTGGTTTGCTTTTTGTGTTTTTGTTTGTTTTTGCTAAGCATAGCCAGCCACCTTGCAAATGCACATTATCGATTAGTTTTACTGAACACAGTTGGGGGCATAAGGTGAAAGAATGTGAGTAGAACAACACATCCACCACCACTCCAAGGGAATCTGTTATAAACACATCCCCTCCTGTCCCAAGTGACCCCTGCAAACAGAGGAAGCTCTCTTATTCAATAAGATCAGGGCTGTAATGGACACAGTGGTTAGAGTATGGAAAGTCAAAATAATACATACAACTAAAGTTAATGATACATACAACTTTAAGCATTTATTTTAAATTAAGGCATATAAATATACTTCTCGTGATTCATCTTTTTATGAAGAATTAAGACTTTTTCTTTGAATTTAGGCCCTCTCTGGGATGTTTTGTGTTATATTTTTATTATAAACCACATCCATTTTGTACCCTCTCCATATATGATGAGGTTTTGTAATATAGGTGAGGTTCAGTGGGGTGGAGTCCAGAGCTGACAACTAAGAAAGAATTCTTGAGACAGCTTTGGTGTAAAATGGTGGTTTATTAAAGCACGGGGACAGAACACAAGGGCAGAAAGAGCTGCTGCACCGGGGTTGTGAGGGGTGGCTGATTATATTCTATGGGGTTGGGGGAGGTGAGGAAAAAGGGAGGTTTCTGAAAGAACTTTCATATGCTAAAGAAGAATCAGGATACCGGAGGCCTTGCCATTGTCAGGTTAAGGTTGTTTACCCCTCTAGTAAGGCATTAACATTAAGATAGTTGGGAACTTCCTGGAGGAACATTACACTCTGCCCACTTCAAGTATCTGTTGATGGGCTGCAGGTTATAAAGATATTTAATTGTATTTACATTCCCTTCTGGAAGCTACTGCTAAGGATTTTGTAAGTAAACTGAGGAAGACTCAGATCTTGCAAGATTGTGGTCTCTATAAGTTAACTATTTGTTTTTCCTTTAGGGCAGCCAGGAGTGCCTGAGAAATGTCACATATATCCCATGGTCGGGGGGGGGGGGGGGTTAGGGGATGCCAGTTTCTGCTTTGCCCTCAGCTTGCCTTCTGTTCTCTCATCAATATCCAGTTTCATTTTCTTGAAAAAGAAGTGATAATGTAAAGATGTTTACAAAGTTAAGTGAAAAATCCCTCTGTGTTTTTATGACTTTTTTCTCATACCTAATTCAACAGCATTTTTTCAACTTTTCACTTTTAGCAAAGCCCCCAAAACTTTTAAATCCTTCTTCTAAATTTAATACTTAAATTTAATTTTTTAATAACATGTAATAAAATTTATATAATTATAAATATGTTCTAAAAGAAGAATATAAATTTTTGTGGTGATGTTTCCTCCTCTATTTCCCATATCAAGAAGTAGATAACAATTTAATCGGTGAAATAAGATGGCACTGAGAATCTGTCTACACAAACAAACCTACTAACTAGCCTTTACCTACCATTAATTTCCCCATATATTTATCTTACTACAATTGGTCATCATTAAAGCCTAAGACCTCTTTCCTTTATCTTGTCACTTCTGTACAAAATTATTATTCTTTGTTAAGATTCTACTTAAGCCCAAGTTATAACCACTTCGAGTTACTCATCACTGAGTTCTCCCATGCGTATGTTCAATATATGCATTAATACATTCTGTATATTTTTCTGTTAACCTGTCTTTTGTCAGTTTATTTTGAAGACCCAGCTACTAAACCTCAAAGTGTAGAAGAATTTTTTCCTCCCCCACATAGGCATACAACTCAATGGTGGGTTAAGAAACTAATGGTGAAAGAGCAGTCACTAGCTTGAGTGTTCAATGTGTCATGGATGTCAGTCATTGTGTTTAAAGGAGGAGATGGCTAGTGAGAGTTAGTCTGACAAATCACATAAATGGAAGTCAGTTAAGAGAACTTCTAGTGCTTTAATTTCCTTGATTTTAAACTTCTTGAATGAAGTGACTGCATCTTATACATCCTTATATAACCTATTTACCTAGCACAGTGCCTGGCACATAATAGACAGATGCATTTGTTTCTGCATTTGAATTAATACATTTTGGCAACATAATTATCCCAACAGAAAACTGTTTCTTCTAAGGGTGTGAGTGGTAGTTGTGTTTTGTTTTGTTTTCTCCCATCCTCACTGAGCAATAAGGCAATATTAACATCCTGTTTGTGTTTCATTTTGATTGCCATTTGGTCAGCTTGAGCCTGAGAAAATTTATGCACAGTGTTTAAGAGGGCCAATTTATGCTGAAAGCTTTGGAATTATCTTAGAGCCATCTTGAAGCTACTGCAAATTACAATTGCAGTCCTAGAAATGCTAGAAATCAAATGAATCAAGTGACATTTGGTATACAGTGTCAAAACATGTTTGGATTACTCTCTTCAATACAAGCATTGAAAAGAGCTGGCCATTAGTGGATTATAGGATTTTTACTAGATGTTAACTTTCTATAAAAATGTATTTGTATTTTATGTAAGTTGTACCTGTTCACAGTTTTAAAAGTCAGAGTAATACAAGGCTTAATACTCCTGTTTTAACAAGATCTCTGCTGACCCACCACTCCCATTTCTTGGTCTCTGTTTCTTAGACTAGACCTAATTTCAACTCTTTCACAGCTGTTTCTTCTCATATGTATTTCTATATTTCTAAATAATATAACCGTAATGCTGTTTTCTGATATTTCTATTCTAATTGTGGTCCATCTTCCTACTACAGAAAATGTAACTTGAGCTCCCTTACTTCATGTCCATCTCCTCTCCACATTATATACATTTTCTCTCTCTTCCATCCTCCAAAACTTATGTTACATGTTGTTATTAAATCAGTGTTTTTTTGTGGGGCCAATAATTGCTTCACTTTTCCCATTTGTTTGTTTTCCTCTGAAACTAACACTAATTTAGCACAAACTTTCAGAGAAAACTTATAGGCCCCCTTTAGTAAGATCAATCCAGCAAGGAATTTAATAGTCTTATTTTCTCTTTAGAGATAGTTCTCCTGGGGCCCTCTAGCCACTGCTCCAGTGGGGCTGGCTTCCCTTGGCTTTGTAGCACAGTTGTTGCTTAGGATCTCTCTTCATCACTGCTCTGGAATTGCTTCTGTCTTTCCCTTATATTAGGTTCCCTGTTTTCTGAATCTCCTATATCTTGTGAGAATACTTTTTAGTAACTATTCAGAAAGACTGATTGAGGGGTAAATTCCTTAAAATCCTTGCTTTCTCAAAAAAGCTTTCTTATACCCCCACAGGTAATTGATCACATGGCTACTTATAGAATACTAGGTTGAAAACAGTTGCCCCTAACAATTTTAAAGGCAATGCTGCATTCTATTTTCATCTACCTTCTGGTTTGAGAAGCCTAATACCTCTATTGTACATGATTGGTTATTTTTAAAAGCTTTTCTAATTTTTTCTTTCACCTGGTGTTCTGAAATTTTACAATATTGTATCCTGATGTGGGCCTTTTTTCATTCGTGTTCTGCACTTGGCTGATTCTTTTAATACAGAAATGCAAGCCTTCAGTACTGGAAAATTATCTTCTATTTTCTTGGATCATTCTGATCCTCTGTGTTCTCTCTTTTCTCTTCCTGGAATTCTCATTAATTAGATGTTGATCTCATGGATTGATTGTCTACTGTATGTAAGTTTTTGATCTCCTATTTTCTATCATTTTCTTAATTTATATACTTTCTGAGGGATTTCTTCAACCTTTATATTGGATTTTTTTTAAAGATTTTATTTATTTATTTGAGAGAGAGAGAACATAGGGGGGAGGGTCAGAGGGAGAAGCAGACTCCCCGCTGAGCAGGGAGCCTGATGCAGGACTCCATCCAGGGACTCCAGGATCATGACCTGAGCCAAAGACAGCTGCTCAACCAACTGAGCCACCCAGGCGCCCTATAGTGGATTTTTTAATGGACAACCATTTTAATTTCTAAGAGTTCTTTCCTATTTCTAAATGCTTTTGTTTAGTTTCCTGATCAAATTACATAGGTGCAAAATCTACATATCTTTCCTTCTTTTATATCCGAGGATACACATATGCAAATACGCCCCCCCCCACACACACACAACATGAATTTAGTTTCTTTTTGCATTGTTTGTTTCCTCCAAGGTTTTTTGTTGTCTTTAGTCCCTATCTCGGTACCAAACAGTACAGAAAAGACTGATGGGAAACTCCATATGTGTGTGTGCATGAAGGAAGCTATCTTTGGGCAAATGAACAGGGACAGGGACCAGATTTTTTTTTTTTTTTTTTGGAGGACATGAAAATGTCAGTCAGAATCTCTAGTTCTTTTTTCTTGGTCCATTTAGTTTCCCCAGAAAAGAATCCTCTGCTCTCATTCCATATGGACAAATATATTTAACCTCTGTTTTCAGTACAGTACTTCACCCCTGCCCCCAGCTGGTGTCCCTGAATCTTTTCAGTGAATCAACTTCCTATCTTCAGTGAGGGTGGTGAAAGGGCAATTAATTAGCTGTCTGAATGGAATATAGGATCTGAGAGTCTGAATTTTCTCCTATGGACTTAAAAATAATCCTCCTGCTTTTAGTCCCTCCCTGCACCCTGAACCTCTTGGGTCCCTGGTAACTAATTCCTATGCCAAGCAGGGATTGTATATCTGCGTGTGGTTTTCATCTGACTGGTAAATACCCTTCCCCTCCCCAGCAATGAAATTTCTCTGGCTAACTCAGTATCCCATTTCCTTCCATGTTCTTCCTTCTAGAATTGGCTGCCATATCTTGTCTGCTGATGTCCCAGCTCCTATTTTCTCTGCACTTCTGTGTTTATAGTTGAGCTCTTTATTTGATTTTAGTAAAATTTTGGGAGGGAATAGGATAAAGATTATAAGTTTCTTCCCTCACTAGTACTAAGAAACTGATATTTGCCCTTTTAAAAAATGCTAAATATATTGTATAGTAACTGCTATTGATTTATATTTATTGGTTCTGACCTTTGGTTAATATATTTTGACTTTGGATATTAACTTTCCTAAATCTGTACTCTTAAAACCACTACAACCATTTATCAGTTATTTCCATAACCTGAAAAACAAACAGTCTGAGAGCTACCTTAAAATGTGAACAGTTAATTTGCACACTGTTACTTTTGAATGTACTTTAGATTATGTTCTTAAGTTTATCTTATCTATTCTATAATAAGACATTTTAATGCACATCTGATTTCCTATCATTCTCACAAGTATTTGCATTTAGTGCTTTGTTTTCTTTATCTGATTTGCCTTATGAAATATTCCCTTTAGCAGAGATTAGAAGTAGTTTATTACTTATTTTCTGAGTCAATGAGATTGCATACATGTAAATATTATAATCTAGTTATATGGTTAGAATACTTCTGCATACGTGCTTGAGTCATTCTCTCTGCTAACATAATTTTCAATGGAATTATATTATTCTTTTGCAGATAAAGTGTATTAAGGATATCTTATTTTTAAATAATGTATGAATTATAAATCTGTGCTTATAAGTTTATGATGCCTTCAAGTAGGCAACATTGTCAGTGGAAAAATTATTGTGTGAGTTTGTTTTTATGCTGCTAATAAAATGAAACTGTGTTAGGTAAGAATACATTAAAAAAGTGATAGTTAAAGTTAAACAGGAAACTACTGAATTGTGTTTGTGTTGAAATTGAAACAAAAAACAATATTACCCAGCATTCCCTGAAGCAACCATTCCAGATGAAGTTTTTATTGAACTTGGCAAGCAAATGATGACAATCATTTTTTTTTTACAATCATATTTTTGAGTAGAATAAATTGCTGGGAAAATAACAATTCCATCTCAATGGCCTTTTATCTAGTCTTTCTTTTTAACTAGTCACATTTTGGGTTTACCTAAGCTTCAATGATAACTTGTCACTTGGTTTAAGTGGGAAGTTTATTTATTTGACATAGAGAGAGACAGAGAGAGAGGGAACACAAGCAGGAGGAGTGGGAGAGGGAGAAGCAGACTTCCCACGGAGCAGGGAGCCCCATGCAGGACTCGATCCCAGGACCCTGGGATCATGACCTGAGCTGAAGGCAGACGCTTAAGGACTGAGCCACCCGGCGCCCTAAATGGGAAGTTTACTCTATACTATGTAAGAAGTGTAAACTAAGGATTTTCATTACTTTTCCTCAGTTGAGCTAGTTCAACACAGAAGTTACTTGAAGAATCCTGACCCCAGTACCAAACAGTACAGAATCAAAGGCAGTGTGATAGCCTAAGTAATGCCCCCTACACCCACATTCCAATCCTCCAGACCATGTGAATATGTTACCTTATATGGCAGTGGCAAAAGAGGCTTAGCAGAGGTGATTAAAGATCTAGAGATGGGAAGACTACCTGGACTTATCCAGGTGAGCCCAATGATGTAATCACAAGTGTACTTATAAGAGGGGAAACAGAGGGAGAGGAAACCACAAAGGAGGAGAAGGTGATGTGATGATACGAGCAAAGCCAGATTTGAGATGCTGCACTGCTGGCTTGGAAGATGGAGGAAAGGGCCATGAACTAAGGAAAGCAAGGAGCTCAGCTCTAGAAGCTGGAAAGGGTCAGGTGAAGATTCTCTTGTGAGTTCCGGAGAGAATATGACTCTTCCAACACCTTCACTTTAACTCAGTGAAATTTATTTCAGACTTATGGCCTCTAGTACCACAAGAGATAAATTTGTGTTGTTTAAACATATTTTGTTATAGCAGCAATAGGTAATGAATACAGCAAGTTACCCCCCAAATCACTACAAAAATCAATACAAAACCAAAAATAAGAAAAGAAAGCCACAAAGTTCATTTCCCTTCAGCCATAGCCTAGATCCATGCTGAAAGAAGATTCCAATGGAATATTTGCAAAATAGTCCAGCTACCACGATTTTTGTAGAAAGGTTTTTGAGATTTTTCCATTAGGTGAAATATTTAGTGAAATGGTTTGTAAAAGTTATCGGAGGTAGCCAAGCTTGGAAATATCCTTAGATTCAGCAACAGAACAATTTTGTTTTAATCCCTCCTGGAATTTTTCTTTTTATACCTTCTTTTCTAAGGGGAAGTGAAGTGAATTATATAATTAGTAATTACAGAGGAACTTCAGGCTAATTTGTTTACTGACTTTTTTAGAGATGGCTATGATAGTTGCTTATTTATTTATTTTCCTACAAGTAATCATGGCAGAACATGAGAAGCAAATGTATGTATTAATGAAGCTTAATGAGGAGAGACTGAACTGCAAAATGCTTTATGAAGATGTGTTTTAAAATATGACTTCAAAAATGTGTTACTTACAAATTTCATACAACAGATGTGT
Organism: Eumetopias jubatus; assembly: GCF_037043125.1. NCBI lineage: Eukaryota > Metazoa > Chordata > Mammalia > Carnivora > Otariidae > Eumetopias > Eumetopias jubatus. The sequence goes on along the minus strand of NW_028274807.1, from coordinate 95,329,370 downwards.
ATGAAAACAAGTACAGTACTCATCAATTCTTTGAATATTACATAAACTTCCATATCAGTTATCTTTTGGTACATAATGAACCACCCCAGGACTTATTAGCTTGAAATCACAGCCATTTATTTGTTCATGATTCTGCAGTTTGGGTTCAGCTCGACTGGTGGGTTCTTTTGCACCTCTTACCAATGATCCTGCCTAGCTAGGCTCACTCATGCAGCTGTAGACATTTGACAACTCAACCAAGGCCAGGTGATCCAAAAGAATCTCACAAGCCTGTCAGCTGATGCAGGCTGTTGGCTGTGGTACCCTCCTCTATACTGTGTCTTATTTGCTGATAGGCTAGACTAGATTTCTTCAGATGAGAAGTGGAAGCCTTCCAAAATGGCAAAAACAGAAGCTGCAGTTCTCTTAAGGCTTAGCCTGAGAAGTCACACAGTGGTACTTCCATCACATTCTCTTTGGTAAAAGCAAATCATAATGCCAGCCACCCCCTCTCTTTTTAAGTCCAGTCCATTTTTAAGAGGTGGAAAGAGTCCACATCTCAATGCGTGGACTATAAAGTCATATAGCAAAAGATATAGGGTAATGCAGTTCTCATTAGGGGATACTAGTGTATTCATCTACCCCACATCTCTAAGGCACATGATCTCCATCTTTTATCTTTATCCCAACAAGGTGGATTTTTCTGTGTTTTTTTTTTCTTAATTAATGATGAATAATGGTGGGAAATAGTAGGCATGGGAGGAAATTGTAGAAATTTCGTTTGGAAAAACAAAGTACTTGAATATTCGAGGGCATGTATAATGGACATTTGTTTTCTGCTATTGTTGTTTTTCACTACTTGCTTTTAAATATGTTGTTTGAATATAGAAAATACAGAAGTCCTATTCTGTTTGTATACAGAAAATGCTGTGAGGTTGTTCAAATTACTTGATAGAAGTGTATTGGAAACCAGAGTGCTTTGATCTCTTATTCTATGTGTTTGTGAAGGGAAAGTGGTTAGATGTACAGTTTGGGGAAATAGGCAGTAAAAACGCATGATGGGGCTACTAGGCGACTGCTTTGGGGCAGTGGTTCTCTCAATCTGTATGCACCTTAGATCACCTGGGGAGCTTATGAAAACGTTGATGCTTAAGTCTATCCCAGCCCAATTACATCAGAATTTCTAGGTAACCATATTTTGTAAAGGCTTACCAGGAGAGTCTAATGTGCAACCAGGATTTAGGACCACTCACTGCTTTAAGGGTTAGAGATTTGAAGGAATGGTTTGAAATAATGAGGTTTGGGGATATAGTATAGAAAGTTTGGACAGAGGCCTCCAGTCAGAGCTGATAAATTGGCAGTGTCTCAAGGTGGAAAAATTATTAACCTTCCTGTTTGATTGAATAGGAGAGGAAGTGTCCTAATTTTCTGATGGGGCTCCTAATTTTTTAATATATTTGTAGAGGGCAAAATAGCATCAGTGAGAGGACATTATTTTGAGCTAATAGAAGTAATTCAAACTCTGATACTAGAAGGCTAGAGATAAAATAATAGTAAAAGGATTTTCACATGCCAGTTGCTTTTTTATGTTCTCTGTTTAAAAGAACAAAATTTATAACTAGAGATTTTTAATTTGTACTCTCTTTTCCCAGTGGAATTATTCATAACTCATTTATAGCTAGAGTTGAAAGTACATTGTTTAAAAGTTGGTGAGGCTTTTCAAAGGAGCAAGGGACTATGCTACTTTCTTTTAATAATTCTTAAATATATTACCCCCAGGAAATGGAAAAACATATTTGCAAATAGTATGCAAACCATTTGTCCAGTTGTACGGTTTGTATAGGAGAGAATTCTTAGCCACTGTAGTTGGGGAATTTACAAGGCTCTGGAGTAATCTGGGATGGATAGAAATGTAGCTTGTATAATGATGCTGTTGCAATTTTGCTTGTTACTAGCAAAGCTCCTTTCTCACTAATATTTTCCATAGCTAGCAGAATAAGTGTTTGTATCTGAGTTACTCACAAAGGGCTGAAAAAATAGGACTATTCATTTGTTGACCTTCAAAAGTAGCTGATTAAAAACAGTATCTCAGTGGCTCAACACTGTCATCCCAAATCAAGACTTGATTGTGAGTGGGGAGAGTAATCTAATACTGTACCTGAAGTGAAAGATTAATGTCTCAGACTGGGTGAAACCATCAAATAGGTAATATTTCTTTTTATCTTTTTTTCCTTAAAAAGTAATTACTGGTGGAGTAAAGAATACATTCAGACATTCAAAGATTTAAGATGACATGAAATCTTTGGAGTTAGAGTTATAAAAGTTGATTTATTCCAGAAGATCCAGAAAAAACGGTTCAATGAAGCCATCTCCGTATGTTGAGACTGCTTCAACCCAAGCCTCCAGGATACAAAAAAAAAAAAAAAAAAAAAAAAAAAATCAGCATTGAGAGGAAGAGTTATCTGAGGAAAAAACTCTTAAGGCCGAGAATTAAAAATAAAATAAAATAAAATAAAAAAATAAAATAAAATAAAATAAAATTATCCCTTTGATCCTGAAGCTAAATCTAAAATAATCTGCAGCAAAAAGCCTTTTTTTTGGTTAAGGATTCCTAGTCTTTGGAGGTGAGGTGTGTGCTGTGTTTAATAAAGATTATGTGACTAATTACTTTTCACATACTGTCAGCTCCCTATGGTGTCTTTATGTGTATGTGTGTATGGGGGTCTGTATATTAAAGTTCGATTTCTCTGTATGATGGTCACCTGTTCTTAAAAAGGTATGTATCAGACTTTCCTGGAAATAATGTTAGGGGTCCAAAGCATAATGCAGAAACTGATGAGACTGATCTGCATGTAATCCATGCAGTACTGTGAATAGTAATGAAGTGGGGAGGATAGGGCCACAGGCAAGGTGAGAGAGATCTGCTCAATTGCTGTATTTCTCAAGAATTATATTGAAACTTAATTCTGATTATGGACAAAGCATTATGTCCTGAAGTAAAGATGATGAGTAAACAAGAACGAGAAGGAATCTTCTTTTCTGTGATGTGTATGCATAAGTCAGCTCTACAAATTTATTTTATTTCCCTAATTGATTTCATGGAGGAATCTTATTGAGTGAATATGGGTAAAACAATTTTTACACCAAACCTTAGCATAAAGTAAGTAAAGCAAATGATTACTAGAGGTCCCCAAGGTAATTATACTACAAGGAAATCAATATAAAACCATACTGCCGAGTTTACTTCAGTTATGGACCTGTATGTGTATGGTTGGAAATTGTTGCAATCTTGCTGTAAACTAAGCTGAACTTTGCTTTCAAAGTAACAAAAAGGTAAATATCTTCTATGTCAACATCAAAAATATTTAAAAACTGAGATCTGATAACACAATACAAAAAATATTGTGTTAAAATAATTCTAGTATGATAATATGACTTCCTATGGCCTGTGCAAAAGTTAGTATGTTCTTTCTCTTGATTTTTTTTTTCCTTTTACTTTCTTATCACATTACATTTGGGGTACCTGTTTTTCTGTCCTCCAGTCATCACTCTGTCTACATGTCCTTGGGTTGTCTTGACTATTATTTGGGTTTTAAAAACCAGTGTTTTCAAATCTGTTGTTTCCAATTTACCATATTTTAAATCAAGCTCATTGTCTGGCATCTTTAAACCTCTTTGTGTTTTCTCTATTGCTGTCAATCAATGGCCTCACAACCCCATGTTCAGATGAGCTGGAAACCCAAGTGTCATCATGCATTCTCCCTCCATCCAACACCTAGACTTCAGCCTCTGTTGATGTTCAGTGTTCTTTCCCTTCACTGCTACAAATCCAGATTCAGGCCCTCCTCCTTTTCACCTGAACATTGCCCCTGCTTTCTAACTAATCACTAGTATCTTATCACTTCTGGTAAAACACACGCATTCCCTGGCATTGTGTTCGTGGCCTGTCCCAGTGTGGCCCTTGCAATCCTAATCTTCCAACAGTTTTCTGCATCTCTCCCCAGGCCCTCCCTTATTCTCTGGTGATAGTGAACTTCTAGGAGCTCCTTAAACTTTCATATCTCTTGCCTTTGAACATCGTTCTCCCTCTTCTTGGAAGGCCCATTCTATTTTATTTATTTATTTGTTTGTTTGTTTATTTATTTATTTATTATGTTATGTTAATCACCATACATTGCATCATTAGTTTTTGTTGTAGTGTTCCATGATTCATTGTTTGTGCATAACACCCAGTGCTCCATGCAGAACGTGCCCTCCTTAATACCCATCACCAGGCTAACCCATCCCCCACGCCCTCCCCTCTAGAACCCTCAGTTTGTTTCTCAGAGTCCATCGTCTCTCATGGTTCCTCTCCCCCTTCGATATTCCCCCCTTCATTTCTCCCTTCTTACTATCTTTTTTTTTAAACATATAATGTATTATTTGTTTCAGAGATACAGATCTGTGATTCAACAATCTTGCACACTTCACAGCGCTCACCACAGCACATACCCTACACAATGTCCATCACCCAGCCACCCCATCCCTCCCACCCCCCACCACTCCAGCAACCCTCAGTTTGTTTCCTGAGATTAAGAATTCCTCATATCATTGAGGTCATATGATACATGTCTTTCTCTGATTAACTTATTTTGTTCAGCATAATACTATTTTAATTGCTCATGGTGCATCCTTTTCATCTCTTGTGTCATTAGTTGTACTCTTTCACCCCACATCCCACACATCGTGTATTACTGATGGTCTGTGCAATGACCCTATTATGTGGCCTGTGTCCTTTGAGCAAAGGCTACCTTGACATGAAACTTCTACAAAGAAGTTAATGTTAGTGAAATGCCAGTTAGGAATTAAAGTATAGTGTTTTGAGAAGTAAAGTCCAATTAGCTTGTAAAGAACTAGAAACTGTTAACAATGGTGCTCTCTCAATGGGGTAGGCATACTTGAGGGGTATAGTGTCTGTACCAGGGTCTGAGCTCATGGTGTGTTGGGAGTTGAGGGGTGGTGACCCTGGTGGTCCTAGAGGAGGTAGGAGACCCAGACAAAATGGATCTTCCTGTCTCAAGATGCCAGAAAGATAAAAGCTAAAGAAGCAAGTACAAAACTGAGTTTTTAGAGGACACTAAAGATCAAAGATAAGATACAAAATACAAAAACCAGTTTTAAATGTTGGTGCAAGGTTGATGATGAGTTGAAGCTGAGCCAAGAATCAGGTAGAAGTGGAACTGAGTAGGAGCAGGGAGGGAATGGAATGAGGGGGTTTCTGGGCCACAGTATTGGGCATGAAATGCCCTTAGCTTGTCATTTTTTTCGGAGGGTACATAAAGCATGAAGCTTGGGCACACTGAACTGACACAGACCACTGATTTCAGCAACCTCTGGTGTCCCATTTCCAAATTCAGATTAAAATGAGGGCAAATAAATCCTGCTTTGCTCTCTCTAAATAATTGGGATTGGAATTGGATATGGGGCTTATTTCTAAGGTATCTTTCAGTTCTACTGTGTTACACATCTATGATTTTATTTTTATTTGGTTATTTCATGTGAACCATAATTGTATTTTACTAATTTCGAAGTAAGTCATGTCAGCATGGTTTTTCTCTTTAACTTGGTTTCTGTTCTCCTTTTAATACTGACAGATTGTGATACATATGTGTAATATCCTAAATTAATAGAAATTACCAAAGTCTTCAGAATTTCCTGAATTTATACAGTATGATTTTTCTGAAAGTTCTTCATTTTCTAAAGTCAAATTTGTCAGGTGAAGCTTTAAGTATTATGAAGAAATTCAGTGGACTTATGTTTTGGCAATATACCTTAGATTGTGTTTTTATATCTTTTTTCTTTTGGTAGCACATACACATATATGCCAACATTAGATGGACTATATGGAAGTGCAGGCCTTATAAATACAATTTGACCATGGAGAAAGTTAGACATTTAAGTCTGGAATGATTGGTATAAAGTACATTGGATGAAACTGTGTGGTTGGATTTCCCAAATGATAGGAAATAGGCAGTAAGGAAATATATATATATATAATAAATCAAGAGTTGGATGTTTACTTGTCACTACAAATTATTTTGGAGACAGTACAGATAATCTGAATGGAAAATTGTACCAGAAATGTCTTCCTCTGAGCCATTTATACCAGCTCTTTTTTTTTTTTTTTAAAGATTTTATTTGTTTATTTGACAGACAGCAAGAGAGGGAACACAAGCAGAGGGAGTGGGAAAGGGAGAAGCAGGCTTTCCGCAGAGCAGGGAGCCCAATGCAAGGCTCGATCCCAGGACCCCGGGATCATGACCGAAGCTGAAGGCATATGCCCAATGACTGAGCCACCCAGGCGCCCCATCAGCTCTTTTGTAAAATATTATTTATCCAATGATTTTGCTGTATCTTCTCTTGCTTTATTCTTTTACCTTCTTCTGCTGATTCTCCTGACTTCAGACCTCTGTAAGAACTTCCAGATGCACTCTCCTGGCCCATGAAATCAAGTGTGGGTGAGACCTGGTGCAAAGCAGGAAGGCGACCCATACTTGGTTTCAGAGGCTGTGAGAATATCTACGGTTTTGAGATGAGAAAATGCCACACCTGTTTACATAGGACTTTCAGAGAACAAAAACTTCTGGGCAACCTAGTTTTATTAAAGACAGAGACAAATAAGAAACAGAGGTAAATTCATAATGTAATTCTTACACTTCTGGTCCAATGGAATTTTTTAGAACTTTTTAAGTAACAGGAGCCAGGTTGACAAATAATGATTTGACACCTGTCAATGATTTTTAAAACATTGTACAAATATGAAGCTTCTACCTCCTTAAGGACACACCTCCTCTCTCCACACTGCTTCAGCTGTGGTGGTCAGTTTGCCCATGGTCCCCGGCTAGCTACTTGGGAGCAAACAGAGATGCAAGGGTAAGTGAACAGATTTGGCTGGGGCCCTCATTTATGTTTTGGCATCTAACCACCCTTTTTCTAACCACATCTTTTCCATATACTCAGTCCCACTCACAGCTGATTGTCTATAGGACCAAATATCCTGAGTTAGTGATCTGCTAGAATTTCACTTTTTTTCTGTATGAGAGATTGGAATACGTATATTGATTAGAATATATACATTCTAAAATCCATATATATGAGTATATTCTATATAATCTATATATCCATATATATATATTATATGGATAGATCTTGGCTGCATGCATTGTATCTTTGCTGGTAATTCATTTATAGACTATATTTGTTGAGCTGGTATTTGTTAATTTTTGTTTGTTTATCCTATACTTTTTAATTTAATTTAATTTTGCTTGGAGTGGGCATGGTGGTGTTGATAGGGGTTGTCATCCCTTAAGCTATGGGAACCATTTCAAAATTGCTTTTTATTTTTTTTCAACTAGAATTCTGAAGACCTAGATCCTTGGCATAAAAATTTAAACTAGAAAAGCAAGTTCTGCCAAGTATATATTACATACCTCCTGGCCATAGATTTTGGTAGGCTTACTTAGAGAAATATAAAAGTCGTTTCCAATGAAGACTTACTCTGTATTGCCTTACTTGACTTTCGTATTTACAAATGGTATTCCTTTGTTCCACTTAGAATAGTTTAATCTATAAACAAGCAAAATTAATAAAAGACACATCTCCATTTTGTTGGACTCTGATACTTACAGGAAATTCTTTGCCCAGGCTTTTTCTTGGTTGAGAAATGAGTTGGAGCAACTCAGCTCCCTTTGAACTGTCTTCTCAATTAAAAAACCTCTCTTAGATGGTCTAGAGAAGGGCTGTCCAGTAGATTTTTCTGCAGTGATGGAAGTGACCTACAATATTTTAGGTCTAATATGGTAGCCGATAATATGGACACTTGAAATATGGCTGGGGCAGTTGAGGAACTGTTTTTTTTTCCCCATTTATACAGCTACATGTGCTTAATAACATTGTATTGGACAGCACAGTTCTAGAATTTGGTAGCCATTTAGACAATTTCTTTAGGTTACAAATTCACCAAATGCATCTTTTTCAGTTCTCTTATGAATATGGTAGGTTTTGATTAGTAGCCTAAGTTTATATATTTTGGAACAATTTTAATTCATCACCATGTGCTTATATAATAAACTGTCCACAAAATGGTGAACTAAATGATTTTCCAATTTTTACACTATTTCTATGGATGTCACTTTATTTTTAATAAAAACACTCAACAGATTTCTGCTGAATGCTAAAAACTAGCCAATTACCAAACAATGACCACACAGTAATTGACTTTGGCCAGTATTGCATAAACTACTCCTTAAGTTACAAAAGAAGGATTTGATGTGATTCCTCTTTTCAACAATCTTACAGTATTGCTGGAAAGACAAAACTAGCAGGCATGAAATAATTAAAAATCAATCAGTGCTAAACTCTATTATGCAAAATAGGAGTGTAAAAGAGTGAATCAGTGTAACCATAGTAGCCAATCTCTGCTCTTTAAAGTCTAAAGGATCCTTAGAAATCATGTATTCTGAATTTTATACATTATGAAGTTGTAGTTCAGTGGGTTTACCTAGTTAGGATTTCATAACCAGGTAATGACATGTCCAGAATATGAATGGAAGGTTCTCCTGACCCTCAAACCGTTGGGCTTTCCTCACTACTTTGCCTTTAAGACTGCTCTCCAGAGAAGATTGCTTTTAACAATTCACTAAAAAGAAAGCTTGAGGTCAAACAATTATAAAGCAAGTTCCATTTTAAATATCAGTTTTCTCTATCAGAGTGTTCCCCAAACTTCAGTTATTCACTTAACACATTCATAAGTTTTGCCATACCCTTCTACCATCTGTACTATTGTTATTTTATTTGTTTTAAATTTAAGTTTATTACAAGGAAAATGGAAAACCAGTATCATTTGTTGAAAGTAAAGGTAACTGGGAAATAAATACATGGAAAATAAAAACTAAACTATGCTATAAATTTCCAGCCAGATACTTTGCCTAAGCCAGAGACCTGTTTTCTTTCTTATAAAGGAGATTAGTGAGTGTTGGAAAAGCATTAGATGTAATGGTCACACATTATTATAAAAAGCAATCCATTCCTTCACTTCCAGTTTTAGAACTGTGAGATTTACAAGGTCTCATTGCTGAATCTAATACCTTTCATTTAGCACCCGCACAAACATGGCTGTTTTGTTACTGCTGAAGGAAGAAATTAGCCAAGGACCCTTATGTCTGTAGAAGCACACATGCATGTCTGCGTGAGTTTGTGTATGTGTGCTGCTTGGTGGTGGGGTTAGAGATGGTTACTTTTTAAAGTTGTATAATAATTGTGTTAAGTGTTCTGATTTGTTCTCTTGGCTGAAAGAAAGCTTGTTTTATCTACTGGTTGTTGCTTTTATTGTGGTCTTCCTCTATAGGGAAAGTAATTGCATAATTAAGTAATTTTATTTTTTTAAATGTTAAGTAAATGGAGTTTGTATAGATTCTCTCTTTATCTACAAACATGTAATTCTTATCATTCATTAAGTGGAAAAGAATTACAGTGTTAGTGTAGCAGTCAGGAACCCACAGGTAACTCAGTGGCTTATAGAAGTGGTTTATTAGGGGAAAAGATGACATGCATATTTCTTTTAAAAGTGGAAAAGGTTGTCCAAGTATAGTTAAAAAGTCTCAAAAACTTGACTTTCATGCAAGTATCAAGTAAGGATACATTATAGTTGATTTAACTCACTAGTGAGAGAACTCTTAGGAGATAGAGCTGGTTCAAAGAGCCTTAAAGGAAGAGAGACTGTATAGTTGGTTGGGAAAGATGTGAAGTTTGCTGAGTTAAAACAAATGCTGATGAATGTCCAATAGGGCAATAAAATCATAACTTTTGAGTATATCTTTTCTACCAGAGAGAAATCATTTGTATCTCTACCAGACAAAAAACTGTAAAAGTAATCTGACCAGCTCTGGGCACTTACCAATAGTATATAGTAAATGAAACAATAGTACAATTCCCAAGAGCAGTACTTTTGTAGTTCTTGGAAATCTAGATGATTTTGCCCCCAGCAGATATTTAGCAAAGGCTGGGGACATTTTGGGTCTTGGCAGCCTTCAGGGTGCGACTAGGATCTAGTGGGTAGAGTCCCATGCTAAACATCTTACAATACACCGGACAACTCCACTGCCTTCTCTTATACTTCCAGGAAAGGATCATCCAGCCCAAAATCTCAGTGGTGTTCCAATCAAGAAACTCTGCCCTAGAGAATTGAATAACCTTTGTGCAAGTCTGTTAGGATGCCAGCATGACCCTGAAAGGAACCACAGTAATTTTTCTTGCCTTCTTTCCAAGTTTTGGGTAATTTTTCTCGACAATGCAAAATTTGAATTTTGTGGGTTTTTTTTTTTATAAACACTTGATTTATATTTTCTGAACATACCTAGAGGAAGTAGACATTGTGAGCTGTTCTAGAGCTCTGCTTTTCACATTTCTTGTCCCTTTCTTTCTATGGCTCCTTCCTTACATTATATTTTTTATCTTAAAATAAATGGTAAAGAAATGTTAAAACATGCATTATCTGTCACTGTGACCATTTTAATGAATGCTTCATTCCATTTTCTACAGGACAACATTTTTCTCAGCTGACTGTATCTTTTCCTGATTGACACAATTCTTGAAAAAGAAATAGCGGCTGATGCATAATAATGCAGGATAGGAAAGAAATACATATTAGTAAAGCATAGATTCTCCCCACTTCTGACTAAATTTCCTCTACAGTTGGGAAGTTAAGGAATACTGACATATCCTTTATAAGGAAATATGGAATTGAAAGCATCACACCTTATTCTTTTTAATACTTCAGTGGATTGAAATGAGAGTCAGAAATCAAGGGCAGTCTTCTCTTAAACACCTAATCAGTGAAAAGTTAAAAACAATGGAAAATTTGTTCATAATCTACTTGATAAACCAGCAGCAGCCATTATCATTTTTGTGTATTAGTTCAGGCTTTTACGAAGTACTAGCTTCACGTGTTTTTTTTTCTTCTTCTTCTTCTTAATGTGATTTAATTCAACATGTGCTTCTTGGATGAGACAGAGACACAGAAATGAAGATGATAAGGATGAAGATATCAAATAAACTCTTAGACTAGTACCTAAAGTTGAATTATGGAAAAGATGCAATTTTATAGACTAGTTTTTCACTTAATATTACACCATCAGCATTTTTTTCATGTTGCCGTATTGTCTTCCTGATTATCATTTTAATGGTGTGATTTAGATGGATTTAAAAACAGCTCGTTTCCCATGAAAAATATGGTATAATTTATGATTACATCTCTATATAAGTCTTAGCAATAGGATCAACACTCTTATACAATAATAAAATTCTCTTCCAAGTCATAGCACAGCACCTGCTACTTGGTAGGTGCTTAGAAGATGCTTGTTCCTTTTCTTCTGTTCAAATCTACGATTTTTATACTGGAAGGATCCTTGAACATTTTAATTAAATGAAGCCTAATTAATTTAGTGAAGTAATGTTGAACTCTATACTTGAACTGAAAAGATTGGATTCAAATTCTATCTCTGCTCTTCATTGACTGCATGGTGTTAGATAAGTCACTTTACATCTTGGGAAATATTTCTGTATACAAGTGGGGACAGTTGCACTAGATAATGTAAAACATTTCTTTAAGATTTAACATGTTTCGCTTCTATCCAAGATGTCATGGTAACCAAATTAAGATAAAAATCCATGGTCTCTTAAATTAAAAAAAAAAAAGCTAATAAAGTGAATCTTTTTTTTAAAAGATTTTATTTATTTATTTGACAGAGATTGACATAGCCAGAGAGGGAACACAAGCAGGGGGAGTGGGAGAGGGAGAAGCAGGCTTCCCGCCTAGCAGGGAGCCGGATGCTAGGCTTGATCCCGGTACCCTGGGATCATGAACTGAGCCAAAGGCAACCGCTTAAGGACTGAGCCACCCAGGTGCCCCAGCTGAATCTTAATCTATCAAATAAGCTCACCATATGAAGAGCCCCAGAGTACTATAAAGTAATACGCATTCATTTGGAAACAAAAATTAACATCTTTAAGAGCTCACTATATATTAAGGAGGACTTTAAATATCTTATGTGGGTTTTCACTATTAATCCTCAGTTATGCTCTCAGGTAGGTAGCATGCTTCTCAGTTTATTTGAAGAAACTGAGGAGGTTACCACATTGTCCCAAACAAACCATCAGGTATACTTTACATATATCATGCTGATGTCTAGAAAACTGATGTGTTCATTTAAAAACATTACTTAAACCTGCAAGTAGCAGTATTTTTCCTTACTTCTTTAAAGTTCTAAAAGGACTTTTTGAGAATGGTTTTGTGGACTATGCCTATTAAAAAAAAAAACTCTTCAAGAAAGTGGGAAATTACTTCTTTTTTATCTCACATGAATTGATCCTATAGCAAGGAGACTGTAAAAAACATTCTTCAGGAAAATGTCAGAGTGTGAAGACTGGGTGGATCTATGAACAGGAAGCCTAGGTGATGTAGTGGAAAGCATGCCAGAGTTGAGGCCAGTGTTCTACACTCCCAAGAAAGGATCATCCAGCTCCAAATCTCATAACTTGGTGTGTGAGATAACTAATTTCTGAAAGGCCATCTGTAACTGAGGGAGATATGCCAGGTGATCTCCAAGACTCTATATTCTGTCTTCGGCCTCTCCTTGTACAACTTTCTCTTTCTCTCTTGGTCTCTCTGCTGTTCTGTGTGTAGTGGGCATGGGGGTCCACAGTTCTGTTGGTAAGCTTTCAGTGAATCCTCTGTTTATTAGTCTCCTATCTGATACAAGAAGTCCCAAATCTTTTTAGATTTTTGTCTGGCAACTTTCCTTTTTGTCTAGACTTTTCCCCTTCTGTGACCACTCCAGGTTTTGACTTCCACTCCTTTTTTATGTTTTCTCTATCTGTTTAAAAGAATTTCCATAATTGTAATGAGAGTTCTCATGCAGAGATGGCCTCTTCCTTATTCTCTTTTTTTGTGGTAGGTTTTGTTATTATTATACATTTCCAATGATTTCCTTGTCATTTCTGAACAGAGAGGAGATGAATACATGTAGGGATACAATATGTTGTAGCCTTAGGAAAGTAAATGGAGAATGGAGATTATTGATAAATTGGGGTAAGAGGCAAATAATGTCACTGGAATGTTCCAAAGGAAATGTGTCTAGTGGGTGGTGGGCATGGGGGGTAGAGGGGGTTGTCCAGAGATGGCTAGAAAGTATCAAGAGGAGGGGGGAAATTAAGATGAACCACACAAGAATTATAGACTTTTTTTTTCACTGTGAACATCTGGGTAAAATGGTAAAGTTATTCATTAACTCAATAGATAATTACTGACAGCCTATTTTATGTAAACTCCACCCTGGCTGCCCATGCTGTGAAGACCAATAGATACAGCTTCTGTCTTCCATTTGCTCATGTCATCGAGGTAGAGTTAGAGGCTTAAACAAATAGACCAGAAATACAACACAGTAAGTGTTGAAGAGGAGGTATTATAATTTAGAAGTAACTCATTGCCCAAACTGAAAGAGAAATCTTATAACACATATTCTGGTTAATATTTTATAGAGTAGATGCTAATTATTTTTAAACTAATCAGGGGTTTGAAAAATGTTCATCAAAGAGTGGCTTCTATAATATGTACATAAACTAATCAGGGGTTTGAAAAATATTCATTAGAAAGTTGTTTCTATGATACACCCAATTTAAGATTAATATGTGGCACATGATTCCAAGAATCATGTTTTGAGTATCTAATCATAAGGCATATGAGATGTGGAGCTTTAGAAGGGAGAGTTAATTATGGTTTGGGTTCATTCCTATTTTGGAAAATACAGTAAATAAAAGGCAATGATGCATCATTATGAACCAACTATAACAGCTCAAGGCATGGACAGCGCTGTATGAGCAGGTGCATTTTAATGCAAAGATAATGTCTTGCAAGGGTGGAGGGCACAGGTGTCTCTTGGTCTAGAGGGGAACATGAGTTCTCCAAAGGGTAGAATATCCTGAAGTATTCTTCAATGCCATAACTACTTATGTCCAGCCTTTGAAATGATGGGGACTGTAGAATATGCCTACATGTAGATGGGATCTTCTGGGAGGAAGAGGTAACTGAATAAACATACCAATGTTACTAAATTGGGATTTCTCTGCCTCTTACTATTACATTACCTGCTCACACAATTTCCCTTATCCTGTAACAGGAGAGGGGCCACCAAGGGCCATAACCATGTCTCCCATCTTCTTTAGACTCCTTGCAGTGATCAGGAGAATGAAACCATGAAATGGGAAACATTTACTTTCAGGCACTGCCTTTATTCATTTTTAATAAGGAATTATTAGGAGGCCCATCTCATGCTGTTATTAATTTCAAATGAATACTCAGTCTATGTATGACCTCTTTAAATCAGCTATTTTCCAATTCATTTATTTTGGCTGTAGTTATGACTGATTGCTCAATTCTTATTGGAAAGGCTATAGTGTGATTTAATTTTAGCTGAGGCTTTTACAGTAATAACTAGGGAATCTCCACATAAATGTAAAGGAACTTACTTTTACCTTATGGCATTAAGATAACAGACTTGGACACCTGCCATACTTTCCCTTACTGCATTGTGGAAAATAATTTCTCTGTTTATTCTGTGACTATGTCTAGGCAGCTCCCAAGTACTGAACTTTGATTAAGGAAAAAAAGAATGAAACATATCAGCCATGATATATTTCTTAATGTCAGTACTTAATTTATCGATATTATATGTATATATGAGCACATATCCGCATATAAGTACACAGTCACTTATATTAAGATACCCAGAGATTGGAAGCAAATAGTCCTTGATAAGAGTTTTTTTTAAAAAAAAGCACCATATCAAGGTCTGTGTTGTGTTCCCATTCTGAAAAAACCAGACACCACTTTTTTTTTTGCATATTGAACCTAGAAGAGAAACTTCATTGATTATTTTTATTATGTTAAAAACCTCAACCTTTCTATTTGACACTGTGCTCTATTTAAGCTCATCCTTTATAGTATGACAGAAATCCATTTTAAATATTGTTTTGGAAGCCAGATTTCTGATGCTCTCCACTGTTACTAGACCTTATTTTTTGTGTGTTTGATGTACTGCACAAATTGTCTATTGATATGAAGCAGACTGTGGAACGATTTTTCAGCTTTGATCACTAGAATGAATCGATTTTTAACAAGCCCTCGATATGGCAGCAGTTGCTGATGTTGTGTGTCTAACAACTTCATTGAAGGGCGGCATTTGATTTGCTGTTGCTAAGTGCTCTCTTTCGGTGAGCTTGTCTGTGAAGGCTTCCTCAACCAACTGAAGATCTTTTATCGGGTTAGAAAATGCTGTTAAATGTTATTTAGTGATTAAAAAATAATTATAGGCAGTCTCCATTACACAGAATCATCAATTTGCCATTAGTGCTACTTGGTGTAAGCTTAGAAAATAAAAATGAAACTCAAAACGAGGTTCCTCACCAAACATGCTGATTAAAATAAAAAGGTATTTGTTCACTTTGAATGTGCAAGGTTAGTGGCAGAATCTATTGTGGTGTTACTTTCTCTTAGTGCTTGTTATGTTTTGTGTTCAGCCAGTAGGGTCATTGTTGTCTTCACAGAAAAACCAGGAAATTGGAAGTCTCCAGAAATGTCAGCATCCTAGCATAACTGGAAACTTGAAATTATAAACCACTGATTATTTATGTCCCAGTTGTAAGCTACACTGTGGACCAGTATGCTAAGCTGAACAATTAGCTATTATCATCGGTTTCCCAAAAACAGCAATATAGATAGCATTTTAAACCTGCAAGAGGATTGTCAGTCCCTTTTCCTTTAATCCTTATTTGATTTCTATTGTCAGTTAAAAAGCCGAACTAGGTAAAATGTCCATAAAGTCATTATTTTTTAAAAGCATTCTCATTAATATTACTGCAAGTTGTATTCGTCAAAGTGCTTTACTCTAATTTCCCTTTTAATCTCTGTTAAGACGTTAATGCATTAGGGGGTTTATATGTAAGAGTGTATACGTGTCGTATTAGCTCTTTGGAGCATAGAAAAGGCCTGTTTTTCTAAAGAAGTTTTTTTCCTAGTTGTCAGGTATCATGGTATTGTCCTTTTCTTTTTGGATTCCACTAAATATAGACTGTCCTTTAAATATTTTAACAACATAACCACAGACTATTCATAATTTCCTCCTTTCATTTAAAAATATAGTTTAGCTTTTTTCATTAATCTTGAGATTTTCATCTTGACCAAAGACTGACAATTTTAAGAGTATTTTTGACATCTGCGACTGTTAAGAATAGAAAAGAATCAATGATTAAACTGGGTAAATCTAGGAAAGCTAAACTGACATAGCAAGGAAAAAATATATTTCTAGTTTTAGAAATAAATATGTCAAACTAAAATAATTGCATTTGTCCTTAACCCACTTTCCTGAGAAGCTATCAGCTACTTTAATGTCACGAAAGGGTTCATATCAGAGAGAGAACCAACATTCTGCAGTTTCAGAAGCATAATCATGTAATTGATCAGTATAAAAATTCACTCTCCTATTGAGATAGTTTAAGTTGCAGCAAGAGTGGAAAGAAACCAGGATGATAATAAACTGAGTTTTGTTTTATAGGTAAATCAAGTGTGAATGGGAACCAGATAGTGGCAAAATTGCTTATAACTTCATACTTACTGTTTTTCTTCTTATCTTTGCGTTTTGTTTTTGTTTTGTGTGTTAAATTGACCAGAATGGGCCAAAAATTCTGGGTTTTCCTGTTAAATATGTAATGACATGCCAAATGTGGTAGGTATATGAAGCACTATTTGTTAATATTTTTCTTGCCAGCTTTCATTTTGCTCTCTGTTAATAAGACTGATCAAAAGAAACAATTCAATGACTTTCTATGTTTATTCTGTTTCCTTGGGTGGTCTCTGGGTTTCTGTATTCTTTTAGAAATATGTTCATGTTTCATTCTTAAACATGTAAATATAGAACAAAATTTAGGGGCTGATCAAGAGACATGAAGTGGAGTGTTTGCTTTTATCTGCCTGTTTATTCTTCAAGTTAGCAGGGCATAAAAGGCCCTCAATAGTCTGGCTCAGGCCCACCTTTTCTGAATGAAACTTTATTCAGACCCAGAACATAATTTACAATGATTATCCATGCAGTTATCAATTATATGAGAGCCCTTTATTAAGACCTCTTGGTCCTCCCTAATTTATTCACCAAATCACAGATGTTTAATGATTTACCACTTACCATTTTTATCAACAACTTAGAGTAAAATTAGACATGCCTTTTAAGTCTTTTCATTTCCCTTCACTCTTCTTTGGGAAAGGAAAAATACTTTGCCCCAATTGCACATTTGAAGACCATCTTTTCTTGAATAATTTTTTTTCAGAAAACACCCAAACTTTCCATCACTTTTCTAAAATGGCAATTCTATCTTTCTCTCTGAACACACGTTAGAATAAAAGATGTCTGACAACTGATTAGGAAAGTGACATATATTTTACTTCCTTTCAGATGAAACCTTCTAAAACTGTATTTACTTACCAGGGGCAGTGACAGCCTGTCCGGCAAAAATAATTGATATCTTTTCTGGTTATTGTAGAAGGGGAACAATGAAACAAGAAAGGCCTTTCTCATACCTTCAGAGATGAAGAAGTTGGAAGAAACTGATTGTCATTGAATTAAGGTTTTCTTTAGGCACATCTGGCCACTAACACATTCTTGTATAATTGTAGGAACTCTTTGCTTCACTAGTGTTAATAATCAGGGTTGGTGTGTGCTGTTTTCAGATATGTTTGCCAGGGAAACATGCATATTCTGCCTCTGAGGTATGGTAAAAAATACTTTAAAATTAGCAAGTTTATGCACAATTATATATCTCTGAAATATTATTCAAGTTAAGTATAGTGCATCTTCAGTAATTCAGATTAATATATGCAGAAGTCTTTTCTAAATGAAAGCTCATTTATTTTTGGATGAAATTTAAACTGGAATGTTGCTTCTAGTATTTATAAGCTAACTGATCATAAGAAAGTTTGTCACACCTTTCAGGATTTTTACTATTGACGTATATAAAATAGATATATCTGTAGCACCCACATCATAAAGTTGCATGTTGTGACCTTTATCCACTGTCATGTAAATATTAATTATAATGAAATACCTTTAAAGAAACATGGTTTTGGCACTTACCTGTACAAAAAACAAGAATGAAAAACAATTTTCTTTCTTTTTTTTTTCTGAGAGAGTCTGTTCTGCTTTAAGAAACAAATAAAACCTGTTTGATTTTTTTTTTCAAAGGACCACAGCCAAGGAGGTCAAATTGTTTTTTTAAGCACCACAAACATTTTTAAAGGAATATTTACAATTTTAATTTCTTAAAGACTTTGCTATAAATGCTTTTTTCTTCTTGGTACTTCAACCCAGTCTAGATCAAGCGATCATCTGGAGAGGTATTAATGTATATATTTTCTTGGCTTTTGAAATCAATCATAAGTCAGTATTGCTCATTTTAAAGCTTGATACAGTGAGGTTATTCACTGTTCTAGAAACTACAGTAAATCTATGGCAAACCCAGAGAGCAGGAACTGAGCTACTCTACCAAATTCCATATTTTCCAGGCACCCTGGAATATCCTTGTTTCTATATTAAAGCATTCTTTTATACATAAATCAGTACGTGGCAGATGCCATCTGATTACAGTGTGGTTGTGGGGCATCTGTAAAAGTCATGCTTTGTTGACCTAATGGGAGCTCTGTCTTCAGAGAAGTAGAAAATTGGTTGTTTCTGTAGGTTATAAATTTCCAAGCCATTGCTTGCCACCTGAAGCATTAATCCCATTATATTGGTTGTTTCCATAGTTAAGGAGTGGCTTGTCAGAATGCTAACTGTCTGTGTCTCTTCTCCAAGCCATTAGGTAATAAATTGGATATAATGTGTAATTTCTCAGGATTTTTTTTATGTAATGAAAGATATTATGTTAAAATCTGCACACTAAAATGTTCTTCAGCCATCTCATATAATCTCATGTTTTTTGACCTGCAAAAACTCTTGTTTCCATCAGAGACCCCATTTTGCCACTGTTTATCAGTTTTCTCCCCTTAAGAATGTTTGACTTTGGGGAATCATATATAGGTTGTTTTTGTTTTTGTTTTTTTACTTGATTAGATGTGCATTTTATTATATCTGTCCTTGAGACTTTTAACACTTAAATAGTAGTTCAATTTTTAATGAATCATGAGAGATGAGGAATTTTGCTTAAATTTTATATTGTTGAGCCAATAACTTTTTGATGGACATCACTTATAATCTTGAAGCTTAATATTATAAATCACAAACAAATTAATTAAAACATTTTGAATATGTACATGTCTTAAAAGATACAATGTGTTAAAATGTTTAACATTTTCAGCATATTATAATCTGTAAAACACATTAGTTATATTATTTCACTTATTTTACGTTATTGTTCGTCTCATTATGGAATTTGTACTACCTGTCTCATTTGTGAATGGAGAAGATTGAAGTGAGGAGGTTAACTTGACCAATGAAAGGTCATATGCCTAGTTGGCAAAACAAAGGCCTAGAGCACAGATTGAGTGGAATATCATCTCTACTACAGTACACGGAAAATAATGCATAGTTTATCAGAGTGGTATTTTATGTAACATATCAAGCTTTCTTTCTCAATAATTGTGGCCATATGTTGCTATCTCTAACATGAATGAATCATGTCACTGAAGAATTTTGCAAATAATATCTGTCCAGTTTATCCACTGCCAGATTTTCAGGTTTGGAATCTGCCCTGGTACAGGTACAGGTATTTGGTGCTACTGTATGAAAAAAAAATGTGAGTAAGGACTTCCTGAACAATAGCAACAACAACAAATTTCAATTGAAATGTTAGATGCCTGCACACAAAAGAATACTATTTTATGACACAGACCAGAGCAAATTCCAAAGTATCCACCATATTACCAGTTGCAATTCACTTCGTTATTATTATTTTTTTGCTTCCTTAGGAGAACAATGTAATTTCTATCACTGCAGATTCCCAAAAGAAATTATTGTTGAAAAAAACCACACAATTTCCAATAAAAATTTCACCACCCTTTTGCATCCCCCTTGTTTTGGTTGAGAATCAAAGAAGAGAAACTGTTCCCAGTGGAGAAGCCACAAAGAAGGCTTTATGTAGAAGCCAGCGTTAAAATGATGCCAACAGGCAGATGGAACTCAAGTCTGAATGAGAAAATTCTGAGCCAGGCCTCTTGCTGTGGCTTTAATATATCCCAGTTGTTTCCTGATTTTGCTGTCTTTATTACTGGGATTTCAGTTATTTATGAATTGAATTCCCATGTAGTTATCTTGCTGTTATTGTAAAATGCCACATGATATTTTGTGCTAAGTCAATAAATGCCTCGTGCCACCACTGTATTTACTTTGGGTTTGTAATCTCTGTGCTTTTACCCTTTCTCTGACATTTTCCAAGTCTCTCCCTGCAAATCGGCTGGCCATGGAGCAGTGCTTCTTTTCAGCAATTGACAGTCTGCTGCTGCAGGCCTAACCACCAATTCACACCCCAGGGGACTATCCTCCCCAGGAAGAGATTTGCTATCAGTCATCTGACACTTCAGTTACTTTAAAAATTACTCCTAGGATTTGGGTTTCTTGAAGGTAATTCTTAGGGAAACATGACAAAATATTTGTTAGTTGAAGCTTAAGCTTAAAAACAAGGAGAAGCAATAAAGTAGGATCATTTGAATTGAGAAAGAGAGGGAATATCAAGAGATCATGAGATAAATTTTCTAATTCAGAGGCTTCAAACACCTTTAAGCAAGATCTATAAAAAAAAAGAAATATAATTTACAATGTGACTTATATTCATTTATATACTATTATTAAAACCAAAGTTTTATAAGCAATACTTAATCCTCGTGACATGGGATTGTCAAAGTGTAATCTCTTTTAAAGTTAAAAACATGATTTTCATACAAAAATAAAATGAACACATGTCAGAGATTTCATTCAGCTCATTAATTATTGAGGGAATCAGTGAGATGTTAAGCTTGGTTAAAAGATCATTGAGGATCTGGGTATCCATAGAGAATTTAATGGAGATATTAAGATTACTAAATTAGATATAAAACTGGTTAAGGTGCTACAGGACAACCAGTCACAACCTGTAAGGCTTTATTTTCTACTGGACAGAGATTATTTGCATATCTACTATACAAAAATTTATAAGTTTGCAGGTACTTTCACTAAATCCAGGACCCTCCCTAAATAGCGGAATCAAAGTTTATTCCCCTAAATAATGATTGGTTGAGTCTATTTAAAAAATGTACCTATGTGATGTTGAAAGACAATAGTACCCAACTTTCTTATTCATTGCTCCCAAATTTGTTTAATTCTTCTTAATCTGCATTCTGATATTTTCTATTGTGTTCTCTTTCATTTTTAAAATGCTGATATGGCTCACCAAATTATTTTCATATGCCCTTTGTAGACCATGACTCAGCGTAAATAATATCACTCTAACATACAAATAAGGACACCCCCGAACACCACCAGACAGAGGCAAGTTTCTTTCTCTGTCTTATGAATACAAAGGTTGGGGGTTGGGGAATGGAAGGAGGAAGAGGAAAAGAGCCCATTAACAGATAAACTGAGGTATATTAAAAACTTTAAGACTTTATTTGAGAAAAAATCATTCTAACAGGGCAGTGCCAAACCAGAAGTGGTTAGGCACACTCCACTAGAAGAGCCAGGGGAAAGACTTATAGAGAAAGTGTGGAAAGACATATAGGGAAAGGAAAGACATTATTTGACTGGCTATATCTTAAATCCTGGTTGGCTATTTGTGATTGGTTTGTCCTTAGTGTTTTGGTTTCATAATACCTTCTAACACATGAAATCTAAATGTTAACCTATTTGCACTAAATATATTTAAGTAGCTGAGATCATAAGTACAACATTCTCTACCAGTGTCTAGAGAATTTTGTAACTGCTTCCTTTCTTCTACATACATTTCTATGTTAAAATACTTAAAGTTGTGACAGTTATTATTGCTAATAGAACATTGCTGTAAAATGCGCTAAAATTTGTGAGTTAAAGAGCACCATTCTGATAAAATGTACTATTACTATATAAGATTTTCCACCTTTGGAGGTTTCTAATTATGCTTTCTGTGCATTAAAAAAATGCAGCTAGAAAAACTGATAAATGGCCAACAGCTACTTCCCTGCTGATTATACAAAATTTCATTATAGCAGAACATTTAACAATTTAATTCCAAGCTCTCTCAGGAATAGTCTGTTAAATGCTTTGCTTAGGTCTCTTTTTAAGCACCAATTTTCAGCTTAAATAAAAGGTACATTGAGCCTTTGCCATAAGCAAAGTTAAGTCATTAAATTACAAGAGGTGAGCTTGAAGATGACAGGTAACGATAGAAGAAATAAACACAATCAAAACATGACCAAATGTTTTCTTCTCTCCTTCTCATTCTTAGAGAGACAATAATTGTTGAGATGGAAATGAGGCAGTTTCACTGAAAGGCTACTCTCCTGATTGCTAAGAGATAAGTTTTAAAGTTCCCATAAATATTAAAAAAATATTTGAGGCATAATTATACCTTTTACAAAGTGCTTCAGACAGTTGCAGTAATGGGTCTCTTGAGTTTTCTTTTTTCCACTGCCTTCTTCCACCTCCACCTCCTTCCCTGATTCTTCACATTACACTAGAGAAAAGAGAAGGCTTCATTTAGGCACTAATGTGTCTATCGTACTTTCTAGTTCAACACTAGGCAGACGCTATTCTCCCACATTGTGGGAGAATAAAAGCAGGCCCCAGATCAGTTGTCTTGGGACCTCAGCAGGCAGCAGAGTGGTGCCAGGGCATGTGGAGGTAGAGTCTGTATCTGAGAACCAACAACAGTGGAGCCCAGGATGACATACCAGAGGGTATTTATTCACAGCTTGGAAGCATAAATCAGAAAGATTTATAGCCATTATAATTCCAGGAATCTTCCTTTGGTTTTCCATTATGTAACTAAAATCACCACTTTGCCTACCATTTCCTGATGCTATGTTTTGGGGATCTAATTCTCTTCCTTCCTAAGGCTGCTGGGTGAAGAATAGTTACTTCCGTTATACCTAAGAACACTTTCTTCTTCTGTTTCTGCTAAAATATACTGACCCTCTGCTCTTGACCCCTCCTTAGTCATATTTCTGCTCTACTTTTTACCTCATGCCCTAGCCACAGCACACACCACATACCTTCTTGCTCTTGCAAAGGGCAGAAGACATTTAGTGTAGAGAGGATCACAGGTTGGGAATCAGTTCAACCTCTTCTTGGATCCTGGTGCTTCCCCTCTGCTTGACCTTGTAGGGAAGGAAAAAGTACTTTTTCTATCTTGTTATGTTCAGTACCTAGGGCAATGCAAATTAAAGTGACAAAAGAAATGGTTTAACAGGGGAAATGGTTTATTACGTATGCATATGGAGGCTTTCATAGAAGAATAGTGAAGATCCCAAAAAGCAGCTAGAACCTGAGGCTTATATACCATTTTAACAAAGAATGATCAATATGTGGAAAAGTGACAAGATGAAAGAAAGAGGTTTCATGGGAGGCAAACTGTGGGAAGGTAAATTTTTGAGGAAACTAATGGAAGATAAAGGTCGTCTAATAAGGTTTGTTCTATAACAAACTCTATACTCCTTAGTGCCATCTCTGGGCTGATAAGAGTGTAGACTCATCTATGGTGTAGGTAAATGGTGGTGGGGGCAAGAGTAGAGAAGAGAGCTTTTTTTTTGAGTCTGCTGATTTTCAATTTCTTTTAGCTAAAAATAATGCTTCTGCCAAAGTGGTAATTTTTTTTAAATCAAATTTTTTAAAAGTTTATTTATCTGACAGAGAGAAAGAGCACAAGTAAGGGGAGCAGCAGAGGGAGAGGGAGAAGCAGGCTCCCCGCTGAGCAGGGAGCCCGATGTGGGGCTCGATCCCAGGACCCTGGAATCATGACCTGGGCCAAAGGCAGACCGTTAACAACTGAGTCACCAGGTGCCC
Source organism: Eumetopias jubatus (assembly GCF_037043125.1). Classification (NCBI taxonomy): domain Eukaryota; kingdom Metazoa; phylum Chordata; class Mammalia; order Carnivora; family Otariidae; genus Eumetopias; species Eumetopias jubatus. The sequence continues at coordinate 95,305,302 of NW_028274807.1, read as the reverse complement.
CCAAAGTGGTAAATTTATAAGTGGTATATTCTGATCCCCTTCAAACTTACCAAGGTTACTCACTTCTTAGAGCCTCAACAGCATACTCTAAAAGAGAATAAAACCTTATGTGACTGTTCCAGAAACAAATGCCCTTTACCCACAGCCTCCATAGGGCACTGCTCCCTTTTCAAGGCATCTAGGAAAAGTGCTTCTCTACTCCTAGTATTCCTGGATTTTACTCTTCATTTTCTTCCTTTTCTTTTTTTGTCTATTAAGTTCACTCAATCTTCTAGTTGCACAGTCCTACTTAGAGGTTGGAGTGGGAGGGGGAAGAAGCTGATGAGGGGTAAAGACAATGAAGTGGTAAGAGACTGAGGAAAATTAAACATTTATCATTTTTGTCCTGCTCCTAAATGTAGAAGCTATATAGTAATCTTCCCTATAATACCCCCTTTATCTTTCATTCTTTCCATCCAAAATAGTACAGTTCTGTAAGTCTTTGAAGGTCCAACTCAAATTTCATATTTTTATTTAATTTATTCAAGCTCCTTAGCTAGAAGTACTTTTCTGACCCCAAACTTCCATGGAGTTTTTTTTTTTTTTTAATGTCATTCATTTGTGTTTATTGTCCTGACTACTTTCCACACTTTAGGATAGGTGCGTATCTCAAGGTTCTTGTTTAATTGACCTGTAGAACAACATCTCTTCCAGTTGCAACATGAGAATTAGATAAATGACTGCACTTAAGTCACTGAATTTGAGTCAGAAATAGAAATATTTGATCTAACTAATCATTACGGATGGGCAGCATCCTGATATTATTCTACCATCAATAAATATTGTAGAAGGAAAAAAAATTCTGAAAGATTAATTCTTTGGGCCCATGTTACCTCTCTCAATGCCACTGAGACTGCTCATTGTACCAATAATTTAGCAATATGAGAGATTATTTTTCCTCTGGTTGGTAGCAATTCTGATAACTGCTGATTTAGGCAGAATTCATGCCAGGAACTTCACAGTGAAAGCTGCTATACCATCACCAAATCTGTGAGCCCACTCATCTTCCAGTTTGAAAGTTTCAGATGAAGCTCTTTTTCTTTTTTCACGCTTTATATACAGTATGTTTAAAGTTAAAATAGACCCTCCCCAAATCTGCCTTTTTCTTGAAGTTTCAGAAGTTGAATAAAAGGAAATCAGTGACTGGTTTCATTTCATCTGAATTTCCCATAGAAGGACCGAGGACAGTTGTAGATCATGTTTTATGTCGTTAGATGAGAATAAATCCCTGATAATCTATGATTTAAAGCAAGATAAATTTTGCTGTTATGGCAACTTGTTCATGTTAAAATATGATACTTTACTATAGGTCACTGCTTTATTTCTTTAAGATTTTTGGTGAATTGCCTTTTTTAAAACACCAAGAACACATCTGAACTGTAGGAGACAAGGGCATGAAGATTCTTTTAAGCTGAAGGTAATCGAGATGCTGCAGGATCAAAAGAAATTTTTGTCCCCCAATTACCTGTACAGAAGTATATAAATTTCCCAGAATAATGGTTATTGCCAGAGATACATTTTACCTGAGTGACCCATCTATATGGCAGGGCAAACATCTAATTACTAAACATCTGCTCTTCTTATTTCTCTGTGAAGTGCATTCTTTCCTTTCAAAGTCCCACACCCCTACCCTCTTCTCTTCAGTTTAGGATGGCATATATACCTCCTTGCCAGTCTTTGGAATATCCATGTCTGTGTGGATTCCCTGTACATACAAAATGAAATTTGATTTTCTCCTGTTAATCTGTCTCATGATAATTTGATTCTTAGTCCAGCCAGAAGGACCTTGAGAGAACAGGAAATTCTTGTTCCCAGACAGTAGTTTACTTCTTTAATGACCAAAAGGGCAGTGTGCCCTATATTTAAGAAAAAGACAGTTAGGCTTTGCTTGGTGAGAAAATAGTTACACATTTTTTAAATTAAGCTATGATTCAGTTATCTAGAAGATTAGCCAATAAATGCCTTTGTATTACTGTAATTGATTCCATTTGCAAATTGGAATTTTACAAACAAAACTCACTTGCTACTTTCTTGACACCAATGACTTTGCACAATTAAATTCAGACGTATGCTTCAAAGGGAAAAATGAAAAGTATGTCTTTCTTTTACCATCTATCTCTATCTTAACATAGATTTATGTTTTCATTGTGATTATTCTTTTAAGGGAAGGCAAAGCATGAATGATTTTCCTTGTAACATAAAAAATTCTTAATTGTTTTTAATGGTTGATTCTGGTTGCTGACTTCAATTGTGTTCTTCTTGACAAGCTCCTATTTCCTGATTCCCCCCTGCCTCAGCTTCCCATCTTGTAGCTTGACAGGAAGATATTAAAAGACTGATGAAAAACTGTGTTATGCCTCTAGCACTCTGCATTTTACCTTAACAGTTACTCAATAATTATTTGTTGAATGAGAGTTTAATTTTCCCTTTTATGTAAGACTTGATGTGTGGCAGAAGGCAGTAAGCTAGAGATGGTGGCTTGTAGTGTAGGGCTCGTGAAACTGTACACTGAACACCAGTAGCAGTGAAGCACAGAAAGCAAGGCATGGAGAATTTGTGACCCTGACAGGGAAATCTCAAGAACATCATCTAGCCATCCAGAATCACTGGATTAACCCTTCCTTTGTTCTTGTCCTCTTCTACCTCACGCATCTCACACAATACCTGGCATGGGGGCATAGAAAAATGCCATTAATGTCTTACTATTAATACAAACAGAAATAACATTGTCTAAATGCAAAATGGAATTAAATAATTTTCCTTTTAATCTCTGAAATACTTTAGGTTAATCCAGAGTATTTTGAAAGATTATTCTCTTTTAAAAGAAGAAAGGCTTATATATATATATATAATGTTTATATATAATATAAAGATATTAAGTCTATCTGAATAATTCCTATAGGACCAAATAGCAAAGTTACCCATTTATTTTTAATCGTAAGTGGCATAGCAGTGACTCACACTGTGCAATGAAATATTTGGTGATACAGACACAGAAAGACTTTTTAAATTTCTATTTTGGGAGCAAGAGTAGGATTCCTAATCAGAGCGGCACCCTTTAAAATCATTCAATTGATGCCTGTGTATTTAGGGAGAAAAGAAATGAGGAACATGAATAGATTTCCTGAGAGAGTTAGAGTGAACAGTGATTAAGCTTAGAACATAAAATTACCATTTATGATTAGTTCAGTTCAATTAATTCCATCTATCTCTCCATCCCTTAATTCATTTATTCAATCAACCAGCATTTATTGAAAAACCTATTTTGTGTCAGGCTCTGGGCAAAGCTCTGGGGATATAGGGATCAAAGACACCATCAAAAAATTCATGGTCTTGTGGTAAAGACAGAGATGTAATTGCAGTACCCGAGGGCAGCACAAGTTTTATGCTAGGGAATAACGGAGATCTGGAAGCACATAGACCATGCAAGTGGTACAGGCTCTAACTCACATATAATGTGAAAACCACATAGAAAGCAAGAGAAAGAGGTGCCAACAGTGACCAAAACACAGTGCCCTCCAAGATAGGAAATGTTCCTTGCCCTCAAGAAGTCTATAAATCTTATTTCTCTTAGTTTTAATGCATATGTGTATAGGCAATTATCTTTGAAGATTTTTTTTTTAGATTCACTTATTTATTTGGGGGGGCAGAGGGAGAGGGAGAGAGAGTCTCAAGCAGACTCTGTTCTAAGTGCAGAGCCTGATGGGATTGATCTCACTACCCGGAGATCACGACCTGAACCGAAACCAAGAGTCAGATGCTCAACCAACTGAGCCACCCAGGTGCCCCATCTTTGAAAATATTTTTAGCTCTGAGTGGCTTCACTGAAGTTTCTGGTAATAAACACTGGGTATGTAATCTTTGTTTTCCAATTGCTTGTTTGTTCGAAGAGTTCTGGTTTGCACACTACCATTCCCCTCTGCCAAAGAATTTCATCACTATCCTGATTTTTGCTCATTGCTGTATTCAAATTCACCCAGAAGTACAGAAAGAAAATCCAACCAACTAATGTTAAGTTTTGTGACTGTGACATGTTTATGAAATTTTTCATATTATCTATGAAATGCCATAATCCTGTTTGTCCCAAGAAAACTCTTGCATTTCTGTCTTAATTAAATCTCTCAAACCAAGCAGGTTTCTGCAGGATATAATACATTCATTCAGGTGTGAAGGGCTTGGACCTATTTACATATTCACAAACCTGGTAGCTGTATCTGGTATAAAATAAATTTATTTCTGAGTTGTCTGGGTTCTTCAGATACTGCAATTACTATTGTATATTCAAACTTTCTCCTAAAAGACTCATTTAGGACAGTTCTGGAAAATACTGGAAATGTGAAAATAGATTGTAAGCTCTTGGGGCAAAGACCATGTTTTGATTTTGGTCTTTTTACTGCTCTGAAAGTGCTGTGTGAGCCTAAAGCTCCTTATAAATATGTAAATAAAAATAAAATGATTAGCTGAACTGGAGTTAAAAAAAGAGACTGTTCTTATAAAAGGATCTTTATGAAAGAAAATAACCAGATTTAGAAAATGCAGTCATTGGGAAAGAGTGTTCTGGATTATATAGCTCTAGTTTTATTTTCTTATACTCGTCACAATGGGAATAATATTTGCTTGAAGTTACAGTAATGGTTTTCAGTGAAAGAGGCTACAGGCACACTGGTAATTCAATACATGGCAAGTAGAGTAATTATAGTTCTGAGTTACCTTTTCAGTCACTAGTAGTGAGGAAATGACAGAACACTAAGGAAGGAGAAGAAACAGAGGAGCAGATTCAGGGAAGGATAAAACAGACACACGTTTGAGCTTAGCATATTTGAGGGGAATATCCTGTGGCCACTCAGAGGAAAAGTGGTTCGAAAGAGTTCTGGGAATTTCTTTAAAAAGTAAAAATACGACCCTATTAAAGGCAAGGCATAGAGATAACCATGCAGATGAAAAGAAAGATAAGAAAACCATAGGAGGCTGCCATCTGTAAAGCATAGTCTGTTTTTAAGATCTGAAATGCAAAAAGCAATTATCTGCTGAATAGAACAAAGGCAGATCAGGAAGGGCGAGAGTTAGGGAACAGCAGAAGCCTGCGGGGCAGTCAGAGAGGCCAGGACACAAAATGAGTTCCAATTAGAGCAGGTCACCAAGGAGAAGGAAGAAGCCTTTCATAACACATTTGAAACAAGAACAAGGCAAAAGGAAGTACAGGCTCCCCAGTTAACAAGGAGGGGAAACAAATAACATAACACAGAGAAGTCTTAGGTTTTATATCTATTTATTTTTAGATTATGACCATGAAGAAAAGCATCTGCAATAGGAGACTCTGAACACAACCCACAAACAGAGACTCAGAGATAGTCATTAAAGAAAAGAACAAGCAATTAAAGCTTTACTCATTTTAGCAAAATGCAATAGATTATCTGTAATAATCACTGAAATAGATGCGAATATTCTTTCTGAAGACTGTTTTTATTGAGTTGTTGGGGTTTGGACAAAATTCTACAAATCAGTCTTGAAGAGACTTTTTGGGAAACCTCACCCATTATTATCAAATAGCTGGAGATGTAATCATTGTAACTGATTCTAAATGTAGGCGATGCTGGAAATATGTACCTTTTAACCAAATTTCTTTCTATTCTTTTTTTTAATTTTATTTTATTATGTTATGTTAATCACCATACATTACATCATTAGTTTTTGATGTAGTGTTCCATGATTCATTGTTTGCGTATAACACCCAGTGCTCCATTCAATATGTGCCCTCTTTAATGCCAATCACCAGGCTAACCCATCCCCCCACCCCCTCCCCTCTAGAACCCTCAGTTTATTTCTCAGAGTCCATAGTCTCTCATGGTTCCTCTCCCCCTCCGATTTACCCCCCTTCATTTTTCCCTTCCTACTATCTTCTTCTTTTTTTAACATATAATGTATTATTTGTTTCAGAGGTACAGGTCTGTGATTCAACAGTCTTACACAATTCACAGTGCTCACCATAGCACATACCCTCCCCAATGTCTATCACCCAGCCACCCCATCCCTCCCACCCCCCACCACTCCAGCAACACTCAGTTTCTTTCCTGAGCTTAAGAATTCCTCATATCAGTGAGATCATATGATACATGTCATTCTCTGATTGACTTATTTTGCTCAGCATAATACCCTCCAGTTCCATCCATGTTGTTGCAAATGGCAAGATTTCATTCCTTTTGATGGCTGCGTAATATTCCATTGTATATATATACCACATCTTCTTTATCCATTCATCTGTTGATGGACATCTTGGCTCTTTCCATAGTTTGGCTATTGTGGACATTGCTGCTATAAACATTGGGGTGCATGTACCCCTTCGGATCACTACATTTGTATCTTTGGGGTCATGTAGTGTAATTGCTGGGTCATGTGTTAGCTCTATTTTTAACTTTTTGAAGAATCTCCATATTGTTTTCCAGAGTGGCTGCATTAGCTTGCATTCCCACCAACAGTGTAGGAGAGTTCCCCTTTCTCTGCATCCCCATCAACATCTGTTGTTTCCTGACTTGTTAATTTTAGCCATTCTGACTGGTGAGAGGTGGTATCTCATTGAGGTTTTGATTTGGATTTCTCTGATGCCGAGCGATATTGAGCACATTTTCATGGGTCTGTTGGCCATTTGGATGTCTTCTTTGGAAAAATGTCTGTTCATGTCTTCTGCCCATTTCTTGATTGAATTATTTGTTCTTTGGGTGTTGAGTTTGATAATTTCTTTATAGATTTTGGATACTAGCCCTTTATCTGATATATCATTTGCAAATATCTTCTCCCATTCTGTCAGTTGTCTTTTGGTTTTGTTGACTGTTTCTTTTTCTCTGCAAAAGCTTTTTATCCTGATGAAGTCCCAGTAGTTCATTTTTGCCCTTGCTTCCCTTGCCTTTGGTGATGTTTCTAGGAAGAAGTTGCTGCGGCTGAGGTCGAAGACGTTGCTGCCTGTGTTCTCCTCTAGGATTTTGATAGACTCCTGTCTCACATTTAGGTCTTTCAACCATTTTGAGTCTATTTTTGTGTGTGGTGTAAGGAAATGGTCCAGTTTCATTCTTCTGCATGTGGCTGTCCAATTTTCCCAACACCATTTGTTGAAGAGACTGTCTTTTTTCCATTGGACATTCTTTCCTGCTTTGTCGAAGATTCGTTGACCATAGAGTTGAGGGTCCATTTCTGGGCTCTCTATTCTGTTCCATTGATCTATGTGTCTGTTTTTGTGGTGGTACCATACTGTCTTGATGATGACAGCTTTGTAATAGAGCTTGAAGTCCGGAATTGTGATGCCATCAGCTTTGCTTTTCTTTTTCAACATTCCTCTGGCTAATCGGGGTCTTTTCTGGTTCCATACAAATTTTAGGATTATTTGTTCCATTTCTTTGAAAAAAGTGGATGGTATTTTGATAGGGATTGCATTAAGTGTGTAGATTGCTCTAGGTATCATTGACAACTTCACAAAATTTCTTCTTCCAATCCATGAGCATAGAATATTTTTCCATTTCTTTGTGTTTTCCTCAGTTTCTTTCATGAGTATTTTATAGTTTTCTGAGTACAGATTCTTTGCCTCTTTGGTTAGATTTATTCCTAGGTATCTTACGGTTTTGGGTGCAATTGTAAATGGGATCAACTCCTTAATTTCTCTTTCTTCTGTCTTGTTGTTGGTATATAGGACCCTGATTTACTGGACCATTTCTTCCCAACTCAAGAATTCAAATCTTACTTAGTGGAGAACATAGGCTTTCCATTAGAAAATTAGATGAACTAGCTAAATACCTTTCTAAAATTGTAGAACTTTAAGTTAAATAGGAAATATGTCTGTATTTATCTTTTCTTTATAATGTTTTCAATTAATACAATACAAAGTATGAGACTAGCAATAATATTTTATATCTAGAAATACAAGAATATCTGAAAATAATATGATGGATGGATGGTCCCTAGTCCCTTCATAGTGAACAAATTTTATTAAGTATTTATTAAGCTTCTCATATGACTATGTCACCAGTTTACTGAGCAGCTGAACTCAGTAGAGAGTAATATGAAATGGTTTTGTTCTCCCAGTCTTCTTCTTCAAGCACACTTTTGTGTCCCCCTGTAGAGCTTCTTAATTTGGAGAGGTAGAAGACTGGCGTGATTAATAGTGAGGATCTGAACTGCTTGGCTTCAACATTTGCTAATTGTGTGACTTTGGAACAGTTACTTAACTTTTAATGCATCAATTTTCACATCTATAAAATGGTTGTATAGGCTCCCCAGTTATAGTACTTCAAAGGAATTATGAGGAACCATTAAACTACTCTATTTAAATCACAGATCCTAGTACACAGTAAACACTCAATAAATGTTAGCTATAATATTATCTCAGTCACATTCCATATTTTCCAGTCATGTTCAGTTATTGAAAACTCAATCCAATATGTTTTTCTTAATTCTAATTGCATCACCTCACTTCCCTCTATTTAGGTTTAACCCTAGATTTTAGTGAACTGCTTTAAAGAAGAAAGCAATGTCTCTTTCAATCTTCTCTTAGGTTCTAACTCTCCTAGTATATAAAGACAAACATTTGGGTTCTTGGGGAGAAAGCAAGGATTCCCATAAGAAAGCCAGACTTGGGGCTGTTGCCACATAGAGGGGATTGACACTGTAGTTAGTAGCAGGAAATGCAGGAACTGTATGCAAGAACCCCTTGCCAGGCTTTCTCATGGGGCACATATATGTGGGCTTGGGAGAGGTTGCTGTGGGATTTCCCCAAAGTGTAGTTCCCTGATACAAATTTTGGCTTCTGCTTGACATCTGTGGTACTGCTTGATACTTCCCCTATTTCCTGTTAACTGAGGAACCCCATAGCCGGGGTCTCCTCAACAGGCAGGCCACAGTGTTGGGAAGGCTCTGGCCAAACAGCCAAGATGCTATTTTTCTGTCTCTCAGCAATCACGTCATTGCTGTATGAAGTGGTAGAAATGCAAGCTACTCCACCTACCCTCAGCCTTCTGCTCATCAAGATTGGGAGACATTGGATAACAAAGCTAATGTGACAATCTCTTAAGAAGTCCCAATGTTGGCAATTCTTTTTAGAACACAGGATACTAAATATCTATTTGGACTCACTTTGGGGGCTAGTCACCAATTCCCAGCAATAAGAAAGTCTCCTATCAACCTGTTACAGATATACAGATTCATTAATTTGAGGCCAAGGCTACTAAGTGTAGTCTTAACTTTAGAGATTGTCTTAATGTTACATTCCCCTCTGCTGTTGCTCAGTAAGAACATCCCTGTTTAGGTACTGCATCTAATTTATCACTTTCCACCTATGAGTATCATATGTGAAACTCATTTTTAATGGCACCTTGGGAATTCCCTTTAAGAACAAGTGATGCAGAATGACTTATGTGGGTAATTTCAAAGATTACAGTCTATTACAATTTTCCTAGCCCACACATGTGGTTTAACTCCATTATGTATGTTTGAATAGCAGGTATTTTTAAAAAGATATTTATTAGATTTGTGGGCAAAAAGGATAAGGTTGAGAAGGTTCAAATCATTGGCTCCCCATTCCTGCACTCCTGGGCCCAGATCTCTCACTTATCTGACTACTAGGGAGGAAGGCAGTTGATTATGATGCAAATGGCACCTCCTGTATCATGGCTTGCTCTTTCCATTGAGTTTTTGTAAGGTGGAACAGACAATAAGTTCGGATGCCAGGTTATCAAATTAACAGCAGAAATGTAACATCAGCTTGGCATCTCAGGAAATAAGACATACGTGTTTTATAGTGCTCATCCCAGAACTTTGTTGGTTTTGGATAGAGCCAGTTTTTCATTGCTCCCTCAGCCCAGGAAAACAGGTTGTTTTATCTTCTTTATCCCAAGATTCATGTGGAGGAAAGGAGATCTGACATTATATTATTTGGGAAGTTAAATTTAATGGTTCAGAACTTTTAAAATCTGGCCTTCATTCCTTCCCTTTAATTTTCAAACAAGGGAGTAAATACCCATGAGGAAAAATACCTAATCCAGACTGAAATCTGCTTCAGCTTTTGTACTCTGACAAGTTTCCCTAACAAAAAAGAAAACTCTAAGTAGTCTTCTCAACAAGACACTGCCATTTCTCTGGTACTTCCCCTATTAGCTCATTATAACAACTTTTCCTTTGATGTTGCATGGTAGTCCCTCCTCAATTTAAGTCTGGTGTGAGTGAGAAAATTGGGAAATATCCCTTTATTCTTACAGGACTGATTTCATTAAAGATCTTTTTATGTATTGGCAATCCAGCCTTGCCATTCTAAGTATGACTCAGAGATAATATTGATGAAATTAGAAGGCAAGTCTAACACAGTTGTGACTCCCAGAAGCATAGGACTGCTGAGTCATATCAAGAGACTCCCGATTAGGAATTAAAATTCTTGGTTTCTACCAGTTCAGAAAGACACTCAATCTCACTGGACTTCAGCCCAAAATGAAGTTTAGTAGCTCTTTTCTATAGCTATTACTTTAGTCTGAGTCACAACCCAAAATGAATCTTATATTTTGTCATTTGTGTTTCCAGATAAAATTCATAATGCTTTAATAATAGTTAATATTTGAGTATTTACCATGTTCCAGGGATTGTATTAAATACTTCACATGCATTATCTTACTTAATCCTCCCACACTAGGTAAGTAATATTTTCTATTCAAAGAAATTAGTGTAGAGGCCAAGGGCAGGCCTCCCCAAAATGGGTTACTTTGGCATACAGATTATGCCAAGCTGAAAACAATCAAAGCCTCAAAGATTTAGGAAGAAACTTTGACACACACACCCCAGACACCCAGCTGCCTTAAAGAATTTAGATAGAGGACCTGTTCCAGGAGGAGAGCTATCACCATAGATAGCCACATTATAATATGAACTAAGTAAGGTAGATAGGTAAGAACCTAGCAAGGCCTATTTGATCAAAGTCCTCTCTATACTCTGTCCCATTGTTTCTGAATGGCCCAGCAAACATTTGTTTACCAAATATTTACTCTTTTTCATCTTTCTATAAATTGTATTCCTTCCCTTTGAAGTCACGGATCCCTACACCATTCTCCTTAGTTCAGAATGACATATATACCTCATTTTGCCTCTCTTTGGAATTACCATACCTGTACACACAAAATTAAATTTGATTTTCTCTTGTTAATTCCTCTCATGTCAATTTAATTCTTACTCCAGCTAGAAGAGTCTTGAACGTAAGATAGTTTTTTTCTCCCCCATACTAGAGGAAAATAAACATTTTTCTCAAAGCCTAAAAGTTTGTAAATGGTAGCAATGTAGATCTTTTTGGCTTTTGAGTCCACATTTTAAACAGATAACTAATATTGCTCCTAAAACTACTTTAACTGTGTCCCATATTCCTTTATCAATTAGATCACTTACTAGAGAGGGACATGGATAAAGTTGAAAACTTTAATGAAACTTTTCAGATTTACATTTCCAAAACAATCTTTTTGAATGTGTCTCTCTAATAGTCCAATAAATCTTCATTTTATGTTTGAATATTATTTCACGTATCAGAGACTCAGGTTCTCACATAGAACAAGTTATCAAACTCATGGATGATACTTGTTTAATTTATTCAGTTTGAATTCTATTTCATTCTGTTTTTTCTCAGTTTTGTTGCTTTAGTTCTGTTCCTGTTGACATTTTCTGTTTTCTGCTCTTAATGGCCTAGAACTTGATCTGTTTATCTTTGTTCCTTGTAGTTTATTCCCTTGTCAAACTATTATTAGGTATCTGTGTCAGTTAATGTTGTTAACAAGTGATTGAAAATTACTACCTGAAAATGGTACTTATCTGTTGTTAATGGGGCAATACCAAATGGAAAGAAAATCCTAATAAACTGCCAATTTATCTTTTAGAAAAATTGTGTAATCCTTTTATTAGCCAGGAACAAGTATAGATACTACTATTAATAACAAGTGGTACTATTCACTATGATCTCACCATGTGCCAAGTGACTCATGTGGAATATTCTACCAAAAGTTGCTGTTACCCTAGGGCTTCTCTTTTTCCTATGTTATGTTCCTATTTGTGACACAGCAGCAGCTTCATTGCCAAAGAAGAATCAGATAAATCAGGAGTGGTTTAAACAGACCAGAGAGAAAAAGAAGGAAGAGGAAAAAAAGATTTCTTTTTGTGAGCATATACTCAACTGGTTAAAGACAATTTTTTCCCTTTTTAGCCCTCCCCAAATATCTGGAGAAACCTGAAATCTTGGGGTCACATAGACAAAGTTTGGGCTAATTCAGATCTGCTAATGTTTAGGCATTCTTAAAGCTGCTTTCAGCTATTGCTGCCACATTTTGTAGCAGGGATTTTCTAGAATAGATTCAGATTTTAGGAGGATTTTGTGTGTCTTTTAAACAACTGCATAGGATGTATGCCTCCTTTTTTTCTTAATGCAAGTTTGTTAGAGCATGTTTATAAGTCAAATGAGAGCAGGTGCTATAAAAAAGTGGGGGCATTCAGTGGGAGGTGTGCTTGAGAAACGTGGTTAAACAAAATTAACAATCGTGTTTCTGGCAGGACATCGCAAAACTTTGGATATACTGCTATGTAAAGGGAGTCTATAGGAGATTAATGAGACTATCCGTTCCTAATATTTGACCACCAAAACCTTTTTCAGAAAGCAGCAATGGAGAAAAGTATTTCTAGGAATACTCTATGGAAAAGAAATACTATTGTAGAAATAGGCATTTGAGTAGTTTTCACTTGTTTAGGTACAAAATGTCATATTCCCTCTGCTAGCCTAAATTCTTAGTAAGTATCTTCTACATATTTCTGATAGAGTGTAATTGTGACAACCATTTTAAAAAAACCATTGACAGTACCTATAAAGAGCCATTAAAGTGTTCAGACCTTTGACCCAGTGATTCCACTTTGGAAAATATATCCCAAAGAAAGAATCTAAAATAGAGAACATGATATATGATTTCTTTTTAGTATAGCATTTTTTAATAACACATTATCGTATTAGAAACAACTTAAATGCACAAAGATAAGTAAGAAAATTTTACTATATTAAATAGAATTATAATATAGTCATTAAAATGATGATTATAAAGACTGTAAGAATATGAAAATTCTTAAGAGAAAGCAATAACAAGAAAGATGCAAAATTATTTATACAGAATGATTTTATAAACTACAAAAGAAGCAAAGGAAAATTTTCTCAAGGAAAATGCAAAAAATACTTATGGGCTTTTTTTTTGAGCTGGTAGGTTTATGCATGATTTTCTTCTATATTCTAATTCTTTAAAACAATGTGGTTAGTTTGTATTTATAATAGTACTTCAAAGATATTTTTGCTCAGTAAGGGAAAAATTGAGGCAATTACCCTCTTTTTGTATTCAAACTTTGACTTCGGAATGAGCAAGATTTGTTCAATTTCTAATGATAAGCAAAGTTTGTCCTTTTCACCCAGTACAGGCAGCCTACCTGTGAGGTGTTAGGGAGTTCTTCCAGCCAGCCAAGGATACTTCTGCTCAGGCCTTCACTGATAAATGGGGAGGTTTTAGTATAAAGTTTCAAACATTTGTGCAGACTAAATACATGGACCTCAGCATTCTCCTTCTTGTGCTCTCCATGAGTGATCAGATAATAAAATGCAAAATGAAGAGAAGCTGATGCAAACATTTCTGTTATTTAATTTACATGAGCTTTTTTTTTAATCCCCCAAATGAGCTCTTTAGTGTCTAAAGGTATTTCATACAGAATTTTTAACATCATTATTATTGAAATGAAAGGAGGGAAAATCAATGATAAACATCCTGTAGAAGGAACACATTTGATTTCAATTAGCACCAAATTGTTAGTAATTAAATTCATTGTGAAGCTTTCTGCAACTTACTTAAACTCTTCACACTCTTGACTGCTGAACAAGGGCTTCTGAGTTTCTGATACTTTTTGACAATTTTTTCCCATAGTATATGACTTGTCATTTAAAGATGCACCAGAAACAAAATTTTCAAAATATGTCCGCATTCAATTTGACATCAGAAAGTTGTCTATTAGTTTGAGTTTTGAAACAGAAGAACAGGATTGAATCATTTTGTAGTAAAACAAAGCTCTTCTGGCTTGTGATTTGGGGAATATGTGCTTACATAGATACTTCTCTTTCTTCAAGTGAAAATTGAGGTGACTTAGTAATGTACTTTGGATATACATTTTTACTCTGCTCATATAAAACTCTCTTCAGCAATTTTTCAGTGACCTTGAATGTACTTTATAACTGAAGTCTACTTGGGGAGTGTTTTAAGGGTCAAATATTTACCTCTAGAGAAATCAGGTAAATGATACTCAGCTATAGTATAGAATATGCTCAAGTGCAAATAACTAAGAGAAACTTAAACAATCAATTAGTGGTTTGTCTTCCATTACAAGTGATCTAGGGGAAGGCGTGCAGGACTGGTAGTGGCTCAATAATGCCTTCAAGCACCCAGGTTCTTAACATTCCCACTTCTGCATCTGCAGAATGTTCGCTCTCATTTCATATTTTTCATCCATAGTTTTAGGATGGCTTTTGCACCTCCAGGCATCTCATCTACATTCCGATCTAAAAGATGACTCAGAAAGTAGGATGGTCAGTGCCCATATTAGCTGCCACTCAGTCATATGGCCACCACCAGCTGCATGAAAGCTTCCAGGTCTCTACAGAAGACAAAAAAAAAAACAAAAAAAAACAAGGCAGGGGTTAGGGATGGGTGTCGAGTGTTCTTGTCTCCAGTAACCGTCACATACCTCTATAAAATACTACTTAAACCACAAAATCATCACAAATATTTTTCCCAAGCCAAATTAGATGTCTCAGAGGTTAAATACTCAAAGTTATAAACTTTTGCTCTCACCCCCTCGAGTATGTTGCCCAGTTCTTACCAGAACTGTTGCTAGGTGAGGAGGGATCCAGAACAAAGTAAGAGCTGCATGTGCAAGCAGGGAACACTCATAGTTGGTAAATCAAAACTGTAGGATTAAGAAATATTAAAACCAATCCTTATAGAAGTATTCAAGTCATGGGGTAGCCATAGGGTTCAAGTATTCAAGTCATGGGGTTCATTTAAAATATAAATGAGAAGTTCTTTATTGTTCCAGTAGAATACAGTAAGTAATGAGCTTAACGTTGGTTGCTGAGTTCTCAAGAAGAAGGAAACTATGTTGAGTATTTTTTTTCTAATAAGGAGATGGCAGAAATACTTACTTTCTGTGTGTACATAGTTGAAAATGTAACATTATGTAAAGAAGCAAACTCAATCTAAAATCCTTTACTAAGTAAGAAAGAGCTTCTAAGACTTTTAGATTTTGTGAATCCCCAGTTCTTTTAGTTTTTAATGAGGAAATTAACATAGTGGAGGTGTTGGGGGGGGAATCCACCTATGATTACTATCATTTCATACAGAAGATCATTTTAGTGCCCCAAAAAGGAATGACACAATCTTTGAGTTAATATTTTTTAAGCTGAGGAAGAGCTAAACTTTATGGAAAAAAATCATACTTTTTTCACTTAAAAAAAATCTGGTGTAAATAAGCACAAAAACTTGGTCATAGATTATCACAATTCCAGAGGTGGATGTTTAGGGACCACTGGCCTATTGTGAAGGATTTTGAATATCTAGGATTTACTTGTTTTTCTCATCTTCTACAAGCATATATGCAATTCATACCTGTTTGGTGGCTGTTGTGTGTTACTAGCCCACTGTCAAGTCACATGCATGGTGTAAAGTGTTGTGTGTGGCAAATTACTTCCTTTCCAATTGTCTGAAATAGTTGCCTTGCTTTTAGGATAAGTCTGAAATGGCAAACACTATACATGTGCCATCACTGACCTGTCTTATGCCAATGGCAAACTTATTATTCAGGGTAATTTTTACTTCTGAGGCCAAAAATGGTATCAGATCTTGTCTTACCACAATGGTTAGGAAACCACATTCAATTCATTGGAGTTGACACATAAAAATCCCTTTGTCCTTCTTGAGTTAGGCATTATCCCCAGAAGGCTTTGTTAAAATGTGCTTGCTGTGTGAAAGGGGAGACTTATTGACACATCAGTTCAGATTAACCAGCTGTTACATGGCAGAGAGAAGAGTACCAAGGGAATAAAAACAGAAATCAATTATGTTCTAAAGGCAGTGTGAGGAAAGGGCTGGAATGGAAGAGAGACTACCAAGGAGCAACATGAAACCAACCTCAGAGAGAAGGTGAGGGCACTATCACATTGGATCCATTTGAGCTCATACAGTTCCCTTCCTCATATGGGAATGAGCACATTTGCAATGGCTTTGCATGTGCTTGTCATATTCCATCTGGTTTTCCACCAAATATGCTGCACAAACTATATACTCTGGCAAATCTGCTATTGACCCCAGAACATTGATTCCTTTGTATCTCTGGGCTTTGATGTGGCTGTTTGTAAGCCTACATGCTTAAGTATTCCAGGTAATTGCATTTAAGTAAAACTAATATAAGAATATTGTGGAAATTTAGAAATACTAGCCACCTCACAAACATTCCCTCCCCCAAGAGTTCGTTACAGAAATACTTTTTTGTTTTATCCTACCTCTCAAATAAGATATGAGATTTATTTACTGAAGAAGTAGAAGAAATATGTTGTAAAGCAGCCTTTCCTATACTTCTATAAGGGATATTCTTAGGATTAGAACAAACCACAGGGTTAAATAGAACAACTTGAAAGTGTTTAAATAGGACAGAGACTAAAATATATGTTTATTGAATGATAATTTTGCTTTTAAAAATCAATTTCATTTAAAATAAAAAGTAGCATAAAGACATTAGGGATATGAAAAATAATCACCTATAATGGTAACATACTAATATAAATGCTTTGGCATTTTGGTGCATTTCCTTCTAGCCTCTTTTTTTTTTTTTTGGTCCTATGCATTGCTAAATTGTGTCTGTATGTCACTCATCCATCAAATATTTATTGCCTGAATTCTACATGCCAGGTACTCTATGCTAGCCAATTATGGGAATAGATATTGTTTTCATTTAATGTGATTATATTATATTTATATACTTGCTTGTATGTGGCTTCATAGTTTTTGAAACCTCATTCAACATAAATGTACTCAAATTTATACAATATTATTGGTTATTTATGTTATCATTATGTATTGCTTAAGGTGTTTGATTCATACTGACATATTCCTTTCCAAAAGTTTAGCTAGCCATATGCACTTCTACCAGCAATATCTGAAAAAGCAAACATGCTTCCAGTGTACCTTATCTTATATTAAATTGCCGTCTTTTATAGGTTAAAACAGTCTGTATCATTACTATATTAATTTGCTTTGATTGGTTTCTGGTGAGGATGGAGTTTCTAAAATGTTTGTTAAAATTTGGAATTGCCCACTTTTGTGAAATGCCTCTATAGAATTTCTTTATTTACTTAGTGATTTTTCTTAATCATTGTGTTTTCTTTAGTGAGGATGGTAATCTGTTATTTTGATGCATTTTTAAATATTACATTTTCTTCTTTCATTTGATCGATGTTTTTATAACATGCAAAAGTTTAAAAAATTTTGTCAGCACAAATTCATTATCATCTTTGTGATTTTTCTAACTTCTGATTGTAAAAACTCCCCCTCTTCAGAGATTTAATGAATATCCAATTTCAGCTTTTCACTAGCTTGTTTTAAAAAAATATTTAACTCTAATCCACTTGGATCGTTTTGGTAAATTGTGTGAGGTGAGGCTCTAAATGGATTTTCCCCAAGATTTCTATCGTTTATTCAAACACAAATTATTGAATAATTTACCATTCCCTTGTGATTCGTTATGCTTTCTCTATGATTCAAATTTTACAGAGAATACAACTATCTCTGGTCTAAAGCATTGCTTTAAATTTAAATTTTAAAAGTTAAGACACTTTTTAAAAAATGCAAAATATTGTGATACTCATTTCTAATGCAGGGTACACATGCCAGATACTTTGATATAACTCTCTGAGGACAGAACACTGAAATCATTATGAGAGTATCAAGTGCAGAGTATACTTGCGTTATTTCTTTTGAAGACAGAACTTTTAAACCAGCATACAAATGACAGGTTAGCCTCAATTGTGTCTGACTGTTTTCAGCAACATTAAGGAATGATATTATAAGCATGAATATGCACCAATATTTAGCTAGAAGAATGTTGAGAGTATTACTGATAATGTTGAAACATAGAAATAAACCAAACTCCATTAATAAGAAACTCTTTATATAAATCATGATAGAGTTCTTAAAACATTATGGAATGGTGATAACCTGGAAAATATTCATGGAATATTATTAAGTTAATAGAACTCAGTATTTTTAAAAGAGAATGTACAGTGTGATCTCACATTGGTAAAACGATGTGCATATAGTGTTATACAAACATATTATTTTCTTTGTCTATAAAGGAGAGGGAAAAATATTTGCAAGACATTTGACATGACATTAATGAAGATTACCTGAGTATCTCCATGTGGATATATGACATATATACATCAACACTAGGATTGAGCAGCTATCTGCACTGTTTTTTTCTTTGACTCACTCTGATTTTTTTTTTGCTATAAATAGGCAATTGGTATGAGCTGAAATTATTTTGAGGAGGTTGGTGTAACAGCATAAACACAGCATATTTCACTTTGTTAGGATACTATGTTTTTGTTCAGATAGGAAAACAGAACTCTGGCATTAAAAGTTACTGTCTTGTTTTCCTTTTGGCTGTGCATTTAACAAAGTCTAGTGATAAAATTTCAGGAAGTATCCTCTCAAACATACCCCAAACATCATGCCATTAATTTCTAAATTCTGCAGATGTAAAGGAAGAGGTTCATCTTAATAAAGAAAATCCCAGGGTAAATGTCTATCTTTAGCTATCTATGCAAAATTCGTTTTTTGCCACTTTTGCCTTGTTCTTACATCTGAGAAGTTATGTGAGAGATTAGTGGTGACAAGACCAAGCCACTCAGTTAATTCATTTGGCATCCTTTGAAAATTCTACCCTCATAAAAACTGTACTGAGTATGGTTTTGCTATTTTGGTCATTAATTGGTTGGCTGACCATAAGGGACATGAATAGTATTCTATTATGTCAGATAAAATTCTGTGTCCAGCTCTTAGAGCAAAATATTTTAAAAGAGCAGATTAATGGTGCAAAAAAAGCCTAATTAGGCTCTGGAGTTCTCTATAAGCACAACATTTTCCTATGTAAAGAACCCTAGTGAGTGTGAGGAAGAGAATGCATATTTTATTTGGGCCATGTAAGAAATCTTCTTGCTCGGAAGGCTAGCTTTACCTACTGACTAATACAAGGCATGACTAAAAAGTAATCAAGGAAATCCCACAGGCCACATGTGAAAATCAGTTTCATCACTTTATAGTCACATCTCATTTTTCCTTTATTTCATGCTGTGCCAATCTGAGAGGGTCATTGGAACTGGGGACAATAATTGAAGCTTTGAATTCAGTACCAGATAGTGATATTAATATTCTCTTTTGTTAACATTGTAGGTACAGGTGATGGTGGCTGTGGTTGGGGAAGCTTACTTTTGTGTGAAGTGTATGGGAGACTGGTATGAAAGGAAAGTGGTTATGGTGAAGATGGGATAAGAAAACCAATAAAATTCATACTACTTCATTTTAAGTGTTGGATATATGCAAAATGATATTTAAAATTATTTTGTAACTTGTATGGCACAGGGCATCCACAAATTCAAAGCAGATATCAGAGCTGCCAGGGTCCTCAAGGCCCCCTGCTGCTAGGATTTAATAATTTATTATCTGGACTGGGAGAAGTCCACAAGTTCCAGGGGAGGCCAAGGGAGCAATCTAGTGGGTGGAGCCACTCAGGGACCTTAGGATAGAGACTATTTTCCAACCAGTATGGAAATACATACAGCAATATTTTAATCACCAGTGTGCATATCAGCAACTAAAGTTCTTTCAAGGCATTTATTTGGGGAGTTTGTGTCCAGAATTTCAGATTCTGAAAGAGCTTAGAATTCAAACATTTTCAATTCAAAGAGATTTCTTCCAGGCATGACTTGGCATCCCTTCCCTTTGGGTTCAAGGGTTCTGTTGTTTTGGCTGACCTTGGTTGGTCACATTTCCCAGCTCAGGCCCTAAGAGGGGCAATTATCATTGGCCTGGTGAAACCATCAGCAAGATCATTTCCTGTGTGGCTTCTGATAGAAACAACTGTCAAGGTGCTGACCCTGAGCTGGAACTGGAGATCTCCTCCCATGAACCCCTCCTCTAAGGCTGATCACCTGTGCCTACAGCCACCATCAGTGCTTCTCGGACTCACTGAGCAACTCTGACAGCCACAGTGAGCCCCGATATCTGCGCCTGACTTGGAGGAAACAGGACTCAACACAAGCAGCTTTTAAATTATCTATTAAAGGTGTCAAAATACAAACTTGTTCAATAAACAAAAACCCCGCTTGCCCTGGGAAGACACTTTTGTCATTCCTTAAACTCGTTAATGGTTGGACTTTACATTTGTATTTTAACGTGTCTCCCCTCATCCAGTATTTGGATTGCTGACTTTTTGTCACTTTTGGGAGCAGAGAAAGTCTGTTTTTGAGTGCCATTTGTTTTCCACAGACCTATGTCAGACTCAACCTTAAATAACTTGCTCTAGTTTTCTCTTTGAGAAGTTTAAGTCACCCAAAACTCATTTTTTTAAAGATTTATTTATTTATGTGAGAGAGAGAGAGTGAGCACAGGGGGAGGGGTAAAGAGAGAGGGAGAGAGAGAATCCTCAAGCAGACTCCCCACTGAGCACATCTCTGAAACTCATTTTAATGACTTTTGTGTTAATAAAGGTTTTATTTTTAACCAAATTGAAAATATCTTTTATTTTTAAATCTTTATTCAGCACCCTCCCTTACATAAAGTTCCTATAAGTTTGTCAGGAGAAAGAAGTAGAATTGATCCCTAGGTGAGATCATTTATGAACTGATGATTTCACAGAAAGAAAAAGGAAGGCAACACAAATGCAAAAGCAGAGATAGTTATAAGTTCTGCTGAACTTAGTGTAGGAATGTGCAAACTTCCATGAGAAAAATTATGGCAGAAATGTTTCTGATTCAATGGATAGCGTCTCTTTTTAATTCACATTTTGGTCCTCCTACAGCTTACCTTCCTGAGGCTTAAAACTTCAGAAATAAGCAAAGAATAGGAATCATTTTCCAAAACCTTTCATAAATGTGACATTGATTCATTGATATACAGCCCATTAGCCTAGAATTTCATCTCTTCATCTATCATTTCAATTATCTCCTGATTTCCCCAGGGCATTTGATAAATGGGAGACCATTTACATTTGGTTCATTAATGACCTTGGTAAATTTTGAAAATGTATCCCCTTACTATATGCATTATATGTTTCAAAGCTACCTACTAGTTCTTTGTGTGTGCTAAAGGATAGAATGACATACATGCATCTTTATCATTTGGATATAATTTAAAAATAAAATCCTGAAAATGTGGGGTTTTATGTTGTTACATCCATAATAATAAGTAATTGTGTATGGATTAAAAGATACCTATAGCAAAAGAAGCAGAAGGGCATTGTTCAAAATAAATATGGCCCTTTGGGGTTTTTTCCTTTTTAGAGTTTATTCTCCAAAGTGTTCTTCATCAGATATGGTTATAGAACAAGGTTTTTGTCTGTTTCAGTGATGATATTATTTTGTTATTGTCATTTTCTTATCATGCTGAGTTGAAAAAGAATTTTTTTTCTAAAATCATTTGTTGGCCTATCCCAAAATGTACAACAACCAAAGGCAACACACTATACATATATCCCTGTTATATATGGGAGATACCTATCTACATTAATATCTATGTATTTATTTCCCTGTTTGTACTTTATTTGTAGCTGCTTCTTTTTGGGGGGAGGGGAGGTGGGATGGTGGGGGAACACACCGTTGGACCCTATTCTCCATTACTCTCGCATCCTCAGATGAAGCAGAGATGCTTCAAACATAGCTACCACCTGGTTCTCTGGAGTTTCATTTGGTCATCAAGATATTTTAATTGGAAGGACTTCTAAAAGAAATAAAAGTGTGCCAGGAAGGAGCTGCTGGTTATCTCTAGTTCCTTTGAAGATTTAGGGAACTAGATTATGATCTATTGTTTACAAAATTTAAATTACTTATATACAGCTTCACCAGCCACAGAATCTTCTCTCTCCACGAAGGGATCTGGCTTTCAATTCTTCATGTTAATTGAAACACATCAATTATCTCCATTGAAAAGAAATTTATACTCTTTTAATTAACTGATATCAAATATGAAGAATCATTCCTCCCTTTCTCATCTCATACTAATTTCCTGGTTAGTTTGGTGATATTGTTTAACACATCTTTGATCAAATAAACTTCTGTACAATTAGGATAAATGTATTCTTGTTAAAGTTTCTTCAAAATTATTAGATAAATAAGAGATTTGGATTGAGAATTTTAGATGACTGGTAATTAAACCAAATTTCTGAGAAATGGAAGGTTTTGACATTTTTCTTTGAATATAACATTGAGTGTATCTCAAAAACGATCACATAATTTAAAAAAAAAATCAATTAATCCACCATTTTACATCTTTGTGAAAATTAAGATCTTTGAGGTAACACTGGGGTATGATATTTATGATTAGAAAGAAGTTAGTTCCATTATGGCATTATCAAACTCCTGAGGGTGAGAGTTGGATGTCCTGTAAGAACTCCTTGGGGTTCAGCTCAGACTCCCAGCCATTCAGAGTTACAGCCTACTCTGTTTTGACAGATGGCTCCTTTATGTGCAGGGCTTCTAAGTGGACATGTTGCAGATGTGGAATGTACTTGGAAAGGTCAAAAATTCATTGCTTTATAGCCCTCGATGGTTAAGGTTTTAGAGGGCAAGGATAGATTTTATTTATCTATATATCTTCTGGCACCTAGCGCAGTACTTAGCACATATAAGGAATTTAGTAATTTTTGACGAATGAGTGAGTGAAAGAATTAATGAGTTAATGAATGAACACTTTGTTTTACTTAGAGGTTACCAGAGCTATTTATAAGTCACATGGCAAATACCCAGCATGCAGATAGTAAAGAGAAGGAGACTCTGTCAGGGAACCATGGAAGTTAAAGGCCAGAGTTTTCCTCTGGAAAATGCAAAATGTCATCTTCGTGCAGGTGACTCATATCTCCTTCTCTAGTCTCTATTTTTGGGCAGGGATCACCAGAGCACCAGCCAAATGGCTAAAATGAGAATTGGGTTCTTCCTTGTTAAGTCTAGAATGGAGAAAGCAATTCCACATCAGCTAAAATCTGTGTTCAGTTGTCCTGCCTAGCAGAAGAGAAAAGCTGAGGTCCAGATAGCAGAAAGAAAAATAAATAAATACCAGAGATCAAAGGGTGAAAAAAAGAGAAGCCAAGTCGAGAACAACAGAACTTTTAAGCTTGTTAGACACAAGGGATCACAGTAAAGTAGGTTATTGACAAGCACAGAGGAGGGAAGGGATGGGGTCCTTAGCAGTTGCCTCCAATTCCAGCCTGTGGTTATGTCTCAATTCAATGAGTTCACTGATGAGGTATGTGGAAAAACCAAGCAGAACTGACAAATTTATTCAAACCTGGTCCTTTATGGATGTGTAGCCTCACATTTCTGATTGTATGCTGGACTTTCTCCCCAGAGTGTTTCTTTGGCACTGCATATTTAACATATCTAAAATGAAAAATCGCTCCTCCTGTATTTATCGTCAGAAAAAAAATAGCTCAAGACTTGGAAATGGGCAAAAGAGATTACAGGGTATCTTTCCTCTCAGTGGAGTGCTGGGCATTGTCTAAGGGGACTCTCTGGGGATTAAATAATTCTATAGGAGTATGTACCTTTGATTGACTTTTCTGTTGACCAGGTTATTTTACAACTCAGAAGACAGACACAGAAGTTAATTTGTAAAGGACTGATAGTCCTGTAAATGATCCTCTACACAGCAGTATGAAGGAATTTTTGTTCCAGAGACACATATTTGATTATTGCACTATGGAAAAGATGAGACAAATAATTTTATTGCCCTTTATAATATTAACCAATTTTACATCTATTAGCAAATTAATTTCAGCACTCTTGATTGCTCTTGTTAGGAGTGTGTGTGTGTTACTGGTTTTTTTTTTTTCATTAAATAATATGTTGAATAAAATCTTAAACATATTCACTCTATATTTACAGAAAAGTCATGTTTTTAACTTTAGAAAAATTATACTATTATCTTTGTTATTAATATCTCTACTGTGCTAAACACTTGGTACCATCGAACTTTATTCCCTGGCTCTCCACTATATAATCAGTTGCTAAGTTAAATACACTTTACTTCAATTCCCATTTTCTTTATCAATGAGCCAGTTCAGATCCCAGTTATTTTGTACTTAGGCTGATCCAATGACCCAATACCCCCAAACTTATCTTTCAAATTTGTCTTCCCTACCATCACAATCCAAATACAAAAGCCAAATCTTTTCATCTAAACTCAGGTCTTCAGGACATTTTCAGCTCACAAACCTTGTTTGACTTCCTATTGGCTAACAAATCAAATTCCCAAGCTTCAGCTCCTTAAAAATAGAGATCCAAGGGATCCCCTTAGCTCTATATTCCCTGACACTTATATTAGTTTGCTGTAACAAAGTAAAAAGACTGGGTGGCTTAAATAGCAGAAATTCAATTTCTCACAGTTCTGGAGGCTAGCAGTCCAAGATCAAGCTGTTGACAAGGTTGGTTTCTTCTGAGGGCTTCTTTTCTTGGCTCATAGATGGTTATCTTATCCCTATGTCTTCATGTGGTCTTTCTTCTTGTGTCTGTGTCCTGGTCTCTTCTTATAAAGACATCAATCATATTGGAGTAGGACTCACCCCTATGACCTCATTTACCTTAATTACCTCTGCAAAGGTCCTACCTCTAAGTACAGGTTTGAGGTATTGGGGGTTAAAATTTCAACATATGAATTTAGGGAGAACACAATTCAGCCTATAACACTTCTATAGGAGGGAAGAAGATAAATGTTTGTTGAATGCTTACCACGAGTCATGCACTGTGTTTTATGCTTTCATGTACGTTAAAAAATAGTTGACTTGTTTTCCTGAACATAATCCAACCCAATTTCTACTTGTAATATATCACCTCTGTGGCACTTCATTTTCCTGTACTTTCACATTCTACCTGGTTTTGTGATCATTTGTACTTGTGTTTTTAATAATAGATTATTAATTCCTTAAAGATAAGATGATTATTGACTCTTTTAGGACCCACTTGAGGTGTGTGGCCTGTTGTCTAGAATATAGATATTTGCTAAATTAAAAATTCAAAGGAAGGAAAAGAAAGTTTGTAAAATGAAAAAGGCAAGGTGACCAAGTTTTGTTTTGTTTTGTTTTTGTGGGGCTGGGGGGTGGGTTGGGGGAGGATGAGTCAAGAAAAGGAAGCATAAGAAAGGTGTTAGATAAGAGGTACAATTATAAAGATTTTAAGTTCAAGTCCAATAATATAGCACTTGTGGAACCTGGAAGTTCTATTACTTTATCTTTTAATTGATGATGTTATCAGTAAATCATATTCCATTTAAATAGTTTCATACCTTTGGGCAATGGAAAACATAATTTTTGAATCAAAATAATTTTAAGATTGATCCTCATTCCCAGTATATCACATTGTTTTGAAGATCTGATTTCAGCTAATTTGTCTCCCACAATCTGCTGGGGTGTGGTTTAAATGGACAATTTACTGTGTTGCAGCAAATATATTCCATAATTCAGCCAATCTGGTCTGGTTTGTGAAGCATGAAAAGATCTGAAAGTCTCAGCTAATGTGCATTACATGTGTCACATTCCCCAAACTAGGCCTAAGACTTGTGAGGGTGTGATCCATAACTTCATCTACTGCCACCAGACTGTGATATTTATTGCTGTGAAAATTCCCATGACAAATTTGTTTCTGTGGCACATTTACCATTATAAATTGACATGGAGCCATAGATGTGATGGCTTCAGACATAGAAACCCCAGTACTTCATTATTTTTTTCAAGTCTTAGATTTAGGTTGGTTGTGAAATTTTTAGAAGTTCCTATTTCTTTGGGTTATTTTTAAAAAAATTCAACAAACATTCTTTTAATAGAGTGTATTATTATTCAAACCTTTTCTGAAGAAAAGTTTCATCTGATTTCTAAATTTAACAGTATGCTCTTATCTCAAAATTTTAGTCACCATCCACTTAACATGTATTTTTCTCATTATTAAAATATTCCAGATGTTTCCTCTCAAAAGAAATCAGGATTAAATATAATAGTTTGTACAAAGACTGTTTGGGAGGGGAGTATAAATATGATTTCTCACTAAAGTAAGATGTTCTAAATTGAGAATTGTGAAGTTAGATATGTGGCTTCAGTATATGTAGGGCTCTGTGCTATGTCTGAGGGACACAGGGATGAATAGCCATTGTGCTGGCTTTCAGGAAGCTTACAGTTACCTGAGGAAAGACACAAATTATCATATATAAGTTAACCACTAGTTCTCAACTGGGGGTGATTTTACCCCCCTCCTCCAACCCCCTCCACAGTACACCTTGCCAGTTGAGATAGGAATCTGCATCAGGAAATTAGATATGTACATATAAATCTTTAGTAGAGCACTGGGCTGGAAATATGGATGTGACAGTCATAACACAATAGGTATTTAAATCAAAAGACCAGTAAGATTATACAGTGTGGATGATGAAGGCATCGGGTGAGGGACACCTGCCTTTAAAAGGAGACAGAGAAAGAGGAATCACAAAGGCAACTAAGAGAAACAATAATATGATAATATCAGCAAACATTTTTAGAGCCCATACTATGTGCAAAAAGCTGTGCTAAGTACTTACATTAATTCTCATCACTCTCAGCTTTATTGTATAATGATCAAAGAAGGGATCAAAGGTATCAAATGCAACAGAAACCTTCAGTACAGTGAAAGCTAAGGTGTTTATAGATTTGGCAATTAAGAGGTCATTGGCGACCTTAGTGAGAAGAATATCTACAGAGTAACGGAGATAGAAGTTAGAGTCCAGTGGGTAGGAAGGAAAAGCCTGGTGTGGAAGTGGCGATAAAGAAGTATGCATTAAAATGAAAGGAAAGGAAGTGAGTGTTTTAGTGGGAACAGACACTTTAAAGGGAGGACATTGTTGTTGTTGCTGTTGTTTTTTAAGATTTTATTTGAGAAAGAGAGAGCACAAGCAGGGGGAGGGGCAGAGGGAGATAGAGAGGGACAAGCAGACTCCCACTGAGGGAGCCTGACACAGGGCTCAGGGCTCAATACCAGGACCCTGATTTTATGACCTGAGCCAAAGGCAGTTGCTTAACCAACTGAGCCACCCAGGCACTGTCACAGGGAGGGCATTGTTTTAGGACGGAAGAGGTGGAAGAAAGTAAGAGTATAGACATTGTTTTAGACTTTGAGGAGAGAAATGAAGATTTCTGACAAACATCAAGAGGACTGGGAAGTTTGACAAGATAAGACAGGGGAAGAGACTTGAGAGGCAGTGCCTGGGACATGGCTGAGATAGGGTACCACTTTCTCCAATCCATCAGTCCACCGGAGCCCCTTTTTGGAATTTCTTCCCTCTTACCCAATTTGGATTTCTCTGAAATACTCTTTCAGGAGGACCTTTGAGTGTCTCATTATCCTCACTTATCAGGACACCATTCTATGAAACTGAATGACATGAATCCTCTACTACCTTCTGCCTTCTCTGTTCCTGCAATCGAGGGAGTTCAGTGCCTAAGGGAAAAATGCACACTGTTGGACTACAGCCTACTTCTGAGAGATGAGGACTCCCCAAATGAGTGTTACATAATTTGCTTATTCTTTGTGATCATTTTACCACAGCATATTAATGTATATTGACTGTTTCTTTCCATTAATACAATGCTAATATGGGATAATTTTTTCTTCACCCATTATTTTTCTACCTCTGCATCTTAGTCTGAGCAAAAGTATGTTTTCTATATTATTTCTAGTCTGAATCATTTATTTAACCAGAATATATTGAATATCTGCAATATACTAAGTCCTAGTTTGTAGGACACATACAACATGGTTCTGGTCCTTGAAGAGCTCACAGTTGGTAGAAAAAGCAGATAGATAAATAAACATTTAAAATGGAAAAGAATAAGTGCTTTAATAGATGTAATATATAAAGTGATAATTCAAGCCAATGCAGTAACTACACCTCCCTCCTCCATAAAATAAGTCTTCTACTCAAATACTGAATTACTTTTATTTTTTCAAATGGGCTGTCAAATATGGAAACACCCCCTTTCTTTGCTTGATGGATTTTCCCTCTCTTTCTTTTTCTCTTTTCTCTCTTTGGTTTTTACCCTGCCAATTCTCTGCATGGGCTCCTTTTATATTTTGAAATCTCAGTTAAGGGACTTTCTCACTGATTATAATGACATAGGTCTGTTTTCACAGCTGTAATCTTGAAGTTTCTTAATAATGCCGTATTTTAAACATTATTCTGAAATGCTAGAAGGTTTGAAGGTGCTCAAAAAATAAACAGTCGGCTCATATAAAAGGGAACAGTTGTAATATAAAACTTTCAACAATTTGTATCAGATCATTGGCACTTCATTGAAAATCTCAAGCTCTTGAAACAACACAATCTTCCCCCAAGGGGAACTAATTCACTAGACATGCGTATGCATTAGAACCAGATGAAGGTGATGCAGTGAAATTGGAAAGACAATTTCTGAGCTTATTAGAAGCTGGAGACCAAGCATTTGTATTTCTACTGGATTCTTTGGCCTTGGCAAGACTCTTTTTTCCCAGCAGAGCAGATTTTGGGAATTTGTATTTATGTTCATGATCACCTTTGACATCTGAGACTCTGAGGACTTGACATCACATACTATTATTATTATAAGCTGTTAAGCTCAAATTGCTACTTTGGTGTTAACAAGAATGGTGCCACATGGTGAGCATATGCTGTTTGTGAAAGTAAATGGTGCTTTAAGAATGTTTTATTCTCAAAAGGAAGCCTACTAGCAGATAGCTTGTATTCAAACTCTGTATGTTCTCATTTGACCATCATAAACAATGTTTGAAGAGTCAAGGTTGTTACTCGAGAATAAATCAGGGAGCTCTTGAACATGTGGGTGGATATATTCACTGTAAAGCATGATAGACATTTTCCTCTATGTTTATCCTTTTAAAAATGTATGTATTCCACTTCAGGGCTCCATAGATCTATCAGATGGTATCTTAATAGTTTCCTCAGCACAAAAGTGATTTATTTCTTTCAATGGAAGATTTACTTAAATCTACTATTTAGAAATTCAGCATTATTATAACTGAATGTAGAATTCCTTTACCTTGGACAGACTAAAAAAAAACTCCCAAGACTAATTAGGCAATTTAAATGGTGAATAATGCTATTTCCCTATGCATTTGCTTTGTCAGTTAAACTGATGAAGATTTAATCTTCTTTTTCACAGTTTCTTTTGTCTGCAAAACTAAAGATCCACTTTTATAAAAGATTTTCCTTTGTTTTGTTTTAGAAAGAAATTTGACACCTGAATAGTAGTGGTAATGAAATTCTCTGTGGATTAAGCTTCAAGAAAGAAATATTAACATGAAACTAATGAAGTATTAACAAATAAATTGAGTTCATAATGGTAACCATTTCCCTACGTTATATGTGATAATCATAGACTTATGTATGAGTAGTTTAGAGCTTTGCATCTGATCATTGATAGCCATCAAAGCATTCCTAAAAATAAGGCAACTGGGGAAAACCATAATAAATAATTTCATCAGAATAAGATTATGAACCCCTCAGCTATTACAAGCCTTTTCCCCCCCTTCAAACAATTTATTTTCTTTTAGAAGGACAGAAGTTCTAATGTGTTATAACCTGAAATTTGAGATTACATATGAATACAGCTGAAATCAAATAAGGGATATTACTTCCCTTCTTATATCCTATATATGCTCATTCTTCCTGGGTAACAGCTGCAGGATACAAATTGCCAAGTTAATCTTCCATAAAGTTGGCTCTCAACAAATTAACTTCTGTGTACAAACTGATGGAGGACCATAAGAGACAAGCAAAGGGAGTTTAGATCTGATGCATTAATGGGGAGGGGGCGCTATTGACAGTATCAGAGCAAAAGAATAATAATATGCAAAATTTTAAGGATGATTAGTCTGGAAACCAACAATAAAATGGGCACTACAGATTGTAAAGATGGAGAAAAAGAGATGGTATTTGTATCACGTGGAGAACATGGCACCCACTGAGAAACTTCCTATTTTACCTGATATGACTCAAGGCAAATTACAGTGGAGAAAAGCCACTGGATTTAAATAAAGAGGCTTGTTGACTTTAAGAATGTATTTTTTGGAAAATTATGGGAACAGCTGTCAGCTTAAAGAGAATTTGAAGAAATTTCTGGAGATGTAAAGAGAGGTAATGGGTATAGTGAATGAGGACTGAGGCAGGGAATGGAGAAAAATGAAAATGTAGCCAGAGGAAGAAGCAGTGTTTTTTCTAATTTTTTGAAAGCCTGTGAGGAATTCACTGCCATACAAGAGTAATACACAAAGAACATGAGTGTGTTAGCAGTGAAATTGGTGACTTTAGGGAGAAGTTGAAATTGCTGAGAATAGAGATCCTAAAATCTCAATTTGTGGTTAATTCATCAACCAAGTAGCCCCCAAGACTGGGGAATTCACTATTAAGTGTGTTGGCATATCTTATATTTGGCAATTCAGCAAATAATTTCATTTCCTGATGATAAATCTGTGAATGAGTCTACTTTCTCCCAAGTGACAGGTGTTTTACAAGTGTGTTAAGAGAGGTGAACCAGAAAAAAAAAAAAAGAGAGAGAGAGAGGTGAACCAGGAGATCCTTTGATTTCCCTTTCTAAAGGCAGAAAGAAACTGGAAGAAAAACATGAAGGGAAAATAGAAAGTTCATTAATATTTTCATGAGTCAAGTTTTATGGCCATAGTTGTCCACAGCAGGAGGGGAGTTCATAGTATTAATGGCTGTTGGGAATTGGGGTGAAGGGAGAAGAGAGGAGATTGAAGGGAAGGATACAGGTATTCTCTTTGCATACACAAAAGTGAACTAATTTGCTTACATATCAGTAGCTGATTTTTCATACCAAGAGTTTCTCTGCAATTAAAATATTTAGATGCCTAGTTTCAAAGAAATATAGGTTGACCAGTAGTTTAAAGAATAATAAGTTGTTGGATGATTATCTCATTCTACCTCCATCCCTTTACCTAAACAGAAATCTTAGACCACTAGCAGTAATTACTTGGATTTTAGCTTTTAGACACCAGACAGTGGATCATAATCTATAGCAGCTCTGTCATTTGGGAGATGAGGCTACAGGTAAAAGGTGAGAGGTACTTTTCTCTTTGCAAGCTCCAGAAAAGCAAGTCTATCCTCTAGTTGTTAGCCTAGTGCTGTGTGTGTGTGTGTGTGTGTGTGTCACATTGGAGTATTTACTGTAGGTTGTGTATTCCTTTTTATTAAAGGTCATTTAAATTTGGTCTATAATATGCCAAATTCTAATTGATTATGTTTTTGAGAGGCTCTGGTCCTTAAAGAGAATAAACTAAGCACAGAATCTCTTTTTTTCCTTTATCAAAGAATTTTACTCTTACTGAAATTCTTCTCTATTTTAAAAGTCAGAATAGAATTTAGTTCATAAACAGCTTAGAGAGTTTATTTTCCCAGTCTTTTCTAGTTATGGAAAATATAATACTTAAAGACAAGTACCTATCACAAATCAAAATTGATGTTTAAACACAAAAGATACATTTGCCAAATTGCTTCTTCTTCTTCTTCCTGGTGCTCCTTTGGAGACATATGAGTACAGTAAATGGAAAGTAATTCTTATCATATGGATGTTTTCTCCCTTTCCCTGAAATTCATTGGTTTTTTTTTCTCAAAT
The DNA here is from genome assembly GCF_037043125.1 of Eumetopias jubatus. Classification (NCBI taxonomy): domain Eukaryota; kingdom Metazoa; phylum Chordata; class Mammalia; order Carnivora; family Otariidae; genus Eumetopias; species Eumetopias jubatus. Next base: position 95,273,271 of record NW_028274807.1, on the reverse strand, counting down.
TTGAACATTTTAGCTTTTATTTTTTCTGATTTTCAGCGCTAGAGTCTAAGCTCTTATCCCCTTTCACCCCCCACCACACCAACTTTTCTCCACTCCTATTGTTGTGGTAGTAGAACATTTTTTAATTTCCTCTTTTTGAGAATTTGTTCTCATTGTTTTCCTGTTGTCTTTGCTTCTGCTCTATACTTTTGGGCAAATATGCCAACAAATCTCTTAACAGTTTGTTGTAACCTTACCCTGCAATAACAGGACCAGTGAATGATACTGTAGTAGGTGCCTAAGACTGAGTGGGGGACAATTAACCACAGATGGCAGGATCAAAAATGTCAAACAAATGCTGATGAAGATAAAAAATATAACAGTTGGAATAACCCTGAAAGAATATATATTATAGAGAAAGAGAGCACAAAAATCTGAGTGCCATTAAAATATCATTACACTAAGTATCTGAAAAACCTAGGGGGCTTTAATCCTGACTTTTCTGCTACCAGCTAGGACATTGTTCACTTCGCTGAACTTCATTATTTCTTTTGGAATACAGGCATACCAAACCAGGTTTGGTTCCAGACCATCACAATAAAGTAAATATTGCAATAAAACAAGTCACATGAATTTTTTGGTTTCCCAGTGCATATAAAAGTAATGTTTACACTATACAGTAGTATATTAAGTGTGCAATAGCATTATGTCTAAACAAACAATGTACATACCTTAATTAAAAATACTTTATTGTTTAAAATGTTAATCATCATCTGATCTTTTAGCAAGTCATAACCCTTATACTAGAGTCTTGCCTTAATATTGATGGCTGCCGGCTGGTCAGGGTGGCAATTGCTGAAGGCTGGGGTAGCTGTGGCAATTTATTGATATAAAACAACAATAAAGTTTGCCACATTGAATGACTCATCCTTTTATGAACAATTTCTCTATAGTAGGAGATGCTGTATGATACCATTTTACCCACAGTAGAACTTCTTCCAAAATTGGAGGCAATCCTTTTAAATTGCTGCTTTATCAAATAAGTTTGTGTAATATTCTAAATCCTTTGTTGTCATTTCAACAATTTTCATAGCATCTTTATCAGGGGGAGTTTCCATCCCAAGGAACCACTTTATTTGCTCATCCATAAGAAACAACTCCTCAACCATAAGAGACTCTTAATCATAGGAAACAAACTGAGGGTTGCTGGAGGGAAGGGGTGTGGAGGGATGGGGTAACTGGATGATGGACATTAAGAAGGGCACATGATGTAATGAGCACTGGGTATTGTATAAGATGGATGAATCATTGAACTCTACCTCTGAAACTAATAATACATTATGTTAATTAATTGAATTTAAATTTTAAAAATTTAAAAAAGAAACAAAAAAAGAAGCATCTCATCTATTGAAGTTTTACCATGAGATTGTAGCAATACAGTTAAATATTCAGGTTCCACTTCTAATTCTAATTCTCTTGCTATTTATAACACATGTGCAGTTAACTTCCTCTATTGAAGTCTTAAACCCCTCAAAGTCATCTGTGAGGTTTGGAATCCACTTCTTCCAAGTTCCTGTTAATTCTGATATTTTGACCTCTTCCCATGAATCACGAATCTTCATAATGGCATCTAGAATGGTGAATCCTTCCCAAAATATTTTCAATTTCCTTTGCCCAGTTCCATCAGAGGAGTCACTGTCTATGACAGCTATAGTCTTATGAAATGTATTTCTTAAAAAGTAATACCTGAACATTGAAATTACTCCTTGATCCATGGGCTGCAGAATGGATAATGTATTAGCAGGCGTGACAACAACATCAAACTTGTTGTACATCTCCATCAGAGCTCTTTGGCCAACAGGTACTGTGTCAATGAGCAGCAATATTTTGAAAGTAATCTTTTTTTTTTTTCTCCTGAGCAATAGGTCTCAACAGTGGGCTTAAAATATTCAGTAAATCATGCTGTAAATGGATGTGCTGTAATCCAGGCTTTCTTGTTCCATTTATAGAGCATAGGCAGAGTAGATTTAGCATAATTCTTAAGGGCCTTAGGATTTTCAGGATAGTAATGATCATTGGCTTAAAGTCATCTGCTGCATTAGCCCCTAACAAGAGAGACAGCCTATCTTTGGAAGCTTTGAAGCCAGGTGTTGACTTCTTTTCATCTATGATAGTCCTCGATGGCATTTCCTTCCAAAGAAGACTGTTTCATGTCATTGAAAATCTGTTGTTTAGGGATGCCTGGGTGGCTCAACAGGTTAAGCATCTTCCTTCGGCTCAGGTCATGATCCTTATCTCCTGGGATGGAGCCCGCATTGGGCTCCCTGCTCAGCAGGGAGTCTCCTTTTCCCTCTCCTTCTGCCCCTCCCCCTGCTCATGCTCTCTCCCTTCAATGAATGAATAAATAAAATCTTTAAAAAAAATCTGTTGTTTAGTGTAGTCACCTTCATTATTTAGCTTAGCTAGGTCTTCTGGGTAATTTGCTATAGCTTCTACATCAGCACTTACTGCTTCACCTTGGATTTTTGTTATGGAGATGGCTTCTTTCCTTAAACTTCATGAACCAACTTTTTCTAACTTTTCTACTGCAGCTTCCTCACCTCTCTCAGACTTTATAGAATTAAAGAGAGTTAAGACCTTGCTCTGGATTAGGCTTTGGTTTAGTGGAATGTTGCAGCTGGTTTGATCTTTTATCTAGATCACTCAAACTTTCTCCCTATCAGCAATAAGGCTGTTTTGCTTTTTATCACTTGTGTTCACTGGAATAGCACTTCATTTCCTTCAAGAACTTTTCCTTTGCATTCACAACTTAGCTAACTGCTGCGAGAAGCCTTACTTTCAGGCTATCTCAGCTTTCAACATGCCTTCCTCACTGAGTTCAATCATTTCCAGCTTTTGATTTAAAGTGAGAGACATGTGGGGTGCCTGGGTGGCTCAGCTGGTCAAGCATCCAACTCTTAGTTTCAGCTCAGGTCATGATCTCCTGAGTCCTGGGGTCAAGCCCTGCATTGGGCTCCACGCTCAGCATGGAGTCTGCTTGTTCCTCTCTGTCTGCCCCTCCCCCTGCTTGTTTCTCTCTCTCTAAAATAAATAAATTAAATCTTTAAAATAAATAAACACGTAAATAAATAAAGTGAGAGACATGTAACTCTTTCTTTCACTTAAGCACATAGAGGCCATTGTAGCATTCATTATTAATTGGCCTAATTTCAATATTGTTGTGTCTCAGGGAATAGGGAGGTCTGACCAAAGGGAGAGAGATGGGGGATTGGCTGGTCAGTATAGCTGTGAAAACACACATGATATTTATTGATTAAGTTCACTATCTTATATGGGCATGGTTCATGGCACCCCAAAACAGTTACAATAGTGATATCAAAGATCACTGATCACAGATCACCATAACAAATTTAATAATGAAAAACTGAAATATTGCAAGAATTACCAAAATGTGACACAGAGACACAAAGTGAGCAAAATTCTATTGGAAAAATGACTCCAGTAGGCTTGCTCCATGCAGGGTTGCCACAAATCTTCAATTTGTAAAAAATGCATATCTGCAAAGTGCAATAAAATGAAGAGCAATAAAATGAGGTGTATCTAGATCATAACAGCCTGCCAGGATTATGGTAAAGAAAGTATGAATCTTTTGCAAACAGTGCTTTGGATACCATTTATTCTTAAAACCATATTATGCTGTATCTGTGGAAGAGAACTAAAGCTAGCTTGAGAAGAGCCTTGGGGGATCTGATTTTTTTTTTCTTCCTTCCTTTATAGTTCAGGCTTTGCAAGGTAGCACTGGAATTTACCCTTAATTTGGTTTGAAATCAGAGTGCTATTTTTTGGGCAGAGTGACAATTTCTACTTACTACTTTTATTAGCTTGACCTTGCTTCCCAATCCAAGTGCTCACTTGTTCTTCATTCTCTAAATAGCAGATTCTTTCAGAAAACAGAGTTTCATTTTCTCTTACCTTGGAGATGGCCATGGTGTTATTTTTGCCATTGCTTGTCTTCTAAGTAGAATAGATCTGCCCAATCCATCGTTCTGGTGACCTCATGCTCAACCTGCTTTTGAGCATCCCTCCCTCATTAAGCGGTCCTCTTCAGCCCTCTCAGACTGTCAAGGCAGTGAAATTTTGGTCAAGAAAAGCTCTCAAGTTATTGAAAAAAAATGTTCTTCACATTTAATGGTTGGTTCCACAGGAGGTATAGAAGACTTTGTGCCATTTCTTCTGTATGTATGCCATATTCCCATAGCTAAAGGTGTGACTGCTGAAAGACATCAAGATAAAACAGGGTTTTAATCTTCATCCTCATATTTAAATCTCCAGAGGATGCCAGTAAAGTGGGTAATTGCAGATTATCAAAGAAGTCTCTTACACATTTCAATTGCCATGTTACTGCATAGTAATTTATATCAAATCTTAAATTATAAACCTTGGTTGTCCCTGTGCTAATTTATCAGCTAACAAAATATGCATTTGCTGTGACATTTAAATTCTTCACATAGGTTTATGTTTCATCATGCCCTTTTTCTGGGGCCCATCCTGGTATATATAATTTTAAGAAGTCAAAACAGGTAGCCCGAAAATTTTCGCTTTGGCATAAACAATGCCAGAGTTCATTCATTCTTAATACTGTTCACGGAAATGTATTGTTTCTCACTCTGTAATTATTACTTGATACCTAGTTATCTGTGGTGAGCTGGTTTTCTCAGGGCCCCCTCAATTGGCCAATGTTTTCTGCAACTGCCAGCTTTCTTTGACACCTTTCTCTGGGTAATTCTCATCTCTCCCACAATCTCCCTCTATTTTATGCTCATCCAAGTTATTGATTTAGCTTAATTTAGTTTGAAATATGTCACAGCCGAGGCAGATTTTCTTATGAGGCCATTGGGCATGGGGTTCTATTCTGTCTGGTTCCACTCTATCATCCTCTGGCCACTTGCTAACCCTTTCAGCAGCTATAATACTGAAGAGTTTGCAAACTGGCAGCTGGTAGGTCCAATCAGCCCAAAGTGTTCTTTGTTTGGTCCATATAAATTGTGCCAACATTTAAAGATTTAAAGACTTCCTATGAAGTTTACACCTTCTCTTAACATAGCAAAAGATCTGACACTCGGGCCTGCTTTCTTCTTGTCAACAATCTTACCCTTGCCCACCATTTATACAGTATAAACAAGTCATTTATAACCAGTGCCTGCTTCGCTCATCTATTGGGACAATTTCGGCATTTGAACACTGAAGTTATGTACCAAAGTTTAATCAAATAGTATGGTTTACGTGTGTGTTGGGGGGCGGAGGGATGACATCTAATTTCTTTTACAAATAAGTAATGAAAAGGAATCAGGATATCTGTTTTGATATACAGAGATCTTTATTAGATGCAAGTGAAAATGTGATATGTTTTCTTCCCAGTTTTACAGTATGTTTGTACAAAAATTCATATTCTATCAAAGAGAAAATTTCTATAGTTTAAACTGCAGGATGATGGGAGCGCCTGGGTGGCTCAGTCGTTAAGCATCTGCCTTCGGCTCAGGTCATGTGGGATCAAGCCCCGCATCGGGCTCCCTGCTCGGCAGGAAGCCTGCTTCTCCCTCTCCCACTCCCCCTGCTTGTGTTCCCTCTCTCGCTGGGTCTCTCTCTCTCTCTCTGTCAAATAAATAAATAAAATCTTTAAAAAAATAAATAAATAAACTGCAGGATGATGGACTCCTCACTATCTTAAGTAAGATTATCATATGGGTGAATATATTTGCATTGTATCAGGTTGAGCCTGGAAAAATTATATACAAATTTAAATAAACGACACACAATATTAATGCGTAAGGGGTGTGTGTGTCTGTGTGTATGTGTGTGTGTGTGTGTGTGTATGTGTGCAAACTTCTAATGATTCATACCATTTCTTTTTTATTATAAAGTAGTCCCTCTCATCCACAATTTTGCTTTCTTCGGTTTCAGTTACCCACAGTCAACTTTGGCTGGGAAGTGGGTGATCCTTCTGACATATTCTCAGAAACTCCATAATGCCTTGTCATTGCAGTACCTATGTCATTCACCTCATTTCATCTCATCGTGTAGGCATTTTATCATCTCATATCATCAGGCGAAGGGTGAGTATAGCACAATAAGATATTTTGAGAGAAAGGAGAGGGAGACCACAGTCACATACCTTTTATTACAGGATCGTGTTATAATTGTTCTACTTTATTATTAGTTATTATTGTTATTCTCTTGCTGTGCCAAAATTATAAATTAAACTTATCAAAGGTATGTATGTATAAATGAAACATAAGATACCTAGTATAGGGTTTGTTACTATCCATGGTTTCAGGCATCCACTGGGGGCCTTGCAACATACCTCCCATGGATAAGGGGGGACTGCTATACTTAAGTGGATTTTCTAGGGCAAACACAGATACACTGTCATAATGATAAACTATATAGTTTAATCCAACCTCACCAATGATAACTCATATACCTTTTACAAATGTATTGCAAGAACAGCTTTTTCATGTTTGCTCCTAATTCCAGTAGAAACACCTAATTATAGAACAACATTAGCAAAAATAAATAAATAAATAAAAATAAAGATTTGTTTGGGGAAAAGACTTTATAAGTAATCAGTACAAAGCAGAAATCTTCTCTTGCTGGGAATAATGTGTGCCAGCTGAGGTTTCTGTGAGAGTTTTGTTTTGTCTTATTTTGGTTTTGGTTCTGTACTGCCTGGGTGACCTCTTCTCATCCATCACTTAATCAGGAAATCAAAAAACAACAAGCTGCAAGACAGCCTCTTGTTCAAGATAAACCTTGTGACCTTCTAACAGGCTACTGAATCTTCTGTGAGAGTTCAGCTGGCCAAATGATTTCTTATATGTTGGGACTTATTCATGAACCAGCAAAGCTCAGGCTGATGTTGCAGAACCCGAGAGCACTAGTACTGTTCATGGCCTCATCTTTAGAAAACGCAATGGTTATATTCTATTTCCTTCAGAAACTCAGATAAAGGACCATATCTTTAAAATCAAGTGTTTCAAATAAAACAGGTGCTGTTTTTCCCTATGAGCATATGCATATCTTCCATGAATCCTAAAGAGCTGGGGACATTCTACAAAGAACAACCCAATAAGGTAATAGTACTGAGTATTTTGCTAAAAAAGAAATGGGTTTTCTGTGGCGTGTGGGGAAGAAGTAGAAAAAGAACAAGAAAAAAAGACCTTCATGAAGTAAACGGTTTAGAGGTAAAGCTTATAAAATAGGAATGCTTTTATTCCTTTTGTATTTTCTGAGGAAGTTCTGCCTGTGAATCCACAAAATGGCACAAATACAAATATATCACATATGCCTGCTGTGATTAAATTTCTCTAATTACACAACCACACTTGATACGTGGGACTGATGCATCACCTCTTTTTTTCCCTTTTGTAATCATTGTTATACTCGTGCTCTATAATCAGCGTTCATCACAGCTAATTAGAATTTCTTCGTCTGTTGTTTCTGAGATCTGACATTCCTAGAGTTCGACTGAAATTCATTTTTAAACATCTCTAGACTCTGGAGCAAAATGATGATAATAATAATAATGATAATAATAATTCTAGAGCTGTGTTATTCACAAATGGCTTTCTGAAATTTTCAGGTACTGTGATTTTCTTTTTTTTATTGAATTTAAATGATTGCTCTTGGTGTAAGAAACCAAAATTCGCTTATGATTTTAAAGGACTCTCCTGTGATTTACAGGTACCTTCCTGTTGGTAAAATGAACTGTCAGTCCTACTTGTTACTATAGATTCTGTGGAATTCTGTATGATACCCAGGGACGATATTTTTTGTTGTGTTAGATTGCCATTAATGTTGCTTTCTCTGATAAAAGGAATAGAATGCTGTGTGTTTCCATCATTTACAAATTTAAAGCTTATGTTCATTTTCAAGTGCACTTTAAATGCTAGATTCCAGTGAAGGAAAAGCTAGTTAAATTTTAGCTTATCTATTACAACAAATTTAATCTACTTTCTAGATGTTAATTCAAGGCCAAATCTTTCAACTCGCTGCTCTGTTTTCTCATCTGGAAATCCTGCATCTCTTGCAACCCCTTCTTAGAGCAATTGTAACCTTTAAAAGTTTGACAGAAGAGTAAACCTAAGGAGAAGTCATTCATTATCCACTACACCCCACCTTCTTTATTTTGTATTATCCTAGCTTCTTTTCAACATCTTCCTTCATCTACATTTTCATTGATATTGTTTGTACCTGTACTTTGAACTGAATCATTCCCTAAAAAACAAATCTGTGTTACTGAGCAGCCATTTTGTTTCCTTCTCCTGAGAAGTTCACAGTACACTGGAGGATCTAGGCCCCTGAAAATACAATTACAATAAACTCTGAAGAGATGTATTAAAAGAGGTAACTTCAAAGCCATGCTAAGCTGGAAGAAAGAATGAAAAATCAGAGTAATAGGAAAGGCTCCACAGTAGAGGGGATATTTGTGCTGAGATTTGAAGATACTAATAAAATTTAAATAAATTAATTTAAATTAAATTAAAATATATATTTAGGGAATATCATTCTCTGTGCTAGGCACTATTCTAAGCACTTAAAATGTATTAGGTCCTTTAAATCTCAAGAACCCAATGAAGTGCCATGTATTATAACCATTTTAGAGGTAAGGAAACTGAGGCACAGAAAAGTTAGCTGACTTATTCAATGTCACTGTGGCAGATTTCATTTCCCAAAGATGGCCATAGCAATATCTCTCTTTCATATGTTTTTCTTAAACCTTGCCATTTCCACATTAAGAGGGGAAGTCTAATTCCTTTGCTTGCATGTGGTTGGGTTTGGAACTTGCATAAAACCATTAGAATGTGGCAGAAGTGGCACTGACTAACTTCAAGGCTAGGTTAGGAAATAAGACACAACATCCACCTGGATTACTGGAGCACTTGTACCAGAGTCCTGAGCTGCCATGCTGTCAGTCATGCCTTGAGGAAACCCAAAGTAGCTCTAATGAGAGACCATCTGGGGAAGAGAGAGAGAGGTGCCTGGCCAGCCTCCAGCAGCTCCAGTCCCTCTTTACCTTTCTAGCTCCACTCACACTATCTGACTGCAGCTCATGAGAGATCTGGAGCCAGTACTGCCTAGTCATGCTTCTCCCAAATTCCTGATCCATCGAAACTGTGAGACAACAAAATAATTGTTATTTTCAAGCTACCAAATTTTGGACTGATTTGACATATAGCAACACTATTGGTACCAGGCACACAGCTAAGAAGTAGTGAGCCAGAATTTGAACCCATTCTGACTTCAGAGCCACTTTTGCTCTATGCCAGAAAATAAAGCTTGAGCAGATTTGTGGACATTTTAAGCAAATGCTTTAAGTAAAACCTCCACGTTACATGACTGTGTTGCAAAATCTCTCCTTCAAATCAGTATGCTGAGGGTCAGGAAATGTTTTCACATACTGAGTTTTTTCTTTTATGGTTGAAAATGAACTAAGGGAAGAATAAGAGACTATTTAATGGGATCATAAACACATCAACTGTCATAATTGTAAAAGGTGACTGATCAGTGATTGAGTAGATAGATATATGTTGCATCTGAGTAATGACTTCCAGCCATGTTACAATGACTTGGCAGTTTAGATGGGGGGGTGGAGGGTGAATTAGATGGTGAATATTTTAATGAGGCAATAATTTCTTAATAGGCAGCTTGAAGTGGAGCAGACTGAAACTACTCTGGAGTCAGAAAGCTTGGATTTCAGTGAGCTTGAATTTTAATCTTATCTTTAGTTAATTTATAGCAGCTTATTGAATTGTATCTCCCACACTAGCCAGTAAGCTATTTAGCACAGGAATAGAGGTTTATCTTAAAATAATTAAGTAATAATAATAATAATAATAATAATAATGGGTTTGATCCCTGGATTCTCTGGGCCCAGCATAAAGAAGATATACAGTAAATATTTACTAAGTGAATGAATGACTGTAAAATACAGTATTGTTAACTATCATCACCATGCCATGCATTAGATCTCTAGAACTCACTCATCTTCTACAACTGAAATTACTCTTTGATCAACATCTCATTTCCCACTCCCTTTGCCTCCTGGCAATCAATCACTATTCTACTCTCTGCTTCAGTGAGTTTGATTATTTTAGATTCCACATAAAAGTGAAATCATGCAGCATTTGTTTTTTTGTGTCTGGCTTATTTCACTTAACATAATGCCCTCCAGTTTCATCCATGTTGTTGCAAATGGAAGGATTTCTTTCTTTTTTTCTTAAGGCTGAATAATATCCCACTGTGTGTGTGTGTGTGTGTGTATATATATATATATATATATATATATATATATACCACATTTTTTTTATCCATCTGGTCATTGGTGAACACTTAGGTTGTTTCCACGTCTTGGCTGTTGTGACTAATGCTGCAATGAACATGGGAGTATAGATACCTCTTTGAGATTCAGATTTCATTTCCCTTGGATATATATCCAGAAGTGGAATTGCTAGATATATGGTATTTCTATTATTAATTTTCTGGGAAACTTCATACTATTTTCATAGTGGCTATACCAATTTACATTTCCCTCAACAGTGTACAAGGGTTTCCTTTTCTCCACATCCTCTTCAACACTTGTTATCTTTTGTCTTTTTCATAATTGCCATCCTAACAAGTATGAGTGATATCTCATAGTGGTTTTGTTTTGCATTTTTCCTAATGATCAGTGGTATTGACAACTCTTTCACAACCTGTTGGTCATTAAATGTCTTCTTTTGAAAAATGTCTATTTAGGTCTTTTGCCCATTTTTAAAATTGAGTTATTTTGGTTTTTTGCTATTGAATTGTACCAGTTTCTTATATATTAAATCTAAATCTCATCACCATATACACACATACATATGCACAGTAGTAATTATGTAGAAATGATGGGTAACTTAATTACCTTGATTGTGGTGATCTTTACAATATATATATATTTGCAATATATATGTGTGTATAGATAGATTGATCTTTGCAATATATATATCTCTCAAAATATCAAGTTGCATACCTTAAAATGCATACAATTTTTATAGACAAATATATCTTAATAAAGTTATTTAAAGAAGCAATACTATTATTTTTTCTTAGAACTTCACTTTTCTTATTTCTAAAATGTAAATCAATAGTTGAGTTTGCAATCTAGAAATTATAGCACTTGTCATACCTTGGACTAAGGAATTTTCTAGGTCATGGTGGGGACTGCACTTCACAAATAAATAAATAGATACATTTAAAATTTATCTTCTTGACATGTTGGAGGGTAGATCAATGTTATGTCTAAAACAAACACTATTAGCACTAATGTGACATCTGTTCCTACCATTGTCTTGTAGGGATGAACGAATGAAGGAGAATTTGAGAATCCAGCTAAAAGATAGGTATAGGATATCTCATTTTACCTCAGGGTACAGAGGTTTATGTGATTTTTTAATACCTGTATGGGATAGAAATTTCTCAACCATGGCTACCTCAATTCAGAAGATTAAATTCTACCCTTATTAATAATAAGGCTTTCCTTACTTCCCTAATTTGTGAAATTCACATTTACCTCTGCATGTGAGAATATGATGCAAACATGCAAATGTTAATTATGTGAAAGAATATATAATTGGTAATTATAATTACTAATCATGACTAATTTTTGTTGATAACTTAAGGAAAATATAGACCAAAAGAGCCAGTTGGTTTTTGTTAGTTGTGTTGTAGACTTGTCTGTGACTTTTTGCTTGTATGGATAAGAGCTGATAATTCAGTAACATTACATTCTACAAACTTGGACTCTCCCACCATATGATATAGTGGAACTATTTTTTGCAGCTGCTTGGTAAGAATAATATATAAATTGCATAGAGAATTTGAAATCAAAGTAATTGCACTTGGAAGGCTACCTTGCTATGAATTGGAAAAAAGAAAAAAAAAGAAGCAAAAGAGAGCAAATTTCATTTTTAACTAACATTTGAGAAATAATGATAATAGTAATAATAGTACTATGTGACTAAACGTTTCCATTCATTTCACATGTAATAATTTAATCTTCACAACTAACCAATGAGGCAGGTCTATAACTATTCCCCTTTTTTTAAAGATGAAGAAATTGAAGAATAGAGGTAAAGCAAAAGATCTGATATTCAGATTCAGTCCAAACACCATAGTCTTGATCATATCACTATAGTTAGTATGTGATTACTGGTTTTAATGGTTAAAAATAGTTCTATAGGGGCACCTGGGTGGCTCAGTCAGTTAAATGTCTGACTCCTGATTTTGGCTAGGTCATGATCTCAGGGTCATGAGATCGAGCCCCAGGTCGGGCTCTGTACTCTGTGGGGAGTCTGCTTGTGATTCTTTCCCTCACCCTCTCCTGCTGCCCCTCCCCTCTCAAATAAATAAATAAACCTTTTAAAAAATAGCTCTGTAAATTCCCCAAAATATTTCAAACAAATCTTAATTATGAACAGATAAGGGCTATAGTAAGAAGGTGATAATTTTAGAGTTAAGTTCACTGATTTACTGCAAATCTAGTGAGCTATGACATATGGTTAAAGTCAACATAATTTTAATACTTTTGGCCTTTTTGAAAATTTCTTAAAAATATAAATATATCTATAAATGTAGGCTGCATTAAATGAGTATACTGTAATATAATGGCTCTTTTTTTTAGTTGTCTCTGGTTTCATTTATTTAAAGTAGCCATTGTTTAATGTAAGTTTTTTCCTATTAAAATATAATTTGTTTTTTCCACAGTTCCTTTTGTCAGATGAATTTCTGCTGAATATTTTTTAAAAAGTCATTTTAGTGGAAATATGAAAGAAAAAATAAAGCATCCGTATTTAGTATGTGAGAGAGCATGTACAGTGGGTTTAGAATTTACATAGCATTTTCATAGGTATTATCATAATTTTACTTCTCAATATTTCTATAAAGTATCATCACATTCTTTTCCATGAGTAAGAGACTCACAAATATAAAGTGAATTGCATAATGGTGGAACTAGAAGTCAAACCTAGATTCTCTGAACTAATATTTTATTGCCTTATAGTTGTTTTCTGCCTTGTACAGTGGCCATTTAAAGAATGAAGTTATTGGTTCATAAGGAATGATCTTCTTTGATACTTTCTCCAGTAGTAGTCTAGCACATTTCTACATTCCTTCTTTCTTTCTCTCCATAACAAGTGATGAATAATATAAGAAAGAACATGGTTGGACCTCAGGAGATTCATAAAGTCAAGATTTTTGTTTTGAGGTTCATAGTTTGTTCTCTAGTGACTAGGGTTTGAAGGGATTGCCCAAGCCTTGACATGAAACTACATGCACCAATTTAAGCAAAATCCTAGAATTAAAATCATGTATAGGAGTTATTCCTCTGGCATTATCTAAATTCTTCAGAATAAATATATTATTATTATTCTTCATGAGTAATTCTATAATTTCAAAATGAGATCATAAAACCCAGAACGTTGTTTAAATGCATTTCCTAATTATATTTAGGGCATGTATGAATTTCTCAGAGATGTTGATTAATGCCAGATCTTACCTTAACTTATAGAGAATTACATTAAGCTTGGGACCTACAGAAAAATCGACTGATTTGCTGTAAAACTAATTGCAATAAGAAGCTTAGGTCATTTATTTCATGAAGCCTATTGATTTGAAAATCAGTATGATACATAAGATGTGTGTGCACTTTTTGGGTAATTTTCACAAAGCAAACACACTCTTGTAAAAACAAAAATACACACACTAAATTGAGCCAAACATTTGGTTTAGAGAAAGATGTGAGTGAAATATAAAACACTTCCAATTTTGCCTCTTTACTCTGCAGCCACCTCTGTTTACTATTTGCTTTGTTCCTGAGAGCAGTGTAAGTTATTACTAAAACTGCATAAAAACAAGCTAAATGGATCACATGATTTTAGAATAGAAGAATGTTTTTAGAAAACGATCAACTATAAGGAGCCTAAATTCACAAATTTTGTTTAAAGATAGAAATTAACAGCCTATTTGTGTAGCTAATTTAACAGACCTTTTATGTGTTTGCAGTTCTGTTTTATTTTGTCCTACAGCCAGAAATGCAACACTGCTCTTGCAAACATCGTATTTAATTCTTGAAGAGACTGCAGTATGTCATTACAGATGGATTGATAGCCTTGATGATATCATTGAACTTTTGTCGTGCCTAACCTGGAAGACTTGCTATATGTCAGAGAATTTTTGTCATTCATCTTGCTTTTGAAAGGCCAAATTTATTTGCAACCTTGAATGACATTGGACACATGAAACAGCCTGAAATCTATCATGCAGTATCTTATAAAACTGCAATTTAAAATCCTAAGTATTGACTTGGTTTTTAGAACCGTCTTCAAAGCCACTGACTTTCAAATTTTTTACTTATAAACACTGATTTTCAGTTGATAACAGTAACTTAATATTTTCATTTTTTGAGTACATATGTGTACATGCTTTAGTATTTGATTTTTAAAGAAAAGTAGAAAACAACAGAAGTGGAAATGCATGTTTATATTTTATATTTATTAATGTCAGTATGTGGTTGACCAGTGAACAGGCACTAGTAATGAAGTCTATCCTTTGGTGGAATTCAGCTAATTTTTTTAAAAAATCTAAGATTATGTATAAATACAGCAGGGTTGCATGAAAACAGTGCTTCAGAGGAAGAACAAAATTGTTTTTGAGCTTTCTCTGTTGTAGTACAAGAAATGTGATATATGTTACTATAAATTTATTCCATCCATATTAAAACTAAATTCATGTTCAATATAAATTAAGCAGGAAAGCCAATTGAGTGCCTTCTATGAACCAGGTCTGGGTTCTCAAGCATGTGATAATAATAACTAATGCTTAGCTAATAAATAATAATAATAGCTACTGTTTATAGAACTTACTTTATGTTAGAAACTACATGTGCTAAATATTTTAAATATATTATTTAATTTGATTCCCACAGAAGCATTATAAAGTAATTACTTTCTTTTTCTTTAGGGTACAGGTGACAAAATTAAGAACTATGAAGTTAGCAACAAACATTTCATAAAGGGGTTTATTTTTGTGTTCATTTGTATTCTGGCAGATGAAGACTTAAGCCAAATTAAGAGCTACTCTATTCGGAATTGTGTGTCCAGGGAAATGGCCTGTCTGTTACATTTAGCTGTCCTTAAAGTGCTTCTACTTTAGGGGCACCTGGGTGGCTCAGATGGTTAAGCATCTGCCTTCGGCTCAGGTCATGATCCCGGGGTCCTGGGATGGAGCCCCGCATCGGGCCCCCTGCTAGGCAGGGAGCCTGCTTCTCCCTCTGCCTCTGCCTCTCTCTCTCTCTCTTTCTGAGTCTCATGAATAAATAAATAAAACATTTAAAAAAAAGTGCTTCTACTTTAGACCTAGTAGGAGGTTCTTGTTATAAAATGTGTGATAGTGAGCACTGTGAATTGTGTAAGACTGATGAATCACAGACCTGTACCTCTGAAACAAATAATACATTATATGTTAAAAAAAAAAAAAAAGAAGAAGAAGAAGAAGATAGTAGGAAGGGAAAAATGAAGGGGGTGGAATTGGAGGGGGAGATGAAACCATGAGAGACTATGGATTCTGAGAAACAAACTAGGGTTCTAGAGGGGAGGGGGGTGGGGATGAGTTAGCCTGGTGATGGGTATTAAAGAGGGCACATATTGAATGGAGCACTGGGTGTTCTACGCAAACAATGAATCATAGAACACTACATCAAAAACTAATGATGTAATGTATGGTGATTAACATAACATAATAAAAAAATATGTGACATCCTTTCCTTTCATCAAATCTTCAGTACATAAGCATGGATCAGATTTTCATAAGAACACATGGTCTCTCATATAACTTCTACTGAGGGTCTTCTAGAATGCTGTCCTTATCATTTGAATGGGAAGATGCCTCCAGAGACCAAAAATAATGGCAGGCATTCTTGCTTTCTCAAGTATGGAGCATCCAAACGATTGGATGATACAGCCTTGGCCATGGGAAATGAACTGAATAAACTGCCAACATTCTATATCATTGAGTAGCTTTAAGCTCCTCACAATGCATTTTAAAAAGCAGAATCTTAAAAATTATTCATTTTTCAAAATACACTATATATTCTAAAATTCAGGTGAAAACACTAAAAGTGATGTAATTGTGCACCATGGCAGAATGTATAAAAAGGAAAGAGAGGTACTAGGAACCTTTTAGCCTTAACTTTAAATTTTTTTGCATTTATTGCACTGTTTTTCTCAGAGTATATTTATTACAAAGAAGTTGGGAAACAGGCAAATACAGGGCAACAAAACAAAAAATCATCAACTTCATTCAGAGATAGGTACTTTTAGCATATTTGACTATGTTCTTGCATTTTTTTTCTGATAAGATATATTGATACATAAGGTAAGAAGATAAGTAGATACATATGGTGTTACCATTTATACACACACACACACACACACACACACACACACCCTTAATATGCTGTGACATTTGCAGAGGTGAATAAATAGTTCCCAGGAATGTGATTGTTAATTTTTATACAGTGGTCCTTTGTTTGGATGTATTATAATTTACTTAAAATTGTACTATATGATATTTAGTTTCCATTTTTCCTCATCTGATTTTAAAAATACATAAATCATTATGAACACTTGTAATTATTTCCCTTGGATATATTCTTGAACTAGAGTTGCTGAGTGGAGAAGTTCTGATTTTTTAATTTCTTTTTTTAAATTGAAGTATAGTTGACACATAGTGTTACATTACTTTTAGGTATGCAACATACTGATTTGACAAGTCTATATGTTATGTTGTGCTCACCATAAGTGTAGCTACTATCTGTCACCATACAATGCTATTATAATACCACTGACTATATATTCCCTATACTGTACCTTTTATTCCTGTGACTTATTTATTCCATAATTGAAAGCCCATACCTCTCTCTCCCCCTTTGCCTATCGTGCGCATCCCTCGACCCCTGTCCCCTCTGGCAACCACCAGTTTGTTTTCCGTATCTCTGGGTCTTTTTCTGCTTTGTTTGTTTTGTTTTATTGATTCCACACATATGTGAAATCATATGGTATTTGTCTTTCTCCGTCTGACTTATTTCAGTTAACAAAATACCCTCTCAGTCCACCCATGTTGTCACAAATGACAATATCTCATTCTTTTTAATGGTTAATTTTCTATATATATTTATATACCATATATATATATACCATATATATATGGTATATAAAGAAGAAGAATTTATAAAAATAACCAAATGTAAACAGTAGAAATGGAAAGGAAAACTTTAACAGAAAATGAAATAGATGGAATTAATGGTATATTATGAACAGCTGTTTATAGAATTAATAACCTAGAAGACAGAAATATATCTAGTGGAATATATCTAGATGGAAGTAAAGAAAGAAAAAAATGATACAACAAAACAGAAAAAAGACATAAGATAAATGACATATAGATCAAGGGTCTTACATACTGTGTTATGCAGTACCAGGAAGAAAAGAGAAAACAGGGCAAAAGCAATATTCGAAGTGATAATGAATGGCAGACACAATTTTTCTAAAACTGAAAGACATAAAACCACAAAATTGAGAGGCACTACAAAACTCTAAGGAGGGAAAGTACAAAACAAAACACACAAAAGCCTGTCATAGTAAAACATGAGAAAAAAAGGACAATGAGAAAATCTTAAAAGCAGACAGAAAATCACATTATATTCCAAAGGAAATTAAAATGACAATGGAATATCACTTTTGAAATGCTTAAAACAACTGCCAACCTATAATTCTATTCCACTGAAAATTTTCTTCAAAAATTAAGATGTAATAAATGGAGAAGTATAGGCAAATCTGTGCAGAAGAGATCCAAATAATTTACTTAAGAACTTCATCCTCAAAGAAGGGAAGCATAACTCTTCGCTCCTTAAGTATGGGCTGTGAATAAAGACTTCATTCCAAAGAATACAGTATGGAAAGAGAGATAAACAAGAGTAACCTTACAGTGGAGAAATCTGACAAACACTATGTCAGCCTGGGGATCAAGGTTGACATCAACAGTCCTAAGTCGTGTTGATAATATATATCTTTGATATGATGTCATGAAAATGTCAATTTACCTCTGATCTTCCTCCTCAAAACACATAATCCCAGTCTAACAATAAGAGAAACATAAAAATCCAAATTGAAAGATATTCTATAAAATACCTGACTAATACTCCTCAAAAATATCAAGGTCACCAAAAACAAGGAAAGCAGTAGAAACTGTTACAGTTAAAGAACCTCTGGGTTCATGACAACTAAATGTAATACGATAACCTGGTTGGGATCCTGCGTCACAAAGGGCATTAAGTAAAAACTAAGGAAGCCCGAAAAATGTATGGACTTTAGTTAACAATAATGTATCGATATTGGCTTATTATTAAAACAAATGTACCATTACTAATGTAAGATTTATAATAGTGGAATATGGAATATATGGACTATACTGGAACTCTGTACTATCTTCGCAGTTTTTTTCTGTAAAATCTAAAACTGTTCTAAAATTTTGTAAAAGTTTATTTAAAAATTAAAGTGAAAGAATATCGGTTCCTGACAAACAAAAATCTGAAAAAAAAAAAAAGCCATAAGATCCATATGAAAAGAAATACTAAAAGCAATTTTCAGGCAGAGGGAACATTATTCCAGAAAGAAACACAGAAATGCAGGAAGCAGTAATGAATAGCAGAAAAGGTAAATATATGGATGTCTAAGTTATTATTGACTATATAAAATAATAATAAGTCTTATGGGGTCTAAAGATCTGAAATTCAAAAGCATGATAACAATAACATAAAAGCTGGGAAAGCATAAATGGAGTTAAAATACAAGTTTCTAGCATTGCCAGGGAAGTGGTTAAAGTACTAATTTATGTTAGGATTTAATAATAGATGTTTTAATATCTAGAGTAACTACTCAAAGAATAATAAAGGTTGTATAACTGACAATCTAATATAGAGTGCAAATAGAAAAGTAAAATAATAAATTTAAAAGGACAAAATAATAGCAAAATAACAAAATATATAGAAATTTAGAAAAATAGTAAAATGATAACTTTAATCCAAATATGTCAGTAATTACATTAAAGTCAATGATATAATAACCACAGCCTAAGGATATTGGAATATTTAAAATAACACATATAGATAGATATAAATACATGGATATAGTTTCTTGAATCGATGAATATAAAAAGGTTAAAAGTAAAGTTTAGAACATAAAATGTCATGCAAACTCAAACCAAAAGAAAACTGATATAACTATGCTAATATCATTAAACCTCAACTTTAATGAAAGAAATAGAGCTGGATCTAAAGGGGAACATTTTACAATAACAAAGGGTTAATTTGCTAGGAAGATGTGGCAATTCTAATTTTGTATGTCACTTACAACAGAGCTTCAAAATATATAAAACACAACTTGCAGTCATAAAAGGACAAATGTAAAATCACGTAGGGAGATTGTACTATGCCACTTTCACTAACTGATACAACAAGCATATAAAAAAGACCTTAAAGATATAATGCTATGAAAAACATGATTAATAATCTTGAACTAATTAAATATACATATTTGTACATATTTGAAATATATATATAATATGTACATGCACATAATATGTATATTGTATATATACATACAGAAAACGTAGCACCTGAGAATTGTAGAATATATCTTATTTTCCATAGATTTTTTTTTTAACCAAAATTGACCATATGCTGGAATATAAAGCAAGCCTTAACAAATTTTAAAGAATTGATATAACATTTTATGCTAACAAGATGATTGGAAATGCCTCAAATGTTTGAAAAACCTTCAAGATATACCTCAAAATAACCCAAATAAGAGTTAATGTAGATTAGGAAATATTTTGAATTGAGTGATAACACATTATAACACAGGAAAACGTGTGGGATGCAGCTAATACTTTATTTTTAGGAAAATTTGTATTACTGTGATATGCTCTCTTCAAGAAGGCTGCCATCAATTTCCTTCTTTCCTGGATACTGCAATTCCCACATTGTGGGAAGGAATTCTTCACATCCTAGAATCTTAGCTGGCCTGTGACTGCTTTAACCAAAAGATATCTAACAAGCGATACTATGTACTTCAACGGTTATGTCATAAGGAGCTTTGTAGCTTCTCTTTGGATCTCTTAGACTGTCTCTCTGGAGAATCATAACCACCTTGTCAAATGTCTCTACCTTGAGACCACCATGCAGTGAGAAAATCAAAGTTGGGCATGTGAAGAGAGAAATAGATGCCCCACCAACCACCCAAATATTCCAACCATCTCAGCCCCGATCCCAACATGTGAGTTAAAAAGCCTTATGCATGCTTAACCCTGGCTGCCACTTGACTGCTACCATACTTGGAATCCCAAAGGAGGACCATCAAACTGAGTCCTAAGATCCTCAGAAATGTGAAAGATAACAATAAATTGCCTTTTCTTTTTTAAGTAGGCTCCACACCCAAACTCAGGACTCTGAGATCAAGACCTGAACTGAGATCAAGAGTCAGACATTTAACTAACTGAGCCACCCAGGCGCCCAAATCAATTGCATTTTTAAATGACTTTGGGAGTGGTTTGTTACACATTCATAGATAACCAGAAATATTATAAAAGAAGAAAGTCTAAAAATCGATGATATAAATTTCCATCTCAGTAACTTAGAAGCAGAGCAGTGAAAGAAATCTAAAGAAAGTAGAAGGAAGGCAATGATAGAGAGCACAGTGCTAAAGTAATTAAATGAAAAAAAAATGTGGAATACTGAAAAATCAATGAAGCCAAAAATTTGTTCTTAAAGATGAAGATAGATGATAGATGATAGATAGATACCAAAGCTGATGAAAAATAAAAGAGAAGATACACATTTATTTGAGGAATAAGAAAGGGGACCTCACTACAAATTAGACAGACATTAAAAAGATAGTGTGAGAATATCGTGAACAACTTAACAGCAACATATTTGAACATTTATATGATATGTACAAATTCCTTGAAATACATAATTTTTCTCCATGTTTAAATAAAAATTTGAATATTCCTATATTTACTAAAGAAATTGAATCTGTAATTAAAAACTTTGTGCCTGTGCGTGTACACGCACGTGCGTACACGCAGGCACACACACAGGCAGGTACACAATCTTAATCCCAGGCCCGGATGGAATCACAAATGAACTCTTCCAAATATTTAAGCAAGAAATGACAACAATCTTATACAGATTATTTCAGAGAATAGAAAAAGAAGAAAAACCTTTCCCATTTGTTTTATGTATCCAGTATGATATGGATTCCAAAATCTAATAAGAATATGACAAGAAATAAAAAGTGTAGACAAATCTTTCTCATGAATATAATCACAAAAATTCTAACAAAATATTAGCTAATTGAATCCAGGAATGTATAAAAAAGGCATTGTATCATGACCACCTCTACTTCAGGGATACAAAAATCAATCAGCTTTATTTATCACATTAACAGAATTAACAAGAAAAACCATATAGTTATCTTTATAGATTCAGAAAAATTAGTAAATAAAACTTAACACCTATCTATGATACAAATACTAAAGAAACTAGGGGTAGAAAGGACATTTCTTAATCTGATAAAACTAATCTATAAAAAAACCAACTATGTACACATCATACTTAAGTGAAGTGTTAAAAAACTATCCTTCTGTGTTCAGAAACAAGACAAAGACGATCATTACTACCACTGCTATTTAACATTCTACCTTACCCACTAGTAAAAGAACCAATATTTTAAGAACTGGACAAATGGACAAAATATTTGAACAAGCACTTCAACAAGATGTTATCTAAATGGCCAATAACATGAAAATGTGCTTAACCCAATTAATCATCAGGAAAATGCAAATTAAAAATTATAATATGATAATATTATGCACTCTCCAGAAGAGCAAAAATAAAACAAAAGAGAATATCCCAAATGTTGGCAGGGATGCATGAGTAGCATCTGGTATCTAATATACCATTGGAGAGAGTATAAATTAGAATAACTTCCTTAGAAGACTATTTGGCTATAATTACCAAAGCAAAGCATATCATACTTTTTGACCTAGCAATTCCAGTCCTAGATATATTACCCAATAGAAGTGCACATGTGAGTTTACTCAAGACATGTGTGGGAATGTTTATAACAGCACTCTTTATAATAACCCCCAAATAAAATATCCAATTTCTCATCAGCTATAAAATGGGTAAATTAAAATTGTGCTGTAGTTATAAAATTGTATAATATACAGGAATGAGAATGAACAAACTACAAGTATATGCAACAACATGTGTGTATCTCATAAGCAGAATGCTGAATGAAAGAAGCCAGACACAGGGGTGACTGGATGACTCAGTCAGTTAAGCGTCTGCTTTTGGCTCAGGTCATGGTCCTGAGGTCCTGGGATCGAGCCCTGTGTCAGGCTCCCTGCTCATCAGGGAGTCTGCCTCTCCCTCTCCTTCTGCCTCCCCCTACTTGTGGTCATTCTCTCCTTCTCTCAAATAAATAATAAAATCTTAAAAAAAAAGAAAGAAAGAAACCAGACACACACACAAATACAGTACGATTCTGCTTATATAGTTCAAAAAAACAAAACCTGTAACCCGTAGTGATTAAACATGGGGCTAGTTGTTACCTTCAGCCAGGCAAGGTAATGTTTAGTGTGGTTGCATTGGTATATTCTATATCTGAAAAACTCACTCAACAGTATACTTAGGATTTATATACTTTTCTGTGTCTATGGCACATTTCAATGAAAAGTCAACTAAAAACAAACAAAAGCAGTCTCAACACCTGCACAGCCATACCTCAGACCAAAGCAGTTAGCATCCAGTCAGGATGCAGTACAGATCATTCTGCCTGTCAGTTCTTTGCACCTTCAGCAGCCATGCTCTGCTCTCAGGGTTCCAGTATCAGGACAACTCAGCCCCTCTTTTTCTGTACTTCTACTTTGTCAGCTTCTTCTGCTCTTTCTGACTAACACATTCTCCTTCTCTCTCTCTGTCTCTCTCTCATTTTTACCTGCTCCTCCCCACTTCCTCCCTGCCCTTTTTACCCTCTTTCTCTTCCAGCTACACTCATCTCCTGAGGTAAAGATTTATTATGTCAGCTAGTGAACCTGTAGTAGAGGAGCCTCTTTTGAACAGAACACACCACTATCAAACCTACAGATGTGTTGGGATACTTATTAGCTCTAAGTTGGATGGGAGATAGGATGAACCCTATCTGTAAAGATAAGCTCTGGCCCCAGATTTAGAATGGGGTGTGGATGTATCCAGTACATGGACACAACCAAATCACACCTCCACATAGTCCTCAACCCCACCTGGATTTTAACCATTGGAAGCCCTGGAACTACTTTTCTACCTCTACCACGCTGCTCAGCACAATGCCAGATATATAGTGGGGGGTGCTCAATAGTTATTTATTTGAGAAGCCAATAACAACATTTACTTAATGGACAAATAGGCAACCTAGTTTTCTGACTCACTGTGACTGTGTTCTCAATTTCACCCTCAAATGATGACTTGGATATGAAATTTCTGGACCTGTACTGTAAGTCTCCAAATTCCATAAGACTAAACAACTCCTTAGTACAGTGTTCAAAAATATTTCAAATACCAAAGGCTATGACCTGCCTTTTCCTTTACATCAAAATTAGAGTGCATTAGCTCTAATTAAAATAAGATATTGTAGTGTTATTTCCTTTAATCTGAGGTCAAAGAATAATGTCATTCTGTGATGGTACATTTTTAGGAGAGCCACCGAAGTCTTTTTATGTGTCTGGTTAGAGGAGGCTAATTCTGTTTAAATATTCAATTGCAGATATAAACGAATGTGCCATTGACAATGGTGGCTGTCAGAGCCAATGCTGTGATACACTTGGCAGTTATTACTGCAAGTGTCAAGCTGGCCAGAAGCTGGAGGAAGATGGCAGAGGATGTAAAGGTAACCGTTAGGACTGTCTGCTTAAAGATAAGGAAAGAGCGAACATCTATGTAATGCAAAAGAGGGGTTTGTCTTTTATCCAAAGCCAGTTGAAGTGCCTGTGTTGAATGTTGTCAAGAGCACAGATCTTCCTCTCATGTCTAGATTACAAAATTGTAACCCTAAGAACACTTCAAGTAGCTTATTATAGGAAACATATGATTATATGCTGGTTTGGTCGTGTCATGTTCTGATTATGGAATTTCAATCGTTCATTTAAATCCCTGGGTAAAGTACATATTTTTGAAAGCATTTCATTTAATTCTAAAGTAAAAAATGGTGCTTATCATAAAATACTCATATGTTGATACAATGGAAATGGAAGGGCACAAAACCAACCACAGGGATAGTATTCTGATGCAGAATTTGCTTTTTTCACAAACTTCAATTTACTGTCTCCCTTTAAAATTAATTCCTGCCTTCCTTTATTTATTAATTCATCATTTGGTTCATTTGACAATCACTGAGTTCCTGCTCTTTAACAGGCATTATTCCATGTTATGCGGATATAAAAATTAATGAGAAATAAATTCTGCCTTGAAGGAGTTTACTGATTAGAGGCAAAGATTGAAACATAAGCCAAAACCTTACAGAATGGTGTTCTAAGACATGATAGTATGAGGTTAAATGCATTGGATTCAAAGAGACCAGGGTTAGAATCTCAGTCCCTCACTTAACAATTTAGGTAACCCTGCGAGTGTTATTTAGTTTTGCTAAGACTCTCCTCATCTATAATTTCCTACCATCTTTAATGGTACTTTCTAATATCACAAAAGTTGCCCTGGGATTAAATAAGATAATGCATCTAAAGCATTTAGCATAGTGGGTGGTATATAGTGGGTGTTCAGATGATAACTATGAATTTTATTCCCATTTATGAACTCAGTTATTGCCCATATTGGGAATGTAACGGGGGCCAGAGACTGCTCCCTTTTTTTGTTCTCTAAGGACAGATATCCAAATTAAAAAGAATCCTGTATGATGTCTTATAACTGTCCTTTCTGATTTCCCCCATCTAGTCATATTACTAAAATGCTAGAGCATTTTTTTTTAGATCCCTTGGAAGTGTCTTTATTCTAACTATGTTTTCTCATTGACCTTATGAAAATCATGCTCATTTTTTACCTGTGATAGTGTCTATTCTCAGTGGGGCATATGTGAATAAGTTGGTAGGAGAAAACAAAATAAACAAAAGACATCCAGCTGAAGGCAGCTGGGGCTGAGGCTGCGGGTTTGATTGGGACTGCCATGGCAAGACAAGTTGTAGGCGTGAGTAGGTTAAGATTTATCATATTCTCAGGAAGCAGTGTGGTTCAGACCCTTCTGGCAAGTTCTGGCAGGCAGCAACAAGAAAGGCCCCAGGTGAGCAGGCAGGTATTCAAAGGCAACTGCCCTCTGGGCCTTCCTGAGATAGGTGTCACCCCAAGAAAGGTCCTCTGCTGGGAAGAGTATAAATTAATAAAGGCAAGCCAGGCTCCTTTCATTCAAGGGAGATAATCTTTATCACTGATAAGATTATCTGTCAGTGGTGTTCTCACTATTGATTCAATATCCGAGAACAGGAGGACTCAAGGACCCCGTGGTGTCCAAATGAAAAGTGGGACAGTGACTGCTGAAGACAGCATGGTCTACATGATGAGAATATTCATTGTCATGACCCTTCCCTTCCCTGACAGGCAGCGATCTCTGTTTCTTTCGGCTGAGTATTGTTATCACTGTCATCCTTATTATAGATATATTTGAAGTGCCCAGCACAGCAATTAGCCGGTGGTAGGTATAACAATTGCAATTATGTTTATAATAACTATTAGGCTAATAAGTCATGATAAACTTTGTATCCACTAATTCATTTACATGCAATTATTTAATATTTAATTGAAGTTAGTTACTCTTCATATAACCATCAAAATATTTAGAAAAGTGATTTCCATGGTTTTGCTTAACCCATGTCCTTTTGCACAGACTAAGAGCAAGGTCAGGATTTGTGAGAATCAAGAGTGTGACCCTGAGCTAACTTTGACTTCCTATTTAGCAAGATGCAGCCCTGGGATGGTGGTACAGAGTGGAACATGCACCACAGTAAAGAACCAGCTCACAGTCTCCTACTTCTCATGATCTTTTCCTGTTCACTTCCTTAAATGGCTGGTAGACATGGTGATGCTAGAGAACCGGCTTGCTTGATTGCTGAACATACAGTGATCTCAGATTCGTTTACATACATAATTAAATAAAAAATAATAGAGGTCATTTTGAAATTGGGTGTATTGTAAAGCCACTGCAAATGAGCATTTCAATTCATGTGAGTGTGCTAATGAGTCATTCATATTTATTTACTGGATGCTAACAGTAAGTGTCAGTTGGTTTCAAAAACCATTATATTGAATGCTACAGATATAGAATTAAACAGTCATTTGAAAAGACTTTCTTTTTGCATTACTATAAGTTGAATGTAACTTATTTGAATTGCTTTTTAAAATACCGATCAACACATTTGTTGAATTATTAAAATAAATCTAGAGTCTGCTTTTCAATGGAAATGAAATATTTGTAAATGGCCTTGTTGGCTAATCTTACTTTTTAACCTTTTCTCTAAATAGCTATAAGCTTGTGGAGGCTTCTGATTAGCTCAGTTACATGGGATCCCCTTTTCTCAGGCATAGCTTTGAACTTAAAGCACAGCTTCTATTGCACATGGCAGATAGGTTATTGTAAGGTGTAAATTAAAAAGGAAAATAAAGAGGGGAAAGAACTGCCTACTAGTGGACACTGTGGTATATGGTGTGTGCATGTATATACATATATGTACAGATACATATATGTATACATGTTTTTCTTTAATGTGTCAACTTGGATTATAATCTTTATAGCTTTTCGTATATATGACCGTCTTTGCATTTCAGGAAAAATTTCAACTGGATTTAATATTTTATTTGCTACTAAATCCAATTTGCAATTATTTCATTTAGGATTTTTACATTCATAACCATGAGTGAAATAGGCCAGTAATTTGTGTTTCTCATATGTTTTTATGGTCGTGGTTCTCAACTGGAGTGATTTCGTGCCTCAGAGACATTTGGTAATGTCTGAAGACATTAATTTTCACAACCGAGAGTAGGGGGTACTGTTGGCATCTAGCGCGTAGAGGCCAGGAAACTGCTAAACATCCCCTTGTTCCGTTACTTTGATTATACCCTTTTTAAACCCTTGCGTTCTCTATCACAGCTGCTTTCATCTGTTCCGTTTCCTTTTCTCTCTTTACTGCATATGCTCAGTTTACTGAGTTTCAAATATCAATAATTTAACTTTACAGTTTTAAAAGTCTTATTTTTCTTAAATCTGTAGGTTTCTTTCTATTGTATGCTCATGTTTATAATTATATCCTTTTCCTTTATTGTTTCACACATAGCTACATTGTGTATCTGCTTCCAGTACCTGTGGTTCTTGTTGGGGGGTCTAAATCTATTATTTCTTATTTCTGGGCCTTTAGTTACACTGTCTTTCCTTTCCTGTTGTATACACTTCTAGTATAGAACTCACAGAGCCCTGTACTTATTTACACAGTTGTACTGTCTCTTAGATTAGGAATATCTTCTGGGAAAAGGCCATGTCTTATCATGTCTTACCACTTTATCATCCCCAGTTAACAGGTGTCTAGTAACCTAGCAGAATTCCATAAATGCTGATTGAATGAATGAATGGATAGATGAATACCCATCCATTCAAATATAAATGCATGCAGCATACAATCAGTATACCTTTATTCATTTCCTTATCTACAGATTCTAATCATGCTGGGTTTGTCACTTAAAGTCCGCCTAGTTAAACCATTTGGTTATCAGCAGGTCTTTGTGTAAATATTTGCTGATAACAAGTCTGTTTCATTTGAAAAGGTAAATCACATTTTTACTTCTAGAGGGCAAATCAAAGTCTTTTAGCTTAGTTTGAACTTTCTGAAATTTCTCTGTGTGGCTTTTCTAAGTTATTGGTGCAGCATTATACCTAGTGTGACTCTCTGAGCATAGTAGTCCCATGAAGTCAAAGATTTTTTTCTAAATAAAATAGTAACTAACATTACAGTATTTTTAATAAGTGAACTGATAATAAACACTGATTCAACATTTGAGATAAATTTACATTTGGGAGAAATAAATGGACATAAAAGTATATTGTTTAATGAATTGATGGTTAAAATATTTAAAAGTAATTTTGATAATATTTTGAGCCATTTTTTCCCTGAAAAACATTAGAAATGATAATATGAATAAGCGAGAAAGTAACTTGGTATGCCATTGTCATGGAATTATAGAATTTTTGGCTAAAAAAGTCTTCTATAGGTGGAATCCCAGGGAAATTAAATTATTTGAGCCAGCTTAAAATGCTAATTGGTGGACAAAGTGACACTAGGAGCCAAGTTTTCTTATTTCCTTTCTATGATTATTGATAGCCAACATGAAATGGATACAGATCAGGTTAATCAGAACCATGGAGTCACAGCACTACAAGAGTCCCAAAGACCTTCAACTCTCAGAGGCCATGATCAACAGAGGAGGGAAATGAAGACCTGGAGAAATTGACTGATTTCCTCCAAGTTTCAGACTATTTATAGAGCTAGGAATAATCCAGTTCTCCTTTTCCCAACTGCCATTCTACTGATCAATCTGGTCAGTAAACATTCACTGGGCAACTACTATGTGCTCAGCACTGTGTTGCATAATTTGAGAATATTGAAGTACTACAAAATATGGTTTCTTCTGTCATAGGATTTCAGTATCATTACAAATCCTAGATATAAAATTATTTTGTGTTAAAGAAAGTACATGTAATTTTATTGTATGCTTTGAGAGTTCATGCAGACCAGCTCTTTTGCCTCCAAGCAGCACTGTATCTAAACTAGCTGGTGGTTTATCCTGATATCAGAGTTCTCCAAAGGAGGAGGTTCTGCAAATCTTTTCCATAGTCTGTTTAATAACGCTTGCTATCAGGAAAACCTTCCTGATGTGTAATCTATATTCCTTCTGTTTAAGTGTAAGTTTAAGCCTTTTGATTTTACTGTCTTCTTAGTTCAGAAAGACTTAGCTAATCAGAATCCTCCCTTACAATAATTCTTCTCACTACTGTGCCCCTTCTCAACTTAGTAAAAATGTGCACCCAATACCAGAGGCTGTTGGCACTTTAAGAAAAAATATTGTCATCTATCTATCTATCTATCTATCTATCTATCTATCTATCATCTATCTATCCACCCACATACATAAATGCATACATATTTGGTTTTGAGTTCATAAAATTCACTTGAAGAAATTATTAAGGATTTATCTACTTCTGTGCATTGCTTCTCTTCATAGTCATCTATAAGGGGCCTTCTGAACTTCCTCTGGTCTTAGGGAGGATGTCAAGGTAGCAGTAGTACTTCCCTGACTTCCAGGAGTTGACAGTCTATTGGGATGATATAAATGAAGAACAGTTTGAGAAAATTCCCATACAGTCTTTCCTCATAAACTTAAAAAAAAAAAAAGGTTATCCTTTTTGAATTTATCAAGACATATTTACAATATGGAATTCATTATGTTTAAAAGCTTGAATCACTTAAAATTCTTGGGATTTACCATAGTTAATGCATAAATGCATGAAAAATTTTCTTCCTTTTCACCCATTCACCCATCCATTCATTCACCAAACATGTGTATGACCCATCCACTGTGGACCATGTTAAAGAGCATGCACTGTGGGTTTAAATATTGACTGACATTAACTAACTCTGAAGCTTAGAACAAGTTACTTAATATCTGTGGGCTTTCCCTTCTTCATTTATAAAACCAGAATCACTCTACCTAACCTGATATAGATTGAAAGATTAAATGAGATGTTGTATGAAAACAACTTGGTGGTGGAAAAGCCTCCTTTCCCCTACTGCCTGACCATAGAAGAGGAATATTCATTAGTCTAACAATCCTGATATCTCTCTGCCTCCTCCTCACTGCCTTCTTTCCAGAGGAGAAAGAACAAATTATCTCACTGGCAAGTTTGAAGAAGCAAGCTGTATATTTGGGGAAAGAAACTGTAGAATTTAACCCACCTTCTTATCTCCTCTTTAGGATCTGCAAATGCCTGCAGAAAGTTCTTATTCTGGTCTTCTCTGCTATGATATATGTTTAACAATGGCAGAACCCCACATGGGGAAGAGTGAGGTTTTTCAGCTACACCTATAACCAGGTGAGAGCATTTGCCTAACTCTGCATATGTTTTTAGGAAGCCCGTTGTTCTACACCCCTAAATATTCTCCAGTTTCAACTGTTAGAAAAATAAAGTTGATATTTTATCTACATCTACTTATGTTGGATTAGATCTCAATTAGTGCAAAAGTAAGGCATGGAACCCAAGTTTGTTATTGTACCCTTTCATATACAAACACCTTGCATTTGCCTAATGCATAATACATGCTCAAGAAATTTTCTTTCTTTCCTCATTTTAAAATTTCCTCCTATGTTATATGTTACTGAAGATAAAAATATATCTAAGGTTGTCTTTCTCTCTCTCCAAGGAGCTTCCAGTTCAATAAAAGATTTAAGATGGATGAACAAACAGCTGCAGTATAAGATAGCAGGAGTAAATATAAGGCAGGTGCAAGCAAAGTGCTATGGGAATTAACCAGACAAAGAGATAACCCACCATTGAATCAAAATAGGCTGTAAGGAACAGGGATAGACACTAATCATTCAGTCCTGGGACTGAACAACCCTCTTTCCATTCCTTTAGTTTCTTTAAAGAATTCCCAATTGGTGTACTGTTGTCAGTCTTCTCTTTTGTTTGACATAGGAAGGCATCTAAGATTTTAACAGCAAAGCTGACACTGCCACACCCACAATCCTTCTCTGTAGAAAGTCTAAGGGTATACTTAAGTATCTGTGTCTTTTAGGCTAGCGAGAAAACCACACATATAAATCAAATCTGAAAACTTGCTATGAAAGGGGAAATCCACTTTTTCTCTTTTTAAGTTAATCTTTTAAATGAAGCCCATCATTTCAACACCTCAGCTTTCAGCTAACTCTTACAGTCAAAAGTGTATTTGGTAGTGAGGCAAACTGGAAGAGACTGTAACTGATACAAATTCTCCAGGATGAGCTGGCTCACTTTCCAAATTTCATTAGGGACATACAGATTTATGGCAGTTATAGCTTCAATGGTAGTGCCAAAAGAGAAAAGACCAGAGAAAAGAGGTCCCAGAAGTGTGTGGCTGACAAACAAGACATCTCTCACAGGGGTGTCGCGTTCTTAGTGTGCCAGGACAAAAATTAACCAACCACAAACCTACTATTTCAGTAGCTCCTGTCACTTGCTAAAACAATGAAAGAGAAGCAGCCAGTCAGGGCAAATTGCTGTGTGGAAGTGTCTGGCAATGATGGGCAGCAAGGGAGCTTCTTTCCAAAGTTTGGATCATGGCCCTTAAATTTTGCCTTCTATCAAGAGCATAATGTAAGTTTAGTATTCTTTGTTTTAATTGAAGCATAGTTGCTATACAATGTCAGCAATGTTATATAGTTTCAGGCATACAACCTAATGATTCAACAATTCTTAATATTATACTATGCTCACCACAGTAAGTATAGTTACTGTCACCATACAACATTATTGCAATATTTTTGACTCTATTCTCCATGCTGTACTACTTTTCACCCCCATGACTTGTTTATTTTATAACTGGAAGTTTGTACCTCTTAATCCCCTTCACTTATTTCACCCGCACTCCCTCCCCTGTGGCAACCACCAGTTTGCAGTTTGTTCTCTGTATTTATAATTCTGCTTCCGTTTTTTTGTTTATTTATTTGTTCATTGTCTAGTAATGTAATTCCACATGTAAGTGAAATCAGGCAGTGTTTGTCTTTGTCTGACCTATTTTACTTAGTGTAATACCCTCTAGATTTATCCATGTTGTCACAAATGACAAAATATCATTCTTTTATAGAGTTCAGTAATATTCCTTTGTGTGTGTATGTAATATCATTTATATCTATTTATCTAGCAGTGGACACTTAGGTTGTTTCCATATCTTGGCTATTGTAAATAATGCTGCAATGGACATAGGGATGCATAAATCTTTTTGAATTAGTGTTTTCATTTTCTTTGGGTAGTGGTGGAATTACTGGATTAGTGATGTTTTTCTCTAACAATCCTGAATGATAACCTTGCCAGGTAGAGTAGTCTTTTTTGGGGGGCCTCAATCAGAAGGACTTGGGCCACCCATGAGCAGTGCCAGGGGAGTATTCTTAATTGTAAGGTTTGTTCCTCTCAGCACTTTGAAAATATTATGTCACCTTTTTGTGACCTGAAAAGTTTCTGCTGAAAAATCAGCTGATAGCTTGTTGGGGCTTCCCTTATACATAATATTTCTCTCTTGTTGCTCTTAAGATTCTCTCTTTATCTTTAATTATTTTTTATTAAAGATTTTATTTATTTATTTGACACAGAGAGCAAGAGAGCACAAGCAGGGGGAACAGTAGAGGAAGAGGGAGAAGCAGGCTCCCTGCCAAGCAGGGAGCCCGATGTGGGGCTCGATCCCAGGACCCTGAGATCATAACCTGAACCAAAGTCAGACGCTTAACCATCTGAGCCACCCAGGCACATCCTCTTTATCTTTAATTTTTGACATTTGAATTATTACATGTTTTGATGTAGACCTCCTTGGGTTCATATTTTTTTTTATTATGTTATGTTAATCACCATACATTACATCATTAGTTTTTGATGTAGTGTTCCATGATTCATTGTTTGCATATAACACCCAGTGCTCCATTCAGTACGTGCCCTCTTTAATACCCATCACCCGGCTAACCCATCCTCTCACATCCCCTCGAGAACCCTCGGTTTGTTTCTCAGAGTCCATAGTCTCTCATGGTTCGTCTCCCCCTCCGATATCCACCCCCTTCATTTTTCCCTTCCTGCTATCTTCTTTTTTTTTTTCCAACATATAATGTATTATTTGTTTCAGAGGTACAGGCCTGTGATTCAACAGTCTTACACAATTCACAGCGCTACCATAGCACATACCCTCCCCAATGTCTATCACTCAGCCACCCCATCCCTCCCACCCCCCACCACTCCAGCAAACCTCAAGTTGTTTCCTGAGATTAAGAATTCCTCGTATCAGTGAGATCATATGATACATGTCTTTCTCTGATTGACTTATTTCACTTAGCATAATACCCTCCAGGTCCATCTATGTCAATGCAAATGGCAAGGTTTCATTCCTTTTGATAGCTGCATAATATTCCATTGTAAATATATATACATATATATACACACACCACATCTTCTTTAACCATTCATCTGTCGAGGGACATCTTGGCTCTTTCCATAGTTTGGCTATTGTGGACATTGCTGCTATAAACATCGGGGTGCACATACCCCTTTGGATCACTACATTTTTATCTTTGGGGTAAATACCCAATAGAGCAATTGCTGGGTCATATGCTAACTCTTATTTTTGACTTATTGAGGAACCTCCATACTGTTTTCCAGAGTGGCTGCACCAGCTTGCATTGCCACCAACAGTGTAGGAGGGTTCCCTTTTCTCCGCATCCTCGCCAACATCTGTCGTTTCCTGACTTGTTAATTTTAGCCATTCTGACTCGTGTGAGGTGGTATCTCATTGACTTTTGATTTGGATTTCCCTGATGCTGAGCAATGTTGAGCACTTTTTCATGTGTCTGTTGGCCATTTGGATGTCTTCTTTGGAAAAATATCTGTTCATGTCTTCTGCCCATTTCTTGATTGGATCATTTGTTCTTTGGGTGTTGAGTTTGATAAGTTCTTTATAGATTTTGGATACTAGCCCTTTATCTGATATGTCATTTGAAAATATCTTCTCCCATTCTGTCAGTTGTCTTTTGGTTTTACTGACTGTTTCTTTTGCTCTGCAAAAGATTTTTATCTTGATGAAGTCCCAATAGTTCATTTTTGCCTTTGCTTCCCTTGCCTTTGGCGATGTTTCTAGGAAGAAGTTGCTGCGGCTGAGGTCGAAGAGGTTGCTGCCTGTGTTCTCCTCTAGGATTTTGATGAACTCCAGTCTCACATTTAGGTCTTTCAACCATTTTGAGTCTATTTTTGTGTGTGGTGTAAGGAAATGGTCCAGTTTCATTCTTCTGCATGTGGCTGTCCAATTTTCCCAACACCATTTGTTGAAGAGACTGTCGTTTTTCCATTGGACATTCTTTCCTGCTTTGTCGAAGATTAGTTGACCATAGAGTTGAGGGGTCCATTTCTGGACTCTCTATTCTGTTCCATTGATCTATGTGTCTGTTTTTGTGGTGGTACCATACTGTCTTGATGATGACAGCTTTGTAATAGAGCTTGAAGTCTAGAATTGTGATGCCACCAGCTTTGCTTTTATTTTTCAACGTTCCTCTGGCTAATCGGGGTCTTTTCTGGTTCCATACAAATTTTAGGATTATTTGTTCCATTATGAAAAAAGTTGATGGTATTTTTATAGAGATTGCATTAAGTGTGTAGATTGCTCGAGGTAGCATTGACATCTTCACAATATTTGTTCTTCCAGTCCATGAGGATGGAATATTTTTCCATTTCTTTGTGTCTTCCTCAATTTCTTTCATGAGTATTTTATAGTTTTCTGAGTACAGATTCTTTGCCTCTTTGGTTAGATTTATTCCTAGGTATCTTACGGTTTTGGGTGCAGTTGTAAATGGGATCAACTCCTTAATTTCTCTTTCTTCTGTCTTGTTGTAGTTGTATCGGAATGCCACTTATTTCTGTGCATTGATTTTATATCCTGCCACTTTCTGAATTCCTGTATGAGTTCTAGCGGTTTTGGGGTGGAGTCCTTTGGGTTTTCCACATAAAGTATCATATCATCTGCAAAGAGTGAGAGTTTGACTTCCTCTTTGCTGATTCAGATGCCTTTTATTTCTTTTTCTTGTCTGATTGCTGTGGCTAGAACTTCTAATACTATATTGAATAGCAGTGGTGATAGTGGACCTCCCTGCCGTGTTCCTGACCTCAGGGGGAAAGCTCTCAGTTTTTCCCCATTAAGAATGA
The DNA here is from genome assembly GCF_037043125.1 of Eumetopias jubatus. Lineage (NCBI taxonomy): Eukaryota > Metazoa > Chordata > Mammalia > Carnivora > Otariidae > Eumetopias > Eumetopias jubatus. The sequence continues at coordinate 95,238,139 of NW_028274807.1, read as the reverse complement.
TATTTGCTGTGGGTTTTTCATAGATGGCTTTTATGATATTGAGGTATGTACCCTCTATCCCTATACCCTGAAGAGTTTTGATCAACAAAGGATGCTGTACTTTGTCAAATGCTTTTTCTGCATCTATTGAGAGGATCAATTGAGAGGATTCTTGTTCTTTCTTTTATTAATGTATTGTATCACATTGATTGATTTGCAGATGTTGAACCAACCTTGCAGTCTAGGGATAAATCCCACTTGGTCGTGGTGAATAATCCTTTTAATGTACTGTTGGATCCTATTGGCTAGTATTTTGATGAGAATTTTTGCATCCGTGTTCATCAAGGATATTGGTCTGTAATTCTCCTTTTTGATGGGATCTTTGTCTGGTTTGGGGATCAAGGTAATGGTGGCCTCATAAAATGAGTTTGGAAGTTTTCCTTCCATTTCTATTTTTTGGAACAGTTTCAGGAGAATAGGTATTAATTTTTCTTTAAATGTTTGGTAGAATTCCCCTGGGAAGCCATCTGGCCCTGGGCTTTTGTTTGTTGGGAGATTTTTTGATGACTGCTTCAATTTCCTTAGTGGTTATAGGTCTGTTCAGGTTTTGTATTTCTTCCTGGTTCAGTTTTGGTAGTTGATACATCTCTAGGATGCATCCATTTCTTCCAGATTATCTTATTTGCTGGCATATAGTTGCTCATAATATGTTCTTAAAATTGTTTGTATTTCTTTGGTGTTGGTTGTGAGCTCTCCTCTTTCATTCATGATTTTATTTACTTGGGTCATTTCTCTTTTCTTTTTGATAAGTCTGGACAGGGGTTTATCAATCTTGTTAATTCTTTCCAAGAAACCCACTCCTCATTTCGTTGATTTGTTCTACTGTTCTTTTGGTTTCTATTTCATTGATTTCTGCTCTGATCTTTATTATTTCTCTTCTCCTGCTGGGTTTAGGCTTTATTTGCTGTTCTTTCTCCAGCTCCTTTAGGTGTATGTTTAGGTTGTGTATTTGAGAACTTTCTTGTTTCTTGATAAAGACTTGTATTGCTATATAGTTTCCTCCTAGGACTGCCTTTGCTGCATCCCAAAGATTTTGAACAGTTGTGTTTTCATTTTCATTTATTTTCATGGATTTTTAAAATTCTTCTTTAATTTCCTGGTTCCTTTAATTCATCCTTTAGTAGGATGCTCTTTAGCCTCCATATATTTGAGTTCCCTCCAACTTTCCTCTTGTGATTGAGTTCTAGTTCAAAGCATTGTGGTCTGAAAATATACAGGAATGATCCCAGTCTTTTGGTACCAGTTGAGACCCAATTTGTGACCTAGGATTTGATCTATTCTGGAGAATGTTCCATGCGCACTGGAGAAGAATGTGTATTCTGTTGTTTTGGGATGGAATGTTTTGAAAATATCTGTGAAGTCCATTTGGTCCAGCATGTCATTTAAAGTCTTTATTTCCTTGTCGATCTTTTGCTTAGATGATCTGTCCATTTCAGTGAGGGGGGTGTTAAAGTCCCCCACTATTATTGTATTGTTGTTGATGTGTTTCTTTGCTTTTGTTATTAATTGGCTTATATAATTGGCTGCTTCCATGTTATGGGCATAGATATTTACAATTGTTAGATCTTGTTGGATAGACCCTTTAAGTAGGATATAGTGTCCTTCCTCATTTCTTATTATAGTCTTTGGTTGAAAATCTAATTGGTCTGATATAAGGATTGCCATCCAGCTTTCTTTTGGTGTCCATTAGCATGGTAAATCGTTTCCCACCCCCTCATTTTCAATCCGGGGCTATCTCTGTGTCTAAAATGAGTCTCTTGCAGACAGCATATCAATGGGTCTTGTTTTTTATCCAATCTGATACCCTGTGTCTTTTTTGGGGGCATTTAGCCCATTTACATTCAAAGTAACTATTGAAAGGTATGAATTTAGTGCCATTGTATTGCCTGTAAGGTGACTGTTACAGTATATTGTCTCTGTTCCTTTCAGGTCTATGTTACTCTTAGGCTCTCTCTTTGCTTAGAGGGGCCCTTTCAAAATTTCTTGTAGGGCTGCTTTCATATTTGCAAATTCCTTTAGTTTTTGTTTGTCCTGGAAGCTTTTTATCTCTCCGTCTGTTTTCAATGACAGCCTAGCTGGATATAGTATTCTTGGCTGCATATTTTTCTCATTTAGTGCTCTGAAGATATCATGCCAGTCCTTTCTGGCCTGACAGATGTCTGAGGATAGGTCTGTTGCCAATCTAATGTTTCTACCATTATAGGTTACAGATCTCTTCTCCCGAGCTGCTTTCAGGATTTTCTCTTTGTCTCTGAGACTTGTAAGTTTTACTATTAGATGTCGGGGTGTTGACCTATTTTTACTGATTTTTAGGGGGGTTCTCTGTGCCTCCTGGATTTTGATGTCTGTTTCCTTCCCCAAATTAGGGAAGTTCTCTGCTCTACTTTGTTCCAATACACCTTCTGCCCCTTTCTCTTCTTCTTCTGGGATCCCAATTAGTATTATATTGTTTCATCTTATGGTATCACTTATCTCTCGATTTCTGCCTTCGTGATCCAGTAGTTGTTTATCTCTCTTTTTCTCAGCTTCTTTATTGTCCATCATTTGGTCTTCTATATCACTAATTCTCTTTTCTGCCTCATTTATCCTAGCAGTTAGAGCCTCCATTTTTGATTGTACCTCATTAATAGCCTTTTTGATTTCGACTTGGTTAGATTTTAGTTATTTTATTTCTACAGCAAGGGTTTCCCTAATATCTTCCATGCTTTTATCTAGCCTAGGTAGTATCTTTATAATCATCATTCTGAACTCTAGTTCCAACATCTTACTAATGTCCATATTGATTAGATCCCTGGCAGTTGGTAGTACGTCTTTTTCTTTTTTTTTGAGGTGACTTTTTCCATCTTGTCATTTTGTCCAGAGGAGAATAGATGAATGAGAGAACAAAATGCTAACATGTTGGATAACAATGACCCCAGAAAAATATACTCTAAACAATTCAGAAGAGACCTGAAACTGGGGGAAAAGAAAGGGAAAGAAAGAAAAAAGAAAAAGATAAAAAACAACAAACAAACAAACAAAAGACCAGAATATGATCAAATATGATAAGGCTGGTACATAGATCAGTGCCACACACTAGATTTGTGGCATATTTTGGTCTGTTAGAAGAATGTGCCTCCCAAAATTTTAAAGAACGAAAAGCTTATATGTGTACAAAAATAAGGGTAAATACGATGGAGGTATGGAATATGACTGTCAAGATGAAAATTATAAAAGATTTTATAAAAGGAATTGATAAGATACAAAGTTGGTTGAAAAAAGAAAGAAGAGGATTAAAAGAAAAAGGGAGAGAATGTGATCAGGCAGGAGACTAGAACAAAGCCATATACTAGAGATTTAGGGTATATTTTGGTCTATTAGAAGAAACTGTATCCCAAAATTTTAAAGAGAGAAATATATATAAAAATATATATATATATATATATATATATATATATATATATATATATATACCAAAAATAAGGTTAACTACTATGAAGGGATAGAATATGACTCAAAAAATGAAAAATAAAAAAGATTTTTTAAAAAGGGTTTGATAAGATGTTGGTTGAAAAGGGAAAAAGAAAAATTCAAAATAAAAGAAAAAAGAAAATTAAAAAAATTAACTTTGAAAGACTAAAAAAATCATGGGATAAAAGCCATGAATTCTATGTGCTGTATTCCCCTAGTGCTGGAGTTCTGCCATTCTCACTGATCAGTAAACTTGATCTTGCCTGGCTGTTCTTGCTGGGAAATGGTCCTCTTGCTGTGGTTCTTCAAATGTCCTTGTGGGTGGCAGAATTGCCCCGTCCTTGCCGGGGGCTGGGCTATGTAACCTGCTTGGGTTAGCTCTCGGGAGCTTTTGTTCCCTGCAAGCTTTCCGTACAGCTTTGGAGGACGAGAGTGAAAATGGCGGCCTCCTAGTCTCCACCCCAGAGGAGCTGAGAACTCAGGGCCCTACTCCTCAGTGAGTCCCCAGATAAAAGCAGTCAATCACTCCCATCTCCCCAGTCTCCGGCCACATTCCGTGCTCACCCGGCCTGTGACTGAGCATTTCTATCTCTGGCACACGACCCTGTGTGGAGTCTTCAAACCCAGCAGAGTCCTGTAGTGCACTCCCACACTGCTCCTCAGAGGGAAGGAAGGGGAGTCTCCCCAGATCTGCTGCTTGTTGGGTCCCTGCTGGAAGAGCAGTGGCCTGACTGTGCTGTGGATCATGGTTTATGGCAATCCTGAGCCGAGAGCCCGCGCCTCAGCTCCGTCTCTGCAGCCGGCTTCCCTGCTCCAATACCTGGGAGCTCTGCCACACTCAGGCACCACCGTTCTTTCTGTGACCCCAAGGGTCCTGAGACAACACTGTCCCAGCGAGGGTTCCACCCCCCACTTAGCCACTGGAGCAACATCCCTCAGCGGAGAAGACTTCTAAAATTTCCGATTTTGTGTTCTGCTGCTCTATCACTTGCCAGTAGTGGTAAGCCTCCTGATGGAGGCTCCCTCCCCACCGTCCATCTTCCCGAATATCACCTCGGATTCACTTCTCCGCATGTCCTACCTTCCAGAAAGTGGTCGATTTTCTGTTCATAGAGTTGCTGCTATTCTTTTCTTCGATCTCCTGTTGAGTTTGTAGGTGTTCAGAATGGTTTGATCCCTATCTAGCTGAATTCCTGGGACCAGATGAAATTTAGGTCTTCTACTCCTCCCTAGATTATTTTCATCCTCCTTGGGTTCATCTTATTTGGAACTCTCTGTTATTCCTGGACCTGTATCTGGGTGTCTGTTTTCTTCCACAGGTTAGGGATGCTTTTAGGTATTATTTCTTCATATAAGTTTTCTGCCCCTTTCTCTCTCTGTTCTCCTTCTAAGTCCCCTATAATCCAAATGTTAGTATGCTTGATGTTGTCCTAGAGATCCCTCAACCTGTCTTCATTTAAATTTTTTTTTCCTCTTTGCTATTCAGCTTAGGTGCTTTTCATTACCCTGTCTTCCATATCACTGATCTATTGTTCGCATCCTAATCTGCTTTTGAATTGCTGAATTAGTGTAGTTTTCATTTCAGTTATTGAATTATGCAACTCTGATTTTTTTATTATTATTATTTTTTCGTTTCTTTGTTAAAGTTCTCACTGAGTTCATCCATTCTTTTCCCAAGTCCGGTGAGCATCATTATCACTGTTACTTTGAACTCTTTATCAGGTAATTTGCTTATCTCCATTTCATTTAGTTCCTTTTCTGAAGTTTTTTCTCATTCTTTTGTTTGGAGAATATAACTCTGTCCCCTCATTTTATTTGAATTTCTATGTTTGTTTCTCTGAATGAGGTCAAATATACCTCTGTCTCCTCATTTTATTTGACTTTCTGTGTTTGTTTCTATCAATTAGGTCAAACAGCTACTTATAGACTTGAAGGAATAGCCTTGTGTAGGAACATCCCTGTATAGACTACATGTGCCTGGCAGATGGCTGGTTAGCTGGAGATGTAGTGAGTGTGAGCTGGGGGTCCTGAGGCACTCCACACTGGGGTCATTCTGGTTAAATGGCTGGAGACGAAGTGGGCATGAGTCAGGAGGTCCAGGGTCTCTCCATGTAAAGGGCACCCTGGTGGGACAGCTTCAGCTGAAGTGGGCATAGTCTGGGATTTCCAGGGCATTCTGCACAAAGGTGACTATGGCAGGGTGGCTGCAGCCCAAGTAGGCTCTCTGCACAGTGGGGGTGCCCTAGACAGTCATCTCCAGTTGAAGGAGTTATTGGCATGGAGTATCCTGGGACTCTCTGCACCTGGGTCACCTTGGTGAGATGGCTTGAATTGTCTTGAGTGAGCACTGTCCAGGGGGATGCTGGGGCTACCTTATGTGGTCTCCTTGGGGGAACAAATTGGGCTGGTGTGGGCTAGGGTCCCAGGGTTCACTGAGGCAGCAGGTTGACCAGGGCATTATACCCTGTTCTCATCTGTTCTATGGAGGTGGAGGCAGAACATAAACAATGGTGCTTGCCTGCCCCTCTGTGCCCAGAGAGTGTTTCTAATTGCTCCCTCACCATTTGGCAGAGCTTCAGGATTGGTTCCTTTATATTCTAGTTGCTCCTTTAAACCTTGGCTTTTTTTTCTATGCCCCAGGGTATCTAGGGCTGATGTAGGCGAGGGGTCTGGAACTCATTGAGATTGCAGGATGGGCAGGGTGCCCAGAGTCTGCTCCCATCTGTACTATCAAGGTGGAGCAGGAATACAAACCATGGCACTAGCCAGTGCCTCTGACCCTCCACTGTTTGGTGGAGGGTTAGTTCCTTAGTTCCTTTATATTCCAGTTGCCCTTTTAAACTGCAGCTTTTTTCTGTGCCCCAAGGCAGAAGAATCTCTTCACTGTCCTTCAGTACTGTCTCTCCCCAGGGCAGCTTGCAGTGTCTGGGGTGGAATCTTTTCATTACCATTTCTCCATCTCTCCTGCTGTTCTTTGTGAGGTCCCTCTATCCTTTGTTGTGCAAAAGCTGTTCAGTCAGCCTTTAGTTTTTTCTCATGAGGAATTGTTCTATACGTAGGTGTGGATCTGGTGTATCCATGGAGAAGGTGAGTTCAGAGTCTTCCTACATCACCATCTTGGACCCTCTCCTGAAGTTTAATGTCCCTAAGTAAGAATACAATCTTTTAGTTTAATTCACAATTACTTTGAGTTTCTCTACTCAGTCATTTAAAAATAAGCAGATCTTTTTGAAAGATTATATTGTATTTTTAATTTTTTCTAAAAAAAAATTTCCCAAATGAAGCATCCTGCCTTCAATCACCTCAGATTTGTGTTTTCCCTCTAGATATATATATTTTTTTTAGATTATAAAATCACACCCACCAAAGGATCAGAATGATCCTGTATTCTAAAGAGTGGTGTTTCTGGACTTGTGAAATGTAGTTGGTTAGTTCCTATACTTGCAAGACTCATATTATTGTCTATTAGTATTATAAAAATAGTAATGAATAATTGATGTAAAATTTTCTTTTTGCTATAATAAATACCCTTATCAATTTCTAAATAAAGAGAATTTTTTATCTTTCAGTGAGTACTCATTAAGAGGGACTCTGAATGCATATGTATAATTTTTAATCAGGAAATAAGCCAGTTAAAATTAGCTTGTTATTTTGCCCTTAGCTTTCATGTGTCTGTATTTTTAGTAACCTTCTGAAGTCTAGAACCCCTTCCGTAGTGGATTTCACAGAAAGAAGAAAGAATTAAAGTTATTCATTTCTGAAAAAAAAACTGTATGCCTTAGTTCATAAACTCAAATTAAGCTTACTTATTGTTAATGATTCCAGTTTTTAATTTCTTAATAGGCCAAATCAGAACTTCCTTAAATACCGATGGGATTTTGGAACATAGGTGAGGTTCAGTGGGGTGAGGTCCAGAGCCAACTACCAAGAAAGAATTCTTGAGATGTCTTTGGTGCAAAAAGTTGGTTTTATTAAAGCATGGGGACAGGACCTGTGGGCAGAAAGAGCTGCTGCCGTGGGGTTGTGAGGGGTGGCTAATTATATACTATGGGTTTGGGGGAGGTAAGGAAAAAGGAGGTTTCAAAAGGATTTTCAGATGTTAAAGAAGACTCACAGGATACCAGAGGCCTTGCCATTGTCAGGGTTGTTTTTCCCTCTAGCAAGGCATTATCATGAAGATAGATGGGAGTTTCCTGGAGGAACATTACGCTCTGCCCACTTCAAGTAGCTTGTCAATGGGGTGCAGGTTATAAGGACATTTAATTATATCTACATTTCCTTCTGGAAGCTAGGTTATTGATAGAAATATAAATTGTTAAGACTTTTGTAAACTGAGGGAAATTCTTATCTTGCAGGATTGTGATCTTTATAAGTCAACTATTTGCTTTTTTTTCCTTAGCTTTAGGGCAGTCAGGAGTGCTTGAGGAATGTCACGTATACCGCATGGTATATGTGGTGGGGGGGTTGTGGGGTGTCAGCTTCTGCTTTGTCCTCAGCTTGCCTTCTGTTCCCTCATCAAATACAATTAATATCAACATGAAAGAATATCATTCATTTTATTTATTGTAGGTACATTTGATGGATATATTCTACGTGCATTCTCAGTAAAACCAAGCACTCATATGAAAGTATGCATATTTATTTTTATTTTTATGTTACATTTTCAATACAAATGTCTCATTGGTAATAGTATATTCCTAAGAATAGTATATATTGTAAATATGAAAAGTGCTTCATGCTATTATAAATTTTCATATATTTTAGCATTCCCATATGTAGGAAAGAGATATTTAAAGAATCTTATCCAAAGAATTTTTCTAAACAATGTTGATCTCTTTTTATCAAAGGAGCTCTTGGGCCTCTGGCCTTGTATTAAAGTGTGGGCTTCTGTGATTGTTATCAAAATACTCAGGGTACTTGATCATAAATTAATTTTTATTTATAGTCTGTCTTGCAGACCGAGAGAAGGAGCAGGGCCTTTTGAAAACCCTTTGATAGCACTCCAGTAAAAGACCACCTGACAAAGCTGAGTGGCACTACTCATTGGAGGGGGCCTTCAACTCTTAGGAGCACACCTATGTTGGGGAAAGGAGTTAGCTCTGGTTGGTCTGAGTTTATCACTGCGTCCTATAGACCCCCATTTCAGGGTGGGGATGGAGAAGAGCAAAACCAAGATGCTTCAGTTTCCCTGTTTGTGTGGGCATGAGGTCAGGGGTAGGAAGGAGGAGAAACAAGAATAATCCTTGACAGGGATGCATTTTATATGTACATTTTATGTTGCAATTAAGTGTATGTTTCTCAGTTATAATGTTCTCTGGTTCCAACAAGTTTATAGAAGTGTGGCGCTGTAAGTCTTATAGAATCCCAAGCAATAGCACAACCTCTTGGGTGGAGCTCTGCAAAAAACAACAATAACTAAAATTTTTCTTTACTTCATGTATATTTAATTTTTTTGGAGGATGACCAAATGACGCCTACTAATTCATCAAAAAATGTTGACAATAGTATAGTAAGAAAAAAAGGTGGTTATAAACTGCCTTTCATTGATAAGAAAACAAGTTTGGTTAAAATAATTTGTTCTGTATCTTTTTTTTAAAGATTTTATTTATTTATTTGACAGAGAGAGACACAGTGAGAGAGGGAACACAAGTGGGCAACTCCCCCTGCTTGTGTTCCCTCTCTCACTGTGTCTCTCTCTCTGTCAAATAAATAAATAAAATCTTTAAAAATAAAAAAATAAAAGATTAAAAAAAATAAAAGATGGTATGCCTGTAAAATTCAAGGGGCTAAAAGACCTGAACAAGTGATCTATTTAATTTATTTAATTTCTTATATTTTAAATAATCATCACATTTTGGGGGCTTGGCTGAGCACTGGGAAACTTTAAAACTGCAGCTGAGAAAATTAGGTTAATTGTAATTCATTAGATGCTGTCCTTATTAAAAGTGAATTGATTTAATCCCTATTAAAAGCCCTAAGGCATGAGAAAGCAAAATGGCTATGTAATATGGACTCTGAGAAACAAACTGAGGGTTCTAGAGGGGAGGAGAGTTGGGGGATGGGTTAGCCCGGTGATGAGTATTAAGGAGGGCATGTACTGAATGGAGCACTGGGTGTTATACACAAACAATGAATCATGGAACACTACATCAAAAACTAATGATGGAATGTATGGTGATTAACATAACATAATAATAAAAAATAAATAAAAAATGGCTATGTAAAAACTTAGTATTCTTAACAATTAGAAGATACTACAGTTCAGTGTTTCTCAAACTTCAGTGTGTACATGAATCATCTTGGATCTTGTTAAAATGCAAATTCTGGTTCAGCAGGCATGGGATCAGCCTGAGAATCTGCATTTCTAACAGACTCCAAGAGTATGTGATATCCATAGACCACACTGTGTAGAAAGGCTTTTGTTAGACTTTTTTTTTTCCAGTTCATTTGTCAGGTAATTATTAAGCCCTTGATAACTGAAACACAGCCATGGTAAGGAGTTATAAAATGGTGTGATATGATCTGCTATTCTGGGCATTTTTTAGAATTTTTCTTAACACTTTTATTGTGATATAATTCACATAGCATTCAATTTGTCCTTTTAAAATATACAATTCAGTGGCTTTTAATAGTTACAAAAATATGCAATTATTACCACAGTTGATTTTAGAATATTTTTATCACCTCAAAAAGAAAACCTATACCATTTGGTGTCATCTTTTAATTCCTCCATTTCCCTCTAGATCTAAGCAACCACAAATTTACTCTGTGTCTCTGTTTCTTCATTTTGGACTTTTATGTGAATGGAATAATTCAATATGTGGCCTTTTGCGACTGGCTTCTTTCACTTGGCATAATGTTTTCAAGGTTTATACATATTATATATAGTTTTGTCAAAATTTCCTTCCTATTTTTAGGCTGAATAATATTCCATTTTATGGATATACCATATTTTGTTTATCCATTCTCAGTTGTTGGAAATTTGGGTTGTCTCCATCTTTAAGTTATTATGAATAATACCACTATAAACATTCATGTGCAAATTTTTGTGTGGACATATTTTCGTTTCTCTTGGGTATATACCTAGAAGTGGAATTGTTGTAGTAAATAGTAATATATTTAATATTTCTGGAGCTTTTAATTGAAATAGATGAATCAGATTTAGAAGTATAGATATTTATATAAGTATGCATATGGATAGATAAGCAGCAAACATTTGGCTTCATGAAAAGGGTTCCATAGTTAAATAATTTTGAGGAACACTGTATATCAGAACTCTCTTGATGAAAACCATGCAAAGGAAGAATCATTTAACTTTGTTTAACTCAGGTTTCCCAAACATGTTGGGGAAACATGTTTGGAAATCTTCAAAAGTGAAATATTTACAACTCAAGGACTTAGTGTTTTGTAGAAGGCATTTTGAGAAATGGTTTAATTGCACATTCTGAAGGTAAAAGACCTATTGAATGAGGGAGTAAATTCCAGGAACATATGAATGATTTGTTTGAGTTTGAGTTTGACTGAGAATGGCTTCAACTCCAGAAGTAAATTCTATAGGAACATGGGCAGGGGTGTGGTTTTCAATGAGAGATATTTGAATAGAGCAATGATAGGATGAAAACGTGATTTCTGGAAGTTGTTCTGGCATTGATATGTAGGATGACATGAAAATATCAGGGAGACTATTGAGATTGTCCAGCTATTGGCATCCATAAGAAGTATAAGGAAATAAGAAACAATAAGTTGTGATACACCCAGGGAAAGGGGAAATACCAAAGTCATTGTAAATAAGATGATAAATAATAAAATAAATTATGGATAGCAGAAATGCTAAGTATAATATGATAGAAAAAGTAATGAACAGAGAGATCACATTCCAACCAGATTTATTGGAATATCTATATAAAAATTATAAGAAAATTCTAGTCCATTTTTTCATCATTTCTCATTTGAAAATCAGTACTTGATTTCTGTGTGTGACCCTGCTATAGGTTTTGATGTTGCCATCTGGTAGAGCCTGCTTATTATCTTCATTATAGACATAGGCTCTTTTTATGCTGATTCCTGTTTTTCAACATTAAATAATAAGTTAACTCAATTTCAAATAATGAGAAGTAAGATTAAAGATAAAAACCTCCCCTGAATGTTATTAATTATGCTCTTAGGGCACAATATTTAGCACTGCTCAAATCTGCTTGTAAATAAGTTCTCTATTTGATGAGATGACCTGTCTTTACTTTTGTTCCTGCTACTGTTTTTACTGTTTTCCTTTTGTTGGATGTCACTGGAAAATGGAATTGCCAGATGGTTTGCAAAAAGAAGTGAGCAATGACAGTTTTCTTCTAAAGATTCTTTATATACAAACAAGTTAGCAAACAAACAAAAAAGAATGTTTGCTTTAAGAAGAAGAAAAAAAAACCTTTTGCTTAAAACACGCAGATACACTCAGAATCTCATAGTGTTAATTATATACTTTTGTTTATATCAGGAGGAATATGACAAATATGGGTGATAGTTCTTAAATTAGGTAGCAATATGGATCTCTAGGAGCCACACATTGTCAATGTAACACACAACATGCAGACAGTCCCCTGGTCGACATTCTTTCTTCAGCTGTACAGATTTAAATCTCCCCTTATTTCCACAAGTAGTGCTCCCTGACACCAGTAAAGAGTGGCCCTTGTTGCCCACAGGAGCTCAGACAGGATGAAGATCATCAACACAGACACCAAGAGATCACTTCAGTGATCACTTCAGATCCACCCACTGGGAACTTAGAATATATCCCTTCCCTTCTCTGGGCCTCAATTTTCTCATCTGTAAAATGAGACATTTGGAATGGGAAATCTCAAAGGTTGTAAATTCCATAATTCACAAAGCATAAACCTACAACTTCAAATGTTATCCAAAAGCTGTAATTCTGTGAAAGAGGCTGAGAGGAAATTTCTAGAGGTTAATGAGGCATAAAGACTTCTTCCCTGAACCCCACAGCCTTTCTTCACTAGTCCTGGGACTACACAGAGAAACTAAGGTATCTAGTAAGATATGAGCTCATATCTAATTGGAGGATGGAAAAGGGCAAAACATAAATAGCAACTCAACTGCCTCAGACGTTAAAGAAGCCATAGATTCTACTTGCCTTTTAGGCAGAGCTTTAGGATAACCTTGTTTTCCGTATAGGTCCTGTTTCTGTGTCTCTCAAAAAATGAAAGTTCTCTGGGATTTCCACAGTTCCAGCAAAGTGTTACCTACCTTATATTCAATATATTCGTTTTGAACTTCTTGCTATCCATTATTCACATCAGCAGTTAGTCTAGAGGAGATTTTAGACAAGAAGATAAAACACTATATATTTCCTCAAATAACTTTGAATTGCTCACTTTTAAATTGAGAGGAATAGCTGCAGTCTCAATAAACATTTCTGTAAAAATTATATACATATATTCATAAAAAGTGTAAGTTAAGTTCCTTTTGCCCAATGAAATCATTTGCATTTTATGTGCTGATTCTTAGGAAAGAAAGTCTAAATTACAAAGGCATACGTGGTTCTTACTTTAACACAAGTATTAATCAAAAATTTTATCTTTGTGTTTTCTAGATATGTTCCCCATACACTCGCATAATTCAGTGAGTAGTTACACTGGTTAATAAATGTATCAGAAATGAAAGTTAGCGGGATGCCTGGGTGCCTCAGTTGGTTAAGTGGCTGCCTTCGGCTCAGGTCATGATCCCAGGGTCCTGGTATCAAGTCCCGTGTTGGGCTCCTTGCTCACTGGGGAGCCTGCTTCTCCCTCTGCCTGCCACTTCCCCTGCTTGATCAGTCTCTCTCTCTCTGTTCCTGGCAAATAAATAAATAAAAATCTTTAATAAAAAAAAGAAATGAAAGCAATTACTGTTTTAAGGGGATGATGCCTTTTAAAAAGTTGCTTTTCATGCATCATTTTTAATGTGTATATGATATTGGCATAGGTGAGGATTCCAGTGAGGCCAAGCTCAAGAAGTCGGAGGGAGAAAAAAAAATTAGATGTCTTCTGAAAGTCAACACAAAATCAGTGAAAATAAAATTAAACAGATGTAACTCTGCTCTCTGAGAAATGGTAAGAGCTGACCATAACCTTACATTACTCACAGAGATTGAAAAAGAGTTCAGCAATCAAAGGTGCTTAAACATAGAACTATAGAAAGAGGACAACCCATCCAAGCATGCCCAGGAGAAATAGAGCCTTAAACCAGCAAACTCTGAGAATCTCAGTCCTATGTGCTAATGAATAAATTAATTTATCCCACTGAATAATAAGTTTTATGTAACTAACTCCATGTGTTAGATCTCTGTGATAGATTACAGTATGGTTCTTGTATCAGCCTAGGTCTGATTAGGAGAGAGAGAAACATATAGTAATTAACATGGAAAGTTTAATGCAAAGAACTGTTAACTGTCACAGGAGGTTGGAGGAAATATGGAATCGGGCAGTAAGAAATACAGGGAACTCTAAAGAATACAGGATTATAACTACTACCTCATGGCTGAACTGGGACACCAAAGAAGAGGCTCCCCAGGACTGAGATCCAGACATTGTTGGAGAGGGTGTGGTCATGGTCCAGTGGACAGCAGGGCAGCCACTGTGGTGCCACACCAGCCACTGTGGTGCCACACCATCAAAACTTGCTGGAAATATGACCTCTGGAACTTGCCAGAAATCTGCTCCTAGAGTGCTAGAGAAAACTATTTATGGAGAGGTATCTCTTCACTACAACATTGCCCAAAGCGTGTGCCAGGGGAAGCTGCTGGTTGTTGGGTATTGCTGACCATCAGTCATTTGCAAGAACCTGGAGATGAGGAAGCTATCCGCACCGTAGGAGCTGGTACTGGAACAGTTGTGCACAAATGCAGCAACCTAATGCTAGAGAAGCCGCCCACGTAACGCTGGACAAATGCCCCGCATTAGTAAAGCTGTTTGTAGGAAAGCCTGTGCACTGCAAGAGCCAGATACTGCTGAAGACTTCTGTGCTGAGGGAGCCAGGCTTTGGAGAGGTTGCCTCAGGAACCTGCCTAAGAGAGCATGCTGGAACAGGAAGAGAGACCCCTTATTCTACAATGTCTCTCCTGTACTCTCTACTGGCAAGGAAAGGGAAATTATTTAAAAGACCCAGATCCATTTTCACACAGAAAGCAAAAAATGAATTTGAAACTGGGAAGTAATAAATCAACAATCAGCACAATTCCCAATTATGCTCATCCCACACAATAAAAGGATTATAAATACACATCTTCAGTCATACAGACTTGGGGATCCCCGAAGATGGTATTTCCCCTATCCATTGCCACCTTGGTCATGTAACTTGCTTGGGCCAATAGCAGTTTTGTGGAAGTGATACAGCCCAGTTCTGAACAGAAGTTTTATTTTTAATATTTTTGTTGATTAATTTTTTATTTTATAATCATAAACTTAACTCTACAATCCACCTGGATTTGGAGGAGGATATGGAAAACATGGAACCCATAATGGAACTACAGCAAGAGCACAAAGGTTATAGGATATTTCAAAAGGGGCAATGGGGTGTTCTCTTCAGCTACAAAAGTGGTGAGATAAAACACAGGTCAAATTTATTAAATTTGTCCACAGTCAGCAGTGGTGATCTTCTTGCTGGTCTTGCCATTTCTGGACTTAAAGCTGAGGAGAAGTTTTAAATGTGAATGTATAGTTCAGCATCTCTGACCTCTTCCATGAAGAAATGGTTCCAGACAGAGGCTACTCTTTCATCTGAGTCCCAGAATGAGGTATAGAGCTTAGTGGAACCACAGCCAACCTGAGGACTTCTAAGAGAAGAAAAGGCATTGATGTTTATTAACCCCTGAGGTTTTTTGTTTTGTTTTTTTGTTTTTTGTTTTTTGTTTTTTTTAATTACAACAGGCAGTTTTTATGCTTGACAAACAACTCCAGTTTTGATTTGGCTAGTTATGACTATGCAGCATAAACTGTAGTGTAAAGCATTATGTTATTTTCTGATCTTACATATTCACCTTCACTAAGAAGATAGAAATGGAGAGACAAGACCTGTCCTTAGATTGAGGGAAATACATCTCAGGAGTGTCAACCTGAGAGAAGTCTACAGAGGCACCTAGCTGGTATCTCCCAGATCTCAGCCTTGCTTGGGTGTAACTGGTGGAAGGTTAGAGATGGAAAGGGTATAGTCAACTTTTTTTAATGCAAAGAGCTTCCTTACAACACTATGACTCTTCTGTCTTTGATAGTTTTGAGGATTAGCTATCAAGATGATAATCTTGTGTCTTTTACTTCACTTTACTTTATCTTAATTAAATGTCCCCAAATTAGTTAGGATACTGGGCTGTGGATTATCTTTGGATAAATTGTTGTTGTTGACTAGATTTGGTCAACTTTTACACAACTTTCTGTGGAGGAAAAAAAAATTTTTTTTGACAACTTCATACTCACATAGACTCACTCATATAGACTTACTCTTTCCTAATTGATTTATTAGGAGGAAATCATTTTCTAACTCACTGTTATCCTAAACACCATAACTATAATCAATCTCCTGGTACTTTGCTATTAAAATTATTATTATATTTGGTAATCTCAAAGAACTTCCCAACCATACACACACACACACACACACACACACACACACACACACACACACACCCCACACACTGCCATCTGGGACTAGATATTTCAAACTTTATTCAGTTGAAAAATAATGCTGCTGCTCAACAAAAAAAAATTAATTAAAATTAGAAATAAGAATTAATATGCTATGATTTTATCACTGAACATTTAGAAGCAGGGGTCAAATATTAACATGTATGTAAAATATGTATAATTAAGAAAAACTAAATAACACTAATACTTTTCTTTAACAGCAAGGAATATTACTTCCTATGATATTAAAAAAAATTGGCTAGAGTTTTCAGACCCTGTTTCTGTAATAATGATCAATCCCAGAACTAATTTAATTTGGGGCAGGTAAATGAAAGGCATCATGAAGAGGCAGGAAGAATGCATGAAGTCTCATCTAGGCTCTGTCACAGTACATGCAGAGTCTCAGCTTTCTTGTATCTGAAATGGGGATAATGACGTCTGCTCTACCAAACTCATGGGAACTTTGTTTAAGAATCAAATTAGCATGTGTCAGTGAAAAGGATATGTAAATAGTTAAGGTGTTTGCAAATGTGAAAAATTATTATACTGTGAAACAATATTGATGGTATGTTGAATCTTCCTAAATTCCATTGAACCTAGAGCCTAGACAAAGGAGTAAGACTTAACCAGAAACATAATCTTCAATTATATCCTACTACAGAAAGAAACACAAGATATTGGGATAGCCTTAAAGGTAAGAATAGGCAGAAATGTAATTTCTGCTTCCTCTAACTATAACTTCAACTATCAGGAAGTATCATATTCTCCAAAGTCTCATTTAAAAGAAGATGTGGTCCAGCAGTAGAGAAATTTACTGCCAATAAGCAACCTAATAATTATATAGTATTAACACTAAAATGGGAAAAGACAAAATAATGAAAAGTGGCTTATTGGCAAACTAGAGGTGGGGCTTATACTCAGGGAATATACTGAGCTCATGTTCATCTTCTCCCTGAACTTGCCTGGACTCCATTTTTCCAATAATCTAGTGAACACTTTGTCTCCTTATTTCTCTGTAGTCCCCCAGCCTTTGTAGCAAATTCTCTATATTAAAACTTCAGGTAGTATATTGTATTTACTTGTTAAACTGTCTCTCTTCCATCAGACTAGAAGTGCCTTGAAGGTAAGAATCCTGTCTTAATTCTCTAGTATCCCCCACTGATGCTGTGCATTGCGCCTGGCATGTCCAGTGAATTGTAGGTGAAGGGATGAATGGGTAGAAAGTAGAGTAAAGTAGTGGGAAGAGTTAGAATTTAGTAAGGCTTTAAAATGAAGCATTACACTTCTTAAATATAAAGGAACCATTTTCAAGACACAGCACACACAAATTTGTATTAAAATTTAATAGAAAAATTAGTCCACAGACTTACAGATAATTTTTTAGGAGACTCCTGGAAAACATGATTAACTTCTAATGTCTGAGTTCATATGTTCACATTTATTCATGTCTTAAAAATAGACTTAAAACAACTATGATATTCTGCTTAAACAGGTAACAATTTTCTTTGAAAACAGAATGTACTTTTTTATTATGTTAATCACCATACATTACATCATTAGTTTTTGATGTAGTGTTCCATGACTCATTGTTTGCATATAACACCCAGTGTTCCATGCAGAACGTGCCCTCTTTAATACCCATCACCAGGCTAACCCATCCTCACACCCCCCGCCCCTATAAAACAGAATGTACTTTTAAGCTGAAATAAGATAGAGGAAGAGGTACTATAAAAGTCAGAGGGGTATGTCCAGTATATAAACCTAATAGTTTAGGAATCTTTGTCATAATACACAGAACTTGTAGTTATTTTGTAGAAGGAGAGAGAACATTTTAAATTTGTTTGAATTGCACATATTCTAAATTAGAATATGGCATTACTTTCCTTTTTTTTCAGATGTTGTAAAGATAGATATGAAACTCCCAAACATTTTCCAGAATTTTTGAGCAAACTTAAATATTAACCATCTGTAAATGGGTCATCTCATTCTTCCTCTTAAGCAGGACAAAAGAGTATATATAATCCTTGAATGTGCTTATAAGAAATATTAGGAGATACCAAATCTGCCAGGCTGTAGAAATTTGACTTTCAATGGAAATGTTTCGTAAGGTAAATCTTACTTTGTCCATTACTTTGCCTGTTATATGATATAAATTCCTTGCCTACTAATCACAAATCTCAAGATCTGGGAAATGGAGTTCCCTAGAACAGGCTATATATTTTTTATTGCCATCTCAAATCAAACTGATGCCATTTTTCATGGGAAGACTAATAAAAGTCACATTCGGTATTGAAACATCCCTGTATTTTATGGACCCATCTAATATACCCTTAATAAAGTTTTAAAACAATCCATAATAGATTTTGCAAGAAGCTCAGATCTTCCAGCATTCTCATTAACAGAACAGCCCAGTTTGAAGCATTACTTTAGGCATGATTATTTGCAAAATGTTAGTAAGGTTGTTTAATATTAACAGAGTAGTTGAAGGGACAGGAAACTCAATTATTCAAAAATCCAGTTAGATTGAAATGTAGAGTAATTTAACAAACAAAATTGCATTTATTCTTATTTTGAAAGTACAGACTTATGTTTATTTCCTCTAAGATGTAGTTCATTGAAAATGCCAACATTTCTAAGAGATTCTGCATGAGAAGAAATAGTTGTTTAAAATAATACGCCTCAGCTTGTTAAAACATAAATGTATTACAAATGACATCAACAGTGTTTGCTCAGTTGACTACACTTTATGAAACAAGAAAGACAGAGTCTTTGCCCCACCTAATGTTCACAGAAAAGACAAACAATGATCAAATATAATTGCATGTAACTGTCTTTTACATATAATTGTCTTTTTTATTGACTCCTCTATTTGGGGAAGATATCCTTTGGGTTTCAGATCTGTTTATAAAAGTATTTACTTACCTAGACTTTCTTGTTTTAGTAGAAGATTTTAGCAAATTAAGATTGAGCTAATCATCAAAAAGAATGAGGCAGTTACTTTTGTTGCAATGAAAAATTGTCTGCACTGTATTAATTTTTCTATGTATGTGTGCAAGTGTGTGTGTTAGAACTGGTATTGAAAAGATCTGGATGAATTTACTCCCAATTATTAAGAATATGGTCAGAGACTGGGAAGAGAGGAAAGAGCAGTCAAAAAGGGACACTTGTTTTCAACTCTTTTTCCTCTGTACAGTATATATATATATATATATGTATATATATATACATATATATATATATATGTGGGTATTTTGCTTTGCGTATGTAATATTTTGTAATAAAAACAAAACGTTTTTAAGATGACACTATTCTGTTTCCTTAAACTTTTACATTGAGTAAAAGTATTCAATCCAAGAAAATTGATAAAGTATAAACTTGTTAAATTTAAAATACATAAGCAAATTTTTATTTATTATTAATTACAGTGAAAGAAAATCCAAGCCATGGTTATTAGACCACTAGCTTTCATAGTTGATTTAGTGACAATAACACAAACAGAAAGGGATTTCATACTCTTGCTAATACTCATCCTTCTCCACTACACATATTTGTGGAATTTTAGTCAATATTTATTCTTTACTGTATGTACAACTTAGACATCAGAAACCATTTTTGTATAGTTTTGCATTACATTTAGCAACATACTCAGTTCTTAGAATGTCATTTGAGCCATTTAAGCCATTCTGGGGGTGCCTGGGTGGCTCAGATGGTTAAGTGTCTGCCTTCGGCTCAAGTCTTGATCCCAGACTCCTAGGATCAAGCCCCGCATCGGGCTCCTGGCTCAGCGGGGAGCCTGCTTCTCCTTCTCCCTCTGCCTCTCCCCCTCTTCATGCTCTCTCTCTCTCTCTGTATCTCTGTGTCTTAAATGAATAAATAAAATCTTAAAAAAAATTAATTAAAAAAATAAAGCCATTCTAGATCTGGTAGTGAGATTTGGAATTAACAGAATTAGAATGAACATTAATAATGTATTCTTGTTCATTTTTATTACTTTTTAAATCTCATATGTCAAACTCTTAAATCTATTTATTTTAGAATGATTACTTATCTAAAATTATTTTAAATTCCCAAAGACCATTAGGCCATATGTAGGGCAAAGTTACAAACACATTATATTTGAAGTCATTTCTCCTCTGGCTTTCATTGGCTGTCCTCATTGTTTCATCCCTGATGATTACCTAATCCTACATGAAACAAGGAGGACAAAGTGAGATAAATTAACATCCTAGGCTCCTGGGTACAATTCTGTAAATGACAGTTTTTTTCTGCCCTGCAGAGACAATCTAGCTTTCTTGGAAGAATCACTTATTTTACTCATAGAAAGCCGTGTGTTCCCCTGCCTCACTATGAAAGGTAATAATTATAAGACCTGTTTTACACTTTGATGTATCTGTTTGCTTTTTGGATATTGCTCCTGGGTTATTATGGTAACTGTTATATTTCAAACAGGAGCTTATCTGGTATCTTTATATGACAATTTGTACCTAGTCTTTTCAAATTATACTTTGCCCATGATTCATTACCATTTGTTATGTTAAAAGTATTTTCTTTCTTTTTCTAAAAAAAGATTTTATTTATTTACTTGCAAGAGAGAGAGAGAGAGAGAGAGAATGAGCTGGAAGGAGAGGGAGAGGAAGAGAGAATCCAAAACAGACTTGGCTTTGAATGTGGAGTCCAACAGGGGGCTCCAGCCCACAACCAGGAGATCACAATCTGAGCCCATACCTAGAGTCAACCGCTTAACCGGCTGCACCACTCGGGTGCCCTGTTCACAGTATTTTCTATGAACAGATCGGCAATATCTTTTTTATTTAATTGTGTTGCTCAGTTAATGCTAATTTCAATTAGCTATTTTCAATATTAAGGGAGTCGGAAACATTCTCTTTTTAGATTAATAACATCTTTTCAGGATGATTTACAGATTTATTTGAAGGATGATTTGAAGATTTATTTTTATATCTGGGTTGTTATTCTTTTTTTAAGATTTTATTTATTCATTTGAGAGAGAGAGAGAGACAGAGAGAGCGCAAGCAGAGGGAGAGGCAGAGGGAGGAGGAGAAGCAGACTTCCTGTTGAGTTGAGAGCCCAACCTGGGGCTCAATCCCAGAACCCCAGGATCATGACCCTAGCCGAAGGCAGACACTTAACCATCTGAGCCACCCAGGTGCCCCTGTTACTCTTTTTCTAAAGACAGAGAAGAATAATTTAGGGTCATTTAGGAGAATCCATCAAATGAGTTATAATTTGAAACCACTCATTCCAGGCATTATATATATGTATATATAATATATATATAATATATATATGCTCATTCCAGGCATTATATATATATATTATAGTATATTATATATTATATATTATATATATGTTATATATAATATATATATTATATATATAATTATATATATTTATATATAATATATTATATATAATATAATGAAGACACATTTTCTAAGAACGTCCTGATTTAATGAGCTTATTGTTTTTAATGAAGGTGATTTATTAAGGACACTACTAAATATATATTTATTTAATTAACATTCATTATATAAATATATTTATGCATAAGGTGATTTTGATTAATGCATACAAAAATTTGGTTGAGAAAATATAATCCATATTTTCTTCCTCTCTGGCAAGCAGGCAATCTGAAATATGATCACAATAAAATAATTTTAGAGACTTATTGACATAAAACGCTACCTTTTTACAGTGAGGTCGATGTGATGGTGGGTTAAGCCACCCCAGGTGGCCACTGGAAGTTCTCGGTCTGGTTGAGGATGGAAAGCTCTTCTGGCTCTGGCTGAGGTTTGGTGCACTAGCTGGCAATTATGTACTCCACTTAAACATCAATAGAGAAAACTCTTGGCCCATGGCTGGGTGGGACTTCAAGAATGGGTGCAATGATTCTAGGAGTGTCCCTATAGATGGCTGCCCAAGGACACTGGTCCAGTTGAGTGTTGGGGTCACAGAAAGATAATCATCACATTTATTACCCAAACTAAGACACTTTAGAGAATAAAGGGTATAGGGGTGCTTAAATAATTAAAATTTTATAGTTATAACTACTAAAACATAAAAAACTACATTCCCTAAAATAAATGTGTGTGATTTATAACATGTAATAAATGAAAACACCTTGTAGCAAGGACATTCATACTACTCTCTCGAATCCCCACAGCAGGACTTAAAAGCCTTTTGTGAATGAACCTATAATTTCCCAGGTTATCCACTGGGTCAACTGAGGGCCAGTTGCAGTGAAAGGATTGTCAACTGAGGGCCAGTTGCAGCGAAAGGACTATTGGAGCCAATCTTCTCTAGAATTTAGAGAACAAGGTGACCGTAGTTGATGTGTGGATTATATCTCTATCCCACAGAATTGTTGGGAGGGTGAAATTGGATGGGATGATATGTGGGAATGCCTCCTACCCTGCCAATCTAGACACCCCAAAATGTTAGCCTCCTTCCCCTTCTTTTTTCACCACTCACAGCACACTCATGTAAAATGCACACAACTCTTACTTCACCTTATCTTTATTATAGTGGTTCACACCGTTGTCTATTAGACTCAAAGCTTCTTGAGTACAGCCCCCTTTTCATACATCTTTATTTCTATCCAGAGCCCAGGATACTGTTGGATCATAAAATATACATGCTGGCTAATTGAATGTTTCTGACTCTGCCCAAGGAAGAGCCTGCTTTTCTGCCCATCTTGCTCAAAAATGGAGAAATAATGTATAGTACAGGATGACAATTCATGGGGATTGTTGAGCTTGAAGGCACAAAATGTTAAAGGCCTCTGACTTTCTTGGATCAGATTGACAAGACCAGATTCTCATCTATCATTTGTTTTCCTGAGTAGATCTACTCCCCAGGCAGGCAATTCATTGTGAAGAACAGTCCAGGTTTTTAAACTACTAATATATCCATAAATAGGCATACATTTGAACTGATATGCCCTTGGTCTCTCAGGCCCTCTGTATGAACCAACACATTCAAACCTCTGAATCTGCCATGCTGAGGGTCAGAGCATGAATCAGAAAGATCAGGGAAACAGCTTCTCTGAGCCCAATCTCACCTGAGTCTCCCAGACATTCTGCCTAGGCTCGTTTGTACCCTTTCATGAGCTGAAATAACAATGCTAGTGTGTCTTTACTTTTTCAAGGAGATCATTAGTCAATGCCAAATTTCATTTTTGTTTCCAGTTATTTTCCCCCTAAATTTTTACAATAATGTAAATTAACATTTATTATTGAATAACACTTTGTAATTTATATGACCTACTTAAATAGTAGAGGTATTATTATTCCTATTTCTAGTTGTGAGGAAAATGGAGCTTGGAAAAATTAAAAGATTTGCTTGTGATCAGTAAATGGTAGAACTAGCCTTTTTGTTTTGTTTTGTTTTGTTTTACTCCAAATCTAGCACTGTTTCTACAATGTCACCTGCTGCCATATATATCGTGCAAAGATATTTATAATCCCTCTAATGAAGAATTTAAGTTGAAAATATATGAGCTAATATCCCAGAAATGCTTCCTTTAATAAATACAATAAAAATTTGTTAAGAATTTAGTGAGTACTCATTCCATTGCATTTACTTTATGCAATTGTCCATTTTTTAAAGTATGACCTAGATCCTAGGTTTATTGGACATTTTTAAATTCATGTTGCAAACTAAGTTCAAGTCTATTTAAAATTTTCTAGGCTGCTTTGATTTGTTTCTAGGTCATGGCTGATGTTTGCAGACACTCTGAATCTGGAATCATTGAAAGGTTTTATTAATGAATCCTTCTCAAGCTGTTCATCAGTGAAAATAGCACAAATGCATATGGTTGTGAGTCCCTGTGTAGCAGACTATGTCATCATGCCTAGCTTTCAAGAAAACCTGAGAAGTTTGGCACCACCCACACCCATTCCTTAGGGGACCTGTTTTAATGCTGTGTAGTTTTTCTATAAACAGACATATGTGCAAAAGCTGCACACTGGGGGAATTAAGGGGACCATTAGATCTAGGGCAATAGATCAGAAGAATATTAATATTAATCAAAGGCAAACAGAAATTACTATATATGTTGGTAACTGATTTTTTTTTTTTTTTTTTTTTTAGCTCTTACTTGCTCCTTTGTATCTATATATAGAGGAATCTTGCCCTGTGCTCTGGGGAAGAATAGTAGTTTCTTTCCTTTGTTTCCTCACTTTCTCTCTTTCCTTTCCTTTGTAATTTTGTAATTTTGACATCCTTTGTAAAATATTTTTTTTGAGAGAGAGAGGGAGAGCCCACATGCATGCGAGCAGGGGTGGAGGTGAGGGGTGGGGGGAGAGAATCCCAAGGGAGAGGGAGGGAGAGAATCTTAAGCAGGCTCAATCTCACCACCTCCAAGATCAAGACCTGAGCTGAAATCAAGAGTCTGATGCTAAACCGACTGAGCCACCCAGGCGCCCCCACTTTTGTAAAATATTCTTAAAACTGTGGATCAGAATATATAATGTTATATCTCTTTTTTCCCCTAAAAATGTCCTTTCCTATGTATATATTTCTTACAGAATACTTTGAAAATGGAGATTTTCAGAAAAGATTGTATGGCAAATTTTCATATTAAAGTCCTTCATCCTTTCCAGAGATTTGGTAGTGGTAAATAAGATGTGTTTTTAAAATTAAGTAAGAATGGGACACCTGGGTGGCTCAGTTGGTTAAGTGTCTGCCTTTGGCTCAGGTCATGATCCCAGGGTCCTGGGATCAAGTCCCACATTGGCTCTTTACTCAGCGGGGAGTCTGCTTCTCCCTCTGCCTGCCACTCCCCCTGCTTGTGCTCTCTCTCTCTGACAATAAATAAATAAAATCTTTAAAAAAATAAAATTAAGTAAGAAAAGCCAAACTAAAAAAAATATAAAAGGCAATTTTTTCATTTTAACAAAAAGAAACAGAATTACAGAGTTATAAGCAGGTTTGGATGGAGTTGGCTGAAGATGAAGTCAGACCTTTGGGATTCCAAGTCTGGAAACAGGCAAGACACCAGGAATTGGAGATAGAGCCTGAAATAACCCGATGGAGAGTGTATCCATTTACCATAACAAAGTACCACAAACCAGGTGGTTTAAACAACAAAAATGTTTCGTGTCACAGTTTTGATGTCTAACAGTCTGAGATTAAGGTGTCAGCAGGGCCGTGCTCCCTCTGAAGGGGCCAGGAAAGGATTTGTTCTAGGCCTGCCTCCTAGGTTGTCATACTTTGCTGGCAATGGCAATATCTGGTGTTTGCTGGCTTGTAGAAGCATCACGCCAATCTCTGCCTTCATCATCACATGATTTTTCCCTGTATGAGTGTCTTTCTCTTCACATGGCACTCTTTTTGTAAAGATACCAGTCATATTGGATTAGATGCCCACCATACTCCAGTATGGCATCATCTTAGCTTGAGTAATTACATCTGCAATGACTCTATCACATTCTGAGGTACTGAGGGTTAGGACTTCAACATATAAATTTTAGGGAGACACCACTCAACCTTTAACAGTAGGGTATCAAGGCCAAACTCATGGCCAGAAACCAGGGACCAGGAAAGAATTTCTCCACCTTTGATAGGAGGCTGGCTCATGCTGCTTGTTCTAATTTACATACCTTAGTTCATGGGGAGGAGGCAGAACTAGGCCAGGGAACGTGCTTGTATAGAGACTGTCTAAGATAGCCCTGTTCCAGGAATGCATGTGTCATAATGCAATACTTTTTCTGGACCGTCTAGGTGCAGGTGACTGCACAACTGAGATATGGAGAAGAATGAATTCAGAGACAGCAGAGAAAGAAAAATGCTTTCATGCAAACTGAAGTTGCCAACTACAATTCTAAAGCACATAGAAAAGAGTCAGTAGTAATGAAAATGGCTAAAAAAATTAACAATTAGAAGATGAATATACTTTCATCAGGAAACAAATAATATACTAGTTACAAATGGCTTTTAAATAAGTATGTTCAAGATCCTCAAAAGGAAAAGAAAGGAATACTAAAAAAAGTAGTGAAACCAAAACTGGCAGATGTGAATCCAAAAAAAAGAAGCCATAAAATAAGACTCATAGAAATTGTGGATATAGTCATAAATATAGCTTAAGAATTAAAAGATAGTGCTGAAGACTTCATTTTGCACATAATTAAATGATATGGTGAGATGAAAAATATGAAAGGAGTTAAAATATATATTATATATATATAATCACATATATATATTATATTGAGAAGTTCCAAAATATGTATATTAGGAGTCCCAGAAATATGGGAGAAATGACAGAGAAGTAATGTTTGAAGAAATGATGACTAAAAAAACATTCTCTCAGAATTAGAGAAAGATATACAATTTAATTTACATTATAGTGAAGCTTCAGAACATCAGGGGGAAGGAGAAAATTCTAAAAGCAACAAGATAAAAAAGACAGATTACCTAAAATGACAGATGATTTGTCATAGTAGAGTCTAGAAGAAAATGGAGCAAGATCTTCAAAATGGTAAAGAATATACAGTCAATCTTCATTATTTGTGAATTCGCCTACTCACTAAAGTTTATTTTTAACCCCCAAATCAATACTCATAGTGCTTTCATAGTCATTTTTGGACAGGCACAGAGCAGCTAAAAATTTGAGTCACCAAATGCACATGTTCCCACCTGAAGTCAAAGCAACACTCTGCCTTCTTGTTTTAGCTTTCATACTGTAAACTAGTATTCTTTTTTTGCAGTCTATGTAATGCCATGTTTTTCTATATTTGTGGTTTCTGTTAGTGATCGTGCTATTTGAAATGATCCATATTTTATATATATGTGTGTGTATATATATATATGTTAAATATGATGTTTTAAACATAAACCTACACAAAACAACATTATATATTGATAGGTTGGTGAAAATGTTGTGACCAGAGGTTTGCAGAACCCAACCCTGTATTCCCCCTTGGAATAATTAAATCTCATCTAGGAATTATAACCCAAAGAAACTATATTCTTCATAAACTTAAATAGGTCATCACATCTTTATTTTTTTAAAGATTTTATTTATTTATTTGAGACAGAGAGAATGAGAGAGAGAGAGAAAGAGAGGGCGCATGAGAGGGGGAAGGGTCAGAGGGAGAAGCAGACCCCCTGCCGAGCAGGGAGCCCTATGTGGGACTCAATCCAGGGACTCCAGGATCATGACCTGAGCCAAAGGCAGCCGCTTAACCAACTGAGCCACCCAGGCGCCCGGTCATCACATTTTTAACAAGAAACCAGACTGGGGGTGCCGGGGTGGCTCAGTTGGTTGATCATCTGACTCTTGGTTTCAACTCAGGTCATGATCTTAGGATCAAGAGGTAGAGAGCCCCACAGCAGGCTCCCTGCTCAGTGGGGAGTCTGCTTTAGATTCTCTCCCTCAGCCCCTTTCCTTGCTCATGCTCACTCTCTTTCTCTCTCTAAATAAATACAATTTTTAAAAAGAAAAAAAAAGAAAACAAACCGAAGAATAACTTATCACATGGATATTATATTAATTTGCTTACGTTGCCTACTGTTCAAGTCTTTTTGGATTTAGATTTTTTTCCCTACATTGTCCTATGTGTACTGAAGAGCCCATCTGTAAAAAAAAAACTCATTTTTTTCCATCGAACTAGGGCAGGCATCACTTTTTTTTAATTGTTCTTTCAAGATTTTTATGTACATGAAATTTCAAAGAAATTATCTTAATAAAAAGCATTTGCTATATTCCTTTTAGACTGTATATGCCTTCATTGGCTTTTTTTTTTTTTTACTTCCATACAGAATTAAGACTTCCGCAAAACCCAGAGAGGACATTTGTTTAACTGCTAACAAGAAGCAGCTGTTTTCCATGGGAGATCAATCATTATTTTCTGTATTTCTTACTCAATAACCTTATTTTCAACATGTGTCACGCCCTGCTGAGGGAATGTTCAGGGGGCCTGTCATGTAACAGAACTGGACACAGCTTGAATTTTGAAACAGCAGACCTTCAACTGCAAAAAAAGAGTCTAACATTTTCTTCTTTAATGATTTTGTTATTATAATAATAATGGGTTTTACAGATACAAACAGAATGTAGATGGAACTCTATTTGTTGGAAAGAAATTCTGTGTGTTAAGTGGGGATAGGGCAGACCTCAGGAGAACATCTAAGTTTTCTTTTTTACTTCAAGCTCTTTTGTTGTTGCTTCTATGTTCTCTTCACATAATTCTTTCACCTTTATCAACACCTTTTCGAGCCCCAGGGGTCTCTACCTTCTCAAAAGCAGAATAAGGGAAGGATATGATATTGCTGATTTAATTCCTAGTATTATTGGAAGTAAACTCTCATGGAGACTTTTATTTAATTTTTATTGGTTTGTCCTTGGTTAAAGGGATTTCAGACATTCTGAGGTAGGAGAGAGAGAATCTGGAAGAATCCTCCTGAAACCCCTTAATAATAACGAAAATAATAAAAATAATATTAGAAGCTAACATTTATTGACTTCTCACTGTGTACCAGGATCTATGCTGTCAACTACTTTAATGCTCAAGACAATCCTATGGGTGAGGCACTACTCTGAACCTCCATTTTTATACATAATAAAAGCATCTTGAGCTTAGTAACCAGCAGCCTCAGCATCATCCCAGAGGTTGTTGGAAATGCAAATTCTCAGGCCCCACCCTAAACCTAAAGACCCAACAATCTGTTTTAACAAATACTCCAGGTAAATTGAATACCATAAAGGTTGAGAACCACTGCCCTAAACTCTGTCTTTCCAGTGGAACTTCACATGGGGTCTTTTTCACTTTGTACTAGAGAACAAAAGGCTGTGTCATGTTTTTTTGTGTTCCAGTGCCTAAAAATGTGCTTGATTCAGGCTCATGGGTGGCTCATTCAATTAAGCATCAGACTCTTGGTTTTGGCTCAGGTCATGATCCCAGGGTCATGGATGGAGCCCCTCATGGGGCTCCACACTCAGCGTGGAGTCTGCATAAGATTCTTCTTCCCCTTCCAATCCCTCCCCCTCCACTCCTCCTCTTACTCACGGGCACTCTCTCTAAAATAAATAAATAAATAAATAAATAAATAAATAAGTAAATAAATAAATAAAATCTTTTTTTTTTTTAAATGTGCTTGATTCATGAGAGGTGCTCAGTAAAGGCACACTGCACAGCTGTGAATAAATCTGTAATGATTCATTTTATGTAGCTCTATTGAGGGCAACGAGATGATCAGATAATTCAAAAGCTCTCTTCAACCAGGTTTGTTTTCTTTTGGGTGGGAAGATCTGTAATTTATTTCCAGCAAACATCAGGCTGTGGAGACACCAGGTCCAGTGTGCAGTGATGGGGTGTCACTTGTGAATTGGAGCATTCTTCTAAAGACTTCCAGGTCTGAGCAGTGCACCTGATTCATTGTATTTTGACAGGATGGGGATAGGAAGTAGATGGGAGAGAGTATTCTAGGTATTCAAGGAGTCAGAAATAAGAGTAGCTTGGCAGACAAGTCATGAACACATAAACCATAAGCATCAAAGCCTGAAATACTAATCTAAAGCAAGAAGAACAGCCACATTATAAAGCAGGTCATAATTAATAAAATAATTTTTGCAAATAGTTATTGAAGATATTGAGGGGCGCCTGGGTGGCTCAGTCAGTTAAGCATCTACCTTCAGCTCAGGTCATGATCCCGGGGTCCTGGGATCAGCCCACATTAGGTTCCCTGCTCAGCGGGGAGTCTGCTTTTCCCTCTCACTCTGCCCCTTCCCTGCTTGTGCTCTCTCTCTCTCAAATAAGTAAATAAAATCTAAAAAAAAAAGGTGCTGAGTGTGGTATTGTGACCAGAGCACTAGAATCAGAATCAGCAGATCAGGACTCCAATCTCCAGTCTACATTACTTGCCATTTGCTAATGGATGGATGATTTAAGCTCCCCAAGCCTCTGTTTCTTCATCTGTAAAAAGTTCTACCTACTTTATAAGTTTATTAAGAGAATCAGAAAGCACACCATACAGGTCTTTCTACTGTAACGTGAGTTCATAAAAAACATCACAGCTCTAAATGTAATGCAACTATAAAAATATGAAGGGCATACTACTAAAAGCAAATGCAACTTTATAACCAAAGCTCTATAGATAGTTGTTTTAGAAAACAACCATGCTAATGAAAATACTACTGTGGTTCAAAAGACAAATTAAAATCATAAAAAAGAATATATTTGTGGTAAATAGAGGACCTTACCTTAAAAAGTGTGTGCGTGTAAGACAGAGACAGAGAAAGCAAGAAAGAATACAGCTTGATAGAGAGTAAGAAAAGTTTGAAGCTTTAAATTAGAGGACCAAAGTACACCAAGCACATATGCCTCTAAAAGCAAGCATGTGTGGGGTGCCTGGGTGGCTCAGTCAGCTAAGCATCTGACTTTGGCTCAGGTCCTGATCTTGGGGATAGAGCCCTGTGTTGGGCTCCGTGCTCAGTGCACAGTCTGCTTGTCCCTCTCCCCCTGCTGGGCTCTCTTTGTCTCTCTCAAGAAAATAAATAAAATCTTTAAAAAACAAACAAAAAAAGAGCAAGCATATGGCCAACCCAAGTTGAGAGGGAGAATATGGACTAAGTGGACATCGCTTTTAGTTCCATAATTTGCAACACTTTGTGTATTTCACGTATGTAGTATACATTTAACTGCTGATATGTGGTGAGACCAAAAAAAAAAAAAAAAACTAATATGCTGGAAAAAATTAGAATCTGAACCAATGCATTGAATTGACCTAATTCCCTTATTTACCAACATTCTTACCAGCTAATTCTCATTCTAGGAACATTTGTAACAAAACAGGCTGCATTTTGAAAATATTGTAAAGCATGGTAAAAAGTAGGCTGGTTTTATTGCATTATTTTATCTGGGTTTATAAAGAAAGGCCCAAAATAATCAAAATTATCAGTGTAATCAAACCTTCTATGAATTTTTCATTAAATCTTTGACAACATGCAAATGATAGGGTGCTGACTGATTTAAGGAATATTAGCCAACTATATGTGGTCTTTGAATTCTATCCCAAGTAATTGGGATGTATTTTGGATAAAGCAATCAGTTAATGTACCTCTGTTTATAAAAGTTCTACAGCAATACCAAGATAATTTCAGTATCTCCAGCAATTAGTCATTTGGAATAAGCAGGTCTTCTAGAGGTATTTTTATGTTTATGTACAAAATCTTTTTAATTAAATGGAAACTTTTCAAAACCCAAATTATGGGAAATAAAAATAATCCCTTGCCATAGTAATGACAGTAATGCATTTTTTATTGCCATGGCCTAGGAAGTCAAGAAAGGAAGAAAGGTTTGCTCCTCCTGATACTTTGTCTCATCTCCTCTCCCCTACCTGTATGCAGGCACCCCCTTCCCTGGGTTTTGGGCCCACTTGCTTCGTAAAATGGTTGCCACACTGCAGGTTTTATAAGTTTCCATCCCTGAAGGGAATTTTATTGGACCCCAGAGTCTGAAAAGGATTCAGGACAACATTGAAAAGGCGGAAGAGGCAGGGGTAGCCCGAGGAGGATGTGGGGAGAAGTTGCAGGGGACTTGGGGAGGAGATGGACATGTTGGTGTCTCTCAGGAGAGCAGCATCATGCCCCATGCCTGCAGAATGTCCAGGAACCTTTCGGAGCCACAGTATCTTACTGTGGGACTGGCCTCCCAGTCTTACCAACAGGGCCCACCCCATTCCCAGGCGTGGCACAGGGGTTGTGGAGATGCTGCCTGCAGAGAGCCCTTGAGAGCCCTGCACATGAACGGCTGCTGGGGACCAAAGGGAGCGCCTTGTCCCAGAATTTGTGCCACCCTGAGGAGAAGCCTCTTTCTCCATCAAAAGGACTGAGAAAGAATGTCTTGCCTTACAGAGATCAGTACAGATTATATCTCATTTAGCAAAGCAAGTAAAAACAGACACGTACTGTGTCTTGTGGTGTGGAATAAAGTAAATATCTAACACAAATGAAAAACAGCCCTCCTTGGATTCTTAAGCAGTGCATGGATTGACTTAACCTTGCCTCTCCACGAATGTAACTTATACACACACATATTTACTTTTACAAAATAACGTAACCCAACACTTTTTATAAGTACTGGGTCTGCTTTTTATAGTTATTCTAACTCTTCACTTTTACTAAATGTCTCTCTGATTTTTAGTCTGTTCCTCTCCATTAGCTGTAGACTTTTAGACAATAAAGTTCATTAGAAATATAAATAACACACTGAAATATTAAGCAGTAATTTTGAAAATATATTTACAACCCGAGAAAATGTTTATGATGCACTATTCAGTGAAAAAAAGCAGAATACAGATATATGCAGCATGATTTGAACTTTATATTAAAAAGAAAATGTAGCAGATAACTAGAACCATGGGGTTGAAATGGAACTGAGAAACTAATTAGCTGGTGATGGGGCTGTGCCACGTTCAGGTACAGATATTGGCATGAGATGGAGAAATTTGCTTTTTTTCCCCCCTCCTTCTTGGAAAAAAAAAATGAGGGAGAAAGTTTCCTGCAAGAATGCCTTGAAGGAAGTTCCAAGAAAATGGGAGAATGACTTGGGGTTCACCTACTACCTGATACATAGATACATGTACAAAGAGATTGAAAAATAAATAAAGCAGATATTGAAGTACACATTGATATAGATAGGGATATGGGGTCTGGGAAAGAAATTCATAAAGATAGAAATATAGATACAACAGACATGTGAGACTAGAAAGAAATACACCCAAATGTTACCATACTCTCTCCCAATAGTGATTTTATAGAATATTTAATTTCTTTTTAAAAAATTCTTTTCTGTAATGTCTACCTTGTCAACAATAATAGTGTATTATTTTTATAAACATTGTTAAATGTTTATGCATGAGATAAGTTTGAATAAGCAGAGAGTAAGGCCCTATTTCTTTAGATAAAAAAGATTGTGTAAAGTTCTAGGTTTTAAAATACTGATTTTTACTTTTCTTTTTAAGATTTTTATTTATTTGAGAGAGAGAGAACACAAGCAGGGGAAAGGGAGAAGCAGGCTCCCCGCTGAGCAGGGAGCCCGATGCGGGGCTCAATTCCAGGTCCCTGGGATCATGACCTGAGTCAAAGGCAGATGCTTAATAACTGAGCCACCCAGGCTCCCCTTTACTTTTTTTTTTTGAAGAGAAGTTTCTACTATGTCACCCTTGATAAGGATATTAGTCTTGCTTAATGCACAGTTACATATGCATTAAATGAATTTTTGGCTTTTCACTTATGTGGGGCATAGGGTTACTTATACTTTTTTCTTTTATTATCAAAATATACATGTTTATGAAGGCTGCTTAAGGGTAAAAATAGTAAATGGCTTCTTCACAATAATTTCTCATGAGTAATTCCTTCAGATTTCATCCTGGAATCCAATCTGTAATCTTGAGCTTCTTCACTTCTCTGTTCTCTCATTGAGCTCATTGACAGACATGTTTTAAAAGAGTAAGTAAATTTTAGAATGAGTATTACCAACAACATCAGAAAGAGAATCTTGTCAACTAGAAACCACCCCCAAATTTATCAGCTAGAGTTGTCTTTGTTTTTCATTTTATGGGGGAGGTAGGAATAGAAGAGAAGAAGAGAAGATTAACCCTTTCTGCAGTCCCTTAACATTTCTGGAAATGAGTATATAAAAAGTCTTATTATCTCCATCCCTTAGGGATGTTATCAGGGTTTTTAATCAAGTATTCTAAGAGACTTGTATAAGATGAGAATGAGCATGCTTAACTGTGTTCACGAAGTATTGCCAACAATTTGCTTCTCCCTTTCTATGTTTAGAAAGGTTTTTAAGAGCAATTGCTACATTACTCCTTCTGCCCTATATTAATTGAGAAAGAGTTATGTTTAAGGTCTTGAACATTGTGAGCTTGGTATGAGGAAATAAACATTAGCTGTTGTTCCTAATTGAAAGAAAAGCTTTCAAAAATTGGTTGTTTCTAATATGCAAGTTGTTTCTAATTGAAAGAAAAGCTTTCAAAAATTGGTAATAGAAAGATTCAGCATGTTACTTTCAAGATGACATTTTGATAATGTGTGATTTAAATTGGAAAGATGTGCATTAAATTTCTGTAAAAATATTCATGAGTATATTAGACATACATTTCGATGTAAGAATATTTAAAAGTATTCTAAAGTATTTTTCTGGGCAAATATATTTCTGAACAAT
This sequence comes from Eumetopias jubatus, assembly GCF_037043125.1. Classification (NCBI taxonomy): domain Eukaryota; kingdom Metazoa; phylum Chordata; class Mammalia; order Carnivora; family Otariidae; genus Eumetopias; species Eumetopias jubatus. The sequence continues at coordinate 95,203,797 of NW_028274807.1, read as the reverse complement.
TAAATTTGTTACGCCCTATTATTAGATGTTTAATGAAGAAAATGGCACCAATTTTTCAAATTTTCTTTCAAATAGTATATTTTAAAGATAAATCTTTAATATCCTTTTTCTATATTTTTATACTTTACCAGTGTTATTATTCTTATTTCAATAACTTTTGAGACAATCCTGAATGTATTGTGTTCAGAGTTGATTACAATTAACGTTAAACTTTTCTAATGGGTAATTTACATAAAACAATTATCAGATATTTGTAGTTAAGTCAAAATAATGGTTATTATAATAAAGAAAACAATAGAGTTCGTTTCTCTTTGGAATGTAAATTAATAACTAGATGAAATTGAGGAAAATATCTTTCCCTTATATGACTTTCTATTACACTAGAAGAATTACGTCTTTAGTTAAATGTGCATTCACAGTTTATAATATTTTTGAATTCCCTCTTCAAGAAAAGGCTTTTCTTTAGGGAAGTTTTAATTAAGTATCTTGGCGATGGAGGCTAAGTAGTAATGTTTTGTGTCTTCCAAATAAGCTCACACAGCATTACTACTAATAACTATTGATTGAGTTAACCAGAAATTTATGTTACTCCTATGTCCAAAAAACATATAAAAAATCTAGTTTTCAGTGTTACTTATGTCTATTAAAAATAATCTTTTCTAAGGGTGCCTGGGTGGCTCAGTCAGTTAGGTTAAGCACCTGCCTTCGGCTCAGGTAATGATCTCAGGGTCCTGAGATCCAGAGCCCCATGTCAGGCTCCCTGCACCATGGGGAGTCTGCTTCTTCCTCTCCCTCTGCTCCCCCCCCCCCAGCTCGTGCTCACTCTCTCATGCACTCTCTCTCTTTCAAATAAATAAATAAAATCTTTAAAATAATAATAATAATCTTTCCTAGATACTGTTTTATATATCTTTTGGTTAAGACTTTGCCACTTTTTTGCTGTGTTTTATCTTCAGTTACAATGCCTATGGGGCTTTGTTCAGGTTCTTAAATGCAGACTTCCCACTTTCATGACCTTGGCACTCATTTTCAAATGTATATAATTTTCCATTTAACATTTAGTTTTTTATTACACTTGCATCTCTCTTTATTATAAATATATTCTGTTTTCACCTCATGAAAGCCTTACAAAGGAAACTCAATAGTTTTCCCTAATAAACTCCTTCTTAAAAATTATAATAAAATGTTTCACTGAAATATGATACATGTTTGGAAATATGTTGAATGCTCATAGAAACATGAAAATAAAAATTATTTCCAACATTAACATTTTTACCAGATTTTTCTTGAAAAATTTTTTTCTTGTGAATTATTCTGTTTCAAATTTGATTTCTGGACTGATTTTTCAATAAACTGTCACCAGATAGGTTCCCAGGAAGCAGACTCAGAGGGAGATTAATGTGCATGATTTTTTTTTTTTTAATTTGAGAGAGAGAGTGAGCAAAAGCAAAAGAGCACTAGCTGGGGGGAGGGGCAGAGAAAGAGGGAGAAGCAGACTCTCCAGTGAGCAGTGAGCCCAATGCAGGGTTCGATCCCAGGACCCTGGGATCATGACCTGAGCCAAAGGCAAAGGCCTAACCGACTGAGCCACCAGGACACCCCTGTGTGCATGAATTTTATTAGAGGGCACTCTTAGGCTCCACAACTGTGGAAAGGAAAGGAGGGAGACAGGAAGAAAATGGGCTGGGACAGAGTCACACAAAACTCCAGCGGATCTCCTGGGAAGTTCTGAAGCTGAGATGACCCTTTAGAGTTTGCTGACTTGGGGCCGAGAGCCGGGCTTTTATACTCTGCATGCCCCAGTCATTGGATTGGGCTGGCCCAAGAAGGGGACACATCCCTGGATAAAGAGGCTATCTTCAGCTGAAGCAATTTCCAAACAGGGGTGACAGTGAAGGCTGTCTACTGGCAGCACTCCTGGTACTGGGGGTCTGAGTCCTTGATCTAGGTGGCATAGCAGAGTGTCTACCACACTCGTGGATCATGAGCAGAGCTGGACGTGTGCACTGACTTTGCATCAAAGTGTTTTGAGTTGAGGCACTCACAGCCCTGGCACACAAAATCATGGAGCAGATGCTGCTTTCTTCTCCTACTTCTTTGCCTCCCTGACATTTTAGCTTTCTTTGCATATTTAGAAGACCAACCCATGATGTACTTTGTTTTCTGAGCTTTTGTGTATGAAAAATCAACACAAAGATCGCAGATAGATTTAACTGACAATGCTTCTGTTATATTGTTCTCTATGTGTAGTTCCCTCCAAAATATTTGGTAGATCTTAATATAGTTTCTCTTTTGACCTTGTTTAATTTGAATGGGCACTTTTAATTAAAGCCTGCAAAATTTCTAAATGTGCCATATGATTTGCATAAAAGATTCAGAATAGAAGGAAGGGTAATTATTATCTGTGGAGTAGCTAAAAGAATGTTCAACTCACCAACTATCAAATGTAATTCAGATGTAAAAGACAAACTGAAGGAACAGTAATCAGTTTTGAATTATATTTTCTGGCCTTTTTATTTTATGTAGAATCTGTGGCTAAACCTTAATAACATAGTAGAGAGTCACTCCCCCTATAAGTTATATGTTTTATCGTGATCAGCTGTAGCTTACTCTACCATGTGTTTGTAGCAGCTATTTGGGAATACATTAAACCTTGAAAGAAGACCATTTGTTCTCTGATTATATCAAAATTTTGAAAAATCTTAAACGTGTGGCAAATATTGATGCTCTTTTCCTTAAGTTCAGATTCTGAAATGTGAGCAACAGCTCTTGCTTGTAATCCAACTTAAGTTAATGAAGAAATTAAAGGAAACCCTGGGAAAGGCATAGTTGTAGCTATGATGTTATATATAGAATATGAAAGATGTTCGCTCTTTGATAAATAGAGATTGAAGGCCAAGTACCACTGGGGATTTCAGCTACCAGTGTTGGAGATATAATGCATGTAATTTAAAAAATACAGAAGTGATTCATTCTCATCATAATATGTATAAATAATAAAAAGAAAGTGAAATTCTCTCTTTAGTAGTTCTTCCTACCCTTCATGCTTACACTTTCCTTTAGATTTAACCACTGGTTTGTGTAAATCCTTAGTGGTCTTCTTATAAACATTTATTAAAAACATTGACATATATGCATCTGCATAAATAATCTGTGTATGCATTCATAGATCCTAAACATTTGCATAAATGTATATGCGTATATATGCATTATATGTAGACATCTGTATCGCCCCATGTATATTCAGGAACTTTCTTTCTTACTATTACGACAGACATATTTTTATGCCAGTATGTTTAAATAGCTTTATTATTTAAAAACTGTTGCAGAGTATTCCAATAGGGTTGATTTATTACAGTTCATTTATTTTATTAAACAGGTGGATCATTTTGAATTATTTTATTTCCTTCAAGATCAAAGTGGTATCTTTTATCTTCATTTTTTTTGATGCTTCAATTTTGCAACACAAAATAACCTATTTGGATATTTTTTAAGACAGGATATTAATTGTAAAATAAATCTATTAAACTTTAAAAATACTTTTAAATCCTTCTCTTCCATCTGTTCCTTTTTTCTGGAGCAGCCTCTTTGGTGCTTTTTTCTTTTTTGAGAATGTAAGTTCCTCTACACATTATGTAATATGTAATAGCAAATGCCAGGTTCTTCATAAATAGGTGCAATACTCTAAATTAAAGTCTACTTCCAAATAAAGTTTATATTTGGGGTTAAACTTTCCATTTTTGAGACATGCATTATAAAAACCTGACCCTACTACAGCACATTCTTCCAATTTCTAATCAATGACCATTCAACCAGAGCAATAACTGCTTCATAAGCTAAATTAGAGTGCCTTCTTATAGCTGATAATTCTTGGTACAGCCTCTTGAGCATCAAGTGCAAATTTCAAGAGAATCCTTCCCCAGACAAATTCAGCGTTATCAGCCTGAATCCAGACAGCTTTTGCTTCCTTTTGAATGTTACTAACCTGTACTTTCCATCTCTTTCATTTGTGCTCCCTTTGTGAATCCACAAAATCATGTTCAGAACACTAGTGGAAGAAAGAGCACAGGGGCCAGAATGCATATTTTCTTTACTAAAGCACTTCAGCCCCTACAAATTTCTCTTTCTTGTTCAATTCTCATTGAGAACCTCATTTATGTCTTATTTGCCTGCAGTCAGAAACTCAAATGATAAACCTGAAAATGTATTTTCCTTACACCATCACATGAGGTGCTAACAGAGTTCTCCCTTTTCAAATCAGATCCACTCTCTAAAATGAATGACTTAAATCTAAGTCTATTTTATGACACTTAGTGGAATGTTTCTAATATTGGTCAACTGTATTCTTGGCATGACCCTTTTTTATTGAAGATTTGACTTTTGATAAGTGAATTGTTTTATTAGATCTCTTCTAATGTTAAGCAAATTATCTTGTTTCTATATGAGTAATTTAATTTATATTTATGTATGTTATCATTCATTTATTTAATTAATAAATCTCTCTTGGCTATCTACTATGCCCAGGATATTATGTTAGGTCCCAGGAGTCATATGTGTTAAGACTACATAAAGATGACTGTAGGCAATATTGTATGAAGGAGAAAAAACACCAGAACCTATGGGTGTAAGTCTTGGCTTTGCCATTTAGTTACTCTCAGACCTTGACCAAATTACTTAGCCTATTTCAGCTTCAGTGTTTAAACACACCTCAAGTGGGCCAATAATATATTTTTCATTGACTTCACAGGACTTAAATGAATGCTGTTACTTTATAACTGATTAATGCAAATGATAACTATAAAAAATTATCCATGTTTTCTACCCTTAATGAGCTTGGAGAGTACAAAAGTGTTTTTCTGTTCAAAAGTTACCTGGGACTGCCTAGGAGCCAAAGAAAACAGCAGGTCATGTTCCTAGTACTTTGGACCTTTCTGTAGATGTCAATAATATTGACAATCTCCCCTCTCAGTTCTCTCTCCTACCTTGCATTCACTGTCCTGGCACTTCAGTGATTCTCTCTCATGTCCCTAAGTACTTCTTCCAGTCCTGGGCATTTTCCAAGGCAAGGTATGTTCAAAAGAGAAAAGGGCAGAAAAAAATATTGTAGTTTTCCAGGGAACTAAATCATTTCCAGTTGGAAGATGAAGAATTTCAGCCAGGACCTGGAGGATGGTAGAATTTCAGCCTGCAGGAAATGAAGAGATCACTCTCAGTTCAGAGATCAGAATGAGCCAGGAGCTAGCAAGCTAGCTAGGAGTTAGCACGGAGCTAGCATGGAGCTAGCAATGAGCCTCTGCAATACTGAGTGACACAATATGGCTAGGCCTTGAACACATAAAGCAAAGTAATGAAATGTAAGAAAGGAGGCTGTAGCTACAGAAGAGCTGACCTGGACTCAGATGTCTGGAGGTCGCATTCCATTATATATGTATTAGGGCCACACTGAAAATTTTGGAAATTGCCATTATACTAATAACTTCCAGCAAATAACCAATAACTTTCAGATATTAGTTTATAAAACTCTCTTACATAAGGGATAATTTTTTTTTGCATTTTTTATTATGTTATGTTAATCACCATACATTACATCATTAGTTTTTGATGTAGTATTCCATGATTCATTGTTTGCGTAGAACACCCAGTGCTCCATTCAGTACATGCCCTCTTTAATACCCATCACCAGACTAACCCATTCCCCCCACCCCCCTCCTCTCTAGAACCCTCAGTTTGTTTCTCAGAGTCCATAGTCTCTCATGGTTCGTCTCCCCCTCCAATTTCCCCCCTTCATTTTTCCCTTCCTAATCATAAGGAATAATTTTTTGATGGAAGAGCAGAAGTACAGTTCTAAGATGGCTAAGCTAAACATTTCACCTCTCAGTCTAAAGTATCTGCATCTGAGTTGCCTCATTGATTTTGAGGCTCCTGAAGAACTTCTCCTTAAATAAAAGAGTACACCAAAGAAATCTCTTTTAGGAAAAAAGCAAGGTTGATCCCAATGGAGAATTCCAGTCTCCACTCTCAAAAAGCATGCACTACTTGAGGGCTCAGAAAATGGAATATTCCAACTTCAGCTACATTAATATCTCTGCTGGTCATTCTGTTAACTCCCATTTGGTGAGCAATCGAATAGAGAATAGAAAATACCCAGGACTGGGAAGGAGTTCTCAAGGATGTGTGAGAGACTCATTAGAATGCCAGGACAGTGAATCCAAGGTAGGTGAGAGACTGAGAGGGGAGGCGGTACTGCCAGATGAGGAGATGGCCATGAAGCAGAGAACCCTAGCTTTTGGAGTTGAGGAGAAGCAGAATGGCAGAGAGAGGGGCTGGCAAACACAGGGAAAAATTACCAATGGCAAGGGAGAGAGAAAGAGTTAAGCTGAAGAGAATAACATGTCATGAAGCCTGACAGATGGTACTGGAATCAGATTGAGGACATTGTGTAGAGAAATTAACTTTAGAACTCATAGGAAGAAGAAGCAGGGGGTAGAGATAGGAGGTATTTTGTGATATAAAGAGGGAAGTCAAAAGAACCCTCATCAGCTAGCTCAAGGTTCACAATAAGATCAAGGGGGAGCCGCTCTTGGAACCCGAGAAGTGTGTACAGGGAAACCTACATAATTCCCAGGGCCAGGTGCAAAAATGAAAATGTGTGGCCTTTGTTCAAAAAGCATAAAAAGATGTTGTTGTAAGTACTAAAATTTAAAACTTTTTTTTCTTTTGTGATCCCTGTCTCATCCTGTCATGGTGTTTTTTTATTTGCTATTGTGCTTCCTAGGCAGGGGGATACTAGGGGAATTGCAGATACTCATAGATGGCCAATAGTCCTGCCTCGCAACTCAGCATGTGTATGCCTGAGTACTGACATTGTGCTTTGGTTGGTGGCAGGAAACCCTGTCTCCTTCCTTCCAGCTCACACCCCTACCCACAATGGATGGATAAACCCCAAGGATTCTCTGTGCTTAGACTCACTTAGTAATGGATCAGGGCTAACCTCTGCAAAGTTGCCCTCCAAATGGGTTGTGTCACTGCTAGTCTGGCATGAGTTTTAGCTGCTGCTATAACCTGCTGGGATGCCATGGGGACTTTCACCATACGCTGATATTCTCCCAACCCATGTTCAAGCCCCCACAGAGGGATGAGAACAGCGATAACTGGGTACTGGCAGGAGAGGGGTGCTAGGCAGCTTAGAAGAGCCATTCCACAGAGGAAGGGAGGTGATAAGAGATGCAAGGATGTGTGTGAGCTGAGGCTCCAAGTTCCTGGCTCATGCTGTACTATGCCACCTGACTTCATTTACAAAACACAAGTCCTGAGATAAAATTATTAAATATTTCAAGATGGTGAACACAGAGCACTAAACTCAAAACACAGAGCCCTTCTGAGCTAGGGCCCTTTGCCATTATCTTGGTCACATACCCATGAAGCTGCCTCTGAGTGTGTGTGTGTATGCATGTGTGTGCATGTGTGTGTGTGATATAAAAATAGAGAATCAACATGAGCTGAGTGGTTTGTTAAAATTCCTTCAGTAATGCTATCCTTTTTTGGTGTCTTTGGGGGTAAAGCAAGGTAAGTTAATGGCAGGGCCACATTATGATTTTCATGGACACAAGGCATGTTTGCATTAGTGGGACCTTTCATCTATAAAAAAAATTTTAAAGTATATTTTATGACTGCATTGATATAAAGTTGAATATATTAATATCATATATTAAAATATTTTCTTTAACCTAAAAGGTAAGATATTAAAACATTTATGTGGGTCTCTAAAAGTATTGTGGGTACTAGGCACTATGCCTGAAGGATAAGTTGGCCCTGATGGATGATAGGTGTTATTCAGAATTAGCACAATAGATATGGGATGGGATCAAGGAGAAGGGATTCTGGAGAGCCAGTGGGGACAACATAATATACCGGCTGGATCTAGAGAGGTACAGAAAGTCTCTAGTGCATGAGGAACTGTTAAATGAGGGTCTGGTGCTGCAGAGAAAGGAGAAGGAAGTATCAAGAGCAATGTGGTAATAAACAGATGGAAGCTGCGAGTCAAGTTGGGAAACAGTCTAGGTCTTATAGTGTTGAAACTATCAAAAAAACAAAAAGGTTAATGATTTGGATCAGAAATAAAGGCCAGTCATGGGTCACATAAATGTATATTTTTATATTTAATTTTACTCATTTGCTTTGCTATGTATATCAACATATTAAGTCATCAACGTGTAATTCTTTAAGAAATAAATGCTGGGAGAAAAGGGTTTTTTATATTATTCTTAATTTTAAGAAGGAAAGATTCCTAAATTATATTCTCTCAGTTCTAGTTTATTTGGCTGTGGTTAACAAAAGAAATGAGAAAGGGAATATTGTTTTGCTTCAGCTGGGCTTTTAAATACATAATCAGTGCACCAGTTTTTGTGAACAGTAACTTCAGGGTGTAAATTCAGGACATTTGTACTTAGTCTACAAGTGCTAATGTTTCTGAGATAATTTTAAGCAATATAGTAACAGATTATATATGAGCTATTTTATAATAATAGAAGTCACATTTAACTACAGGTTAAGTGACTACATTAAAAGGGAATACAATTATTTTAATGGATTTCTAATTAAATGCTTAAATCTTGGGTAGTCTAGAAGTGTATTTTAAATTAAATTGATCTTTCTTAGAAGTTTGGTTGAAACTTAGCAAAGGGGAAAAAAAAACTAAGAAAAAAGATTCTGTTTTCAGTGTGATACTTAATGATAAATAGTACCTATTTTGGTAAACATCAGACAAGGAAAGGTATAGAGAAAGAACAGGAGAATGTAGTGTCATAATGGGCAAAAAAAAACATAGGCAGTTTGCCAAAAAAAGGGTATAACATAAACAAATATACAATGTTTATTCTTTTTTTTTTTAAAGATTTTATTTATTTATTTGAGAGAGAGAGAATGAGAGATAGAGAGCATGAGAGGGAAGAGGGTCAGAGGGAGAAGCAGACTCCCCGCCGAGCAGGGAGCCCGATGCGGGACTCGATCCTGGGACTCCAGGATCATGACCTGAGCCGAAGGCAGTCGCTTAACCAACTGAGCCACCCAGGTGCCCTACAATGTTTATTCTTAAAAGTAATAAAGTGAAAATTAAAGAAAGTTACCAATTTTACTAAACAAATAAAGTACCAAAATGTTGCATTGTTTCATTTGTACTATTTTGTTTATAATATTTTTTTATGTTTCAAATAACTTTGTCTGGTGGAAAAAAATATTTTTTTCCTTCCAAATGTTTTGTAATGTGGTAAGACCACAGAAATACAAAAGGACAAGTAGGAGGAGAAGTAGGAGGAGGAGAAAGACATAAAAAGGATAATACTCTCTATAGATGGACATATTTAATCAGAGTCTAAATAGCCATCTGTTAAAAATGTTGAAGAAGGGACTCCTACAGTATGTAGGAGTTTGGACTAGTTTATCTTTTGAGGTCCTTTCAAATTCTACAATTGGATAAATCAGTTATTTTTAGCATTTTAATAAAATTTTTACTAGGAAAAAATAGTGGTGACATTAGAAGTGGCACACAATTTAACATATTCACAAAAATATAAAACAAACTCAAGCTTTATAATATAAATAAAGTGCAACTTCAAGCACTGTATAGAAAAGATAGTGTTCCCTCCCTGGTAGCTTGAGCAAAAGTCCTTGGTAAGATGTTATTTTATCTGGCTTGGGTCACCTTCCTTGATCTAATCATGGTGGCTAGGGAGAAGGAGTTCTCAGGTTGTCCTCAGCCAGGGCCCCATGCCCACCCAGTAGTTTGGTGTTGATCATGGAGCAGAGGGGTGGAAACAGGCTTTACTCTACCCCAGCTCACAAGAGAGGAGCTCTGTAATAAGGAAAAAGAGAGGAAGAAAATTTTTTTGTGCAGATAAAATCATTACTGGAGCTCTCCAAAGTCAAAACATCAATTCATCATTATGGTTTCTATCAAAGTCCCATGCATGGTATAAATGGTAGGGTTTCTGCATGTTACAAAAGAGCCAGTTTATTTTAGCTAATTCAACCCCTTAGGTTGAGATGTGGAAAGAAAGTCAACTAAAGGAGGTAGTTGTAATAGAAAGGAGAGAGGTTGGTTTCTGAGCTCTTTTTCTGAGTCTTAATTCCCAGATTCTAGATCTCCTCATCTTGTTTCCCCAGGTACCTAGTGACCAAGACCTGTCCAAGGCCCTGTATCAGCCACACTCTTAATTTCTCTGCCTGCTGTTACAGCTTGTCTGTCTCTCTCTCCCTCACTTCCATAAGAGATCTTACTCTTACGGTAAGTGGGCATAAATCTAATCAAAAGCTACTCTGAGTTAAGGATGTTAGCCTCACATTTACTTTCCCAGGACAGTTTTCCTATTGAATCATATAGTCAATGGGAAAGAGAAGATTTGGGCTTGGAGACGCTTTCTCACTCCCACTTTTTCACTCTCACGTGTGCTTTCTCTTTCTGTCTCTCTCTCTTTCTCCAAACAGAACCCCACTGTGTATTCTGTCCTGTATCCCAACACCTGGGAAAAGATGCACCTTTCAAGCAGTGGCCTATAGAATATACAGATTCCATATGCTCATCTCCCATTTGGTACCCTTAGAGTTAGGATCTTCACAAAGGTCTTTGCATACTTTCTATATCAACCCAGTTATCTCAATCAAGCAAGAAGTTAGCCAACCATTATTCCTTACCTGCCTTTGATTTCCAAACCCTATCTTGGTTCTCCAATCTCCTATGGCTCCTTTTTACCTCTCTAGATGTGTCTTTATTCACCATTTGCTCAGGAAAAACTAAGCACCATCTACATGCTAGAGCTATGTGAGACCTAGAGAAAAAAGGGGAAGTGGATCCAGTCACTGTAGGAAAGATCAAAATCCCTGGAGACCATACCATTCATTATTCTAAGAAGTGAACTAAGAGTTTGACTCAAGGTTTCTGTTTTTCTAACCTAATGCCCAGGGTGAAGCCTTATCCACACTGGAAATAACATCTTTAGCTCTCAGCCCACTGAGAGTTTTGTTCTTCCTTAAAAACTGAAAAGAATCAATGTATTTGGACTCTGAGTTGAATTGGATGTAGAGAAAATTAGCTAGGCAGAACCAACCACATGAGTTTTTGTTGAGGCTAAATTTTACTTTCTTTTCCATTGATACTAACCCTATGAAGTACAAAAATAATTTTGCATCTTGTTAAGTATACGTCAAATTGATGTTTGAAGTAAGCTCTGTGTACATGCTTTATTGTCATTGCTTGCTGCTCCTTCACACAGAGAGACTGATGACACTATTGTATTACAATATACTAGAGCCTTGTCATAGTGTGGTCCTCAGGGATGATATTGGGTCATGTTATAAATGAGGCAGCAATATAATAGATCCAAGCATAACCTTGGCAGCTCTGTTTTCAATAACAAAGCATAGGTTATTCTGGTCTTGGAAAATTTTTAAAGAAATAGACATTCCCAGAAGACTAACTTGCTATCCACATTTTACACTGTAACAGAAAGACCTTATAGTTTGCAAATTTACTAGATATTTTTATTTATTTTATTTTATTTTATTTTATTTTATTTTATTTTATGTTATGTTATGTTAATCACCATACATTACATCATTAGTTTTTGAGGTAGTGTTCCATGATTCATTGTTTGCGTATAACACCCAGTGCTCCATTCAGTACGTGCCCTCTTTAGAGTATTTTTAGTCTCCATTTTATTTGATTTTCAGCAGCATTGATATTGTTGTTCATTCCCTTTTAAAAAGACTCCTCCTGGGGTGCCTGGGTGGCTCAGTCGGTTAAGTGTCTGCCTTCAGCTCAGGTCATGATCCTGGGGTCCTGGGATTGAGTCCCGCATCAGGCTCTCTGCTCAGTGGGGAGTCTGCTTCTTCCTCTCCCTCTACCCTTCCCCTTGCTTGTGTGCTCCCTTTCTCTCTCAAATAAATAAATAAAAACTTTAAAAAAATAAAGACTCCTCCTTAGGGGTACTGTCCTACTACTTAGGATTCTGCACTGTCCTGCTCCTTTCCACTTTCTCTCTCCCCCTTCCTCTGCAAATTCAACTATCCACTACTCATTTTTCCCCATTATTCATTTTTTCAACAAATATTTATTGTGCATGTGCTATGGGCCAGGCACTGACATAGGTACTGGAGGCACAGTGATAAGCAAAACACATCATTTTTGTCCTCAAGGAGCTAACAATATAGTAAAATTGTTAGTTCCTTGGATTGGGTATTTATATGTTCAGTGTTCTTTAAAATCACATAAAGGCACACTAGTATGACATCTTTTCCTTTGTCTCTTTTGAACTAATGCAAAATATCAGATTGTCACATCAGGCTCAAGCAGAGAAGTCTACCAAGCATCATGCTTTACTAATAGTTTCAAGGCTACAAGCAATCAACAAGCATAGTGGAAAGAGGAAGAATGCAGGAAAATCCTCTGTGGCTTCTTATGTCCTTCCACTTTGTAACCTATAGGCTTTCTCTAACCCAGAGTAACAGATGATTATGTGTGTGAATTCTGTTTTGTATACTATCAAGAACTGTGCAGGATCTGGGATTTTACCCTACTTTTACACTAACAAATTAACCTATTACTGGATGCTAACAGAAAACATGAGGTTTCTGGGTCAGAAACAAAAGACTTTATTACTTCTGGCAAAAGCAATAGCCAAAGCTTCATTTGTTTGTGTCAACTTGTGTCCCCCCTGTATCTCACAGCAGTGACACAAGGGCTTATTATGAATGCTCGTACACACAATTGATTGCATTATACAAAAGAAACACTGAGCTCGGGGATGTCCACCACTTTCATAGTTAGTGGAAACAAGCCTGCTCATTTTCTCAGGAGAGATGTGAACTCACCTCTCTGTGCAAACACAGCCCTGGAAAATATTTTAGGTAAAGAGAGTGATCAGGCATAGAAATGTATAGGGATGCTCAAGACCCATGGTTGATTGTTTCTCCCAGCATATGCCTTCTCTTGGAATGCACTAATGTGATTTGAGATACTCAATAATTTGAGAATTTCCTCTTTTACATCTTTAACGCAGCCCTCTTTATTGGCCAGTTCCTATCAGTATTTAAGCTACTGCAATTCTCTTCCACCTTAAACACCCTCTGTTTCTACCACACTCTCCTGTCCAACTACAAACCCCTCTCCTTAATAGTTATATTTATTGCAATACATCTTTTAACTAACTTTCTCCCTTTCTTTAAGAGTCTCCCACTTCTTCAACCCAAACCACCGTAATCTGGGATATGTATCAGCTACTCCATCGAAACAGGTTTCTATGTCTCAGCTTCCTCCCCTGTATGTAGGGGTAATAACTGGTAATAAAAATACCCAGTATCTACTTCACAGGGTATTTTGAGTATTAAATATATTAGTATATGTAAAGAGTTTAGAGCAGTGCATGACAAATAGCAAGTATTCAGTAATTGTTAGGTGGATTATTATTAGTAGTAACCTCCTCTTCCTCCTCAATGTCATCAGTGAAATTCTTCTTGCTAAATTCAATGAGCATGGCACTTCTTACTTGGCATCTGTGTGTTGATCACATTTCTTTCTTAAACCCCTCCCTTCCTTGGTTTCCATGATGCCAGACTCTTGGTTTTCCTCCTACCTCTCTGTATGGTCTTCTTAGTCAGCTTTGTGTGTCCTACAATAGCCTGCCTTAAATGTTGATATTCTCCAGGGTTCTCTATTAGAGTCCTTTTGTCTTTTTTATCTACAGGATTTTGCTTAGTGCTCTTGTCTACTTCTGTGTCTTGAATTACTATCTATATGGAAATGCCCAATACTCTGTACCTCCTTCATTTACACATTTAACAGGTATTTATAAAGCATATTCTATGTGTCAAACACAGATTACTATTGTGAGCAAAACTTGGTGGTGTTCTTGCTCTCATGGACTTAGTCATTAATGAGGAACACAGATATCAAATAATCACACGCACAAATCTACAACTATAGATGAGTTAATGGCTCTAAAGGAAAAGAAAATAGTCCTAAGAAAGTATAACACATAAATCTGACTTAAATTGAAGGAGAAATATAGGCTTCCCTAAGGTAGTGGTGTCATCTACAGGATGCACAGATATTAGGTAAAGGGGGGGAGGAAGAAATCAAAAGGAGTACAGAGTCTTCAAGGAACTTAAAGAAGATCAGAGTTGTTAAAACACAGTAAGGGAGGGGCACCTGGGTGGGTCAGTTGTTAGGCATCTGCCTTCGGGCTCAGGTTCCAAGAGTCCTGGGATCGAGCCCCACATTGGGCTCTCTGCTCCGCAGGAAGCCTGCTTCTCCCTCCCCCACTCCCCCTGCTTGTGTCGCCTCTCTTGCTGTGTCTCTGTCAAATAAATAAAATCTTAAAAAAAATAGTAAGGGAAAAAGAATAGCAAGATAGAATTAGAGAAGGAGGCAAAGACCAGAGAGTGTGATGCAGGGACCTGCTGACCATATTATTGTTTGGTTTACTTCTAAGAGCAATGGGAAGTGATTGGAGGGTATAAAACCATGACATGAGTGAGGGAGTAGGTGACTTGATTTTTTTTTTTTTAAACATCACTGTGGTGCAGCATGAAGATATTGGAGGGCCCAATGTGGATGTGGAGGTAGCTTTAGTATGCTATTATAGCCATCTATGCAGTTTGGATTAGAGTGATGCCAGTGGAGATGCAAGTGGACAGATTTGAGATGTTTTAGGAGATAAATTTGATGGTAAAATGTGGTTACTAGATTAGATATGGGTGAAGAAGAGGAAAGTATCAAGGATGACTCCTAATTTTTAGACTTCTTCAGGTAGATAGATGGTAGCTGAAAAATCAACCCATATTTCTCTCCTGATTTTAGTCCATACACTCATTTGCCTGCTAGATATTCCCAACTTCCCATCTCACTTGCCCATCAAATCCTTTACGTTCAAAACTGAACTATCCTATCAAATGTTCTTCCTCTTGTTCTATTTCAGTGAATGCCACAACCATCCAACCAATTGCTCAAGGCAGTTGACCTTGACTCTTTTTTCTCTGTCACATCCAGTTAAGAACCAACTCATTTTTTTTTTTTTATCCTTAACATCTTTTATATCTGGGCAAAATCTCTCTATTTCCACTGCTACTACCTTCAATAAAGGCCTCATCATCTTTCATCTAGATTTTGGTGAGAGCCATTCCTTGGCTTCTCTGTCTTCAGTCTCCCACTTCTCTAAACTGTTTTTCACTCTGCTGGTGCCCATTGTTTATAAAATAATGGTTCCTTAGTATGGCAGAAAAACCCTTCATGATCAGGCCCCAGCCACATCTCTAGCACCATCGTGTTTTGCTTTAATCCTTACTTTACAAGACCAAATGACTTCCATTTTCTATAAAAGAAATATTGTCCTAGCCTCAGTGCAAAATAACAAGTCTTTTGAGCTTTGTTCCTTCTTAATGCTGTAATTCTTTTAAAAATACATATTACCATCCTGTTTGCCTTTGTGAACTAGATGGTTTTGCTGAGAAAGGCCATCTCTACTGCTGGATGAATGTCTGGGCTAGAAAACTGGTAACGTTTTTTTTTACAAAAAGACAGAAGGTAAGGAAACAGTATCTGCAAAGTTAGTAGCATGTATTCATTTCCTACTAATTGAGCATTAAGATACCAGAGGTAGCTTCCAAGAAAGGAACAAAAGGGGAAAATAGAGGCCAAGGTTTGGAGGAAAAACTAGAGAAGGATTACTCAAGGGGGATTGTGATGAAACCATTGAAGAAGGTATCATCTTCAACCTCTATGGCACTATCAGATGTACCATGACTTTACACAGGCAGTTTGATAAACTCTTAATATTTGTAATAATAATGAACCAAAATTGTGACAAACCCCCAAATTCATTAGAATCTTGATAGAATACAATCATTCCAGTAAACACTATAAGGAAGAGCTACATGACTTTTTCTGACCCTTGATGAAATATAGATTGAAACACATTACTGATTAGAGGACAATAAATCTTTTTGATAAGTGTATGTTGAGTTTGAACTGCCCTTGGAGACTTCCTCCTTCACACCATCTTTACAGTATACATGTATCAGTTAGTATGATTTTGTTTATAAACAATAGAATTGTGCAACTCAAAATCTTAAACAATAAAAGGGGGTTATTGGATCACTTAACTGAGAAGTCTAGAGGTAGGGAGGACTTCAGGCACAGTTCAAGCAGGGTCTCAACTGAGGTTCTCTGAGAGTCCTTCATTTCTGTCCTGCTTGTTGGCTTTATCCTTAGTGTAACTTCATTCATGGCTCACATCCACACTTTATAATTTCCAGAGCAAGAAGGCATCTGTGTCCCAGGATTCCCAGCCCACATGTTGAGCTTCATGATGATTGGATCACATCTGAACAAATTCATTCATTCCTGAGAAAGTTACATGCTAATGAAGAGATAATCTTGTTCAATCACTATGGCAAATGGACGTAAGATAATGTGAAGTAGAGTCTACCTTGGATTTGAGAGAGGAGTTGTGTTCACCAATCTCACATAAACTATATGCTTTTTCTAAAATGGAAGAGATAAAATTCCCCAAAGGAAAACCTGGGGTTATCTAGTATGAGTGAGGAAGATAAAAACAGATGAAATCCCTAACAGACAATCAGTAAATATTCACCTCAGACACAGTTCAAATTTATTCTTTGCAAACTTAGAAATGATTCTGTGCCCTGGATCTTAAGAGCTACTTGTTAATGCTCAAAACAAATATCAAGCATCCTACTGCAAGGGTAAAGAGAGGTAAGTGCAATCAGAGCCCGATTCTAAGGAATCCCATAGACGGATGTGGATGGACAAAAGACTAAATGCTGTGCATGGCTCTCAAGCCACACATTCATTCATTCATTCATACAACATTTATGGAATATTGACTCTATGCCAGAAAAGCTTAATACAACAAAATCTTTGACCTTAGGGAGTTCATTCAATCAGGCACTACAGAGTTACAAGTGAATAGTTAGAAGTTTTGATATACTATATTATATGAGAGTGAAAGTATTATGGTATAACAGAGTGAAAATAAAGCCACATGGAAAATCTAGTGGAATCTTCATTATACCCTTCAATGTTTCCTCCAAACCTAACACTTCTACAATGTAATCTCCATCATAAAGCAACCTGGAAACACTCATTTCCAATCAACAGGTTTCTGAGAATAATATATTAAAAGGGAAATGGAAGAATAATTTATCTTATTCTGGTTGTACACTCTAAGAAAATAATATGAAACAATTTTGGTTGTTTGGAAACAAAAGTGGATCATTGTTGTCTCAGGGAGCTTTTATGTGCAAAATACATTTGATAATAGTGTGAATTCTTTTAAGCTATTATAATCTGTGACCATCTAGGGAAATACAGCAGAAATATTTGGAAGAAGGACATTAAAAGGAAAAATAGCAGACATAGTTGATTCTTTTTGACATTCTTTTATAGTATAAAAATCATGAAATCCTTGGTCCATATACAGAGATAATGCTGAAAAAATTCTAATCTCTTTATCATTATTTCCAGCAGTGTCCCAGAGCTCCAATTCTAAGGGCAGGGCTTTCTTTAAGCATCTAACATGACGATATAACTCAGAGAATTTTTGGAGAAATAGTTTCTTCACATGAAGTATACTTGATAATAACATTTTAATGTAATATTGACATTTCTGGTTTTTAACTCTGTTGGACAGAATCTTGATGGAAAAGAAAATCACTTGTGACAGCTTCAGCATGAGTGTCTAATATCATGGCAATCTAACCCGGTTTTACCCTATATCAGAGGTATTCCATCAGAAAAGAACTAAAGTGCCCTTCATGTTTTATAGAAACAAGTAATTTCTTATAACAAATGGTGCTAAAATAGTCAAAATTATTAACTATTATTGAAAGAATATTGTGGGAAATATTGGTGGTTTATTTTCAGAGGTTTTTGGTAGATAATTAAAATATAAATCATTAAAATAAAAATATAGAACACATATGAAAATATATATATTATATATAGAAAATAGAAAAATATGTATAATTTTGGTCAGAGTATTGATTTATCCACTTGAACTGAATTGGTCTGCTTTGGTCAAACAACTGAGAAGTTGAACCAAATCATGACATTTTTGATCCATATGACATTTCTAGTTGAACAGAGGACTGTCTACACTCTTGCTTCTCAGAGTACAGTCCACAGGCCAACAACATCAGAATTGCCTTGGATCTAGGTAGAAATGAAGAATCTTAGCCCCTCAGCTCCAGATCTACTGAATTAGCATCTACATTTTAACAAGATCTTAGGTGCTTAAAGCATGAACTACATCAGGGGATCTCAACTCTGGCTACACATTAGGATCACTTAGGGCAGTTTTAAAATGTTTTATTCCCAGGTCTTACCCCAGACCAATTAAAGAGCCTCTTTAAGGGTAGAACCAGGGCCTGAGTATTTTTATATGCTCACCAAGTGATTCTAGCATGCTGCCAGCCACAAGAACTATTAGTTATACAATGCCCAATCAGTATATTCAATGTATTCTGAAAAGGCATAAAAGAGAAAGAAAGTCAAACCAATTACTTTGTATTTGGTACCACTCTAGAAATGATTGATTTTTTTAACTGTTAATAAGTTTGCTTAGCTCCTGTGTGAACACAGCCTATTATGTCTCAACCTGCCTAGAAGTGTATTGTATTATAAATCAAGAAGAAGAGCACTTTGCCAAATTAATTAAAAGGAGTTTTAGGTTTGTTTTTCAACTTTACTTCCTTTTGTCAACCTTTCTCTCCAGCTTGACAGATCTGAATGCTGAATCTCAGACACTGTGCACATTGAAACCACTGCACCTTTGGATTACTCACCCTCTTCTGCATGTGCTTAACTGCTCAATGTTTACCCTCTAACATTCCCTTATCCCTCTAGCCCCAGATGGATTTTTTTCCTTTGAATTCCCATGTTCCTTACTGTTTCTGTCTTGCACTCTCACTTTATAGTCTTACATTGTTAGCTCCACTATTTAGTGGAATAAAATTGCCTGTTTAATTTCTACATGTAATCTCAGTCATTAGCAACCTATTTCAAAATCTTATGCATGAACAGGGAAGGAAAAAAGAAATAATAGCATAGTACATATGACAATCATTATTACCCCATTTTATAGTAGTTTCAGAAAGCAAGGTGACAGACTAGTAAGTTTCAACACTAAGATATTTTCCCCAAGATTATTTAACTCAAAGTCCAGGGGCAGTTTGGTTGCGTGTGTGTGTGTGTGTGTGTGTGTGTGTGTGTGTGTGTGTGTGTGTGTAATAACTTACAGTACTTTAATTATAGCTCTGGGGCAGATTTAGAATATGAACACACCAAAACATACTGAAAGAAGACTCCCTCTCAAAGTTGATGCCCATTCTTATCTTTGGAATAAACCCAATGATTACTCTTTTTTTACATTAATTTGATTTCTTCAGTCAGAAAATTAATGAAGCTTGATGAAGAGGGGCAAAGAGAGGTGGTCATATTACACTTCTTTAAAATTACCTTTTATGCTAGGGCACCTGGGTGGCTCAGTTGGTTAAGAGACTGCCTTCGGCTCAGGTCATGATCCTGGAGTCCCAGGATAGAGTTCCACATCGGGCTCCCTGCTCAGCGGGGAGTCTGCTTCTCCCTCTGACCCTCCCCCATCTCGTGCTCTCTCTATGTCATTCTCTCTCTCAAATAAATAAATAAAATCTTTAAAAAATAAAATAAAATTACTTTTTATGCTAAATGAAATAAGTCAGAGAGAAAGACAAATACCTTATGATTTCACTTACATGTGGGATCTAAAAAACAAAACAAATAAACAAACAAACAAAAAGCAGAAACAGACCCATAAATACAGAGGACAAATTGATAATTGCCAGAGGAGTGGGGAATGGGGAGATAGACAAAACAGGTAGAGTGGAGTGGGAGATACAGGCTTCTAGTTTTGGCATGAATAGGACACAGGAATAAGAGGTACGGCATAGGGAATATATGGAATACAATGGAAAATTTGTATGGTGACAGGTGGTAGCTACACTTGTGGGGAGCATGGCACAACATATAGACTTGTCCGTTCAGTATGTTGTATACCTGAAACTAGTGTAACATTGTGTGTCAACTATAGTTTAATTAAAAGGAAAGAAAAAATTACATTTTATTATACCAGTAATACCAGAATAACTTTCTCTTATATAAAATTAGAACATTGGAGATGTGGATAAAATCTTTGTCCAACACCCTCCCACCCACATTTCCTGCACTCCACTCAATCTAGATGACTTTTTTCTGTCCTCAAAAGTAATCATTTTTATTTGTGCACACCCTTTAAGATATTTTTAATGCATTTAATACATATTTATGGTATGTTATAATTTTTATAGAAAATTTTTTATGTTTTTTCATATAAAACATATGATTCTTGGGAATTAAGGGTTTTACCTGTAGATCTAAAGTAAAAGACCTGGAAAGGATAGCTAATTCAGGGGTTAACAGAATTAAAATTCAAAATTATATCTCAACCTTGTGGAATAATATCCTAAAGCTAGAAAGATAAAAATTTAGCTAGCATAAATGTTAAAGCCCTATATAAAGTACAAATAACAAATGGAGAATTCTGAATCAACATTAGTTTATATGAAAAAGACTTACAGGTTTGCTTTTCACAGACTCACAATTTAATAAAAATTCGAATACTTTGAAAAGTTAGTAGTTCTTATCTCTAAAATAGGATTCCTTTTAAAATATCAGAAATTATTGCAGAATATCTAAATTTAGAAGGAAAATGCTAGATTGTACAAAATGTGGATTTTTTTCTCTCTCTCTCACACTCACTCACACACACACACACACACACACACAATGCAAAGCCAAATGAAAGAAAACTCTTTTACTTCCCTCAAGTCAAGGTCTATAGTTTTTACTACAGTATAAAACATTCATTACAGATGAGATGGTTTTAGTATGAAAAAGTCCTATGAAGAGGTATTGCAATAGTATTCCTTGTCAATGTTGATGCCTTCCCAAGTAAGGATCTTGCCCTGTGGAATTAATCTCACTCAATGTAAAGTTAATTGTGTATCATTATAACATATTTTAGTGACAAATACTCATACCCAACATTCCTTGACAGAATATCTGGGACTGAGGATACATGGAAAGTCAGGGACATTTTCTTCCTGAGACACATGCTTTTCCATGTCAAATCTCCACCTCTGCCTGATTTTTACATTGACACTTGCCAAAAGACATAGATTCCAAGTTAAAGTATTCTCCAAACAAGAAAAGCTAGAAGCCCTTTTTCCACTGATCACCTGAAAAATTTTCCCTACGTTTGTGGGTATTTTCTCTTTGCGATGTTAGATACATTAAGTACTGATTTACATAGGGTATAAGGAAATAGAGATTCTGGGAGATGAATTTGTTTTCCTTTCCTAAAGAAAAGTGAATATTACATGAATTCATCATGACCTTGACTGATCATAAGACATACGTGAACATAAGTCTTGATCTCTTTTCATTTTTTCTATAATTAAACTTCACATAAACATGTTAAGCATTGCAGAAAATGGAACGCTGAGTGAAAAGGAAGAAGCTTGAATCAGTGGAGAAAATGTATTGATGTATTTTTAAGAACTCCAGACCATGATTTTATTTGAATTTATCTATCTTTGCCTTGATGGCCACCATAGCACATGAGAAGGAGATTCAAGGTCTTAACTCTATTATTGGCTTTATTCAGCAGTGTCAGACCAATAATAGGTGTTTATCTACCAGCGTGTGCTGCTCCAGATAGAGGAGCTCATTGAAATTCTCCCCTCTGGTTTTCCTTCCCCAAGGAAATATCTATATCTCAGATCTGTCTAATTAACTAGTTTGTGAAGAATAGAAAACTGTGAGACAATCCCTATGCTCATCGTTGCTGGGCTTTAAAAATCTCAGTAAAGTTTCTATCTACATTCTCTTGTTTACACTGTGGAGCAAAATGGATCAAACAAGCAAAGATTTGTGGCAACAGAGACAGTGCCTTTGTACAATATAACACATACTGTGTGTCAAAGAAATTCTGTGCCACTTCTCCGAAGCTGACATTGGAATGACATTGTAATCCTGGCCATCTGTCTTTCTCCTCTAGATGTTGATGAATGTGTGGTGGTGAATGGAGGCTGCCAGCAGTGCTGTATTAACACTCTGGGCACCTTCCACTGTGAATGTGATACGGGATACAGACTCCACGCTGACGAACGCACCTGCATAAGTGAGTAAATATTAGAACCAGCATGAAGCCGTTTTCAATGAAAATCGACCTGCCCATGTAGGGGCAGGAAGGAAAGGATTTTCTATTGTAAAAATATCTATAGAAGCTGATGGTTTTCAAGTACAAATCTGTCTCTTAGAATAAAAAAATATATTTAGCTATTAAAAGACAAAAAGACAAAAAAGATGGGGAAGGAAATATAGAAATTAACATTCATAAGCAAAACTTGAATCTCCAAATGTGACTGTTTGCATAGAATATAATTTCTGCCATATGCAGCGAAATATAAATTTGTTAGTTATTGGTTATACACAAGTACACTGTAGGACCACAATGAAGAGAGGATGCTGGACTATTACAATCTCTAGCTACAATGCTCACTTATTTTTGATCAGACTCAGAACTGGGCTCATGATTGTAACAGCAAAATTTGTAACAGATTATAGGTCAAGGATCTTAGGGTTGCTCAAGAACAGTTAAAATTATACAGATTAAATATGAGGTTACTATAACTTGTTGTACATCAGAGTGTTCCTAGATATCACTTTTGGGTGCTTGGGTTCTTATTTTAAATCTTCTTTGTGTATTTCTGAATTTTATAAACTTTCTAAAATCAGTATGTGCACAGAAAAAAATAGAATAAACTTTTAAAATACTGTCCTCCCTGTATGTTTTCTATATGCTCTTTTTTTGTTGTTTTAACTAAAGTAATTTACATAAAACTGTTTTTTTTTAATTGAACATGATCCCCAGATGGAATCATGTGCATTCTAATTTCATCTCAAGGTCTCTTTTAAAAGCATTTGTTATATTAAAAAAGTAGCATCTTGTTCAGCACAATTTAATTACTGGTTTAACTTATATCAGCCTTGTTCACTAGTCCATTTACTAAAAATTATTAGTATTTTATAGGTATTCAGTAATTATGAAACTTGGAATAGGAATCAGCCAATTTCATAACATGTACTCCCTCTTTCCTTTTCTGGACATGGCTTATAGGAAATGAGAAAAGACCAAGGGAAACAGGTACAGATGTCCTAGTCATAGGTTTTTTTATTTTGATATGAGAAAATGGGGTCCTGAGAGCAAAAAAAGGATTCTGCCAAAGTCAAGTGAAAATACAGATAGAAGTCATACCCTAGCAACCAGGGAACTCAGTGTCATCATAATTGTTTCTACAGCAGGGACAAGTGATGGGACAGCAGCACATGCATATTTATGTCATCCAAATAACCCCTTCTTTTTACAGGATTACTGGTTTTAGCAACAGGAATCCCTTTCCCATCCACACCCCCAACCTGTAAGGTCTTCAGGGTAACATCCTTAAACTGCCACTCTAATTTCTCTCAGTCACAAAATAGGAGCAGCGGGATTATTGATACCTGCCGGTGAGGTATTTATCAGTAAAGATTAAACTGGTGAATTTTTATATCTGATATAAAATATTTTGCAAAGTCATGATTTATATAAATCTCTGATATCTGGTCTTTATAAAAAGGCCAAATAAACACTTTAATAATTACCAAGTAAATTATATACACAGGTATAATTTTCTAAGTTCTGGTAGTTAATGGCTATTTCTTAGTAAAATCATTAAGTGCTTTCCTTATTCTTCACCAACAGTGCCCTTGAATTTTCTAATTTTTTGTTGTAGTGACTTCAAGTCAAAAGTGGAGTTAGATAAGGACATTATGGTTTATCTTTTCTATTTCTATTCCTTAAAAGCCAATTCCTACTGTGCAGATACATGGACACTGTGGTAATAACTTATTTACAGTTCCTTATGCTGATCTTCTCTTGCAGAATAAAATATGGCACAAATTAAGCTAATGAGAAATATGGATTTCATGGCTATAATCTTTTTAAAGTATTAACCCCTCGGACGTTACTCTATAAAAGGTACTGGACTGAGAACAGCACTTGATCTTGGTGGAAATCCTGATGACTCCCTCACATAATACACTGAAGGGTTTTAACAATCTCAGTTGACACAGTTACAGCATTCTTGTTAAAATAAGCTCAAGAAGAATTTAAGCACTTTGTGTTTAAAGACTAATAATGTGAGCTTGAGGATAAGAACTATTTACTTATTTGTTTTGAAAATAAAAAGGTTTACTGTAGAGAATTGAGTTTCATATTGATTTGTATTTTGGGTTATATTGTAGGAAGGGTTAGATATTTTTAAAAACAAGGAAATTAAATTAGCTCACTTTCTCGTTGGGATCTTTTACATGGCAGGGGATAGAAAATGGTGGTTGGTGCTTACTGAGAAATTGTAGTAGACAGAAATTCATCATGACTCATGGTAGAGTCACAGAAAAAAAGATGGAGTTATGGAATTTTATTATTCTACTACTTTGGAGTACTTGAAATTAATTGCTTCCATTTCTCCCTTCCTCCCTCCCTTCTTTTCCTTCCTTTACCCCATTCTGCCCATCAGTCATAGTGTGACTTGAATTATAGCTTCTGGTGCTCTTTGCACTTTCTCTTAATCACAGCTCCAGTAAAGTAAACTCCCTGCACCCCTAAACATTTACAGAGTTTCAGATGATTTCATTTTTTTAAGGGCCCCTTCTCTAGGGATTATGCACTTGTGGTGAGATATGGCCAGCAGTTATTAGTCTGCCTCTGCCAGAATGATGAAGTTGCATGAAATGCTCTAAGAGAACGGGTCTATCATAGTAGGCTGCTGTGGCAAGAAGTATGAGTGTATAGGCCACTTGGCTCCTTTTAAAGGGTTGCTTGGACTGCTGATAAAATGGGATCCCAGTAAAACTGGGGAACTTAGCCCCATTGGACTTCAGTTTGAGCTTCTGAATTTGTCTGTAAATTCTTGGAATGCATGTCATTTTTTCTGGGACCTAGGGCTTATTATTTTCATCAGATTCCTATAAGTGTCTGTGACAGCTCAAAATATTCCACCTGTCTTTTTGTGCTTATGACGGCACTTCTTAAGAAGGTGTATGCATGGAAGGATCTCATGACACTGTTGTGCCACAGTACTATCTCACGGTACCGTCATACAGTCTAAAGCAGAGCTGATCAGTGACCCTTTCTCCTTGTAGCCTCCTTTATGATAGGATTCCAAGCCAGAGGCTTGGCTCCCTGTCCTTGGGTAGCATACTTCCTGGCCTGCTGTGACCTCTCCTGAGAAACAGCATCAGAAAAGCCAGTCCAAGATGTCCCACGTGGGAAGAGGACCGCAACAAGTGAGACCAGCCATGCCTGTGTTGATGTTCTTACCGGTTCACCATGACCTCTGTCCATGGATTAGGGACAGGAGCACAGTGGGAATTCAAATTGGCATGTGGACTTCTATAAATCATGTAATTTCTCTGCACCCTGGTTTCCTTATGTGTAAAATGTGAAAATTGGACAAAGTGGCCTTAAAGTTACTTCATCTCTAAAGTGTTTTAATTTTATGGAGTTTCTAAAATTACTAATTAATAACAAATCATCTGCTAACCTATATTTTTTTAAAACTCTACTGAACTATGTATAATAATTACTCTAAACAGCTCTAATTTTACTTGAAAAGTGTTTAAAGAACTTAAACTTTAGAAAGTCCAAGCATTAAAAACAGGGTAAGAATTTTATATCCAGTGTAATAAAAATGAGTGTGTAACTTAAGTGTTTTTATTGAAAAAAATACACATTAATGCTTTTGTGAAAATACTGGTTTTTATAATTATATCTGAGAAGAATCTGAGAAATAATCTAGGCCAATTTCCTATCTTAGAGATAGCTTGCCCTCTGTCTCCTCCCTATGAGAATAAGCTAGAAGGTGGCCATCTGAAGCCAAGAAGTGAGCTCTCACCAGAAACAGAACCCTGCTGGAACCTGGGTCTTGGACTTTCAAATTAAATTTCTGTTGATTAAGCCACACAATCAGTGGTATTTTGTAATGGCACCCGAGCAGAAAATATACTCGTTCTCTTTTATTCACTCCTTCTCTGGTTTATCTCCATTCTTTTCTATTTTTTAGACATAAGTTAATACTTGCAAAATACCTAGCAAGTATTAATTAGATGTTAACTATTATTATAACAGATTATTAAAAAATACAAGGACTTCACCCAGATGGATTTGCTTATTGGGGAAAAACTCAAACTCATTGCAGTAGTTCTAGCTTTTGGACCTTTGCCAGTACATTCTCTATTACAAAATATATTATCCTTCAATAGCTTTTAATTAGTGGTTTTGTCATTGTTGAGAGGCAGACTTTAGTAAATATTACCAAATATAAGTAGTAATGATAATGTAGACTTCTTCTATTGCCAGTGGATTTATTTTTTAAAGATTTTATTTATTTATTTGACAGAGACAGAGACAGTGAGAACAGGAATACAAGCAGGGAGGAGCGGGAGAGGGAGAATCAGGCTTCCCGCCGAGTAGGGAGCACGACGTGGGGCTCAATCCCAGGACCCTGGGATCATGACCTGAGCTGAAGGCAGACGCTTAACCATCTGAGCCACCCAGGCGCCCCTACCAGTGGATATTTTTTAACAGCCAGGAGCTAGATACTAAAATAATTTATATTACCCAAATTTTCTGTATTTAGCTGTATAATTTGCATTTTAAGTAAATTGTAAGGTTTTAGCTATAATTTGATATACCTCACAAAATCTTCCATAAATTTCCATTTTTAATAGCAACCTGGCAAAACATACTCAGTTCAAATCTGCATTCATAATCATGTCCTTCCCCTGATATATTTGTTGAAATTGGCCTTTCCAGAGGGGTGAAATAATTAAATGATTGGAAGTTTTAATGCTTGCATAGTTCTCTTACCTCTCTTTCATGCCTTCAGCACATAGGTTTATTAGCATCTACACTCACGAATAAACAAATGGAATCACTGATGTCTGCACAGAGAAACCTCAAATCAACAACATTTTAATTATTTTAGTTTTTAATACAAGGATTCTTCATTTGTAGTTGCTGGGAATGGTCAGAATCTGTTTTTGTTCAATGGCCCCTTTTTAGTCTCACTAAATGAGAGAGGAACAGAAGAAAAGAAGAACAGGAAAGCTGCAAACCAAAGATTTTTTCCATGTGAATAAGAGTGTGACAGAGTAAGAGGTCATATTTTAATTCTAAACAAACAGAGGTTAGGTGGCAAGAAGAGGAGGGAAGGACAACCTGGAAGCTTGATTAAATAAAGATACACTTAGTAAAACTTTGAGCTTGAATAAATTTTCTTATATCAGATTTTTATGAGTTTCACATTTTAAATTAATGCTAAACTTAGAAAAAAAAGATCGAGAAAACCATTAGATGTGGTGGTCTTTACACAATGGATTCTTTTGTTTTGATCTCAGGGTGCTGATCAGTGATGTCTAAGTTTTATACAATAGAAGGAGTAGAAGATTCTTTCCAGGGAATGCAAAGAGATTGCCCTAAAATTGGAGATGAAAGAGGTTAAAGACTTTCATTGTAACTACCGTTCAATTAGTTGCATTATTTATGAAGACAAATTAGAAACAGAATTCATTTCAGATGACAGCTGATGTCTTGAAAAGGGATATGTCAGGTTAAAAAAAATTGTTTAGTTTGTCAGGTTGATGGCATCTCTCAGTCATTATCAGATTCCTCGCCCTCGCAATATTAATCACTTTTGTGTGGTAGGTGATAAATTTAATTCCCAAAAATTGAATTTAAGGAACACTTCCCCCCTGTCCTCCTCATCCCCATTCTGTAGCCTTGGGAAAAATCATGAATTTCTCAAGTTTTCATCCATGTTGTTATTAACCCAATTCAAAAACATTTTCCAACTACTTGGATTTTAGGAATGCATTTAGAAACTTTCCTTTTTTTCTACATTTTTTTCCACAGTTTGAAGACTTGGGAAGGTAAGACTGACAATTTTAGACAGAGGCAGACTGAGGTCTAAATTCTACTGCATCACATGAGAGTTGTGTGATCTTGGCCCAGTTTCTTAGTCTCTCTGATCTTCAGGGTCTATATCATTTCTATCTCTGTCTCTCTACCTGTGTCTATACCTAATAAAACCAGGATAATAAGTCACAAAAATCAATATTATACATTGTACAAGGACACATACCTTATAAAAAGGAATGCCTTTAACACACTAGAATGGCTGCCCATCGGGACTGGGGGAGACTAAGAATGGACTCTAGGGTTAAAAGTGAACACATCAAACAAGAATGTCCCTCCAAGGACTAGGGAGTGATGAGAATTTTCCTTGAATTGAGTATTGTGGTGAACTCTACCTTCTATATCCAAGGTTGAAACAAAGCAGAACAAGACAATGAAATGTTAGCACAGTGGCCTTAATACTTGCCAGTTGCCTTTCCTTTCCCTCTTTCTCTCTTTGTGGAAAGTATCTTTGCATGTCTTCCTTCAGGATAATATCTAGGATTTTTTTTTAGTTACATTCATAAGATATTTTTAAAGGTGATTTTTTATAATAGATATTGTACCAAATAAAAATAAATGTGTCTTCTTGTGTTTCCTAAACAATTTCATAGTGCATTACAAAATACACTGTAGAGGATGAACTTACATATGAAGAGATTAAAACAGTATCTGACACAGAGTGGATGGTCAATAAATGGTGGCTTGAATCAATAACTGATGATGATTATGTGTGTCCTCTTAACATTGTCTTCCCACAATCAGAGTACCCATCCAGTGCACAGAGATACCGAGAATGGGAGATTTGGGACTGTGTGCAACTAGAAGTACAAGAGTCTAGCTTTAAATTATTCATTTATGAAAATATAGCATGGGATTTAGGATTGTGAGAAAAATAATGCTAATCTGAAAACAGTATATCTTGGAAAAAAATTCCTTTACCAGCATATCAATATGAACTCTACGACATAATTGTCCCACATACAAGCTGTGTAACTTTGAGGGAGTCACTGAACTGTACAATAACTGTTTCTCCATATGTAGCGGGTAGTGAGGGAAAGATATAGGACAGGTGAAATCCTTAGTGTAGCACCTGAAACGGAGCAAGCACTCAATAAATATTAACTCACATTATTTATATTAGTTTCATACTTGTCGTTGGCTGTTGTTACAGGACTACATAGAATTATGGAAGGTCCGACACTGTCAGGTGTAAACTCGCTGTGGTGATCAGATGTCTTCCATTGAACATCTTTGTTCCTGGGTCTTTAGTAAATGTACATTCAGTGAGTCTTTTAACATCTATTTTACTTTTTTAATTTTTAATGCCTTTGGAGTTTTAGAGCAATATTCACAACTATATTTTCACTATATGGTAAAATTTCCCGTTCTCATTTATCACTAGGTTGATGATTTATATCTCCCTGGTTTCAAAAGCACTGGGAACAAGCTTCAGGGAAGTTTATACATTTTTACAGGGTACAAAGTGAAAAAAGACATTAAACAAAATAGTACTACTTCCGTCTAAAAGAAGCAAAAGGATTAAGTGCTTGCAAATACCAGATATGAGCATAAAACTTAAATCCAAATCTAGTATCCCAGTATAGTTTTCTAGCTGCTGCAAGAAAAAAGACACATGGTTTCAGAGTGTGCATTCTCTAATAACAATCATAGAGATATTTTTTTAATTCAATTATTTCAAAATCTATAACTAACTATATGTCTTTTATTTTGCAGAGAAAACCGAAATTCTCAGCTAAGGGGCCTTCCAGCTTTTCCTTCCATCTAGCAACTCTGGTATTAACTCTCCACTATGTCTGCTTTGCTCTTCACTCAGAGAAAAAGTGCCCTGTTGTTATTTCAGGCTAATCCCGTCCTGCCCTCTCCTTAGAACTTTGCTCCTAATATTACATCTTTCTTTCTCCCCTATCATCAACCTCTTTCTCTCCATCTTAACACCAGACTCCTCCCTAAAACTAGTTTTGCCAGACTTATCCATGAATTACCCACTCCTAGGTTCAAGGAATGCTTGTCAGTCACTTTGCTTAATGTCTCGAAAATAATGACCCCTCTTTCCTTCCTGTCATTCTCTCCTCCTTGGTTTGTAGGACACAACTTTCTCTTGATTCTCTTTCATCTCTGTGATGACTCTTTAACTTCTTTCATATAGCCTTTTCCCTCTGCCCACCTTTGAAACTCTGATGATCTTCAGAGTTCTGACTTTGGTCTTTTCTCCACTTTCTCCCATGTTCTTTTCTACTTGCAAAGCTTTATGTACTACAATTAGCTAGAAGTGAATGATGTCTAAATCAGTATTACTAAGTCAGATCACTTTCTTTGTTCCCTTGATCTATAGATCCAGCTACTTTGTGAAGCCTTCGTTAAGGATGTCCCCAGAATTTCAACCTTAGTGGACCTAAAACTAAATATATCTTCCTTTCTACACTTGACTCCTCAACTTTCCTCTTCCCTTGTATTTCCCCATCTCATTCTCCAGGCCAGTCTAGTACACTGGAGTTGCTCATGGCTCATCTTCTCTCTAATTCCACACATCTAGTTCTCCATTAAGACCAGTGGGCAAAATCTCCATAATATCCTCCCAAAGAGCTGTCTCCACCATAACTGTTTTCATTCAGGTCCTCATAATCTCTTACAGAAAAATTTATTATAATGCCTCTTAAATGATTTCATCCTCCCTACTTGCCCCATTCAACCCATTATCTTAAAATACTGCCAAGACATCTCAAGAAAATATAATTTAAGAAATTATTTTATCATCTTTAAAAGCATTTACTGTCTCTATGTAGCTTTTAGAATTAATTCAGAAATTTTACTATGGCTTACAAGATGCTTCACATTCTGTCTCACCTGACTAATTTCTACTCCATGCTTCCTACCCCAGGCTCATACACACTGAACATTTGCAGTTCGTCAGGTGTGCCAGAAGTTTCCACATCCTCCCTCTTTTTCTTAGTGTCCCATCTGTCAGACACTCCCTGCTTCTGCACATGCTTGTCCCTGGGTTCGACTGCCAGTCCACTTTCTCCTCTCTCCTCATATTCTTTCCTCCTCACCTCTCTTCACCTAACTTCTGCTTGTCTTTCAAGACAAAGTTTGGAATCATCTCTTTTGGGAAGACTTCCCTGGTCTATTCCTATATCTATAAACCAAATTTGTCACCTGTTTTATAAGATTTTAAAGATTCTTTTAATGATGAGACACAACATAAAGACACTCAGATAGATGAAAGGAAGAACACTTGGTTACTTACAGCTACAAATGAGAGAAGGGTACCACTCAAGGCTTCATGGGTTACACCCAACACAGGGTCACAGGAAGCTGGAGCTATTAGAGGTGGCTTATTTATGACAAGTGAGGTGAGATTAGGTTAAACTCGCTGTCTTCCGGGGATTGAGTATTTTGAATGACCTCACAAGCACAAAGAAGGGGCCATCCTGGGTGTTAAGTATCTGGAAACCTCTAGCAGTTGGGTATGTGTGCCTGATAAAGGAAGTAGTTGGGGTGAGGGCTTAGCAAACTGTCTGTGAGGAGGAAGTGAGAGTTTTGAGCCATGACTTAAAAACTGGGTCAAGATAGCACTGTGAAATGTTATATTATACCACCACATAGAGCCAAAGGCATGTCTCTAACATAGAACCTCTCACAATGTATTATAAAGGTTTCTCTTCTTGTCTTCCTCTCCCACTAGGCTTTAATCTCTTTTGTGTTCTCAGTACTTAGCATGTGACCGAAATGAAGTGTTCAATTTTATTAAATGACACTATATCCATTCAATGTTAAAAATACAAAGATGCTTGCAATAAATTATGCTTTGTTTAGAAGTAGGAGCATTTTGGTTTGTTATGATCTGCTTCTCTTTATAGATAAGAAGAATTACATAAATGCATGGCTTTGGCTCCTAGGAAACCCAGCACTAAGTTAGTTAAATGTTTAATTGCAGGGACTTTCTTTAACCTATATTCCTAATTTAGCTATCTCTACCCCATTTCATAACATGGTCCTTGTTTTGCTGCAATGGTTATTTTTATATTTCCCTCCCTCCTTTTAAACCTTAGCTTTAGTGGTTCTATTAAAAATGTGTTTTAGACTGTACATTACCTCAAATTGTCTTTG
The DNA here is from genome assembly GCF_037043125.1 of Eumetopias jubatus. Classification (NCBI taxonomy): domain Eukaryota; kingdom Metazoa; phylum Chordata; class Mammalia; order Carnivora; family Otariidae; genus Eumetopias; species Eumetopias jubatus. The sequence goes on along the minus strand of NW_028274807.1, from coordinate 95,171,518 downwards.
GAAGTAGACGGAATATAAAGGTAATAAAACTAACTAAATTCAAGCCTAGATTTATCACCTGGATCCTTGAAAAAACATCATGGACAACATTTTAAACCCTAGACGTAACAAAGATGTGAACCTGCCATTCAGTTGGATGGTTTGGAAACTGGTACTCAGCAATCCCAGGTCTCACTGTCAGTGCCAAGACCTGAGGTAGACAGTGCATGTCAGGAAGACAAAGACTGGCCTCCACAGCAGGAGAGTGGGAAGACTACCTAGAGTTGCACCAAGCCTAGAGCCTGATGCTGAGCAGCCAATTCATAAAGACAGGATGTATCCTGTATAAGGTTATTAATAGGAGTCAAGGGCAAAGCTGTAGTGAGAACCCAGGGTGCCTCTTCCAATCAGAGGATTAGGGCAAGGGTCAGACACAAAACCTGTGATAGGGCTGGGGTCACTATCTGTAAGTTCAGGTTGAATACCAGCCAAATCATAGGTAGGGATACATACCAATCCTGAGAATTGAAGCTCTGAAGGCAATGTGGGGATGATGTCCATAAGTCTGGGTCCAAGTTAAGATTAAAGTTAGAGCCATAGATAAGAAGGTAAGCAGAAGAGGAGCTTGAACTCTGACCTTGAAAACTTCAAGGAGCATCTCTTCAGTAATCATAAAACAATAATGAAACCATTGACCTAACAATCAAGACCAAATGTCTCCTACCCCCGCAGGCTTGCTGGTTTGGGTGGATTAAGACTATTGGGTTGAAGCATTCCCAGAGAGAGGCAGGTCTCCTCAGAGTTTGGTCCTCTGTGTTGATGTGTCACCATGAGGCTGAACAAGCATCATCCAAGTACTCTGTTTTCAGACACATTAATTAATCCAGAGATTCTTTTTTTTTTCTCAAATTCTAGAATCTAGGTAGTTTAGAGTAATTCTGACTGTGACCATTAGTAATAATAGTTACTATGGTTTTAAAAACATTATCTCCAATCCTCACAACAACCTTAAGAGGGAGATACTGATATTCTCATTTTAAAGATACTGAAACTGGGATTCAAAGGTTAATATTATAGCTTTGGAATCACAGCGCTGGGTTTACAGCCCTGTAGATTACTTCTCTGAAATCAGTAAACATCATGGGGAAGTATACCGAAGCTGCTTTATACTTCTTGAAGGAGAAGAAGGAGACAAGTAGGTAGTTGAGTACATCTGCCATCATAACCTTTGCTAAATTTCGCTTTCCAAGGCTGTGTGATATGGTAGTTTAGAGTCTTATTTCATCCCCAGTTTGGGAACTTAGGGAGATTCTCTGTATTCTCTCTTGGAAAATAGAAAGTTGGCTCATTCTGTAGATACCCACACTGGATGGTCAGGGCTGTTGTGGGCTGGCCTTCTGTCTGTGCATAAATACAGGTCAGACTCTTAAGCTTTCACAACAGAATGTCAACCTTGCCTCCCCAGTGTCTGGTATCTAAATCTTATAGCTTTCCCTTCAATTGACGATATAGAAATTCTGCACTACAGGCCTGTGTTGGAGGATCTGACTGTGAACTGAATGGGCGCCAACATTCATCCAAATCTCCCTTAAGACATCTGAAATCCAGAGTGCACAGCAGAAAGATCGTAAGCTTTGGCACCTCAGAGCTCTAAGTTAGAAGCCCAGTTTTGCACCAACTAGCAGTGTGAACATGGGCACGTCGTTAAATGATAACAATGGCTCATATTTATGGGGTGCTTGTTATCTATTGGGGCACAGTGTTAAGTACTCTCTATTCACTGTTTCATTGAAACCTCATAAAATCCTGTGAGGTAGGTGCTAGTATGACTATTTTAGCAATGTGGGGGAAAAAAATGAAAGGTAGGAAGGCTAAGCAACTTGAGGGAGGCCACTCAGTTTATATCATGAATAGATCCACGATATGCCCTTTGGGCATAACTGATCAATTAAATCCAGCTGTGTTAAAATAAACAAACATGTTTATTCAAAAGTAAGGCATTTGGATTTTATTGTTAAAGATTTTTAAGGAAGGAAAGACACCAATTAAAATTTAAATGGTTCCCATCACAGTGTTGCATGGAAAATGGATTAGGCACATGTAGAATCAGAGAGAACCCGTCAAGAGATTATTGCCTTAAGGCTGGACTGGTGAGAAATCCTGTCACTTTGGATTATGACAGTCAAAAGACTGAATGCCAGGAAGCTGCAGTCCTTTTTCCCATGTATACTCAGCCATGTGCATTTTATTTTACAAAAAATAATATCACATAGACCATATAAAATTTTGTAGTTTGATTTTTCACAGTTTGAAAATTACTTGTGTCAAAGTCAATATAATCATTTGAATATACATTATAAGTGCATGAGTGTTTGCATCAAATTCTAACATTTTGCTGTATTATTTAATAACAACCTGATGACTTGTAATAAAATAAAAAGAAAGAAGTTCCAGGACTTATTCTCGTTTGACATTGTTTAAAATTTGATTTGAAGGTTTGTACATTGTATGGTTTCATATTTACTAGAAGCCTTTGTCATGTTGGTCCCTACCAAATGAGATTCATAGATTATAAACCAATAGCAAGAGTGCCTTTGCCTCTTCCACTCTGCCATAATTTCAGTGCCCACATTAATTTGTTTTAGAAGTGTATATAGTATATGACTCAAACTTTTAAATAATTGCAATGGAATGGTTTGATTGATTTTCTGCCTTTAGCATTTTCTATATTGTATGTTGGAAAAAAGTTCAAGATTTCAATATTTCTCTTGGATTCAGGGGAAAAAACGCAAATTTGTTTTTATACCAAGCTGATTAATTAGTCCTCTTTTGTCTGGGGAGAATGCCCTGATCCCTACAACTCACATTTTTAAAATTCTTTAAACTTAAAAATAGTCTAGTCTCAACCTGGCCTTATTTCAAAAAAAAAAAAAAAGAGAGAGAGAGAGAATGAGATTTAATAAGCTTCCTTATTTCTCATTGTAACTTTTATGAGACCCGGTGGTATAAGAACTACACTATTTCATCTCTTGTATTTCCACGAAAGTAGTGATGGTTTCCCTAAGTGCCATATCCCATACAAACCAGAATAATGGATTAAAACTAGAAATAAAACATTGTGTATTAGGCCACTTCATCCCCACTCTAAATGTTGAAACAGACTGTCCTGCTTTGTTATACAGTTATTTAACTTGTATGGAATCATCCGCCTACAAAATTTAAGATGTGGGAGAATAGGCTTCTTCCTCCATTCCAGTGACTGACACATTTGCTAACCCTTCTCCTTGTAGAAAGGATAAATTAATAGTGCAGAGTCTCAAATTCAGTAGGATATATGCTGCATTGGAAGCACAAATTATGAAATCAAGAATAATTGATATTCCATGTGACCCATTAAAACAGGTTTCATTTAATGCAATATGGTTTAAAATTATATCTCTTTTAAGTAGGCTAACCTGAATACAGGCACCCTTTTTTGCACTTGACAGCAAACCTGAGCAATTCCCTCAGTCATTCCGATCAGAGAACCTTGAACTGAGAGCACATGTTTAATGATGCCTGGGCTAGCTATTGATTAAACACTGACAATGTTCAGAGGAATTGAGACTCAAAAAGCCTCCCCCATGGCCAGCTCTACCGCGCTCACTTCTTAATAGATGGCAAAGGAGGATTCTAAATGAGAGCCGCTCCCTGCTTGTCCTCAGAACTCCACAGGCAGTGGGATTAATTTCTGCTTTGCAGTCCTTTGGAACTGCCATGTCTAAAATGTCCAGAAATGAATACAGATGTCCCTCCTTTGTTATTTCCTTGTTCCTCCTTTTTGAAAAAAAAAATTTCTTATATGAATTTAATACATAGAATGATACCACTTCGAATGCAGAATGAGTGAAAGCTCACCATTACTTAATATATAAAAAAATAAGACAAATCCTGAGGAGATAATTCAGGCTGAATAAGTCTCCAAATCAAGCAAGCAGACAACAACAAAACTTTAAAGCAGATAAAGAATAAGAAAATAAAAGAGAGAAAGGATTCGAAGCCAGTACTGATCTTCCCACTGCCATTGCTCTGTTGAGTTGATTAGTTTCCAGAGGCTCAGATATTTTTAGGATATTCTTTTGTCTGGGTAGGAGATTGTGACCCAGAACGTGAAGTAAGGCTGTTTCTACACTTTAAAAAAATGTGATTTTCAATGATGGAACCACCCAGCTGTTTTACCTTCAACAAACATTAATGGAACCCCTAGAGGGTGCCAGGAACATTGCTTGGTGCTTTCCCTTTTAAAGTTATTTAATCCCTCCAACAATTTTGTGAAATACTCATTATAATCTTTTTAAAGATGTGAAAACTGAAGCTTGGAGGAATTAAATAAATCTCCTACTATCAATCAGTAAATAAGAGAGACTAAAGTCATGCTGCTAGAAATTGTCAGAGCAAGGATTAAAATCCAGATATTTTGAATAATATTCTATTGAGCTAATTACCATATAATACTTACGTAGTTTTATAATACACACTTAATGAAAGACTGTGTGGAAAGCTCAGGGTTTTGTTTTTTTTTTTATTGTTGTTTGTTCTTTTACTTTTTTCCCCCCTGATTTCCTAAGGATTACATCTTTAGGGTTAAAAAAAAAAAAAGGAAGTACAAAAAGTATAAATAAAGAGAGAATAGGCAACAACCACCCACCACTCAGGAGCAACCACACTAATGTTTGGGCTTCTTTCATTCCAGTCTTTTATTTGCATGTGTTTTTCTCTTCATAATTGAGACCACGCTGCTTTTTGTGATATATTCATATAGTAGCACACATATTACACACATACACCCCTACATCTCATTATGTTTTAATCTAAAACGATTTGTAAAATGCACTTTAATTGGGGCAAATATCTTTTGGTATATGTAAATAAACATCTATATCATGGGTTCTTTTTTCTCTTCTAAATAATGTTGATGTTCATATTTATTTGCATATATTAGATATTTTATTGCATAGATCTAGACATTTTATTGTTTTCTAGATGAGATTTCAAGGAGGAGGATTAAGTGTAAAAGAAGTAAAAAAAAAACATTTTAAAAAGCTCTTGATACCTATTGTCAAAATGTTTTCCAAATTTTAAGACTATTTGTTAATCTGTTACCACTATGTAAGAGTTCCCCTCTTATCCTTCCTGGCACAAATTTTTTTTGTCTCTTTCAGTGTTTACTAATTAAATATAACAATGTACATCGCTTTACTTCTTTCATTAAATTCAGATTCTAAAAATAAATGTGTCATTTGTATTTCTTTTTATGAGTTTGCTGCTAAGATACTTTGCTAACTTTTTTAAATTGTGAATTTCATCTTTTTAAAAAAATACATATTACCTTATAAAGCAAGCATAATAACCGTTCGTCATCCTATTACAAATACATTGTCCTATTTTTTTCTGAGTATAAAAGCAACATGTATATATAGCAATTTAGAATACATACATATGAAGAAAAGAATGTAGGGTTGCTTGGGTGGCTCAGTCGGTGAAAGCATCTGTCTTCGGCTCAGGTCATGATCCCAGGGTCCTGGGATTGAGTCCCACATCAGGCTCCTGCTCGGCTGCTTCTCCCTCTGCCTCTGCCTCTGCCCCTGCTTGTGCTCTCTCTCCCTCTGACAAATAAATAAATAAAATCTTAAAAAAAAAAAGAAAGAATGTAAAAAATCATCACCATCACCCAGCATTAAACCATTTTAATATTTTCATTGTAGTAGGTGGGAATGTGGGTACTGAGGCCTGGACAGATCCCTGGGCCAGACTAGAGACAGAGGTAATAGAGAGCTTATGTACTTCCAGCACTTTTCCTATCTATCTGTCTATCCATTATCTATCAATCAATCATCTATATCACTTTAAGAGCTTTTGGACTAGGACTCCCTGCCCTTCTTTCTCAGCAGATGAGACTGTACCTCAGTTCTTTGAATTGAATGAAGTGGGCAGGGGATTCCAAGAGAAAGACTCATCAAAGAGTTCCAGCACTTTGTACTTCCTAATTCCAACAATGCCATGCTTTGCTGGTCCTGATGTAGGTGGTACCTGCCAGTGGGATTCTTCCCAGCACCCAAAAGATAGTGGAGAAAAAATTCTTCACAGAGGGGCTGTGAACCACAGAGGTTTTCTAAGCAGGGATATCCAAGCAACTGTTCAAATGGAGAAGAATGTCTGACCTTATATGGTTGCAATCAGGACAACAAATTAAGGGTCTATGGTGATACTAATTCATTATATTTTTAAACTTTGGGACAGCCGTGGGTAAGTATTTCCAAGGTATTAGGTAGAAATGTATAGATTTTTTAAAGTGCCTAAAAGCACTGATATTAAAAGAGGAAATTCTGAAGAGAACAATTACGAAACTTTCTTTTAGGAAGTTTATCAACTTTCAGAAAGGACCAGTAAAGATGATGCAGAATTCCCTATCTTTAATATAGACAAGAAAACAATTGCTTAAAGAGGCACACCAGTCTTGAGGAGACAGTGTCCTCAGTCTGCCCATCCCATCTTTTTCCCATAAGGAGGGAAAAATGACAAGTTGGGAGGCTTGGCTGTGAGGATTTTTGTTTTGTTTTGTTTTAACATTTTATTTATTTATTTATCAGAGAGAGAGAGTGTGTGTGCGCACAACCAGGGGAAGCAGCAGGCAGAGGGAGAAGCAGACTCCTCGCTGAGCAAGGAGCCCAACACAGGACTCAATCCCAGGACGCTGAGATCCTGACCTGAGCTGAAGGCAGACACTTAACGGACTGGGCCACACAGGCGTCCGGCTGTGAGTGAATTTACACTTCTTTTTCTTTTCTAAAAGAAACAAAGTCAAAGTTTATATGATTTTTAGAAATTCTTTTCTAAATTTTAATATATATCTTCTTCTATGCCATTATATATTTGAGAAAATGACTGATTATCAATTTTATGATAAATAATTTCTTTAATGATTTACTTGTTAGTGGCCATTTTTGTGCTTTCTGTCTTTTGCTATAGTGAACACAGTCACTGATGAGCACATTTATAGTCAAACCTATGAATATCTCCAGAATTATTTCCTTAGAATAAATTAACATGCATAGAATGACTACATCAAAAATTATGTTGGGCGCCTGGGTGGCTCAGTTGGTTAAGCAACTGCCTTCGGCTCAGGTCATGATCCTGGAGTCCCGGGATCGAGTCCCACATCAGGCTCCCTGCTCAGCGGGGAGTCTGCTTCTCCCTCTGACCCTCTTCCCTCTTGTGCTCTCTATCTCTCATTCTCTCTCTCTCAAATAAATAAATAAAAAATCTTAAAAAAAATTGTGTTTACTATCAACTTATCCTCCAGGAAATATCAATTTAAATTTCTATCAGCAGTGTTTTGGAAAAAACTGTCCTTTTTCTTTATGCCTAAGCAAAACTTATACATTATCTTTTATTTTATCATTTTTCCCAATATGATGGGTGTCATAGGTTGGGTTCCCCCCAAAAAACTAGACTTTAAGATTTTTGTTTAAGAACAACACAAGTGAGGGGTTAGGGAAGCAGGATAAGGCAAAAAAGGAAATTGAAGTGCAATGCAATTTCAACAAGGGTTTACCAATCTTTAGAGAGCTGGGATGTTCTTTCAAAATTGTCCAGTCTTGAGGCAAGGGGTCTAGGACTTGATACCCTTGTATGACTTGCAGGCTGCTCTGGATGGGGGATGACCTTGGATGAGGAGGTTGTCTTCAGCTGGGGGCAACTTTTTTGGAGAACAACTTGGCCATGAGCAGTACACAGCCAACATGGCCAGCCGTTGAGGAGTGAGTGCGGTTCTGAAGGGAAAAATTGGACAGTGTTGCCGAAGCTGCTACTGCAGTCCATGCTTTGTACCACTCAGACCTACTTGCTTTGTATAATAATTAGTGGGAAAAGCTTCTGGATTCTGATTATTTTGTTTCCCAGGAAAATTTGCAAGAGTAAGGTTAATGAAATGAACTACAGTCCTTGTCAGTGGTAGCTGGTCTTGGGGCTGAAACTGAGACTCAACATCTTTCTTCTCATTACAATTCTAGATTTCTTTTACTATACTTCCATTACCAACTGTCATAGGTATGGCTCTCTGAGAAACAGACTCTGAGATGTTCATAGAGGACATTTATTGAAGTGTGCTCTTGGGAACAACACAGGTGAGAGGTGAGGGAAAACAACTGGGCAGATGGATGAGTTGAAGTGAGATGCAGTTGAACTGAGATACAGTTGCCTCAGCCAATTCTGTGGGAACATCAGAGCTGGAATAGCTTTTCATATTGGCCCCATCTTCACACAAGGCAGCAGGACTTTATTATTCTTGCACCCAACCAATCTATAGGTGCAGGCTCCTCTTGAGTAGGGGATGTGACCTTGGGCAAAGTGTCTCTCTTCAGTTAATGACACTTCTAGAGAGGGACTCTGCTGAAATCTGCCAGTTGCTAACACTCCCAGCAGCTGAAGGAATGAATATTTCAGTCCCCAAATGGAATCTGGGCACCACACTGTGGTACCCATTACAGCAGTTTAAATGGCATCTCATGATTACTGTAATTTGTATTATTTGATATGTCTGTTAACCATATGTATTCCTTCTTTTTGAATTGTGTGCCTATTTCTTTCTTTTATTTTTCTATGTAGATAACATTTCATTGATTTGTTTTTTTATCCCGTTGCATACATTGCAAATACTTCCAATTTTTCAATTTTTTTCGATATATCCATGTTTAGATTTTATATAGTGCAACATATTTATCTTTTTCTTTTTCATCTCTTTCTTCCATATGAGTTTTAAGAGTCTTTTATCCAGCTTATAGAGAAATACAGATAATTTTTTTTAAAGATTTTATTTATTTTTTTTTGACAGAGAGACACACAGCAAGAGAGGGAACACAAGCAGGGGGAGTGGGAGAGGGAGAAGCAGGCTTCCCGCTGAGCAGGGAGCCCGATGCGGGGCTCGATCCCAGGACCCTGGGATCATGACCTGAGCCGAAGGCAGACGCTTAACGACTGAGCCACCCAGGTGCCCCGAAATACAGATAATTTGATCTAGTAGTTTTATAGTTTTATTTTGTTAGATTTAAATGTTTCATTTACTTGGAATTTATTTTGGTGTACGGTATAGACTTAAATTATGTGTGTTTTCCAGATAATTCAACAATTATCCCAGCACCCTGTTTGAGTGATCCTTTTCATCTTCAATGAATTTAAGATTTCTATGTAATATATTAAGTATATTAAGTTCTTTTATGCCAGGATTGTCTATACAATATTCTTTTCATCAATCAACCTGCTTATACTTAATTATTATAGTTTTATAGTTATGGCTTACCACTCAGTTGAGCTTACCCACCAGAGTGAACAGATGATTGATACAGGAGTAGGTGATCATGGTTATCTTAGATAGCTAAATTTTTACATCTCTTTTGCTTATATGAACACATCTATTTCTTTACTTCTGACCATCAGTCTATGCATTTTACCACTTGATAAATGTTTAAATGCAGCTTGAAAGTGTCACACTCTTGTCTTTTTTTCCTTTCCTTCTTGTTAGTTAATTTTTGAAAACAATCATTGAGCTGCATGTTTCTTTTTAAATTCCTTATATTTTCTATTTCAGCCTTCAGCACATGAAACAACAAATATTTATTGAGGGTTGAAGAATAAGATCATCACTTCCTTTCTGTATCAACTCCTTGGTTCTTGATTTCTCTACATTACAAATTATGTCTAGAATACCTCACAATGAGGTAGGAGAATATGAAAAAAATGTAGATTGAAATACACTGAAATGACAGAGAGATATGCATTTTTCTTTCCTTTTTTTTCCCCTAAAGAAATGTCATTGATGAGGCTTTAAATATCTAAGCTAGATTTACTTTCAGGGAAGTTATAAATTTGAAGTCCTCTGAAAATGGTTAAAAATTTTGGAACTCATAGAATGAAAAGGCTAGGAAGTCATTCCTTTTGTTTATTTGTTTCTGTTTATTCTGCACGTGTAACTGAGTAAAGAACCGGCTATGTAAATTGCAGGAACAAGTACAAAAATGAATATACTGGGTCTGTTGTTCAAAAAGTATTAAGAATTTCAAGATGGTGATAACCACGTGTGGGACCATTTTGCAACTGCATAGTTTAACGTCCATAAAGCTGGCTGAACCCACCCCATGCACTGTGCCAGGCAGTGGTGTGAGAGAGCAGGGAGGAGCCTGGCAGGCATGGTTACTTCCCTGGTGGAGCTCACACGATCAATGTAGATGAAAGCAGAGAAGTGCCAATTCATCCTTGAATTGTGCTCTATTATCTTCTCTAATTCAGAGTTGGTTTTCAAAATTTGACTGCTTTACATTTATCCCCAATTCCCAACATAGTTTTTCAGCTGTTACATCCTTAGATAATCACTTAGCAGATTTTGTTAAATGACCACTGTGTGCAGGACACCCTACTATGAGCTGGGTAAAGATAAAATTAGTGGCTTATTTTTATCATTAAAAAATCATTCACAATAAAGCAGCATAAAGGCTCATTCTTTGCAGAGGGTGTTTTCATATCTATGGTGAGCATGAATGTACTATGATTTGTAGCAGCAGCTGGAAATTTTCTTCTCATTAATCTGACTCCCTGAAAGGATATTGTCCTCCAAATGCAAGAAGCACTGTCACTAAGGAAGAAAAATATCTTCTTAGAATAAGAATCTTGTAGTTAATGACTGTGCGGTTTGTCTTGATTTGGGGACTAATATATATGTGCTAGTTTTCTTTTGGGGAAGGGGATAATATCAAAATGTATTAGCCAAAGACCCTCAGGGGTAGGTAAGAAATAGGCAGAAATAGATTTCCTTTAGCAATTGATTCCTCAGCATGCTAGTTATGTTCAAACAGGCCCTGGATTTTTTGACATCTGTTTTATTTTGTTTCTTGCCTTTTCCAGCGCTCAAGCTCTCAGCTCTTGCTCTGTTAACAATGGGGGCTATGAGCCGGAGTGTGTTCAGATCACTGATGAACACTGTAAGCCCTGGTGCCTTCCACACCACCAGCTGAAATGAGACAGCAAACACTGAGAGAGAAAGTCAGAGCGAGCACATATTACCTGCTGCAAAGGAACAACGTGTTGAGAGTAATAAAACTTTTTCCAGCATTATGTACCATTTTTCAAGATTGTGTGTTTGAAACAATCATTTTTTTAAATCCCTATAATCTACCTCACATGTTTCTTTCCATAAACAGCTGTTGCCTATTTCATCTCAGGAACCATTTGTGGCTCTAGGTTCCTATTCACTCTCTTTTAGGGAGGGCAGCCAGCTATAGCAATATGATTCATGGTGATGAGCTGTGACAGAATTCAAGAATTTAAAGTGATGTTAAGTGTCCCATTGAGTTTCTAAGAAATCCCAAACAAAGATTTCTGGAAAATGCTTAAATGCACAAACAAAACAAGAAGGGTGAAGACTTTTATTCTCCATTGTGCATTTTGTTACTGTGCATCAACAAGAAAGAGTCTACAGACTCAATAGAAAAAAAATATGGGTATACATTCATAGTATTGTTTTTTTAAATAAAAAACACCTCTTCTCTCATGTATTTTTATTTAATAAATTAAAATTCTCTGAAAAGACTTGGCATGCTATCTTCAACTCATTCAGTAGGGGTGCCAAAGGGAAGCTCCCATAATTTTCACCCATTCCCTAATTGTACTCCTCAAATGATAAGTATCTTCTCTAATGCAGTCAATACATTTTTCTCAGTACTAAATAAAATGTAACTAAAACTATCCTTTAAAATTTTGATATTCTTATTGACCTCTAGCACACAATCTAAATATAAACAGTGTACTTGTTTCTGTGAAAATGCAATTCTGGGACCATGGATGCTCATTCCCCAGATGGGTGTAGCTCTTTTTCCCAGGTTAACTCTTTCGGGTATTTTTTTCCCCTTTTTCTAACTTCATAATGGTTTTTGTTTTTGTTTTTCCCTTTCTGGTCTCCTCGTCACCATATCTCCAAGTTGGGAACAGATCTCCCCTTATGAGCCTCCCTGGAGATCTTTGTCCTGTATCACAGCTCCTACATCCCCGAGCCTTCTCTGTCAAAGATATGAACTCCCTTCATAGTCTAGGGGTTCCTGGATTAGGGATATTTCTTAGCCTACTTGCAGTTATGCTAAAGAATGACAACATTTCATGCACCCTAGAATTTACTTTCCTGAGCAAAAAACTAGAGGGCAATTGGGATAAAGTTTAAAACTGCAAGGTGGTAAGGTAAGGCAATGACCCCTGTTGTATACTGAAAGGAAAAATACCTTAGCTATTTTAACACAATTGACAAAGTACAGTGTCCTTTGCAACTGAAATTGTGCATGTTTTCTCTGGGCTACTGTACATGTTTTGAGTTATGGGTTATTTGGGGGAAGTCATTCACCACAATCAATGGAGACAAGCAGGTGCCTTTTTGCTCAGCACCAGTGAGGGTGGGTCTGAATTTACAAGTACAAGTTCATTGTTTTTGGTGGTTAATGTCCATCACCTATAAGGGCCACAGTTTTCCAGCAATGAATTGGTAACAACTGGCAATTTTGGAAAGTAAGAGGAAGAAAATTATTAACATATTAAGGTTTGTTGCTTTTAGAAATATGTGGATGAACTAAGATGATTTACTATATAGCATAGACAAATTTCCCAAAACTGTGGTTTTGCTACACTTGGGATGAAATCAAGGACAGAGTCATTTTCCTCTGATAGCATGGTACATTTACTAAAAAATTCCAATAGTTCCAAAGAAAAGCTGCCTACTGGCAACTATTGACATTAGCAATTACTCTGCTTAATTAAATTCTGTATTGACATAAGCAGATTCTCTGTGTACACCCATTTAATCCTAATCCAACAAAAGATGGGAAGATTTTTCTTCATTTGTTTAACAAACATCTATGGGTCATCTCCTTTTTGTTTGGTACTGTGCAGGAGAGTGATTTTTCTTTTTCTGGAAGGCTTTCATTATAAATGTAGTTGAAAGACTAGTTCACCTGTAAACTGAAGTTTGGTAGCAGCACCTCTTTCCCTAGAGTAGACCATGGAATGCTGAATAAATTGGGCAGGGAAGTAGGGACTTTGTCCAACATCTGACTTAGACTATCTCAGCATGGTTTAAATACTTTATTTCAAGTTAATATTTAGGACTTTTCTGTTACACATATTTTTCTACCAAAAGCTATTGAGATTATTTCGATCATATTTACTTCTGTTTCCAACTATGAAGTCAAATGGCTAAGTTTTATTGATTTAATCATATTGATTTGTCCTATTTTTAGTAGAAGTCCAAAACCACACAATTGTGTAAGGGAGATGACTTTAATGTTAAGCCCCATGGGATGATTTGTGGTTTACCTGCATTTTTATCCAGACCCACCCACAAAAAAATCATGTGTCAGTCACAAAGACATTTGCAGTGCTCATAGACGCAGGGCTGTGATTTTGCTGACAATGTGTCACTGTCCAAAGCAGTAGAGAGAATGCAACAAGGATGTGATTAAAAAAAAATTTAAGTCTTAGAGACCAGAAGTGCTTTTTATCAAACAGTTTAGTGTCATAAAAGGGGTGTGGAAAAAATCACGGTTAAAGATAGATAAGGGAAACCAACTCTAAAGGTCTCAGACCACCATCTGGTAGCAGAGTGAAAGACTTGAGAGTAAAGGCCCCACCAACTGGCCTCCAGTCCACACACAAAAGCACGGGTTTAGAGGGACATATGTAAGGCTTGACTGCTTCACTAGCAAAGCCCTTCCAGTATTTTACGAAATGGGCATTTTATCTCCTCATTCCTGGAGGTGGAATAAAGCATAGTAAGGAAAACAGGAAGAAGGCTTCTCTTTTCTCTAGATCTCATGTGTTTTCTGTGTGACTTCACCCTTCACTGTTCCTCAGTTTCTCCTTACCAGCTTGTCCTAAAATTTTCTCCATTAACTGAAAACAAGAAACTGCAGAGATCTCCAAGCCAAAGGAAAGACAGATAAGGAGAGCTAGAAAGAAACAGAGAAGAGAGGAGGGTTGGCATCATAGGCTTACATTCCCCTGGGGCTGACACATGGCCACTGGAGCCCAAGAGCAAGAAAGCTAGCAGTCACCAGTGTCAACCACACGGTCTTTCAGGGCCCTCACTCCCCTTTCCCAGACATAAACGTGCAACACAAACTTCCCTCTAGACCCTCTAAATAACTTCTACACATACATCCCTTCATTCAATTATTATTTAATGTAAGAATTTCTAACTCTCCTGTTCCCACCATTGTTCTGCATTTTCCTTTTTTCTTTATTAAGCAAATGATACTTGCTGAAGATGAACTATAAAATGCCAACAGGTGAAAAAGAAAAAAATAAATTCCACCTAAACTATCAATCAATCAGTCTATCAATCAATAAAAATAAATTCCAACCTCTACAATATTAGTTACTGGTTTCACTTTAATATTATTATTATCATTATGTTCAGTTAGCCAACATATAGTACATCATTAGTTTTTGTTGTAGTGTTCAACAGTTCATTAGTTGTGTATAACACCCAGTGCTCATCACATCACTTGCCCTCCTTAATACCCATCACCTGGTTACCCCATTCCCCCACCCTTCTCCCCTCCACAACCTTCAGTTTGTTTCCCAGAGTCCAGAGTCACTCATGGTTTGTCTCCCTCTCTGAGTTCTTCCCATTCAGTTTTCCCTCCCTTCCCCTAGGGTCCTCCACACTATTCCTTATGTTCTACATATGAGTGAAACCATATGATAATTGTTTTTCTCTGCTTGACTTATTCCCCTTAGCATAAGCCCCTCCAGTTCCATCCATGTCGACGCAAATGGTGAGTATTCATCCTTTTCTATGGCTAAGTAATATTCCCTGATATATATGAAAAACATCTTCTTTACCCATTCTTCTGTTGAGGGACATCTCAGCTCCTTCCACAGTTTGGCTATTGTGACATTGCTGCTGTGAATATTGGGGTGCATGTTCCTTTTCTTTTCACTACATCTGTATCTCTGGGGTAAATACTTAATAGTGCAATTGCTAGGTTATAGGGTAGCTCTATTTTTAACATCTTGAGGAAACTCCTTACTGTTTTCCAGAGTGGTTTCACTTATATTATGGGTTCTTCCAGAAAATATATGTGCTTTTTTGGTTTTGTTTTGCTTTTATCAATTCTGGTATCATATTGATTGTATGGTTTTGCAACCTAACCTATTTCTTTTTTCCTTATCCAAATTACATGATATCTTATGAAACCTATTCATTCTTGTCAGTTAGGATAAATCTACGACATAATTTCCAATAGCTGCATAATATCCCATTCAGTGATTATAGCAAAATATCCTTACTCATTTTCCTACTACCAAATAACAAGACTTTTTACTCCTTTATTTTTTCAAAACAATGCTGCAGTGAACAATCTTTTGTTATTACAAACATCCTTAATTATTTTCTTAGGCTAAATTCTTAAAAATGTAATTATGCCGTCAATTATAAGATCTTGATGTGTAGCCAAACTAGAATCATGAAGCCATATTTCATTCTACTAGGACTATTAGAGTACCATTTATTCTCAGCCTCACCATTTGATGTGTCCAACAGTATCTGAGATACATATATATCAGATATATATATATTCCAATATTTTTCCAATTTATCACTTTTTCCAGTTTGTGGAAGTTCTTACCGTTTTGAAATATTTTCTTTTGTGGAATGTATTTTCCTTTATCTTTTACCTCCAAATAAAATTTTACTCTGAAATATTTCACATTCACCAAAATATGAATTTTAAAATATGGAAAACCTTAATAATAAACTTCAAATATGTGAAACCTCTACTTCTGGAGGATAAAAGTATAGGTTTGTACTATATAAAGTGTTCCAGTGTATGGATTGCTATGAGCTATTTTTACTCCCAACACTTCTGACACTAAATATGTGGGTTTTCCACACCAAGCAAGTCTCAGATTCTCTTCAGACATCAACTGGTTGTCCCACAAGTCAACTCAATTGTAACATTAACTATTTGACATTAGCAGAGACCCCACAGATTTGAGGACTCAGTCTCAAAAGACTGCCTCCACTTCCATTGTCAATTGCAAGTCCCAGGCCTCCTATACTTCTGGCCAACTGGCTATAAATTGGGATTTCCTATATATAATCCTCTCCTCGGGTTTAATAATTTGCTTGAATGGCTCACATAACTGAGGAAGACACTTTACTTACTACGACCAATTCATTATAAAAGATATAACTCTGTAATGGCCAAATAGAATAGATGTTTAGGGCAAGGTATTAGGGATAAGGGGCACAGAATTTCCATGTACTCTATGAGAATGCCACCCTCCCAACACCTTAGTGTTTTCACCAACTGAATCTCTCCAAACCCCATCATTTTAGGGGCGTCTTCAGCTCCTCTTCCCTGCTTCCCTCCCCTGAGTATAGGGGTGGGGGTGTTGAGGGAGGAAAAGTTCCAACCCTCTAATCACATGGTTGGTTCCTCTGGCAACCAGCTCTCATTCTGAAGCTATCTAGGGACCCACCAAGAGTAAATTCATTAGCATAAACTCAGGTGTGATTGAAAGGGGATTATTATGAATAACAAAAGATGCTTCTCTCATCTCTATCACTCAGAAAATTCTAAGGATTTTAAAAAAGTTTCTTGTTCTAGGAGCCAGAGGTTGAAGACCAAATATATATTTCTTGTTATAGCCAATATCACAATTACCATAGTTTATTTGACTCAACCCTGATAAATGGAAACTTCAATTAATGTCCTGGCACATAATCTCAGACATTTATATTATTTCCTTAGGATACATTTCTAAATGTGGAATAGAATGTAAAATATGTAGTTTTTTAGGCTTTTGATATAATTTACTAATCTGTCTTCAAGAAAAGGGAACCAGTTTATGTTTCTTTCAGTGTATAAGAGACCCAGTTCTTTCATATCCACCAACACAGGATATTGTCAATCTTGTTTATTTTGCATGTGGATAGACAAAAATAATTTTATCAAATTGTAATTGTAAATGTGAAGTTTTGGTAGGGAGAGTGGAGGAACCAAATTTTAGGAAGTCTTAAAAGTCAAGTTGAGTTTAGAATTGATGTAGAAAAAAATCAGGGGAGTCTATATCTGTTGTTAGCTTGGAAATGATACAATAAAGTTGATATTTTAGGAAAGTCACTTTGATGATTAAGAAATCTGTTGTAATAATTCAGGTATGATTAGATAAATTTCAGCAATGAAATAACAGGAGGAATTATAGCTGAGTTGAGAAAGGAACTAGAGAATGTGATGAGAGATTAGACATGAAGAGAAGATAATTCCAGGGTTTCTTGTTGGTGAGTCAGGAATGATAGTAATACCATGACAACAGGGAAGTTAGTAGGAAGGAGGTTATTGGACTGCTGAGTTTAGGATGATGGGGCAAGAGGGAGGTGGGGGGAATATCTGCATGGTAGACCAATTACAGGTTAAACAGGGCGAGAGCTCAAAAGTATCTCCATGATGTGTCTCTGAGAGATCATCAAAAAATAGGCTTGCATTTCCGGCATTGTAAACCAAAGTGTAACAAAAATGGGCCGATGGGCTGAGTTTTGCAAAAGTTAGAACACAAGTTTGTGCTAATTCAATGAGAGGTTGGAGAGTAAAAGCAATAGCTTCCAGCCTTTGTTGAGAGACCTAGAATCATAGAAACACTTTTAGAGGTTGCCTAGTTCAGTAGTTTCCAAATTAAATGTTCCCAGGAATTTATCTGAATTTAAGAAGTTGGAGAGTTTGAAGAATGTAACTCAAGGAAGATCCTGTATGTGTGTGTGCGTGTGT
The DNA here is from genome assembly GCF_037043125.1 of Eumetopias jubatus. Classification (NCBI taxonomy): domain Eukaryota; kingdom Metazoa; phylum Chordata; class Mammalia; order Carnivora; family Otariidae; genus Eumetopias; species Eumetopias jubatus. Next base: position 95,153,696 of record NW_028274807.1, on the reverse strand, counting down.
GAGCGCGTGCACAGGTGTGTACATATGTGTGCACATGTGTGTGAAGAGGAAGATATGGGTGTGGAGCTTTTCCAGGATTTTCATCTGCTGTTACAGAGAAACTCCACTTTTTAAGAATTGAGTAGATCGGGATTTTATATAAGATTTTGTTTAAAATAAGTAATAGTGACCTTAAAAGATTTGAGACTAGTAATCTCAAATTTATAAATGGGAAAAAAATTGAGTCTCAGAGAGACTAAATAACTTGTTGAAACTCATCCATTTGTTCATTCATTCAATGACTATTTAGTGAGTGCCTTCTTTGGACCAGGAACTGATATAGACACTGGAAATACAGCAATGAACAAGACCAAAGAGTCAAGGGGAGGAACAGACATTGATCATAACCACCACACAAACTGGTATAGAAATGCTAAATAAGATGACTTATGAAGCAACAGGTCCTGGTTTGGCAGTGTCTTAGGTCAGACATTCTTCCAGTGTTGTGTCCCCTGCCTTTCACTGTGGTAGTGGACCTGCCCAGACCCTGAAATGACATCTAAAACTGAACTGAAAATAAAAATAATTTCAAAGAAAACATAAGGAAATTAATGAATTTAATCAGAGCCTTATGTATTTAACTCCAGGTAAAATCACTCTATTCCAGATCATTAGAAACAATTATTTCGTACTTCAGTGGTAGTGATCTTAATGTTGAAATTGCACCTTTTGTGTTTTCAGCAGACATTGACTTTTTGGTCTTCCTGTCATCAACCTCAAATTCTATTACCTTATATTGGATAGACTGAGTCCCCCTCCACACTTCTCTCCCCGTGGTCTTTTTGGTGTCATTAGCATCTCTTGCCTCAGGAACTATTGACATACTGATAGCCAGCAACTTCTACTGAGGTCCTTTTAACTTTGTCATGGATCAATATATGTCATGCAATTTATTTTATTGTTATGGCTTTACACTTTCTCTCATAAAAGCAGTGTATGTTCACTGAAGAAAATTTGGAAAAAAATGAGTAATAAAATAGCACAGAAGAAAAACAATAGAAACCGTCGATATCACCATAGAGAAGTAACAACTTTTAACATACTGTTGTAAATCTTTTCAAGTATTTTATTTGCCTAAATAAGCACACTTTTACAAAATAAGATTATAGTGTGCCTTTTATTATACAATTGCTTTATTAAAATATTTTAAACATTAAATACTTAAAACATCATTTAATTTTCTACTGTATGGTTTTTTTAATGACTGCACTATAATAATAGTTTACATTTATTTAGAATAACCTTTGTGTTAGTTACCTATGGAAAATAAATCTATGTGCATTGTCTCATTTAAGTTCACAGCAACCATATAAAATAAACACTATTGCCATCCTTATTTTATGAGACAGGAAATGGAACATGGTACAGGTTGTGTAATTGGTCCGAGATTTCATAGCATGGAAGTGGCAGAAACAGGATTTGAACTTAGGGACTGGAACCCTAGAACCCAAGATTTATCAAGCTGACTGTATAATGCATAGCATATTATTGTTTCTTTATAATTGCACTATTCCAATTTGCTAATGTTGGACATTTAGATTTGTGCTTTTTAACTGTTTTGAAGAAAATTATAATAAATGTTCTTGCAGATAAATGTTTACTCCCATACATGATCATTTCCTTAAGATAAATTTCACTGATTAAAATTGTTACGGTCCAAGGGTTATTTGTACAATTCATGGCATCAAATTTTTATGCAAGCTTAAACTAAAAACTGGAAGCAATAGAATACTAAATTCAAATCCTTTTGATTTCTAGCAAATCATATCACCACTGTGTATCTTGTGGGAAACAAGCCTAACAATCTTGTTCTTAACTTAATGTTATGAAATATTTTAGAAGTCTAAAAGATGATTCGTATGAATTCAGATTTGACAAAATCTTTTTTTTTTTTAAGATTCTATTTATTTATTTGACACAAAGAGAGACACAGCGAGAGAGGGAACACAAGCAGGGGGAGTGGGAGAGGAGAAGCAGGCTTCCGGCTGAGCAGGGAGCCCAATGCGGGGCTTGATCCCAGGAACCTGGGATCATGACTTGAGCCGAAGGCAGATGATTAATGACTGAGCCACACAGGCACCCCAGATTTGGCAAAATCTTTAAGATGCAAGTGTCTTGCTTATATAATGACCACTCAGTAATGGCTTGATGACTGCTTAGGCCAAGTCTGGAAAGTGTCCCGTGTTTCCTATTTTTGTGATATTTGACTTAAGGAACTGTTTGCTTGAAACTTTGATAATTACAGAGATCATCTAGAAGCTGAATAAATGACATATTGGGAGAGTAAAGTCAAAATGGTCTTTATTGACCTATTTACCTTTGGCAAATACTTCAAGGAACTATAACTACCATTGCTTTAATAGAATTTCCCAGTGTGCCTATTTTCAATAGTGGTATGTCTGGAAATGCCTTTATACATGGAAATTATTGATGGCAGATATTAAGCTACAGCAGCATTTTGGAAACAATTTGAGCTTTTAATATTTTAACATTTTCCAAACCAAAAATTAGAATAAAGTTCTGGCATCTGTATATGTACTTGAAAATTTGACATCCCTAGTATCCTTAGTTATAAACCAGTACGCCAACATTCTTCCTGCACTATTAAAAGGAAAGCTCTTGTGAAATAATTTCCACATTTAGGAAGGGCCAAGCAATGAAGAACCATTGTCATTGTCTTTCTCACTTTTGAAATGATCCAATGTTATTGAATTCTCCCCAGATTACTCATGCACGTCCCTTTCCTTCACCACCCACCCAACAAGTGTCTTTGTTTAAAAAGTTGCTTGCAACACTGGGAATGAGTGTTCCCCAGCAAGGACTGCACTGGGTTGTTGGGGTTGGCGGCTACATACATACTCAATTTCAGATAACTGATCCTCAACTGCTACTGTTGCTATTGTTCTTAATCTCCTGCCTGCCTGTATCCATGGACTACAATTGTGGATTGAGTTCAAAATTCTCAAACTTATTTTTTTCTCATAGGTAACGCTAGGTTATTACAGACACAATACAACCCAGTAGTATAAAGGACTATGGGGGTCAGATAGATTTGGGTGGGAGTCCCAGCTTCCTCATTTACTGTGATGATGAACAGTTATTAAACTCACTGGTATTCCTCATCTATGATTTGGACGTAATAATCATACATATGTCATAAGGTTGTAAATAAAGATTAAGTAAATAATGCATGTAAAGAGCTTAGTAAGTTGCCCGACTCACAAAACATTGCTAGAACCCTAAAGCAGAGATAGATACATTTTCAGCTGCAGGATTACAAAGCTATTTCTTGACATTGACAGGACTGGAATTCAGAGTTATCGATTGCACCATTTCCTGCACCCAAACTGCATATCCTCCATCCAGTGCAACCTTCCTGGACCTCACCTTGCTGGCTAACCACTTAGTGCTTGTTTACTGAGTTTTAGACATCAATTTCTGTACACCCTCAAAATTTTCCTCAGTGCCATTTACCCCATGTTGGAGGAACAAAAGTGCCATTTCCCCTTTAGCTCTTCTGTATTCTGTATTCATCATTGTTGTCTGACTCCAATTGTGTCTTTATCACTTATCTTCTGAAGCCCTCATCATCTGGGTACACTACTCTTTATAACCTATCTTTGTAAGCATCCCATCGATAGCTATCATGAAAGAGCCCAAACCTCTCTTCCTTCAATATAGTGTAGGAGTTAAGAAACAAGTTCTGAATCCAGCCATCTCCTTTTGAAGCAGTCTTTTTCCACAAACCCCAGTTCTGTCACGTTTTAACTTTTGGTCTTTGAATACATTTCTTGCCTCAGTTTCCTTATCTATAAAATGGATGTTTAAATTGTACTTACTACATTGAGTTGTTATGAAGATTAAATGCATGAATGCATGTGAAGTGCTTACAATGGTGCCTGGAACATACTAAGTACTATATAAACATTATCTACAATTTCAATAACTGTTTATCCATAATTATTATTATTTGTTAAAGATTTCCAAATGTAGCTCAGAGGTATCTCTTCCAAATTCATCTCTTTGTTCCTCTCTATCATCCAATACTTTTCCTTATCTTACTTAAATGATGTATTGAACAAATATGAGAGAAGTGCTTCAAACTATGCTTAGCACAAGGGAAGCACTCAAAAAAAAAAAAAAAAAAAGCCAGCCCTTTATGTTGACTCTCAAACTTTTCAGTATTTGACCCAATTTGCCCTTGACCTTGACTCTCTTCTGGAAAGTCCCTTCCTTAGATTTTGAGACCCTATTCTTTCCTAGTTCTGATTTTTTTCTAATATGTGGTCTTCTCTTTCTACAACTTTTCCCACACATACCTACTTGTTCATCTCTCCACATGGAGTAAGACTCTTGAGGGCAGGGGGTACACCTTATCTATCTCTCTGTCCCAGTATCTTAAACATGGTAGGCACATAGTAAATCTTGGCTGACTTTAGTATTTGTCTTGATTATTTTAACTCCCTACATAAAGATTTTCTTTTTTCAATTCCAGTCATGTTTAGCTTTACACAAGCCTGAATATACTCTGGTTTTTCATACCACTCACAATTTTTTTACTTCAAATATCTTAAATTCTAAAATGTCTCTTTCTGATGTTTAGCTTATTATTCTTTTATCCATTTCAATTTCTCTTTTTTACTATATTCATACTAGAAATGCCTAACATTTATTGAGTGCCTACGATATTCCAGACACTGTATTAGTTGCTTTATCACATTAATTCACTTAGTATTTACAACAATCCTATGAAATAGTTGTTATGATGCTTGTTTTATAGATAAGGAACTTAAGGCTCCTAGAAATCAAGTGATTGTTCCAAGATCACAGAGTAACTGGCCTTGGCAGTGGCAGGTTATAAATTCATGTCTCTTTGATCTTTTCTCTATGCCATTTTAAAAGTTTAACGTATTAAATGTCAACACGAATATTCTAGACAATAATTATCACAACAATTCTGAGAAATAGAATTTTTAATAATATACTTAACTTAAAAACATGTTTAGTTTCTCATCCCATTGGTATTCTCGTGGCTTCTCTTAATACTTCACGAAACAGATAGCCTCCAAGTACCTCAGAGAATGTGGCATTTGACTACCAGACCTCTTGTCAGAGCTGGCTACAATTGTGCTGGAAATTGGGTCTCCAGCTGGGCTGGACTGCAGTTAGGAAACATGATTGTAGATGCTGAACTGCTACTGCTGGGATGTGAACCAGACATGAATGTTAAGCAATAGTGTCCACAATTTGCAACCCAGAAACTGCCAAATTGACAGCTAGACTAAACTATAGCAGCATGGGAAGATGTGGCTAGTTTCTTCATTCAGTCAATACAAAATCTTATATTGTACTTTGATGAATACAATCTTACTGTCTCATAAACTGAGATGCTGTCAATTATGAATCTCAGATTCTTAGTGAGCATTTCATGTCTGAGTGCGCTTGCAAGCCTCATAATGACCCTAACTCTAGTTGTTTGGGTTAGCCTTTCAAGTGCACATGCAGGTTATTAAGCATGTAGAAACTCCAACGGCAGTCATACTTCTCTCCATGAACTAAAAAGATTTCTTGAATTTTATCTAGGACTTAGATGAAAGAGATCCATAATGCTGTGCTAGAAATAAGTCTTGACTCTCTGAGGGACTTGAGCAGTTAGAGTGAGTATATGAAACGAATAATATTAGTAATGAGCAAAACTTGAAAACCTAAAGGTTTGGGCGGATTTTCTGTCTCTTTTTAAAGATCATGTACCAAATGATTGTTTTATCTCATTTTTGCTTTGAGGATTTATTTCCTTCAGGCTTGGGATAGTTGTTTGGTATTTTACCAGATGGAAAATCTGCTTATCTTCCTCACCATCCTCTCAGATGTTGCATTGTCATTCATTTCTTTGATGCAAGGGGCGTTTTTTAAGTTCCTATCGTATGCCAGGCACTGGAGTTGGAAATTAAATATTCTTTGATACAGAAACAGTTCCCTGCCCTCAAGAAGCTCATGGTCTAGTGAGGGGATACATATACATAAATAAAGTGTAACAGCACAATGCTAAAAATGAGCATAATATATTGCAGGAATCCCAGTGAATAGCACATAAGCCAACCTAAATGGGTTCAGGGAAAGTTTTTAAGAAGAGATAACACCTAAGTTAAATTTTGTAAGAAAAGTAGGAATGAGTCCAGAGAAGGGAGGTGTCAAGGTCCCAGACATTTCCTACATTATAGGACTACTGAACAATTAGCCTACTGTATTTCAAATACCAACAATTAAGGAAGATCTTGGGATTTTAGAGCGGAATTTTTTATTGCCATGTATATAAGTAATTTTTTATTAGGGACATATTTCTTGGATCAGAACATGTTTCCTAGTAAAATGCCACTAAACCCTCATATATGAAGGTGTACGTTTAGCCACATGGGTGCTTTGTTAAATATGAGTGTATCAACCTTCCAAGTAGAATCACTGTCTTTTAAGTATCTTTGAAAGTCAGGAAGTGAGAATCTAGGTAAAAGTAAAATCAAGTGACTGACTAATGAATACCTTTAGCAAATGCCCTGGGGCCAACAGGGAGGTACATGGAGGTTACCAACATATATTTTTGAGAAAATGATTTTGAGAAAGTGTTACATGGCTATTTGGGGAGGTAGTCATGCTAAAAACAAAACTACCCATATATTTTCCCCATGGCATCTTTAATCTGCCTTTAACCATCAAAAGATTAGTCACTGGAAAACCTGAGGAACCGTAATATAGCATCTCTAAGGGAGAAAAAATTCTGGGCTTAAGCTGGAAATTTGTGCCACTGGTTATTTAGCTGCCTCAGTGTACATTTGTACAGATTTGAAAAGAGGTTTTTCTTGAATTCAGAGGTGTAAATTGGCTCATATAGTTTGAAGGTAGGTATATGTTTAATTTTTCAAATAAGTCAAGAATATATCTCTGACTACTCAATACATCTTTTGGAATATAGAAGTATATGACAAAGTCTCACTAGAGGTAAATATAATCAGCCAAAGTTCTGAATTTTTAAATCATATTTTCATTTCATGTTTGTTAAAAACGTAAATAAGGTTTTAAATTGTATTGGGAATACATAAAATTATTTTTTCCACTTAAGCATCTTTGAAAATTGTGACTAATAATCAAGTCCTTAAAATGATTTTCAGCCAGAGTTTGAGATGTTCAAGATAAATTACTACGTATTATTTTAAACTACTGCTAAACTAACGTATTTAGTGAAATCCATGCCAACTCATCGATCTAAATTACCTTCTTATTTATGTTCTCCAAGTTACATAAGAAGTGAAAAAGAAACAGCAATTTATTTTGAATTTGAAATGCCTTAACTGTGCATAAACATGCAAAAATACTGAGGGATTTAAGATTGCAAAATCAGTGAAAGATTTTATCCTATGTGGTTTCAGGGCTACCATTTTGAAGCATTTTTTAATAAAATGCACGTATTTTAATAATCTTTAATAAAGAGGAAAGGATTATTGAACCAAAAGTCAGTAGACCTGGAGATTTTACTTTTGACCCTACCATTTAACCATTCAAAATCTTCAGTGTCTTAAATTCCCAAACCTCTACCATGTACCACAATGTCTTACATGTACAGACACAGAAGTTTCCTTATTGTTCTTTGAATATGCTGTCTTTTCTATCTCAGTGTCACAAGACCTCTGCCCCAATTTCTCCTTTCCAGTCAGGCTCTCCTTCTCAGCTACTGTCTTTTACATCATCTTGTTTATTTCCCTCATTACTCACAGTAATCTGTGATTTTTGTTTTGTTTTATTTTGTTTGGGTTCACTCATAAGCTGTCTATCTCATCTACTGGAAGGAGATAGGACAGGAATATGGTCCTATTCACTGTTATTCATCGAGAGTCTACCACCATGGATCTATTGAGTGTCACTCAAGGTAACATGTGACTTATTAGCAACTGACAGACCAATACTTGAAGCTAAATTTCTTATAGTTATATCCTCTTTCCATTAAACTAGTTTTTGAAGCACCTTCTATATAGATTATAGACAGATGGCTATATCAAGTTATATGACTCAGGTCCCTGCCTCCAAGGAATTGTAAATTATTCAAAGAAATAAAATGTGTCCTGTTATTGATCTCTTAAAGTTAAGATAGGATATTATAAGAACTGAGTGTATGGTATCATCCATCATTTCCCATATTTGTTCTATGAAACATTAAATTATTGAATTTATTTATTTATTTATTTTTTTAAGATTTTATTTATTTATTTGAGAGAGAGAGAATCAGAGATAGAGAGCATGAGAGGGAAGAGGGTCAGAGGGAGAAGCAGACTCCCCGCCGAGCAGGGAGTCCGATGTGGGACTCGATCCCGGGACTCCAGGATCATGACCTGAGCCGAAGGCAGTCGCTTAACCGACTGAGCCACCCAGGTGCCCCAAATTATTGAATTTATTTATAATAAAAAGAATGCCATGGTCAAACAATCATGGCAAACCTAAATACCTTATGATCTTTTGGATGATTACAATCCATTATAGCATATTAAAAGCTCTGAGAAATTCAATGGAAAACAGCTTTGCTGAATAAGCATTCACAAGCTTATTTGGTGTTAGAAATTTTATCATATAACATCTATCATCCCCAAACACTACTACAATAAGGAACCCAATTTGAAAAAAATTGTCTATTTCAATAACAAAAGCTGTCCTTGTGATCATTGGTAAAGATTTCATGGAGGATGTAGTCCCTAGGTCTGAGTCTTAGAAAAAGAAAAAGTCTTAGCCAATCAAGTAGTCAGGACAATGAGTATCTGGGCAAGGAGAGCAAGATATAAGTGAGGTTGTAACCACTGCTTTCTTATGAAAGAAAGTAAGAGTGTTATTTATTCACACTCTTCTTTAAAACATTAACATTCATTTGTTAAGCAAATATGTTTGGATGGCTTAGAATAGATGAATGAATAAGATCTGGTACTTGCTATGAATGGGACTCAAAAATCTATTGGGATGTATACAAAGAATGGAGTACTCCTATCAACTTCTTTGTCTATAGTATAGACCACAACCAAACAAAAATAGTTCTCCTTTTTTGTTATTGTTATTTACCTTTTTTTAACTCAACATTTTAGAGGTACAATTTACATGTAATAAAATGCAACAATTTTAATATTATACACTTATATGTACATGCGATGTAACTACTACCACAATAAAGATGTAATTATTTCTTTTTTAATTAATTTTAATTTTATTTTATTATGTTAAGCACCATAGATTACATCATTAGTTTCTGATATGGTGTTCCATGATTCATTGTTTGCATAGAACACCCAGTGCTCCATTCAATATGTGCCCTCTTTAATACCCATCACCAGGCTAACACATCCCCCACACCCTCGCCTGTAGAACCCTCACTTTGTTTCTCAGAGTCCAGAGTCTCTCATGGTTCATCTCCCCCTCCGATGTCCCCCCCTTCATTTTTCCCTTCCTACTATCTTCTTTTTTTTTTTAACATATAATGTACTATTTGTTTCAGAGGTACAGGTCTGTGATTCATCGGTCTTACACAATTCACAGCGCTCACCATAGCACATACACTCCCCAATGTCTATCACCCAGCCACCCCATCCCTCCCATACCCCAATACTCCAGCAACCCTCAGTCTGTTTCCTGAAATTAAGAATTTCTCACATCAGTGAGATCATATGATACATGTCTTTCTCTGACTTATTTCGCTTAGCATAATACACTCCAGTTCCACCCACGTTGTTGCAAACGGCAAGATTTCAGGGGTTTTTTTGATGTCTGCATAATATTCCATTGTATATATATACCACATCTTCTTTATCCATTCATCTGTCAATGGACATCTTGGCTCTTTCCATAGTTTGGCTATTGTGGGCATTGCTGCTATAAACATTGGGGTGAACATACCCCTTTGGATCACTGCATTTGTATCTTTGGGGTAAATACCCAGTAGTGCAATTACTGGGTCCTATGGTAGCTCTATTTTCAACTTTTTGAGGAACCTACATCCTGTTATCCAGAGTGGCTGTACCAGCTTGCATTCCCACCAACAGTGTAGGAGGGTTCCCTTTTCTCCGCATTCCCGCCAACATCTGTCGTTTCCTGACTTGTTAATTTTAGCCATTCTGACTGGTGTGAGGTGGTATCTCACTGAGGTTTTGATTTGGATTTCCCTGATGCCGAGCAATGTTGAGCACTTTTTCATGGGTCTCTTGGCCATTTGGATGTCTTCTTTGGAAAAATGTCTGTTCATGTCTTCAGCCCATTTCTTGATTGGATGATTTTTTCATTGGGTGTTGAGTTTGATAAGTTCTTTATAGATTTTGGATACTAACCCTTTATCTGATCTGTCATTTGCAAATATTATCTCTCATTCTGTTAGTTGACTTTTGGTTTTGTTGACTGTTTCCTTTGCTGTGCAAAAGGTTTTTATCTTGATGAAGTCCCAATAGTTCATTTTTGCCCTTGCTCCCCTTGCCTTTGGCGATGTTTCTAGGAAGAAGTTGTGGTAGCTGAGGTCAAAGAGGTTGCTGCCTGTGTCCTCCTCTAGGATTTTGATGGACTCCTGTCTTACATTTAAGTTTTTCATCCATTTTGAGTCTATTTTTGTGTATGTATGGTGTAAGGAAATGGTCCAGTTTCATTCTTCTGCATGTGGCTGTCCAATTTTCCCAACACCATTTGTTGAAGAGCATGTCGTTTTTTTCCACTGGACATTCTTTCCTGCTTTGTTGAAGATTCGTTGACCATAGAGTTGAGGGTCCATTTCTGGGCTCTCTGTTCTGTTCCACTGATCTATGTGTCTGTTTTTGTGGTGGTACCATACTGTCTTGATGATGACAGCTTTGTAATAGAGCTTGAAGTCTAGAATTGTGATGCCACCAGCTTTGCTTTTCTTTTTCAACATTCCTCTGGCTAATCGGGGTCTTTTCTGGTTCCATACAAATTTTAGGTTTATTTGTTCCATTTCTTTGAAAAAAGTGGATGGTATTTTGATAGGAATTGCATTAAATGTGTAGATTGCTCTAGGTAGCATTGACATCTTCACAATGTTTGTTCTTCCAGTCCATGAGCATGGAACGTTTTTCCAATTCTTTGTGTCTTCCTCAATTTCTTTCATGAGTATTCTAGAGTTTTCTGAGTACAGATTCTTTGCCTCTTTGGTTAGATTTTTTCCTAGGTATCTTATGGTTTTGGGTGCAATCATAAATGGGATCAACTCCTTAATTTCTCTTTCTTCTGTCTTGTTGGTGATGTATAGGAATGCCACTGATTTCTGTGCATTGATTTTATATCCTGCCACTTTCTGAATTCCTGTATGAGTTCTAGCAGTTTTGGGGTGGAGTCTTTTGGGTTTTCCACATAAAGTATCATTTCATCTGCAAAGAGTGAGAGTTTGACTTCTTCTTTGCTGATTAGGATGCCTTTTATTTCTTTTTGTTGTCTGATTGCTGTGACTAGGACTTCTAGTACTATGTTGAATAGCAGTGGTGATAGTGGACATCCCTTCCATGTTCCTGACCTCAGGGGGAAAGCTCTCAGTTTTTCCCCATTAAGAATGATATTCGCTGTATGTTTTTCATAGATGGCTTTTATGATATTGAGGTATGTACCCTCTATCCCTATACTCTGAAGAGTTTTAATCAAGAAAGGATGCTGTACTTTGTCAAATGCTTTTTCTGCATCTATTGAGAGGATCAATTGAGAGGATTCTTGTTCTTTCTTTTATTAATGTATTGTATCACATTGATTGATTTGCGGATGTTGAACCAACCTTGCAGCCCAGGGATAAATCCCACTTGGTCGTTGTGAATAAACCCTTTAATGTACTGTTGGATCCTATTGGCTAGTATTTTGGTGAGAATTTTTGCATCCATGTTCATCAAGGATATTGGTCTGTCATTCTCCTTTTTGATGGGGTCTTTGGTTTGAGGATCAAGGTGATGCTGGCCTCATAAAATGAGTTTGGAAGTTTTCCTTCCATTTCTATTTTTTGGAACAGTTTCAGAAGAATAGATATTAATTTTTCTTTAAATGTTTGGTAGAATTCCCCTGGGAAGCCATCTGGCCCTGGGCTTTTGTTTGTTGGGAGATTTTTGATGACTGCTTCAATTTCTTTAGTGGTTATAGGTCTGGTCAGGTTTTCTATTTCTTCCTGGTTCAGTTTTGGTAGTTGATACATCTCTAGGAATGCATCCATTTCTTCCAGATTATCTTATTTGCTGGCATACAGTTGCTCATAATATGGTTTTATAATTGTTTGTATTTCTTTGGTGTTGGTTGTGATCTCTCCTCTTTCATTCATGATTTTATATATTTGGGTCATTTCTCTTTTCTTTTTGATAAGTCTGGCCAGGGGTTTATTAATCTTGTTAATTCTTTCAAAGAACCAGCTCCTAGTTTCGTTGATCTGTTCTACTGTTCTTTTGGTTTCTATTTCATTGATTTCTGCTCTGATCTTTATTATTTCTCTTCTCCTGCTGGGTTTAAGTTTTAGTTGTTGTTCTTGCTCCAGCTCCTTTATGTGTAGGGTTAGGTTGTGTACTTGAGACCTTTCTTGTTTCTTGAGAAAGTCTTGTATTGCTATATACTTTCCTCATAAGACCACTTTGGCTGCATCCCAAAGATTTTGAACAGTTGTGTTTTCATTTCCATTTGTTTCCATGAATTTTTTTAATTCTTCTTTTATTTTCCTAGTTGACTCATTCATTCTTTAGTAGGATGCTCTTTAGCCTCCATGTATTTGAGTTCTTTCTGACTTTCCTCTTGTGATTGAGTTCTAGTTTCAAAGCATTGTGGTCCAAAAATATACAGGCAATGATCTCAATCTTTTTGTACTGCTTGAGACCCAATTTGTGACCTAGGATGTGATCTATTCTGGAAAATGTTCCATGCACACTAGAGAAGAATGTGTATTCTGTTGTTTTGGGATGGAATGTTCTGAAAATATCTGTGAAGTACATTTGGTCCAGTGTGTCATTTAAAGTCTTTATTTCCTTGTTGATCTTTTGCTTAGATGATCTGTCCATTTCAGTGAGGGGGGTGTTAATGTCCCCCACTATTATTGTATTGTTGTTGATGTGTTTCTTTGCTTTTGTTATTAATTGGCTTATATAATTGGCTGCTCCCATGTTAGGGGCATAGATATTTACAATTGATAGATCTTCTTGTTGGATAGACCCTTTAATATGATATAGTGTCCTTCCTCATCTCTTATTATAGTCTTTGGTTGAAAATCTAATTGGTCTGATATAAGGATTGCCACCCCAGCTTTCTTTTGATATCCATTAGTGTGGTAAATTGTTTTCTATCCCCTCACTTTCAATCTGGGGGTGTCTTTGGGTCTAAAATGAGTCTCTTGCTGACAGCATATGGATGTGTCTTGTTTTTTTATCCAATCTGATACCCTGTGTCTTTTGACTCGGTCATTTAGACCATTTACATTCAGGGTAACTATTGAAAGATATAAATTTAGTGCCATTGTATTGCCTGTAAGGTGACTGTTACTGTATATTGTCTGTGTTCCTTTCTGGTCTATGTTACCTTTAGGCTCTCTCTTTGCTTAGTGGGCCTCTTTCAATATTTCTTGTAGGGCTGGTTTCATGTTTGCAAATTCTTTTAGTTTTTGTTTGTCCTGGAAGCTTTTTATCTTTCCTTCTATTTTCAATGACAGCCTAGCTGGATATAGTATTCTTGGCTGCATATTTTTCTCATTTAGTGCTCTGAATATATCATGCCAGTCCTTTCTGGCCTGCCAGGTCTCTGAGGGTAGGTCTGTTGCCAATCTAATGTTTCTACCATTGTAGGTTACAGACCTCTTGTCCTGAGCTGCTTTCAGGATTTTCTCTTTGTCTCTGAGACTTGTAAGTTTTAATTAGATGTTGGGGTGTTGACCTATTTTTATTGATTTTGAGAGGGGTTCTCTGTGCCCCCTGGATTTTGATGCTTGTTTCCTTCCCCAAATTAGGGAAGTTCTCTGCTATAATTTGCTCCAATATACCTTCTGCCCCTCTCTCTCTTTCTTCTTTTCTGGGATCCCAATTATTCTAATATTGTTTTGTCTTATGGCATCACTTATCTCTCGAATTCTGCCCTCGTGATCCAGTAGTTGTTTATCTCTCTTTTTCTCGCTTCTTTATTCTCCATCATTTGGTCTTCTTTATCACTAATTCTCTCTTCTGCCTCATTTAACCTAGCAGTTAGAGCTTCCATTTTTGATGGCACCTCATTAATGGCCTTTTTGATTTCGACTTGGTTAGATTTTTAGTTCTTTTATTTCTACAGAAAGGGTTTCTTTAGTATCTTCCATGCTTTTTTCAAGCCCAGCTAGTATCTTTATAATCGTCATTCTGAACTCTAGTTCTGACATCTTACTAATATCTGTATTGATTAGGTCCCTTGCAGTCGGTACTGCCTCTTGTTCTTTTTTTTGAGGTGATATTTTCCATCTTGTCATTTTGTCCAGAGGAGAATAGATGAATGAGAGAACAAAACGCTAACAGTGTAACAACGACCCCAGAAAAACATACACTAAACAAATCAGAAGAGACCTGAAACTGGGGGAAAAGAAAGGGAAAGAAAGAAGAAAGAAAAAAAGAAAGGAAGGAAGAAAGAAAGAAAAAGAAAGAAAGAAAGAAAGAAAGAAAGAAAGAAAGAAAGAAAGAAAGAAAGAAAGAAAGAAAGAAGAAAGAAAGAAAGAAAGAGAAAGAAAGAAAGAAAGAAAGAAAGAAAGAAAGAAAGAAAGAGAAAGAAAGAAAGAAAGAAAGAAAGAAAGAAAGAAAGAAAGAAAGAAAGAAAGAAAGAAAGAAAGAAAGAAAGAAAGAAAGAAAGAAAGAAGCAAAAGAAAAAGAAAAAAAAGAATATGATCAAATACAATCAGGCTGGTGCATAGATCAGTGCCACACACTAGATTTTGGGCATATTTTGGTCTGTTAGTAGAAACTGCCTCCCAAAATTTTAAAGAAAGAAAAATATATGTAGAAAAATAAGGGTAAATATGATGAAGGGATGGAATATGACTGTAAAGATGAAAATTATAAAAGATGTTATAGAAGGAATTGATAAGAAGTTGGTTGAAAAAAGAAGAGAAATTTTTTTTAAAAAAGGGAGAGAATGTGATCAGGAAGGAGACTAGAACAAAACCATACACTAGAGATTTAGGGTATATTTTGGTCTATTAGAAGAAACTGTATTCCAAAATTTCAAAGAGAGAACAACTTATATACCAAAAATAAGGTTAACTACATGAAGGGATAGAATATGACTCTAAAAACGAAAAATAAAAAAGATGGTGGGTAGTAAAGAGGGCACGTATTGAGTAGAGCACTGTGTCTTATATGCAAACAATGAATCATGGAACACTACAACAAAAACTAATGATGTAATGTGTGGTGATTAACATAACATAGTAAAATTAAAAAAAAGATTTTAAAAAAGGGATTGATAAGATGTTGTTTGAAAAAGGGAAAAAAATTCAAGAAAAATTAACTTTGAAAGACTAAAGCATCATGGGAAAAAAAGCCATGAATTCTATGTGCTATATTCCCCTAATGCTGGCATTCTGCCATTCTCATTGATTGGTAAACTTGGTCTTGGCTGGCTGTTCTTGCTGATCTCCTTGGGGAGGGGTCTGTTGCCGTGATTCTCAAATTTCTTTGCTGAAGGCGGAATTGCACCACCTTTGCCAGGGGCAGGATAAGTAATCTGTTCGGGTTTGCTCTTGGGAGCTTTTGTTTCTTGCAAGCTTTCCATACAGCTTTGGAGGATGAGAGTGAAAATTGCGACTTCCCAGTCTCTGCCCTGAAGGAGCTGAGAAACTTGGGGCCCCACTCCTTAGTGAGCCCCCAGAGAAAAGCAGTCAATCACTCCTGTGTTCCCAGTCTCAGCCCGTACTCCATGCTCACCCGGCCTGTGACCGAGCGTTTCTATCTCTGACACATGACCCCGTTTGGAGTCTCCAAACCCAGCAGATCCCTGCAGTGCGCTTCCGTGCTGCTCCTCCTGGGGGAGGAAGGGGAATCTCCCCGGATCTGCCGCTTGTTGGGTCCCTGCTGGAGGAGCAGTGGCCCGACTGTGCCTTGGATCACAGTTTATGGCAACCCCGAGCTGAAAGCCCACCCCTGGCTCTGTCTCTGTAGCCAGGTTTCCTGCTCTGATACCTGGGAGCTCTGCTGCACTCAGGCACCCCCGATCTTCCTGTGACCCCGAGGGTCCCGAGCCCACTCTGTCCCAGCGAGTGTTCCACCCCCCCGCTTAGCCACTGGAGCGATGTCCCTCAGTGGAGCAGACTTCTAAAATTTCCAATTTTGTGCTTCACTGCTCTATCACTTGCCAGTAGTGGCTGACAGAGGCTCTCTCCCCCAAGTCTATCTTCCTGAATATCACCTCAGATTCACTTCTCTGCACATCCTACCTTCCAGAAAGTGGTTGCTTTTCTGTTCAGATTTGTTGCTATTCTTTTCTTCGATCTCCTGTTGAGTTCATAGTTGTTCAGAATGGTTTGATTCCTATCTAGCTGAATTCCCAGGACCAGATGAAGTTTAGGTCTCCTACTCCTCTACCATCTCACTCCCGGAAGGAAGATGTAATTATTTCTATCGCCCCAAAAGTTTCCTTTATTTCTTTTCCCAGTTACTCTACTCTTACAATTACTCTATCTTCAGTCTTAGCAACCAACGATCTGCTTTCCTTCAGCATACTTTAGATTTGTGTTCTCTAGAGTGTTGTATAAAATGAATAATTCAATGTTATTATTTTGTCTGTATTCTTTTAAAGCTTAGCCTAATGATTTTGAATTCATCTATGTTTTTGTGTATATTAGCAGCACATTCATTTTTATTACTGCAGAGTAGTTTATTACAAAGTAAATACCTAAGAGTAGAATTGTTGGGCCATATAGTAAGTGCATATTTAACCTTATAAAATATTGACAAATTGTCTTCCAGAGTTATGCAACTTTATATTTCCACACATGAAGGTTCTAGGTGTTCTGCTGTCTTGTTAGAACTCAGAATTGTTAGTCAAAAGATTATGTGGGATTTCTGAATCTATCTTAAATTAGGGTTATTTTTCTATAATTTTATTTTTTGTAATATTTGTCTAGTACAGAGTAGTTCTGGCTTAGTAAAGTGAGTTGGGAAACATTCCCTCCTGTCTACTTTCTTCAAGAGTTTGTGTAGAATTACTATAATTTCTTATTTAAACATTAAAGACAATTCACCAGTGAAGCCATCTTGGCCTAGAATTTTCTTTGAGGAAAATTTTTTATTTATTAATGTAATTTTCAATATTGCTCTAAGACTATTTAAGCTTTCCATTGCTTCTTGAGTCAGTTTTGACATATTGCAATGTGCCATTCAAGGCGTTTGCCCCTTTCATATAAACTATCAAATATTTTTGCAAAAATTAATCATAATATCCCCTTATTAATTATGTCATATCTTTATTCTTACTTAATATAGAAGTTTGTCAATTTCATTGACCTTTTAAAAACCAACTTTTCATTTTATTGATTGCTTCTATTATTTATTCTTTATTTCACTGGTTCCAATCTATTATTTTTACTCAAAGTATTTTAGGTTAACTTGCTCTTCCTTTTTTAGTTTCCAAACTTTTAGACCTACTTCTTTTCCCATATGAGTACTTAAAGCTATACATTCCTCTAAGCACTGTTTTAGTTTTCCCCTACACATGTTGATAATGTTTATATTCACTTAAAAATATTTTGTAATTCCTTTGAGTCGTGGATAATAAAATTGCATTAATAAATTTCTATACATTTGAGTAAATTTCAGATGTTATTTTGTATTCTAATTTAATTCCATTTTGATTAGAAAATAAACTCTGTATATCTGTAATCATTTTATATTTATTGAGGCTTGGTTTTGGCTCAGAACATTTTATCTTGTTAAATGTTCTCTGTATACTCAAAAAATGTATATTCTGCAATGATTGAAGTTGTTGTAAATGTCAATTTACATTATTTGACAGTTGTTAAGTCATGCCTATAAGCCTATTACTATTCTGTCACCTATCTTATCTATTATTGGTAAAGAATATTGAAATCTCCAACTATATGTATGCGTGTATCTACTTCTTTCAGTTACATCAGTTTATGCTTCATGTATTTTGAAGCTCTGTTATTAGGTACATACACATTTAAAATGGTTTTGTGTTTTCTTCAAAAATTGATTACCTGATTAGAATGAAATGCCCCTTTCATCCTAATCTACTTTGTCTGAAATCACTTTGTGCAAACTTAATACAGCCATTCAAAGTTTTTTGGTTGGTATTATCACAGTATATATTTTTACCCTTTTAAAATATATATCTTGGGTGCCTGGGTGGCCCAGGTGGTTAAGCGACTGCCTTCATCTCAGGTCATGATCCTGGAGTCCCGGGATCGAGTCCCACATCGGGCTCCCTATTCAGCGGGGCATCTGCTTCTCCCTCTGACCCTCTTCCCTCTCGTGCTCTCTGTCTCTCATTCTCTCTTTTTCAAATAAATAAATAAAATCTTTAAAAAAATAAAAAATAAAAAAATAAAATATATATCTTATTCTTTATAGTTAAAGTGTGTTTACTGTAAATAGCACATAGTTGTGTCTTGCTTTTTTCCAAGTCTGAAAATCCCTAACCTTTTTATTGTTGTTGTTAAAGATTTTATTTATTTATTTATTTATTTTAGAAAGAGGGAGAGCAGGGCGAGGAACAGATGGAAAGGGAGAGAGAATCTCTAGCAGAGTCTCTACTGAGTGTGGAACCTGATGCAGGGCTCAATCTCATGATCCTGAGATCATGACCTGAACCAAAATTTAGAGTTGGATACTTAACCAACTGAGCCACTGAGGTGCCCCAATCCTTATCTTGTCTTATGAATATTTAGAGAATTTATATTTACTGTAATTTTCAATATGGCTTTTAATCTATGAGAATGCTCTTTGTTTTCAATTTGTCTCACTTATTCTTTATTCCCTTTTTCTCTTTTCTGACTTCTCCTTGGTTAATTAAGGATTTTTATACCTTATTTTGTCTCTGATATTGCTTTACTAGTTATACTTCCTTAAAAATAATTGTTATTCTAGGATTTACAATATTTATTATTAACTTATCACAGTCTACCTTGAAAATGTTATTTACTTCTTGAGTATAATGTTAGAACCTTACAATATACTTGCATTTCTTTATGTTCCATTGCTTTGTAGAATTGTTATATATAAAAAATACCAAATACATTGCTACTATGTTTGCCTTAACCTATACAGATGTATATTAGGTATATTTTTTAAATGACAAAAACTATCTTTTATTTTTGTCCACACATGTACAATGCCTTACTTTCTATAATCCATTGTGTAGGTTCAGATATCCATTTGCTGTCATTTACCTTCTACCTGAATGACGTCTTTCAGCATTTCTTGAGTTTTGATCTGTAGTGATGAATACTTTCAGCTTACTCCTTTTTTTCTGAAAATGTCTTTATGTCTTCTCCATTTATGTCATATCCACTTTGGATATGTACTTCTATTATTTTTGTTTGTTTTTATTTTCCCTCAGCATTTTAAAAATGTTCCACTGTCAGGGTGCCTGGGTGGCTCAGTTGTTAAGCATCTGGCTTCGGCTCAGGTCATGATCCCAGGGTCCTGGGATCAAGCCCCGCATTGGGCTCCCTGCTCCACAGGAAGACTGCTTCTCCATCTCCCATTCCTCCTGCTTGTGTTCCCTCTTTCACTGTCTCCCTCTGTCAAATAAATAAATAAAATCTTTAAAAAACAAAACAAAACAAATGTTCCACTGTCTTCTGTCTTGCATGGTTTCCAACAAGGTATATGGAGCTACTTTTTATCTTTTCTTCTATATGTAATATAGTTTTCTTTGTCCTTTGGATTCTGTTAAAATTTTCTCTTTATCACTGATTTTCATCAATTTGATCATGATGTGTTATGGTTCAGTTTTCTTTGTGTTTATCCTGCTTGGGTTCATTGAGACTGTAGAATATATGGGTCTAGTTTACATGAAATTTCAAAAATGTTTGGTCACTATTTTTTCAAAGTTTTTTTTTCTTTTTTCTGTTCTTTCTTTTCTTCTGAGGTTCCAGTTATATGATATGTTCTTTTCAATATTTTCCCACTGGTCACTGAAACTGTTCATTTTTTTCCCATATTGCTTTGCTTTCTTTTATTAAAATGTGTGTGTGTGTGTATGTGTGAGATCTGGCCTCTTCTCCCACCAGTTGCCCTGTTCCAGGCCTTGGGCAACCAGGCCTTCCAGCCCTTTGGAGCTCAGAGCATTCCAAATCACCTACATACCCTCCAGAATGGAGAGACAGGCCACACCCAAAAATCATTTTGACATGGCAGCTTTATACTGGCAACTCTATCAGTCCCCATTTAGACTTGGTGCTTGATGGGGTCCAAGGCTTCTCTAACAATCAAGGCTGTTTGATCAAGGCTCCAACAATCAGATATCTCTCTCTTTTTTCCTAAATAATGTATATTGAATGAAAGTTATATGAGTAAAGTCAATTCTGTATTCTTGTGTTTTATAAAATTATAAGAGGTGATTTAGATTGCAGTTCAGCCAAAATATTCATTCATTTAACAGATTTGTTTTGTTTTGTTTTGGGGGCATTTTTTTTTTTTTTTTTTACCTTTTGGCCCTTTTTTTCTTTTGAGATAATTTTAGATTCACATAAAATTTTAAAAGATCATATGGAGAGATATCATGTACATGTATCTACTTTCCTACAATGGTGACATCTTGTAAAACGATAATACAATATCACAACCAAAATACTGGTATTGATACAGTCAAGATACAGAACATTTTCATCACTGCAAGGATCCCTCATGTTCCCTATTAATAACCACATTTTCCTTCCATGCCTAACCCCAGGCAACTACTAATATGTTCTCCATTTCTATCATGTTGACATTTCAAGAATGTTATACAAAAAATCAAAGAGTATGTAACCATTATGGATTGGCTTTCTTCACTCAATGTATTTCTCTGGAGATTCATCCAAGTTCTTGCATGTAACAATAGTTCATAGTATTCCAAAATATGGATATACCATTTTCCTTAAACATTTCCAACTGATTGATTCCAGTTTTTAGAGGTTATTAATAAAGGTTGTATTTTCTAAAAGTATTTTTTTTTAAGATTTTATTTAACAGAGAGAGACACAGTGAGAGAGGGAACACAAGCAAAGAGAGTGGGAGAGGGAAAAGCAGGTTTCCCACTGAGCAGGTAGCCTGATGCAGGGCTTAATCCCAGGACCCTGGGATCATGACTTGAGCCAAAGGCAGACACTTAACGACTGAGCCACCCAGGCACCCCTAAAAGTGTTTTAAAGATAGTTTTAAGTTTTACATTTAAGTCTGTGATCCAGTTTTTTTTGTGCAAGATACAAGATTTAAAGTTTTTATTTATTATTTATTTATTCATTTTATTCATGAGAGAGAGAGCTCGTAAGCAGCGGGGAGGGGCAGAGGGAGGAGAGAGAGAGAGAGAATCTCAAGCAGACTCCCCACTGAGCTTGGAGCCTGACTCAGGCCTGGATCTTATTACCCTGAGATCATGACCTGAGCCAAAATTGAGAGTCAGGAGCTCAACGGACTAAGCAACCCAGGCACACCAAGATAATGAGATTTAGGTCAAGATCTATTTGGTTGCCTATGCATTTGTTGAAAGGCTATCCTTGTTCATTGAATTGCTTTTTCATCTTTCTCAAAAATCAAATCAGCATATCTGTATGGATCCTTTCTGGGTTCTTCATTCTGTTCCACCAATTTATGCATGTATCTTTCAACCACTACCAAATAGCCTCAATTACTCTTGCCATCAAGTACAGGCATTGATTTCACCTCATTTTTCTTTTTTGCAATTGTTTTAGCTATTGTACTCCCTTTGTTTTCCATATATTTTTGGAAAAACTTATCTATATATACAAAATATTTTGCTGGGATTTTGATAAGAATTGCATTAATCTTGTATATCAATTTTGGGAAAATGAACATTTTTATTTCCTGAATCTCCCAATCCATAAAGACAGTATATCTCACCATATATTTTTTATTTCTTTCATCAGTGTTTTATATATTTCAGCACACAAGTCCTATAGATGTTTTGTTAGATTGATACATAATATTTTATTTTTTTGTGATTTTTATTTTTATTTTATTTTATATTTATTTTATTTTATGCCTTTTATTTTCACTGCCCATGTGTTCATTTGTCATATATATAAAAACATTTTATTTTTGTTTATCTTATGTCCTTAAAACTTGTTGAACTCAGCTTTTTAGTTCTAAGAGTTTGTACATTCCTTAGAATTTTTAGACAGTCATGCCATATGCAAATAAGAAGAGTTTTAATTTTTCCTCTCTGATCTATAAGTCATTTTATGTCCTTTCTTTTCCTGATTGCACTGGTTAGAACTGTTGCATAGAGTGATGAGAGCAAGCATCCTTGTCTTGCTTTAACCTTAAGGGGAAAGAATTTGTTTTTCTTGCCATTAAATATAATGTTCATCACAGATTTTTTGTATATGCTCTTCATCAAGTTGAGGAGATTCCCACTGATCCCATTTTCTTTAATCATGAATGTGTGTTGAATTATGTCAATTTTTTTCTGTATTGATTGATATGATCATGTGAATTTTCTTCTTTATTCTATGAATATGGAGAATTACATTGATTGATATTTTTTTGTAATGTTGAATCAGCCTTGCATGCTGCAATAAGCCCTATTTGATCATGTTGGATAATTGTTTTATATACATTGTTGGATTCTATTTGCTACTGTTTTGTAAAGGATTTTCACATCTTTATCGATGAGTTATATTGGTCTATAGTATTCTTTTTCTTTCTTTCTTTCTTTCTTTCTTTCTTTCTTTCTTTCTTTCTTTCTTTCTTTCTTTCTTTCTTTCTTTCTTTCATACTGTCTTTGCCTGGCTTTGGTATCAGGCTAACATTATCTTCATAAAATGAATTTGAAAGTATCCCTTTTTCTATTTTCTAGAAGAAATTTTAGAATCAGTGTTAATTCTTCCTAAACATTTAGTAGAATTACTCAGTGAAACCATCTGAAAATAGAGATTTCTTTTTAGGGAGAGTTTAAATTATGAATTTTTTTTCATAGCTATAGGGCTATACAAGTTTTCTATTTCATATGAATGACTTGTGGTTGTTTGTGTCTCTTTTGAGAAATTAGCCTATTTTGTCTAAGTTACCAACATATGTTCTGCAGAATTGTTTGTAGTTGTTCCTTACTATACTTTTGATGTCATCAAGGTGTATAGTAACATCCTGTTTCATTTCTGATATTGGTAATTTTGTCTTTTATCTTCTTTTCTTTGTCAGTCCTTTTGTTTTGTCAATTTTATTTTATTTTATTATTTATTTATTTATTTATTTATTTATTTATTTATTTGACAGAGAGAGACACAGTGAAAGAGGGAACACAAACAGGGGAGTGGGAGAGAGAGAAGCAGGCTTCCCGCTGAGCAGGGAGCCCAATGCGGGGCTCGATCCCAGGACCCTGAGATCATGACCTGAGCCAAAGGCAGACACTTAACGACTGAGCCACCCAGGCACCCCTGTTGTCAATTTTATTGATCTATCCTATGAACCAGCTCTTTGTTTCAATAATATTTTCTAAGTTTTTCTGTTTTCAATTTCATTGCTTTATGCTCTTATCCTTATTATTTTCTTCATTCTACTTATTTTGGGTTTATTTTGCTCTTATTCTAAATTCTTGGGGTGGGAGCTTAGATTATCTTTTTTCTAATATATTTTGTACTATACATCTGTCTCTTTGCACTGTTATAGATTTGTCCCCCAATTTTTAAAAAGATTTTATTTATTTACTTGAGAGAGAGAGAGTGCATGTGACAGAGAGCATGAATGGGGTTGGGGAAGAGGGCAGAGGGAAAAAGAGAAGCAGACTCCCTGCTGAGCAGATCCCAGAACCCTGGGATCATGACCTGAGCCAAAGGCAGATGATTAACCAACTGAGCCATCCAGGTGCTCCTGTTCCCAAATTTTTATGTTGAACTTTCATTCTTAATCAGTTTGATGCTTTTTTAAAATTTTTCCTTGGGACTTTCTCTTTGACCCACAAATTACACAGAAGAAGTGACTTGTTTAGTGTCCATGTGTTTAGAGATTTTCCTATAATCTCTGTTATTGATTTGTCAGTTGATTGCTTTGTGGTCAGAGAATACCTTATATTTAATTTCAATTCTTGAAATTTTTTGAGGTTTGTTTTATGGCCCAAGATATGTTTTTTGGGCACTTGACAAGAATATGTTACTTTAACATTCTTTAGAATTCCCTTTTGTTTTATTCATAGCAGTTTTGAGCGGATCTCTTACATAGCTTTTTACTGATTTACTGGTTCCTCCAGGTATTACATTCTGTATAACTAACTTACCTACTGGTGGCGTCATTTTACTGGTTCAAGTGAAGTGCAGAACCCTTAAAAATCCTTTCTCTTTATTTTTCTCCACTTACATATAATTGTTTAAATATTTTTTCTATGTTCATTTAGAACCATGTTAGACAATATTATAATTTTTGCTTCAGCCATTAAGTGTTATTTAGAAGACTCAAGAGGGGAAGGAAAGTTTATTGGATTTTTTTCTTACTTTTGCTCTTTCTTTCTTCCTGATTTTTTATAATTGGTATTTTAATCATTTCTATTTAGAAAACTTCCTTTAAACATTAATTTAGAGTAATAAATTCTCTTAGTTTTTCTTTATCTGAGAATGTCTCAGTTTCCCCTTCATTTCTAAAAAGTAATTTTGCTGCGTATATGATTCTGGGTTGTTTCCTTTCCTTAGTTGAAAAACGTTGTCACTTCCTCACAGCCTCCATGGTTTCTGATGAAATGTCTAATATTTTACATTTTTCTTTACAAATAAAGTATCATTTCTCTCTCATTGCTTTAAAGATTTTTCTTTTGTCTTTACTTTTCAGAAGTTTGACTAGAATGTGTTTTGGTGTGGACTTCTTTGGGTTTAATTTGCTTGGGCTTTATTCAGCTATAGATTTACATCTTTTGCCAAATTTGGGAAATTTTCAACTTTATTTCTTTTAACACATTTTCAGCACCACCTTATTTCTTCTAACCTCTAAAATATCGACATTGCCACAGTATTATGTATTTGTTATATTTCTGTAGGTCTCTAAGGCTCCAATCTTTTCTTTCTCTCTTTTTTTAAATTTTTTTTTTCTAGTCTATTGTTTCTGTTGTTCAGTTGGGTAATTTCTATTGTTTTATCTTCCAATTCACTGATTCTTTCCTCTGTCCTCTCCATTCTAATTTTTAGCCTATCTATTGAGAATTTTTTTTTTTTTTTTAAAAGATTTTATTGTTTATTCGAGAGAGAAAGAGAGTATGAATTACGGGGAGGGGCAGAAGGAGAGAGAGAAGCAGACTCTCTGCTGCACAGGGAGCCTGATACGGGGCTTGTTCCCAGGACCCCATGATCATGACCTGAGCTGAAGGCAGATGCTTAACCAACTGATCCACCAAGGTGCCCTTCTACTGAGATTTTCAGTTATTGTGTTCTTCAGTTCTCAAATTTCCATTTGGTTCTTCTTCATATTTTCTATTTCTTTGCTGAGACTCCATTATTTCATTTGTTTCAAGCATGTTTATAATTGCTCATTAAAGCAATTTTATATGGCTAGTTTAAAATCTTAGATAATTCTAACATCTCTAACATCTTGGTGTTGACATTTATTGATTCACGTTTTCAATCTTTTTGAGATCTTCCTAGTTCTTGCTATAATGAGTAATTTTCTACTGAAACCTGGAAATTTTGCATATTATGTTATTAGATTCTGGATCTTATGTAAACCTTATAGTTTAGATACTTTCCTTTGACATTATTCTGGAAGGGGAAAGGGGGCAGGGAGAAACCACCTTTTACTACTCAGTGTGAGTAGAAGTCCAAGTTTACTACCACCTGGCTTCTAAGGACTCACAAGTAGGAAGTGTATGCCTCCTTACTTCTGTGCAGGATGGGAGTTCTAGCTCTCCACTGGTACCACTTGGCCAGGAGGTGTAGGTATGCCTTTTTACTGTTCCCACATGGCTTTCATAGACATCATGGTGGGGTGGCCTCATTATCATTGATTGGTGGTAGAAGTCTTGACTCTCTGATAAGCCTCCTCTGACATCACACCTCATTATGGCCTGTTGAGGGGGAAAGTCTAAGCTCTCCCTTCAGTCTTTGGTGTCATAGGTGGGTGTTGGGATCACATTTTTTTCTACGGTGTCTGTCTGTAGCATGGCAGTCATTTTCTGAAAGTTTTCTGTCTTGTTTGGCTGTCTTTTTCCTGATCCTTTGACTAGAAAATCTCCTTCTAAAATTTGAAT
Organism: Eumetopias jubatus; assembly: GCF_037043125.1. Lineage (NCBI taxonomy): Eukaryota > Metazoa > Chordata > Mammalia > Carnivora > Otariidae > Eumetopias > Eumetopias jubatus. Next base: position 95,127,257 of record NW_028274807.1, on the reverse strand, counting down.
TATTGGGCGCCTGGGTGGCTCAGTTGGTTAAGCGACTGCCTTCGGCTCAGGTCATGATCCTGGAGTCCCAGGATCGAGTCCCGCATCAGGCTCCCTGCTCAGTAGGGAGTCTGCTTCTCCCTCTGAATCTATCCCTTCTCATGTGCTCTCTCTCCCTAAAATAAATAAAATCTTTAAAAAAATTTAAAAAATAAAAAAATAAAATAAAATTTTAATTATTTGCTATCATCTGCTTAATATTGCTCTACTGGTCACCAGACTTTCTTTATTTAAATTGTTTAGTCCTTTTTTTTCTCTCTGTTCTTCATTTTGGATAATTTATATTGCTAAGTTTTTAATTCAATAATTTTCTAATTATGTAATCTGCTGATACATTTAGTCAACTTTCCATTTCAAATCTTATATCCCTCTGCTCTAGAAGTTCCCTTTGGTAGTTTTTTTTATATCTTCTATTTTTCTCCTCACTCAATGCATATTTTTCTTTAAATCATCAGGCCCATTAGATTTATTTATAGTGCTATTTTAATGTCCTTATCTCCTGATTTCATCATCTCTATTATTTCTATGTCTGTTTTTATTAAATGAATTTTCTCCTGGATATGGATCACATTTGATTACACTTTCACATGTTTATTACCTTTTATGGGATGTTGGACATTATTCATTTTACATTGTTGAATGCTAGCTTTTGTTCTCCTTTAAAAAGTATTGTGCTTTCTTTCTGGGTGCCAAGCTAAGTCACTTGCAGATCAGTTTGATCCTGTCAAATGCTGTTTAGAATCTTTGTTAGGGTAAATCTAGAATAAAATTTACTCTGGGGTTAACTTAGTCCTACTACTGAGTTACAGTCCTTCGGGGATCTTTACTGAAAGCCCCATATGTTAAACAATATTTCCCCACTCTGGCTGCTAAGAACTGATTCTTGGCCCTCTGTATGCTTTGGGAATTGTTTGGTTTACAGCTTCCCTAATTCTTCTTTGTTCTTGCCTGGACTCATGGAGATTTACCCTATGTATATATGCAATAATATTTAGTCAAAGATTCAAGAGGATCAGTATACAGATTTCTGGAGTGTTGTTTTCTCTCTCTCTCTCTCTCTCTCTCTCTCGCTGTATAACACTCTCCTCCCCACCTCCCCCTGCCCCTTCTAGCACTCCACAAATTCTAATTTGTTTGATAATCATGAGCTCTGATTTGTCTCTTTAGTTTAACAGGATCACTGAGCTCTCTTTTGGTTTCTCTTTCTATACTGTAACCCAGAAACGGTCTCCAGCAAAACCCAAAAGAGTAATTTAGGTTACTTTGTTTCCCTTTACTCAGTATTCCCATTCTTGTGCTGTTTGTTGTCCAGTATCTATAAACATTTGTTTCATGTATTTTTACTCTAGTTTTCTAGTATGGTAGAAGGTAAGCCCAATCATGGTTACTCTCTCATGATCATGAGCCAAATTTGAACAGGTCTCATTTAAGTGCTACTATAAAAAGGGTACTCTACACAAAAGAAACATAAAATTTGACTGAAAATATTACTTGTGTCCCACATGCTACTTTTAAATGTTCTTCTATGTCCTGCAGCTGAGAATAAAAGTTGTAAGTTTTACCAAATGCTGCATTATGGAAGTTTTATTTTATAGTTCTTCCATGCCTAATTCAAGTGGGTTGAGACTACAGTTAAAATCAGTCTTCAAAATAAAGGGACTTCTGACAGTAGTAAGACTTGCTGTAGAGAGGTTATATCTAGCCACTTTCTGGAGGAGTAAACCCTTATATTGGGAGACCTAGAAGTTACCTATTCCATTGTCCTGAAAGTTGGTAGTAGGAGATAGAGATTAAATAAGTTAAGTTTCTGGTATAAACATAGCTGTGTAAATCTCTTAAACTGTGACAAAACATACAGATGCAATTAAGAAGACAAAACCAAAATGCCCATCAAATTTTATGTTGTGTGAAGTTGGGAGGCACACTGAATCTGCAGACTCAAATATAAGAATTTCTTAGAAAGCTCATACTGGGAAGAAGTAACATAGGAGAAAAGGAATATGGAAGGGTAAAAAAAGAAGGAAGGTGAAGATTAGGATAGAAATTAATGAAGTAGAGGATAGAGAAACAAGAAAGAAAATTAATAAAACCAAAAGTTGTTTTTAAAAAAAGATCAACACAGTTGACAAACTTTTAGCTAGATTGGCAAAGGAGAAAAAGAGAGATGACTCAAATGACTAAGATCAAAAGTGAAAGAGTGAACATCACTACTGACCCTAGGAAATTTTTTAAAAAAAGAGAAATGAGAAGGTAATACTAGGAACAACCATATCACAACAAATTAGATAATTTAGATGAAATGAACAAATTGCTAGAATGACAATTACTACTAGAATTGGATTCTGAAAAAAATAGAAAATCCATTTAGATATATAATACATACAGAGATAAAATTAATAATTTTGAAACTTCTCAAAAAGAAAAGTTCAGGCCCAGATAGTTTTAATGGTGAATCATACCAAACATTTAAGAAGAATTGTTCCATTTTTTTTACAAATTCTTTAAAAATATAAAAGAGAAGAGAACACTTCCCAATTCATTCCATGAAGTCAGAATTACCCTGATACCAATACCAGACAAGCATATCACATGAAAGAAAACCATAGACAAATATATTTTATGAGTGTACATGTAAAAACCCTAAGCAAAATATAATGAAAATAAATCCAAGTAAGATTTATCTCAGGAAAACAAGGATGGTTCAACATCTGAAAATCAATTAATACTATCTACCATATCAATAGAATAAAGTACAAAACCACATGATCATCTCAATAGATGCAGGAAGAAAAACGACAACAACACTTGACAAAGTCCAGCATCTTTTCATGATAAAAGAATTCAACAAACTAAAAATAAAGGGAACCTATGAAAAACCCAGAGCTAACATTACACTTAATAGTGAATACCGAAGGCTTTCCCCCTACGATCAGGAAGAAGATAAGGAAGTCTGTTCATGCCACTTCTGTTCAACATTATACTGTAGGTTCTACAGTAGGTTCATTACAGTCTGAAAGATCTGAACTATATTCCATCTCCATGACAGCTATGGCTAAGACTCCCATGTTGCTTCAGACTGCCTTCTCCTCACACTGTGGTTGCTTATCCAAAGGAAAAGGCGAACTAGAAGTGGTTTTTGCCTTTTAGGATGATTCTGGTGCCCAAAAGAGTAGAAAGTTTTGAGAGAGAAGGAGAAAATGCAAAAGCGTATCATAGAGTTCGTGCTGATTCTGTTGAACTTTGGGTAGCAGAGGGCAGGAGGCATACTCTTGAGAAGAGTGAATTAAGTTAATTCTTCCTTGGCTCTGATTCATGTTTATGTTTGTTTAGATTTTGGAGTTCAGATCACAAAATGGGAAACTTTTTGTGGAATTAGTTCCATCTGAAAGTGGAAAAAGACTTTCCAGAGTCCTTACCATCTTTATATGAGAAACCCCAGGGTCGCAGTTCCCTCTTTGCCTTTCCCCACCCTTCCACTTTGTATATCTTTCTGAGGTTAATGAATTATAAACTATCACTGCTTAATTGCTTTCAGAGATGGACCCCTGCACAAGTGGGAATGGATGTACCCACATCTGTCAGAGTGAGAATGGTGTGGCCAGGTGTGTCTGTCGCCCAGGGTACTAGCTGTCTGAAGACAAAAAGGCCTATAGAGGTAGGAGGTTGAAGCTGATAGCTTAATTGTGTAATTGTTTGAAATTTTGTGGTAATTCAGTTTTGAATAGTCAGAACAGCTGGGGAAAGGTGTTTTCACTTATGCTTTAAAAAGAACATTTATATTCTCATTTGATCATTCTGAAAGGTATTTTTGTGAAACTATAAAAACTCAGTGAAATTTTTAGTTACAAAAAAATGGCCTGGTGTAATTTCAGAATTAATGCCTTTTGTTTTCTGTTTCTCATTATGAAGTGAATTCCAGAATTAATATTCACAATCTTCCATAACTACACAGGGAGTTTTTTATTACAGGCTACAGAAGGTGGGGGATAACCTTTGAAAAGCAAGTATGTGCAAATGAGAGTTCTCAGTGGTTAGAAATAATTAAAACCAAAAAGAAAGAAACTATAAATACAAGGTTACATATTTCTGTTCCCTAGAAATAGCAAAACAGACATACTTCAGTTCAAAGATGAAAGTGACAAATTACTCCATAACCAGAACTAATAAATGAAATCATTCCTATGGGACAGTCTTTGTTTTATTAAGTTCAGAGAAATCACAGAATCCTTCATTTTTATCATGACATTTTCATGAAATGAGAAGCAGTTTATTTGGATTAATTATGAAAATACCAAAATATTTCCTGGCTTATGGGATGGATAAACACTTTGAGAAACTGAAAAAGAATTAGATATAAAAATTACTGTTTAGTTATTTTTTTCTTCTTTAAACCAAAACTAAGATACGATTTTCTGCTGAATGTGTTCATCTACTTTTCTGACAGAGATCATTTCTGCTTTGGTCCTCTGTTTACACAGCATTTGCCTAACTTTTCTGGCACAGAATAGAATCTTATCAAATATTTGTGGAAAATTGACAAATATATACATATAGGTATATACATATGGAGATGACGTGCAGGGCAGTACAGGAGGAAGTACTAGTCAGGAAAATGATGTTGAGACCTATCGACGTGAAGGGAAGGAGCAGGGACTACCTGAGCTACAGAATGAAGTTACACTGAATGGAACTGGCTCTCAGCGTCAGGAAAAAGAGGGGACATTCTTGTTTAAATGGCACTGCCCCATGGCAAACACGTAGAGCATACACCATGGATTGCTACACGTGAAGGCCCCAAGTCTGCCTTGTCCACATATCCTATCTACCTTAAATTAGGGAGATACCATTTTTGGTTAAGAATGTGATATATAGGGGCACCTGGGTTGCTCAGTCATTAAGTGTCTGCCTTCGGCTCAGGTCATGATCCCAGGGTCCTGGGATCCAGCCCTGCATCGGGCTCCCTGCTCGACAGGAAACCTGCTTCTCCCTCTCCCACTCCCCCTGCTTGTGTTCCCTGTCTCACTGTCTCTCTCTCTGTCAAATAAATAAATAAAATCTTAAAAAAAAAAAAAGAATGTGATATATATCCATGGGGCACCTGGGGGGCTCAATTGGTTCAGTGTTTGACTCTTGGTTTCAGCCCAGGTGATCCATGGGTCATGGGATGGAGCGCCACATGGGGACCCATGCTCAGAGAGGAGTCTGCTTGAAGATTCTCTCCTCCCCCATTTATGTGTGCATGTGTCTTTTCTCACAAATAAATAAATAATAAATAAATATTTATAAAGAAAAGAAGAATGTGATGTATATTTCTAAAGACAAATTATAATGACTTCTACCTGTATTATTAGGGGACAGATAAAGTATAATTTTTAGTTATTTCTTTTTCTTTCTCCCAGCTCATAAATACTAGTAGGTTCTCATAGATAGAAGTGTTTGAGAGCATTAGACCAACATGAGTTGATATCATTAGCAGTTGGTCTGTTTGCCAATTTGGAACCTATGTTGTATTTTACTGTTATGCTTGATGTCTGGGGTCGAGAGGAAGGGAATGCTTTAGATCATTTTTATAGTTTACAGGTAAATCCTAATTTGAGCTCTGAAGACATAGCTGCTGTATATCTCCTTCTGCAGAAATGAATGAACATGCTGAAGGGCTGGCTTACTGCAGCCATCGCTATGTGAACACAATGGGATCTTTCTTTTGTGCCTTTCACCCTAACTTTGAGCTGGGAGCTGATGGAAAACAGTGTTACAGTCAGTGGCAGCAAAAGAAGCCCATGAAACATGTAGCGTTTTACAGGTATTAAACAAGAGTAATAAACAAAAGAACCATATTGAATAACTTGTCAAAGGAAGCTCCTGAAAATGTTTCTCACTGGGGGTGGGGTAAGAGTGGGATCTTAGAAGTCTAACACCCTCATTGTAGTTTGAGGAAACAAGGTCCCAAAGTCAATAGAAAATGTTTGGCATAATGACCCACAGTGTAGATAATAAGGACTGTCTCAGGGCTCATGACTTGGGACTCTTTTGGACCCACAGCTATCCTTTGTTAAGAGTCTGCCTACGTTCATCACCTCTGTTATGCAATATTAATTGAACACTAATAACTCCAATGTAAAACTCAAGGAGTTTTGAAGTACCATGCCTGACGCATTGGATACTCTAATGCATGTTTTTCCTGTCAGCCCTTCTCCCTTTCCTGTCTCTGTTCATTTCCATCATGCCTCTTTAAGCAGCTCCTTCTCACTGAAATCTCTTTCACTGGCTCATCCCTCTACCCCTTTCCTTCTTCTTTTTTCTCAAAACAAAATGATCCATGTCATCTAACCTTAACCTTTCCTCACCTAGTCTCAGTTATACAATTTAATATATCTCTTATTAGCAATATATTAAAATGTTATTATGCTGAATTATTAGCTGCTATTAATAACTATTACAGCTATTTCATTTTTATGTCTTCTCCACTGGTCCACTACTTAACCTAGAGATGAATAATACACTCCCTGTTTTACTAAGTTTAAAACTGTCTGATACAAATTCCCTCCAATTCTGTCTTCTCAACTTCAATATTTCCCAAATGCACTCGTCTCCTTCTTCCCTCTGTTTTCAAATGACAGAATACTTTTTTCTTATTTCTTTGGCTGTTTTCTCCACCTCTGCTTCTTATGTAATCATGCTATGTCAATAATACATTTTCTTTCATCTCTAGACCCTACCTTTCTCTCAGTGACTTCTTCCCTTTTTTCTCTACTTCATATTTATACCTTAGCAGGTAAATTTTGTTGTGTTCAAAGCACAACCATGTGAACTAGTTTTCCTTTAAATTCAGGACCATAAATTTCAAATGATGTTGCAGCATGACTAGACAAATCTTTACTGTCAGAATATGTTTATTTCCATCCTCATCAAAATGAATGCTAACACCTTCTCTTTCTCTTCCAAATTTTTATATCACACCCCTTTTGCCTTTATTCTTACCTTGTTTCTTACATCATCAAGCAAGTGGATGCAAACTACCAGTCAAGTCAACAATTGGCTGAAAATACCCCCATAGAATCTCATGAAAAATCCTTCACCACTGTTAATATAAAGGAAGAGGTCCTAGGACTACCAAAAGCGATCTTCTCTACTACAGATTCCATTCTCTCTTATTCTCTCAATATCTTTGCTATTGCAGTTATCTAACAGATCATTCTCATCATCATGTCAACTTGGTCCAGTATCTCCTATCTTTAAAGTACCCTCCTATGAAGCCACTCCCTACTACTGCTTCAGTCTGATCCCCTTCATATCAAAATTTTTCATCACTTAGCCAATGTTCCCTCCTCATCTTGCACTCTCTCATTGTCCCTGACTAATCAGATCTCCATCTCTACCCAACTGCAATCACCCATAACTTCCATGTTGCCAGACTGCTTGTTAACATCTCTGGTTTTATACTACCTGACCTCTCAGCAGCATTCAACACAGTGGACTAACCCCTGTTTTTCTTGAAACACCTTCCTTCTCACTCATGTTTTCACTTTTCCTGGTTTTCCCCTCCATCTCTGCCCCCTCTCTCAATGTCCAGTTTATATTTCATTTCTCCCCTTCCTTTAACTACATGTGATTATATCAAACTATGTACTCAACATCTCCACTTGCTTGACTGATAGGCATTACAAACTTGGCAGGTCCCAAACAGAATTGCTGATTTCCAGTTTCAGTGCCAAAGATGCTTTTCCCAGTTCTCCATGCTTTAGGGAACTATCAATCAGTGTTAAAGACAAAAACTCAATGACACAAAATTAGTAAGTGCCAGCACTGGGACTTGAACTGGGGTCTTTAAGCTCCAAATACACTGTCCTTTCAACTTTCTCATGTATTTGCATATGTTGTATATCTACTTATCAGTTTAATCAAGGAAGAAGAATAATGATAGTGATAAATAAACAGTTTTAGGTGTTGAGTTTGATAAGTTCTTTATAGATTTTGGATACTAGCCCTTTATCTGATATGTCATTTGCAAATATCTTCTCCCATTCTGTCAGTTGTCTTTTGGTTTTGCTGACTGTTTCCTTTGCTGTGCAAAAGCTTTTTATCTTGATGAAGTCCCAATAGTTCATTTTTGCGTTTGCTTCCCTTGCCTTTGGCGATGTTTATAGGAAGAAGTTGCTGCAGCTGAGGTTGAAGAGGTTGCTGCCAGTGTTTTCCTTTAGGATTTTGATGGACTCCTGGCTCACATTTAGGCCTTTCATCCATTTTGAGTCTATTTGTGTGTGGTGTAAGGAAATGGTCCAGTTTCATTCTTCTGCATGTGGCTGTCCAATTTTCCCAGCACCATTTGTTGAAGAGACTGTCTTTTTTCCATTGGACATTCTTTCCTATTTTGTCGAAGATTAGTTGACCATAGACTTGAGGGTCCATTTCTGGGCTCTCTCTTCTGTTCCATTGATCTATATGTCTGTTTTTGTGCCAGTACCATATTGTCTTGATGATTACAGCTTTGTAATAGAACTTGAAGTCCAGAATTGTGATGCCACCGGCTTTGCTTTTTTATTTCAACATTCCTCTGGCTATTCGGGGTCTTTTCTGGTTCCATACAAATTTTAGGATTATTTGTTCCATTTCTTTGAAAAAAGTGGATGGTATTTTGATAGGAATTGCATTAAATGTGTAGATTGCTCTAGGTAGCATTGACATCTTCACAATATTTGTTCTTCCAATCCAGAGCATGGAACGTTTTTCCATTTCTTTGTGTCTTCCTCAATTTCTTTCATGAGTGTTCTAGAGTTTTCTGAGTACAGATTCTTTGCCTCTTTGGTTAGATTTTTTCCTAGGTATCTTATGGTTTTGGGTGCAATCGTAAACGGGATCAACTCCTTAATTTCTCTTTCTTCTGTCTTGTTGTTGGTGTATAGGAATGCCACTGATTTCTGTGCATTGATTTTATATCCTGCCACTTTACTGAATTCCTGTATGAGTTCTAGCAGTTTTGGGGTGGAGTCCTTTGGGTTTTCCACATAAAGTATCATATCATCTGCAAAGAGGGAGAATTTGACTTCTTCCTTGCCGATTAAGATGCCTTTTATTTCTTTTTGTTGTCTGATTGCTGTGGCTAGGACTTCCAGCAGTACGTTGAATAGCAGTTGTGATAATGGACATCCGTGCTGTGTTCCTGACCTTAGGGGGAAAGCTCTCAGTTTTTCCCCATTGAGAATGATACTTGCTGTGGGTTTTTCATAGATGGCTTTTATGATATTGAGGTATGTACCCTCTATCCCTATACTCTGAAGAGTTTTGATTAAGAAAGGATGCTGTACTTTGTCAAATGCTTTTTCTGCATCTATTGAAAGGATCATATGGTTCTTGTTCTTTCTTTTATTAATGTATTGTATCACATTGATTGATTTGTGGATGTTGAACCAACCTTGCATCCCAGGAATAAATCCCACTTGGTCATTGTGAATAAACCTTTTAATGTACTGTTGGATCCTATTGGCTAGTATTTTGGTGAGAATTTTTGTATCCATGTTCATCAAGGATATTGGTCTGTAATTCTCCTTTTAATGGGGTCTTTGTCTGGTTTGGGGATCAAGGTAATGGTGGCCTCATAGAATGAGTTTGGAAGTTTTCCTTCCATTTCTATTTTTTGGAACAGTTTCATAAGAATATGTATTAATTTTTCTTTAAATGTTTGGTAGAATTCCCCTGGGAAGCCATCTGGCCCTGGGCTTTTGTTTGTTGGGAGATTTTTGATGACTGCTTCAATTTCCTTAGTGGTTATAGGTCTTATCAAACTCAACACCCAAAGAACAAATGATTCAATCAGGAAATGGGCAGAAGACATGAACAGACATTTTTCCAAAGAAGACATCCAAATGGCCAACAGACCCATGAAAAAGTGCTCATCATCGCTTGGCATCAGGGAAATCCAAATCAAAACCTCAATGAGATACCACCTCACACCAGTCAGAATGGCTAAAATTAACAAGTCAGGAAATGACAGATGTTGGCAGGGATGTGGAGAAAGGGGAACTCTCCTAAACTTTTGTGGGAATGCAAGCTGGTACAGCCACTCTGGAAAACAGTATGGAGGTTCCTCAAAAAGTTGAAAATAAATCTGCCCTATGACCCAACAATTGCACTACTGGGTATTTACCCCAAAGATACAAATATAGTGATCTGAAGGGGTATGTGCACCCTGATGTTTATAGCAGCAATGTCCACAATAGCCAAACTATGGAAAGAGCCAAGATGTCCATCGACAGATGAATGGATAAAGAAGATGTTATACACACACACACACACACACACACACACACACACACACAATGGAATATTATACAGCCATCAAAAGGAGTGAAATCTTGCCATTTGCAATGACGTGGATGGAACTGGAGGGTATTATGCTGAGCGAAGTAAGTCAATCAGAGAAAGACACGTATCATATGACCTCACTGATATGAGGAATTCTTAATCTCAGGAAACAAACTGAGGGTTGCTGGATTGGTGGGGGGTGGGAGGGATGGGATGGCTAAGTGATAGACATTGGGGAGGGTATGTGCTATGGTGAGTGCTGTGAATTGTGTAAGACTGTTGAATCACAGACCTATACCTCTGAAACAAATAATACAATATATGTTAAAAAAAAAAAAAAGAAGAAGATAGCAGGAAGGAAAAAATGAAGGCGAGGGAAATCAGATGGGGAGACGAACCATGAGAGACTATGGACTCTGAGAAACAAACTGAGGGTTCTAGAGGGGAGGGGGTTAGGGGGATGGGTTAGCCTCGTGATGGGTATTAAAGAGGCCACGTATTGAATGGAGCACTGGGTGTTATATGCAAACAATGAATCATGGAACACTACATCAAAAACTAATGGTGTAATGTATGGTGATTAACATAACATAATAAAATAAAATAAAATAAAATAAAATAAAATAAATAAAATAAAATAAACAATTTTGTGTTCTTCTTAAGTTTTCTTATGAAGAGACATTCTTAGGGTCACTAAATTCTTCATTCTCCTCCACTGCACAAAATGCTATGTTTCTTTAATGCTTGGGTTGCTGATGTAGCTTTGAGGTCTGATGATATATTTCTATTGCTTAAAGACAAGGCAGTTTTGCTATGGTGATATTTGTCTTTTAAAGAGCAAACTAACTAAGACAGGAAAGAAGAATTAACTACTAATTAGGATACAACTTCTGAAGTGAATCTTTTCTCTCAGTGCCCTGAGGAGTCCTTTCAAACAGAAATGTGGATGGGTTTTTCTTTCTTATTAATATTTTGACTTTTGAATGTAGCCAGAGGTTTAGGAGATGTGTATACCTTACAAATGTCTGAAATAAAATCTCTTGCAATCTGACTGTGCATTTTCAGTTATCAAAGAGGGGGTCATTATTTTTAATGACTTATGAGGTACAAGCTTTTTGTAGAATTTACTTGGGAAAGCAATTTGCCCTAGAGTTGAATACATTTGGTAGAAGTGTATTTTTACATTTATTTCCCTTATGTGCATATTTGGCTAAGTTCTTTGCATAGCTCTCACCAAACCCCAATATTTACTAACTGACACACAAAACTTTCTTGCTAAAACTGGTGTTTTGAGTTTTTTCAAAACCTTAGGCGGAATAAGTGTTTTCAGAACGTGGTGATGTTTAAGAATGAATTATGTGTCCTTCAGATAAAAGTACATTTTAGGAAAATATTGTTTTACCTTTTCCCCAGGAAAACAGTATTTTGGATTTATATAATTTCTCCTCAGAGGCTCTCAAAACACTGCATAGCATAAACATTAAATCTTCATGGAGTGCTATAAATGAACTGTTACTATTTTGTGATTAGAAATTGGAAGATTCCAGATCCAGCATAGTTAAGGCTTCCCCCAAGTTACCAAGCAATATATAGTCGAACTTAAATTCTATACATATTTAATGTATAGTTAATATGTTGAGTAAGTAATGATTATTTGTTACCTGTGAGAAACTACAAGGATCATTTTTTAAAGTTTTTTAAAAAATACATATATTTTTAAAGTAAGATGGTTGAAGAATTATATGCACTTGTATCAAGAACACAAAATCTCAGCTTACTTCTAGTGGCACTTTTTTAGTCCCATGCATTTTTTTAATAAGGTTACAACAGTGTAATTTATATTTAAATTAAATTACCACTAGCAGTCTTAGAACTGCATTGTCCACAGGAAATAACAAGAATAGGAGCCAAAATTTAAAATATGTCTCCCTAAAGAGTATATGTTAACATATTGTAAAACTATCCGTTCTCCATTATTTCAATCTTTCCTTTAGCTTTCTAATTTTCCTCAGTGCTAAAGTAGCTGTTTCTAAACCCAAGGGGGCTCTTATTTTCAATAATAAATTGATTAGCATAATCTTTCTTTTGTTTATTCAATCACTTAAAATCTATTTTTGAATATCTGTTTTGAGCTGGGTAATGCAAGATGATGATAGCACAGGGGAATGAGCACAATGACAAGGATGTGCACTGTGTGCTCTGGGAGCACGTAAGGCGGCTGCCTACCATAGACTAGAGGCTGGGGATCAGGGAGGATCTGTGCTATCACTGTACAGGAATTATGGCGGATATCTAGGCAGTTTGAATGGTAATATAGGACTTCAAGGAGTGCCACAATCCCATACCCTTGCACTGTTCTTTCCTGTCTCTCTTCTCTAGGTGTTAAGAATGGAAGGAAATGAACAAATGTGGACACTCTCATTAAGAAGAGGTGTGTCCAGGCAACACAAATGAAGAACAATAGTGGCCAATGGTGAAAATAGCAGAGTACCTAAATTCCATAGTTTTAAAGATTTTATTTATTTATTTATTTATTTATTTATTTAAGAGAGAGAGAGAGCTGGGGGGGAGCAGAGGGAGAGGGACAAGCAGACTCTGTGCTGAGCTCAGAGCCCGATGGCCAATACTCAATCTCACGACCCTGAGATCACGACCTGAGCTGAAATCAATAGTTGGATGCTCAACCGAGTCACCCAGGCAACCCCCAAATTCTGTATTTTAACACTGATTCAAAGTATTCTTTATTTCTCATTTCCTGATAAGAATATGATGGATTATAGTGTCTGTGTGCTCAGGACAATTGGTATCCATATGCTGAGACCCGTGTCCCCCCAAATGCCTCCGATTAGTAGCATGTACGGGGATCAGCAAATTGTTTTTCAAAGTAATAGTATGTTTATATAATAAGTGATGTTCATGTACATCAAAACTGATTAGCACATCAACATGATACTAGTTACATATGATCAGCTCATTCATTGCTTTTGTGTTCATACTTTTGTTCTAAAGCTATTTTTAACAGTATTTTCATGTGCTTATAGCCTCTAAAAGAGACAGATAATAACATAGCATTAGCTTGAGAACAGATGTGTCAATTGGCAAATAACCTATTTGCATTCTGATCATTGATTCAATATGCATACTTTTTTATATCCTGAAAATACTAAGAATTCCCAGAGGTAACTGTCATTTAAGAAGAGTGTTAATAACCACTGGTGGACTCATTACTTTTCTGCATCACTTCATCAATTTAACATTATTTATAGGTTTATTAGTATTTTGATATGGTATAGACATTTACAATGCCTAATGGCTCTCAGACTTTTACTTTTACATGTGTAGAGTGTTGATAAATTTCCAATGAAGTTTGTCATCCTCCTAACAGAGAATGTACCCATTATTGACAGATATTCAGGTTTCTCTGTTGTTATGCTAATAACTCTCTTTTGCTTGTTTTGGAAAGGGTTTGAATTGGAAATTGTCAATAACTGTGAAGAGAATAATCATGGTTGTTCCCATCATTGTGAACATGTACTTGGTTGGGGGGAGGTGGCATTGTTCCTGCAACCATGACACCAGCTTGATTCAGATGAGAAAACATGCATAAGTAATGTATGGTAAATGTCATCTTCAGAATTTGCCCAGGATTCATTTAGCCCTTTCCTCTCTAATACCCACTTACAGCTATAATATGAGCCCTGTCTCTCAAACTGCACTGAGATGTAAATTGAATAGTATTTCTGGCTACTGGACAAATGCAAAAGAAAGATTAATTGGCAGAAGACATCATTATGTTTAGATAGTTACTTTGGGAGATTTAAAACATGTTAAAATATATGGACTTAATAGTTTTATGTCAAGAAAATATTGCAAGGCCTACCTAACCATTTAATGTAATTCGTAATTCAAATCAACACATACACCCTACTTTACCTCAAGCAGAAACTAAACCATGTGCATTGATTTTTAATTTGGTGATGATTTGGGTGAATGTTCAACTTTGGTATGGCAAGTAGCTACATTCCAAAAGAAAACTTTAAAAGATATTATTCTTTGGAAATCCCAGTTCAAACCAATTCTTAATGGATAACTTTTCCAACATATTATTAGAACTTTTATCATATGGGAAACTGAGAATAAACTCCACCCTAACATTGCTCCATGTGAAATGTTTGATCTAGAGCTTCTGAGAAAAAAGAATATCTACTAAAAATAGGGATAGTGAACATCAAACTGTATTACTATGTACTTTGGTTCAGAGAGAATCCATAAGCCCTTAAAACAATTTGCCATTATTCAGGAATTCCGATACCATATTAGTTTGTTTTCTTTTGTGATACTTTAAGTCACCTTTCTTAAAAATTATGATATGATTACTGAAATATATCTTTGACCATTTCATATTACTCAATATGAATTAGAGACAAATTGAAGTATCATAAAAGAAGAGGTGTATTTCAGATGTCTAAGTATTTGGGATTTTTTATTTTGGCACTATAATGTAACAGAGTGAACTTAAAGGAATCTTGAAGTATTCTGGCTTAATAAATTATTTAACCAAAACAATGTCATTATGTGTATTTCTTGACCCAGCATTGCTTTCTGCATTTTTCCCAGTCTACAGTGGTTAACTTCAGGAAACCAGTGGTTTCACTTGCCAATTTTTATGTAATTAAAAGTAGGTTTATATTTTTCTATCTTGCTAATGTTTTTATCTCTGAAAAATATAAAGGGCTTCCTTCTTGCCTCCCTCTTTCTCCACCCCCCCTTCTTCCTTCTTACTTATCTTCTTATTTGACTCTTGAGTAAGAAAAACTGGAATTTTGCTAAATTTCTGCAACTTACAATCTGGTCTTTCTTTATTCTCTGAAAAGTACAATTCAGTAAAACTTTTATTTACAGCTAGAAAAGAAAAAAAGAAAAAGAACATCTGCCAGGGTCAAAATGTGGAAAAGTGCATATTTACGATATTTCAGCAGTCAACATGATGTTATATTGTTTATGGCTCAAGTTTACTTCATTTCCAACAATAAATAATACTCATTCTTTAAGTCCAAATATTCACTAGAGTAAAGGCAATGATTTGTTCGGAATGTACATATGCATTCTTTGCTTATTTGCCTGAGAACAGATTAAGGCCATCGATGCTTTATAAAAATATTCATGCATAAAAGAAACTAAATAATTTTTAGCTTATTTTAAGATTAGCTTTTTAAAATATATTTGAATGTACAAATAAATGTGAAAATCAGTCATCCAATCTGCAAATGTTCAGTCTCACCCAAATGCAAATTTTATTAGGGCTAAAACCTAAAGATGTGTTAATATGGTTTGAAAGGCAACTTTCTAAAATGTAAGCATCTGACCAGCAATAAGTTCACTACATTAAACAATTGGCAATTATTAGAAAATGTTTGTTTAAGATTTATTTATTTATTTTAGAGAGAGCACATAAGCAGGGGGAGGGGCAGAGGGAGAGAATCTCAAGCAGACTCCCCCCGGAGCCCCCAGTATGGCCCCTGGGAGGCTCAATCCCACAACCCTGAGACCATAACCTGAGTTGAAATCAAGAGTTGGCCACTTAACTGACTGAGGTTCCCAGGCACCCCTAGAAAATATTTTTTTATTTCTAACCTTTGGAGCTTTATTCAGTGGTTATATGTGAGGAACAAATACAGAAGCTCAAGTTGTTTTACGGTTTACTTTTGATGCTTTTCTGAAATTAGAGCTGAAATGTCAAATTGTTTTGCCTGGTTATAATTGATGTTCTCTTTTTTATTTGGGGCGAAATTTTTATGTAAGTGAATTTCTCTGTAACATTACAATCAATATCTGGCATATTGGCCTATGTAGGAAAAAAATAGAGATGAGGAAATTTAAAAAGGGAAAAATAAGCAAGCAAAATCTCACCAAATAAGATCAGAAAAAACAATCAAATTCTGGAAACAAATGATTCAAAAGTTGAAGAGACAGGGCATTTTAAGAAAGGCTTATGAGTTAGAAAGGATGGGGTTTCAGGTGCGTTCTAGACTGAGGGTGTTTTAGATCAGACAAGCTAGAAGTAACCCCAGAGGAATGATAATAGAAGAAGAATCTGAAATGGATCATAAAATAATAGTCAGAATGAGGAACTAATTTTTCAATTATGTGATGCAGTTGTGCTCCTTGCTAGTTGAGAACAGGGAATCCTGAGACTTGGATGTTTAAAGGCTCTGGTCGTATCTGAGAAGACTTAAAAATAAAATCTTAAAATTAAAAAAAAAAAAACCCTAAAGGATAATGTTTTAGATGAAACGAAACTCAGTTTTTTTAAAAAAAACTTTGGTCCCCTATATTCATGCTCTTTAATCCAAAGGACCAATGAAGATTTAATATTAAAAAAGGCAAAAATATCATCTAGAATTTTGTGACATTTGGCAGGAGGTAGAGTGTTTTGTGTCCAAATGACCCTCATTTAGATATTTTATGGTGACCCTTCACCTTGGCTGATTGATTGCATTTTTTTTCTCTCTTTTTTCTTATCTGCAATTCTTACATTGGTACCCTTTCCAAGGTTAATTGAGACACTGACCTTTTATATCTGCAGCTGCTCATGTAGTTACAGAACAGTGAAATGTAGTAAAGTCAGCGCTGCAGGCCACCCAACTTAACAGCTCAACAAACAGAGGAAGTCAAACTGAACCAAGGATAGCCAAAAACCCTGACCACACAACCCCAGGTGTCCATCTAAGGAAAAAGTGGGCAAAGGGTCTGTCGCTACTCCTCAGCCAATTATGCTAGAAAGGATCACCTCAAAACTCAGGCCAAATAGATTATTTTGTAGCTGAAAGGTTTCAATTTGACATCTTCTGGTGCATGTTTATTTTCCTCCCAAGCAATTATGTCTTAGGAAACAATGTTCAGGATAGTAGAGTTCTAGAACAGTAGTGTCGAAGGAGACTTAAAGACGATCACTTAGAAAATTGTTTACCTGATAGGACATGCCAGGGTAATAGTGTCACTGGTGGTGATAAAAACTCCTAGACCCCACTCATCCATCTAGTCAAAGTATCATCAAAGAGTTCAAGCAAATGTCCTGAAATATTCTGTCATTTAAAGCATATTTACAGTGATTTTTCTGCCCTCTGCCTGCATTGCGGTTACCACTTCTCTTGCCAGTCACGTGGATTCCTTTTGCTTGGGAATGCTCTTTCTTCTGAAGTTCTAGAAGAACAAAAACATTATGGAGGCTAAGACTACCTCCTCTTTGCAGCTATGAAATGCTCACTAAATGGAATTTTTTGGCTCTTCTCAAGCTGTTTTGTTGTTGTTGTTGTTCTTCGGGTTCTCTGTTGATTCAGTCAGATTGCTGTTTAAACTGGGAAAATAGCAGATATCTCTTTTTCTATGCTTATAAATGCACTTGGAGATTATTTGCATACTTTAAAAATAAATAACAAGCATAAGAGAAGCATGCAAGAAAACATAAATCCAAACATGGGCCTCAATCTTTCTGTGTTATAGTTTCCTTGATGTTTGTCCTGTGTAGCCTGAGACACAGAAAATGATTAGTAGAACAGTTGTAACTTGGAAGTGAGGCTTATGGGCACTATTGAACTATGGTTCAATTCCTGTCTCTTAAATAACAGAAATGTCCTTTTCCCCTTCAGACCTTGATGAATGTGAGAGTGGAGAAATCCGCTGTGCCCAACTATGCATCAACTATTTAGGAAACTACAAATGTCGACATCAGGAAGGCTTTATCAGTTCTGATGGTGATGGATGTGAAGGTAAATTCCTGAGATCTAACATGAAATCATTATGTGATGGGGCAATCCATGCAGGAAGAACATCTGAGGCCAAGGGTTAGGGGAGGAAAGGGAAGATTTTGACACTAAGGGACTTGACTTTGTATGTGCTTCTACCATTTACTATTGTATGAACTTGGGCAACCCTAACTGCTCTGAGTCTCAGGTCCTCATCAGTAAAGTGAAGACAATAATAGGATTAGTGGGTAAATTAAGTAAAGTAATAAATGTAAAGTGCCTAGTACAGTGATTGACATTGAGAAATCACTCCTCTAAAAGTAGTTATTATAATATTCATTGGCCCATAATCCTTGTTACCTAATTTAATATATATAAGCAAGTGAGAGATTTGGGCAGGCCATAGTACACTGCCATAGGAATCACTCAGGGCAAGCTTGACTGGAATTAAAGTTGGTTCCTGAAAGTCATTTTAATTAGGGAGTCATAGCAAAAGGATTGCCAGTTCATGAGCCACAGTCCAAATCTTTACTGGAATCCTTTATATATCTGATATTAATCTAGCTAATGCAAGCTTTAAGATGAGTCATTTTATAATCTCCTAACTTATTTGTTAAAATTGGTTCACTTACCTTTCAGATGATTTTTAAATCATATACATATATATAAATATAGGAAATTTAGGTGAGTAGTATTAATTCACCTTTTTTATACTATTAAGAATGGCTCATGTAAGTCATTGCTGTAATTTATTTCTTAAAGTTTATCTTAAATATATGACCTTTAAATTTTCATTTATGATTATTATTACTATTATTTTGAACCACATTTTTTTAAATAAAAGCAAGGATTAAAGAATTGATATCTATTTCAATAACATAAAATTATGTACGAAGGCTTTAATGCTTCAGAGAGAATAGTGTTTCTTTGCTTAAAGAAACAAATTACTACATTCTGTTGAGGATGATAGATATGTTTCTTCATATAGAAAGCCAAGCTCCCCAGCCTTGCAATGTAGATAACAGCAAAGAATACAAAACTACATCTATATATTCTAAACACAGTAGAGTATATTACCATTTACCACATTCCATCCAATTAACAGGGCCAAAAAAAATTGAATTTCATGTACCATCTGCTTTTAAGTAGAGTGAGCCAAGAGATGATTGTATGGCGTGAATGTACATACTTGGGTACACACATCCAAATGGAAAAGGTATCCAAAATCTGAAGCAAAACTTAGATACTCAGCTTTATAAGTGAACTTTTAGTATTATAAACACATTGACCAAAGTCTAGGCTCAGATGTGGACATATACCATCAGTAAGTCAAATGAGATCAAAGGCTGGGTTTCTTCCATCTTAAAATTCTCCACAAGCCTTTTTTTTTTTTAAGATTTTATTTATTTATTTGACAGAGAGAGACACAGCAAGAGAGGGAACACAAGCAGGGGGAGTGGAGAGGGAGAAGCAGGCTTCCCACGGAGCAAGGAACCTGTTGCAGGGCTCGATCCCAGTACCCTGGGATCATGACCTGAGCCGAAGGCTGATGCCTAACTGACTGAGCCACCCAGGTGCCCCTCTCCACAAGCCTTGTACAGAATTACACATGGAATAAATGCTTCACCATAGATGCTGAATGATTCAAGAGTGATAAACATTCTATAAAGTGGTGCAATCAGACCATTGAATTTCTTTTAAGTTGTAAATTCTTCATCAAAATCTTGTGAGCAAGGTTTTAGGAAGAACTTGTCTATGTAGATGAACTATAGTAAACTTGGAAATCAGTGGAAGAAAAATAATTGGCAGGGTATACTTGAGGAAGAATTCAGGGACAATGCCTTCTATATGGCAAAACCTTGACAAGGGGAACACAATTATGTCCATGAATTCATAGTCTATTTTATCTCTCAACACCTAAAAACAGGCATTGTTTAAATTTTCTTAGATGCGGATGAGTGTCTGCATGTCAGCATAGTCTGTGACCCACCAACTCTGTGGGGACATAGGACTGTCCCTGTGAAGAAAGCTACAGAATTGGAAGTGATGGAAAAACTTGTACGTGTAAGTCACTGTGAATAATTTCGTTGTATCTCTTCTAAACTACTTCAACCCTCATCTTGTTCTTGGAGAGCAACGGAGACCACATGTTCCTTAACTCAACCTGCCCTCCCCTTTCTGTCTTCACAGACTGAGCTCTTCCTTTTCCTTTTGTTCAATCTGCTGCGGTTTCAACTTCATGCTTGCTGCTTCTCACCTGCATTTACAAAAGCCTTTTTGAAAGGGCCTTCTCAAAGAGTTGCACCTTCCAGTCACCCCCTGCCCTGGCTGGCTGGTTCAAACTCTCTCATTTCTCTCATCAACCCCTGTTCAGTTTTTCCTTCTTTTAACCAGGATGTTGAATCCAGGTATTTTTCTGTGTGCTTTTAGCCTTAGATGATGGTGAGCTGGAGGAAGAAGAAGAGGAATTAGAAGTTGTAAGGTTTCCAGGCCTTCTATTCAAGAGCCCACCTCAACTGCTTCATGATGTCGCTACCTCTCTGCCTCCCACCATGAAGGTGAAGAAGATGAGGAGGATGAGGAAACACATATTTGAGGGGAACTGAATGCTTTGAGCAAAATTGGTGAGTAAAAGAATTTATTTCATTATACTCACCTCTTTATTTTTAGGTAATTCACATAAATTATCTTATAGGCAATTTCATTATCAATATTTAATGCCATTGGATGTTTTAACATGTAAGCAAGAAAAGTAGTACCAAAATTACTTTTTCACTGCTCCCTATCAAATTCACCATCCTTTATTTTTCTTCCTTTTGCACAATAAAGGTTGCTATGTAGGTATGTGTAGAAGTAAGGGTGCAGGGTGGGGGCCTGTTGAAGTGGATACAGTGAAATAGAGCTGGAAACTATCTTTAAATTAGCATAACGGGGAAAAAGATTGGATTGGGACCTTGTAGTTCTTCTAACTATTAAAACTCCACTAGAAGTCACTATTATATAGTTGAAATTTACCTCAAATAGCCTTAAAATCTAGATTCTTTCTACATTTTAAAATGCCAAGAAGCAATTGTTCATTATGCTGAAGTGGACCAAGAAAAATATCTTTAAAAATGGGAGCAGTTTCTCTTATACATCCACGCAACAGAACTGAAGCATCAAATCACTTCTGATCAAAATAAATTAGCATACCCTCTTTCAAACGGAACAGTTTGCAGCCAGTCTGCTGCCTCTTTTTTCTTTTCTTTGTAAAACAGAACTGCTCTTTTTGTTCTCCCTCTATTTGTGGTATTTTAACACTATCAAAGCTGGATGATTGCTCTAGAAAGAGTTGGTTAAAATGGCAGAGACATTTTTATGCTATGGTCAGTCCATAAGAATAATATCAATAAATGTGTCTGCATAAAATGGAAATGCTTTGATGTTTCTTAATTAAACTCCTGATTCTTTGGCTACTCAAAGTCAGAAGAGAAACAGAATAGAGACCTTGCTAAACATGACAGGCTTTCCATTAGGAAGTCTAAAGGAACCCCACCTAGAAACAGGAGCAAAACTTGAAATGGAATGTTTGTTAAAACAACTGAAATCAAATCTCTCCATTCTTACTCAAATTAAAGCAATTTCCCTGAAAAATAGAATGGAAAATCACATTATGGTACATTTATACAATAGAAAACTACACAGACATTAAGAAATAAACTAGCATGCACACAATATGGGTAAGTTTCACAAACATTCTACTAAATGAAAGAAGTTTGATACCAAAGACTGCTTTATATAAAGTTCATTTATATGAAGTTCAAAAATAAGAAACAAATAGTCTGTGGTGATAGAAGTCAGGATAGTGCTCAATTTGTGAGGCTAATGATTAAGAAATCATCAAATCACCTTTGAGTTTTTGCAGTGCTGGTAAAAATCTGTATCTTGACCTGGGTGCCATTTATAAGGGGTTATTTACATCGTGGAGAAAAATGTATGAAGTGTACACTTGAGTTTTATGCACTTGTCGGCATGCATATTAAATGTCAATAAAAAGGTTTACTTGAAGAAAAAACAACTTGGCATTTAAAAAAGCCTGGAAGAGGGGTGCCTGGGTGGCTCAGTGGGTTAGGCTTTGGCTAAGGTCGTAATCTTGGGGTCCTGGGATCGAGCCCCATGTTGGGCTTCCTGCTTAGCGGGGAGTCTGTTTCTCCCTCTCTCTCTGCCCCTCCCCACTGCTCATGCTTTCTCCCTCTCTCCCTCTCAAATAAATAAGTAAAATCTTTTAATAAATAAATAAATAAATAATAAATAAAGCAAGCCTGGAAGGAAAAGCACCAAAGTGCCAGAAATGTTGATTATTTTTGTGTTCAAGAATCAATGGTAATTTCTTTTTATCTTTTTACTCTTTTAACCATTCTAAATAGTGTTTAGGATCTATATTCCAAGTTCTATTTTAAAAGGTATCATTGCTATTACTTTGCTATTTTCTTTTTCTGAGACTGTTTAAGAAATATGCCTAAGGATTTTTTTCTTTTCTTTCTTTCTTTCTTTTCTTTCTTTCTTTTTCTTTTTTTTTTTTTTTTAGATAAAGGGTTTCATTCCCATTTTCAGTGATGTAGACAGTATGGGCCAACTAAGATGGTATCATAGTTCCATTGGTGAAAATCACATCTTCATACACAATTGCACTGTGAGCTGTGAGGACCTTATGAATGGGGGCAGATGCCAGGAAGGAAGGAGTGAGTACTCTTGCCCAGATGTCTGGGGAGATAATCTTTTCAATGACAGTAAATCATACTCTGGAGAATTGGTAAAAGGGTAATGAGTTCTTTACTCCTGGTAGATTACTGCTGTGTTCTCCTTTATACATGTTCTCCCTAAAATGTTTTAACAAGGTAAGCAATTGATATGGCAAGAAACCAATTGATTTGGGGCGCCTGGGTGGCTCAGTTGGTTAAGCGACTGCCTTCGGCTCAGGTCATGATCCTGGAGTCCCAGGATCGAGTCCCACATCAGGCTCCCTGCTCAGCAGGGAGTCTGCTTCTCCCTCTGACCCTCTTCCCTCTCGTGCTATCTCTCATTCTCTCTCTCTCTCAAATAAATAAATAAAATCTTTAAAAAAAAAGAAACCAATTTATTTGTTTTGCATAAAGGATGCTTATGAAACGTTAAGGTTTTAAGCTGAACATGTGATTAAAAGGGGAGATTTTTGTGTTACCTGGGAAACCTGATGTGCTGTCTCTTGTTTATCCCTGGAACATAAAAGTTAATAAAGGATCCTAATATTCTAGGCCTATAAAGATCCCTCCATTTAAATAAATCATTAAGCCCTGGCAAGCTATTCCCAATGAAGAAAAAAAAGAGTTTGTGTTACAAAGTGCAATTAATGGAACTGCTTGACTCCTTCTTTTTGTCTGTGTTTTTTTTTCTTTTCCTTTTCTTTACAAAATGTGTTAATATAAGCCAATGACACTTTTAAGTTTATGTCTCTCATGAGAAAATATCAAAGATTTGAAAATGATACATTGAATTAATCGTTTCCTTTACATCTTAAATGGAGGTACACTTGCAGGAAAGAAAACTGCCAAGTACTAAAATCAAAATATATTGACTGTTTCCTCTTTCTCTTTTTAAATTTACCTTATACATTTTTTTAACAAAAGGGTTTTCTTAGTTTTTGTGATTAGCTTGGAAGATGATATGAGCAGATTTTCTTTTGAACCCCTTGCATATGGGAAGAAAGATGACAAATATTATTTCTGAGATAGATGCAAAACTTGAGTCAGAACATAGTGAAGTAGTTTACCAAAATTACTAGTTAGGGTGTTGAGGATCTTCCTTAAGCATCCCTCTGATCATGTTTCTGTGCTGCTCAAAAAACTTCAAGGGAGACCCATTTCCTGATACATAAGAACACACTTCTAATCTAGTAGTGGCAACAATCTACAATCAGGCCCTCATAAATCTTTTTCTCTTTTTATCCTAATCATGGCTTTTTGCTCAGCTTATCATTTCTAGCAAACTAAACTGCTCACTACTTAATGCTTTGCACTTTTCAGCTTTGTGCCTTTTGCTGAACTGCCATCTTTATCTATTGCTGCTTGTTGCATGAAGATTTATTTGATGGCCCTAGTCTAGCCACAACTATTTATGCTTTTGGTGGATTTCAAGTCACTGTCTCTCTCTCTACATTGAATTACAGTTAGCTATCTCCTTTTCTATCTTCCTTACTAGACTGAGAGCTCATTGATTAGGTCCTATTCATGTTTCCGCAAAGTGAAGGCACCCAGTGCATGAAGAGACTAAAGAATAAAACTTAGCGTTGAGACACCCAGCTGTATTGACTTGCAACTTGACATACTCAATTATATATGATTAGGATCAAATAAATGTGGTTGTATGACTATTAGGAAGTAAATACTTCCCTTAAGCCAGTTTCATTGGTAAATATACATCTTCTAAACCCTTGATTTCTAACATGGCAGCATAGGAAATGAAACTAAAAATCTATCTCAAACACATCAAAATAAAACATTGCTGATACAAAATTAACATAGAAATATTGAAAATGAACTTGTTGAAATGAAGATAAGGTGACATCTTCTTTAGCTTTGGAAAACCTTGCTGTAAGAATTCAAAAAATTTACTACATAGAAATTAACAATGTAGATTTCAACCAATGTTGCCAGTTTCCTAGCCCTTTTGTTTTTCTCTTTCCTTTCCTTCTCTTTTGCATAGTATCTTCAGGCTTAAAAGAAAAGAAAAAGTCAATAAGAAGCCAAGTTTCCATATTAATATCTGGAATGGCGTGGGTAGAAAGATAGAGGAGGTGATATAAATGTAGTTTTATAATATTTAGCTCATTATGATAAAATGCCAATGAAAATGGTTACTGAAATCATCTCAACAGCTGTATTTACTCAAGTTAAACTTAAAGTCACATTTTTCCCAATTTATTTTTTAATGGAATACTAAACGCTTCCTAAAGAACCAACAAACCAAAGAAAACAGTTGTTTGCTTGACTTCATCAATCTTTGACAATGCAAAATACCTTGGGAGCCTCAAGACAGTCTTAGCTTCAATCATACCTAGTTAAAAATACATGGCATTTTTTTCTACATTTTCTTCCCATTTTTCAAAATAGAAGGTGCCATTTGTTTCTCATTAGCGTTGGTGATAGTTACATAACAAAGATGTCTAGGTAGCTGTGAAAATGTGAGTGTTAGAGTTTAAGAAACAAGGTAAATTTTGCATGTGAACCTTGTTATGGGTTCTTCAGTAACTGTGATTCTAACTAGCTGCATCAGTAATTCCCCCCCAGGAATGATTATGCCATCCAAACTAGAAGCATGCTGATTACTCTTTCTGGGTCTGCAAGCCACAGAGATTTTAATTAACTAGTATCCATTCTAATAGAAAGACAAACCTTTCTTTCTCCATTTGTATCATGAGTATATTACACTGCTTGTTCACCCTCTCTAATTTCTTCTTAGATTTTCCCCAGAGCATGTGGCAGCATCTGTGATTGTCAGAATGGAGGCACCTGTGATCCTCTGGGCAGTGCCAGTGCCCCCTCTCCCCCACCTCCCCCACCAGGAGTTCCTGAGAAAACAGTAGGAGGTAGGTGGCTGGTGCTGGTCATGTGATATAACTGCATAAGTTCTTGAGGTT
The DNA here is from genome assembly GCF_037043125.1 of Eumetopias jubatus. Classification (NCBI taxonomy): domain Eukaryota; kingdom Metazoa; phylum Chordata; class Mammalia; order Carnivora; family Otariidae; genus Eumetopias; species Eumetopias jubatus. The sequence goes on along the minus strand of NW_028274807.1, from coordinate 95,101,517 downwards.
TCTAATAGGAAATAAACTAAATGAAAATTACATCTAGGGGTGCCTGGGTGGCTCAGTCAGTTGAAAGTTGACTCTTTTTTCTGGCTCAGTTCATGATTTCATGGCCCAAGGGATGACCCCTTGTTGGGCTCCCCACTCAGCGGGGAGTCTGCTTCAGGATTCTCTCCCTCTGTCCCCCACCCCACTCACTCTCTCTCTTTCAAATAAATAAAATCTTTAAATGAAAATTACATCTGTATTTTTCAAAGTGGCCTCTCTGAAGAAGAGAAAAGGCCATGTCTATGTATACAAGAGTACAGTTGCTTTGACTGATGACACGTGTATCGAAGTATGATAAATCTTGATACAGAGAAAGCCTTTTTCTTCTGCTTAGCAAAAAGTTGAGTTTGTGTGCGTAGATTTGGACATAAGAGATAGGGGGAATTTATTTGCTCTGCATAATAAAAAGAAGAAAAAAATGGAGCTCTGGCAAACCATGGAGGAAGAGAGATGAAAATCAGAGATGCAAAGGAGAGGAGGGAGAGAGGAAAAGACAGGAGAAATGATGGATGAAAAACTCACAAAATACCTATGAATGTTGTGTGTGGGTTTTACACAGAAACCAGTGAAAGGGCCACATTTTCAGCATACGCAGACAGAGCACAAAAAAGAAACTGCTTGTACAAGCCCAAGAGCTGAACGCAGAGAATGAATGAAGATAAAAGTCTTTGGGGACTGCCAGAAATCCTGGGGAGTTTATTGGGTTCTCACAGATCACAGAACTGGGGACATGGAAACCAAGTTTACATCTGAGAGATATAAAAAGACTCCTATTGACATCCCAGTCATTCATCCCCTGAACAATGTTTATTCACTCATTCAACAGATATATATGAAGTGGTAGCAAGGCAGTGTGCCAGGCATTATAATATGGTAACAAAAAAGATGAAGACTCTGGTCTTTCCATGTGGAACTTATAGTCATATTCAGAGCAGATATAGGTTACAAATATTTGTAGATTTACAAATTAAATATTAATGTGTGCTTGGATGTCAGACTAGGAGGAAAAGGCAGACTGTGTGAGCCAGGGAGCAACTTCTGGAGAAGTAACATTTAAGCTGAAGGCAGAAAAAGGAGGAGACATAAGACAGGGGAGAGTGGAGGAAGAGCATTCCACACTGAAAGGGCCTCCTATAGCTAGACTCTGAAATGGGAAAGAGTGAGGTTTACCTGAGGAACCTGCAGAAGGTCAGCTGGTGGAAGGGAGAAAAAGTCAGCCAGGGAGACGTTAATGCAACAGGAGGTCAGCTGATGCAGGGTCCTGTAGGTCTCGTTAAGTTTGGAGTTTTTAATCTGACAGCAATGGCAAGATATTGTAGAATTTTAGAGGATATGGAATCATATCTTTGGTTTTAAAATATCTCTCTAGCTTCAGTCCAATTACATTGGAAACATCTTACCTTTTACAATCTCCTTATTTCATATATAACAACAGCTCTCGCAAGTTTTACATGTGGGCTAATATTTGCTCTGTGTGTCTTTCCAACCCTCCAGAAACCCCCAAAAGGATTCTTTGGATAGAACTGCAAAAGGAAATGTAACAACACCAACAATGGCCATTGCCACAGGGTGTATGGCTCGTGTATGTATGAACCAGTGTGCTACGGGGGGTTTTGTCATCTGAGTAAGTCACGGGCAATAATTTGCTCTCTACACGATGGGGCACCTGGGTGGCTCAGTTGGTTAAGCATCTGTCTTCAGCTCAGGTCATGATCCCAGGGTCTGGGATCAAGCCCCGCACCAGGCTCCCTGCTCAGCGGGGAGCCTGCTTCTCCCTCTCCCTCTGCCTGCCTCTCCCCCTGCTTGGGCTCTCTCTCTCTCTCTCTCTGTCAAATAAATAAATAAAGTTTAAAAAAATTTTTTTTTCTCTCTACATGAAGCAAGAAGTCTCAAAAAGTACTGAAAATATGTTAGAGAAAGAGGGTAAAAAAACATAGCATTTTAAATAGTCATGTGAAAGTTTGATGGTTTAGTTCTAGTCTTTAGCCTCCTGACATTATAGAATCTAGATTTTGATGAATGAAAGAAAACTATTTCTGAATTACTTACATTTTTTTTCTAGTTATTTACCTTAAGAGGATTTCACTAGTTCATTTAAATGGACATTTGACACTTTACTGGAGTTGAATATCAAAGGCCCAGAGCTAGTTTCTTTTATTTCTGTGTTCTAATGCAAAGTGATATCATTTGCTGAAATTTTTAAAACAGGCTACTCATTTTGCATTTTGAGCATCAATCACATTTGCAAAAGATGTGAGAAAATGCAATCACCAATAAACACTTCAGCCCATCAGTAGCTTTTAGGATTTCTCCTAGTGGATCAGCGCCGGACGCCCACCACCCCTTCTTGAAGCTATGTGCAAGTACCCCCTGTGAGCCTACAGAAATCTCTACCCTGTTCCTCTGCCTGTTTCACATGCTCTCTGCTGGAAATCCTTCCTCTGTGAACCTCAGTAATACCATGGCCTGTTTTTTAATAACACAGACCTTCTAGAGTCTTATATTGTATTTTTAGTTGAATGTCCATGGATCTGATCTACTTTATAATAGGCATGCCCCTTGAAAACAGAAAGTAAATTGTGAATATTCTAATAAGAGAGCCAGTGAAGGCATCATAGAAAACTGAACCTGGGTCATGAGGAAAAGTTAGGCTTGAATAAGCAAAACAGAAGGGAGGGGGGAAAAGGCATGGGTAAATGTGAACACTGCAGAGCTGGATGGTGGAGGTCTTCTCCTAGAACATGCCAGAAGAAAGCTCACCTAGAAACAAAGATAGCATCATTTTTATTATTGTTCCTCTAGGGTAACAAGAAACGCCTCATTTTTAGTAATAACTTTTGAATAGTTTATAAGGTAATATCAGATTTTTTGGCAAAACCATTTTTTAAAATTTTATTTTCTTATGTTATGTTAGTCACCATACAATACATCATTAGTTTTTGATGTAGTGATCCACGCTTCATTGTTTTTGTATAACAGCCAGTGCTCCATGCAGTACGTGCCCTCCTTAATACCATTTAAATCATAATTCATCCTGGTCAAAAATTCAAAGAGCAGATGGTGGTGGTAGTGATGGTGGTTACCATTTTACATGTGACTGCCTTTAAAAAAAATACACATTCCAGTTCTTCAGGATTCTTATTGCTTAGACTCAAAGCTTCATTGATTAATGCCACTTATGTGGCCCTCAGAAGCTAGAGTTTGCAACCCTATATTAGTTTTCTAGACTTGTAATAAAGTACTACAAAAGTGAGTGCCTTGAACAACAGAAATTTATTGCCTCACAGTTCTGGAGCTCGTAGTCTGCCATCAAGTTGTTGTCAGGCCGTGATCCTTTTGAAGGTGCTGGGGAAGGATCAGTTCCAGGACTCTCCAAGCTTCCCATAGTTCCTTGGCTTGTGATCATTCAACTCTAATCTTCATATGGCATTTTCCCCGTGTGAGTATCTCTGTGCCCAAATTTCACCTATTTTATAAGGACACCAGTCATATTAGGATTAGAGACCTATCCCACTCCAGTTTGACCTCATCTTAACTAATTGAATTGGCAAAGCCACAGTTTCCAAGTAAAGTCACATTCTGAGGTACTGAGTGTGAAGACTTCAACATATGAGTTCTGGAAGACACATTTCAATGCATAACGAACCCTGAGTAGACATTGGATTGTCAAAAGATGTTACTTATTCCACTTTTACTTTTTCCCTCTGCATATTTTCACAGTTATATCTTCTTAATATACCCAATTATCATATTTCAGCATTCCACCATGCCTGAGTTCTTCCCTGAACCACTGTTCTATATGCTGAACCAGGGAAAGTAAGGCATGGAAGCCAGTCCAGGGAAGTGAGTGCTCTGGAATGAGCAAGAGACCTATCAAGGAAGACAAAAGCTCTGAGAGAGAGACCTGGGGCTTTGTTGGGCTGGGAAAGGACTCAGAAGCCACAGAAAGGATGAGAGAAGGATCACATTAAATTTAGTATCCAAATGCGGCAAAATGAACAGAGAAAAGGGGTCCCGTTAATAAATCTGTTCTGCTTCAGGGGTAACTCCGTGGCAACCGGGACAAGGATCACCCTACATGGTAGCATTGTAACCACTACTTTAAATCATCTCCGCTAATAATAGCAGATATTAGCAGATGCTAATAATTTCCATTCAGCAGAAAGTCAAGTGGCTTATTTGTTTTCTCCAAACAGCTTTTGAAAACAAACCCTCTATAGGCATACGATGCAATTACCTTGAGCTTCGAGGTTACTTGAAGGATCTTGATAAGTCCCTTGGAGGTTTGTGATGGGGGAGGAAAAAACATGTCAGATTTTGGAAAAGGAATTGCATTACTGTAAATAACTCCTCAAAAACAGAACTTAGGATATGTTTTCCTAAATGCAAAGGTGGGACTTCTTCAAATTAGAATTCCTGTGCTGACTACCATCCCTAAGACTCAACAGCATGGGGAAAATAATAAAGGAAAGGCAAGCACCATTTGCCAAAATGTAGCCAAGAAAATGCTGCTGTCATGATGAAAGTTGTGTGTAATCTACATGCTGTAAAATTAGTTCTGGTTACTACATCATGAAAGGGAATGGGAACAATGGTAAGCCTTTCCATCAGTGCTCGCCCATCATCTTGCTGTGGCACAGTGAATATAGGGCCTGGCAGACCTTAACAGTCCTTGGAGAATATTAACTATAGGCACCAACGGAGCACACTGAGAAGCAATTTCTCTCCCAGAAGCACCAAAGCCTTTAAAGTAGTTCAGGCTTCACTGTTCGCATCCAGTTGCCAAAAAGCAAATGAATTGCCTGATTTGAAAGACATTTTTTTCTTTCTTTTTTTTGGCAGTCAGGATGGCCCCCTTGTTTTCCCCATAATCAGGCCCCGCAGAACTACATGCCTGTACACTGACAATGTAAAGGAAACAAAGCATGGTTTTCAGGTGACCGGTTTGCCTCAATCTTCTTGCAGACTGTCCCAAGGGGGTTTATGGAGCTGGCTGCTCCTCAGAATGTCAGTGTGTGGAGAGGAGAACACCCTGGAATGCAGTGCCAAAAATGGCAGTTGCACCTGCAAATCTGGTTACCAAGGCAACAGATGTCAGAAAGGTACAATCCGATGATAAATTTTCTTTCTTCTCTAATAACAATGCTCAGCCTTTGTTCAGCACCATATGACCATTAATTACTTAACCCACTGGTGTTCTCCGGAGATGGGTAAGCTTTATTAATCCCCTATTTGCAGGCGAGGAAACTGAGACACATGGAGATGAAGTTATTTAACCTTGTCTTCTCAGCCTCTGCTGTTAGCTTGAGCAAGAGAAAAGAGATCACATTGCAAGAGAATCTTAACTTAAGAAGATTAAAGCTGGCCAATCACCTCTTTGAGCTGAAGTAATCAACCAAGGGTACTGCTAGCTTCCAGAGTTAAAAAATTGTCTTCTTTATACCTGAAGATAGATCATCCAAACAAATCCAATTCAAAGATCCTAACCATAAAAAAAGTTTTGGAAAATTTAAATAAGGTTATCAGTGTCATCCTTTTTCAAATTTCTAAGTATTGCATAAGTATTTTTAACCAATCCATAGATATAAAATTTATGTACAGTGTAATTCCAATTATAAGTAAGATATATAGATATTTATGTGTGTATGTGCATATAAAAAATTTGGGGGGAAAAATGCATTCTGAGATGTTAGTAATAGCTGTCCCCTGGTTTGTGGACTCATGGAATGCTTCTCCCTAGATATCTATCTACATGGCTCTCTCACATTTTCATAAAGTTTTGTGTCATTTTTTCACTGAATCTTGTCAGTCCTGCCTTATTTAAAGTTGCAAATTGTGAAACTCCTTGAAATTTAAAAATTTTTCAAAGTCATCTTCTAACATACTATTATTTTTATTATTATAACATATTCCAATTATTATTCTGTCTAATATTTATTGCCTATCATTCCTTCCAGAAGCTCATTCCCACAGGGGAAGTTTATCTGTCCATTTTGTTCACCACAAGCATTCCCAAACTCCTAGAGCAATCCTGACATATAGGAGTTGCTCAATAAGTATTTCCTTAAATGAATACATAAATGTACATGGTTCAGTTTTTTTATTCTTTATACATTTTTCTCATGTTATGTATAAACATAACATGTATACATCTTTTTAGGTTTTCTGAATTAAGCACTTGTTATTATTTTATTCAGAGGAAACTATCACAGCATTGTTTTATCTTTCATACAAAGCAAGACTGAATATATAATAAAATTGTCAAAACTAATGGGCAAGTGAACTTTTTGCTTTTGAAGTAATCCAAAGGGCAGTCTTTTTTTTTTTTTTTAATCAGGAGGAGCAAATATGTAAGAAAAGAAGTGGTCATACCGTTGGGTCCACTTACAGAGACAGGCCCTGGGTTTGAAGTTTGTTTTTCACCTTCCAAGTATTACACGTTGCTCCTTGCATTGTCAAGTTCAGATGGTCTATAGGGCTTTTCTGGAGCTGACAGAACAGAAATAAGGGCCTTACGGGTTGTCCTGTGGTGATCAAACTGGAGTAGCAATGTCCCACCCCAATTTTGTGGAGAAAGGAGTATTTTTGTGGCTGGATTGTGACTTTCTAGGTAAAAGGGGAAAGAACTTAGGGAAACAGAAGCCTGACATAACACAAATGTTTTTAACATCATATAAGAGTAAGTCCCATGCCAATCTGTAAACCTCATCCTCTTTTAACTGATTTTTAGATGTAGAGTCAGCCCCTTATTCAATAACCCGCTAAAGAAGTCATGCCCTGGAAGTCAACGCATGAGGAGACAATACCATATACACACACCTGGGTAGATTTAATTTATTCTGATAACATTTTCTTAAAGCAGCTGCTGAATATACTATATTGGAAAATGTTTCTGAGATTCCCACTGTGAAGGAAAATGAGTTGAAAGTATATGTAAATTAGCAAAATAGAGAGGTCACCATAATCTCAGGAAAACATATTATTTTTCAATCAGATAACTTTGTCCAATTCTGATATTTTTGTCCAACCACAAAATGAAATTATGAATCAGACTAGAGCGGGTGAATGGGATCGTGATGATTGGCAGTTGAAATCAAGGCAAAAAGAGCTCTCAAAGAGTTGTGCATGATGAAAATCAGGCCTGTTGTTTTTCTTTATCTTTTTTAAAAGAGTGAAGTAGCCCAAGTGCTCCTAGAGCCAGACATATCTTTAAAATCTTAACTCTAGACCTGTGTCTAGATTGACGACGAATAGTTAATTAAAGACTGCAAATTGTTTCAATGGCGCTAATGAACAGTGCTCTCCACAATCAGCACCAGGCTTTATTTAGCCCATCAGCAATGACTTCTAAGAGTAGAAGAGCTAGTTTCTACATTAATCTGTGAAAGAGCATAAAAGAGAGGGGAAGAAAACCGTGTCTTTCCTTTATTTTGATTAGTTTGTAGCCTGTGGTATTTTGGACCCTAACTGCAGGCAGAGCTCTAAATGTGGAGGACTCTGGTCCAGAGAGCCCACTGAGTCCACCTACGGAGGCCTAGTCAACCCTTGAGTCATCATTAGGAGGAAAGATTTTTGTTACCATAGTTCCATGCTGGCTGGACTTCAAATTTTGAGCTCTGGTGGGTCTCTAAGAGCAAGTGAATTAACTTGAAATGTGCTTAGCCCCTAGTATTGTAGCCAAGTTAGGTGTGGGCACTGAGTTTTAGTTCCAAAGGCCAGAAGATCTGGGTTCAAATCCTAATTTTGCTACTTATTAGCCAGATGATCCAAACTAAGTCACTTTACCTCTCAGAGCTTTAGTTTCTTATTTTAAAAAGGAGAGAAAGCTGTTTATATCACATCGCAGTGTTTATGGAAATGTGAGCTAATTTATGTAAAGTGTAATGAGAGTAAGAGTAATAAATAAAGAGTAATGATCAACTGATAATAGCCAGGAATGGTACGAACATCCCAGAAAATGTGAGAGATTCCTCCCAGGACGAGAAGATACTTCCCAGCCTAACTTGGATTGATGCAACTTTCCGCAATTGTCATGTGTTTACGAAAGTTCCCAGGCTTTCCTTGTGTTCAGAGAATGTTTTCCACCAGGTCTCTAACTCCAGGAGTTTCAATGGTGGGACAAACGGGGGAACCTCTAACTGAGCCCATCCGGGGCCTCACAGCATCTGCCATTCTTTCCAGTTCAAAAGCCATTCAACAAAGCACCGCATGCTCCTCTTCCCCCACTTTATGCATTGCACACTTTTATAAAGTACACAAATTATAAACCTCTGGGGTGATTATTCTGCCTTAAAAAGAAGCAAAAACTGGAACAGGATTCAGGCAACCATTTGGGGACAACTTCCCGAGCACTGCACCTCCTAAGCTTCCTTTACAAATCAGCTCTCATTTTTAGGTTTTGTTCTGGGCAACTGCCTCCAAAGATATATATCAAAATTGCTTCTGTTGTTACTGTCTGAAAAACCACATTTGCAGCAAAAAGCCACCTCTGTCTCTGTGTTTCCAAAGCGACAAGGTTTGGCATCATGTTGATTTCCTCAGGGAATATTTTTGGAAGTGCTGTAAATCCGTGGAGGCTACTTGAATGTGGTTTTTCTTGCAGCTCGGTCACACACAGATATGCTCACACACACTACACATGCATGCACATGTACATGCACCCATGCACACTTTTCCAACTCACTGAGGTGACAGAAGAAATCAGGGGGCGGGGGGCATCTTGAGATTCATTATAAGCTTTAATTCCTTTCTTTGTCTTTAGTTTTATTTCACAAGCCTGCTCTGCTGGCCTCTGAGGACCGGAGTGCCAGTTCTCCTGTGCGCCTTGTGAGGATGGAAGTCAATGCCACAAAAAAACAAAACTGGAAACTATGATTGTCCTCCTGCTTACACAGGAAAAGCCTGTACCACACGTAAGTCATTAACCTAGACAGCATAACCAACAAAGTCAGTAAAGCTGTTAGCTTTATAAGTGCTCTTTTTTTTCCTAATTGCTCTATGAAATATTGTGTTAGGGTGTTTTTCAATTATCTATTGTGGTATAACGGACCATCCCAGTACTTTGTGGCTTAAAACAATGATTTATTATTTCTTTTCATCCTGTGGGTTAATAAGATGGTTCTCCTGCTTTTAGCTCATAAGTAGATCATCTGGGAACTAGGCTTGACTGGGCTTCTCAACCTGCCTTTGCTATACACAGCATTTCCACAAGGTTAGCTTGGACTTCTGCATAGCATGGCAATCTCAAGATGACAATCCAAGAAGCAGCATCCTAAAAGTGTAAAAGCAGAAGCTATAACATGTCAAAAAGCTTAGCTTCAGAAGCCGCATGTCATTACTTCAGCCAAATTCTATGGTTTAAAGCATGTCCTAAGGCCAGCTAGACCCAAGGGGAGGAGAAAAATTCTACCTTGTGATAAGTGAAGTAGCAAAATCTCATTGCAAAAGACCTGCAAGGTGGGAGATGTGGTGGGAGCCATTCTTGGGACCAATGTACCACAGTATACTATTTCAAGTTATACTGGAAGGCATTTTCAGAATCTACTAGACTGTGTTTATCATTCTTGTCAGAGTGGGAGCAGATCATAGACTCATAAAAAGTGATTAATTAAACTGAACCTGCTTCAAAGAGCTGGTAGAACTACTACCCTGTTATTTTCCTTTCTGTTTGTGATTCTTACATAACCTCTGTTAACCCTGCCTGTGTTACCTTCTCTACTCCACTACACGGGAACAGTTTGAGAACTGGAGGGGAGCTGTGGGCTCCCTGGATCATGCCTGTATTTTTTACATTATTATTTCAAAGGTATCTGATAAGGTTAGCAAGGGTTTGTTGCTTGTGATTATCTATGATTTTATAAGGTGTAAACAAATGATCTGAATTAGTTTTCGGTGCTTAGGGCTTTCTGTAAACCAACAAGCAAATAAAACGAGAAACTTAAAGGTAAACATAAATTGTAACACCAGGATAGTATTTAGCACTTAGCTAATCATCTCATCATTTGAGGGAAATGCATTACTGCCCCTAAGGATAACCCTCAAGCAAGAGTGATAGGCTAAGGTCTTTTTGCCTGACGATTCTTCTGGATATAACTAGATAGTTTTTATTTTAGGACTGTCATTCTCGCACTGTTGACAGGCATTTCAAGCAGCATAAAAGTTTGCTGGAGCAGCAGCTGGCTATCCCTAACTTACGTTTTTGCTTTAAAAAAAAAGCTTAAAGGTAAGAATTTACATATTCAAAAGGTAGTTACTAGCTATTTCCACAGCGAAGTGACATTTTCTCTTGTCTAACTCAACTTTAATGGAATAATTATTAAGCAGTTAGTGATAAAGTTTATACTGTTTCAATTGTCAGATGGTATAAATAGACTATTTAGAAACAAGTGAAGAGACAGATAAACTGCTCATTCTTTAAAATATTAATTTTAATAGTTATGTTATGACTCTTCTATTCTAGGATTTCAAACCTGCTGAGAATATAGCATGATAGTTCAGAGAGATGTTTGGTGATTGGGAATAGTATTGAAATTTATTGGCAACCTGATGAATGAGATGATGTATTGAATTGAATAAGCAAAAATACTCACCAACTCCTCATCCAGTTCAGTTTTGGTGTTATATGTCATTATCTGATTTTACACACACAAACACAAACAAAACTTATGTAATCATCATAATAAGATATTTAGAAAAATGAGTGGAACCAAAGGATAGGAGTCGTTAAAAGTGTGTCATGCATCCTGCACAAAGAAATGTGTGCAGCATTTAAAAGGGGGCTTGTGTTTGAAGAAAATGCATACAACATTTTTCTAAATATCCTCTTATGGTGCTTACAGAATTTTAAAACCTAGTTACTTTGCATAATGAACTGTAAAAATACTTATAGGCTATACAAGGTAATATGTTTTCAAGGCAGGAGAGACTAAAAAGCTATTTCTAAAGATACTGGCTTTATATAAATTCCAATTTTTGGTAGTTACAAATACAAATGCTTGGGGAAAATAATTCTTTTTTTAAAGGGTTTATTTTACTGTGTTAGAAAATGATCTGCATTACAGTAGGTTGTAGTTTTCCTTACTTCCTAAACAGTGTTTGGGATGGGGGGGGCAGGTTGGCCTGACAGACCCTCTCACACCCTTGATTAAGAATGCACCATCTCTGTGAAGGTTAGCCTTATATATCAGGCCTTTTACCAAATAATCTGAGAAGACGTCCCAGTTTCTTCTTTATCCCAGCACTATTTGTAAGAGCAAAAAGTACAAAATGGAAACAACCTAAATACCCACCAGAAGGAGAATGATTAAACAAATTACATAACACGTGAGTGGCCTATTCTGAGACTATTAAGATTCATGTTTTAGAAAAATTTGTAATGCCAGGAGAATTGACATTAATTTGACATGACATGATGTACATACAAAATGACCCAAATTTGTAAGAACATAGATGCCTATGTCTATGGACAAATATGGCAGGAAGGATAGCAGTTGCTAACGGTGCCCATCTCTAGATGGTGGGACTGTGGGTGACTATTTTCCTCCTTTATACATTCTTGTCTTATCCAAATTCACTACTTCACCAGTTTCCCTCTTATCAATTTGGGGAAAACGCATCATCTTCAGACCAACCATTGACTAAGTACCTGAGTAAGATGGCTGTCTGTTCTTTAAGTGTTGTCTGGTGGCCTTCACTGTATCTGTAACAGTGAGGATGTTTTTCCTTCAGTTTAATTAAACTTGTTGCTCTTTTAATTTGAGACTGTTTTCTCCTATTTCACATGACATGGGTATTGAGCATAATTTGATAGCAGCACTAAAACTCTTTTTTTTAAAGAAAAAAAGATAAGAACAAAGTACTGTTTCCTCATAGCTCTTCATTTCCCTTTCTTCAGCAATTCCGTTTTCTATCCCTCAGTCATTTTGTTATGACTTCTCTGAGTTCTACCATGTTTTTCATGAGTGTTTACACAATTGACCCCTTCACTACTGAAGGAGAGAAAATTAGAAAGAATGGGGGAGAGGACACCAGAAGGAAGATACAAACTCCAACTTATGCTTTGAATATCATATGATCAAACATCACGAAATGATTAATCATCATTAAATGATGATAATTACACATCATTAAACATCATGAAAACCGTATTGAATACAGGTGGGAACCTTCTGGAGCAGTAATCTGGTGAATGTTTAACAACTGGTTCTCTGAAATATAAAGCCCCTGGCTTGTGGTGTTGGCTGTTTTCTACAGTGTAAGACTACCACTGTGGTGATCTCAAGCCATCAGTGTGAGTCAACTGGCTTGCAAAATTCCTGAGAATTTAACAGTTGGTTTCCCCAAGCTGGTAGTAACAACTCCAGCAACCACTGGCTGACAGATAATTTTATTCTGAACACACTGAACAATTTCTTAACCTTTACTTACCCTTTTGATATTAAGAAATGATTACTTCTCAGATGTCCATTCTACTTTGCTGTTTCTAAACAGATAACTAGTCTGACCTTTTTGGTTGAATTAAATTAACTGACAAATAGTTCCAACCAACAAAACATTTACTATTTAGCCAAGCCTATTTTATTTTTAAAACAAAAATTAATTGTTTGGCTGAACTGATTAAAGATTTAAAAAACAAACAAAAACTGTTGCATTGCTTCATGTGTAGACACGGCCTCCTCAGTTTTTTCCTCTGGAATTTATGTGGTTGGAGTATTGACTCACATCGAGAGGAACCATGTGTTCCCTTACAGAACCTCTAAGCTATTTCCCAACTTCCTGTAACACACCTACCATAAATCAGAGCTGGCATTTCCTTTATGACGCACTATTGTGAACAAGAAGACAGTTATCTAAGGCAAAAAAAAAAAAAAGGAGTACATGTAAAACAAAACAAACAAATAAAAAAACTATTAGAAGAACAATTAGAAGTCTTAAGCATCCCCAGACATGAAGACGTGAGAAGCAGTAATGTGCTTCTAACCTCTCTGAAGCAATCTTAAATCTGATTTTTAAAGTTGCTGTAAAATAAATTCTATTTAAATAATACATCTCCTACCCTTTCCAACAGTGAGATGCATATCCCTTAGCAATCTTGTTCTCAGCAGGCAGTCCAGCCTGATGAAGTATCAGCAAAATGTCAGCTCCCACAGAGAAGTGCGACAAAGAGTCGACACTGAAGCAGTGACAGGCCTTTCAAAAAGCTATTGTGCAAATTCAGTTTTAAGATAGGGACGGGGTTGAGGACTGATGGGTATGTCATTACCAATGCGTTCATCTCCCCATTGTCTGTGGGAGGGGAAGGGAGTTGTTGTGCAATGATATAAAGGCATTAAGTTGAGGAGTGGTAAATCTGGTCTTTAGGAGATTTATCTTCCAGTTTTCAAAGAGTTAATATTCAAATTGGTTGTCATTTTTTAGCACATATCCACTGAAGGGCACTCAAGAGCTGCTCTTTCCCCTATTCTTATCACCTTCTACAATATCTCAGTTAGATCTGGAAAGTTAATTCTCTTATTACGTTATAACCCTCAATGACCTACTGATGCCTTCCATGATGAAATGAAAATCCCTTCAAGAGCTTTGGGCACTAAAAGACCATCATCAACCTGTCCCTAGCACCATCTTAGTAATTCTTACACATATCTTACATACTTTACTCATTCCCCCAAGCATCATGTATTTCTAAAATGTAGTGCCATTATTCATTACTCTTCCCGTTAATGAATTTTTTTCTTCCTCCATTTTTATGGCCTGTTAAAAGTTTTCAGGGATTTTCATTTTCCGGTATGTGCAAATAAAACAAACAAAAACAAAAATACTAAATCCCTTCCTTCCGTAGCAACACCCATCAGATTGTATTATAATTGTCTGTTTGCACATGATTAGAACTATCATTCATTTTTTTTTTATTCCTTAGCTCCTGATATATAAGGAATAGTCTTTAAAGATTTGCTAGATTGAATTAGAGAACATTCTTGATAACTTAGTAAAGAAGTTTGGGATTAAAGTTTCATACCCATCAGGTGAAAAAAAAAAAAAGGAAAACGTGGGAAACACAAAGTTTACAATACTGAAAAATATTCAGTAGCCTACATGAAACCGGATTGAATTGTTAGACCTTTTAAGATTAGATCAGTGGCAAAAGGGGAGAAGAGAAGCTTTAGCTCTATGTCCAGCACCACGGTTTCATTGGTCTCTATTCCATTTGCGAAAGCACTTTTCACAAGAAGCTTTTGCGAAAGATTAGAAGACTAACAAGCCCAGAAAATGAAGTTTTTTATAATTCTTTAGCTTCCTCTCAAGATGTTAGATTTATTTTTTTCAGTACTCACCTTTAATGTATGCAGTCTTTTCTTTTAAATATAGCAGAGCCACCTTAAGAAAGTGAATAAATGGCTCTGGCTCTTAGTTTCTGTGTATAAAAGTAGTTTAACTAAACAATGATATATAATTCGTAATATTTATATAATAATATATAAGTCAGTGGGTAGTAAATAACAGCACTATATGGTAATGTGGGCATGTGCAATATAGTGAAAATATACTACTCAGAGTTCGTGCTAATTAAGTGTCCACTCTCTGTCCACTGTGCTATGTGTTTTTCATCAATTTACTCATTTAATCCTCAGAACAACTAGCTGGATTGATACTATTACTATCCCCTTTTTTATGAAGGAAGAAGCTGAATCCAGAAGTATTAAGTAACTTGTCTGAGGTCATGTCATTAGTAATTGAGGACTAGATTATCAGTAAAGTCCATACCAACAGTACATATCTACAAAATGAGATGATAGTTATTGATATTAAACTTTGTATCCAATATTTAATTTCTAAGCCAACTGAATTTCCAAGTAGTCAAGAAGTTTGATTAAGGTTGTTCTCTTTTTGGCCCCACATCTGTAGGTTGCTAAAAGACTGACTGCCATGGCTAAAAGCATCGTTGAAATGTCAGACGCCATACCAGCTTATGCTCAATTTAACGATGGAGAGAGAATGTTTTTGTGTGTCTGTATGCAGCTTGTCCAACCTATTTCTACAGCCGAAGCCGCCCACTGCACCACATCAGTAATGATAGTTCTCCGTGGGACCTTGATACTAGCCAGTGTACCTGCCTGTCCAACTGGACCGAGCCTGCTGACAGATGCTGTAAGTCAGAAGCTGCCTGTAATAAGTCCTGTTCATCATCTAACATAAATAATGACCCGAGGAATTTCCTTTGCATTCAGCAGATGCTGAGTGGTCTCAGTCCTTTTTGTTTTTATAGGACTGTTCAATCTAACTGTTTAAAATTCTCTTTGTGTGTTGGTAAATATAGCTGGCTAGCTGCCTATAGTAATCCATGATTACATTTGCTGCTTGCTTCCCAAACCCTGAATTGAATATCTGGCAAAGTACAAAATAAATTCTTACTTCCACAAAGTGAATCCTCCAGAAGTTCTACCTTCCAATACACATGGCTTCCAATACACACAGCTTTCATACACACACACACACACACACACGCACACGCACCCGCACACAGAGATCCTTTGTGTATTGTTAGTTGGGCTCATGGTTCATTCACTGTGTTCTGGAATTTTTATCTTATGGCTGAATATTTATTTTTACTTACCTGACATGTAGTCATTCTAGTACTGTAATTGTTTAGTATTTAAATATAAGGAGCAGTCTGACATGTGGAACAATCTCTTTTCTAATTTGTTTTTTGATACCAATGTGTCCAGATATCATTGTTCTTTTTTAAGCAAAAATCGTACGAAGGCCCATATGATGTAGATTGTCCTGAGAATTTTCCAAGTGCTCTGAAAGTGAGAAAGGTCTCAGGTCATAACACTCATTAAGTTTTCATTGTGTGATTGTCTATTGTGCCTTCTGTGTACTTGCTCCATTTGCTGAGTGCACCTATATAGGATACTAAAAATGATAAGGCATCTTCCTGCCCCTCATGGAATTCATTTACAGTTTAGTGGATGAGAAAGGTGTATAAACTACTAATTTTAATTATATTTTAAAAGAGGGTGAGATAATAGATGTGTGAAAAGAAGTTGTGATCAATCTCATTAGGGGAAATCCTTAAGGCTTCTTAAAGAGGTAAGATATCAGCCAAATCTTAAATAATGAGTAGAAATCTGAGGATTTGGCTGGTATGAAGTTTATGCCAGGCAGGGTGATGTGCGTAATGGAGTATGACTGGATTTAGTTTGGTTGTGATGGGAGATAAAGGTAAAAGAGTTAGAATAGGGTTAGATGATGAAAAGCCCCAGATGACACATTAGAAGATTCAGTCCTTCTTTTGGAAATAAATAGGAGGGTCTAAACATTTCTGAGGAGTAACTGAATGTCATCTCAGCCTTGAGGTGCAGAACATCATTGCAACCCTGTTCTGCTCAGCCTCTCTCTGGTTTCATTTCCCTTTGCTCTTGGAGAGGTCCCAGAAAGATCCCAAGACTGTCCTCAACATTCTTAGTTTTTATTGCATCACCCAATTGAAAGTATAGTTCTCTTATCAAAACGTCAATTCCAAATCCAGTTTAAACTCATTCTAGCTCAGGCTTGATGCAAGCTCAGAAGTGGGGAAGAGAGAAAGGGTGGGCTCTTCACTCCACCCTTACCCTGCTCTCGTCCTCCACCCTCCTCTTGGTGGATCACGCTTTAAGATGCCCTCTATGGCGTGGGCAGCTGGGCTGTAAGAAAGGTGATCCTGCAATTTGTCTTTGGTGGCAATGTCGCTCTCTGGTCTCTCATCTTCAAATGTGGGTCTGATGCTAGCTCAAGAGTCTCCCCCTTTCCAGAAGGTGAATTTCAAGCTCTCAAAGCGTTCTCTCTGAGACCTCTACACTGGGCACAATGTGAAGGGAAGGCATTCACGGAGAAGGGACAAGGAAGGCAGCAGTTCTTTGACAACTCCAAAGATGCTGTCCAGTGCAGGTCGGACTGCCTGACCTCCTATGCTTCTCCACTTAGGCTCTCTGTTGCCTTATGTGAGTACTTAGTTACCTTAGTTTCCTCATCTGTAGAATGGGACTAATAGATTCTTAAGAGTATTAAATAGGCTAGGGTGGCTCAGTCGTTAAGCGTCTGACTTCGGCTCAGGTCATGATCCCGGGGTCCTGGGATCGAGCCCCGCATTGGGCTCCCTGCTCCGCGTGAAGCCTGCTTCTCCCTCTCCCACTCCCCCTGCTTGTGTTCCCTCTCTCGCTGCATCTCTCTCTATCAAATAAATAAATAAATAAAATCTTTAAAAAAAGAGTATTAAATAGGCTAATACATATTACACCTTTGGAAGGGCATTTAGCACAAGCTATACTCAGTGAGTTATAGGCAAATAAAACCTCTTCCCTTCAAGAAAATCTCTACCAATCTTTAAAAATTAATCCATAGCGCTTGTTATATACCCTCAATGTAATTGGAAAGCTAAGAATCATAAACTACACTAACACTCCATTAGTGAAACCTGAATAAATTGCCTGGCACATGTTGGTTTGAAGTCTCTTCTGCAAATCTGGGAAAATAAAAAAATGCCGTTTTGTATCCTGCTATCTAGTCAATAATTTTTCAATCCTCACTATAACCTTGTGGGGTAGGTACTTTTATTATCCCCATTCAGGGATGGGGAAAGTGAGGCATAGAGAGGTAAAATAATTTGCCTAAGGCCACATGGTTAGTAAGTGAGGGAGTTAAGATTAGAACCTAAGTGGTTTGATTTCAATGACTGATCTTAACAACTATGTGATGCTAGCTTTCAAAAATACACACACACACACACACATATTTACAAACACATAATATATATAAAATAATATAAACATAAAATAATAAAATTTTAAAAATCTATATTATGTGCCACAGGTTGCTTCAGTAAATAGATGTGGAAAATGAAAGATGACTGAGTTTAACAATGATTTGGTATGTACAGTATGAGACATGCTGAGCAGGACATGCATAATCATTTGTTGGAAAATCAGATCCTAAGAACTCAAAGGAAAGATCAAAATTAGGAATCAGGTGTGAGATCCATCAACATAGAGACAGATTGGAAGAGAGAAGTAAGGAGAAGACACTAAAGACAAGAGCTATGGAGACTATGAGCAGACATCAATAAATACCCTACACTTAGGGGGATACACAAAAGGGGAAACCAGTGAACAAGATCAAGATTTACTTAGAGCAGATGTTACAAACTGGCAGCCTTTGAGCTAAATTTGACTTGCAGATGTGTTTTGAATGGCAGGCAGTTACCTTTTAAGATACATGATTCAATATTTTTAAAAATCAGGAGATGTGGGAACACTGGGACCATATTCCTGCGTGGGAACAAATGGCTACATTTAGTCAGCTCATACCTCTCTGGGTGGGGCAGGCACTTTCCGGTTGGTCCCAGTTGTGGTCTCTACCATTCCCTGGCGTTCACCTGCTAAGACTCCACCTGCTTACTCCTCCATGTTTCCTACCTGGGTTTCAGGGACCTGTGTTTGTTACTCCTGCTTTAGAAAGGTGGAAAAATGTGATAAGCAAATAGAAAAACTTAGAGATCCAATTCTAGAAAAGAAGGACTTCCAAGAAGAGAAGACAGTCACTGTCTCATATGCTGCTTAAAAAGGGGGAGAGGTGGAGGAAGGGAAGAAAAACAAAGGATTTGTGACTTAAGATTTTTTTTTAAAATTTTATTTATTTATTTGACAGACACAGCGAGAGAGGGAACACAAGCAGGGGGAGTGGGAGAGGGAGAAGCAGGCTTCCCACTGAGCAGGGAGCCCGATACAGGGCTCGATCCCAGGACCCTGGGATCATGAACTGAGCAAAGGCAGACGCTAAACAACTAAGCCACCCAGGCGCCCCAAGAATTTTTTTTAAGATTGGGTATTTAAAACACACACACACACACACACACACACACACACACACAATAGCATCTGTAGACTACTCTTACAGAAAGCTTGATCAATGAAGGGAACAAAATGGTTCACCTGGTTTTTTTCCCCTCTGTCAACAGAATGTTTAAAATCTTCTTTGCCTTTCCAAAATACATTATCCCTGTTGATGAATCTTATTCATTCTCAATCCCTCTCACCCTAGAAGGTCAGATCCAATATAATCATAATAGAAAGCATTCAGAATCCATGAGAATTATTAATGTTGAAATCAAATACCTGGAAATTTGCTTTCACATAAAACTTGTAAAGAATGTATTTAAATAATTGTGCTGATAGATACGTAACTTTTTTAACTCATTGAATTTTCTATTGTTTTAATTTATCCTTTTCTTCCCCCTCTCTCTCATATACATACACACACATGTACCATATTTATGTCATGTATTCTAAGTCACAATTCTCCTTATATTTCAACATCTCTAAAACTAGGAAGGGTCTCACAGCTGACAGCACAACAATACTTAACTGTCCAACGGTCTATTTTCTAGGACCACGCTAGAGGAAAGTGTCTATGACTACATTATGAATAATTTCTATCTCTTGGGCCCAAAAGGAGATAGAAGATGAAGGGAAAATCAAATGAAATATATGTACTAATCAATTTTCAAACAGTCTAAAGTGGCTCAATTTTAAATGTCTGATTGATCATAATAGTTATTTCCAAGTTGGGATAAGTAACTGCCTGCTGACTTCAGAGACAATGCGAGACTCAGTCTGAGATATCTGTATTTGCTTTTTTCTATAATAAAGATGACAGACCCAAGAAACTGGGAGAAAAAAATCCTTCTGCTATTTTAAGATATAGTCAATCTTAGTAACTGTGTTCTTGTGCCATCATTAATCAATTGTCTGAATATAGAGAAGAAAGAGAAGGAAGCCTGCAGACCACTTAATGTGCCTCACTAAAGTGGCACAACAGCCAAGAGCTCAGACTTCCTGGATGTCTACCTCAGTGAGAGTCTCCACATAATTAATGTGTTTGGGAAGCTGAATCTGAAACTTGTCAAACGTTAAGGAAGAAGGTCTGTAATAGCCTTGAAATTGCCTGTGTATTCCCACAAGGATAATATGCGTTAGCTATTACCAGGGAATTAGATTTCATTATATTATAGAATCTGAAGTATTTCCATTGTAGATTTCACTGGATGTTGCTAAATTTTAATTTAAATTTGAGAGACTGCAAAATGGTAGTGCCAACTACCTTACCCCATATAGGGTAGACTTAGAAGTTTGTATTTCTATGGGGAAGGTCTATAATTTAAACTATGTGATCAAACAGTCTGATTTACATCTCTAGGAGTCATATCATGATAAAAACTGCTTAATGTCTTACACTCTACAAAGCATTTTTCACAACTGTTATCTTGTTCAAACTTGGAAAATTTTCTAAAAGGAAACAATAATGTCCACTTCAATATCACAGTGCTGTTGAAATGGTAAAGAAGTCAACTCCAACTGTACTTAGTCTCTTACATTTTTATTGCCATTAATCTTGAATTATGTGTTCTTCCTGGGATTTAATGTGCAGTCTTAATATTACACGCTCTTGGATTTTATATACTTTTTCTTCTGCTTTAGATTTTTAAAATTAAAAGTAAGACAATTCTGGTTGAAAACTTATGAAAAGACTATGCATCAGATGATGAATAGTTTAAGAGAGCCATGCAAATGTTTGTAAGAGCCACCCTTTGTAAAGCGGCACATTCCCGCGCACTTAGTATTCAAGCGCTTTATCCACCTGACAAGATAGTATAATATCCCACTCATCTGTTCAGGACTAATTTTTCAAATTTTAATAATTTTATTAATCCTTAGCAAGGCCTTATAAAATTTTGCAAAGAATGTTAATAACTCATTAAAGATTAATTACATGTCAGCTTTGAGGTCAAAGAGTTTGAGTGGTTTTTAGTTATCCGAATTACAATGTATCTGCTATGAAAAGAACACATAATGTAAGTCCCACTGCCATCTTCACTAACTTAAATTCTTATTTGTGAAAACACAGATACATAAACGTTAACTCAAGTGTCTTTGACAATAACTGAATGAGAAGGGGATGGCAATATGCATGTTGGTAAAGAAGGTTGGTACAGACAGTTGTCCTCAAAGAAGGCAGGTTACGTCTTGAACCTTGGGTAACATAGTTTCCTAACTGGAGGGCCAATCAGAGGCATGTCAGTTGTGATGAAGTCTTCACTGTCCAAAATCTATATGTTGTTTTCATGGAGTGTATGAAATTTAGCTCAGTAAGAGCTTGGAAATAAGAAGATAAATAAAAAAACATCAGTTATCTAAATGAAGAATAGAGGAATTTTGAGAATTGTGAGGTCACAGAAAAGGAAGAAGGGAAATAGAAGAAAGGTCTAGAGGAGTCTGTTTGGTTCTTAAATGAGTCTGATTTTGATATAGTCATAGAGCCAGCAAAATATGAATGATGATGAATGTTGAAGGAAACGAAAAAACAGCATTAGAATGGTTTGATTCAAAACTGTTTATTTAAATCAGTAATGTGTTTCTAATGGGACCTCTGGTGACTTACACATCATTTTCCTTATGTTTCATATTGGAATAACAATAATATCTCCATTGATTGATTGTTGTGCGATTATTATAGAGAAACAGCTATAGGGGCGCCTGGGGCGCTCAGTGGTTAAGGGTCTGCCTTCGGCTCAGGGCATGATCCCAGGGTCCTGGGATCGAGCCCCGCATCAGGCTCCCTGCTCCATGGGAAGCCTGCTTCTCCCTCTCCCACTCCCCCTGTTTATGTTCCTGCTCTCACTCTCTCTCTCTCTAATAAATAAATAAAATCTTTAAAAAAAAGAAATACAGCTATACAGATTTTCACATGATAGATCCTCAATAATTAGTAATTTATTATGACAATTAATTTTTTTAAGTATTCAGACATCGCTTTCCAAGAACTTTAAGTTTTAAAACACAAGATAATCTGGTGAACTGTGCTTTCTTATTTAGGACAAATGTGCAAATTTCTATAGTTATTTCACTACCAATTTGGGGAAAATTTCTATGTCTTTCCAAAGGGTATATTACTCTCATTGTGGTTGTTGTAACTCAATCCCCAAAGGTTTACCGGTTTCCTTTTTTCATGAAAAAAAAAATGCTTTGGGGGAAATTATATTTCTTCTTGGAATTCTGTAACTTAAAGGAAGGACTCTGCCAGTCAGCATCGCCAGTTTTCCCTTGGTCCTGGCATACAGAACATGAATTGGTTTCCAAGACAAAGCATTCAATAATCTGTATGCAAAGTAGTATTTTAACATAGCTCTGAATGTCATATCCAAATGTAAAGCTGCCTGTTGCCTCAAGTGTGAAATTCACTCTCGTTTAAATCTTGTGTTTCTTTGCAACTAGTGATGCTGGTATTTGCGGACAGGGCCTTGGAAACACATGTGACTGTGGTTAAAAGTAGTAAGAACTGTGACTTCTCCCACTGTTGCCTCTGTCTTCATGGAAACAGTTCATGTGGAAGCTACCCCTGGGCCAAAACAGTCATTCTGCAGGGCTCAAGGAAATAGAATTTTTTTTGTCTTGGTATTATTTTACAGTCTCTTCCAAGTTGTAGAATATGTTATGATCACCAATATGTTGTGATCACCAGTGTTTTTTGAGAGCCCATGTTTAAAAGTATATGGTTTCTTTTATCATTTGAATTCAAATAATGTAATAGAGTAGATAGTAGGTTATTTTCAGATTTCTTTGCCTAGGAACAGTCTGTTCAGCAATTAGGTTTCGGTTTTTAGGGAGAAAAAATATTAGGATGTTTGTCTTTGCTCATGTATGAAAGAGCATCCTGGGACCAGTGTCCCAGTTGGTACCTGTTCATGATGATTTAAAGATACTAGCCATTTTTCTGAATGCATTTTAGCTGAGCTTTTGAGGTTGATTTCAGTTCAAAGTGCCAATTGAGGATGAAAAGGTTACTAGAGAGTTTGCCTATTCATGATGCACCTCACTTTTCCTCTGGATCCTGTCACCCCATGCCTGGATCACTTTTAATACTCCCACCACTTTTCTGTAATGGTGCTGATCCTTTGAACTATCTTTTTAATGCAGAGGGTCAAAGACAAGACTGTGGTTAGACTCAGATCTCCTATTTAGGTAACGCACTATACCAAAAATCTGGATTTTTAAAGCTATTAATTGTAAGTAATTGTATGAAGTACTGAGAACTGCATCTCACATGACATAGCAAAAATGATAATAATGGCTGTAATCTATGACCAAAAAGGAATGTAAGAAAATATCTTTTATTTGGAGCATTAATTATTCACCATAATGTCAGCCAAGATTGTGTAGCTGTTGCTGCATAGCATATTGCCTTAAAATTTAATGACACTAAACAGTAACTATTGTATCTCGTGAGTCCATGGGTAGACCAGGCAGTTGTGCTGGCCTGAGCCAGACCTAGCTGGACTCTCCTGTCTCTGTGGTCAGTTAGCAGGTCAACTATGGCTCGTCCAAGACACCATCACCTCCGCTGCAGTCTACTGGCCAAATCAAGTCACAAGGCCAGCCCAAATGCAAGGGGTGGAGAAATGAACTCTACTACTTGAAGGGAGGAGCTGAATGTCACATTGCAAAAGGCAGGGGTACAAGGCTGGGAGGAGAATCAGGGACATTTTTGCAATTAATCAATGGCAATTGCTTTCTCAGATTATGAGGAGGAATGTTAATAGCCCCTCATATACTGGATTATACCAACTCTTTTACTCATTGTATACCCCATAGGCCAAAAATGAGATGTCAGGTTTTGAATTATCTGTAGCCCTCAATGAAGTTAGCATTTAAGAAAAATAACTAGATGGTTCCATATTGCTGATTTGCACTAATTAATACATTTCTACATCGGTTTAATATAGACATAATTTCTCTATCTAATGAAGTCTTGATTTTTAAAATAACCTGTTCTGAAAGTGTTTCTTCATTTTTTTCTTTCTTTTTTCTTTCATATATAGGTATATATAGATGTGTGTGTATGTGTGTGTATGGATACACATGTGTATATAAATATGGATATACATGTGCATATGTGTGGGTATGTATACATACATATTTCCTATTCCACTTCTGCCACCATGCTAGCTAGCATCCTTGTTATTCTTTGGCACTCTGAGGCACTACCTTGATTACTGATTATTCTAAAGGTTACTGAACAGAGGAGGAGGAGATATTACCTGCCTCACCAGAGACAAATAGTTACTCTATAGAGGGTGAAGATGTTAATAAGCCTGTTTATACATCCCTCCATGTGGTAGTTCTAATAGAAAAATCCATAGCCTCAGCAATAGGGACCTCAAAGTCTGGCCCATAATTTTGCACCTGAGGTAGCTGCATTTATAACCCTCCATCAGTTGCAGTGGAGTCATCCCTATTAAGAATTTAATGAGCACCAACAGGCCTAGCTAATGTACAGAACACAAAGGTAGCCATGTCCCCTGCCCAGCAAACTGTTGCATGATTACAGAGTTGCTGGTGTACACAAGGACCTGGGACCTCCCCCATTTTCACCGACTTCATAAATCTAGACACAGACCTCACTTTGGGGCTCATATTATTAAGAGGAGACTACAGAGGAAAAATAAACCCCATTTGGTAAAGTAAATGGTATGCCTGCTTTTGTAGCTACCCATGGTTTATTACTGCTGTATGTTATTTCCAGCAGTACTTATAACAGTGATCATAAGGGACCTTTAAAAACTTGTTGATGCCTCTTGGGCAGTTTCAGAATAATACAGTTTATAAATAATTCTGCCTACACATCTTATGTCTTCAGAATTCCTTTTGCCTTGCTTTGTTTGTTATTTGCATGAAAACAGGTTATTTGGATATTTGTCCTTTGAGAGCTATTGCTTATTGATTATTAGAAAACTATATACTGGGACCACATTAATTTAATTCCCTAAAGAATCATCTTCATGGTACTGTGATTCACTATTTTGCGCTTGGTTTTTATCAAGAATCAGTATCAGAAATGACAACATGTAAAGTGATTCTATTCTTTTAAGAGCTATCATCAAAAGATAGTTCATTATATTGTTCCAAGACCCTCATACGGAAATTAGATACATTCTCTTTTAATCTAACTAAACTGTTTAATTATAACATACATTTAAAAAAGTAAATGAATAGTGTTAAGACAGATAAATTTTCAAAATGAACACATCCATGTCAACAATACTCAGACCAAGAACTAAAGCATTATTGATATTCCTAGGAGCCCCTTTGTGTCTCCTAGAAGAGGAACCACTATCTTGGCTTCTATCACCATAGATTTGTTTTGTCAGCTTTTGATTTTTATGCAAATGAAATGATAATGTATGTACTCTTTAGTATCTGGTTTCTTTTACTAAATATGTTTGCGAGATTCATCTATAATGTTGCATAGAGTTGCAGTTTGTTCATTCCCGTTGCTGTTTAGTATTTCACTTTATGATTATTCTACAATTTTCCATCTCTTGTTGATGGATGTATTTGTTATCTATTGCTGCATAACAAATTACCTCAATTTGTAACAATTTGCACCTTAAAACCACAAACATTATCTCACACAGTTTCTGAGGTTCAGGAACCTGGGAGCAACTTCCCTGGGGACTCTGGCTCAGGGACTCTCATGAGATTGTGTTTAAACTGTCAGCCAGGCTCCATCTCTGAGGATTTGACTGAGACAGTCTGCTTCCAAGTTCACTTATGTGTCTGTTGGCAGAAGGCTTCAGTTCCTCACCACACCTCTCTTCATAGTATTTCTCACGATATGGCATCTAGCTTCCCCAAGGCATTGATGAGAAAGAGGTGGGGGGAGGTGAAAGGGGAGGGGAAGGGAGGGTGGGAGAAGGAAAGGGGAGAGAGAAGAAGGGGGGCAGGGAAAAGGAAGGGGGAGGGAGAAAGAGAGGAGGGGTAGGTGAGAAGAAGGGATTGGAGGGGAGGAGAGAGGGTGAGAAGCTCTGGGCTTTAATAAGGAGCCTCAGAAGCCACACACTATCAGTTCTGCCATACTCTGTTGGTCACCCAGACTAGGCCTGTTACAGTGTGAGAAGAGATTACAAGAGGGTGTGACTCTCAGGAGGCAGGGATCACAGCAGGCCATCTTACAAGGTGGCTACCACAGTGCTACTGGAATGGTTGTCAATTTGTGGCTAATATGAATAATGCTGCTTTAAGCATTCCTTCATATATTTTGTAAGGATTCTATGCATTTCTCTTAACTATGTACCTAGTTCCTGCATCTTATATGGACATTTACCTTTAGTAAGATGGTACCAAAAAGTTTTACAAAGTGCTTATAATAATTTCTACTTTTGTAATACTCCAGTTGCTCCATCCTTGAAAATACCTAATACTGTGTATTCCATTTTAGTCATTCCAGGCTTGTGTATAATGGTACTTCATTGTGATTTTAATTTGCACCCCTCTGGTCATTAATGATATTTATTCCTTTTTCATATATTTATTGTCATTTAGATTTTCTCTTTTGTGAATCTCTATTCTAGTATTGTGCCTAATTTTTAAGTGGGTTGCCTGCCTTTTATTATTGGCCTGTAGAAATTCTTTCCATATTCTGGATATGGTCCTTGGTAGGCTATATATATTATAAATATCTTCTCCCACATTGTGGCATACAGTTGCTCTCCTTTAACAATGTTTTTCAATGAACAGAGGTTCTTAATTTTAATATGGTTTAATTTGTCATTCTTTTTTTTCCGAACCTTGTTTAGTAAGTCTTTGCTTACTCAAGCTCATGTATAAATTTGCTTATGTTTTTTCCTAAAAGCTTTATTGTGTTATCTTTCACATTTAAATCTACAATCTGTTTAGCAATATATATATGTGTGTGTGTGTGTATATGTATATATATATATATATATATATATATATATGATAATATATCTTGCCCAAGGAGGCTCATAACAAGAATTCAAAAGTAAATTTGCAATTGAAAATCAGTGTAGTACACTATAGTATTAGGGGGAAAATAGAACAAAATTATATGATCATGTTAATATACGCAGAAAAGTACATGATGAATTTGACACTCATTATAATAAAATACATACACAGGCATACATACATACACACAAATTCTTTTAGCAAATGAGGAAAAGAACTACCTATTTTTAAATATCTGATTTTTAAAAAGTATGTGAAAATGAATACAGCAAACATCATACTTTGTGGTAAAATGCTAAAACTACCCCCTTCAATTGAGAAAACAAGACAAGGGTAATGCTATCACCACTTCTTTATAATATAACAGTTGAAGTCTTATCCAGTGTAATAAGTCAAGAAAAAGACTTACTGAAGACAAAGATACAAAACTACCATTGTTCCTAGATGACTTGGTTGTGTGTCTAGGAAACAA
The DNA here is from genome assembly GCF_037043125.1 of Eumetopias jubatus. NCBI lineage: Eukaryota > Metazoa > Chordata > Mammalia > Carnivora > Otariidae > Eumetopias > Eumetopias jubatus. The sequence goes on along the minus strand of NW_028274807.1, from coordinate 95,074,169 downwards.
AACAATTTGTCTACTGTTAGAACAAATAGGTAACTTTAGCAAGGTCGCTGGATACTATAGCAATGAACAGACTAATTGCATTTCTATATACCAGAAACAAACAGATATAAATTTTTAAAACAAGTTTTTAAAAGATACCATGTGCATTAGAGAATATCAAATACCACAAAATAAATTAGATGCAAGATATATAATGCCTCTAACTTAAAACTACAAAATGTTATTGAGAAAAATTAAAAAAGCTAAATAATGAAGGCATATACCATGGCCATGGATTGGCAGATTTACAATACCAACTCAATCAGAATCAAAATCTCTGCCTTTTTTTTTTTTTTTTTTGGAATTGGCAAGCTGACTGTAAAATGCATTTGGAAAAGTAAAGATCTAAGAAGAGCCAAGACAGTGTTGAAGAATAAGAATAGAGCTGGAGAACTTTCATTACTAGATTAAAACTATAGTAATTAAGATAATATAGTATTGGTTCAATATAGATTAACAGTTCAATGGAACATAATAAAAAGTTCAGAAAAATGACCCTTTCATAGAGAGTCAATTGATTTATGATAACAATCACCCTACAGCACAGTGAACATGCAATGGTCATGGCACCAGATCTCCTGAATAATCATATGGAGAAAAGGAATCTTTACTCCTACCTCACACCACATACACAAGTCAAAACACTTTAATAGTACAAAAATAAGTGACTTTCCTAAAAACTTAGTGTTCTTTTTTATCAGTTAGAGAACTATATTTTTATTTGTTCATTTGTCTTTGCTTTAGCTATCTGGAAACTCATGAATAAAGCCTATCTGTTTACAGTTATTTTCTTGAATCCAAGGTTTGTGGCACAACTCTCTTGTCCTTTTATTGCATGCTTCTGATTCTTTCATTCTTGCTTTAATGATTCTGTTTTATAGCTCTCTCCTTTTTGAAAGTTGTTTTAAAACTTCTTTTTTTTTTTTAAGAGTCAGGGTATAAATAGTGAAAAAAATCAATCAATGAAGCAAGTTAAACTTCTTTTTGAAATTTTGAAGCCTCATGGAATTGTCAAAAAGAATTATAGCTCATATAGTAATCCTTGTAATTGCGCTTTGATCAAATTATAACTAACCAACATCATATTGCTAAGATATATTATGCATATAAATAGTATATGGAATATTCTTTAAGTGTTAACATATGTGTCAGTATTAAAAAAACAAGTAGCATTTACATGGAGAAGGAATCTACTTTTTATAAACCGCATGTAATCTATACTTGGACAAAAACAATGGATTATTTGTTCCTCTATAGTCCTCATATGGAAGGAGTATGTAGGAGAGAAGGAATAACTGTTCTGAAGGTAGGAAGTATAATGACTGAGTCCTTCCAACCTTGTTAATGATTAAGAGTGTAGGCTTTAGGGTTACCAAACCAACCTGAGTAGGAATCCCAGCACTGCCACTCAGTGACTCTGTAATCTATGGACAACTTACTTGATCTTTCTTAAGCTTCAGTTTCTTTATATCCAAAGTGGGTATAATAATACCGACCCCCTACCTACAGGCATGGCTCCGTATATGGCTGAATGTATGCATGGGACTGATTGTTTTGTATGGTATACTTTTTCTAAATCTTGAAATCTGTCCTTGAAGAACTTAATCTTGATTTTCTGGAATAGACTAAAACTTCGACACCTTCATGAAAGAAGCTGGCTGACTATGGAGTAGCTGAACGAGGAGAGCAGGTTAAAAACTCAAATGATGTGGGGCAAATCGGAAATTCTGAACACTGTGTATAGCCCATCAATCACAACGAGGACCGGGGGAGTGGTAACCTCTACAACTTTAGACGCTGTTGCTGTACCGTGAAGCTCTGCGTGCTGGCGGGCTCTCTGAGCTCCCACTCCACCTAACACACGTGGCAATAACGTGCAGCGCATGTTACCCGCATTAGAGCAACAGTTACATCCTCAAAATAACATTTTAATGATTTCTCTAGTCTGCATTTGGGAAGATCATTTTAGATCTTGAGTCTTGTCTTTCTCTAAGGTTAAAACGCCTTTCCCATCAGATCCCTGCACTGGGGACAAGCCCCGTCACAGTGTACTTCCCAGAGAGTATTTTGTCTGATTGAGAATGCCCAGAGGGTATTCTTTGATCTAAAATGTAAGGTCAGCCGCTAAAACCAGAATCAAGATGTCTGTGGTGGTGGGAGAAGTCTGAACATATTTAGGAGGTTGGATAGGGATGGTTTGTGGAAAAAGTATTATTTCCTCCTTTCTCACTCTGGTCTGGTTGCTGAGGATTTCAGGTCCTCTCATTGTTGGCAAAAGCATATTTTGTCCGCAAACTGGAACTGTACCTCATGTTGCATGGGCGGTTTCTAGATTCTTCGTTCCCTTCTGCTGACATCCGTATCTATCGCATTTACAATGCTCTTACTTGACTGTTCCCATTGCTCAGGTGACCAGAAGTACCATATCAATATGCAAATAAAGAAACATTTTTGATATTTAATACTAAGTCATCCACCCACCCCCCACACCACATCACCAGGAACCTACCATTTCTGCCAACAGTACAGAATATTTTGTTTTAGGACTGGGAACAGAATAGAGAAATATGTCCTTCACTTTGCCAGAACCCTGTTATCCTAAGAATCCAGTACTCCCTATCTTCTACTGGAGTTATGTAGATTATAAAGTACAGATTAACAGCCAACCAGCCAAATTAAAATATACCAAAAACTTACTGTCATTTTGAAATCTCACTATAGAAAGAAAAGGTCCGGGTAAATACTCTAGTAAACAAATTTAGGAAAGTTCCATTTTACTCAGTTGTAAGAAGCATATAGACATGCCTATAACTAAAATTAAGCAATGCTAGAGAAAAAAACAAATTCACTTTTCAAAAATGATTAAAGTCTAGAAGCGAATTTGCGATCACACCGTAATTTTCTAAACTGAAGCAGGAGTTATTTTGGATTGAATTTGTTACATAGCTCATGCATGAAATGATCTGTTGCTTGTTCTTGTGAAGTTGTTTTCACACTACGAAACGGCAGAGGGGGGAAAAATGTATTCTGTCTGAGGCATTGTAAAAACATTGAAAGCTCCGATGGAGGCTTTTTGTAGAAGTATCTGACTACAACTTGTCATTTACACTTTACGGGCCAATAATTGTTAAGCCAAAACCGCAGATGCTTAGCTTTCAGAATTATCTCTTAATGTGTAATGGGTTCAGAAACCCAACTCCAGCACCATGACAAGTGTCACTCATGTGATTACACTGCCACCGTGTGGTTTTAAGGATCCCTTTCAATTAAAAAAAATACATATATATCAAAAGAAACGGTCTCTTACCAAAAAAAAAAAAAGTATCATAATCTAAGCATTGTCTCTGTTTTTCTCATTCATTTGTCCTCAGTGACAACCCCACAGCTACTCTGTGGATTATTGTAGGCGGTAGGGCAGTAGAAAAACAGCATAGAGCCGGTTGGTAGTATAGGTATGATTCTAATAATTCTGCGTAATTCGGGAAGGCTTCAGCTTCTGCCTAGTGAATGTCATCAAGATGTTTGCTAGGAGATGCTACCTTCACTGACCTTTTCTGCATAAATCTGGCATTGACAGTGTTCAGAGGAATCTGAAAAATTCCCTATAGGTATCTATAGGCAAGCAGACCAGTAGCGTCAGTATCCCTGGGGAACTTGTTAGAAATGCAAATTCTTCGGCTCCATCCCACATACTAAGTCAGAAACCTTGGGGCCTGGAATTCTGTGTTTTAATAAGCCCTTCAGGAACAAAAAAGAAAAAGAAGATAGCAGGAGAGGAAGAATGAAGGGGAGTAAGTCAGAGGGGGAGACGAACCATGAGAGATGATGGACTCTGAAAAACAAACTGAGGGTTCTAGAGGGGAGGAGGGTAGGGGGATGGGTTAGCCTGGTGATGGGTATTAAAGAGGGCACATTCTGCATGGAGCACTGGGTGTTATGAACAAACAATGAATCATGGAACACTACATCAAAAACCAATGATGTAATATATGGTGATTAACATAACAATAAAAAATTTAAAAAAAAATAAGCCCTTCAGGAGATTTTGATGTTTGCTAAAGCTTGGGAACAGCTGCTACAGACAATCATACCTGTCTTGAGGTAGATTAAGACATATTTTCCTAATAGAGCTAAATTTAGCAGCGCCTGCTCTGGGCTGCTGAAAAAATTCCAAAGAAGGATGCAAGAGACAGGTCCCAGGACTTCCCATGAATATGGTCGCTCAGCAACTGGGAGCTGCCCCTGGGAAGGAAGAAGCAAAACACTGTGAGGTTTCCCATTCCCATCATCTGCTGGGTCGACGCTTTCTTTCCTCTTTAACTCCACCTGAAGGAAATGCTATAGTCAATCAAGAATAAATCTTTCAGCCTTTGGGATTATTGGAGCATCCTGGGACAGCAGTATGATATGAGTGGATATTATATAGAAGGCCATTTTTCCTGACATTAAAAACGCAGTTTTAAGAAGAGAAGCTAAAAGTGTGAAAGTCCTCCAGGGTCTAAAAATATTAAGGAATATTGGGATGGTAGGAGGATTCCCTGCCCTGTCACGGGGTCGGCCACTGAGCTCCCCCCCAACTCCACTGACTCTGGCCATGCAAGAAGGTTGACCCCAGGCTGCCAGGACTCCTGGTTTTTAAGGAAAGCCCAGAAATCAGATTTTTTTTATGTGAAATATTCCAATTTTTAAGCATGGGTTTCATTGTAAGTAGATGTTTAATTTAAAAAATGAAAACGTATCTACCTGTTAAGGAAGATTGTTGATGGCAACCTCAACACATACTTATGACCATGGACATTGTCTTATACTTAAGTAATTTGCATCCATGTGTTTTTATCTCTCTATGTATAAATATATGTATACAAAGCCTGGACATCCAGTATCTCAACACATGAGGGAAATAGTCTATTCAGCAATGAAGGGCTTCAAACTGAATAAAGATAAAAAATTTACAAGATGCCTGAATTCAAAAAGTACATCACTTGAAGTGCCACACTTTAAGAAGAAAATACATGATATTTCTACTAATGTGAAGTATGCTTTAACAACATTTCTAAATCTTACAAATGTCACAACATACATAGAATTGAAGTACTGAGGATATACAAATTACTTGTAGTGTCTTTTTCTTAGGAACGTATAAAATACTTCAAAAATATCAAGCTCACAAATATATTTAGGTATGAATTTGGAGCACAAATCATGTTTTAATTGTATATTTTAAAAATCCCTGGCTCTGAAAGGAGTGCTTAAAGATAGCTGCTGAATTAATAGAAAAATAATCAGATGTCACCCACGTGAATTTTCTTTACCAGGCATGCTCTTTCTAGCTTGACCCTCACTGTTGTCACTGCATCCAAGATGCAGAAAATGCTGCCTTATTTCCTTGCAACTCATAGATTTTCTCAAAGACATTAAGGATAAAACCAACTTCTGATGGAATCTTGGTTTTTCTTTGTGGTTTCTTTCCAAATCTAATGAAATTCCAAGTGTCTCCCCTGGTGATGATATCTTTAAGATTGGCTGGTAGGAGAACTAGTTCTGGGGTGGATAACAATGCTCACTCTGAGCTGAAGAATATTCTAGTCACAGGAGCCAATGCCTAGATATATTCCCACCCTTCTGTACAATAAGAGACTCTCTTGGGGGGCTAGTTCTTCAGATATGTTGCCAGATTTAATGAAGATTCTCTAACCAAAGTATCTTGCCCCATAGCATACCATTGTGTTTAGGATTCTGACCACAGGAATGCTTTACTTTTTCTTCTCAAGGATTTTGGGGTTTCAAGAGTATCGTACTAAAATGTATATATACTCTTGGTAGGGAAGAAAACATGGTATTTTTCTCATCCATTCAGAAATATTACTGGGAATTTTGCATTGAAACAGAAGAGAGCCAGATGGATATGTTTAAGACTTCTACATGGTTCTCGACCAGGCGAAGCACAGAAACCAGGAACCAGAAGAAATAATGGCATAAAAGTATAATTAATGTTTGAAAAAATAGTGTTGTGAATCCACTGAGGGGGGAAAAAGAAAAAGAAATCTGTCTCTAAGGATCTAGAATGTTTGCACAAGTAGTTAGTATTTGAACTGGATCTCGCAGGATTAATAGACACTTACCTGGTGAAGGAGGAGGAGATAAAATGTAAAGGTTGTTTCTTGTGACTAGAGTATTTGTCAACCATGGCATTTTAGAAGTACAGCACAAGGTCCTTATAATGAATCTAATAGCTATTCTTTGAATGCAAGAATAAGAGAGTGGAAGAATTATTTGTGTTTTGTAGGGCAGTATGAGTCATGGACAAAATGAAATAAAACTAGAAAGATTAGTTAGGGACAAAGATCATGAAGGCAACACTAAAAACTCTAAATTTTATTCTGTGGATTTGTGTCATCTTTGGAACCAGTGTCATCAAGATCTATTGAGGTACTTTTAAAAAATGCAGATTCCTGAATCTTACCCCAGGTCCTTTGAATCAGAACCTCTCAGAGACTGAACCAAGGAATTGTCATGTTCCGCACTCTGTGAAAACCACAGCTGGAAACAATGCCCAATTCGTAAAACATAACTTTTTAACTTTTTGGGGTGCTCAACATTTTAGAGGATCTATCAAAAGCTATGGAAATTCTCCCTAGAAAAAACATATGTGCACATTCATTTTTACTAATAACTCCAGAGATCATGAAACCACTGAGATTACCTATTAACTCAAGGACTCAAATTAATAACCCCTGACACCAAGCTGGCTAACAAGTAATTAGAGAAAGTCAGATGAGAATCATCGTTACCAGGAGTTATAGTGAGGGAAGGCGTTTGGATGAATTTGAAGAATACACAGAAACTGTTTCTTCTTTATTGTTTTGTCTAGGACCCACCCTAATCTCATGTTGTCAACATTTACTGTAAAAGGGACATGTTCCCATTTAAAAAGAGAAGAATTTATGCTGGGAGCCAGGGAGCTTCTTGGTCATTTCCATCCATTTAACAAAAAATTGGAATGTTTCGAAAGGAAAAAAAAATGGGGGGATTTAATGAGCTTTTAAAAACTGATACATTGTTTTGCCCTGTTTCAAATAACAAATGAAGTTGTTGGCATTCTAGAAAGTGTATGGGTTAATTTTTTATACTTAAAGCTTCACATATTTAGATCGTATCTAAAAATTTTAGTCTCTTTCTGATAATGTAGCATTTGGGAACCATAGTATGGTTCTACTTCCTCCAAAATTGAGAGCCATATCTGCAAATAACAACTAAAATGGTCTATTGCTAGAGATATGTCACATGGAACAAGATAAAGTCTATGAAAACAGCCCTTTAGAAAAGTCATGGCTGAACTCTAATGACCTAGATTATTTAATGCAAACATTGTGTGTGACTTTGGAGATTTAGGGCCGCCCTCACTACAGTCAACTCAAGCAAGCCTGTTTATGTGACACCAAGGTAGAAACAGTTCAGAGACACAACTTGCTATTCTTTGTAAATGGGGCAGAATCACTGAACTTCATCCAAACTTGGAGCAGAGTCAGAAACAGGGTGAGAGGGAATGTACCACACTGAGGGAGGAAAGTGCTTCATAAAGTGCAGAGCATTATACAGAGTGAAGGAGTTAATCATGCACCAGCTAACAACAGATAGTAACATTTTGCAAATGTGTAGCCTTTGATGGACAAACAACATCATACTGTGCTTCTCAACCTGTAACCTGGTTTCTCCTTCAACTGTTGTTTTGGAAGTTAGTTTATATTGGTAGATAGATGTTGGCTGCGTCATTCTGAGGGCTTACAAGGCTCCTGTTGTGTGAGGGTCCGGCAGCTTTGTTCTCCACTCTTCTAACAAGAATCACATCAGCTGTTTCCAGTGGTTTTGCATTACCAGCTGTGTTCCAACAAACATCTTTGTGCCGGGCTCCTGGTGCTCGTGTGGCAGCGTTTACCATAGGGTTTCTACTGGGTGTGGCTTTGCTGGGGCATAGGACACTGCATCTTCCACTTTGTTTAATAATGCCAAACTGCTGTCCAAACTAGGTGAGCCAGTTATGGGAAAGTTGCAGTTGCGTTACTCTGTTGTCTAACTTGTGTCAGACTTTCAAAGGAAATATTACTTTTGTTTGCCTTTCCCTGATTACTAGTGAGGTTTTGCATCCTTTTATACATTGTCTCTTCTAGTGTATTCTTCCATGAATTGCTGATTAATGTCCTATGCCCATTTTTCTATGGGCCAAGCACTGATCAAGGCCCTTCGGATATACCCATGAACTGCCAAAGAGCACTGCCCTCTTCGAGCTTACAGTCTAGTGAGAGAAAAGTGGTAAGAAACAATAAACCCCCAAACAAGCATAATCTGTAGCATGATGGGTGATAAGTACTATTGGAAAAAAGCCAAGTTAGAACAGGTAAAGTTAATGGAATCAGGAGTATAGGATAGGCAAAACAGTTGATAGCAGTAAGGAGTGGTCAAGGTGGATCTCCTGGCGAACGCAAGAGTTGAGTCAAAGTGAGAGTTCCGGAGCAGTGAGAGGCCAGGGGGTCCAGCCTGAGCGGAGGGACAGACGCGAAGAGCTACAGAGATGAAATCTGAAAAGCAGAGCATTGTTATATGGGGCTTCGTGGGCCATGGTAAGACTTTGGCTTTCAGCCGAATGAAATGGGGGTGCCCCTGAAGGACTTCGCGCAGAGGAGTGACATGATCTGCCGGGTTATATATAAAAGGACCATTCACGACAAATTCTCAAATGCTTACATACTATCGTTTCTACATAAAGAGCAACTTGGCTAAGTCCCTCCCTCCTGTGGGAACAATCTGATTATAGATCGGCTAAGACTGGGAAACACAGAAATGGATTAGTCCTTGTGCTTGAATGAACAACTAAAGTTTAGGACGTGGATAAGCCGGGTGAGTTCTGTGAGGGTTACGTGTTTCCTCCCACAGGTCTGGGCTGTTGATTTTGACCTCCGTCCCTTCGCTTACCCACTTGCCACTCAGGAGTAAATCTGCTCACTGCTGTTGTTGCCAACCTGATGCCAGGCCCTGGGCCAGCTGTTGTTTCAACATGATCTCTAATACCTGGCAGCACGATGTACGGAAAGTAGTAACCTCTTCACTTTGGAGAGCTAAAATGGAAGCCAGATCTATCCAACTGCAGGTCCCCAATGGCTTCATTACACTATGGAGCCCACTGTGTATGGTAGGGCAGCCGTAGTATTTCCCTTAACTAGATGGCAATGAGGATTCAAACAAGATGGCGCTGAATAAGACATAAAGCCACGCTAAGATTTAAAAAGAAATAACACTTATTTTAATTTATATGAATTCTGAAGCACTCAGCTTCTGTCTTTGAAGCTGGTGTATAATAAGAGCTGTTTCTTCTCTTTTCCTGTTTGTTTTGGCACTTGAAATGAAACAAAATGTATGTGATGAATTTTGGGTCTCTAGAAAGATTTATCCTCATTCTTTAGGCAAGTGTGATTTCAATCTAATATGCTAGTCTGATACGCTAATGTATTATCAAAACCCAGAGTAAACGACTGGTTCAAAGTGTTCCAACAGATCTAAAATTTTGAAAAAGGAAAAACTTCTACCCCAGCAGACTGTGAATAACAAACAACATCTTATTTTCTTCTACCTGAGTGAGAACCCTCCACAGAGAAGTCTCTTCCCTTCAAGTATATTTGTGAATTCTTGTGCTTCTTGTGCTGTAACACCATAATTCCAGGCCCAAATGAGTTCTATCAGTTTGCAAATTAAGGAAGCAATTTACATCTCCAATTCAGGAATTTTCAAAGGCAGCCTTAGCCAAGGGATGCTTATATTATTTTTTACATAACCACGTAAAAACCAAATAATGAGTCTTTTTTTTCCTGAGCCTAAAAGTGTGTGATGATACACGTTGCCTTTAAGTGCACTTTATTTTTAAACTAACTTCAAGATAGATGGGTCAGAATAAGTTATTTCAATGTTAGATTGTGATAAATTGCTAGGCATATCATCATTTACTGCAAATAAATGTTCATAGCTGAACTCGGGAACCTCAAGCGGATATGAACTCAACAACCGAGTCACTAAATAGTGACGTGAAGCGGTCCTGCTCACTGCCTGGTTGACCTTCCAGCTTGGTCTAGAAGAGCTCTTTCAAGTTCACCTCAGTTGGATGGACTTGGGGATCTGGAGATTTAGATGATATGCATGTATGTGGCTGTATTCACTTGGAAAAAACATTTTCTCCTTGCAGACCACTTTTTGTAACAATCAAGAAGAGGCAAAACAAAGTTTAAAATTACATCTGATTATTTTGAAAAAATCTACCCCTATAAATTCATATATTAAAAAAAAAAGAAGAAATCCGAAGATAAAAACGGTGTCCAGATACATTTCCCCATCGTGTGGACACAGCTTGGGAAAGAAAACTAATTAGCGACCTTCATTATTTGTCTAGAAAAAAAGTTTGCCTCTTCAGGAATTGCCTCTACTTGCTAGGCTGTTCTAACCGAGTTTCCCTTACTCGTGTGGGAGATTTAACTGGAAATAATAGTGGCCTGTCCTTGCTTGATAGCCTTTCTGCATAAGCATTTAAAAGACAAGGTTACTATGTGAGGTAGTCTGGTAAATTCTTTCTTTGCAAGGGCAAAAACACTAGTTTACTTGTTCAAGATGATAAAGAGTTTAAGACCAGAGTTCATAACATGAACTTGTCCCATGACACTCCCTCCCCCTTGACTTGATGAAAACATGCTCATGTGAAGTGAATTTTGAAACTGAATCTGCCGAACACACTCAGCATTTGGTGCCAGATTTGTACTGTGACATTCAAACTTCTGCCATGGCTGTTGCAATGTAAATAGGAAATTCTAAATGTGATTTGAATTGCCCTTTGGGGAGTTTTACACTGAGAGACGGTACATTTCCAAGGTAGCCAATACTTAATATGGAGCAAGCCCAGTGGTTAGGTTGAAGACTGTTCTGCTTCAGAGCAAAGGTTGACAGGAAACCCTGCACGCCTTCAACCGGACCGAGGGAATTTGGTGGTTGACACAGCCATATATACTTTTGAAATAGTTTCTCTTGTTAGAAATGTTTTAGATTAACCCATGAAAATAAGCACCGTTATTATTCACATACAGTGATTCGGTTTTGAGGAGGACAGTTGTCTACATAGATTCTAGTTTAGAGATTGGCATAAGCAAATGATTGGTTTTTAATTAGCAACAAGCTTTTGTAATTATTAGAAGTCAACCCTTCCTGTAACTGAAGCATCCATGCTAGCAAAGACACTTTCTCAGCAAACAGACACGTTCAGACTTTTCCCATGAAATGCAACTGAGTAGGTGGGTACTGCTATGTGGCACACAGAACGTGCATCATATGTTAAAATTTTATCAGAGGGTGTTTCCAGAATTTTTAAAGAGTTAAATTCAAGGGCACAGAATTGTGTATATTTTGTGATATTACCTGATATAAAATTTTAGTTGATTCTACCCATAAATGAATTTAGAGGTTTGAGATTTCTTTAGAATGTGGGATTAAGTTGTTAAGAGAAATGCATTGTTGCAATTCTCCACTAGAGGGCCATAGCTCCCTCTTTCCCTGCGTGGGTTTGGGCCAGGGCTCAAAAAAAAAAAGTTAAATGTTACAATGTTATTATTTTTCTGTCAAATTTGTTGCTTTATATGTCTTATATATATGTATAATAAATATATGAAAGGTAGGAATATCTTTTAAAAATAATGGTGCAGAAATGTGTACAGTGAAAAGCTTCACTGCCAGTTTTCCCCTCCCAACCCCCGCCTCAGGTTTTATTTTTACATACATGTTTGCACCAAACATTATTACTGTGTCTTGCTTACTTGTTTATTTCTAAACTAAATATTGTAGGCATCTTTTCCTATCAGTTTTCACATAGCTGACTTTTCTTCCCTATGCCTTTAGAATACTCTTTTGTAAACCTCTAAAATTATTTGTTTACCAAATCCCCTAAAAATGGACATTTAGATTATTTTCAGTATTTTTTCTATTTAAAAAAGACTGTGGTGATCATTCTTGCTTTTTTTTTTTCTTTGCACAGATCTGAGAGTTCCTCCTTATGTTAAATCCTCTTGCTGCCTAATTGAGGACTTATTTACAACTTTAATAGATGTTACAAGTGATGTCTATCTCCAAAACCACCACACCCACAGTAAAACTGGCACTGATTTAGAATCACACTATGTGTGAAGGTGCCTTTAGTCCCGACACCGCCAACAGTGGGTATGTAAAACCTTATAATCTTTGTCAGTCTGTCAAAGGAAAAATAATATCTCGAGAGTAGTTTTAAAAACGTTTAGGTCTATGATAACCTCTACCAGTGAACTAAATTTAAAATTGAAAAAAATAAACTTGTGAAAATGGTTATACAGATTTTTATCAGAAGATGGAAGCAGAATAATGAGTTGTTAATAGTTGCAGAAAAAAAAATCATTGGTTTCCATCAACTAGCGATCTAAATAAATATTTCATATTTTCCCCAATACTTTTATATCATTTGAAAAAATTTTGTTATAAAATTCTGTAAAATGAAGTGAGCAGACATGATAGATGAGAATGAACAGATGGGAATGAATCTTTGAACGGTATTCTTGTTGTTTCATCACTGTTATGATCTTCAGAGTAAAGAACTTCAGTGAAAAATGTTTAAGTTTCTTATCTGAATTTGACTTCACCTTTTTTTTTTTTAAAGATTTTATTTATTTATTTGACAGAGAGAGACAGCGAGAGCAGGAACACAAGCAGGGGGAGTGGGAGAGGGAGAAGCAGGCTTCCCGCTGAGCAGGGAGCCTGATGTGGGGCTCGATGTGGGGCTCGATCCCAGGACCCTGGGATTATGACCTGAGCAGAAGGCAGACGCTTAACGACTGAGCCACCCAGGCGCCCTTGACTTCACCTTCTAAGCCTGTTTCTCTTCCTTTTCCTTAGAGACTATCTATCACAATTTGCCCATTCTTTTCTCTTCATTCTAAACTACAACACCCTCCCTTTCCTCTCAGTTTTTAGCAGAGAACAAAATGCCCAGAATTGAAATGTCAAGTATTTTTTTCCCTAACAAAATATTTTTATAACGAGGTTAAATATACACCCAAGTATCAGATTGAAAATAATTGCAGCAAAAGTTGGCTAGTTTGTTGTACCAGTTTTGTTCACTTTCCGCCAACAGAAAACTGGTTCTTTTGGTGGTAGCCATATATATCCCACACAACCCAAAAATATCCCATCAAGGGACAAGCCCACCTTGGAAAATTGTGAAGCAGGCAAGGCTTGTCTACTTCCCTTCCCCTCCCCCTGCCATAATTTCCCCATCTGACTACTTCTGTCCTCCTTCCACCCTCCACCTAGCTGTGTTTAGCTTTGTCCCAGTAATCTACACAGGAAGGGAGATATTCTGCACTTCAGTGTTAGTTGAATATGTCTTCCAGGGTGTGGAGAGTGCATATAAATAGAGAACATTCAAAGACTCAAAGGAGAGCTTCTCTCAAGGGGATAATTTAGGGAATAGTGGGCGGGAGATATATTTGCAAGCACAGAATATTTTATAGGTGGTTTCTATGCCTACTTATATGGAGCATCTCTGGCTCCTGTGTAAATGTGAAATTTCAGATGTAGAAAAATAAAATGGCAAGGAACCATTAGATGTACTAGGAGGATCACTATTTCTTTCAATTTAGTGGTTTGCTCTATTTTTCTGTGTGTGTGTGTATGTGTGTGGTTTGGTTTTGGTTAGCCATACTTCAAGCTTTAGAATAGAATGTTTTTAAATCCACATTTCAGCTTTCCTGGGGATGAGATTTTGTTGGACTCTGGCCCATACTAATTGGGGAAACAGCTCCCTCCTTCTGTTCCCTACTCCAACCAGAGAATAATCAGGTGACTTATGTATCTCTAAAATTTCTTATTTTGAGGTCTCTAAATTTTTAGGTTGTCCAATGTATTCTATTTTTAGTTATTAACTAATATATTTGAAATAAAGTTGGTGAAATGGGACAGAATTGTTATTATTAGCTGCCAACTTACAAACTTGAAAAATATGACATTGCTAGAAAAGAAAAATATATATGAATCAGGAAAAATGAGTTAGTTATATACATGGATATGGTTTTTTGTGTGTGTGAAAAATGAGTTGAGTATATGGGATGAATTCCTGAGTGAGAATGTTATTGTAAGAAATAATAATTTAATAAAAATGCATTTATACAAACCAGAAAGGAAATAGATTTGTATAGATAAACTTGAATTTATTTCTGCCTGGTGCTGTAACTTTCTGTGTTGAATATGTGATTTTGGATTATAAAATTCCAGGTGTGTAATAATTTCTTATCTGTTGTGTATAATAAGCTTTGGCCTGAATATTTTGAAATTGGTGTATATTTTCCATAACAGACATTGTGCATAAAATTTTCCATGCTCCATATTAGAGAGGTAAGGAATAATTTGACAGAGGGTTAAATGCTTTTCAATATAATTGGGGAAAATTTTTTTAAATATTAAAAAGTTTTCCAGTGGTTGAAAAGTTTATGTCCAGATGCCTAGAAACAGAGTTGGTTCATTTACCAGGCACCAGAGCAGTATAGAGAAACAGGAGCTATGTGGGAAAGAGAGAAAGAAGAGAGAGAGAGAGAGGGAAGTTGATTTATTATTTGTCATTTTCAGCTTGTCCACATGGACTTTTTAGGGTTGAACTGTCACTACATGTGTTACCCTTTCAGTCCATCCCAGGGACATCCTGATGCCTCCCAGACTGGGTTGGAGCCAAAGGCAACTATGGAGTTAGAGCAGTTCTATCCCATACCCCAATTCTACCCGATACTCCTTGGGGCATCACACTTGGACCTTTTAACCTTTAACCTTGTTTGTTTTCTTTTTTCTTTTTTCTTTGTCAAATAGGGATGGACTACAGTTTTAAATGAATAAAATTCTAGTTAATGAACATATACCCAAATTGTGAGTGTTTCTTATACTTTAGTGTTGAGTATCTATTTTCAAAACGTTATCTTTTGTTATTGTGGGAAAGAAGCTATATATTTCTAATCCTTGAGGATGATACAAACTCAATTCCAAAACACAAATACGGCTGATCAGCTCAATTAATTCAAAAGGAAAAAAAAGAAAAATCAGACCAGTTAGCGTAGGCAAAATAACCGGGGGAGTTATTGAATTTTTCATGTTTCAACCAGCACTTTTTTTGTTGTTTTGTTTTGTTTTTTGTTTTTATATTTTTTTAAAGATTTTATTTATTTATGGAGAGAGAGAGAGAGAATGGTAGAGAGAGAGCATGAGAGGGAAGAAGGTCAGAGGGAGAAGCAGACTCCCTGCTGAGCGGGGAGCCCGATGCGGGACTCGATCCCAAGACTCCAGGATCATGACCCGAGCTGAAGGCAGTCGTTTAACCGACTGAGCCACCCAGGTGCCCCTCAATCAGCACTTTTGATAGCAGGTTGATAAGGTCTCAGTAAGAGGTGCATGAACGCATTTTGTATCCTTCAGTGAGAATGTGCCCTGCCAGTATTCTAAGGTGCATACACATGCTGTTAGCATCCACAGGTACACATTTCTATTAGGTTGCATTCTCCAGAAACCCAAAGAAATGCTTATATGTTTCTAAATAACTAGCTTGTGCCAACGTTGAAAACCTTCAGATTTCACAAGAGCTTACACTTTGGCAAACCATTAAAAGGAGAAATGTCTCTAGTGTTTCTGGGACGTATATCATCTTTTGTTGGAAACACTGAATTCCAGAGCATTCTGGGTAGAATCCTCTGAAGAACTTATTTGCTGTTTGTGTAGAAAGGTGTTTTTTATTCTAGAACAATTTTCAAAAAGATTGTGTTTTGCAAAATCAGAACTTTTATGAAGATATCAAAAGCAATAATATTAAATTGTCATACATTTCTGGACTGTTATACAGACTTCTCTCCCCTCCCAGATCCAAGGCAGAAAGTAAATAATAAATATAACCATCTAAAATGTTAGGATTGGTGTTAGCTCATTAATAATAGACATTTTCAACATTTAATTTTAAGGTAGTCTGGTTTTAAAAACTGGATTTTATAAGCATTTTTAAAAATTATAAATGCACGTTAGTTGTTACCACCAGTTTCTAGTTAAAACTCACTGGAAAAAGGAGAGCTGGTGTCATATACCAAAAACAATAATGATCTGTTATTATTTGAACTTCCAAGTCTTCCTTTTCCTCAGTTGTGGATACACACTGCCTCAACTCAGTTCACCCGACATTTAATAAAATTGCAGTCTAACTTGTGACATGATGAGGTTTAACATGCTCATAAAATTCTTACTTGATGATCATGTTTGGCCTGGCCTTAGTTCTTGCCTAACCTCACTACACCTCCTTCACTTAACAAAATTGTTTGTCTTTTTGGGAACAAATTCTTTCCCCTTGTCTCCCTTGTAGCAGCCTTTTTAGTCCTTCTCTCTACTTTTGCATTGCTCTAAAGCCTGCAAGTAAACCCATTAAAACAATATAACTCACTAATTTGATTTGGTTGCAACAAGGAAATTAAGACAACATTATCCATGTTACTGGGTTACTGGACAGTCCCCTTTTGTTGTCTCACTCATAATCTTAGAAAAACTTCACTCCCGGGAACTGTGCAGTTAGCAAGGTCTTGGAATTGCCCTATTTATTCATCAAACTATTTGAAACCATGGCAAAGTTTGTTCCTCCATATTTTATTAAATTCAATTAAGTAATGGGGTCTTTTGTCCTCAGTCTCAACTTTATCTTCCAAGGAAAACCCACTGCACTTCACAGTTCCTAAGATGCCAGCCATTCATTTCTTTGTGGTGTTGAAGGTAATTTGATTTATGTCTTGCTCTAGTTAAGATGCCCATGTTTTCAAGCATTTTTGACTCGGAGTTAGAGGCTGAGGTCAAGTTAACAATGGTAATCTGTCTCTCTGTTTGCAAACAATGAATCACCATTTGGGATTTTAAGACTATGGTAAGCTTTCACTTGGCAGCTTGGTTCAAAGGTTGTCAGCAAAATGTATGAAAGTGGCCTGCGCCTGGAACCTCTGATCATAGATGTCAAGGATTTTCTAACAAGGCCACCAATATAGTTGTGAATAATTGGTCAGGAGGAGGGGTGGTTAAAGAAGCATTAGTCTCATGCCCTATTTAGACTGGACTGATTTGATCTAGACTTAATAATCTTAAAAGCTCTTCTAGTCATTCCCAGGGCACGAATGAAAACGCTTTCATATTATTAAGAAGGAATGTGACTTATTCAGGACAATATGTAAGGGGAGAGTGATACAATGAAGTAGTTCATTTCAGTCCTTTACTTTGGACCAAGTAAACTGCCATTAGGAAGAGAAAGAGCTTCACAGAGAGTTGCACTATTTTATTACTAACTGAATTGGAGTTTGTTTTGGAGAGTTGGCAGTTCACATGGTTGAAGTTGAGATGAACAATTCATAAAAGTTAGGGGCCAATTTTCTTCAAACATCTTGTTGTTCTTATTCTTAAGGAATTCAGACAAAGTGATGACTTTGAAATAAAGAAAACTCTGAGATCTGATCAACTTTGAGTTTTTTCTAAGTAAACAGTGGCTGCCACATTGTAAGCATTGAATTAATACTGCAAATCGAGTGAATGAAGATGTCAGTAGATGTTTATGAGTGAATATTTGTATCTGTCTTTAAAATGTTGGTCTTAAGAAAAGGAATTTGTTTTCACAAGCCATGACCTAAAAGCAATGATTTTATGATTTGAACTGACAAGAATCTAGTTACTCTACTACAGTTATTTCATTTTATTGTATCATCCAAAATATATTAACTGCTTCCCTTGTGTTTCTATTTTTGATGCTTTATTTTTCCTTTTGTGATGAAAGAGGACTAATATTCAGGATAGCCAAATAGAGATCTGTTTGTCAGGTTAGGGTTTGAGCTGATCACTGATGCAGAAATTTCATTACTATATTTGAATATCATTTGTTGTTGTTCATTGACCTTAATGTTGATACGAAGAAAATTTTCATTAAGGATTCATTTTACATGGATGCCCCAAATTAACACTCTAAGTTAATAGTCAGAAAGCATTGCCTCTCTTCTGGTAGCAAATCTGAAAAAAAGGAAATCATTACGATTAATTATGCTGCCCCTGGATTCTATAAATTTTATCTTGTATATGCATTTAAGGGAGTATCAACACACTTGAGCAGAAGCAAGGGCACTGGAGCATTTTGTCTTCCAGGGTTTCCAG
The DNA here is from genome assembly GCF_037043125.1 of Eumetopias jubatus. Classification (NCBI taxonomy): domain Eukaryota; kingdom Metazoa; phylum Chordata; class Mammalia; order Carnivora; family Otariidae; genus Eumetopias; species Eumetopias jubatus. The sequence continues at coordinate 95,055,878 of NW_028274807.1, read as the reverse complement.
CTTACTATGTAAGCACCCCCTCTTTGTCTAATCACCATATTGCTCATCATCCAATCTGTGAGCTCTAAGTGGATACTACTGATACCTTTTGTTACCATTACAAAGGAGAATTCTTACATTATGTATGATTGGACATGGGTGTTCTTCTTTCTGTATACTGTTCCTATCCTTCAAATTCTATGGATCTTGGGAAAAGCAGTGATTAGTGACATAGCATCTCAAACTTAGTATCTAATTGTTTCATACAGGCACAGAAAATTATAGAATCTAATCTTACTTATAAGTCACTATGGTTTTGAATACAGCATAGCCACCTTATGATACATGCATGCTAAAATAGAATGTACCAGATTTCTACCATTTGAGATATTTTACTGATCATTTTCATAATAAACTTTATTTGAAATTTAAAACTAAGTAGAGCTATGGCAATGACAAAATTCAATATGGTGCTTAGAGAGGAGATGACTTTCCCAGAGTAACATGGTTAGGAACGCAGGGTTCAGTCAGGAGTTTTTCTAACTGCACTATCCCAATTCTGTGAAATGAGGTGAGGACATGGGTCATAGGTCCTTCTGTAAGGTTCCATAAACCAGTAGTATATGTTCTTATTCCCATGTTAATGTAGTAACTCCTGGGGAGAATAATAGTGTCATGTTTAAGAAAATGACATTGAGTTATCAATGCTGACTCTGGCTGTGCAAGCTTTGGGTGAATGACTTCACATTAGCTTCCTTAGTTTCTTCTATAAAATGAAAATAATAGTTGTTCCCTCATGGGGTTGTTTCAGTTATCAAAAGAGATGATACAGTACAGGGCTTAGAACAGGTCTGGCACATTTTAGGTACTGAGAAAATGTCAGCTCTTTAACCATGGCCCATTCCTCAGGCCTCCAAGACACTCATTTTTGGTACTTGTTACCCAGTCATTTTTACCTTCTCCTATTTCTGCAAACTTCTTTCTCTCCCTCAACTTGAGTTCCTGCATTCCGAACTGGAGGTAAGAGCCTCCTAACAACAATCCACAATTTTAACTATGCTATTTATTTTCACCTTTTCGCAGCTGAACAAAGCACATGAGAAAATTTAAAAACAGGCATGAATAAATTAACTTTTGGTTTTCAGAATAGATATACTTCTTCTGTGGGTATTAATATAATCCATCAACACTGAGTTGAGATGTTGAAGGTCTAGGATTGTGATGTATTGTTTGGCTTTTATCTGGAACACTGATGAAGAGGAAATGTTGTTGCCAGCCATTCAGGAACACTATCCACATATCTGGTAGATGGCATCCACCAAGCTCCCATAAGGGCAGCAGCCATCATTAATGCCCTAGTGAGATACCATGCTGACAATGGTATTTAAGGTGTCCCTTCCAACAAGGAACATCATCACTTTGACTTCAACACCAAAACACTCTGAATATTTCCTTAGGGGGTGTGCTCTATATAAGCATATACTCACAAAGCAAGCCTGAAAGAAATGAACCAGGTGGAACTCGCTTCCAGGACCTATCCCAGCCCCAGTGTCTTGGGATCATCTCTCTTTTCTGGTCCACATGTTCGTGCTGCTTTCCAATCTGGAGCCCCTAGAGTATCTGCATTCTGTAGCTCTTATGATGCCACTTCCCTGGCATCCTGCCCTCTCCAGCCAGTGCTGTGATTGCCAGGGTAAGCTGAAAAGGCCTGTTTTCAAAAATGTTAAGAATGGCTGCCTGCTGATTCAGAGTTGCTTGTTTGCTATGGCCTTCTGAAGTCAGTGTCTTAATATTTTTAACCCATTTGTAATTGGAATGTGAGAATATTAGACCAATCTGGAAAAGAAACACCATATGGCAAAAACAAACAACAAATAATGAAAGAAATGTCTAGGAATAGACAGAGCCTTACCTCCGGTCTCTTATGAGATGATTGTACTGTCATCCAGTACAATCTAATCCACCTCAAAAAAAGTCTTGGAACAATTCCTCATCTCTATCCCTTTTCAGATCTCTAATTCCGGTTCTTGTTGTCTCATTAGGATGCCTGCAGTGGCCCCCAGTTGGGCTTCCATCCTCTAATCCAATATGCAACTGTCAACAGTCTGATCATGATGTTTCTACGGTCATCTAGATTAAGCCTTCAATGTGACATAAAAAAAAAACTTCACTTTTAAGGGCCAACAACTCTTTGACATCAGACTTGTTCCTGAACCCTGCCCCCTAGCCATGAAGTAAAGGTACCTATCACTTTCAATAAAAGACTTTATTCATTAATTCTCTTCTTTCTGACTAAGGAATTTCTATTCATTCTTTTAGGCCCAGTTCTAATGCCACCTCTCTGAGGAGACACCGATTCCCTCGTGATAGGGTTAGCTATTTTCTTTAATATGCTTGAATCTTTTTAAACATGTTTGTAGCATTTGTCAGATTATTCTGTATCAATTTTTCACATGTCTTCCTAAATTAGTCGGTTGGGTTCTTGAAAACAGATTCTAGTCTTGTTCAATTTTATATGATCACCACAGGACCCTGTAAATAATTACAAATGTTGAATATCTTTTTTAACAAGGAAAGAACATATAAACATGCCATATAGGGATCCAGGGTTCTCTTTTTTGTGTAGGATCAGCCTTTCACACAGTTATGTATATTGGGCTAGAGAAGCTTGCCTACCTGCCTTCTTTCCTTCCTTCCTTCCTTCCTTTCCTCCATCAAGCATTTATAGAATACCTTCTGTGTTCTTGGTTTATGTGAGATGTGAGGCACATTGAAAATAAGAAAACACTGCCTCTGACCCAGAGGCGCTCTCAATTTAACAAGAAGAAAAAAATAGTAAAGTCATAATATAATTTGGGACCCAGTATCTTAATAGGAATCCCCTTCATGCTTATAATTGGGCTATGGAAATGTTCTCTGCTCTCTAAAGACCAGCATTTGAGATGAGCCTTGAGTACAAATGATCACCTCCATATTGTGCCCTGACACATTAGCATATGCGGGAGGTATTGGGAGAACTTCTTCAAAGTATCTCTCAAATAGATCCTGGAGAATGATATGTGAGTGGAAAATGAAAAGGGCATTGATCTGAGGGTCGGGACCTCTGGGTTCTAGTTTTAGCCCTGCTACTAAATAGATATGACTTTGGGCAAATGATTCAATCTATAGGATATCTTATCTATAAATTGAGGGTGTCGATCTAAATTCTACTTCAATGCTTCTCTGCCACGATCATAGGATTTTAGAAATATATATACTTAGTCCTCACCAAAGAGTCACTGAATTAGAATCAAATCTCGTAGAATGAGACCAGGCCATGTTTATTTAGCAAAAAACTTCCTGGTGATTCTGAGAGGCTCTGACCTGAGTTGTGTCTCTTCTTGATATTTTGATAGCTGAGTTCTGGGCGCCTCTGTCTGGCAGCCCCCACTCTGATTGAGACATTGAGACTCTAGGCCCATTCCAGTCTTTCTCCTTTAACAGGCTGTGAGAACAAGGAACATTGTTTCAAGAAACAATCAGATCAGTAGCTGACATCATAGGTCTTCCTGAAAGAGAGGAAAGAGATGCAGAACAGAGATAAGACCAAAAAAAAATCCCAAATGCTTGTGGGACACTAGTAATCATAGCCATCACCAAGACTATCCTTGGCTTCTTGAACTTTAAGATGGACCCAGTCATTCTGATGCCCTGACTCCCATATATTTATTCTCTGACTAAGGCACAAAGATTCGGGTGAGCTAATGCATCAACCCATGAAAAATGAACAATTAAAACAATGAAGTTGTCAGTTCTTTTACCAGATTGCAAATAAATAACCTGCCTGTCAAGCTGGCTGCTCTGCTGGACCATTAGTTTAATACAAAGACATTCTGAGGAACGGGCGGATGACAGCTGATCTATCACCAGGCCTTTAGATAAAGACCTGAGCAAAATATGCTGTCATAAGCCATGGAAGGTCAATCCCAATTTGTGAGAAGCAAAGTATTAGATGAAATTTGAATACACCTCTCTGCCCATCATGAGAGCCATGGCTTTTTTTTTTTTTTTTTCTTGACTAGTGGGATGGTGGATGTTCATTTTGACAGTATAAAACACTTTTCTGCTTATGCTTATTTAGCTTGTCAGGGACACTGTGTTGGTATAGATGGCCTTGGAGTTTGTAACTTTCACAGTGGAAAGACTGTGATCTTGGGACTGCACAATGTATCCATTTGCCAGGCTCCACAGGGTCTTCCCACAAGAAGTTACTCTGTGTCCTGTCAAATGCTAAGACAGTCATGAATTTCCAAACAAAAAGTCAACTCATTGTATTTTCTTATATGTATGGCTTGAATCCTGTATGCCATCTCATAAAATGTTTTCCAGACAGAAATATTGCTCACAGAAAATGATTAATTATAGAAGGTAGTAGATAGGACAATTAAATAAAGACAAATTCATTAAATTCTCTAGTTGATGTCTCATTTATCTTTAAATTTAGTGGGGAAAGTAAAGATACGAATCATCTTTCAGAAGTCACCTTGAAGACGTTCTTATTTCTTCAAAGCAAAAAGTACTATTAGAAAGTTTACCCTGTGGTAAAACTATGCCAGGTGTAGTGTTTATGAGGTTGTCAGGGCTAACCAACTTGTCTCTGTAATTGACTTTGTCTCAACTTGAATCTTAGCAAAGCTGACTCCTCAGTTTTTAATAAAAATCAATCAAATGCCTGAGAATCCAACAAATCAAAAATACAATTTTCCCCTTTCCAAAATCTTTTGGGTATTGATCTATATTCAATTTATACCTTCATGATCAAAGTAATATAAATTCTACCTGACTAAAAAATAGGCACTGTTGATCCATTCTTATTTTTGAGTATATTCACTGGTTAATTCAAATGGTAAACTGTAGCTTTAATATGGAGAATCCGCTTAAATCCATGTAGAATTCACCCCGCAGAGGGTTTGTGGTCATTTGGTTGCCCAGAATAATTTCAGCTAGAAAGAACCACATTACTTCCAAACTGGTTTGACCAGTTCTTCCAGTGCTCTGGATGGCTAATTAGTAAACAAGGTAAACAAGAAATTTCCAACATAAAATTTTCCAGGCTGATTTTCCTAACTAGTAAGTTAAAACACAACTTTGCCTGTTGACCAGCTTTGTAATCTCTTCAATGCTATATAGTAGACAACACACCTCCCACCTCCTAAGAAGAAGCCTTGAGAGAGTGGGAAATATCTTAGAGCATATCCTAAGCACACCATGGTTTTGTTCCTGGTTTTGCCACTTATTAGCTATGTTGTTTGGCCAAGTGGCCTAATGTCTGTCTATCTTATTATGGGCATAACAGCATCTGCTTAAAGGAGTGCTTTATGCATAAAAGCAAATACTGTTCTATAGATGGGTGGGGAGGACCCTTAAAGTTGCTTACTTTTAGGCAGAGATAAAATGTTATTACATAGGGTGCTAAGAAGAGCAAGCAGTTCCTGGTCTAGAGTTAGTCCTTCATTTCTCTGAGTTTCAGCCCTTGAGGAGTCTCTTCTTCCTGTTCCCCCAGATGTCTCTGGGTACCCAAGCTGCTTCCCAGGTTATTTCTAGGTCCTGATCTTTTCCAAAAAATCCCAGGTCAAAAGCTGCCCTTTGGATATATTAACTAAGTATACATATATATATATATATATATTTAAAAAATAATTGGTGATAGTTTTCCCATATAAATTTTACATAGTTTTTAAAATATGATATTTGTATTGATTTTTATAAGGAGTTGTGCATCAGGTTATTGTTAAAAACATGACTTTCTATAATACCATGGTCTCTAAGGATTAAATCAGAAGCTACCTAAAACATTTGGGAATACAGAGATTGTGGTAAATTGAATAATGTCCTCTCAAAGATGTCCATGTTCTAATTCCTAGAATCTGTGAATATGTTATCTTACATGGCAAAAGGGACTTTGCAGAAGTGATTAAATTAAGGATTTTGAGATGGGGAGATTTTCCTGGATTACGTGGGTGGGTTCAAAGCAATCACAAAGGTTCCTGTAAAAGAGAGTCAGGCAATCAGAGAACAAAGAAGCTGAACTGCTGGCCTGGAGGATGGAGACAGAGATCACAAGCCAAGGAATGTAGGTAGCTTCTAAGGCTGGAAAAGAAGGAAATAGACCCCAGCCCACAAGTCTCCAGAAAGAACACAGCCCTGTCAACACCTTGATTTTAGACTTCTGACCTCCAGAACTGTGAGATTATAAATTTATATTGTTTTGAACCACTAAATTTGTGATAATATATTACAGCAGCCTTAGGGAACTAATACAGATCTGCTTAAAATAAGGTAAGCCTGACCATTGTCTAATATACAGGCATACTCTCGCCACCATCCTATTTAGGAATAGTGTCAGTAACTCGTATACACCTGGGTCTTTTCCTCTGGAAATTTTTCTCCTCCTTACTCTTTCTTCCTTCCCCTTCCCTGTCCCACTACCTATACTCTCTAGTGTTTCAGATCTCAGTTAGTGATCTCTTCAAAGAGAACATCTGGAACTAAACACCCCTCATCCTATGCCTGTTATACTAAAGTGGAGTTCCCGATGTCATACTCTCTCGTAGAACCCTGTACTCTTATAATATTTTTCAATTATATGTTTATTTGATGGTTATTCTATTGTAATTATCTCCCCACAATTGCAAGCTTGGTAGGTATAAGAATCATGTTTCGTTTTGCTCACTGTTGTGAATCTGGCACATAGTAGGTATCTAGAAAATATTTCTTGCTGAATGAGAATATTCCAGAATTCTGTTTGTCTTGTGAGATGGGTTGAAAGTATGCCCTGTAATGCAGTCCATCTGGGATCATGAGGCAATAAACTAACATACCACATTCTCTTTCAGAGGATATGAAGCAGACTTTACATGAACTTTGATTTCCTCTGAAGTCTTAGTCAAAGTCATCATTTTTTCACAGGTGACAACTGATAGATGTTTTTCACAATGAGTATGTAATCTAAGAAATACAACAATATTTCTCAAAAATTCTTTTGGGTAACATTCAGAATACTTTTTCTTGCTTTTATTTCCATCTTCACTTTATTGCTTTGCAATATAAATTGTAAATTTCTTCAGTGACACTTAAACATCCATTTGAGAACTGACTTTAAGAGCTTTAAGAGGTCAGTTTTGCACAAGAAGATAATTTATATCTTCTGTGATTTTGATTCCTCTGAAGTTCAAGAATCAAAGCCTGAGCCCTTGGGTTGGAGAAGTGATTAACATTTGTGAATGGTGTTATGAAGCCTCAAAACATTGGACTATTAGTGAGAATATGGATAAATTTTACCTATTTGTGTTTCAGAAATTTTATGTCATGTGATTTTAATGGTTTTAAATTTTTTTCTCTTAAAAATAATTTTTCCTGAAAGCAGATACATGTAAAGATGATCTCTAAATATTAGATAACTTTTTCATAATTATTCTGAATGTATCTATCCATAGTGTTTGCCCAAAGATAGCACTTTTGTTGAACAGTTGATTCTGATTTTATATACAAGGGTTTCAATGGAAATGAAACAAATTTTACTGAGGCACTATGAAATTCCCATATGTTACTATGTCCACCAAGCTACTCCTGACAACAATCTGTGAGATAGGTTTCATTAATCCCATTGTACAGAAGAAGAAATTGAGGTTCTTAGAGCTTTAGTAAGTTGTTTAAAGCAAGAGATCAGGTCACTGGCAGTGCTGGGCCTACCTGACACAAAGTTTACACTATTTCCTCTAGACCACACAACCTTCAGTGGATGCTTGCAGATCAGCTCAATATTCCTGACCTCTCTCTCTCAGAGCAGACCAGTCTGAATGTCACTTTCCTCAGAACCCTATGCCAGTGGGCCCCAAACTTCAAGATGGAAAATGACTAAGTATATTGGATTACTGGAACTTACTACACAAATCCTGTTGTGTTCAACATAGCCCCTTGGACTTCTCAGTGTCTTCGATCTCCACAGAGCACAGGGCTTCGTGGTCATATTTGTCACAGGGAGACCAAGCTTTGTGCTCACATAACCCTGTGGCCAAGACAGGTCTTCCTAGTGATAGGAAGAATTTGTAATAACTGCAACTTTTGGTTCTAAAGTTATTGGAAACCTCTAATGAAACATATTTTGATTTTTCTGATTATTTGCCAGCCTTCCATGTTAGACAACTTCCATTGGGGAGCTCCCTTTCATTATGTCACAGTGGAATGTAAGTGATGCCCTCATGTGTGTACTGACGAACAAGGTGAAGGAAGTAAGAGTCCATAAACAAGCACTCTCAGTCATGTCTGAAATGCCATGATCAGTTCTTCTTGCTTAGCCACTTATTAACAAACAAAGTTAATAAACTTTTTAGGCAGTATGTGCTTTCTGGCATACCAGATAAATGCTTTATTGATATATATATTTGAATAATTGGTGAATCTTAGCTAAAAAAAAAACTGTCTAGGCCAACAACAGACCATTTAAATAGCTGTTCAGATGCCAAGTCAGATTCCACCTAATGCTCTCTGATTTGTATATATCCCAGTCAAGAAGGGAGGGGGGAGAAAGAACACCCTCTTTTTTGATTAATTGCACTGTGTTTCATTAGTCTTTGTTTTTAATGTTAAGCAAGCAACCTTAAAATTAGAATTGCTACCATTGCTGTTATTTTTACTTAAAGAAAACTGGAAGATGAAATATTCTTAAAGATAGTGGACGCCAAGAAAACAGGTGACACCATAGGCACACAGGACAGCCAACACTAAACAGGGACGCAGTGAACAAAACAGTCAATAACTTCTCCAGCATGAGAAGAAACTTCTCAAACAAGTTCATTCTTCCGTGATGCCATATCCTTTAGGTGATAAATAAAAAGGTTGATCCAGAAGTTATTATTCGATTTTAGGTCTGCAGGACGCATAACAACCAAATTATTAGACTTCTTTTTACTGAATTCGTTTGAATTGTCATTGGACACAACCGTGAAACTTAAAATGTCTATTTGACTCTGTTTTGTAAGCTGAAAAATACCCAGAAACCTTTTTATTTTCTTAACAAAATGGCATGATATTATTTAGAAGTTGGAGGGAAAGCTTTTACTGCTCAGCCTTAAAAAGAAAACAGCACAACCCAGCAGAGTAGCTGACAAGTGACACAAATACAGTACGTGCTAATGTGCAGAGAGAAACAACCTTGAGAATTTAAACCGGCTGCACCAGAAAAAAATATCTTTATCCAGATATGTGGTCCCTCATGAATTATACTATTATTTTAGTTGATTTTACCTGACATCACCCTATGATTTTCTTCAGTGACAAGAAAATTGCAGCCGGCCCTTGACAGTCGGTCACAAATTGACTGAACAAAACAAAATCAAACAGTGAAGTAATCCCCAAGTAAATTTAATGAAACCTAAATCCCAAAGGACAGCACACTTCTGTAGGCAATGGTCTTATTTAATAAATTTTTCCCTGCTTTCACTTTTAGAGCTATATTTACACAGACAAATTTAATTCATTGGGTTTACATTTCCTCTTTCCCCTAGTTTGTCCACCAGGCACATATGGGAAGGACTATAAACAGGCATGTCAGTGTTCAGCTGAGAATGAAGAGTGTCACCCAGTCACGGGGAAATGTACCTGTTTGCCCGGGGAACCATGGAAACCGCTGTCATCTCTGTAAGTGTGTTCTGTGCTTTTGTTGTAATTTATCGAAGAGACACCAGTAGGGTGGGTCATCAGTCAGAACGCTAAAGGGCAAATGTTAATTCAAGCTTCCAATTTATTGCAAGTCCTGGGAGAATGTTTATTGGAATGGTTGAAAACATACGCTTTCTTGTATAATCCTTTCTCCTATGTTGCCTATTCTCTTCCAAATATCTCCAAGAAAAAGATAAGAAACAGAGAAGGAAAGAATGAAGATATTATGAACTGATTGGTATCAAACAATATACAGCCAATGGGAACATATTTAAAGTGATTCATAAAGTTAGTTCCAGGATCTGCGTAGGAACAATCAAATTAAACAAATTGTTATTCTGGAATGAAAACAGTAACTTGTTTAAAGGACAAAATGCCAGTTGGCTGACTGCTGTGTAATAAAAAAAGGATAGTCCCTAGACCAAACACCTTATATTGATTTGTTAGGACATTTTAACATCGAAAATTCGAAAATGGTTAGAGGGGAACACACGATAAAACGTCCCAAGGAGCATGTTAAAATGTTCAGTCAGCTACTTAATTTTTAAGCTTGTAATTATTTGTAGTGTACTTTTTATAGGTTTAAAAATAAAATGATTTGGCCTCAGTTTCATTTTTTCCCCCAACTTGGCCACTGCATCTCTTTTTTTCCCTAGTCGCTCCTGTAGCAGATTCCTTCCATTTTCCTTTCTTAATTCTGCAAATTCATGGATGATTTTTGGATTTTCCCCCTACATGCCACCTATAAAACAGAGACTTATGGTCAAACTATTGATTTTAATTTTCTACAAGCCATAGAATGTGTATTTTGAATATCACTTCTCACTTTTGCCCTAATTTTAAATATTATCAGCTAAAAACACAATTAAGAGTGTATGAAAATGGTTTCAATTAGTATTTTTTGGAACCCATAACCATTGTGAGAATACAAGCTGAAACTTAAGAATTAAAATATAAAATTAGTACAATTTCAACGATATTTTGGTTATGGCAAATTTCAAGCACCCTTGTAATGGGAGAAAGTTATTTCCTCACTTTTGATTCTGTCACATTTCTCAGGAAGAATTTCTTCTTGATATCAAGGAATATTTTATCTTAATAAAGTTGAAACAAATTACATAGAGGGGCATCTGACACTTGATTTTGGCTCAGGTCATGATCTCAGGGTCATAGGATCGAGCCCCACGTAGGGCTCTGCACTCAGCAGGAGTCTGCTTGAGATTCCCTCTCTCCCTCTAACCCCTCTTGCATGCTCTCTCGCTCTCTCAAATCAATCAATAAATAAATCTTTAAAACAAAACAAAAAAAGCAAGTTACATAGAACTGGTAGTACTTCCATGTCAGAAGGCAAGCTACCTTGGGTTGAAGGAGGGGAGCTCCACCTTGTAAAATCAAGGCTGAGTCGGGGAACAGCTCCCTGACTAGTCAGATTGGCTTAGCTCCAGGCAACACGTGGTTGGGAGTTGCTGCAAAGTTTCCTTGGCAACATCCACTGTAATTACAGAACGACAAAAAAGGGTTCAAGAAAATATCCATAAAAGATGTAGCTGGCTCAAAAGCAAAAGTTTCAGCAGCCAAAAACAACTGGACTTTCATGTTTTCGAGTTTGGAGTGGAGAATCAAAATTCTCTCAGCAGAGGTCAGAAGAAGCAGACAAACTTGTAGTAGGATCTCACCACTTGTCCATAATTTATAATGGGCAGGTTAGTCTCAGCCTGTGGATGGCATGTGGGGAAAAACAAACAAACTGCTCAGTAGATAGAAACTCATCATACTATGTATTTTACGACCAATGAGAAATTGCAAAGGAACTCCATACCCTCGAAATCTTTTATTTCTCCAATACCCACTATTTATAATAACTATCTTTGAGGGCATTTAAGTCATCGGAGTCTTCTAAAAATCACGGGCAGTTCTTTTGACAGTTTTCATAAGAACACTCTTGGTATAGAATGCTTTGAGAAGCATGAGCCATAGAATAGCACACCTGCGCCAGGAGGAAGACATCAAAATATCGGCAGAAGTTTGCCTTTGGTGCTATTGCTTATAGCACTAAGAATTCAGACAGACCAAACCTTAGCATCTCTTTTTAAGAATAAGACAAAACTGTGTGACAGTAGCTAATATATGTGAATAAATCGGTCAAGTACTAGGAAAAGACTCTGTGGAAAACACATTCATGCTTTTCATTTCTTTGTTAGCTAAGCAACTTGGGATACAGTCACAACCTTGCTTGTTCTAAGTTTCTGTGAAACTACCAAATGTTGTTTACATCATCACAGTATAGAGTCACCTTTAATATTTAACAAATCAGAACTCTGAATTCATATCCCCCAGCTTCTTCCAATCAGTCTCCTTCAAGAAGGGATGGTGCAAGGATGGGAAAAAGTTGTCATCTCCTGATTGGAAATATCTAAATATCCCTTGCCAGAAAAACAAAGTTTCCTGGGAGAAATAATTGTAAAGGATAATGTAAAGGCCAAGTAATGATCAAAATGGAACTTTAGGACATGAGGGAGGGGAAACTGAATTTCACTTAAGCCAAATGAAATCATTATGTCCTGAGCGTGTGTTCCCTTGTTAAATGTAGTGAACATTTGAGCAAAGGATGTGTGCATGATTCCAGAAGTCAAACTTTCACATAGCTACAGAATTATAAGAGAAAGTGGAATTGTCAGTAAATAACTTATTCTTGGGGAGAAAAACTTGTGGGCAGTTTTGTAAACATATACTGTACTCTTGATATAAATCTAATGAGTTTTGAGGCTACGAGGTTATACACATATTGTCTTTCAACAGATGGCATACTCAATAGTAGATAAATTTCATCAAGTTTAGTGTCCCAATTTCAAAAGGATAATTAAGTGAAGGCTAACACTCAGGTGATTTTTGTTTTCTGTGTGCAAAGAAGGAACAATGAAGGATGATTCTATCAAACATAAAACTACCATTAATATAGTTTGCAAAATGAGTATATGTCAGGGGGAGATTATGTCTCCCAAGTAACTTCAACTCACATGAAAGTGATCTCAAAATATAGGCATATATATATATGTATGTATATATATATATATATATGACAAATGTAATATAAATATATATCAGTTATTTAAATTTATCAAGTAATTACACATAGGCTTTTTTTCCCTTTAAGCTGAGATGCTAATTCTTTTATATCCATGATTATATCCATAGTTTGACATTTTCCTCATTAATAAACACATGAATTTCACATTATCAGGTGTTTCTCTTTTCCTCACTTGCACAGAAATTCATGCCAGCTTTTGCTTCATAGGATGTGACTACAGAATTTTCTGTACCAATAAACTCTTATTAATTTAATGTCCTTTTGGGAAGCAACGTCCCAGCAGTACACATAAGACTTCATTGTTTCTGACTCCATACCTTCAGCTTGCTTTATGTGTATTTTCTCTAATATCAAGCAAACCTTCTTCTTAAGCATCACCCATAGTAATGATTAAAAAAAATACTATAAAAATTTGCATTCCAAAAGTCTGACTCAAATGGACATGAAAGCATTTTATATCTTGGTGAATAGGAGAAGAGGAGGAGATGGATACTTTTTTAATCACTAATTTTGCTTTTAGGTATGCTCTATTGAATCTTTTGTGAGGGAAAAAAGAAGTTTTTATGAGGACAAATGAATGTTATATACAAAAGAAGGGACAATGAGCTATGGGAGCTGACATTCCTTGGGAGGAGGGAATGACAGAAGAAACTGTAAAGTGAAGCTATCATTTTTCATTGAGAGGAATAAAGAAATATAACAGCTACAGCACAGAAATAACCTTTGGTATTAATAACTGTAGTGTTTTGCTTTCCATCTCCATTATGAAGAATTTTATTTTAAAACTGGAAGAAAAAGGAAGAAAGAAGCATCCACTCTTTGGGTTTGAGACTCAAGGTGAGAATTCTGGAATTTAGGCCAGGACATATATGGGGATTATAAACAAATCTGAATCTCAGTAAAATCCATTCTTGGCTGCTCCCTCTAAACAGGCTACATGTGACATACTCTTAAAAAATATTCCTTACTCTCTGATTCTTACATAAAAACACAAGATAAAAGGAAGGAAACAAGTGCCATCTGGTCTAGTTTGGTCACTTTTAGAGTATGCTCCCAAATGAAAAGATTTTCCAAGAAGAAGGACCTAAGACAAATACCAAACACTTTGACTCAGATCAAGCTGGTACAGAAAGGGTTTTGTTGCATGCCTAGCATTGATACTGCCATCATTTAATGAAAATAATGGCCACCACTGATACGGGAGCTGAGTTTGGTGATGTACTTTTTCATTCTAATCACCACAACAGGCCCATGATTTTGTTATTATCCCCTTTGGGAATTAAGAACAAGAAGCTAAAGAAAGGAGTTAAAGACACAACATTAATAAGTGAAATATATAGGTTTCAAATCAGATTATTCAAAATTTCCTACAGCCTCATATTTAAATATGTAGCAAGGATAAAGATAGCTATCTTTAACAGGTACCAGAACTTTATGCAATATATATTCCAAGTCACTTCACTCTGTGGGCCTCAACTTCATCATCTTAAAATAAGAATTGAACCAGATGGACGTGAGGTCTCTTGAAACTCAAACTTTTATAATCTTAAGACTTGAAAGTATCAGGCATTTCATGGAATAGGAGAATGTCACAGATGGAAGTGCTTCAAAGTTAATCAACTTGAATACCTCTATATTTTCTCTACTGTATACTTATCCTGTCTCTGTTTGAACTCTTACAGAGATGAGTAATCATGCCTCCTGAAAAAAGCTTATTCCAATCTTGGGCAGCTCTCTCAGAAAGTATTTCCTTATTGTGATAAAATCTGCCTTTCTTCTTTTCCACAAGACTGCCTTTTCATGTTTGAAGACATTTCTGTCTTCTTAGCTCTATTTTCTCCTGAATAAACATCCACAGTCTTTCAATCATTGCGTAGATAACATGGTCTTCAGCTTACTCTTCGTCCTGTTTCATCTCCTTTTATCTTGAATTCTGGCCATTGATCTATTTGTTACATGGGTATCATCATAGTAGGCCATATGTCCATGGTTGTGAAAGTAGGAAAGTGAGAAACTAACAGAAAATGAAGATTTTTTTCTTGATGCTTCATGCCATTTTAAATTCTTACTTGTATTAAACCCAGATCATTCCAGACAAGACAAACTATAACACTTAAACATTAATCAAAATAATTAATTCAGCTATACTGGAATGAAATAGCCTTGTTTGGTCAATTGCCACCTATTCTGAGCACTCTTTAAAAATGGACAGATTTCCAAGGAAACTCAAAGTTAAGTTTCCTGTATCTTACTAATGAGTAGCCTCAGGAACGTTATGCCCACAGCTGTATTACTAAGGCATCTATCTATATCATCTCATCTCTTCAGATAAGTCCGTGCCTTGAATCACTAGCTTGAAGGTGATTGAAAGTACCAAAAAACAGTATTTGGAATGTTGAGTTAGTCACATGTCTATGGGCATGAATTTAAACAGTGATTGCTTTGAGGTACAGTATCACATATGGTTTGTTCTCCTTCAAGAGGATGCCCAAAAGGCATTTAAGGTCTAAATTGCCAAAGGATGTGCAAGTGCCTTAATGGCGGCAGCTGTGACACCGTGATTGGCACCTGTTACTGCCCACCTGACTTCTTTGGGGCCCACTGCAGTCAAAGTCAGTCAGTCTACCAATTATGAAGTGGATATGCTAAAGTAGAGTTTTTAAGAACTGCACAAACACTAGGGAGTCAATGTTGTTGCAATTTATACTTAATAATTTACTGTGGTAACAGCAAACACCAACTGACCTGCATTGTAGGTGGAGGAGTGCTTACATCAGGAGTTTTGAGAGCTGAAGCAGTGAAGCAGCCAAAGAGAACCCTTTGGTCATAACCTCTCATATCCCAGCAATGCTAGACTCAAGTCAGGATTAGAAAATCTGTTCCATAAGAGAAGAGTGGACTGGGGATGCCTGTGTACACAATGTCAAACTCATTGGTTAAAGTTTCACAATTTCATTTATCCTCAGCAATATCCAGCTCAAAATTAAGTAGTTCTCCTACTTACCAAAAAGTAACCAGTTCCCTAAAATTTAAAGACTTAACTACCCATCACAAAGACATCTATTGACATAAAGTTTAAGGGACCAGGTGTAAATTAAAGATCCCTCAAAAATGCACTATCTTAGGCTCTTTAGAGATATTCTTAGCAAACACATTTTGATCTTATCAGATTTGCCAATTCCTAAATATTTGGGCAGTTTGCAAGATCATAATGATTTTTAGGGAGGATAGAAGAACAATGCTCAGGAGAGTGCATGATGGGAAGGTGGTTCTGGCAATATTGTATTCTTCAACCTATTTACTGTTGTTGAGGATGTTCACTTGTGATGCTTCATTGAGCTGCACATTTATGTTTTTTGTGCACTATTCTGTATTTTATACTTTAGAATTAAAAGAATAAAAGAACTATCAATAGATCTTTCATAAAAGATAGAAGTGCTATAATTGCAAACTTAAGATTCCTTCATTTGGAAGAATGATAACAAAGTTGGTGATCAAGCAGGGTACCAAGTTGTTATGTGCTAAAGACAACCAAATGCTTATTTTGCCCAGGCAGGTAGTTGCTCTGTCTTCTTTGTATGAGGGTAATTTTAGTTATCCTACCTCAGTACACTGATGTTCTGAAGATAAAAGACAAGTAGGACAAAGTCCTGGCTCCATGTAGTAGAAAATTGAAACCTAGTGAATACCGCCTCTGAGGCCTCAGCAGCCAAGTTGTCTTTGAGTTAAAGCCAACCCATAAACATCCCCTAAGGAACGTTCTAACTGGCCCCTTTGTTCCTCAAAGAAAATCATTGAGAGAAATTTCTTAATTTCCTCAGGCCAAAGCATCTTCAAGAGTCTTGATTTCCCTGAATATTGATAGTATTTTCGTCTTCGGAAAGCTGTGATCTTACACCTGAGTACTTTTCCTTCTTTGTTTTGACAGCTAGGTAGGTCAGAGCCAATTTGCAGTCCACCTCTTACAAGTTCAAAGAATTGTGATATTCATTTATGTCTATATTGTAACTATATTTTTTCCTTCATTTGACTCTCACAGATATTTATTTTATCTTTGAGTGTTATCTGTATTTTGATAAGCATCTCAATGAATTTATGAAATAAAGTTGCAAACAGACAAATTAATAAATATGTTAATGTATCAACAAATTAAAATTTAACTTATATTAATATAATTAATTTTAAAAGATAATTTAACAAATCTGTTGATTTTAATAAATAAACAATAAATCTACAAATAAACTAACAAATACATAAATGATATTTGGAGATATGAGCATAATGGATTCTATGTTGAAGCATTGAAGTGTAAGCTGAAATTTCAGAGTGGACTTTAAGAGGAAACATACTCAAGATTATTACACACACATGCATGCATGCATACACACACACACACACACACACACACACACACACACACACACACATTTGCTAAGGCCGCCATGTGGTAAAGCAAGACTGAGTTTGTAAGAGTCATTTATATCATATATGTAAGTGTTTGACACTAGATATTTGGTTGGAATTCCTGATGTCAACCAAAATTGCACTATGTAAGCAACAATTTGAACAGTTCCTTTTTTTGTTTTTTCAACCTTTTAAGTTGAAAACCAAACTGAAGGCAAGGCAAGGAAACCTATTTGATTAAAAGAAAGGGTCATGTATTTACAAGGTTTTTAAAGTCTTGACTGGCAAAACGTTTTAATAAGAAAAATCTGGTTTTGTTTTGCTCCTTCCTGCAGTTTGTCCTGAGGATCGCTATGGGCAGGACTGTGTCCAACAGTGTTCCTCTGGCTCAGGACAGTGTGACCTGGTGACTGGAGGGTGCCAATGTCCATCTGGCCAAATGAGAGCCAGGTGTCAGCAAGGTAACAATGGCTGCAGGGTCACCTTGTCCGTCCAGGCACTAACTAAGTTACGCTATGAAAGCAGATTGGTGCCAGGAAATATAATTAAATGGGCATTGTTTATAACACTTTCTTCTTAAATGTGGCTTTAATAACATGAAAGTACACACTCTTGTAGAGCCATATAGGAAATAGACTACTGGAGGGTAAACAAGAATTGAAAACAAAAACAAAGAATAATTTATGTATACTCTTGACTAGGAGCAAATTTTGAAATAACTTTGGTTAACTTTTGTAAAGCTGCCTAAAATTGTGCATTAGGGATGTCTAATTATAAGAACTGAAACGTTTTATGTTTTCTTCAACTTTCAGAAGCCTATTGAAAGCTGTAAGAAAAATGGGAGACAGAAAGGAAAACGTGATCTTTGTTTAAAACTACAAAACTTTCTTGTCCTAAATCATATTATTCATTATTTTCACAATAATAATCATAATAGAAGAACTCTCAAGTTCAGTGAAATGACATACAGAGATCCACTTCTCCATCACACACACAGATGGGCAAAACCAATGACCCTTTGTTTAAAAAGAAGGGTTGGTTGCGTGAGCATGTTGCAAGAGCTACCTTGAATGCCACTGGACCTTACAGAGTTGCAGGAAGAATGGGATAAAACCAGGAAGTGCACAGAACCATCATATTTTCAACTCTGCACTAGAATAGAGGGTAATCTATGGGCAATAACCAGCCTCGCAGCTAAAGGGAGCTAAGGCGACACAAAAGCACATAGACCACAACTTTGTGTCTTATGGAGTTTTACTCTGGGCCCAAGAGGCTTCCAACTAGCTGAAATAATTTTTGTAGCCCCAGATCCATACTACCCTCCCCCAAAATAGCTGGTGCACACAAAACTAATCTAAGAAAATGAAAGCAAAAACAAAAACTTGATGCATAAAAGACCCCCAAAAAACCCTCCTCTCATTTTGGAAACAATATATGAAACTATTCAAAGCTTTGGTTATTTTTTAGTGCAAATTCTATAAGACGGGTAAAGGAGAAAAGGCATAAGAAAACAAAAAGCAGATGGACATAGAGCAGAAAAGTTTTGCTATGGAGCACATAGAAATATTAACCAGAATTTTTTCCAAGAATCTGAAGGACATAATGAAAAAGCATTCTCTACAAATTGTGAGTGTGATGCAGAGATACAAGGGTTCATGGAATAAATGAAAAGACAACAAAGGGAAATGAAAAAATAAGCTGGCAGAGCTCAGAAAGAAGTGGAAATGAAAATGAAACCTCACATCATAATAATGAAGACCATACTGAACACAGGTAATAGGAGGATTGAATCTGCTTATGTAACAGCCAGGTAAATGGAGAATAAGCTCGAGGAAAGTGGAAACAAAGAAATGGAAAAAATAGAAAGACAAATATATAAATGGAAAAGAAAGTATTCAAATATAATATTCAAGATTTTTTTTCTTTGAAATGAAAGATCTGATGCTACAGATTGGATACTTTCTATTCCTGGAAACTCTAGTTAAGATTGGTCATAAGCAAGGGGAAGCTCCACTGGGGATAAAAGAAAAAAATGTGAGATCTCATATGAAGAGAGGGGAAAAAAATCAGTCTGGCCTCATGCCTCACAGCAATAATCACAACCATTGCTAGCATGTGGTTAATCAATGCCTATGAAGTTTTTGGGAAAAAATATGACTCAAGGGTTTTATTCACAGTTAAACTGTTAAAGTATAGTAGGACTGAAAATAAATAACTATTTTTAATACTAAAAAGTTACTGAGGATATAGTAGCCATAAAATATTTTTGAAGAAACTGTAGAAGATAAATTTGAGCAACCAAGTAATAAATGGAAAATCTCTGGTAAAAAGACTATTAGTGAGTATTAAATCTATTTTTATTAGGGCTAAGTTTAAAACAAAGGTGGGAATTATGGTCACATGATATGATAAGTATATAAATAATATTATAACAATTTTGATAGTTTAGCAAAATGGGCATAAACTGGATGGAAAGAAAAGATGGAGTTAATTATACTGACCTTATTTCTTCATTAGAAGTTGCGAATGGGAGGGACAGATCTGTATCAAAATGTATTGTTTAAATATGACAACTCAATAAGCATTTTTAAGTGTTATAAAGGTAAATGTTGGAATTTAAAATGCTGAAATTGAGAATTTAAGAATAAAAACGTAGCGCACTAAAAATCAGGTGGAGGAGAGGAATGAGAAAAAATAGGAGAAAGGAGAATCATATGAATTTCATTACCACTCATGCCACTGAACCAGTAAGAAATTAGTTATGCTATGTAATAATAATATATTCTTTGCCTAAAGAAAAGTCCCTGGATTATATAAAATTATAAGACTTAACTTAGAGAAAGCTAGAGTACACACATTTTTCCATATTCTTCCCTCTAAACCATAAAAATTCTAGTCACTATATCTAAAACAAACATAAGAATATCTGATGTGGAGAGAACAAGGCAGACTCACTAGGGACTTCAGAGACCTAGGGAACAGGAATGGTGAATTCCCTGGGTTTTCATTTTCGACTCATATATCCTGGGCTGGGTGGTGGAAAATCTGCAACCCAGAAGGCCAATGGATGCAGACTAAAAAAAAAAAAAAAAAAAAAAAAAATCCAAGATATGCCTGCTTCCTCTAAACGAAAGAAAAGGAAAGGGCAGCCAAACAAGACATAAAACTCTTAGACAATAACTCATAAATACTCCAGGCAAACACTAAAGAATAAAACCTCATCTTTGACTCCAACCCCACTAGTAAAGGCCAACTGAAGAGACTACCCTTCAGACTCCATGGAAATATTTGAGGCACCCCTGCCCTGCACCAAGATGGTATGAGAGAAAGGGCTGGGGCTTTCATCCCTGCCACATTAGAATGTATCCCCGGCCCTGGCAATATCAGTGGAAACTATGTGGAGACTGTGAACTTCCACCCCCATCAGACAGTATGGAGACACCACTGTTTCCTTCGAGGGTGGTGTCACAGGAGGTCCAATGGACAGTCAGGACTTTCACAACCACCAAACAGCAGTGAGGCCACCCTGTGCAGTGTCAGTGGAGGTGGAGTGGGGAGCCATAAGAGGCACTTCTACCCTCTGTCAGACAGGTGCCAACAGAGGCCCCATCAGAAGTCTGAACCCTCACACTGGCACAGCAGGAATAAGGCACATTTATTCCCCCCCTCACTTGGAGGCTATGTGGAGAACTCTATCTGATGAACCTCTCTCCTTGCAAGTACAGTATCATAGGAGACTTGCTAAAATGAGATCCAGAATCCTATATCATAATATTTAAAATATCTACATTTCATTAAAAAGTTATTTGTCATACCAACAACCAGGAAAATTTCAACTTCAACAAGAAAATAATCAATAGACACCAACACTCAGATGATACTGATTATAAAATTATCTGATTGGAATTTTAAATAAGCCATTATAAATAAAAATGCTTCAGTGAGCAACTATGGCCATACATGAAACAAATTTAAAAAAATAGAATAAGAAAAATAGAATAAGAATACAACAAAGAATAAGAAGCATAAAGAAGAGCCAAATAGAAACTTGAGAATTGGAAAATACAATAATCAAAAGAAACAAAAATACACAAAACATAACTCAGTGAATGGGCTTAATAGCAGAATGGAGAGGACAGAGGGTCAGATCAGTAAATTTGAAGATAAAACAGTAGAAAGTTACCCTAGAATCTAAACAATAGACAGGGAAAAGAAAAAAAATGACGAAAAAAGAGAGAGAGAAAAAGCCCTGTGGAACTATTGAAAAAGATTTTTTGTTATCCAAATCCCAGAGGGGAGGAGAAAAAAAATAGGGCTGAAAAATAAAGTAATAATGGTTGGAATTTCCTAAACATGACAAAAAATATAAACCTACAGATTCAGGAAGCTGTGTGAATGACAAACAGGATAAACTTAAAGAAATCTGCAAAAGACATATCAACATTAAACTTCTAAGGACTAAAGAAGAAAGTCTTGAAAGCAACAAGAGAGAAATAGCACCCATTTTAGCTTAGAAAAAAAGACTCCAAAATAAAATGAAAGTAAATAAATGGGTACAATCACACAAAACACATGTGAGAAAAATAAAACAGTGGTCATGATATCAGTATCAAACAATGTTAAATTTTACAGCAACAAGCAACTAATGGAAAGGACACTTATAATAATAGAGATTAAAATTGACAATGAAGATTGAAGTGTAATTAATATATATAAAACCAGTAACACAGTATTAAAATTCATAAAGCAAAAGCCATAAGTTATACAAGGAGAAATAGATAGCAAGAGCTTATCAATAGAAGACTAATTCATTAATGTTAACTCATATACATAAAACTACATATACATATGCAGGAAAAAATTTATAGAAGTTTGAACATAATTAGTAAGGTATGTCTAATTGTTGTAAACCAAACTCTGTTCCCTAAAAAAAATTATATTTTTTTCAAGTATCCATGAAATATTCACAAAAATTTAAAAAGAAAGTAAATCAATTCCAAAAAGTATGTTTTATGGCATTCTATGATCACAAAGCAGTAAAATAAGAACTAATAACAAAACTAACTCCCTACCAGGGAAAAACCCACCACACTATACTACTTGGGTGTTTCAAAATCTCCTTCTTAAATAATCAATGGCTCAAAAAGGGCAAACAAAACCAGTACTTCAGAAATTTGAAAACAGCAATAAGGACATTCACATCCCATCAGGTAAAGCCAATTCAGAAAATAGAGGAAAATTTCTATTCCAAAATATTTGTGTTAGTAAATAAAAAGTGATGAAAATAAGTGGGAAAAAAACAGTAAAATAAACTTAAAGTAAAAATGAGGAAGACTAAAGTAAAACATAGAGAAAATTGTATTATTTAATAAGTTAAGTGACTAGCAATCTAGACAAAAGTAACTCTTGTAAAAGTAATTTGGTTCACCAAAATTACTTCCAAGTGTATAAAGTACTTAGAGATAATGAAAAAAAATCTGAGAGTACTAGAGTTACCATTAGAATTTTTAAAAGTTACTTTGGAAAGCCATATTATAAATCTTGACAAAAATTCAGAGCCCATAAAAGAAAAAAAAAATCCATGGTGTTTTGACTTAAAAGAAGTAAAAAAAATTCTCCAAGGAACAAAACACATAAAAAGTATCAAAAAAAATTTTTTAAATGGAAGAATAAAAGACCAACTTTTTAAAAATAAGCTAGGAGTTCTTATGTATTAGTAAGAAAAGAATCTGTGATATCCATAGATCTTATGAAAAGATCATAAGCATCGTGCATAATGTAAGAAATCCAAATTAAAGTTGCATTTATATAACATCTTTAGATTTTTATAATATACTAGTTTGACAAAAGAAAATGGCACATTGGTAATCCTCACTAAATTTGCAAATCTCTTTGTAAGAAATTTGATACTATCTGTCACCAATTAGAACCCATATTATTTTATTAAAAAAATGTCTTCTGGTGACTTACCCCACAGATACAATGGTATATATGAATAAAGACTTCCATAAAGCTATTCATTACAGTCTTGCTCATGGTAGCAAAATATTTTAAACAACCTACTTGCCCATCAATAGTGGTGTGGTAAAAGAAACCTTATTTGATGCAATAAATCCTATGCAGCTGATAAAAAAGCAATGAGGCAGGTCTATTATATGTACCAATTTGGAAAAATCTTGGGAAATTTTACTTATAGAAGAAGGAAATTTCACAATATTATGTATCTATATTAACTTTTTGGGTAAAAAAAGATTAAAGGGTAAGAAAGATAGACATATATATGCTTTACTAGGTATGGACTTTTTCTGGATATGTTCAATCATTTATCCACTCAATTCAAAAATACTTATTTAATGCCAATGCCTGTTTTAAACATATGGAACATATAGATAAAATACATAATATCCCAGTTCTGAAACTTGCTTTCTAGTGGAGAAGAGAGTGAACAATGAACATAATCAATAAGTGAATTATATGTATATTAAAAGGGAATAAACTCAATGTTAAGAGAAAAAATAGAGCATGATGTGGGGCTCCAGAGAGGTTTATGGGTTGAAATTTTATTTTGTTTATTTTATTTTACTGTATTTTGTTGGGTTGAAAATTTAAATCTAGTGGTGATTCCACCATTAATTGTACAGCTATAACTTTCTTTCATTTGGTACTAAAGTTAAGTCAAATAAAGGCAGAAAAGAAAGTGTCATACAGATTGAATTCAAGTACGAACTCTGTTATGTATTAAACAAATGTCTTTGGGCAAATAAGAAAAAAAAAAATCTCTAATGTCTGTCCCGCTAGCTGGAATAGAAGGAAAGGTTGATGAGAAGCAGAAGTTCTAGATTGGACTCTCAGTTTTTATCTTTCTTGGCTATTTAAGCCTGAGAAAGAATTAAGTCTCTAAGCTTCAGCTTTCTCAAGTGTAAATAAGTATACTGTTACCCACATCAGAGAGATATTTGTGAGCATTAAATGAGATAATTCATGTGAAAAATATCATTATGTAAAAATACTATAAACTAGAAAGTATAAATGACAGGCCTTTGGCCAAATCTAGCCACAAATGTGTTTGAATTGGCTGATACAGTTTTGGCTTCCACAGTGCTGTAAAGCAATTTTAATTAGTTGCCAACTTTCAAAGATTAAATGATTTCAAATAAAGTATGGATTTTGAGTTTTCCTAAAAAAAAATCGTATTAGCTGGCTATACTGGGCCCATATTCATGGCAAAACCAACTAAATGTGAGTAGTGCTTACTGTCCTATTGGGGGCACTTCCCACTGTTGGGTCATTTTCTCCTGACGATGAAGGCTCCATCTTCCTTACGTCTGCTTAGCTTTTCTCACTTGCATCTTACCTCCTCTTCACAGCACTTTGTGTGTGGGTTGCCCAACACTGTACGCTAAAGTGCTTTGCAGATTTCAGCACAAAGTCCTTAAGGAGTAAGCTGCTTGTCTGTCTTCCATAGCAATTATGAGATTAAATATATAAAATGCTCCTATGTCAATCTGGGATTGACCTCTGTTTGTTCGCTAGGGCATCTCCAGTTCTCAAAGTATACCAAGCACGTAGTTATAAGCACAATAAAAGTGTGTAGTGTGATTGAAAGCATGGATGAATGATCGTCCTTACTACCTTAAGGTCACATTTGAGTAGTTGTTTTAATTTGAACATTTTCTTATGCTTTTGTTATTAGATATGATTACTCTATCTGAAACAGAGAAAAATGTTTGTTCAGGTGAAATTTTTATTCAGTTTGGTATATGTATGTATACATATACGTATGTATACATATGTGTATGTATATGTATATTTTATTTTTACTGTAGGATGTCCCCAAACACTGTATGGCACAAATTGTGAGTTAAAATGTTCCTGTAAAAATGGTGAACTTTGCAGTCCTGTGGACGGAAGCTGTACCTGTGGTCTCTGGGGGACAGGAAATTATTGTGAAAAAGGTAAGTTGTTTATCATCCTCTTTTAGTCAATAAAATTCTAGGACATACTGCCATTGTTTTATAAAATATAGTAGGGACCTGTGAAGAGGCTATTTTCCAGTAAGTTCATGAGACTTGTTTATAATTATGACTCCATTTCCAATAAAAATAGTGTCATGTTAATATTGTTGTTTTGTTACCTTGTTACCAGAATATCACATGAAAATTCTTAAAACCCCTAAGTAATTGAAATAGCATTAATTAATGTGGACGAGCTCGTATGAGACCTAAACCCCATTCCTCCTCCAGCTCTGTTTAAGCCTGAAGCCTTTGTGGATGGCAGGTTTGCTGGACCTTGAGTTTCTTGACACGCTACAGAATACCCTCAACTATTGAGGCCGGCAGGGTGGAAGACGAGGGGCCCTGGCTAGAGCTAGTTCACATGAAGAGTGGGTCCAGCTAGCGGTACCTGGTTGGCTAAGTTGGCTAAGCGTCTGCCTTTGGCTCCCGTCATGATCCCAGAGTCCTGGAATTGAGCCCCACGTCAGGCTCCCTGCTCAGCGGGAAGTCTGCTTCTCCCTCTCCCTCTGCTGCTCCCCATCCCTCTCCTTCTTCCCCTGCTTGTGGGCATTCTCTCTCTCTCTCAAATAAATAAATAAAATCTAAAAAAAAGAGTGGGCCCAGCTGCAAGGGGCAAAGAGGAAGACCCTGGGAACAGAGGTCTCCCACCTTCACTTCATTAAGAAGAAATTATTCATGTACCACCATGAATATTTTTTTACTTATAGGTGACATGCATGTGCTTTTCAACTAACATGTATATTATAAAACATATATAAAGGTCTAAATTGATAAAGAATGAATAAAGACAAATATTCATGGTTATTCTCATGTTTTCTTTCCGAATCACAATTGATTGTTCCATGCAACACTGGAGAGTTTGCTCCCTATTTAGAGCACGCTATTGTAGGAGATGATGTTTTATTTTGGCAGAATAAAGAGAAAGGGTTCTGACAGTGAGGCTGCGTGTGGGTAGGAACACTGTGTGGGGACCTAACCGTGGAATACTCTGAGTGGAAAAAAATCCACAGTGAACTTTTACCTGAGTGGTTTCACCTATGGGGGTATTACTCTTTGGATCTGTGGCCCTAACCTACCATTACAATGGGTGTGATTACCCACCATCCTTTACCACTAATTTGACTGTCATGAAATTTAGCAGCATGGCATAGAAGATAGCACCTTGCAGGGAGAGTGGTTAGATCCATATGCTAACTCCTGAACTGATGATACAATGCTCTGTGCCTTTGGGAACATCACAGTCTCTCCAGGATATGGTTTTCCCATCTGGAAGTGAGGGTAAAAACACTTCGAAAAGACAACCCTTCTAAATCTAGCATCGAAGATTGTTTTTCAAGGATTATTTTTTAAACATGGATATTTTCCCTAATTTATGGAAAACAGGGTTTTTTTTGTTTTGTTTTGTTTTTTGTTTTTTGTTTTTTTTAAGTAGGCTCCATGCCCAGCATGGAGCACAACGCAGGGCTTAAACTCATAACCCTGAGATGGAGACCTGAGCTGAAATCAAGAGTCAGACACTTAACTGACTGTGCCACCAGGCGCCCCACATGGAAAACCGCTCTTACCAATTTTGTGATATTTGGAATTACTAAATCAGAATAACAGCAGTACTTTAAAAATAGACAGAACCATCATGTTCATATTAGTTTTTTTTTTTTTAATTCCAAGTTGGATAATTCTCTGGCATTTTGGAATATGAGATATTTTAACTTTTGATTCTATCATTTAAATTGTTAATATGGAACATTTCAAACATATGCAAGAGTTGCTGAGTCATTGGGTAAAATACAAAAATAATTTTGCAACATATTATAAAAGTCTCCATGTGGGGTTGTACCATTTTTCTTATTCACAAGAAATATATGGAATGCCTGTTTCTTCACAGCTTTATCAAAAGAATATGTTATCAAAATTTTGGTGAGAAATGTCATATCAATGGAGTTTTAATTTCATTTTTATTATTATGAAAATGTGTATCATCCTCCCTAATGGATCAGGATCTTTTACATTTTTTCCTATAAATTGTTTGTGCATAACCCTAACTCATTTTTCTACTCTAATATTAGAAATTCTGTTTATATATACATATACATATATATATGAGATATTAACTCTTTGTTGTGAATCATTCACCTTCATTTGGGAAAATTTGTCATTTGTCTTTTTACTATGCCTATAATATGTTTGCCACCTGATTGGTTATCTATCGATGTATAAGAAACCACCCCAAAGCTTAGAGACTTAAAACAATTTATTATTCTCTCATGATTCTGAGGATTAACTGGGTTCAGCTGAGTGAACTTCTCTCAGATAATAGCTAGGCTGGAACTCTCTGGACACTCAACTGGGTGGGAATAGAGATGATAACCTTCTCATTTACACATTTGCCACTTCGCTGTTCCTCCACATGTATTCTTTCCCCTTATCTTAATCAACTTGGACTGCTAACAGAATATTATAAATGAGGTGACTTAAATTTTTTTTACAGTTCTGAAGTCTGGGAAATCTAACATTAAAGTGCCAGCCAACTTGGTTCCTGGAGAAAGTCCTCCTTTCTGACTTGCGTATGGCCTTCCTGTCATTTTTATCCTCTCATGGCAGACAGAGAAAAAGTGTGAAAGCTCTCTCATGTCTCATCTTATAAGGACATTAGTCTCATCATAAAATTCCACCCTCTTTTGTATGGCCTTTTTCTCCAACAGGATAATTGGGTTTCTTACGTGACTGCTGATTTCCCGAAGCAGAAGTCATCAGGTCTTCCTAAGGCTTGGAACTGATGTAACATCATTTCCACCATATCCTACTGGATAAAGCAAATAATAGGATCAACCCAGATTCCATGAGGGATGGGCAGCACAAGAGTGTGAATCCCAAGGGATGTGGTCTCTTAGGAGCATCTTTGGATTATAGATTCTGCATGATTTGAAGTTTTTTGTTGTTTGTAATAAAATGTATCTTTTTCCCTCTATTTTTTTTTAAATTTTGAATCCCATTTTCAAGTTTTATAGAAATTCACCCATGTTTTCTTTTAATACTTGTATGATGTCATTCTTGACATTTAACTTTCTGATCAATTTTAAGTATTTTTCTTGGGGTATGGTGTAAGGAATAGATCCATTTTCCCTTTATATGGCTTTTCAGGTATCATAATGCAGTTTTTACAAGTCTGTCTTCCCCACTGATTTGAGAGGCAGCCTTCATCAAATACTAAACATGTATATGCAATTAGGTATAGTTATGGATGTTCTGGTTTTTTGTTTTGTTTTTTTTTTTAAGATTTTATTTATATATTTGACAGAGAGAGATAGCAAGAGAGGAAACACAAGCAGGGGGAGTGGGAGAGGGAGAAGCAGACTTCCCGCCAAGCAGGGAGCCCGATGTGGGGCTCGATCCCAGGACCCTGGGATCATGACCTGAGCAAAAGGCAGATGCTTAACAACTGAGCCACCCAGGTACCCCAGATACTCTGTTTTATTGGTCTGTTCATTTATATGCAAATGAAATACTATTTTATTATGAGTCTTTATTATATATATTTGATACTGACAGGGTTAGCCACCCTTCATTGCTCTTCTTTTTCCGAGATTTCCTGGCACTGTTTTTTTTTTTTTCCAGATTTTATTTATTTGACAGAGAGAGAGACAGCGAGAGCAGGAATACAAGCAGGGGGAGTGGGAGAGGGAGAAGCAGGCTTCCCGCCGAGCAGGGAGCCGGATACCGGGCTTGATTCCAGGACTCTAGGATCATGACCTGAGCTGAAGGCAGACACTTTCCCGACTGAGCCACCCAGGCATCCCATTATTCCACATTTTGTGTGTATTGGGACGCCTGGGTGGCTCAGTCAGTTAGGCATCTGCCTTCAGCTCAGGTCATGAACCCAAGGTCCTGGGATCGAGCCAGGAGTCAGGCTCCCTGCTCGGTAGAGAGCCTGATTCTCCTCTTCCTCTGCTTGTGTTCTCTCTCTTGCTGTATCTCTCTCTGTCAAATAAATAAATAAAAATCTTTTAAAAAGTTGTATGTATTTATGCTTTTGTCTTGATTTTGTTAGCTAATGTTTTGTCTGCTTTTATTTTTTGATCAATTCTGTTTGTTTCTGTCCTTAAACTCATTACAACAAATTCAGTTGTCTTAACTAGAACTAATGCTTCCATGGTTTCTTTTTCAGAATGTTCTCCTGGTTATTATGGCCCAGGCTGCCATTTTAATTGCTCATGTCAGAACAATGGAGTTTACAATAGGTTTTCTGGAAGTTGTGAGTGCCTCCAAGGTTACCACGGAAGGGACTGTTAATGTGGTAAACAGAGATAATGAGTGGGCATTATGGTGTTGACAAGTTTTAAGCTTTAAAAAACTGCTTTAAATCATAAAAGTAATACATTCACATTACATAAAATTAGATAAACTGTTAGTGATTTAATGTATATTCTTACAATGGATTTCATATCTCTAATTTAAGTTCTGGATACTGACAAATACCATGATCAGTAATTGAATTTGTTCATTCTTTTTGTAACTCTTGTCCAAAAAACAATTCTCTGGTTCCATGATCATCTGGAGTACACACAGGCAGAGGAGTCGGCTGCCAGACTTTTTAAGCAAAGTTATTCTCCTTCCTCTGGCTGCCTTCTAAGCAAAATATAGACAAGGAAGCTACTTCTTTCATGTTAATCTAGGCTTAAATCTGAAATGTCTGCTTTCAAGTTCTCCTTAAACATATTTATATCACTTATTCATTTGGACTCAATATTTTCATCTAAATTAGGAAAAGGGGGAATTATACAATAATTTGCTTTAGGCATCAGGGATCCCTGATGGACAATAAAGTTAATAAATTAAGATGTGAGAGCTTAGGCTCTAGAGTTAGTTATATATGGCTTAAATCTGTCATATAAAAGATGTATAAACTACTAACTCTGTAAGTTTCAGTTTCAACAAATGTAGAATGGGGATAAGAATAACACCTCTCCTAAAAGATTATCATCAGTACTAAATAAGAAGATACATGTAAGTATTCAGCACTGAGGCATGTGCAAAAGCTTGAAAAATATTAATTATTTGGAAGTAAAGAATTCTTTTAAGGTTCTGAAATAATATTAATGTTTAAAAATGTTCCCATGTCTACCAACTTGTTTTTAGGCTCTGGCAAACATATTTCACAGGAACAAATCTTATTAAGTTATTAGAGGTTTAAAATTCTTTTTGTTTTAGATTTTATTTATTTATTTGAGAGAGAGACAGATAATGAGAGAGAGAGAGCATGAGCAGGGGAGAGAGGGAGAAGCAGGCTCCCCACTGAGCAGGGAGCCCGACATGGTGCTCGATCACAGGACCCTGGGATCATGACCTGAGCTGAAGGCAGACGCTTAACTGACTGAGCCACCCAGGCGCCCCTGAGGTTTAGAATTCTTACCAACTACTCTGAGGTTTCTTGGGTCAGAAAGTATGGAGCCACACTTCTTGTGGTTTTTGTTTATTTGTTTGTTTTGTTTTCTCAGTTGAAGTAAGAGTACAAGAGAGGAAAAATGTGATCACAACCAACACCAAAGAAATACAAACAATTTTAGGAACAAATGAGGAACTCTATGCCAGCAAATTAGATAACCTGGAAGAAATGGATGCACTCCTAGAGATGTATCAATTACCAAACCTGAACCAGAAAGAAATAGAAAACCTGAACGGACCTATAACCACCAAGGAAATTGAGGCAGTCATCAAAAATCTCCCAACAAACAAAAGCCTAAGGTCAGATGGCTTCCCAGGGGAATTCTATCAAACATTTAAAGAAGAATTAATAGCTATTCTTCTGAAATTGTTCCAAAAAATAGAAATGGAAGGAAAACTTCCAAACTCATTTTATGAGGCCACCATTACCTTGATCCCCAAACAAGACAAAGACCCCATCAAAAAGGAGAATTACAGACCAATATCCTTGATGAACATGGATGCAAAAATTCTCACCAAAATACTAGCCAATAGGATACAACAGTACATTGAAAGGATTATTCACCACGACCAAGTGGGATTTATCCCTGAGCTGTAAGGTTGGTTCAACATCTGCAAATCAATCAACGTGATACAATACATTAACAGAAGAAAGAACAAGAATCATATGATCCTCTCAATAGATGCAGAAAAAGCATTTGACAAAGTACAGCATCCTTTCTTGATCAAAACTCTTCAGAGTATAGGGATAGAGGGTACATACCTCAATATCATAAAAGCCATCTATGAAAAACCTACAGCGAATATCATTCTCAATGGGGAAGAACTGAGAGCTTTCCCCCTAAGGTCAGGAACATGGCAAGGATGTCCACTATCACCACTGCTATTCAACATAGTATTAGAAGTCCTAGCCACAGCAATCAGACAACAAAAAGAAATCAAAGGCATCCAAAATGGCAAAGAGGAAGTCAAACTCTCACTCTTTGCAGATGATATGATACTGTATGTGGAAAACCCAAAACATCCACCCCAAAACTGCTAGAACTCATACAGGAATTCAGTAAAGTGGCAGGATATAAAATCAATGCACAGAAATCAGTGGCATTCCTATACACCAACAACAAGACAGAAGAAAGAGAAATTAAGGAGTCGATCCCATTTACACTTGCACTCAAAACCATAAGATACCTAGGAATAAATCTAACCAAAGAGGCAAAAGATCTGTACTCAGAAAACTATAAAATACTCATGAAAGAAATTGAGGAAGACACAAAGAAATGGAAAAACCTTCCATGATCATAGATTGGAAGAACAAATATTGTGAAGATGTCAATGCTTCCTAGAGCAATCTACACCTTCAAAGCAATCCTCATCAAAATATAATCCACTTTCTTCAAAGAAATGGAACAAATAATCCTAAAATTTGTATGGAACCAGAAGAGACCCTGAATAGCCAGAGGAATGTTGAAAAAGAAAAACAAAGCTGGCGGCATCACAATTCTGGACTTCCAGCTCTATTACAAAGCTGTCATCATCAAGACAGTATGGTACTGGCACAAAAACAGACACATAGATCAAAGGAACAGAAAAGAGAGCCCAGAAATGGACCCTCAACTCTATGGTCAATTAATCTTCGACAAAGCAGGGAAGAATGTCCAATGGAAAAAGACAGTCTCTTCAATAAATTGTGTTGGGAAAATTGGACTGCCACAGGCAGAAGAATGAAACTGGACCATTTCCTTATACCACACACAAAAATAGACTCCAAATGGTTGAAAGACCTAAATGTGAGACAGGAGTCCCTCAAAATCCTAAAGAACACAGGCAACAACCTCTTCGACCTCAGCCGCAGCAACTTCTTCCTAGAAACATCGCCAAAGGCAAGGGAAGCAAGGGCAAAAATGAACTATTGGGAGTTCATCAAGATAAAAAGCTTTTGCACAGCAAAAGAAACAGTCCACAAAACCAAAAGACAACCGACAGAATGGGAGAAGATATTTGCAAATGACATATCAGATAAAGGGCTAGTATCCAAAATCCATAAAGAACTTATCAAACTCAACACCCAAAGAACAATCCAATCAAGAAATAGGCAGAAGACATGAACAGACATTTTTCCAAAGAAGACATCCAGATGGCCAACAGACACATGATAAAGTGCTCAACATCGCTCAGCATCAGGGAAATCCAAATCAAAACCTCAATGAGATGCCACCTCACACCAGTCAGAATGGCTAAAATTAACAAGTCAGGAAATGACAGATATTGGTGGGGATGCGGAGAAAGGGGAACCCTCCTACCCTGTTGGTGGGAATGCAAGCTGGTGCAACCACTCTGGAAAACAGTATGGAGGTTCCTCAAACAGTTGAAAATAGAGCTGCCATACGATCCAGCAATTGTGCTACTGGGTATTTACCCCAAAGATATGAATGTAGGGATCTGAAGGGGTACATGCACCCCGGTGTTTATAGCAGCAATGTCCACAATAGCCAAACTGTGGAAAGAGCCAAGATGTCCATCGACAGATGAATGGATAAAGAAGAAGTGGTATATATACACAATGGAATATTATGCAGCCATCAAAAGGAATGAGATCTTGCCATTTGCAACAACGTGGATGGAACTGGAGGGTGTTATGCTGAGTGAAATAAATCAATCAGAGAAAGACATGTATCATATGACCTCACCGATATGAGGAATTCTTAATTTCAGGAAACAAACTGAGGGTTGCTGGAGTGGGGGTGGGGTGGGAGGGATGGGTGGCTGGGTGATAGACATTGGGGAGGGTATATGCTATGGTGAGCACTGTGAATTGTGCAAGACTGTCGAATCACAGACCTGTACCTCTGAAACAAATAATGCAATATATGTTAAGAAAAGGAAAAAAAGAAGATAGCAGGAGGGGAAGAATGAAGGGTGGGAAATCGGAGGGGGAGACGAACCATGAGAGACAATGGACCCCCAGAAACAAACTGAGGATTCTAGAGGGGAGGGGGTGGGGGGATGGGTTGGCCTGGTGTTGGGTATTGAAGAGGGCACATTCTGCATGGAGCACTGGGTGTTATACACAAACAATGAATCATGGAACACTACATCAAAAACTAATGATGTAATGTATGGTGATTAACATAACAATAAAAAATTTAAAGAAAAAAAAAGAGAGGAAAAATGTATGTATTCAAGGCCCAAAAATTTCATCTTACATGCAGTGGGTTATCAAGGAAGATTTTCAGCTGACAAGAGACATCACTCTAGTGAAACAAATCTGTAAAGTGGGTACATTTATTGATTATTGGGAAAAACAGTCATCAGTAGTTCTATGTGGGAAGTTATAATGATAGTTTAGGATTTTGAAAATGTAGACTGGGATAAAAATGGAAATAAATGAGCAGAAGATTATTTTGGAAGAACAACTAACTCTATTAGGCAATTAATTTGGACATGGAGATGAGGAAAATGAAGGAATCAAAGTTGGTTCTAAAGTTCTAAGCCAGGGAGCCTAGAAGCATAATAGTATCTAGAGAAATAGAGAAGTTGAGCAAAGCAACATTTATGAACTCAGTTTTATATATAATTAAAATAAAAGAGATAAAGAATAGTTAATTTTGGAAGGAAAACTTCCTTAATCCCAAAACCAGACAAAGACCCCACTAACAAGAATTACAGACAAATATCCCTGATGAACATGGATGCAAAACTTCTCAACAAGATGCTAGTTAATCAGATCCAACAGTACATTAAAAAGATTATTCACCATGACCAAATAGGATATATTCCTGGGTTGCAAGGATGGTTCAATATCCACAAATCAATCAATGTGATAATCTACATAAATAAAAGAAAGGATAAGAACCATATGATCCCATCAACAGATGCAGGAAAAAAAAGCATTTGACAAAATACAGCATCCTTTCTTGTTAAAAATCCTTAAACTATACGGATAGAAGGAATATACCTCAACATCATAAAGCCATGTACAAAAAACACACAGCTAATATCATCCTCAATGAGGAAAAACTAAGAGCTTTACCTCTATGGTCGGGAACAAGACAGGGATGTTCACTCTCACCACTGTTTTTCAACATAGTACTCGAAGTCCTAGCCCCAGCTATCAGACAACAAAAATAAATAAAATGTATCCAGATGAGCAAGGAAGAAGTCAAACTTTCACTCTTCACAGACATGATACTCTCTGTAGAAAACCCAAACGACTTCACCAAAATATTGCTAGAACTGATAACAGGGCTTCAGCAAAGTTGTAGGATATAAAATCAATGCACAGAAGGCTGTTGCATTTCTATACACTAATAATGAAGCAGCAGAAAAAGAGCTCAAGGAATTGATCCCATTTACAATTGTACCAAAACCCATAAGAGACCTAGGAATAAACCTAACCAAAGAGGTAAAAGATCTGTACTCTGAAAGCTATAGAACACTTATGAAAGAAACTGAGGAAGACACAAAGAAATCGAAAAAGATTCCACGCTCATGGATTGGAAGAGCAAATATTGTTAAAATGTCTATGCTACCCAAAGCAGTCTACACATTCAATGCAACCCCTATCAAAATAACACAGTGGTTTTCAAAGAGTTGGAACGAACAATTTTGAAATTTGTGGAACCAAAAAAGACCCTGAATAGCCAAAGTAATGTTAAAGCAAAACAAAACAAAATAAAGCTGGAGGCATAATTCCAGACTTCAAGCTGTATTTCAAAGTTGTAATCATCAAGATAGTATAGTACTGGCACAAAAACAGACACATAGATTAGTGGATCAGAATAGAGAACCCAGAAATTGACCCTCAACTCTATGGTCAACCAATCAACAAAGGAGGAAAGAATATCCAATGGAATAAAGACAGTCTCTTCAACAAATGGTGTTGGAAAAACTGGATAGCAACATGCAAAAAATGAAGCTGGACCACTTTCTTACACTATACACAAAAATAAATTCAAAATGGATGAAAGACCTAAATGTGACACAGGAATCCATCAAAATCCTAGAGAACACAGGCAGCAACCTCTTTGACCTAGGCTGTAGTAAATTTTTACTAGATATGTCACCTGAGGCAAAGGAAACAAAAGCAAAAATGAACTATTGGGACTTCATCAAGATAAAAAGCTTCTGCACAGCAAAGGAACCAATCAACAAAAGCAAAAGGCAGTCTATGGAAGATATTTGTAAATGACATATCAGATAAAGGGCTAGCATCCAAAATCTGTAAAGAACTAATCAAATCAACACCCAAGAAACAAAAAAAATCCAGTCAAGAAATAGGCCGAAGATATGAACAGATATTTCTCCAAAGAAGACATACAAATGGCTAACAGACACATGAAAAAATGCTCAACATCAGTCACCATCAGGGAAATACAAATCAAAACCACAAGGCGATTCCACCTCACACTGGTCAGAAGGGCTAAAATTAACAATTCAGGAAACTACAGATGTTGGGTGATGGACATTAAGGAGGGCACTTGATGTAATGAGCACTGGGTGTTATATGCAACCGATGAATCACTAAATTCTACCCCTGAAACTAATAATATGCCTTAGATTAACTAACTTGAATTTAAATAAAATATAAAAAAATAAAGGATAGTTGATTTTTCTGTTTTCAGTGATGATTATATAAGAACAAACAGAAGAAACCTTACACTGCATCTTCCTTTGTTATTTATTTTTTAAAGATTTATAATGATATTAGAAAAAAGAAGAGTATATATTATATAAAATTTCCTTATCTCCTTTTGGTTTTACCTTCTTTTTCTTCTCCCTGATTATAAGTTTTTTTCTAATGTTTCAAGTAACTCAATGCATGCTGGACAAATGTCATACACATGGAGCCTAGGCAACACCAACTCTAGAAGTGGGGGAACAAAGAGAGAGAAAGAAAGAGAGAGAGAACTAGAGAAAGGGAAGGAATGAGGGAGGGAGAGAGAATATGGATAACTGAGGGGTGAGGAAATTTCATCCCCTTCCCATTGGTGAGTGCTAAGTGGAGCCAAGAAAGCTCAAGATAGGAAATGGCAATCTTTTGTCTACCATCAAGCCTAGCTCTCACACACCTCTCACAGCAAATCCTCTCTCAGAGCATCTCTCTGGGCAGATGACAATTTTAGCCTTTAAAGAAATGCATTTGCTTGGATTACATGGTCTCTAAATGTAAACCAAGTACTTCTTCTGCTATTCTACCACAAAAATATTGATCATCTCCAACCATGGAAGAGAAACTGGTTATATTGAACTTCCTAAAAAAAAATTCTATATTGTACTTTATGGGCCATCTAAGGAAATTTTCCAAGTATTAAATTTCACTGACTTTAAAACTTAACTTCCTTATAATATGCTAACCTACTATATATTATATATACATCATATTCTCTGTTTTTTATTCCCTTTCTCCTTCTTCTCTTCCTCCCCTGCTTTTCTCATACCCACCTTTGTTGTACATTCCCAGGACTTCAACCATCAAGAGCTGTATGAATCACTTTCTGCAGAGACTCTTATTTACTTAAAGAATTTAATCGAAAAACCATTCTCACTAAATTTAGCCTGAATCTAATGTTTGAAAACATTGTTTTAGGTGTTTAGGGTATTGGAGGGTTTTGGTGAAGTCTTTGTAAGACTATAGCACATAATTGCAAATAAATTTTATCTACTTGAAGCTATTTTACATTTTCTTATGGATTTTTCTAGACTATTTGTACAGAATGGCATTTCATATATTCATTTATCTATATGACTAAACCAGTGCCAATATTAATTAATTAATAAGAAAAAAAATAATTTTTTCTTATTTTCCAATTCTTTGCTCTCATCTCTTTCTTTGGTCCTGGGGGAGAAAAATGACCTAAAGCAGGTCCTTTAATTTTCCCTTTAACTTATTCTTAAAACCAAAAAGTCTTTTGACATTTCCATTTTCTAGCATGGCTTCCCAGATTTTATGGCTTGAATTGTGCTCACATCTGTGACAGCGAAAATGGATCCAGTTGGGACACAGCGAGTGGACAGTGCACTTGCCCAGCAGGTTTCCATGGCAGCCAGTGTGAAAAAGTTATAGCCAGGGCATTGTTAGGCATGTGGGAATTCTGCATGACTATGTGATCTTTCATTCTGAGGGCAAAAATGTAAACTCAAATTGATAACATGGAATAATCACCTAAACTTCCGACTTGGACATTAAGGAGACAGGAACTCATTCTGTGCCAATATTGTGGTTGTTTCTGATTTTGTTGCTGATTGGTCAAAATGTTTTGCCTCCCATAAATGAAATTGTTTAATATCTCAAAACATCACTAAGCTCTTAGTCTTCAATGGGCAAAGAAGCTCCCTCTGAATGAAAAATATATTATTAAATGTTTTTAAAAGACTGCATTCGGTTCAATGGTATTGAAGTAAGTATAAGAGCTTTATGAAAAAATATTTAAAAATGTGAATTAGGCATTTATCACAAGAAAGTAGTGGCAGCCATAAATGTGGATGAAGAGATAAAGGTGAGAATTTGGGCTACTCAGTTTGATATAAGATATTATAAAGTCCTAAAAGACTGATCAGCCTAATTCAAACAGTGCCAAACTACATGGTCCTCAGTAAACAACTCTAAGTCAAATTTTCCACTATATTATGTACATTCTTGTGCATATGATTACAACAACCATGATATAATGATAATAATTTGACTTTATGTGAACCAAAGTTATTGCCTTTAAAAAAGATTTATATATTAGTCCCATACTATATCCTCATATGTCACTAGAATTTTACATATAATATTTCTTGTCCATCTTTTATTGATTTTTTAGTGATTCAATAATATGGACTTATGTGCCTCTTTCTGCATTAAATTCTGGGAATCTAGCAGAAAACATGGAGCTTACAGTCTTCTGAGGAGGCACACAATAAAAAACATTTTAAGGAAAAATATTAAAATACACTTAGCTAGTAGACTCAGTCTCCTTCCTTAAATTCCTATCTTCAAAAAGCTTACACACATTCTAACAGATACAAACCATTGCCGAAATAAATCCATTTTAAGACCTGATGTGAAATCATGTATACAAGGCAGCCACTTTCTGAGAATTCCAAAACTTCCCTCTCTTCTTTTGACCAACAAATATCATTTTACCACCTCACTTTGCTACCCGGGACTTCATCTTGAGGAAACTGTTATCTTTAATCTCATTCTAGGTGCATCAGTGAAAGCTCAAAGGGTTAAATTTTCAGCATTTCTCTTTCCTTGGTAAAGTGTCCACCTGGAATGTTTGGAGACAATTGCCATCAACTTTGTGACTGTGAACAAGAAAGCTCCTGCCACCCAGTAGCTGGAAAATGCTTCTGTCCACCTGGGAAAATCGGAGCCAGGTGTGATGCTGCTGTGAACCAAAGCACCTCATGATGTTCCTCTGATTCATGGGTTACATGGAGATATATAGACATTTTAGTACTAAAAACATGACTCAGTTAGAGAACATCACCCCACCACTGCTTGTCACCTTGCTTTATTATGATTAATCAGGGTATGTAGCTTTTACATCACAGGCACCCCAAACCAGCACCATGACTAAGAGGGGACACATTGTAATTACATCTGAGTGATGCAGTTAAACACCCTGATTAGGAAAGGTATTCAGAGAAATAACTAAAATTAAGACAATTAAGGTACAATCCAGATAGTATTCTTGAGAACCAAGTTCCCACCTATTCATTGTAAATTGAGATTTATCTTTTTTTTTATTATGTTATGTGAATCACCATACATTACCTCATTAGTTTTTGATGTAGTGTTCCATGGTTCATTGTTTGCATATAACACCCAGTGCTCCATGCAGAACGTGCCCTCTTTAATACCCATCATCAGGCCAACCCATCCCCCACCCCCCTCCCCTATAGAACCCTCAGTTTAAAATAAAAACAAGAAGAAGATAGCAGGAAGGGAAAAGTGAAGGGGGGGGAATCAGAGGGGGAGATGAACCATGAGAGACTATGGACTCTGAGAAACAAACTGAGATTTATCTTTTATTGTCCTTCCTATTCACAAGAAGAATGACCTAGAATGTAAATTCTAAATCCCCAGGGACTGTCTTAAAAAGAGGAGAAAGTAGATTGAATCGACTCATCTCTTGCTATTTGACTTAATGGATGCTTACTAGATGAAAAGGTTTTATACATTTCACAATAGCCCTGAATGTCTGTCCCTGCCACAGATTATGACCCAAAGTAGAGCATTTAATCTCAGAATTTACTTTCCTCATTGCCAAAAAGAAGGGTTGAGGTTACATATTGCTAAAATCATTTCCAACACTAATCTATGATTCTTTAACTTGGAATCTCAATGATGCTGAGAAAACCAGCCCAATCTCCCCTACCCCACCTTGCTTCTGAGAAATAGCAATAAAAGCTACTTTTTTTTTGAATGCCTGGCCCCATCTTAAACACTTTGCTTGCATTCATTTAATTCTTACCACCACTTTATGAGGTTGTTGCTATTTTTATTACTATTGGACAGATGAAGAAACTGAAGCACAGAAAGGTAGTATGTGGCAGAACCAAGATTGGAACCCAGGCAGTCTGGTTGCAGATTTTGGGTGCTGAGATTATGGAACAACACTGTATGTGTGAATATCTATATATAAGCCAGAATAAGGAACCTCCACTAGCTCATCAAGCGTGTTATATCCTTTCCTAGCTTTTTTTCTTGCCATTTTATAGACTTTTAGAATAAGGTTAAAGGGTTATGAATACTGACTTGGAACCGTATGGCATCTTCCCACTCAGGAGCTTATTGATCTGGACATTGCTTTTTTTGCAAAGCTGCTTCATTTAAATATCTAATCCTTGTGTTTCACTGTACTGTAAGCTTCTAAGTTGAATCAGTGTTTATTTGTCTTCTATTTGTCTTTTAGAACAAGGTCTAGCACATGATAGTCTTCAGCAAATTTTTGTTGAAGGAATTCTGGCTTCTCTTCTCAGCATTCTTCATGGAGCCATGGTAGACAAAAATCCCCGAACCTTGCCATATCTAAACTAAATATGTCAGAATAAACATCTCCATGACATCTTGGTGAAGCCACAGTAGCCATGTCACCAACGAAATGCTCAATAAAAAGAACACTTATAGCATTTGTGGTTTCATCTAAATACTGAAGAAAACCACCAGCGTTTATTGAATGTATATTATGTGCCAAGCATTTTAATTTATGCTTTACAATCATCACCATTTCCATTTTATAGATGAAGGAACTAAAGCACAAAAAGATTAAGAACTTGCCCAAGGTTACACAGCTAATAATGATAGAGTGGAGATTTGAAAGAGAAAATCTGGGTCCAGAGTCAGACTTTAACATCCCCACTAAGTTACCACTCAAGGGAAAGAAAGGAATAGGAATTGCTTTTGGTTATCTATTTACATTGCCTAATATGCCTTGTCCATTAACCACAGGAGGCTGTTTAATTTAAATTTGGTTTGATTTAAAATTCACCTCAGTCACGCATTACATTTCAAGTGCTCAGTGGCCACATATAGCTACAGTATTTGATAGTGCAGTATAGAACATTTTCGTTTTTGCAGAAAATTCTATTGGGCAGCACTCAGCAGTGGGGCTTGACACTAGCCACTAAACCAAGAGAGCTGATGGACGGGCTGGAAATTAAAGCCTCATCTATGGACTTTCTTTGGACTAAATTCCTCTATCACATAGGCTCTTTCATCCACAAGTCAATTACCACGTGACAATGGATCATGTGTATTAATGTGTCCATTCTCAGTGGGCACCTCAAGGCCCCTCTTGTCATGGGCTCTTTGGGGGTACGCACAGCCTCCACAGACGTACTACAGGGTCTTTTATTTGCATTTTTATTTTCAATTAGGCACAGTTCATCTGTGATATTAACTGTGAGCAGCTGTGTTTATGCAGGCGCTATAAAGATAAAAGACCTCATTTTAATTTGAACTCTGGTAAAGGACCTATTAAACAGCCATAATGTTAATTCATAAAAGAATGTAACAGCTTTTTATTGGATTATTTCCCCACCCTCTTGGTAAATTAACATTTGCAGACATTCAAACAGATGTCTTAAATACACATCGTTATTAACATGAAAATGTGGTATTTTTATAAATTAAAATCAGATTCTGAACTGCTCAGGAGAGATCCTGATTCATAACTCCTTTTCAAACAAGAACACTAGGTCTTACCACCAAACTAAGTAATCCTCCCACACACTGGACAGAGGTGGGTGTGTTAGTTTAAATTTGAAATAACACAGAATTCTTTTTTATTTTATGAAGCCTGAAGTTTTAAAGAAGAGATTCATTTCAGACCAGCATTTGCAACTCCTCCAAAGCTCCTTTTACCTACCTGTTATACCTTCATTTAGGAAGGAGTTGAATTACTGCTTTGTAATTAGTAAAAGTAACTAATTGCAAAATGGATTTCTAAGTCTCCCTTCGTATCATATTTAAAATCTAGTTAATTAATTGAGACAAGAGAGCTAAACCACCTCTTAACCAATCTTCATTGTCCAAGAGAGAAAAAAATTCAACTGCTCATGATAAATTTAGGTTGAATCTCCAAACAAGCAAAGAGAATTTTGAGGCAATAGGGAAATATTTAACAAAATTTTGCCCACAGACTCAGAATTTGCTCTAGTACCTGTATCTTCATATTTATAATTATATATGTATATATATATATACACACACACATGCATATATAATTTTTTCTAAATTTTCCATGTTGCAGCTCTCTAATTTCTTTTTTTAAAATTTTTTATTATTTTTAAAAGGTTTTATTTATTTATTTGAGAGAGAGAGAGAGTGCACACACAGAACAGGGGGAGAAGCAGAGGGGGGTGGGGAAAGAATCTCAAGCAGACTCCCCACTGAACATAAAGCCTGACTCGGGGCTCCATCTCATGATCCTGAAATCATGACCTGAGCCGAAACCAAAAGTCTGCTGCTTAATTGACTGAGCCCCCAGGGACCCCAGCTTTCTAATTTCTTATTTGGGTTTTCTTCTCTGTATATATACACTTGATACGTTGTCTTTCTACATAGTAGTGCAAAATGATGAATGAGCAGTAGATGAGAACTTAGAAATCCAGTCCTGCCATTAACCTGGGATATAACATTTAAGAAGGTTTCTTAAGCCATTGCAAACCTCGGTTTATCTGCCTCTAGAATGAAAGGGCTTATCTCACGGCCTTGCCTACCTCACAAGTGTTTGTTAGGACCAACTGAAATAATGTATTAGGAACCCATTCGTAAACCACATAGAGCTAGGTAACTGTTATTATTGCAAGTTAAATTTCTCCAGTCCTTAAATATTGGTAAATTGAGTTAATTCCTAGTCTTGCCTGAGTGACTAGAAAATATGAACCCATTTCCTGTTTCCATGGGCTGGGTTGGGTGGGACTTTCTCCCTCAACTCACAGTCCTTCAGAGACAGAACCTGTTAATTCTCTGCTAATTCTTTACTGGATTTCAGACTAATACCAAGCACCCAGGTTGGGGTGTGATGTTTGCGTTACTCCGTTAGTCCATGTTTAGTTATTTTCATAAAGCTAGCACTTCTTATCCCTTCCCTTTATTTCTCTACCAGTTGCAATCACAATGCAATTCAATTTAAAGGTAGTTATATCCCTGTAGTACATATAGCAGGATTTTGTGGAGTTAGGTGCACAGAGGATCTATGGCCCTTTGACATATTTTAAGAGATGAAAGAGTTGAATTTAAAGCCATTTCCTTTTCAATAACATAAGCTCAAATAATTGTGTTTTCAACCTAAAGACAAATTTCATATATTGTGTATTCTGAATGAGTGTTGCCTTGTTCTGACTTCAAGACAACTAATCCATTTTCCCCGGATCCCTCAGAATGCCACTGCTATAAGCTCTATTGAATAATCTAATTCTAAGAAGGGACTTTAAAAATCTACGTTTGCTGTCCTGCCTTCTCCTCTTTTCAATTTTGTCACTAACTTCCTTGACACTCCCAGCTTCCTCCTGTTTTCCATTAAAGTCCTTGCTTTTATTATATAACATTCTAGCATGGGAAAAGATACCACATGGTTAACCAGAATTTTTTACAAATCTATCATTATCTATTCAGTTCCAAGAGAGAGTAGTAAAAAGACTGTATGATAAAAAAAAAAAAAGCACATTTGAATTGCCTTTGTTTTTATTTTTCCCTCACAGAACGCATGTCAGGCCACTA
This sequence comes from Eumetopias jubatus, assembly GCF_037043125.1. Taxonomy (NCBI): domain Eukaryota; kingdom Metazoa; phylum Chordata; class Mammalia; order Carnivora; family Otariidae; genus Eumetopias; species Eumetopias jubatus. Next base: position 95,012,035 of record NW_028274807.1, on the reverse strand, counting down.
TGGACCTCCTGGTGCTCGGAAGTACCAGTGTATCCACAGAGCTCATTGTAACCCTCCTCATGGGAGCTGCACTTGCCCCTCGAAGAGAATGTGTCCAACCTGTGAGGAAAATGATTTGGATAATCCTCAGTAACTGAATAGCTCTTCAGTGGGTGAATAGAATTTTGCCAGGGTTCACCTATGGTTCATCATCTTAACTTTGGCAGAGAAATGGACTAACTCAACTATCTTCAGCCCAACTGCGCCTGTTGTGAGGTGAAAAACAGGACGTCTCAACTTTATGGCTTCCAAGCATAAGTTCCTTTCTCTAGGCTACCCTTCCTAACTGCCTTTTGCTGAAGAACATGCCCAAGGAAAAGAGAATGTTTTTTCAAGATTCCAATCATAGTAACATTTTGGACTAATAAATAAAACTCTCTCTCTTTTTTTTTTATATGCACAGGCGGTATTTAAATTTGGAAGTAAGAACTGCTTTTCAGTTCAGGTTGGACTGCACTGAAATATTCACACCTATTCACTGAAGACCTCAGTGGCTATTAAGTAGCTGGATCCTCTTTAGAAATGTCTAGAATTTCATCTATTTATTCTCAGTATCCTGCTTCACAGCTAAGTCTGCTTCAGATTGTTAATGTATTGAATTTCAAACATGATTTTTGGTGTGGGAGACTATTAAGTCTTTCGCCACATAAAAATCAGTGTAAAAGTATGACGTGCACACTTATAATGAATCATCAAAATGTTTAGTGGTGTTATCCCCATCACTGGTCAGCAGACAGGAAAAAAGTGAGCATAAGTGATCGAGGCAAGTTCTTTGCCAGCTCTGGGGGACACGGATTTCCCACAGCGTAGGGCTTGCTGGGAATCAGATTTTTAATCCATATGGGTAAACTTCACCCAAATTGCTCATCATTCAGGTTGGCCCTACAGCTCTTTGTAAGCATGAACCCTGTGATAAGCCCAAGAAAGATCCAACAATAAATATGATTGTATTTCTTGCTCTCAAGTAGTTTATGAACATCTAAAACTTGAAATTACTGGTTAATTCACATTAGAAAGAACAAATTTTCTTGATTGGAAATGTTACTCATGTTATCCATGTTTTATTGGAATAAAAATAGAAAATATTAAAATTATATGACTAGACATTTGACTTATGTATAATGTCCAGAGTAGTTTTTTTAAAAAGATTTATTTATTTATTGAGAGTGAGTGCAAGAATGGGGGGAGGGGCAGAGGGAGTCTTAAGCAGACTCCATGCTGAGTGTGGGCTGAGGGTCGAGACCCACATGGGGCTCAGTCTCATGACCCTGACATCAGGACCCTGAGATCACGACCCAAGCCAAAACCAAGAGTCAGCTGCCCAAACGACTGCCGCACCCAGGTGTCCCTAGAGTAACTTTTAAATCAAAACTAATTTAAGATAGAGTTGACTGAAGGATTTATACAAAATACTTGGTGTTAACAATTCGGTATGGTTTCTGATCTTAACATTTCCTATATCTCAGTACACTTAACAGATATAGAGCATTCCTATAATAGGCAGCCATGCCAAATTTAATGTTTTTAAATTATAGAAAGGGCTTGATAAGTAACTTTTTAAGAGATTACTCTTAAATTTGGTTTAGTCTTAAAAGAGTCATGATCTTACCTTTTTTTCTCTATCTACAGTATTTAGAATTAAAGTTTTATGTTTCTATTTAAATTCATTTAAACAGTTTTTATCAAGTTAATAAACTATGAGTATTCTGAGTACTTGCTCATTTTCCTTACCTCTTTTTTTTTTAAGCTTCTCTTAGCTATTCCCATCTGACTTGCAAAGAGAATAAGATGGATAAAAGCAGCATTCTCTCTTGGACTTCCACCCACCACTGCACTCCCTTCATTTTGAGACTTAAAAAAAAAAAAAAAAAGTGACTGCTGAGAAAAGAATAAAAAAAAACAGGTTTCTCTTCCTTACTAGAGATGTTATCTCCTATTAATACAGACAAGAAACTCTAGATATGGCAGGGGGAAAAAAAAGAGTAAGATTTCTTTGGGTTGAATTTGTTTCCTTATGTATTGCTTAACTTTTTATAAATGAGAAGCCATGTGTAAAATGTGAAGCACAGTTCTTGGCAAATGTCAGGCAGCCCATATATTATCTCCTTTCACCCCCTTTTCCACCCCAAGCTCTAAAACAAATTATGAGAGTGGGCAAGCAAAGTCAAAGTATGTGCCTGTACTTGCACTATCCCATGACCCATTAGACTAATTGATTTTCACTTTCCTCCTTATCCTAGTCAATAGGAACTAATGCAAGGTACTATAGCACCATTTCTTTACAAATTCTTTTTAGGATGTCTTTCATATCAAAAAAGAAAATAGAGAAATGTTTAAAGTCCGGAATGTTTCCATTTTACCTTGGGTCCCCTTGAAAAATCTTGATTCAAGTGGTACCCTGCAAAAGTTAATAGTCATAGGGTAAGTCATCCCTCCAAAAAATCGTCCAGTCTTTCTGCTTGAGGACACTGGCAGATGTCTGAAAATCCTTACAGGGAATGCCATTTCATTTGTGGACCAACATATACTAAATGTGAATCATAACTAATTTAATAGCAAGAAAATTCTGTTTTAGATTGAAAAAATCATAAAACTGAATTTTAAAATTCATTTTTTAACAATTGCCATGTTAGAATGCTTCACATTAAGAAAATAATCTATAATGACGTACATTTCTGAACAAATAAATAAAGCATATTTTTTATTTTTATAAGGATTTACCTGAGCTTCCTATGTAAAAGAGCTGCTCAGGCACAGTAAAGGGTGATTTGGCTTCCAAGAAATAATTTGCACAAAATTTTAAAGAATTCAACTATTGTTTAAAATGAAGCATGATTTACTAGGCATACCCTCTTTAAACTAAAGTCCAATGTCAAATTAGAATCATTGTCATTGGGAAGAATAATTTATACTACTCCTCTTATTTTTCCTCCCTATATAATCTGCCCTTTGAATGCAGAAATGCTGACCCCAAAACGAAATTTATCCACCCATAATACCCCTTTACAAAAGTGCTTATGCTGTGATGGTTCAGGCTTTTTCCCTTGAAATGCAAGATCAGAGTGGGGATTATTATGCTTTTCTGCAATAATAGAGCTCAAGTTTAAAGAAAAGGGAGCAGATGTATGGAAGCATGCTGGCTAATTTGGAGTTTCAATCTAACATGCCTGGGATATACCATTTCGGTTTAACACCTAACATCCCCCCTAGTCTTTCTAACTTCTACACTCATTTATTGAGTTTTCCAGATGAGACAGCTATTTGACACAGGTTAAATTATTTTTAGAGAACTTGGAAATCATTCCAAGAGTTAGTGGCAAGAATGGCATTTCCTTTTTTAGAAACAGCAAAGAAGGTTTGGCTTCTCCTGGGCCTCTTTCACCTTGGTTTCTCCAGTACCTGGTAATACAGATGTAGCAAGAATTTAAAAAAGCATTTTGATGAAGTGAACAAATAATAGCAACTGTCTACACTCTAGGAGTTATGTATGCAATTCAGTTGAAATAACTTTTCATGTTTCTACAATAGAAAAAATCAAAGTAGCTGAGCTTTTAAAATAGATTTCAAAGTGAGTCCAAAGTTTTGACCGTTTTTAGCTAATCGTGTGGAAACTATGTTTTATTTTTCTTGCTTATATTTTAGTTTTTCTAAATAAAAAAACACAAAATCCAATAATTAAAGTCCAAGAAATATGTTTAGAAGCAGTGGATACCTCTTTTTTATATTCTTCCAAATACATACTCTTTCATCTTTAAATCTTTTATCAGGATTGCATGAAACACCATTTAATCACTTGTCATTTTAATGTTTATGCACAAATAGCTCAAATTTCAAAGAAAATTAATTTAAATAATGAATATTAACATTTTAATGAATATTCTTCCACTAGATATCTTTAAAATATGGAGAAAATTTAATAATAATGCCTCCACTTAAAAAGAACATAAGGATATCTATGAAGTACAATTTTATTGCCCAGACTTCAGGAGAAAAATTCAGCAATAGTCCATCAGACAAAATGATTCATGTAAAGAATTGATTATTAAGTAATTAAGTGTTGACAATATTGGTCTCTTGAAATGTAGGCTATTGGTTTGTGAATAAAATTCCATATGTAGAATTTGGATGGATATGGTAGCAAACAATTAACATGAATAATGAACTTGTGACTTATTAGACATCTAAATGTTCAATTGGTGATATTTTGAATAATTTATTAACTGAGAAGTACCTTCACTAGTGTCATTCTTTAACCATTGCCTAAAAAGCAACTTTCTGTATTTTAACTCTATCTTGAACTTCCTAACTCACTCAAAAATATTTATTAAGTGTCTACAATACTAGATACTGTTAGCGGCATGAAAAAAACCAGTGGTGAACAAGAAGGATGTGTTCCCTGGTTTCATAAACTTATACTCTAGTAGTCTACAGGAGCCAACGGGAGCCATGGTTTTTCAACATTCTTAGCTTTGCTGTGAGTTTTATAGTTCATCAATCCTTTTATCGTTCACTAATCCTTCGCTAAGTCTATTTCTCACAAATTTGTTAATTCTCCTATATTAATACACACTTTGATAAGTCAAATGTATTCCACCTAACTTTAAAAATCCACACAGCAGATTTTACTCTTAATTCCACTACAGGAAATGAAATATTTTTTTAAAAAACTTGTGAAATACCATTTTACATTTATAGAACACTGTATTATTTTTTGCCATGTAAAATGGAAGTATACTTTCAAATATGTTATTGCAACTCGAATGGCATGGGGATTGAGGTAGTGGAAGTAGAAGGAAGAAAAGAGTATTTCTCTCATTCTGAAAACTGTCATATCTGTTCAGCATCCACCCCTCCCTTCTCTCTTGGCCAAGAGAGTGTTTCCCAGTGATAGAGGAGGGTTTTTATATGTTTCCAAGAATCTGGTTTGGTTACAAAGCAAGTAATTCTCTCAAGCATTAAAAAAAAATCTTGCTATTTTAGTGGTGCCTTAAAACAAGTTTAGATGATTTATTTTGTTTATATTGTGGCAAAATACACACAATGTAAAATTCACTATCTTCACCATTTTTAAGTGTACAGTTCAGTGGCCTTCAGTATACCCACATTGTTTTGCTGTAATCGTCAAGGATTATTTCTTTTCATATAGGAAGAATTCACTGATGCCAATTGAGTAACACGTAGAGTCTTCGGTACAAGTTGTTGGTCTCCTTAAAATACTTAACTCATATACAGCCTGTGCTTAGGAAAGTTTTCATATTCTATAAACACTTTGGTTATTTGAAGGCATACTTTCTATCAGGGTCTTCTTACTTGCAAGGCATTCTGAAGCAAAGGCATTTTTCACATTTAAACAATAATACTTTTTCTAGGGATGCAGTGACTAGAAGACCAATCATTTTTCACTATGCATATCAGAGTTGTAGCTCATATACTTTATTATGTTTCTAAACATGCTGAAAAAAATTGCACAATCAGCAAATTCATTGGGCTCTATGAAATATTAATCAAACTTGTAATTTCGTTTTGGACAACCCTCATGAATTTCCGAGATTTTGTGCCCTTTTCCTCTACTTGCTCCCTGGACTGTACTCCGGCCTTGCAGCTATACCAAAGAGATGGTATAGAGACTCCCAAAGTCTTGAGGCTGCTTGCAGTGTGTCCCAATGAGTATTTCACGGAATGAAAATTCACAGCATTTAGTAAGGAGAAAAGGGGGAAGAGGGAGAATTGCTTGGGTTTTAGAATAAAAACAACACTAACAACTAAGAAATTCTAGTTTTCTACTTTCTTAAACAGAAATAAATAGTAGACTCAGCTTCAATACTTGTTAGGAACTCTAATATCCTGTTGTGATTTGTGAATTTTCAGTAGAAAAGACATAGTATGTAAAGAATTCCAAATTGTTTAACTAGGAGTTCCTTTCTTCAGGAGTGTTTTGAAAAACTAGCATCCCAAGGAACACCTTTTGTGAAAAATGGGAATAAATATATAATCGAGGGATCCCTCAGAAACATCCTTGGTCTGGATACCCTGATCACACATTTTTATGGTGTTTCTAGTAATTGCCTGAGAGAATTCTGAGCAAGGCCTATATTACTTTATAGTTTCCCATGGATTTGCTGTGAGCTAGTAAGTATTTCTCAAAAGGGAGCTTTGGAAATGCAAAGTAAAATGTTGATAAAACTCTTTTAAAGAGGTCTTCCTTTCTTGCTTGTCTGATTCATATGAGACATTGAGTAAATACTTTTTTAAACATTAAAGACAATTAGGAAGATGTGAAATAAATTGTATTCTTTTTAAATAAAATATTATAAAAGTTTTATAGGAATATGTATTAGGAAATAAAAGACCAAAGTTTTACTAACATCTGGGCATTTTATAGTATTACATACCATATTTTGAATAACCCCTGGGGATTATTTAAATTATTTAAAAATTCCAAAGAGAATGTTTAGTAGTGCACTGGAATGAATATAATTCCTTTTTGAGAATCACTAAATGGTTATATGAGTTGTTGTCATGTCATAATTGAAGTGTGTAAATTCTAATAATACTAGAGTTATTATGATCTAAGAATTATTTGCTAATGATCTTTGTATCGTTTATTAAGTGCTTAACATAAATTATCTCCAGCTCTATGTGCGCATGCACACACACACATACACATACACACACACACACACACACACACACACACAAAGACCTACTTATGTTGTTGGTAAAATGTTATGAAGAATTTCCTTTTGGATTATATATTTAAGATATCTTTCGTTAAAACTGTGTTTAAAATTCCAAATTATTACAAATGAATGTACACAGTGTAGCATTCAGAAAAATCATCTTTCTCACTAACAAAAACCTCCAGTAACAACGACTTTGACACATATATTTAAATTTTAAAACTAGTAAATAGTGGTATGAATCAGTTCACATGGGATCAGACTAAAATAACCCTCTATTCATAATATGAGATCTAACTCATATGTTAGATGTCAGAAAAGCAACCAAAACAAGGGAGAGGCACTTAAACAGAGTAGAGGATCTTGCATTACTTGGAATCATAGAAGCACAGAATTGGAAAATACCTTAAAGCCCCTCTAGGCTTTTTGTTTATAGGCAAGGAAACTGAGGCTCCGAGAAGTAGGTCCCACCATGAATACATCACAGAATGAAGACTTTCTTATGTCTTTCATCTTTTGCTTTTTGATTGTTGCCTTTTCTGAGACATTTGAGAAATTCTTTAGTCTAGAAGGGTCAGTGAACTTTGCTTTACAAAAATCCCTTTGAATTCTAGTTGTAGTATCACAGAACTTCCAAACCTGCAGTGTCTCCCTTTTTTGGATATTCACACTGTATCTAGGAGCAGTAGTTAAATACAGATCTAAGGAATTGAAGCCGATAGGAGGTTCATGGTCCTAATGGTTTCACTGTGTTCCAAGAAAAACAATCTGAATTTTAAAGGTTTTTATATAATCTTCATCAGCATATATAATTCAAATTTTATATTTGAAAGGCTATTTAACCTACAAATTTTAACAATATCTTCTTTTGCCACTGCTATCATTTTTTCTGTAATGAATGATAAATAAAATTCTTAGATTTAAGCCACATATACATGAATTCTTCATTTAAATTTATCAGATATGTGCCAAAGTAACCTCTAAGAAATATTATTGGTTAATACACCCACTTTGTAGCCATAAGAAAAAGTTGCATTAACTTTTTTCTTTTTCCCATTCGTGTGAGAGCACTTAGGATAGAAACCTCAGAGATATCAATGCATCTATTCTGTAAAACTTTAACCAAGTGTACTCCCTTGTATTTACTTACTCAGCAATTCAGAGAAATTTAGAATAATTCAATAAAAATGATCTGAATATGTATGCACTGTATATAATGTAAGCAACGGTTACCAGCCTTGATCAGGAAGCAGAACAACTGAGTATCATGGTAGTCAAAGTGGAATATGAATTATTGGAATATTTAGTCATATTACATGAGCTGGAATCAGTACTACTTAGAAAACCATAACTCTATTATAGGTATATAAAACAAAAATCTTAAACATGAATATATATGACCACGAAAATTTATTAACTTCAATTTAGGCACAATCACCTTTTTGAGAAATTCCATCAATACGTATTTTATGATACTTGGACGTTCACTTTGTCAGACTCAACAATTCTTGGACATCAGTTTTTTTTAAGATTTTATTTATTTATTTGTCAGAGAGAGAGAGAGAGAGAGCACAAGCAAGGGGAGTGGCAGGCAGAGGGAGAAGCAGACTCCCCGCTGAACAGGGAGCCTGATGCGGGACTCGATCCCAGGACTCTGAGATCATGACCTGAGCTGAAGGCAGACACTTAACTGACTGAGCCACCTAGGCATCCCAGACATCAATTTTTTAAGAGAGAACTTTCAGTGATCAAAGTGTTAAAAAGAAAATCCAATTAAATGTGAACTTGGAAGATGACTAGCCATTTTCAACTAAATGATGGAACCCTTCTCCACACTTTCAGGACACCATCACAGAGTTTGAGAATTGTCACTTCAAAGTCTATATTATAGTTTATGGATCAATAATTTAAACAATAGGTAAATACGGTGGTTGTATTTCAATCTCTAAATGTATAATTTTTAAAAATAGAGAACCTTAAACTTTATTCAATCTTGTACTCTTTTTTACAAACTTATGTATCATAAAAATCATGCTTCTTTTAATAAGTGTTTTTATGATATTTTTGTGATGATGTATGTGATGGGTCATAAGCATAACTGAAATATTACTTTTGGAATGAATTGTTTAAACTTGAGAAATAAGTAGCTAGCTATAAAAAAAAAAAAAAAAAGGTTGAAAAGGCCTGATATTTGTTAGCTCCCCATCATTCGTTTTGACAATGTCAGTTGACTGGCTGATATGATGTCTTTTCCAGTCTGCTTGAAAGCATTTGTTGTGACAAATTAATCTTTTTGAAGAGCTTTGCTTTCCTCTTTATTTCCTTGTCTATGCTTGCATTTATGGGTATTTTTCTCTTGGATGTTTTATCCTGGTTTCTTTTTTTTCTTCTTTGTAAGCAATAAGAATATTTTATCTTTTCTAACTCATAGGATTGGTGCCAAATTATTTGTTCATGAGGGAATACTTCTTAGACACTAAAGTATTATATGTATGTTATTATCCTTTACATCATTATTTAATCAAGCAAAATACAATGAATCAACTGGCTCAGTGTATAGATAAAGTAGTTTTAACAGATGTCTTTTCTCAAACTGATTGCGTGTGTTTATCTTTGGGTGATGAAAATAATTATATAATTGGTTAATGACATTTATCACATTCTTAATATACACCAGACACTATAATAAGCATTTTTCAAACAATTTAATTAATCGTTGCAATAATTACTTGGTAGATATGAGTCTGCGTCTGATTTTTCTTTTTAACAGTTGAGAAAGTTGATACCTAAAGGAATCAGATAACTTACAGAAATCCTATGGCTCCTAAGGGGGACAGAGCTCAGGTTTGCCTGATTCTGGGACCCAAGCTCTGGACTATACTATGCATGCAATTCTAAAACACTACCATATAGGATGAAAATCTACCACTGAAAATGTTGGAAGGTAATAAAAATTTGGTAAATCCAAATAAGAGTGCATTCGTATTCCAGATGCTGATTCGGACACATAGAATTAGTCACATTTTCAACCACCATTATTTTGCTGTAAAAAAAATGCATGTGTGTACTTTTCTTTGACATGTATATAAGAAATTAATAAACAAGTGGTATCTCTGGGTGACCTTGATTTTATATAAAAAACATTCACACTAATTTCACCTGTACCTTATTCTCTCCCAGTTCTCAACCAGATCCTTAAAAATCAGAATTAAAAAAAAAAATCTTTGAGTAATCTAACTCAGATATTGCATGCTTTGGTTCTTTGCTTATAACTATTTCCAGGAAACTTTTGCCCCTACTTATCTGTCCACTTAACTTCAGACGTTTGGTACAGACATTCTTTGTTGGGACGAGGGCATCAGGTTTTCTTTTCACATTTGTGGGAATATAATACTTTGTTTCTTGGGACTCACAGGAATAGAACTTGCATTCCTCATTTAAAAAATTTTGATGATGTCTCTTTGCACCAAGAAATCCATCATCTCTACCATCCCCTTCCCACTTATGTTTCTTTTTTTTTATTTTATTATGTTATGTCAATCACCTACATTACATCACTAGTTTTTGATACAGTGTCCCACTTATGTTTCTACATCCATTCCACCATGTGCCCTCCAGCCACATCGAAGAATTGCTTTACCCCTGAACTCACCATACTTCCATACCATTCCCTCTGTCTGAAATCCTCTTTATTCTCTACATGGTGAATTACTCATCCTTAAAAGATCATTCAAGGAGTCTTATCTTGCCCTGAACTCCCACCCAAAAGTATAGAGAAGTTTTCTTTTCAAACTTCTTCAGCACAGAAGCTGGCACATAATGGGAGAGAAACAATGATTTATGGAATTGTCAACAGCATTAAAAATGAATTAGAGACTGATCTACCTGTCAGGAGGCCTCTTCTCTCTTACAAAATTTAGAGCTCCTTGTTTAAATTTCAAACACTCATTTCCCTTGTGGCTATAATTGGCTTGGACCAGCAATAGCCAAATGAACATATGTGGACAGTAGATGCCAAATAATGTGATTTTATTGAAATATGCATGTGGCTTTTTTGTTGGCGGGAGAGTATACTGCTATCCCACCATATATACTTAGTTCAAAAAATGCAGCATAAGGAAAAAACCAGATCCCATCTGCCAGGCAAAATAGCTATAAAGTGGAGAAATCAGGTTTTTAATGAATCCATTGAGAGTGACTTGAGTTATTTTTTAATGTAAGAGCAAATAAACTCTTGAGCAGAGCTGCATAGCCATGTAGTATTCTTTTAATTTATAGCTAGGCGAAGTCCAAATCCTGGTTTTAGCTAAATTAGAATGTTCCCAGAAGAGAGAATGATTAGACAATGCAAGTGGGCTTATACTGGCCTTCTAAAATCTGGCTCCCAGTCTAAGGGGACTAGAATTCCATTCTGAATTCAAGACATGTAAACACTTCTCTATATATTCATAAGACTCAATGCACAACTTGGCTGGATTTTTCTGTTTTCTTTAGCACATATCCACAAAAACAAGAGCATTGCTCTTCCATATTCCAGTTTGAAGGAGTGTGGGATAAGGGCAAACACCTGTTCTTCCTTCTTTCTTGGCCAACATTTTCTGTCTCCATTTTTGGACTTCCATTTTATCAGTGCTTTTTTTCTTCCCTTTTCTATTAATAAGATCATTTGGAAAGATAATTCATTCATAGGATTTTTATGGTTAAAAAAGATCCTCTATTGATAAAAATTAATTATGAAGTACATCATGTAAAGGCCAAAATATCATAAACAATCAGAGGTTTGGGGGCTTGTCCCTATTGAGATATATTGTTTTCCTTAATATTTCACAGCATTCTCCATCACAGCAGGATGGAGAACTTTGCAGAAACATGACTTTGAATCTCACATTTGTCCTGTACCAATTGAATATCTTGGACAGTGGTTTAACACGGCTGTCACATGAAGGAATAGCTGTGTGATCCAAGCAAAATACCTAATCTTCTATTTATTTACTTATTTAATCCCAGTAATGAGTTTGTGTATTTATTTACTTATTTTTGTTTCAAGTTTTTATTTAAATTCCAGTAAGTTAATTCAGTGTAATATTAGTTTAGGTATAGAAAGTAGTGATTCATCACTTAGATATAACACCCAGTGCTCATCATAACAAGTGCCCTCCTTGTTACCTATCACTCATCTAGCCCATCTCTCATCTGAACAGAGAAGGACAAATTGAAATGAAGACTCAAAGTTACCAAGAAGATTAAATAAAAATAGAGTGCAATACCTGCACCATATAGATTCTCAATAAATGTAAATGGAATATGGACCATGTAGTCTATGTCTGTTAACAGCAATACCATTGACAATAATAATAACAACAGCACATTCTAACCTACTGCAGAAAGCTGGCTTAAGATGGTATGTGTATTAGTTCTCCCAGTATGCCTGCAATAGCCCTTGTGGTAGTTACTCTTGTTATAACCTCTCATTTGTAGAGAGCAAGTCTGCAGTCTCTTACAAATACTGTCTTGTACGGACAGTACTTCTCAAATAAAAAATCAGAAAATGGGAAGTGACCATGGAAAGTGTAACATGATATATTTGAAATTAGAGGCTTTCTCAGAAAATAGAGAATAAAGAATTATAGTTCTCCCTTCTATGGCATAGCTTTCTATTTCAGAAGAAAAGTAAAAAAAAAAAAAAATCACATTTTTAATATTTATCAAGGAAACATATCCAAAGTGCTAAATCTTTCCTCTAACATTTAGCCTTTGAGTAAAATAAGTTTTCTAAATATTTGAATTGCTCAAAATTCTAAATATCTCTATTCAGCTATTTTTACTAGCAGACAAATGGCTATTGGTATTTGGAACAAAGTTTTTAATACTGTTTGACCAGTTCCTAAAAGAATGGTATTACAAAAATATTTGCTACCTACTTAAAGCCAAAGAGAGATGAGGGATGTCACACTCATTAGGGATTTCACAAGGGACATCCTCAACTAGGAGACTGAGATGTCTGGGAAGCTCAGTCACAGAATTTCTTGGACCATATTTGAGTAAGATGGTATGGAAATTGATGAAATAGAGAAAAGAATGGATAATATGGGTCATATCCAAATGTGTGATCAGATGAGTTGTAGAAATCTGAGCCCATCTTATTCTTTGTGAATTTTCTTAAGGCCCTGTAAACCCCTATCATTCATGGTGTATAATTGACACATTGTGGTAAATTGGACATGTCACTATATTCTGGAATTTCTATTCTACTTAAATCAGAGGTGTTACCACAAGGAATTGATTGTTCCTTTAGCATTGTTTCCAAGGGCAATTTGCCCCAGTGACTCCTTAGACAAGCCAGTGTTTTCTGTCAGTATGGGAGGAAAGTGAGAGTGGGGTAGAGGGAAGAAAAGAGGAAAAGAAAAACTAAGACTTCTGACCCCTTGAGTGTTGGGCAAATATGTTAGCAATGTTTAAAGTAATTGAATCCAAGGACTGAAAGGACCTTAAGAATCCCATAGTCTTAGTTCTCACTCAACATCGTTGTCAAAACTGTCTGTCTGATACCCATCCAACTTCTTTTTTGAATATCGGTTTCTTCCCTGATTGCTAGAAACGTCTTTCTTAAATTAAGACAAGTGCTGACTCCATAAAACTTCGTCTTTGGAAAATAAGTCTTGATACTCCTCTACCTGACAGTCTTTCAAATGGTTGGAGCCAGCCTTCATGTTTCATTATTCTTTTTTCCCCAGGTGAAAAATCATCGGTGCTTCCATGGCTCCTGATATCATTTGCCAACTTCCTCTAAAAGTGTCCTAGATTAACAGTGAGTCCTTTTCATAATTGCCAAAGCTGTGACTGTTATTTAAAATAGATTATTATGTAGAGCTTACTGTTTCTCTCCTGATTTTTTAAGTAATATATGTTTATTGAGGCAAATCACCCATAATCTCACCCCTGAAATAACGACCATTTATATTTTCATGTACTTCCTTTCATTTTTATACATTTTATGTTGTTTTATGAAACAGATTATATATACATTTTGAGTCCTGCTTTGTTTCTAATGTTACGCTTTGAGCAATTTCCTATGTCCTTAACACTCTGAGAAGATGTCTGCAGCAATTTATCCTAAATCCAGTATTTTAAATTAGATCCTGATAAAATCTTCTTCTTGACCCTTTCACCCTAAGTATCTTCAGAAATTCTTTTTGAAGCACTTAGTCAACATCAGGACTATGGGTCTAAAGACTTGTCATACTTGCTAGGTAATCATTGATAACAAAGCACTTCAGGTACAATAGAAAGCCAATGTTTTTTATTTAGAAAGTTGGTTTAAACTGAGAACACTTCTTTCTTTGTTGACCAAGTCTTCCTTCTTGAAAAGACACTTCTGAAGCAGATAAAAAAAAAAAATTTGCACGTTCTATTCACACGGTATTTAATCTTTGTATTCTCATGGTGACAAACTGAGTGCCATTAGCCAAGGAGACTCTCACCTGATGACAGAGGTGGATCCCCAGTGAAAGGAATCAAGTAAAGGTGAGGCAGCACAAGGCTTTGTAACCATAGTTACTTTAAGTCTAAGATTATAAACATATTGCTTCCATTATGAAAGATGCATTAACATTCCTTTATGTCCTGTCTTAGAAACCTTGTTATCAAGGCTAGCCTGTTTACTTACTTATCTCTTAAGAGATGGCTAGGCTTAATTAACACTTAAACATTAACCTTGAAGATAGTCCTAGAAAGTGGCCGGGGGGCGGGGGGGGGGGGGGGCGGGATAGAACTCTTTGAAAATGGGATAGAGTGATCTCAAAGAAATACTCAAATTCTGAGAAAAGCAAAAACTTTATCTTATGAGCCTCTTCAAGAATTTGCTTCTACTGGCCCAGAAAATTCTGGAAATGACCTCCTATATCTTTATACATGTACCTGAATGAAGTGAAGGGTGGAATGGGAGTACTTTAGAGAGCAATCCTTAAAAACAAAATTGCTATATACTTTGCAGCTGATCCTTCATCTAGTCATAGCAGATGTTTTCTTATAAATGGTAAAAGATATTTACAGTAAACCACTGGAATGATTAATATATTCATAACAATAAGGTAGAATGTTTTTTATGACTAGGCTGTCACCACATTTGGGGAAATCGCTATCTCAGATTTGTTCTGGCTTTGTAGCAAACATCCTGACAACCACACAATTTTGCCATTTGCATGAGAGCCTGGATAGTGTAAATCACTACATCAATTATGGATGTATTGTATTGTTGTTATTTCCATGGATTTTTTTGAAGAGAAGATACCAGTATGAGTTGTCCCTAACTATTTATAAGAACTGTCCAGGGCAAGGAGTTTTCTACTAGCTTTCCAAAAATATCCTAACCTCTAGTGTTAGCCTTATTTGAGATCTTTTCTAAAGTTTCTTTGTCCCTTGTAAAGCAAGGAGAAACTTAATGCTCAAACAAAGCAGGACTATATCACTTAATATGATAATCATCCCCAACTTGGCTCCCAATGCTTACTTGACTCCTAAGCACGCTGCAGAAATTAGCTCGAACATAATTTTCTCAAAGAAACCTTCTGTTTTTCTGCAATAAATTAACTAGTCCATCACCCACTAACTGATCATATTTTATACCCTCATAGTAGCCTAAATTTCATCATGTGACCTAGCAAACTTTTAATTCTTACTCAATGCTGGTCTTCTCCCCCAAGTTTAAAACTATGTCAAAACAGAGACCTAAACTATACTTTCTTATCGTTGTTTCCTCAGAACCAAAGATTGTGCCTTCATGGCTAGCCTTCCATAACTGTTTGCTAAATGAATAATATTGATGCATTAAGTATGCTCTATTGGGGTCCTTGAAGCATGAGCTTTTCCATAATACCACTTTATTAATTTTATCTGAGAAAGGAGATGAAGAGTGGAACTCCATACTTTTAAAGGCAAAATCCGGAACTTCTGGATTTAGGCACACCTTATGGTTAGTGAAAAAGTCTATCATTTTGGGGAAACTCAACACTTTCTCCCTTTCTATCCTGTATTCTACCTCAGGAGGAGGATAAACATGAAGAAAGGGCAGTATTGGGTCAGTATTATAAACAAGGATATAAAACCCTCCACGTGACAATGGAAGAGGTTAAAATATCTTGTGATCCAATAATAAATTTCCTTTGTAATTGGGAACAAATTTTCATGCTCTTGGTAATTGAGAATACATGCTTTAGTAGAGAGAAATTAAGACCATATGACCAGAGGAAACCTTTAAAAAAGTATATATTATTATTTCTATTTATCTGGACCAGGATCTTTGCTCTGTTATAGATAATGTGCTAATACTGTTTTGTTTTGTTTTCAAGAGAAATTATGTGGTAAAATTTTTAAGTTATCCTCTTTGTAGAGTCTCTTTATTCTCAGGGTATTGAAATAGCTATTCCAGATAATCACAATGCTGACTGGGGAGAAGAGACAAGTCTCCTTCGCAAAAAAGTTCTAAATAGTTTATGCAGATACTCCACCTGAAAGGAGGTGGAGCATAACTCCCTATTACTTAAGTATGGGTTGTGCATAGTGAATTCTTTCCAAAGATATCATATGAGGAGGGTAGAGAAATCTTACAAATACTACTTCAACAAGGGGATCAAGGTTAATATCAGCAGTGATGTCATGTTGGTGGTATGATGTGATGAAAATGATACCTTACATCTTTGATCTTCCCTAAAACTCACCATCCCAGTCTAATCATGAGAAAAACATCAGCCAAATCCCAACACAGGGATGTTCCACAAAACACTGGCCAGTATTCCTCAAAATGATCAGTCATCAAAAAACAAGGAAAGTCAGAAATTGTCACAAGCAAAAGAAGCATAAGGACACATGACAACTAAATGTAACATGGTATGCTGGATGGAATAAGACTAGGCAAAAACTAAGGAAATCTGCCTAAAGTATGTACTTTAATTAATAGTAATGTATCGATATCGGTTCATTACTTGTAACAAGTGTGTAAGATGTTAAAGGAAAGCCTGTGTGGGAATTCTCTGTAGTATATTTGTAATTTTTCTTTAAGTCTAAAATTGTTCTAAATTGGAAAGTCTATTAAAACAATGACTCTTTCAGCCTTGGAAATCTTACTAGATTAAAATTCTTGTGGTCATAAGTTGAATCCTATTTACTCTAGTTGTTTTTAAAAGAATAGGGACTGTACTAGTTTCCTAGGGTTGCCATAACGAAGTATCACAAACTGTGTGGCTTAAACAACAGAATTGTCTCACGGTTCTGGTAGATAGAAGTCTGAGATCAACATATCAGCAAGGTTGGCTCTTTCTGAGGGCTATGAGGAAAATCTGTTCCATGCATCTTGCCTAGACTCTGATGGTTTGCTGGAAATCTTTGACATTCCTTGGCTTGTAGATGCATCACCCTGATCTCTGCCATTATCTTTCC
Source organism: Eumetopias jubatus (assembly GCF_037043125.1). Taxonomy (NCBI): domain Eukaryota; kingdom Metazoa; phylum Chordata; class Mammalia; order Carnivora; family Otariidae; genus Eumetopias; species Eumetopias jubatus. Next base: position 94,994,882 of record NW_028274807.1, on the reverse strand, counting down.
ATGGTGTTCTCCCTGTGTGTGTGTGTTTGTGTGTGTGTGTGTGTGTGTGTGTGTGTGTGTGTGTGTCTGCTTCTGGCCAGATTTCCATTTTATGAGGGGACTGGTCATACTGAATTAGGGTCTGCCCTAATAACCTCAACTTAATTTGCTCATCTGCAAAGACTCCATTCTCAAATAAAGTCATGGTCATAGGGGCTTTATTATTGAAGTTTTTTGGAGGAATGCAATTTAATTCATAACAAACACAGTCTTTGAAATCTAAATGTCCATTCATCTAGGAAATCACCTCACTTATTGGGTGACCATATGAGAGTGGTGGTATTTGGATAGTATTTCTATTTTCTTGTAAGCCTGTAACTGCTTCTTATTGCAAGTGATCTTAGAGTTAACCAACTAACTACTGGCCCTTTCATAGGACCAACCAAATTTCAGGTTTTGCTAGATTTGAATTGACAAAATCACAGCTAAAGCTCCAGATATAACATCCAGCTACCTCTTAAATTGATAAGAATTTTTAAGCTCAAATGAATATAAGCACATTGAATTTGGATATGCATATTTCTCTCTTCTTGTCCCCACTCCACTTCCCCATCTGCCCCATTTCCAACCATGTTCAATACTCAGAGTGTTCAAACATTATTATAAAGCACAAAACTGATCTATCATAACGAAGTTTTCAATACATAGTTCCAAGAAATCTGCCCAGCCAAGCCTTTTGGAGATAATATGTAGGTAGTCAGGAGCACTGTCTATGAAGTAGATTATGGATCCCTCAATGTATCAGAGTTATAAACCCACTAATCTGGGCATTTATCCTATCTCCCTGATCTGTTATAAGGGCTATACTGCTATTACTCCATTTTAAGGGTAATTCTTCCAGTTGGGCTTTGAATCACATCACTTCAAAGAGGCACAAATTAAACAATATAAATAAGTAAAATGCATTATTTTAGAGACCATATTAAATAGTAATAAGTGCTAAGAAAATAAGCATAGAAAGGCAACATGAAATCATGTCAGACTGTGAAATTTTAGATAAGATGTCCAGGGATCATCTCACTGAGAAGGTACCTATATAGTGAAGAACTAAAAGAAATAAGAAATTCAGGTATGTGGATATCTGCAAGGAGACAACCAATAACGTTGCAGGCAGAGGAAACAGCTAATGTGAAAGCACTCAGGAGAGGGCATGCCTGGCATGTTTGAGACCAAGGTAACTGAAACAGAGACAATGAAGGGGAAAATGTTAGGAGATGAAATCAGAGAGATATCAGGGAACCAGATTACTTAGATGGTTGGTCAACATAGTATTTTGGTTTTTACATTGAGTGATGTGGAAATCTATTGAACTGCTTTTGTAAAGAGGAATAATAAAATAACTATACATTCCGTATAGAGGATAAATTATGGAGAACTAGGGGCAGAAGCAAGGAGGCTAGTGAGGGACTAATGCAATAATTCAGGAAAGGGAAGACAGTGTCTAGGATGTAAAGAGTGGAGTGGGAAGAAGTTAATTTCGGATAAAATTTCACGCAGAACGAAGAGAATTTGCTGGTGCAATGGATGTGAAGAGTGAGAAAGAGAGGGAAAACAAAACAAAACAAAATACTATCAAGATGTATGAAGGAACTGAATTACTGTTTAACTGAGATGGGAATGACTACAAAAGGAGCCACAACTTTAATGGGGAGAGGCAGATATCAGGAGGTCGGTCGGTGTTGGGTATTTTAAGTTTGAGATGCCTAGTACATTTTCAACTGGAGATGTCAAGTTGGATATTGGAAAGTTAGATCCAGGATTTAGGGGGAAGGTCCAGGCTGGAGACAGAGAGTTTTGAGCCATTAGCTAATAGGTATTTGAAACCATGAGACTAGATGAGATGACTTAGTCAGTAAGCACAGGCAGAAAAGAGAAGTGGTCCAAGGACTAAGCCCTGGATGTTCCTCCATCTCCTAATTTTCATTCTTCTTCTGATGTACCTTCTGTGTATTTTCTGCAGTCATCTGCTCTGTAAATAACCATTAATGGTTGGTATTGCTCTACTGTATGTCAAACTTATAAAGCTACAGTAATTAAGACAGCATGGTATTGATGTATAAAGATAAAAGTAGATCAAATGAAGAGGATCAGGATCTCATCAACAGACTAGTGCATATATGGGCATGTGATTTACATCATGTGGGGAATACAATAATGGGGAATATGGTCTTTTCAGCAAATGATATTGGGAAAATTGGCTATGTATAGAAAAAAAACAAAAGAAACTTGGTCTTCCTTCACATCATATATAAACATTGATGAATTTCATATGTACTATAGATTTAAATGTGAACGGTAAAATAATAAAGCAGGTAGAAGATAATATAGGAGAATATATTTATAATCTCATTATAGGTAAAAATTTCTTTTCTTTTCTTTATTCTTTTTTTTAGAAAGAGAAAGAGAGCGCATGCAGACGAGGGGCAGAGAAGGAGAGGGAGAGGGAGAACCTTAAGGGCTCCACATTCCTGACGCAGGGCTCAACCCCACCTGAGCTGAAATTGAGAATCAAGACACGCAACCGACTGAGCCACCCAGGTGCCCTTTGGGTGAAAATTTCTTAAGAAGAAAAGTACTAACATAAGTAAAAGATAGATAAATGGGGTTATATACTAAAACTGAACTTTTCTGTTCATCAAAATATACCATTAAGACAGTTAAAAAAATCAGGAGGAAAAAAGGCTTTCAACACATATTACTAGTAAAGACCCTTTTTACAGATTATATAAAGAACTCCCACATAAATATAAGGAAGAGGCAGACAACCTAATAGAAATAAAGGAAAGAAAACGGAAAAGGCACTGCACATACATACACGAGAGCAAACAACCATCACATATGGGGTATGTGAAAAGATATCCAATCTCATTAGTAGTTGGGAAAATACAAATTAAAATCTCCTAAAGTATGGTTAGATTTTAAAATGCTGATGATAATAATAAATATTAGGGGGCAATGGGAATTCTCACATATTAGTATTGGATGGTACTACAACTACTTTGGAAAAATGTATCTACTAAAGTTGACCATATTTTACGGCCCTGTAATTTTACTCTTCAACATATACTCAAGATAATGCAGAACATACATACCAGAAGACATGTACAAAAATGTTCATAGCAGCGTTATTTACCATAGTCAAAACCGGAAAAAATGTCCTTCAACAGTATGACTAAATAACCTGTGGCATATCCATGAATGAATGGATGTGATGTTGAGTAAAAGAGGCTAGGAATAATAAATATATTATATTAGTAATATAATATATTATACTAACATAATAATATATTATATTAATAATACATATTGTTAATTAATAATATATTTTTAAATTATGCATTCCTTTATGTATAATATATACATGTACATATTGCATATATATGTATGTGAATATTACATATAAAGGAATACATAATTTATATATATATATACACTCTATATGACTCAATTTAAATGAAGTTTAAAAATAGGACAAACTAGAGTGCTTAACAATGCATATTTGATGGTATCAAGGAAAGGAAGGAAATTATTACCAGAACATTCAAAGTATTGGTAATTTTTGAGGGGGAGGGAGTGATTGAAAGAAGGTGCACAAAGGGGCTTCCCAGGCACTGACAATATTTTATTTTGTGGTCATGATGACAGTTACCCAAGTATTTGCTTTATGATAAACAATTACACTCTCAAAGAATAAAAAAAGAATTTAATTAGTGAACTGAAAAATCGATTATTAGTTTTTGTTATATTTACCTTGTTAAAAGAATCTGCCTATTGCAGTGTCATATGTTTCTTTTGATTTTATGCCTGAGTCAACTCTAGAAATTGGTAGAGCACTGTAAAAGGAAATAAAAGAGGGACACAAAGCAGTGTGATTATATCAGACCAAGAAGAACCTGTGATCAGGGATAGCAAAAGTTTTCATTTCACTTAACATTCTGATTGATAGGCACTGTGATGGATCTTGGAACCTTTCATGAACCAAAAAAGAAAGTGTTCTGTAATCAATTATTAATATCTTATTGTCTTACTCCATCCAGCCTGTTAAACCAAAACACCACAGACTGAGTAACTTATAACAACAGTAACTTACCACCCACAGTTCTTTATGGAAGCTGGGAAGACCAAGATCAAGACATCAGTATGGTTGCCTTCCGGTGAGGACCCTCTTTCGGGTTCATAGCTGGTGTCTTCATTCGGTGGCCCCATGTGCTGGAAAGGGCATTGGAGCTCTGTGAGGCCTTTTGTACGACACTAATTCCATTCAGGAGGCCTCCATCCTCATGACCTAATTACCTCCCAAAGGCCCCACCTTCTAATACCATCACTGTGGACATTAGGATTTTCCCGTATAAATTTGGGAGGGGACAGAAATGTTCTGACCACAGCATCAATAATTAGTAGATATTTGCCATATTTGTCCTACATGATACAATTCCAGGAAACAGATTAGCTCCAAATCCTGCTGAAAGATGAGTTTGAGGACAGAATGGTTCAGTTAAGGCTGGGCTTAAATAGAAGCCTCCAGGAGCCTTGGGTGGCTCAGTCGGTTAAGGGTCCAACTCTTGGTTTCAGCTCAGGTCATGATCTCAGGGTCATGACATCAAGCCCCATGTCACACTCAACGTGGAGCCTGATTGGAATTCTCTCTCTCCCTCTCCGCATACCCCTCCCTCCTCTCATGCTCTCTCTAAAAAATAAATAAATAAATAAATAAATAAATAAAATAATAATAATAGAAGCCTCAGATGTACATATAAACTTAGCCTGAATTATACCTTCTGAATAAAAGCAGTGTATGCATTTTGAGTGTGAGTTTGTGTGTGTGTGTGTGTGTGTGTGTGTGTGTGTATGTATGAGGAATGGAGTTGGGTGGGATGTGAGGTGGAGCATGATTTCTCAATAACAGGAAATCATTAAGTGCCTACTCAGCAGAAAGGAGAGCTGTTGTAAAGTTGACTTGGAGACCAAAGATTTCTCTGAGCATAATCTTTTTATATTTGTGTATATCAAGTGCTATTGACTTAGAATAAATTTTGAAAAATACTTGGAAAAAATAGTGGAAATGGCACCAAGTTATAATCAGAGCCCCAGTTTCTAATTCCAGCCATGTCCCTACCTAGGTGTGTGAACTCGTGCGAATCGTTTTTCTTCTCTGGACCTCTGCTCAGGTAAGCAACTAGGGCAGCATGGTTTCTGCATTTCCTTCCAGCTCGAACAGTCTGTAAGTCTATGATGGCAACCATCTGAGTAAGCAGAAAAACGGTCAGCGTTAGTGTCAGGCCTTTGTGACATGAAATATGTTACTTAGCCTCCCAGAACCCCATTTCCTCATTGTAAAATGAGGGTGATTATATCTACATCATTTCACTCTAAAAGTAAAAAAGAGATGAAATGGTCAATTGATTAGTCCACTGCCTGGACATTAATGAGCTTCCAAAAATGGTAGATTATAATTAGGGCTCAAGTCATCCACGTGAAACTATCGCACCCACTTTAGACTCCGGGAATTCCCCTTTCTTTTGATCTCAGCACAGTTTATGTCTGAGTCAACCGTTTGGTCACCACTGCATCATGTGACATCTCTTCCATTTATTTATTAAATATTACCTGAATATTATGTTACATGACTAGTAATGATATTAGTGACCATTTACCTATTACCAACTGTGTGCCGGGCACTGTGCTAGGTAATTGCATATAAGCCTCAGAGCCGCAATGTGAGGTAGGTGTTTCCTTGCCTGAGGTTTAGGGCCAGGTCATATTTCATTAAATACCCTCACAACACCAAGCACAGTACCTTGAACACAGCAGACACTCATTACACATATTTTTGATTGACTGAAATGTGGCAGTGGGTCCCCTGCATCTCCCTCTAATGTATGTTGTTATTTGATTTATAAGAAATTTCTGTCCCTGGCTCTGGTCAGCTATTGAATTTATGTTTGACAAGAAAACCATAGAGTTTGGCAACTCTGCAGTGATAGGTGATGTGTGATTCATTTGGGGGAAGAATAGACATTTTCTATTCAGACTTTGAATTCCTGGGTCTTATGGTTAGTTAATCATGTCTATAGGAATGCATGACTGAGCAGACAGATTCAAAGGTAGGAGACTTTAATCTAAATTACTCCATTGTGTGTTTCCAGATAGCATCTTGTTACCCACTGGTAATATTTTCTATAGCCACTGCTCAAATGTATGAGATGAATACAGTCTGGTGTTTATTCATCTTAAGAGAAATACTGTAGTACAGGAAGCATGGTCCAAGCTGGAAGCAGTGGGTACCTAAAATCCAGAACATTATGAGCCTTCAAGGCAGCCAGGATATTGCCCCCCCCCAATAAGTCATATCTGTCTGTGTCCCCAGGAAGCTGCTTGGGTTGTCACACAATGGGAGACTCATGGGAACACGCCCTTCTCAAAAGAAGCTCCAAGGCAGGAATTAAAAATGATTCTGGAAGCTTCTCAGCCACAGAGGTAACAGGGTGAGAGCTGACAGACGTCACAGAGAGCCCCGGGTCTAGCTGCCTCTCTCAACCCTCGCCCCCAGGAGACTGGCACAGCAGTTTCTCCTCAAGTAATTACTCTTGGCCTCCTTAAATTACCGCCAGGTTCCCAGTGGATGTTTTTCTTCACTTCCTCTCTGAAATCACTTGAGTCTAGTGGTTGGGCCAGTGGAGTAGTATGGTAGGTGCTAAACAATTCCAGTTTCACCCGAGGGAGACATAGCCCTGTAAATCCTGTCAAAGAGGGCCCACCAAGTCCTTCAGAAGGAAAAGGCGGTCAGTGACATGAATACAATTATTGTAGTGGAGCAAAATGTGTGACCCATCGGGATTCTGTTAAATCCAGCAAAAGGGAATGCCACAGTTAACCCGTATCCCTGGGGAGCACTAACCCTGAAGCAGACTTATTAATTAGGGCTTCTGAGGGGCACAGAAAATGTGGGGGTAGGAGGCTCTTTCAGTTACAGAGACAGAGCTCCTTTCTCGTCTCTTTCTTTCCATGGGGGCAACTCAAACCAAACAGTTTGAGCTACATGCTCACAAAATCCCTGTTGTGCCAAGAGCATTTCAATTCAACATGAGAGCAGAAAAAAAGTTTTAAAAATGAATCAGTAGGTGGAGCTCTTTCTTTTTATTTATGTTTCGGTCCCAGCTCCCATTTTTAGTGAGGGACACAGAGTTTTGAATGAAAAAATAGGCATTTGAAAACTGAAAACACATATACGATGTGCTTTCCTAATTGAAAGGGTATATTGTGAAATCATTACTGTCACAGAACATTTGCGTTGCATGCGAATGCTAAAGCAAAGAAAATATATAAACCCAAATTGACTTTAGCAATTTGAAAGTGATAGTGGACATCTGTGTTCAATAACTTTTTGCTGGTAACTGGTGTTTAATATTTCATGTCAAATCAAGAAGAGTGAGAGAAGGTTCTTGAACACAGAGACGGCTGGCAGTGCTGCAGCTCAGCCTGCCCTTTGTCATACTCACCATAAAGAAACTTGCTGTAGTGAGGGTTGAAACTGCACCAGAGTGACTCCTTTCTCAGAACTTATATAAACTTACAGAATACACTGGTCTCTATTTTCCTTTACAATGATGTCTATAAGAAAAAAAAAAAGGTTATAGGACTTCCAAAGCTCATTATTTATTTAAGGGAAAAAGGTGTGTGTGTGTGTGTGTGTGTGTGTGTGTGTGTGTGTGTGTGTGTGTGTGTGTTTTGAGGGTCTGGGGCTCTTGGAAGAAATTACAGAAGAATAAATCATCTAGAACAAATCTTACCTTTGTGTTTTCATCAATCCTGATTTTTTTCCTAATCAGTGTGCAGTGATGTTTAGGAAGTTGGTTGCCAATAGCAACATACCTTCTTAAGGCTCACCATGAAGTATGTCTAGATAGTATTTTAATGTTTATGTAGTTGGGCAGGGTGAGGATGGGGAGTAGAGAGTAGGAGCAAGAGCTTTTAACTTTTTAACTTTATAATTTCTTTTTCTACATCATCCTAGATATGCAATCTTGATACCAAATGCATGTTTGCCTTAGCAACAAGTGCGATAAAAGGAAGGACAGAAGGGACAGCATCATTTTTTGAGCTGACCATGGGATTAGCACTTCGTCCTTAAAATGACCTGTTAGTCATGTTAAATCTTGCTGACCTCAACATCTTCCATTCAGTTCTCAGAAGACTGGATCCCGGAAGCTACCTTGAATAGTATATTATGAAAGTAAAATAAGAAGGCCCATAGAATTTGAAATACTCTAGATATCTGGGCATATTTTATATTTATGTTGATATAAAAGGACCATATATCTGAGCAAAGAAATATTTCCTTCCCTTCTCTAGTAATAATGTGGTCCTAGAAAGACCAGATCCTTATGAAGGTATATGCTCTTCTTTATTCTAATGAGACAGATTCCAGTAGCAGAAAAGCAAGATGCAGAAAGAATCTAGAAAATTGGAATAATTTGCCTATGGGCTTAAATTTATCTAACTTAGTTTCAAGAATGGAAGGAAATAGGATTAAGCAAGTTATTTAATTTTCTAAAGAAAAAAATCTCCTCTACCCTCCTCCAAAAAACTGTTAGAACTAATAAATTAATTAATTAAGGTTACAAAATACCTAATCAATACACAAAAATTAGTTTTGATGCTATACATTAACAGTGAACTATCAGAAACAAAAATTAAGAAAATAAATCTATTTACAATTACATCAAAAAGAATAAAATACCCAAGAATAAATTTCACTAAGGAGGTGAAAAGATCTATATACTGAAAACTATAAAACATTGATGAAAGAAATTGAAAAAGACACACCAAAAAAATGGAAATATATTCCATGCTCACAGATTGGAACAATTAATATTGTTAAAATGTCCATACTACCCAAAGCAATCTACAGATTCAGTGCAATCCCTATCAAAATTCCAGTAACATTTTTCACAGAAATAGAACAAACAATCCTAAAACTGTGTGGAACTATAAAAGGCCTTCGAATACCCAAGCAATCTTGAGGAAAAAAGGAACAAGCTGGAGGTGCCACACTTCCTGATTTCAAACATCTTTCAAAGCTATAGTAATCAAAACAGGATGGTATTGGCTTAAAAAAACAAACACATAAATCAATAGAATAGGATAGAGAGCCCAGAAACAAGCCTAAACATATATGAACAATTAATTTGTGACAAAGAAGCTAAGAATATACAATAGAGAATGGACAGTCTCTTTAATAAATGGTGCTAAGGAAACTGGAAAGCCATATGCAAAAGAATGAAACTGAACTCCTATCTTAGCCCACGGACAAAAATCAACTCAAAATGGATTATAGACTTGAATGTAAGACCCGAAACCATGGAATTCCTAGAAGAAAACATAGGGGGGAGCTTTTTTGACATAGGTCTTGGCAATGATTTTTTAGGTTTGACCCCAAAAGCAAAAGCAAAAAATAAAGAAGTCAAACTACATCAAACTAGACAACTCTTGCACAGTAAAGAAAACCATCAACAACCTACAGAATGGGAGAAAACATTTGCAAATCATATATTGATAAGGGGTTAATACCCAAAATAGAAAAGGAATCTTACAACCTTGTAGAAAACCAAAAAAAAGTCCAATTGAAAAATGGGCAGAGGAACTAAATAACATTTTTCCAAAGAGGACACACAAATAGCCAGAAGATAAATGAAAAGGCACTCAATATCACTAATCATCAGGAAAACTCAGATCAAAACCACAATGCGATATCACCTCACACCTGTTAGAATGGCTATTGTCAAAATGAGAAGAGATAACAAGGGTTGACAAGGCTGTGGGGAAAAGGGAACCCTTGTGATCAGAATGTAAATTGGTGCAGCCACTCTGGAAGACAGCGTAGAGGTACCTCAGATTATTAAAAATAACACTACCACATGATTTAGCAATTCCATTTCTGGGTATACATCTGATGGAAATGAAATCACTATCTTGAAAAAATATCTGCACTTTCATGTCATCTCAGCATTATTTATAATAGCAGAGACATGAAAACAACCTCAGTGTCCATTGATGGATGAATTAATTAAAAATATATTTTATATATACATATGTATATAGAGAGACTTGATATATAGATATATACACACACATATATATATATGTATACATAAATACACACCCATATATCACATGATATATCTGATGGGATATTACTGAACCATAAAAAGGAAATCCTGGGGCACCTGGTGGCTCAGTCGGTTAAGCATCTGACTCTTCCTGATTTCAGCTCAGGTCATGATCTCAGGGTCGTGAGATCGAGCCCCATGTGGGCATGAAGACTGCTTAACATTCTGTCTCTCCCTCTCCCTCTGCCACTAACCCCCTGCTAGCACACATGCTCTTTCTCTCTAAAAACAAAAAATGGAAATCCTTACATTTTTTTTTACAACATGGATGAACTTTGAGGGCATTATACTAAGTGAAATAAGGCACACAGAGAAAGATAAATATTGTATGACCTCACTTATATGTGTATTCTTAAAAAAAAAAAGACATAGAAACAGAGAACAGATTGGTGGTTGCTAGAGGCCGGGGGTGGTGGGTGGGAAAAATGGGTAACGTAGTCAAAGGTGCAAACTTCCAGCTATAAGATTAGTAACTCCTGGAGATAACCGTATAGCATGGTGGCTATAGTTAACAATATTGTACTGTATATTTGAAAGTTGCTAAGACAGTAGATCTTAAAAGTACTCATCACAAGAAAACATAAATTTGTAGCTATGTGAGGTGATGGATATTAACCACACTTGTTTGGGTAATCACTCTGCAAAGCATATCATATATCACGTCGTTACATTGTGCACCTAAAACTAATACACTATTACATGTAAATTGTATCTCAATAAAAAGGAATGGGACAATTCTACATGTACTACTTCAGAAAAATCTTGGAAAGTCTCAGCAACATAGGAGAAAACAGAGTAGACAAAAGAGTAGGCACATGCTCAGTGATATGATAGAGTCTAATGGCAAACCAAGCTAATGTTGCAACCAGAAATACATAGCTGCAGGCAAAAATGAGGTAGTTGGACATAATCAATCATATGGAGAGGGTACAAAGAACTCCTTACTTTGTTTCAAAGTACTGTTAACCAATAATATGACATTTTGTATTTTGCTTTATGTTTTGCAAGATCATAATCATCTTGTCATTTGATCATCATGAGTCTCCTATGAGGGTCAAGGAAATTCCTTGTTGGGGACACGGGAAGAAAGGTGGCCTAACTATAAATTGTTGCCAGGATTATTGGGAACCTTCGTGAGTACATTTGTCCAAAAACCCAGACGGTCTGGATAGGTGGCGGGGGCCTCAGGGCCACAGCCCAAGAGTCCGTCTCTTTTTTCCCTCATGGCAGGAAGCTGAAGTTGTCTGCGAGACTTGGGATTCAATGTGCATCATGCACAGGACCAAGCTGACCTCCCTGTGGATGTTAAAATGATAGAAAAATGCAGATAACATGCATGGGAAAGTATAGCCTTCTCTTTCTACAGCTGCCAGGGTGATCTGCCTTGGGGCCTAGTCTGTTTCCCATATATTTCTTAAGTAAAATCCCAGCCATTGTGGCTAGTTAAAAGGGTGAAAGAAAAAAGATGTCATCACTCAAATGTTTCCCATGTAGGGTATGTTTATTAGTCATCAGTCTTATATATCACCATTCAATGGAAAGGTCCACATTTACAGTAACCATGCACCCCTTCTTTTTCTACAAGCTGCAAGGAAGCCTGGACAATTTAAATGCCTCTATAAGCATCCATTTGTGAGCCATTGTAGCTTCTTGCCAAGTTATTGTGGCATTGAAGTCAGGGGTATGAACAGAACTTTATAGTACAGCTAGAGAAAATGATATTTCCAGCAGCATATCAAAATGCCCCATTTGCCTCTTCACCATCAAAGAAGATCCAACGCTCAGTCACAGAACACCATCAATTCAGAAAATCGATTCTCATTTATTAGGAGCCTGCTTTAGCCACCTAATTGCAAATCAGCATCATCGACTGCATGGACAAGTGGGCTGCTTCTCAGCTGTGGGTTCCTGTGGCCTATTTCATTAATAATCACTTGCGTTCTTTTCAATTTTAGGCATTAACTGTCTTTTAAATCAAAATGAAATGTGTACTTGGCAACTTCTGACTCAAGCATTTTGGTTCCCCGTAAATCCTGGAAATGACAGAGTGTGCACTTCACCTCTGGCGCACCTCTTCAAAAACCAGAGTTATGCAAGGAGGAACACTTGAGGACCAGGGAGCCCTATCCCTCAGAGCCTCCCCAAGTTCTGGGAAGCAGTGGCATGTTGAAAATGACAGAAACAAACCTGCTTAATCACATGGAATTGAGAGAGAGAGAGACTGTGTGTGTGTGTGTGTGTGTGTGTGTGTGTGTGTGTGTGTGTGTGTGTGTGTGAGTAGGCCAAAAAAAGAACCAAGCTGAGTTTCACTTCCTAGCAGTTTTAAGCAATAATTTCCTGGAGTTCAATAATGTTTACACTTTAATGATAATCCATGATTTTTAATTCTGATTTTATTAGAATCCTGTTTCTCACCTTCTTAGTCGTAACCAACTTTTCCATCCAGTTATGCAATTACAAATTCTCTTCTCCAAAATGTTCTCTCATCCAATTAAAGAAAAAAAAAAACCACCAAGGTTATTTAAAATTTTCACGTTTTTTCTGACTCCCAATCTGCTTCCTAACACAAACACAAAATAATTGGGCACATTATGGGTCACCCACTGCAATAGTTGCAGTTCTTTTACATTTGACCTTTTTAATGATCACATCAGATAGGAAAGACATTATTCTCCAATTTAGAGAGGAGAAAACTTAGGCACAAAGCTTATGAATTGTCCATCGCTGTAGCTGCCCACGGGCATTAGAGACCAGAAGTCCTCAATTCCTAATAAGATTATAAGGATAATCAAAGCTACTATATATTGAATAGTATCCTGGGAACTACAGTCAGTACTTCACATTTTGTATTTATTTAAATCCTCAGAAAATACTATAGGGTACATATTAGAACGCTCACCAGAAATATGGAGTAGGCTTCAACAGATCACATAGCTAGTAAGCTCAGAAGCCAGAGCACAAACTTAAGTCTGCCTAATTACAAACTGTTAGCATAATCTCTGTGCTCTTTAGTGGCCCCCCCCCATACTTCCAGTCTGCAAGCTAATGCAAGGACTGTACTAGTCATCAGAAGTAACACTGCTGACATTCTCTTGATGAATATGTATTTTTTGTTATTTCCCTGAATTCTTATAAATATGACTGGGAGAAATAAGAGCTGATAGTGCATATTACTCACCAAAACTAGGGTCTGGTGATGTCACCCACATCTGGAAAAGAGAAAAACAAGGCCACAAGAACCAGTTTGGAGAATGAGATCAATTGGCATATGATTGCTGGGTAAGTGGAGATTTCTGTTCTATATTCTGTTTCCCACTGAAAAGAACCCAGTGCAAGTACCTATCACCATAATGTAAGGAGAGAAGACTGTGTGATATGTTCTCAATGCTGCCTCTCTTGTTGATGTCATCTGTCATCTTCCCCTCATGTGTCAAAAGACTTACGTGAGAGAGAAAACAGATCCCAAGTTGGGTAAAGACTAGTAGTTTCTGTCACTATGATCTTGTCAAAACAACTGTCCCATAGTTGTATTTTTTTTTTTTCCGAGCGAGAGAGCCTGAGGTGGAGGGCCAGGGGAAGAAGGGCATAGGGAGAGGGAGAAAGAGAATCCTAAGCAGGGTGCACGTATTCAATGTATACAACTCGATAAGTTTAGAAATATAAACACAGACCAAACCATCATCTCTATCAAGGCCATAGATAGATATATCCATCACTCCTGGTTTCCTCCAGCCTGTACATTATAAATATCACTTTGTGTAGTGTAGTAAAAAAAAAACCCTTAATGTAAGATTTATCTTCTTAGAAAATTTTAAGTATTGTTATGATCTGAATGTTTGTGTCCCCCCTCAAACCCATATGTTGAAATCCTTATGCCTAATATGATGGTCTTAGGAGGCGGGCCTTTGGGAGGTGATCAAGGCCTGAGCCCTCATGAACAGGATTACTGCTCTTACGAAAGAGATCCCACATTACTCCCTAGCCCCTTCTATCATGTGAGGACACAGCAAGAAGGCCTTCTCCAAATCTGCACCCTCACTGATACCTGGCACTGTCTTCATTTAGCCATTTGAGTGGATGTGTAATAGTATCTCCTTGTAGTTTTAATTTTCATTTACATGAGAACTACTTAGCTTCAACACTTTTTTTTTTCATGAACTTATTGCCATTTATATATCTTTGGTAAAATGTCTGCTCAAGTCTTTTATCATTTAATTGAATGGTAATTTTTCATTTAATTGGATTTATTTTCATATTATTGCATTGTAAAATATAAGTCTTTCTCAGATATATGTATGGTGAAGATTTTCTGCAAGCTCAAGGCTTGCCTATCCATTTTCTTAATAGTGACTTTTGAAGAGCAGTTTTTAATTTTGATGACATCAAATTTATCAACATTTTATTGTTTATACTTTTTGTGTTCTATTTTTTATTAAGATTTTATTCATTTATTTGAAAGAGAGAGAGCAGGAGAGCACAATAGGGGGAGCAGCAGAGGGAGAGGGAGAAGCAGGCTCCCCCCAACCAGTAGGAAGCCCGATGCAGGGCTTGACAAGCAGAAGGCAGTCGCCCAACCAGTTGAGACACCTAGGTGCTCCAGTTTTTGTGTTCTATTTAAGAAAGCTTTGCCTTCTCTAAGGTCCCCAAAATTTTCTTCTAGAAATGTTTATATTAGCTTTTATATTTAAATGTATTGTTATTTGGGGATAATTTTTACATGTGGCTTAGTTAAAGGTGAGGTTAATGCTTTTGTTTTTGTTTTCCATATGGATTTCCAATCTTCTGGCACCATTAAATTACTTTGGCATCTTTGTTCAAATTCAATTGGCCATATATGCATAGGTCTATTTCTAGAATCTCTATTTTGTCCCATTGAACTTACTATTTTTTACATCAATATACTTTACCTTGGTGTTATAGTTTTATAATAAGTAAGCCTTGAAGTCAGATAATGTAAATTCTCTAACATTTCTTTTCTTTTATAACATTCTTTTGACAATGCTATGCCCTCTAACTTTCCATATGGATTTTAGAACTAGTTTGTCAATTTCTTTCTTTTTTAAAACCCACTAGAATATTGATTTATATTGTGTTGAATCTGTATCAATTTGAACAATATTGAGTCTCTTGACCTAAACTATGGTGTAATTTCTCCATTTTTAAGGTCCTTATTTTCTTAAAAACGTTTTATATTTTCTAGAGTACAAAGTATTTTACCCATATTTTATTAAATTTACCCCTAAGTATTTTGTATCTTTGATGGTATTGTAAATCTTATTTAATTTCAATTTTCATTTTGTTTTTTCATTTTTATAGAAATATAATTAAATTGTTTATTATCCTAACTTCTGTATCTTTGCTAATTATTGCTCTTATTAGCGCTAAGAGCAATTTTGTGGATTCTTTATGAACTTCTAGGTTTATGAATATACCAAAAAATAAAGGTTTATAATTTTCTTTCTAATTTTTGTATCATTATTTTTTTCCTCCTTTAGCTGGAACTTTTAGTACAATGTTGAATAGTGATAGTTCTCAGTATTTGGTGGAAACATTTCAATTTTTCATCAATAAGTATGATGATAGGTATAGATTTTTCTTATATGCCCTTTATAAAATTAAGGAAGTTCTTATCAATTCTCAATTTTGGTGGTTTTAATAATGAATGGGTGTGGAATTTTGTCAAATGTTTGTTTTGGGTTTTTTTCTGCATCTGTTTTCGTTTTGTTTGTTTGTTTTAGTAATTTCTACACCAAACATGGGGTTCAAACTCATGACCCTGAGATCAAGAGTTGCATGCTCTTCTGACTAAGCCAGCCAGGTGCCCTTTTCTGCATCTGTTTTATTTTTTTTCAAAGTTTTTATTTAAATTTTAGTTAGTTAACTTGTAGTGTAATATTAGTTTCAGGTGTAAAATTTAGTTATTCATCACTTACATGCTACACCAAGTTCTCATCACAAGTGTCCTCCTTAATACACACCACCCATTTAGCCCATTCCCCTGCCCACCTCCCTCTGCATCTGTTTGGATGATCATATGGTTTTCTCTTTTGTTCTGTTGGTACAGTGAATTACATTGATCGCTTTTTAAATGGTAAACCAAATTTGTTATTACAAGGATAAACCCTAACATGATGTATTAGCCATTTTAAAATTATTAAATTTGATTTGCTAAAATTTGTCAAACATTGTGTTGATGTTTGTGAGGGTTACTGGTCTGCAGTTTTCTTTTCTTGAAAAGTCTTGTTTTGAGCATAAATTTACTAGTGAAGTTATCTGGGTCCAGAGTTTACTTTTGGAAAGATTTTTAATAACAAATTCCATTTCTTTAATAAATATAGAACTGTTTTTATATTTTGAGTCAGTTTTGGTAATAAATCTTAAAAGAATTTGTCCATTTTTTTTGAAGTTGCCAAATTTATTACCATAAGTTATTCAAAATACTTCTTTATTATCCCTTTGGTATGTATAATGATATCATCTGTTGAATTCTTCATGTTAGTAATTTTGGGTATCTTTTTCTTTTTTTCTTTGATCATTCTAGCTAAAGATCTATCAATTATTTAAAATATTTATCCAGATTTTATTTATTTATTTTTATTATGTTATGTCAGTCACCATACATTACATCATTAGTTTTTGATGTAGTGTTCCATGATTCATTGTTTGTGCATAACACCCAGGGCTCCATTCAGTATGTGCCCCCTTTAATTTAACCCATCACCAGGCTAACCCATCCCCCCACCCCTCTCCCCTCTAGAACCCTCAGTTTGTTTCTAGGAGTCCATAGTCTCTCATGGTTCGTCTCCCCCTCCAATTCCCCCCCCTTCATTTCTCCCTTCCTACTATCTTCTTTTTTTTTAACATATAATGTATTATTTGTTTCAAAGGTATAGGTCTGTGATTCAACAGTCTTACACAATTCACAGCGCTCACCATAGCACATACCCTTTCCAATGTCTATCACCTAGCCACCCCACTACTCCAGCAACCCTCAGTTTGCTTCCTGAGATTAAGAATTCCTCATATCAGTGAGATCATATGATACATCTCTTGCTCTGATTGACTTATTTTGCCCAGCATAATACCCTCCAGTTCCATCCACATCATTGCAAATGGCAAGATTCCATTCCTTTTAATGGCTGCATAATATTCCATTGCATATATATATACCACATCTTCTTTATCCTTTCATCTGTTGATGGACATCTTGGCTCTTTCCATAGTTTGGCTATTGTGGACATTGGTGCTATAAACAGTGGGGTGCACGTACCCCTTCAGATCCCTACATTTGTATCTTTGGGGTAAATACCCAGGAGTGCAATTGCTGGGTCATAGGGCAGCTCTATTTTCAACTATCAAGATTTTAAAAATCCAGCTTTTGATCCAATTGCTATTATATATTTATCTGTTTTATATTTCACTGATATCTGCTCTTATCTATATTATTTCCTTTCTCCTGCTTAATTTGAATTTAATTTGCTCTTCTTTTACTTATATTTTCAAGGTAGATGCTCAGATAAGTGATTTTGAAAATTTTCTTTTCTTTATAAGAGCTTTTGAGACTAGGGTTTTCTTCTAATGGCAGTTTTAGCTATACCCCACAAATTTTGATATATTTTTCATGTTCATTTATTTCCAGGTAATCTGTTATGGCTTATTTTTGAATCATGGAATATATAGAGGTGGTTGTTTATTTTACAAATATTTGGAGTTTGTCTATATATTTTTCTGTTAGTTATTTCTTATTCAGCTTTCTTATACGTAGAGAATAATTAACGTCAATAAATTTATAAGGGTTGTAGCTTTATTATTGTGAATCACTGGTAATAATATTTCATTGTGTAATTTTTTTCATATATATATATAAGAAATATCTTGTTTTAAGGAATTAGCACACATGATTATGGAGGCTGGAAAGTCTACCACTATAGGGTGGGCCAGCATTCTGGAGATGCAGGAAAGAACCAATACTGCTGATCAAGTCCAAAGCCCTTCAGGCTGGAGACCCAGAAGGAAGCCAATGTTGTAGTTCAGTTCCAAAGGCCATTTGTTGCAGATTTCCATCTTGCTCGCAGGAGGTCAATTTTGTTGTTCTTGTTTGTCCTTTATAGGCTTTCAATTGAATGTGGCCTACCTACATTATGGAGGGCAATCTGCTTATTCAAAGTCTGCCAATTCAAATGTAAATCTCATCCAAAAACACCCCCACAGAAACATCAAGAATAATGTTTGACCACATCTCTGGGCAGCATCTCCCAGCTAAGGTGACACAAAATTAACTACCACAGTTTCAGTCACAAAGTATATATTATAGGTATGAGTGTCAGGCCACAAATCCAAGTTTACAAAAGTTCATTAAAATCTATTTGATCTTCCATTACACCATGTGGAATGCTAATTTACTCATAGGATTTTGAGCAATTTTTCTATCCCTAGGGATATATTAAGGTTGCTAAGATGGTTGGGAAGTGCAGTCATAGAGACAGTAATTCATAGGGTATATCTAAGAAGTCCACAGCCCCCACTTGCATGGCCTCTTCAGAACTTAGTCTCAGTACCTCTCTGTTTAGATTTAGAATTTACTAAATAAATTCACCTGCACAAATGTCTATTGAGTGATGTAATGTAGAGCCTTGGTGTCTACTTGAATGAAGAGGAGAAAAAGGAGAATAATACAGAAATAAAAGACATAAATTAGTATCTCAAAGATTGTAGACAGCCTTGGAAACTTAAGTTGAGTAGGTTATGAACCAAATATTCAAAATGCTATGCATTCACTTATTTAGGCATATATATACATTCATTCATTGATTCTTTCCACATCCTAAGCATCTATTGTTTTTGCATTACTGGACAGATGCTAAAAATTTAACCTAAAGGAAAAAGTATTCTTATCTTGAAGCTTACCTAGGAGAATAAGGAATATAAGAAATGCAGAAAAAAAAATAATCACCAGTGGCTCGAGTCTGAATTCTGGCAGTCAGTCTTCACTCCTCCTTCTCCTTTAACGTTCACATTTGATCGTCCCTATTGCTTTCACTCCCTAAATATATCATCTTGACTTCAAACTTTTCTCTGTCTCCCTTGCCATCATCCTGATATAAACCACCATCAGTTCTTGCCTGGACTTCAGATATAACTCCCAAATACATCTTTCTGGTTCCACTCTTTCCCCTCAAATGCATTCTCCATGGTAGACAATTGGCCTTTTAAAAGCCATGACAGTTCATGCAGTTCCCTTCCTCAAGTCTTCAGTGATCTCCCATTGCTATTACAATAAGTTCAAAATCCTTAAAGGGTCTACAATGCTTTGGGTGATCCAACTCCCTTCTGCCTTCATGTTTTGTTCCCCCCCTTCCTAATTCTCCCTATACTCTCTTCGTTCTTCTCTATTTCCTGAGTATAGCATGTTCCTTCCCATCTCAGAGGTTTTGCATACTTGTACATATGTTGGTTCCTTTCTTTGGGTGTTGTCTGTCTCCTTTCTCCACTCACCTAAATTCGTCTCTCTTTCTCTCCTGTTCTACCTGCCCAATCCATAATTTTTTCAGACTGAAAATTTGTTTTATCACAGAGACCTTCTCTTTCCTACCCATGTGACTCAACATCCTCCAATAGAGCACTCAGATCACCCTATTATGTTGTTATAATTACATTGCTACATTTATGTACCTAAATATTTATCTAATTTATATATGTCATGTCCCTTTCCATAAGCAGACTGCAAGCTCCATGAAGTTGGAGACTGTTTTTTCACTTTTATATCTTAAGGTACCTGCATAATACCTTACTCTAAAATGAATGCAAAATAAGTCAAAATGTGAAAATATCACAAGAGAGATACAAGAGATTTTTAGTAATCAAGTGACATAATCCACTTTGTTAGAAATGATGGCATCACCCAAAACCATCTTCCGTTATTCAGGGAGCCACGAACACTAGAAAGATCATATGTTTTCCATTACCTTTGACATTATGTCCCTAAACAGAATAAGTGAAGTTGTGTTTGCCATTCCCTTGCTTTTCTTACCCTTTTCCTTCGTCAGTATTCTTCTTCTCTCAAACATCATCATTTTCTCTGAAATTACTCCCATTTCTCCTGTTATGTAGACATGAAAGCACATTTCCTCTCTCTGAATATTTGCATTTTTAAAAAAAGATGAAAGCACATTTCCTCTCCCTGAATATTTGCCTCATGAAAGCACATTTCCTCTCCCTGAATATTTGCATTTTTTTAAAAAGATACTGGAGGAATTCTCACTCTAGTGATAGAATTCTGACATTAGGGCATATAGCTCTTTTGATAGCCTTCCATAACATCCATAAATGATATAAATTCTAGGATGTGATGGTAGCCTTTCTGCTTCTCATTCTTGGAATTTTTTGAATTCATAATAAACTAACTAACAACTCCAAATTTTAGGGGTTTAATATAATAAAAGTTTATTCTCAGGCATACGATAGTCTAATGCAATGTTCTGGGTTGAGTGGTTCTTCTGGCTAGTTTTCTTTCAGAGAGAAATTTCTCTCTTGTGGCTTTGCTCTTCTGTTGTTCTGCCCTCCTCTGGGTGCTTAGAGTTCTCAGGATTGAACCCTCAGATGAAGAGGAAAGGTAGAGACAGAATTATTGGTGAGACAATTACACAAGCCAATTCCTGAAATGGCTCACATTAGTTCTATCCACAGAATATTTCAAGGAAGGCTGGGAAATGTAGTCTGTCCGCCCAGGAAGGAAAGATAAACAGTTTGGTGAATAAATAGCAAGTCTTAGCCACATCTTTGACTCTAAGATTATTCCAAATCCTTAATGTATCATCTAGAAACTCTCATATGTTCAGATCTCTATTCTTAAATTTCTCGTACCCCAGTCCCAGGAACCTGCAATCTTTTGCTATTAACAAATTTAATAAAAGTTATTTTATTGTTATTAGTGTTATTTTGGTATGGGGAAGGGTGCCTGGCATTACAAAAACATATTTGGTGCTCAATTTGAAATATATTTCACTATCCCCCATTATCTAGACTCTGACTATCCTGGAGTTTTCAAATAGCATTTGAGGAGAAAAAAAACACAAGAGCTGTTGATTTTTTTCCTGATGTGCCTTACTTTAATAAAAAGTAAAAGTATTATATTTACATAGCCACCAATTCTAGCCATCATGAATACTTTATTTAGAAGAAAAATGAAACTGTTACAAAAGGTTTAGCTCTCTGTGACTCCTAAAACTTCCCATTTTTATTGAAAACATAGAATAAACAAGACAAAAGGGTAGGCAGTTTCAGTAAAGATAGAAATTAAAGGTCAAAATATCTTATAGTCATTGTATTATCAATCTTATTTTTTCCCAGTTTAAAAACTTTCTGTAGCTAGTATGTTAATTGTCTCTGATTCCATAAAGAACTACAACCTATATATGGCTAGATCTAAAGCAGACCCAATGTAGCAAAACTTCCACTACATATATGCAGAGCAGAAAACTCAAGAAATAATTGTAAGTCGAATGTCTATCTTTTTTGATTGGCCTTTTTAGTCTTCCCAGTCATTATTTGTACTGTTAGGCTCATCGAACTATTAGTTGAGCAGCCAATCATTTTCATTTTAAGGGATGAATTTGATACATGTTATATGTCAAATATTCTAGTGAATTCCTGAAAAATAGAGCCATGGTTGAGCTGGGTTTGGCTCCTAATACTTTAAAGCTCTAATAAATTGTTGATATACACAGAAATTTCTTTCCCTTGCCCTGAAAAATTGTTGATTTATCTCTTTCTTAAAAATGGGTGAACTGAAACCATAGATAAATTTAAGATTACACCAGTTGAATTGGATACAAAATACTGAATGTACCAAGAAGTATCAGATTTTAAAATTTTCTTTGTTTCTTTCTTCAAAACATAAGCATGATGCATATTTCTCAAGTCCCTTGCAAAGACAGGCTTCTGTCATGTGGTTTTAACACACCATTTTAGACTCACTGTATTTTACAGGATACAAAAACCGTCAGAGTAAAGCAGTGTGTAATGTGATGAGACATACTTCTCCTGGTCTGAAAATTATTTTAGGATATCATAAATATAATAAAGTATCCTAAGTATCATACCAGGTTATATTCATCTTCTAAATCACACTGGATTATACCCATCAATCATTCCCAATTAGCTTTTAACATCAGAGCAGGGAGTGTATCTTACTAATTTTTGTATTTCCAGAATCTTGGACAATATTAATATGTAGCAGACACCTGATAAATGTGTGGTGAATACATGAATTAATTTATTTCTATTCTGTTTTTATAAAAGCAAAACAAAGTAGCATGACTCATAATCTAAATAAATTACATAAAATACCTCATATTCCTTTTTTCTGGGCTACCCTTACCTCCTAACTGCTCAGTGCTCAAATTCCACCACAAATTATCACATGATTCCCAGTACAACACATTATATGGTACATAATAAATAATAATAAATGTATAACAATATGTATTTACTGAATGATTGAATATAATAAGGGCACCTACGTGGTGCAGTTAGTCAGATTCTTGGTTTTGGCTCAGGCTGTGATCTCAGAGTAGTGATCTCAGGGTGGTGAGATTGAGCCCTGTGTCAGGCTCCACACTCAGCAGGGAGTCTGCTTAAGATTCTCTCTTTCCCTCTCCCTCTGCCCCTCCCCTTGAACTCTCTCTCTCAAATAAATAAATAAATAAATCTTTAAAAAAACTCACAAAAAACTGATATAATAAATTCTGCAAACTTATGAGTAGAGTTTAGACATGGAAATACTCTTAGAAAAGGCAGAAAGTACAATTCTATGTCGTTGATGGAAATGATAAAAATATATTAGGGAAAGTGTATTTAACCAATTTTGTCATGCACTGACTTCTACTTTTGAAAATACCATAGACTGTTATTCAAATCTCAAATTTTTTGATATCATTAAGAAAACCATAATGCCTTGGGGTGCCTGGGTGGCTCAGCCCCTTAAGCCTTGAACTCTTGGTTTCGGCTCAGGTCATGATCTCAGGGTCCTGGAATTGAGCTCTGTATCAGGCTCTGCGCTCAATGCAGAGTCTGTTTGTCCCTTTTTCTGCTCCCCTTCCCCCCCACCTATGCACGCACACTCTCTCTCTCTCAAATAAATAAATAAAATCTTTTTTTAAAAAAGAAAAATGTAATGCCTATAACACATAGTTTAGTATTTTATTACATATTGTCATATTAGTTATAAATTAGTCACTTCAAAGATATGGAAAATTATAGCTCATAAAAAAACTATCATCATTTATTGAGTGCTTACTAAATTCCATATATTTTATACACAATATCATTAAATAGCCTCTTATCGCACATCAATTTCTTTTGAGAATTTGTCTCAGTTATCTGTATGATCTTCTTTTTTTATTAAAATTTTTTTGAGATAATCATAGATTCACATGCAGTTTTAAGAAATAGTAAGAGAGATCCCATCTATCCTTTACCCAGTTTCCCTCAAAGGTAACATCTTGCAAAACTATAGTACAATAACACAGTCAAAATACAAAACATTTTCATCACAAGGATCCCTCATGTTGTCCTTTTATAGACACATTCATCTGACCCCCTCATCCTGAAACCCTAGAATCCACTAATCTGTCTTCCATTTCTATAATTTTGTTATTTCAAGAATGTTATATAAGGAAACCATACAGTATGTAATCTTTTAAAATTGGCTTTTTCAGTGTAATTCTCTGAAGAGTCATCCTTATAGTTGCACATATTGAGTTCCTTCCTTTTTATTGCTGAGTGGTAGGTGCCTGTTCAGTTTTAAAAAATGGTGGGGCCAGCACCTGGGTGTCTCAGTTGGTTAAGTGTCTGATTTTGGCTCAGGTCATTATCTCATTTCTCATTCCTGGGATCAAGCCCTGTGTCCATTAGGCTCCACACTCAGTGAGGAGTATGCTTGTCCCTCTGCCCCTCCCCCCTGCTCGTGCTTGTTCTCTATCAAATACATAAAATCTTATATATATATATATATTTTAATTTCTTGAGACCTTCTTGTTAATGCACAGTTACTTTTAACTTTATTGTTTAGCTTCCAAATATTTGGAGATTTTTTGGTTATCTTTGTTATTGTTCTCTAATTTGATTCCATTATGGATTTGCTCTATCTTGGTATATGTCCTATGGGAACTTGAAAAGAATGTGTGATCCTGCTTTCATTGGTATAATGTTCTATAATTTCAACTAGATTCTATTGGTTAATGGAGTTTTTGAGTTCTCCTATATCTCTGCTGATTTTCTAAGTGTTTTCATCAATTATTTAGAGAGGTGGTGATATCTCTAACTGTAATTGTGGAATTGCCTATTTCTCATTCCAGTTTTTGCTTCATATAGTTTGCAGGTCTGTTCTTTGGTGCACACACTTCTTAAGACTGCTATGTCTTCCTGGTAGATTGACACTTTTATCATAATATAATGCCCCTCTGATAATTTTCTTTGCTTGAAAGTCTGCTTTACCTGATATTAACGATATTAATATTAACTAATAATCTGCTTTTCTTTATGTTTGCATGATATACTTTTTTTTTACCCCTTTATTTTCAACCTCCTATATCATTATATTTGAAGTCAGTTACTTGGGTCATGTTTTTCAGTCTACTCTGCAATCTCCATCACTTAATTGGTGTATCCAGACAATTTACATTTAACCTGGGGATTTAGTCTACCATTTCATTTTTTGTTTTGGTTGTTCTCTCTGATATCTTTTGTTTCTCTGTTTTCTTTTTCCTGCCTTCCCATTACCTGGATATATTTTTAAATTCCACTTTTATTTATCTATGGTGTTTTTGAGTGTATCTCTTTGTATAGCTTTTTAGTTTTTCTCTAGGAATTACATTATATAAACATAATTTATCAAAGTCTACAAATGTCATCATTTTACCAGTTTAAAATAATTATAAATGGGGAAGGGTATAAAGGGAGGTAAGGTTGTATGATCTTCTTCTAATTCTGTATTTCCTAGACGGTAAATTTTATGAGGGCAGGAAATAAGTACATTCTGTTTATCATGACACACTCAATATTTGGTACAAAATCAGTCATATATTAGTTCAAACAAATATTTATCAATCAGTAAGTGAACAAATAAGTTAACACCACGTAGTGGATATTATTGCTCCCTTCATACCTAACAGAAATAACCTAGGCTTAGAGGCTATAAGGAACTTGTTCAAAGTCCAATAACAAGTGTAGAGCCAGAATCTGAACCCATATTTTAAAATCTCCAAATCCATGTTATCATGTGCCAAGATTTCTAGTTCAAGCAAACACAATGTTTTGACTTCTTGGCTTAGTCTGTCCAGGCTGCCATAATAAACTACCATAAACCGGGTGGCTGAAACAGTAAACATTTATTTCTTGCAACTCTAGAGACTGGTAAGTCTAAGATCAGGGTGCCCAGTACCAGGTGAGCACTCGCTTCACGGTTTGTCAATGGCCATCTTCCCTTGGAGCCCCTTACAGTGTAGTCGAGGGCATGAGGGCTCTCTAGGGTCCTTTTTAAAGAGCATTAATCCCATTCATGAGGGCTGCACCTGCATGACCCACTCACCTCCCAAAGGCCCCTCTTTCTAAAATTCCCACATTGGGGATTAGGATTTCAACATATGAATTTGGGGGGAGCATAAACATTCAATCCATAATAGTCCTCATTTATTCTTCAAAATAAATGATATAGCATGTGTTACCAATTTGTATTAGAGACCTAGATAAATGTCTCTAAAGAAACAATATGGACTACAGACTAACTGGACCTCAGTTAAGACACATTCTTTAAGACACATCTGGTTGAAGAGTGGGAATTAACATATTGTTTAGCTTTAGATTTTGTTAAGTAAAATATGTTGGAAAAAAAAAAAGATCACAAAGTCCAAATCGGGCAGGAAAAAAAGAAAAGAAAGAAAAACAATAATTGAAATTTCTACCTCAACCAATCAATTTTTTAAAAGACAAGAAAGGAGAAAAAAGGATAGAAAATCTGAATAGAAAAATAAAAATTTATAACAACTAGTATGTCAATAATTATAATTTGTCAGTTAAAGGCCAAATTTTTCAAATTGAATTAAGGAAATAAAGCTATATGTAATTTATAAGAGACACCCCTAATGCATAAAGATTAAAAAAGCCTGATAGCAAAGATTTTATTTTATTTATTTTTTAAGAGACTTTATGTATGTATTTATTTATTGGTCACATAGACAAAATATTAATATATATAAGAAAGTTTTGAAAAACTTGATATAGTGGAGATATATAGAAATATATCTACAGCCTAAATTATAACATATACATTCCTCTTAAGCACAATTATGGCATTTACAAAAAAATGATTACATTTATATTAGGCTATAGGCAAGCTTCAACTATCTCAGATGATCCTCTAAGAAAATAAAAAAGAAATTAAAGTTACCAAAAAGGAAGAAACAACACCAAAAGAATCTAACATGAGTTGTTGAATATAATGAGTATATATAGCAAGTTAACAGAATATTAAATTAATATGCAGTAATCAGTAGTATTTTTATAGAGTAGCAATAAAGATCAGAAAATAGCTTTTAAATGCCATTTGTAAAAGCAATTAAAACTATAATCTCTTAGAGGAAATCAAACAAAAGATGTGCAGGACCTAATGTAATAATATTTTAAAACTTTATTCAAATAATTTAACCAAGACCTAAATTAATGGAAAGATATTTTCTATGAAGATATAGTCAATGTTATAAAGATATCAAATGTCCCCAAACTGATCTGTAGCCTTAATGCTATTCTGATTAAAATTCTAGCAGTGTTTTATGTAAGATTTTAAAATCAGACTCTAATATTTACATAAAAGAAAAAAGAGCCAACATTAGCTATGATATTCATGGAGAAGAAGAAGAATAAAAAGAGATGATTTGTCCTACCAGATATTAAATATTAAGATAAAGCCTTAATAAATAAGAAAGTGTAGTATTACCACAATGAATACACAGATTGACCCACGGGACAGAATACAAGTTCAGGCATGAAAGAAACCTTGATAAATATAGGGGTGGCATAGCAGATTGCTGAGGAAATGAAAGACTATTTGATAAACATGGATTTAAAAAGTCAATTTATATTAAAAAATTAAGTTAGGACTCTCCTCTCATCATATTAAAGCTAACGATTCAAAGATTTCTATATGTGATGGGTATTAAAGAGGGCACGTACTGCATGGAGCACTGGGTGTTATACGCAAACAATGAATCATGGAACACTACATCAAAAACTAATGATGTAATGTATGGTGATTAACATAACATAAAAAAATAAAAAATAAAACTGTAAACATTTTTCAAAAAAATATAGACGAGGTCACTCTGAAATTAGGGTAAAGACTTTCTTAAATAATACATAAAAGCACTAACCATGAAGAAAAATTGATAAATATGATTCCGTTAACAATTTCTGTGCCTCAAAAGAAAATGAAAATACAAGTCACAAGCTCTGAGAAGATATTTGCAATACATATGACTAACAAAAGATTATTGTCTCAGATATTAAAAAGAAACCTCCCAAGTCAATAATACTACTTATTACTCTATAGGAAACTGGTCAAAAGATATGAACAGAAGTTTCACGAAATAGGAAAGATTTTTGGTCAGCAAAATTATGAAAAGTAGTTCAATCGCAGTAGAAGTAAGGGAAATGGAAATTAAGATGAAATGCAATAGTCATCATTTTACCCACTCAATTTGCAGAAACCAAGAATTTGACAACACAATATAGTTGACCTTTGAACAATGTGGGGGTTAGGGGTGCTGACCCAGCTGAAAATCTGCATGTAACTTTTGACTCCCCCAAAACTTAACTACTAATAACCAACCATTGACCAGAAGCCTTCTTGATAGTATGAACAGTCGATTACCACACATTTTGTAGGCTATATGTATTATGTACTATATTCTAACAATAAAGTAGTCTAGAGAAAAGAAAATGTTATTAAGGTATCATAAGGGAGAGAAAGTACATTTATAGTATGTACTGTAAAAAATCCACGTAAAAGTGGGATCCACACAGTTTAAACCCATGTTGTTCAAGGGCCAACTGCAGATAGAAAAGATATGGAAAGTCTTAGTCATTGCTGGTGTAGTATTAATTCTTTTCAGTTAAACCCTTGTAAGTATCTCCCGTATTTCTACCATGACTCTATTTAATATACACATTTTTAGCTCTGTCCTAGTTCTTAGGCTCATCATTGTTGGGTACATTCTTGCGCTTAAAACATATTTATTATATTTTATATTACTTAACAATGCATACATTATACACATTCTTTTATATATATTAAAAGGAAAACTATAAATTTAAAAAAGAATATGGTTATTATCAATATAGCAAGTCGATTAAGAAATCTGTGAATTGTATTTATACTCCTAGGTCCAAAGGCTTTAATTGGATAGTCTCTTATTAATACTAACCACATTTATAAATGAAGCACTTGAATTCCTGCATTTGTATGACCTGGGCTCCTGAAATTTCCTTATTTCTGAAATTGTGTTGTAGTTCTCCTAAATGGTGACTATAATCAAGAACACATTTCACAGATTTCAAAATTACTTATTGTGCTTTGCAGTTCAAAAGAGTGATTTTACATACATTTGACTCTCACAGTAAGCTTGGGTGGTGGATGGATAGGGCGGTTATTACAGGGAATTTTTAAATAAACAGAAACTAAGTCTTTACGAGGGTAACTGACCTGCACAGCTCCACGCACTGGCTGGTTGCAAAGTTTGTACTTGGTTTCCCACTCTGTCTACTCTCTCCCCTCCGCCATCTTAACTCTAAAGATAATAATAAGCTTGTAAGTCTGTGAAATGTTTCACCACTTTCAAAATGCCTTCCATATCACGTCATCTGTTTTGATTCTCACATTCAGCCTTGAGTTTCTTTAGCATATTTCTTTCTTCTCATAACATATAGAGCATAATTTAAACCAAACATAGTATTAGCTATGAAAATACAAGTTCTTTCTGTTAGAAAATTACTTGGTAGTCAAATCAAAGTAACAATAAAATAATCTTGTTTTCGTTTGGTAAACTCCACAGTTATGTTCACTGATTTGTTTAACAAATAAATAAAAATAATTATTTTGGAATTTCTTAGTTGTTTTTTTCCCAAGCGAATGAATGAATGAATGAATGGTTATATCATCCAAACAGCTTCTGCTGTTCTGGACTTTGTGAAGATGAAAAGAAATGTGTTCCTCTCTCTAGAAATCCACTTATTTTACCTTTAACAAGTACAAAGGAAATCTTTCCAGAACTATTTCTTTAAAGGTGCTATGACATATAATGAGTACTTTTCAAATGAATAATATAGTATTATTAAACAGTGTGATTTATTTTCACTTTTATTTGTAAACATCTAATTAGATTTTCTCGCTCTCTGCCTAAGATCCATGTGGTCTTGCCAGCGAATGGTAGTCTTGTTAGAGGCAAACTACATTTCACATCCCATCAAACCCACCTGCTCACACTTGGCAGGGTTTGGCCAGAGTTGCTGCTCATTAGAGGCTCTGGCAGAGAGAAAGAGTGGGTTGAAGCAATGAAACCAGGGCCTGAAAAGTGAAACTGAGGTTGAGATTTTATACGGGGTTTTATTTGGTGAGTGGTTACATTGCTTTTCATTATACCAGATAACAGGTTGCTGGCAGCATATTTAAAAGATATGGAACTTTTAAGGGGCTGAACATGAAATTAAAGCTTGATGAAATGAATTCTAATCTGTGCCCCCATAGTCATATGTGTGCCAGGAAACGCACACATTGGTGCCTTAATTGTAATCAGCCTGGTCCTTTAAAAGCAGCAGCAATATTCCCTTTGCTGCACAAGGAGAATCTAGGAAACAATACCATTAGGAGTTTATATGCCATCTTATGCTCCACTTTCTTCATAACATTACATCAGTTCTACAGGCATTTTCTGCCCCATTTACCAAACTGGATCCAGTCAATGAAGTTTTGCATTATATGCCCCCAGGGAAGAAAATAATGCAAGAGTTTTACTGTCCATGTTAATGCCATTTAATACATTACTCAAACACATACTTAAGACCAACAGTTCTGATTATGCAACTTTGGTTTAAAGTGGCTTCCAAACTGACTTCTTAACTGGCAACTTCTCAACAGCTCATGTCTTCCCAAACCTCCTTTTGGAAGATTGGAGGGTCGAAGGAGCGCAGATTGTGAGGCTGCAACATTCTGGGTTGTTTTCAGTGTTGTAACTTCATGGTCTAAAAAGGAAGAGAAAAGGAGTATCCAGCTTGTTTGTTTTGCTTTGTTTTTTTAAAATTCGTGTGTTTAAATTTTGCTTAAACTGGAACTAATCCTCACCTACCTCTTGGGAGTCGAATGTCTTTGAAAAATGGTTTAACATTCTAAAAATGATGTGAGTCCAAAAGTTAAAGTTTGAAGTAGGAGTGAGTAGTGAGGTAGAACAGCATTCCGTCTCTTTTTTGGAGGACTTGGATTTCACTCCACTCCTTTTGAGTAGGAAAAAACAGATCTGTCTTTTCTCTGTTTGGATAAGGAAGGGAGAGGGCTTAAAGAAGAGAAACATTTTCAATACCAGCTGTTCTCTAACTCAAGCCCTGCATAAATTTATTATTTCTTGAGCTGGAGATATTAGGACAAAACCCTAAAAAGAGTGGAAAATAGAAAGTGAATCGATAAAGCCAATTTTATTATTCTAAGTTACAATTTTTTTAGAGAACAAAAAGGCTAAGGGACAAATTCACCATGGTTCAATCCAGAACCAGTGATAAGAACATAGGCATCTAGGGGCACCTGGGTGGCTCAGTAAGTTAAGCGGCTGACTCGATTTCAGCTCAGGTCATGATCTCAGGGTTGTGAGATCAAGCCCCTTGTCGACCTTCATGCTGGGTGGGGAGCCTGCTTAAGATTCTCTCTCTCCCTCTCCTTCTGCCCCTTCCCCACCTCTCTCTCTGAAAAAAAAAACAACAAAAAATAAAGAACATAAGCATCTAATAAAAGCTCTGGGCTATACTGTAGGGGGAGAACTTTTAAGGTATCCCTGTGTGATAAACTGCAGTTGCCAATTCTTTTTACAAAAGTCTCTAACATATTTAAGCAATCATTGCCAAATATGTGAATCAAATAATGCCATCTCAAGACTAAGCAACTAGCTCTCTTATTTTTGGATGTGTGGTTTTAATATTAGACATAAAACTGTCTTAATATCAAGGTCTTCACTTCAAAACAATACCCAGACTTAATATTTACAGATTCTCCACCAAGTTTAAGGTCTCATTAGAAAGATTTAACTCATAAACGTATTACTAAATTTAGGAAGTTTGGGATGTGTGTGCTTAAGCTCAGCAAAAATAACTATTTCAGTCTAAAAGTTTAAATTAAATACAAATGAATCAGCATGTCAAATGGAAATTTAAAAATAATGCTTCATTATGTCTGCATATTTTATTCATTTTGGCCATTGACCATATGTCTGCTTAAAGCTAATAAATAGGACCCCCAGGCAAGCTGAAATTCTATCTTCCCTTGCCCCACCCATTCTTTTATGATAAAATATTTACTAGACAAACTTTTTTTTTCTGTCTTATCCAGACACTCTCCTCACTGAAATTTTCCACTTTTTCAATGGCATCAATTTTGGATTTGCTCAAACAAAACTTCTACTTTTTCCCCTACACTGTACTATGGATACTGCCTTTTTCATCCCACCAAAGTATGCTAAACTGCTGTGTGGAAAGATCATGGGTTTTAGAACTCAACAGGCCTGGGGACAAGTCCCATTTCTATTGCTTGCTAGTATATGCTCTTTTAAACTTAGTATCATGATCACTTCTCGGCCTTTGGGCTAAGATCAAGTGTAAACTTAATATCATGAGCATCTGTTTCCTTGTCTAAACAGCACAACAGTTTTGTAGGGATAGTTTAAGAATTAGTGATACTGTATAAAGATAGTGGTCCTCTGATGGAAGCTCTTAAAGAACCAAGGAAGGTAGAATGAAGATGGATTGACATGTCATTCTTGTCCCTTCCAAATAGAGTTTGCGTGTGCTAGTCCTGAAGAATGTGAAAGCAGGCAATGGTTCACGAGAGAGCAGTGAGTCTTCTCTGAGAAAGGAGTCCTTGGCCATGGCTTCACTTCCCTAGTGACTAACTCATCTGGGCAAGGGAAGCGAAGCCTGAAATGTTCGGATTGCTGTGAGGGGAAGTCAGCCCGACAGGCTGAGTTGCCTTTCTTGTCCTTGGCATTGTAACAGTGCACGGTCTTCTGTTGTTCCTGGAACCACTCAAGCATATAATGAATGGAGTACCAGTGATTGGAAACGGTCGGCCCTCAATGATATTTCCGCAAGTTGTTTTCCTTCTACAACTTGGTAATGGATTTTTCTAACTTTAACAGGATGGTTGAAGTGTCTCATGATTTTATATGCTGTTGCCCTCTCTGGAGCCAGCTCTGTCCCGTTATCATGTCATTTTTTTTTAACACCAAAAATCAACTTCTCTCCAAAATCTGAACTGTTTTCCTTGGAAGGCTACCTGATCCTAAGCAAACAAACAAACTGAAGAACCATTCTGGTTTTTCTAAAGAAATTTGAACTTTTTTTTTCCTCTCTCTCTCTTCTTTTTAATGAGTTAAGTTGTTGGATCTGTGGATTAGGTTCACTGAATTCTGCAGAGGTCAGGGGAGAGTAAGGAATGTTTGACAGCCTTTGTGCAGGAGGGAGATGGAGTCTGGGAGGCTGACCCATTTCTGTGTACCAACACCTGGTAGGCCAATTGCAGGGGAAGGCAGAGGTCCAGGTTGTGAATATGAAAGAGTAAAGAACTGGGAAGACAGGCTAGCCAGACATACGTGGGTTAAAATTGCAGCCTGACTACTAACTAGGTGGATGAACTTGCATGAAATTCTTAAAACTGATGAGCTTCAATTTTCATATCTTTGTAGCATTGTGAGGATCTTGTGTCCAAGATCCTCACAATGGAGGATCTTGGACAATCCTCCACTCATTACTGAGTGCTTATTATATGTTGGCCACCATTCTAAGCATTTTGATTGTAATATTCCAATTAATTTTTACAAAAATCCTTTGAGGTATAAAGCCAATATTATTATTTAGATTATAAAGATGAGGGAACTAAGAGAAAAGACACCTGGCTATAGGTAACAAAGTTAGTGATGACAAAGTTAGAATTTTCACATAGGCCATTTGACCTGAAAGTCCATTTTCTTAACTACTAGGATATAATTTGGTCACTTGACATATTGCCTGGCATATAATTAACATTTAATAAATGGGAGAATGCAATCTATATGTATATATTATTTATATATTTCAATATATGTCATTTATAATCAAGGTTTGTTTTTGGCAGTTTGAACAACAATCAGTAAATTTGGCTTAAAAACATTGACTCAGGGGCTCCTGGGTGGCTCAGTCATTAAGTGTCTGCCTTTGGCTCAGATCATAGTCCCAGGGTCTTGGGATTGAGCCCCACATCGGGCTCCCTGCTCTGCAGGAAGCCTGCTTCTCCCTCTCCCACTCCCCCCGCTTGTGTTCCCTCTCTCGCTATGTCTCTCTCTGTCAAATACATAAATAACATCTTTAAGAAAAATATTGACTCAGTTTGAAAATTTCTTGTTGGAGCTTTAAAGTTGGTACACTGGTCACTGGTCACTGATTTAGGAAGATTACTCCCCTTCAGTATAAATTGAGAGATGACACCGATTCTCTAGAGATGGTTCCAACATTGAATAGGGGTCTTTTCCCCCTCTGTTCCTAAGGACATGATTTTCTTTTATAGAAAGGGAAAATTAAACAAACTTATTTTTCATTTTCAATCTTATTCTGTCATCTTTAGCTTTGCTATAAATTGATATGATCTTATGATTCTTTTTTCTTCATGTATTTTGATTCCTATTTTTCCAATCCATCAGTTGACTTTTCAGCAGTTGAGTTTCTGTGCTTTAGATGCCACGAGGACACAATTCTAATTCAATGGCTACACAGTAGGAGACAGGGTCCTTTCCTCCATTACACTTGACACAAACCAATACATGCCTTCATCATTTCACACAAAGTCCCTGCTCAGTCCATTGTGAATGTCAAACTGTACAATTAACTATAAGCTCCTCTACATGTCTTCTTTCTATAAACCCCATGCTGCTTATTCCTTATGTCCAGCCAGTTGTGTAAAGAAAAATGTATTTGAAAGCTTCAAAACGGAATTTAAAGGATTGAATCAACTAGCTTTATTTTCAGATTTCAATTCAAGACAATTTCATTTTTTTTTGAACACCTTAAAATGTTCTTTGATTTTCAACATTATCTTCTAACATGCACATCTTCCTCTAGCTTCCCACTGTTCCTCTTTCTAGATCCTACGTTGTTTCCCCAGTCTTGCAATTGTCCTTCTACACTCACACACCCGGAACATGTCCTCACCACTGGCCTTTCATCAATCTACCTTCCAATTAACCGTCTCCAAAACTATTTCTGCTGACAAACTTCACTGTGTGGTAATTCTTTGTATCATAAATATAGACTAAGTCTTCAAGGAGTTATTGATTATATTCAGAGAGATGGTTTGTGAATTCTTGGACAAGCGTATATGTATGTAGATATTGATGACATGACATCACAGAAGTGTGTGAGCATGGTGTACTCTTAAGTCCTGACATTGCTACTCAGCTTGGGTTCTGTTTTCACATGAGTTGAAAAGTTGCTTTACAAACATCTGTACATGTTTCATATGTGTTTGTTTAGTTTCTTATGTTACCTTGTTTTGAGGAAGGAAATTTGAGTTTTAATTTTTTTCCATTTAATCCTGTCATCTGGTCTCCTCTAAAGTTCCTACTTAAATGTTTTCTGAGATAATAAAACCATGTCAACAGTTCTTTATTCTTAAGTCAAATTCCTTATCATCCCTCGTAATTACTTAAATTTTTTTAAATCTGATTTTTATTTTGCTTTTTCTACTCTATTTAATCCTTAATTAATGCCTGTGTATATAACCTATTTCAGGATCGTATTTTTTTAATAATTGTGTTTTTTTGTAAGTGCTTAATAAACCAACTAACTAATCAACCAACAAACAAATAAGTAAATAAAGAGTAATAAATTGACCGACTAAAAAGGGGCTTTGGGTAAGCAAAACCCAATTCTATTTTGGTATTCTTGAATGAGTTCACATGAGAAATTTAGATCCATGCAGTACATAAACTGAGTTTAGCAACCAAAGCCTGACATTCTGGCAATTTCACCAGACTTGTAAAAGCTGTTATTTTTGACTAACAAAATGAAATTTGCATTGATTACCTAAACAGACTGACATTCATTTACGTGAACATGATAAATCTACAGCAAGCACACGAGCCAAATAACATATTCATTGGAAAATAGTTTCTGTGTGAAATTAATAAGTTTTTTTCCTCTTTTCAATATGGGCAATAGGAACTTTTTGGTTTTGCTTAAGTATTATCTATTCCAGCTTATACATTGTTTACTTTTCTTAATGGAATAATAACACCATGGCACGAATGCATTCTTTCCATGTGAGATAACTGCATAAATTAAGTTAGTCCAATACTTACACCTCGCCTGAGTTCAAAACAGTTTTTTTAATGTTTTGATTATAAGCAAGTAAATGAGCATATGTCCAATTACATTTTGGGTGCAATAGCTTTAGCCACCACATTTTGGCATTTTATTTTATTAGCTAAAAATTCACATATGGTTTCCATGTCTCCAAGCTGTCTTTAAGGATACAAGAATTGTATAACTTAACATTGTTTTCTTCCCTTCTCCCTCTGCGGCCCCCTCCCTATTTCTCACATATGCTCCCTCACTGAGGTACCTCTTTTCGTTTTAAGGATTATATGTGCAAATTGTGAAAACTGAAAAGTTTGCTGGTGCTTTGAAGGAATGATGAAAGAAATGCTTCCAACCCTAAAATTTTTACCTACGTAAAGAATCTGAAATGAATGCCACAATGTTTACTGTAGAAACAGCAATATTAGTACACAAATACATAAGGCTTACAATGATCGTTATTTAGCTGCTTCCTTCTTATGCGCTTACTACAATCCCTTCCCTCTTCAGAGCCCTTCCCAGCAGCATTGGAATGAGGAAGGGGGAAGCTAACTGAATATCTTAAGGATGGAAATGTATAAGACACAACCATGCTAGTGAAGGACAGGGATAAGGGAACACAAAGAAACATATTCAACCCCTTGTGACTTCAACATTCCTCCCCATGTATCTGTGTTGCTGATACAGTTAATGGTTTGGAAAACTGCAAGACTTGCATATTTGGGCCAAGAGTTAAAGACAACATTTCTAAACAACTGACTAAAATTTGGTTACTTTTTAAGGCTGTTACTCTAGCATTTCAAGAGCCTTAGGGTAAATCAAATTTATTTCTTTCAGTTGCCTTGCTTATATATTAGAAATGTTATTTCCAATTTCTGAAGAAAGTGGGAATTTTGAATATGTTGTTGATTTACAAAGATTCCTGAAACATCATATACTTGCAGAATTAAATCAATATTAGACACTTTTCAAGCTCAATATATATTTAATTAAAAAAGAAAAACAGTAAGATCCTGAAATAGTCAACTATGTTAAATATGTTAAATTCTGGCCAATGAAAGGGATACTAAATAATTAACTATGTTAAATAAATACTAAACTAGGCACACTATAACAGTAGATCAGACCCCTGGTTTTCATAAGTTTAACTTTAAAAGTTTCCACTATTTGCAGGCAACCTTTAAGAACCAGAATATGGAATGTTTCATCTTCCTTCCCACTCCCTAAAAGGAACAGATTTGATGGGTGTAGTGTGCAGCTGAGATGACAAAAGGGTCTGAGCTTCACTGGTCACCTGGTACCTACTTGTCCAGCTGATTTTCTTCTCTCACATTTATAGGTAAAAATGTTTTTCCAGGTGATAGAAAATCTTTGTTTCTTTTGTGGGAAATAGATCTCAAAAGAAAGCCAACTGCTTAATAAATGGATTTAGTCTTTTATTTATAAAATTATTTTTTTAAGATTTTATTTATATATTTGACAGAGAGAGTGAGAGAGTACAAGCAGGAGCAGGAGAGGGAGTAGAAGGCTCCCCACTGAGCAGGGAGCCCAATGTGGGACTCGATCCTGGGACCCTGAAATCAGGAACTGAGCCAAAAGCAGATGCTTAACCGAGCCACCCAGACATCCCTCTTTATAAAATTAACAATCTGAAGTGTTTTTTTCAATCACAATCTTTTGCATTTGAGTTGTGGGACATATTCCAATAATGGTATTTAGAATTTGGGTCTACCAAATTCTATATTTTGAGGCATCCTGACTTTTTGGGAAGTCAGTTTTGCAACAAATTGCCAATCAAAGTTGGGGTGTTATATATTTGTACTTGAATCAGAAACTTCAAGTTCCTTTTAATCTGGCAGAAATGTGTTTAAGACTGATTGTTCCAGTGTCCAGAACCTAACATTAATAGTACTCAGCATAGAGGATATATTCGTTTTACAGAAGCCTAGTGACTTAACTGCTTTTATATCACATGATATAAAACTCAATGATGCTCTCAGAAACTATGATGCTTTCAGATTGCAGTTAAGACAAACTATTTCTAAGCTGGCCAATCTTTATATCATCATTCTTTTTAATGCTATTTAGAGAGAAAATACACAGCCTCATATGAATGTTCTCAGGAACGGTGATTATAATAATAATAATAATAGAAATAGCAGACACCATTTATGAAACACCTACCCTACCTGGTATTATGCTAAATGCATTTACATACGTTATCTGGTTTAATGTGCCAAAAATAACCTTATCCCCATGTTGTACATGAGAAAACAGAAGCTTAGAGAAATTGCCATTAATCTCCTTTGAGCCATACTACCCACAAAACTGAAGTTTTAGCCCAAATCCTTCTGTCCATGAAGGGGTTAATAGATTTCTTTAACAGCACAAATTGTATGGTACTACTACACTTTTAATATGAAAACACTTGATTAAAAAATTACGTGAATTTGAAATTTTGAAGAATTTTATTGAAAAGCACTTTAAAAAGAGGTACCATTTTTCATTAAAATATTTTAAATAATATATCTGAAGTACAAAATTCAAAAGTTATAAAAGATTATACAGTAAAAAGGAAATCTTAACTCTTACCTAGAATTTTAGATTTTCCTCCTAAGAGGAAGCTAAAACACTGTTTCTTATTCCTCCTCATACATATCCACTACATACATAAGTGTGCACAAATGCGTGTGCATGCCTGTCTAGACACGTGCACACACACACGCACACTTTTCTTACCCAATCTCCAACAGTCTCTCCTTCCTTATAATGGAAGCTCATTCTGTTCTGGATAAATATGTGTCCAGCTAAAACACAATATTTCCAAGATGTCTTGTGATTTGAGCGGCTATTCAATGCAGTTCTGGCCAATGAAAGGGAAGCAGATGCTGATAGGTCTTCGGGGAATGTTCTTTGGAAGGGTGTTGAATGTATAGTTTCACTTCTCTCTGCCTGAAATATCACTAAGATGTAAGAAAGGGGACAACCATCCACTATAAGTAAGTGGTAAGCCACACAGTGAAAAAATTTTTTAAAGATTTTATTTATTCATTTGAGAGAGAGAGAGAGAGAGAGAGCACACAAGCAGGGGGAGAGGCATAGGGAGAGGGAGAAGCAGGCTCCCCACTGAGCCAGCCAGGAGCCTGATGTGGGGCTTGATCCCAGGACCTGGAGATCATGACCTGAGCCGAAGGCAGATGCCAACCATCTAGCCACCCATGCAGTCCCACACACAGTGAAAATTAATGAAAGAAAGCAGCAGCCTGGATGTTTGCAAGCATAAATGGTATCAGTGTGGTAGCACTAGACGGCTTTTGTGTGAGAAAAATAAAATACCTAATTTGTACTGCATCCTTTTAACAGCAGTATAATATTCTACTTTGTGGATATGGTATAATTTATGTCTTGCCTCCCACTAAAGTCCAGTTAGGTTGTTTTAATGTTGCCATGAAACGCACTTCTGCAGTAACTAGCGAGGTAATGTCATTCTGTGCATGAACATGTAGATTTGTGCAAAAAATCCTTCGAAGCAAAATTCCTTGTTCAAAGGGCTGCACACATTTAATAAGTTTCCTTTTTCCTTATTGTCAAATTGCTTGCCATAAGAATTGTTCCAGTTTATTGACATCAATTCATGAAAAAGCAGGTTTCTCTACACTCTTATTAATGTGATAGATCAAACTTTGAGGTTTTGTTTTCCAAACTGAAAAGTAAAAGGCAGATCCCTATGTAGTTTTAATTATTTAAATTTCTGTCATTGTAAATAAGGTTGGAAATCTTTTTATTTGTTAAATAGTCATTTATTTACCCTTATCCACAGCCTCTGACTTAATTTGCCCTACTTTCATTGCATTCATTTTTACCTTATTATTCAAAAGAATACTCATATGTGAGAAAAACAATTTCTTTCTTTATTTTTAAAGACTTATTTATTTATTTGAGAGAGAGAGAAAGAGAGCATGTGAGCACATGGAGGGGCAGAGGGAGAGGGAGAGAAGCAGACTCCCCTCTGAGCATGGACCCCCCCCTACCCCCCAACAAAGAGTGCTCCGGGCTTGAGCTCACCATCTTGAGACCATGATCTGAGCCAAAATCAAGAGTACCATGCTTAACTGCTGAGCCACCCAGGTGCCCCACAATTCCTTTATTTTTATATAATTTATAAATTCTTAGCTTTTAATCTGTATTTTACCTCTTAATTTTTTATTTAATCTATGCAGAATTCTTTTCCATTTATGCAGCTGAATTTGTCTTTTTCTTTTTTTAATGGCTTCTAGATTCACATCTGACTTGAAAAGGCCTTCTCCACTCGGATTATAAAAACATTTTCCTATGGACTTAAGTGTTTAACCCATTTTGGAATTCATTTTGATGTAGCATGTGAGGTAGGGATTCAACTTCACTTTCTCCTAGGTGTTTACCCAATTGTTCCAACATAGTTATTGGATAAACCCTTTCTCCTTACTAATTTGTAATGCCACCTTTGTATACCAAATGCATATCCATATCTGAGTCTATTCTTGGCCTTTTATGTCTGTTCCATTAATCAATCTGTCTAGTCATGCACCAGCATCACACTGTTTTAATTATTACAGCATTATAATGTGGTTTAACATTGGGCGTGGCCTCTCGTTATTTTCATTTTTCTGAATGGTTCCTCCTCCTCTTGCTTGTTTATTTTTCCACATGAGCTTTAGAAACAGCTTGGCTACTTCCAAAAATTATTCTTTTCTTATGCATTTAACAGGAAAGTTACAAATTAATTAAGGAACAATATTCAAGATACTGTGTCTCCCTGTTCGAAAGCATTACACACATTTCCATTTATTTAAATCTTATTTGTTTCCTCAGTAGCATCTTATGATTTTTTTCTTACGGATCTTATGCATCTCCTGTTTATTTATTCTTCTATATGTCACTTTGGGTTGCTATTATTGTTATTGTAAAAGGAGTGTACATTTTCTCTTTTACCATGCCACTGCAGCTGGCTAGCATGATTTCAGAATATTAACATTTCCTCAACAAGCTTAACAAATGCATTTATTGCTTGTGAAGCTGTTTCATTCATTTTCATAAATTTTTTTAAAGATTTTTATTTATTTATTTGGCAGAGAGAGAGACAGAGAACACAAGCAAGGGGAAAGGCAGAGGGAGAGGGAGAAGCAGGCTCCCCGCTGAGCAGGGAGCCTGATGGGGGGCTCTATCCCAAGACCCCAGGATCTTTACCTAAGTCAAAGGCAGATGCTTAACTGAATGGGCCACCTAGGTGCCCCCATTTTCTTAAATTTTTAAATAAACATATGATTAACAAATAATGATAACATTTTTCCTTTCCAGTTGTTAAGCTTATTATTGTTTCCTTTTTTTCCAATTGCAATGGCTTGCGTAGAAGTTCAAATTCAAATTAAGACTCTAATTTAATTACAAAAATATTAATATACTCTCCCAATTTTGCTCTCTTCCCCCCCCCCAACATCCCAAATGCTAGTAAATTTACCCCGGCACAGCCTTCTTTTGGAAGATCTTAACAACCCACAGCAAATGTATGTTAACTACAACTATTTTTCTGGTGGAAAATAAGGCAGTAAAGAAAGGTAAAAATGGTGATGAGTTGAAAAACTATCTTGAAAACCAATGAAATTTGTAAATAATGAAAATATTTATAAGCCTTCGCTAACAATTCCACCTTTTTAAATATATTCATAGCAATAAAATTCAATGCAAAGAATAGCATTGCCCTGGAGTTTAGTGGGAAAAAAATCCATTTGGAAAATTCCACACCCTAATCAAAATATATGTTCACATTTCATAGTGCTTTACAAATATGTTCAATATTTTTTTTACTGGAATCAAACTTCAATTATTTAATAGGGGATATCTTACATCTAAGGAACTGGAAAGTTTAAGATGACTAGATAACTTTCTGAAATTAGTGGACTTTCAATAGAATGGTCAAATGTTTAAGCCTCTCCATTATTTGTTGTATTCCATGTTTGATTTTCATGAGAAACAGACTAACAAAAGGATAAAAGAAATCATCACATCAGAAAAATAGAACATGTAAAATAATGAACTAGATGAGATCAAAGATGATAAAGTCAGTTTACTGAGATGAATAGTTTACCTATTTCAAATGTTGATCTCAAAACTAATTTCACAGCAAATTCTTTCCTTAAAAAAAAAAAGAAAGAAAGAAACATGTCATGGCCAATAACTGCCGAAAAACTGTGGAGACTGGCACTTCCAAATGCTTGGCAGATTATTAAGCCAATTTTTATTGAGTCCACTCTAGTTGTTGGAGGGTCTGTGATTCCCAACTGTTTCACATCAGAGAATGAAAACAAGTAGGGCCCAGCCAAGACCACATTGGTGACTGCCAGCCCCTTTATATGCCAAACATGAAAGCAACAAGTCCAGATGCTTTGATCCTTGCATTTTTGGACTTAGCCCAAAGTTATAGAAAAAAGCACAACTCATGTTAGGACAACATACATTATAAGTAGAAATCAATCAATAGCACTGTGACCTTCAAACTCAGTAAATGTTTGGAGTTAGTTTCAGAGCATGTAATCTAAATTGGGGATTGGAAGTTGGAACCGGTCCTAAACTAACAAAAAAAATGTATATTTTTTAAAAAATAGAGATTAAAGGAAGCAACAGATGAAGTTTTAATTTATATGTGTATGTGTGTGTGTGTGTGTGTGCGTGTGTGGATATATTTATACATATATACTCATTGAGGAATGTATTCTATTTTAAAAGGCCCTAAATGGTACAGAAAAGAAAGCCACCACCACAATGAAAACGTCTTTTCCTGCATATAATTAAAAGAGAAACTACACTGTGGCAGGAAAATATATTGGAAGGAAATTATGAGCTTTCTCCCACTTTAGGGTAAGAGAATAATGAGATAATTTAAGAGGTGAGTCACTTGGTTGCTAGGACACTGTCCTGACTTGCAGCAGAGCTCCAGCCTGCCAACTTATGAAACAATTGGTCCTGGTCTTGGCAGGGTTGCAGGTCTAAATTCCCCAACACAGGTATATTAAACAACTGGCAATGGTAGAGCTGAGCTGAAGAGCTGATGGCCAATCTGAATTAAGGCACAAGTAAAAACTGTAGCTTCAACCCTAGTATTTTAAATCACTGCCTGTGGCCAGGGTAGTTACTTGAAAAAAATCTTCTGGAACAGAAGAAATAACAGTGAAAAATCGCTTCATTTAGAGGGGTGGGATCTGGCACCAAGAAATAATTAAAAGTAATTTTGCATCTTTTATTTTTTTTTAACTTTACAGTAATGATTTGATTGTATTGTCACACCAGTTCTGTCTAGACGAAATTGTGTTAAAACCTCACCGTTTTGTATTGTAAAGCTTTAGAAGTGTTCCTGGCACCAAACAGGCTGTTCTAACACAAAAGCTAATTTACAGTAATGCTGATAACGTTCAAGAACCTATCATTAGGATTTC
The DNA here is from genome assembly GCF_037043125.1 of Eumetopias jubatus. Lineage (NCBI taxonomy): Eukaryota > Metazoa > Chordata > Mammalia > Carnivora > Otariidae > Eumetopias > Eumetopias jubatus. The sequence goes on along the minus strand of NW_028274807.1, from coordinate 94,951,567 downwards.
TTTCTCTTTTTTCCACATTTTTAAGTATACCCTCTCTTTGTTAGAAAAGTAAATTAGTGGTGGTGATAATACTTTGCAATCTCTACCAACATGTCAGAAAGGCAATGTACAGATGGTCTAACATTTTCAAAACCTTCCAGGAACTGGCTTCTCCAGTTCCTGGAAGATCTGGTCTCAGGCTGCAAAAACAACTTTTTTTTCTTTTCAAGCAGTATGAACTTACTCAAAATGCCTCAAAGCATCTCTAAGAGAGCTTGGTCAGGGAGGATGATCAAGCCATTGGTTTGACTGTGTTATCTGTGTGTGTTCTGGATGTCGACAAGTGTGCCCATGCACAAGGCAGGGCCTATTAGAGTATCCAAATAAAATAAAAGTTAAGGCACAAGATCAGAAAGTGGTTTGTTTGTAAATGAACCCATTTACCCAAGTCTGATTCAAAACTTAGAAATATTGACAACACCATGGAATCCATCTTTTGCACTGAGATTTTAGTTGTTGCTGGTTATTTCTTACAATGATTAATGCTCATATGTTTATATATATGCATTCAACAATTAATGCTCATGTCTTTATATATGTACATCCTCTCAGAAGAATTCTTCTTTTACTCTGAAGCAAATATCAACTAGGTATATTTCTAAATAGATGTATGAATGGTGAGTTGAAAAAAGTATATTCATTTATCCACTCATTCTTTGTTGAGCCCTTATAACTCATGAAAGACTTTGTTGGATGCTGAAGGGGGTTTTAAAAAGTGGAAAAGAGTATGCTACAGTAGAAGGGTCACTGGCTTTGAAGTAAGAATATTTAGTTGTATCCTGACTTCATTTATCAAGGATATGACCTTGAAGAAATCACTTATTCTCCCTGTACTTCAATTTCATCACTTTGAAAATTGAAATAAAGCCACTATTCTGCCCTACTCTGGTTTTGAGGATATGAAAGACAATAATAAACAGATGATAATCCTTTGTAAATTATAGGCACGAGGCCAACATAGGTTTTATAAGGGGAGGATGTTTTTCCTACTCCAAAGGAGCTTCTCATCTATTTCTGGAGACAAGGTATCTTTAAATAAAATGGTTTGGCACTAATTAAAGTAAGTTTTTTGATTAGCCACAATGATTAACAAAAAAGTAACTGCTTTAATAGTTGATTTTCAGCAGACTGGGATAGGAAGAAGAGGCTTTGAAATTTGAGACTTGAGACGACCCCAAAGGATGGGTACAATTGCACTGAGCCAAGAAAAAGAGAAAATACACATAGTTAGTGAACCACAGTATGAAAGTACAAATATACAGCAAATATTCGTTTGGCTGATCATTTATTCTCTCAAAAACATTTGTTTAGTGTAAAGGGAACAGTTTGGCTGAAATTCTTTTGGAGAAGGTCAGAGAGAAAATGTAGAGCTGCTGCTTCTTTCTGATATGCTATAAATAATTGTAAAAGCTGAGGCAACTGTGTCCTATTAGAGATGGGACAAGTAAAAGATGTATATCTGAGAGGAGAGAATATAAGACAGGCTAACAGGAAATCTCTGTTCCAATTTCTCTAGCCCTAGCTTGCCAAGTGGGGAAGTGACACTCGGGCCAAAATATAGTGATATATTTTTGGAACAACTCCTGGCTTAGTCCTGGTTTGGAATAACCATGGAGGGGTATTTTGGATAGTGTATCTGGTCTACTTTGTGTTGGCACCTCTAGATGTTGTTCTGAAGCTAGGTGAGCCACGCTGTCTTGTCAGAATGCAGGCAACTCTGGATGTCAGGCAGATGGCCAGGAACACCAAGAAAGGCCTGAAGGAGGGTCAGAGGTGGAGGAAGGAAAAAGGAGAGCATTCACTCCCATTTCCAGCTGGAGTATGTACAAGAAGTGCTGGTAATATATGCCCTAGATCTACAGTCCAACAAAGAGTCTAAATGAAGGACAGTGGGTTGCATCCAGTGACTGGGTTGGCCATGAACTTCTTGGATGGGTTCATTGAAGTGACAAGAAGTGACAGGGACAAAAAAGATATGTACTGTAAATAAAACACAACAAAACAAAAAAACAAACAAATGCAGCCTCAGAATGAAACCTATCTGGAGACCTGTAATGATCTGTTGTCTCAACTCTGCCATGGTATCTCCTCTTTTTCTTCTTCCTTTCTCTGCCTCCACTTTCTCTTGCAAAATTCTTTGTCTTCTTCTTTTCTCCCTTACCTTCTTTTTTGATTTCTGTTTTTAGCAACCAGTTCTCTGACAGAATTTCAAGGTCGGCATTGGATGTCAGAACCTCTTGCAAATTATTCTTACAAATTTTTTTTTAATTGAACAAGCTGAATATTTAGGAGTTTATATCAGGCATTTTAATAGTCTGGTAATGGCGAGCTACAGTAGACAAACCATTCCATGAAAAAAAAAGAAAAGAAAAACTGGACAACACACAAACATGCATATACATACAAATATATTTCCACCTCTCTTTCTCTAGGTAGATAGATAGATAAATTTTTGTGTTTAGGAATTGGATAGCTATTAAGGCAATAAGGATAAAAAATTCAAAATTATTTCCAAGATGAAAGAAGTGCAAAAAAAAAAAAAGGAAGTGCAGAGGGGTAAAAAGATGAGTCCAATGTCCTGGATGATTTTTCTCACTGTACACTGATCACAAGAAGCTAAGAGATGGAGAGGCTGAATAGACTGGAAAGAGTGGGTAGCAAAAATTGGAGTTTTAGGCTTACCAATAAGGAGTGCTAGAAAATATCTCTGGCTGTTAGTTGGGGCACCCCAGAGGACCAACTTTAGGTGTCGCGGTAAATCGGAATTAGATTGGCCTTGGCATGACTACTCATCTAATAGGATTAAAATGACCTGTCCTTACCTTAACTGCCTGCAAGATCATATGACCCAAAAATAAGGGGGGGGGGGAAGACAAGAGGAATAAACTTCAAAAAAATCCAGATATAATAGTTATCAAGCACAAACTTTAAAATAACCATAATTAATATATTCAAAAAATTATACAATACAATAAGAGAATTTCAGCATAGAATTGAAAACCAAAAATAATAAATTATAAATTCTAGAAGTGAAAAATAAAAAAATTGCAATTAAAACACAATAGAGGAGGTTAGTATCTAATTTGACACAACTGAGATGGGGACTACTGAACTGGAAAACAGATCAGAAAAAGAAAATTATATCCAGACTAAAGCATGAAGAGAAAAAAGTATTAAAAAACAAAAAAAGAGGGGCGCCTGGGTGGCTCAATCGGTTAAGCCTCTGACTTGATTTCGGCTTAGGTCATGATCTCAGGTCGTGGGATCAGGCCCTATGTTGGGCTCTGAGCTCAGCACAGAGTCTGCTTGTTCCTCTTCCCCCACCCTCTCTCTCTCAAATAAATAAATAAAATCTTTTAAAAAAAGAACAACAACAAAACAATCCAGAAGCAGAAAATAACATAAAAGACATTTAAGACATGGTGGAGTGAGGAAATTACCATAGTTGTAATTGGAGTCCTAGAAAGGAAGAAAAGAGAATTTTCTAAATCCTAACAAAAATGTCTCTAAGCAGAGTCAAAAGTACTATGAACTCCAAACACAATAATTACAGAAAATACAACATGCAGGACCATCACAGTGAAACTTCAAAACAAAACAATGAGAATATTTTAAGGTAATCCAAAGAAAATAGACATATTCCCTACAAATTAGCAACAATAGCACTGATGGCCGATGATGATGGTCGGAAGCCAAAGGAATGGTATTTTCAAAGTGTAGTAACACTGTAACTATCAAAACTTGTGAAATGCAACAGCTAAAACCACACTTTGAAGGAAATACGTACCCTCAATTACATATATTAATAAAGAAGAAAGGTTGAAAAATTAATGTCTAAATGTCATCTCAAAAAGATTAATTAAAAAAAAGAAAGAAAAGCCAAAGAAAGTAGAAGAAATCATAATATAGTAGCAGAAATTAATGAAATAGACACAAACATGCAATGGAGAAACTCAACAGAAGCAAAAATTATTTTTAAAAATAGTAATAAGAGTTAGTAATAATAAAGCAACACTGATCAGTCAGGGGGGCGTTAATTACCAATGTTGGGAACAAAAATGGTAAGTAATACAATAATTAATAGTAAGAAGAATAAAAGCATATGTCAATAAATGGACAAATGTCTAGAAAAGACTTCACACATTAGGGTTCTAAATTATTAGCTTGGCATTAAATTACCCTCAGTTGTTAAGCATCTGCCTTCGGCTCAGTTGTTAAGCATCTGCCTTCAGCTCCCAGGGTCCTGGGATTGAGCTCCGCATCCGGGCTCCCTGCTCAGCTGGAAGCCTGCTTCTCCCTCTCCCATTCCCCCTGCTTGTGTTCCCTCTCTCGCTGTGTCTCTCTCTGTCAAATAAATAAATAAATCTTAAAAAAAAAAAAAGAATTGATTTAGATCATACTTTTTGTGGATCTAAAAGAAATTTCTTTTAGGACTATTCAGAATACAATTCTAGTCATTTCTTGCCCTTCATATTGACAAGGACAAGCCATTCAGACATCCTTGAACAGCTGTTGTACAGAATTATCCCTTATGGTTTTTCTGAAATTATGTATGGGGAGTTTGTAGAGGGTGAGACCATAGATTGATAGAATAAATGAACTTTGGGTTGGATGATGACATGGTGAAGGAGAGGATAAAAAAGAGGGGAGCAAAGGGTCTTACATCATCCAACATTTCAAAGAATTGCTTAGCATATATGTCAGGTCTTTGCTGAAGTCCAGCAGGCCAAAGTGTTCCAATATCCCTCTCCATGTGTCTGAATATATTTTCAAAGAATGAAAATTTGGTGTGTAATATATTCCTTCCTGTCTTCTTGCAGTCTTCTTAATCTTCTCCCTTTTCTCTACTTCTTCCCTCTCTTTGTATGAAAGGCTTTCCCAACCTTTATCTTCAGCCATGTCTCCTCACATTAAACACAATCATTTTGCTATATCATTCATCATGGATGACGCTCAAATCTCTGGAAGTTTGGCTTTATTGAACTCAAGACACAGATCAAATCATAACACTCTCTTCTCATCCCAGTGACAAAGGTCCTCAATCCATGACTCAGACAATTCTGAGACTCAACTTCAGAGTACCATTCAGGTTTTTACTGACATTGCCCCCTCCATCCCCAACTTGCAACCAAAAAGCCCCACTGTCTTGTCCCAATGGCATCTGTGCCGGTCTAGGAATATTCTCTATATGCTTCAGTTCACTCTCCCACTCTCGTCTCCCAGAAATGCCTTGGAATTTCCCCTGGTTTGACCTCTTACCTTCTTACTCATCTTTCAAGGGCTAGCTCAGATTCCATCTTATCTGAGAACACTTCTTGTATCACTACCTTATTCTCCCCTTCTCTACAGTCCCACAATATTTTCACCCTTGTTAGATGACTGCTCACTCATACCATTTTTAGTTTTTATAACTGAGTTATTTAAATCACTTTTTCTACTGGATTATAATGGTGGGGACGACTTTTTATTCACCACTGTTTTTCCTCAACTCTTAGGCCATAGTTTATACAATGTAATTAATGGAATCTTTTTGACTTTTAAGTTTATAGTCTGAACATTTGCTCATTTTGCTCATGCACATCCCTATGCCTAAACTGCCCCACTCTCCTGGAAAAAAATCCTACTTATTCTTTAATATCCAACTCTTGTATCATTTCCATAATGAGTTGTCCCCATCACCACATAGAGTTAAGTTCATAATTCTATATGTAAAACATACTCTTTTGTTAGAACATCTAAGAAGTATTTCCCACAAAGATGTGCTTTATTTGGCACTAAGTTTGTGATGAAAACTGAATTGTATGTACATATGTTTCGTATCATCCTGAAGCATATTTTAAGGCACCTTTGACTACCTGGGATTTTTTGTGTATTTAATTAATTTCGGCTAAACGTGGGGGGCACCTGGGTGGCTCAGTTGTTAAGCTTCTGCCTTCAGCTCAGTTCACAATCCCAGGGTCCTGGGATTCCTGCGTTGGACTCCCTGCTCAGCGGGAAGCCTGCTTCTCCCTCTCCCACTCCCCCTGCTTGTGTTCCCCCTCTCGCTGTGTCTCTGTCAAATAAATAAATAAAATCTTTAAAAAAAATTTCTTTTAGCTAAATGTGGCAACCAGACTGCAAGAAAAATACATATTCCTATTAATATGAGTGTCCTAGAATAGAGTTTGAGGGCAGAGGCAGTTTCCATAAAACTACAAGGTCAAAGGGAAGGTATAAAAGCACGGTGCCAAGAACCTCAATCAATGGTTCAGCAAGATTGCTTCAGCTCAAGGTTAACTGTGTTTTGGGGGGAAGTCTGAGAGTGTATCACACTTCTAATCTGATCCATGTGGTTGCACCATGGGAACAGCACTCTACCAAAAAAATAAGAGTATATATGTAGAGTTCTCAAGAGATAAAACCCAACTTATTTAACCAAAGGCAGTATTCTTCAACCACAATGAATAATTCCCAACTCATTGAGCATTTTGGATCCAGGCATACATCCAATAGCTGGATGTGTATTTTCAGCAACTGAACAGTGTGTGTTTGGTAGCAGGCAGTTTTAGTATGATCTAGAATTTGTGCCATTGTACTGTAGTTTGATCTTGTCCTGGGCCACATTTCTAGATAGACAATGGTTTGAGATGCTTGACTTAGTTGGTAGTTAAAAAAAAAAATGGAAAAAAAAAAAACAGCTGTCACTTGTATTAGAAATACATTTTAAAAGATAAGTTAAGTTGTTATATTTCATCCTCTACTGTTTTCTACAAAAACTAATAAACCTTGTTCAAAACACTGTGACAGAGCAAATAGGCATACAAAGAAAAATGCTGTGTTTTGCCATAAGAGAAGACACAGTTGAATTGGGAGCACAGAAAATATGCATGAAACTATAAATAACAGTAGGAAAAACAGGAAACTAAATATGTAGTTTGTAAAACTTTCTCTCACATGAGAAAAGATTTAGCAGATTGCTAAATTGGGGAGCAGAGGTAATTATTCTCTGGGCGAGTTGCACACATTCTTAGTCAAGAGGCCGAAACAATCAATATCAGACCAAGTATAAATCAAAGAAAGAATGCAATGTTCTTCATTTAATTTTCTCAGATATCAGGACTCATGAAACTTCAGTTGCTGGGTCAGCTCAGGCACTATATGTTCATGTTGCATGTATATAATTTGGGTTCTCATCTTTCCTGATAGTTCTCACATAAGTTATTCTTTTAACTGGTTAAGTTTAATTCTGCCAAGGTGATCCCATAGGCAGATTTCAATAAAAAAATGTGTGTAAATTACCAGCAGTTTTAGATTCTAAATTTTATTCTGGTGATAATTCTGCATTAATAAATGAAGTTGAATTTCAATGGGGAAAGATGAAATAGACTTCTTTATATTTATGGAAATAATTCTGGTTAGAAAGCTTATTACTCAGTCTAAGTAGGTAATGAGGTATAAATCATTTCAACATAAAATCAAAAATGTTGCTTTAAAACTGAAATGACTGAGTTCTTTTTCCTATTTTCTTAAGATAGATCTTCAAAGCCAGATACATACCATAATACGTGTTCAACATGAGTGTTTTTGATTGGAGAAATATCTCTTACAGAAATAGGGTGTACCAAGAATTTTTTAAGAAAGGTCATCTCCTTTCTTAAATTGATGTTTAGTTTTTTCCATAGCTAGCAATTTGGGATAAATCTGAAACAGCCATTTAACATTTTTTAGCCACATTGTCTATGGACAGTTTCATTTATTCATAACTAAAGACACAATAAATCATCCAGTGTTTACTGACTGCCTGCTGTGTGCACAGCCCTAGGCTCTGTTTTATGTGAGATTAGAAAGAATGCATTTCTACCTCGAAGAGACTATGCTCCAATTGGGAAAACAACCGGCACACAGAAATGATAGCAACATTGATGAGACCAAATAGAATCAAACTCTTCAGAGTATGGAAAGGACCTTAGGTATGGTTTTAAAAAGGGAGTGAGAGAGACAGAATTTTTGAGGGAACCCCAGAAACTGAACAAGCAGAGTTTGGTAGATGAAGAGTATTACAAAGCCAAAGAGCAGACTGGCCTCCACCCAGAGTGACTCAGTGGTCTGAGCAGAAGGTGCTCTATGACCCAGCAACTCCAAGCACATGGCTTGCATGGCCTTCCCCAACACCCCACACAACTCTAATGGCTGTGTCTTTACAATGTGTTCTCAGCCTCTTCTACCATTTTCACAAGGCAGAAACGTATTCCCTTCAGGTCTACTTCAGACCTCTTCCTTCATGATTTCTGATCGATCCAGTTGTTTTCTTTCATGAACTCTTAATCTCCACCTTTCTTAATGTAGGACTATGGTTTATTCTACATTGTAGTTCTTGGTGTCTGGGACTAAGTTCCTCTCTTTTCTCCAACAGCATCTTTACCAAAAATGATTCTACTTTATATCTTTGACAGAGCCTAATAAGGGCTACATACTCAAGAATTACTTACCAAATGAATGGGTATGCTATAAAGAAATCAACAATACATGTGATAAATTACATAGTTGCCATTATACCCACCTAAGTGATTCCTGACAAACCAGGTGAAATAGCACTCTAGGTTTCTGAGCAGAAAAAGAAATCTGCATGCAGATCACATATAAGAAAGAATACAACACAGTTTAGGGTATTCGTGAAGAGACTTTTATCCCAGCCATGAGGTGGTAAAGGCAGGACCAGGTTCTTGGTGCTGGTGATAAGGAACAAAATGGAGACATATGATTAGGTAGATATAGGACATGAAACAAGTATGTAATGAACTAGATAATTTTCTCATTTTTAAGTTCCCTAAAAGTTTGGATAATGTCTTGTGTGCTACTGTAGATATCACAATATTAAGCAGCAATTTGTAAGTGAAAGAGTATCATAAGAAAGAGGATTGCTAAACTCCAATCCCAATCTGGGTACTCCCTCACTGTGTGATATTGAATAAATTATTTGACATCTCTGATTCTCAATTTCCTCAACCATACAATAGGGACGGTAATGTTGAATTCTTTGGACTGCTGTGAAGAACCTAAAGAAAGTATAAAAACATGCCTACTGCAATGTCTAGTACCTTAACTGGTTAAAAGTAATTATCACTGAAGAGTTTGCTGGATTTATGAACAGAAGTGTTAGAGTGAAGGTGGAAGGAAAAGAACAAAGACAGAACACAGAGAAGGAATGAACAGGCCACTGGAAGAGAATGAGAATAGTTCAGGGTCAGTAGACTCAATGGAGCCCCTCAACGTCCTTTGATTGCTTTAAATTGTGGAAGAAGATCATACCAAAGAGATGAGCCTCTATGAAAAAGGGACTGGAAACAACAGAGATCATTGTTGTGATCATATAAAGCATACCACAAAAAGAACTGGACATCTTTAGTATGAACAATTCTTATTATGCTGTGAGATCATTAGGTATAAATAGTTTGCAGTTAGGATAAATGACTATAATTACCATTTGTGGTTGCATGGCTTAACTGAACATTAGGTCGAGTTAGCTATGGAAAAAATTATGAACTAGGCTGAGGCCTTAGGTAACTGTAGTCACCTGAATGACAAGGGCATGGGGTCAAAAATAACCATTGACATGGCATACCATTCACAAGAAGAGCATGTTTCTTATTCTCTGTGCTCTCCCTTTGTTTTGAACTCCCAAACCTTAAGGAATGAAGGGCAAGAAGCTTATGGAATGAAACCTTTTCGATTTCCTCCAGATATAGAAGCCAATTAAAAAATCCCCTAATATGTCAACGACAATTTTAGTAAAAGAAAATGTAGGTTAAATATTTCTGTACTATGTAATTATGCCCCAGAATACTTACTATCTATACTGCATGCTCCCTTCTTTGTACCTGCATGGTTTATACTGTGAAGGACAAATGCATGGCAGTAAAGCCAACCTCCATCCCAATATGTGTCTGGACTCTTATTCCTGGACCTGAGCATTTTAGACCCTCCATTATCAATCAGACTCAGTACTCCTTCTGTTGGAGCTAAACTCAGCCTTAGAATTCACCTCAATGCATTGCTCTAGCCAGTCAACCACAAATGGATTGGAATTAGTTTCTAAGTTAAAACCTATTTGTCATCCTTGGTTCAGATATTTATCTGCCTCAAGGCAGGCATCTGGAATACATGGTCTCTAAAATTCATGTCTAGTTCTATGAGCCTATAAAACTCTTAGTTCCGATAATCTAATTAGTACAACAAGGTCATGATTATATAAGATGGAAACTCTTGAGAATTGAAGTCTTAAGGTAAATCAAGTTTAAGGAAATTTATGTCTATGGTTTTATGGATAAATATATCTTTAATTTGGTATCCTTTAGATCCTTCTAGTTGTGCATTCACGTGTGTGTGTGTGTGTGTGTTTATAGAATTACTTCATATTTGAGTTTACCCATGTTCATAATTTTATCCTGTATTTACTCCCCTAATAATTTTTTATAGCTTTTATTCTAATTGTTGCATGTTTCTGAACCAATTCATAATTTAGTCTGAAGTGTTCTAATCACTCCTTTTGGCATTACCTACCAGTTCCGAAATATGATGATGCTAAGACACTTTTTAAACCCCTGGCACTTCAAATAATGATGGGCAGATTGCCTTGAAGGAGAGACACCTGGCTGATTTCACCACACTGGATTTACTACCAACAATTTGAGAAGAATAAATGTTTAAACATCAAGTATTCCAGAATTAAACACTAGTATATGATTTTTCTACACCCTTGTATAATTTGGATTTTTTTTTTCTTTTTTCTGATTTCCTTCCTCCCCTCCAGTGTCATCTCTCAAAGATTTCTGACCTTTTATTTCACACAAAGTTTCAAAGCTGTGGGTGTGATTCTATACTTACATTCTTCTTGGCTACTCCTTTCTCTCTCCACCCCCACCCCGACCCAAAGCATCATGGATTAGTATCTTTATTTTTCTTTCCCATTGTGTGCAACAGTTCCCCCCAAATTGAAGTTTAAACAAATAAACTGTATTATGTGGCTATTTCCCATTTCTCCCATGACACCAAAATAAACAGAGTAGAAGCTCTAATGAAATAACTAGAGTAGAAGGTAATCTTTGGATTCTCTAGAAGACATACGCGTGACTTCAAGATTTTAGCACTCTGTATTGAAAGGCCTTTAGTAATTAATTAAACGCACCTAAATCACAGTATACAATTAAATGATATTTCAAATAATTTTACCTTCTGCCATTTTTTTATCACACACATTTATTGAATGGCATTAGAAAGTAGTATGAACAATTATTCTAGGGTGAGAGTGAACACGACATTTCAGGGGTTAATGCGCAGGTTAGCCTGGCTGGAGCAAGGTGCTTTAAAGAATTTTAAGGAGGAGTAATGGTAGGCATAAAGTCTAAAATCAACCAATCACCATAGAGTATCACAACTTCAAAAAGGTGGGCACCCCTAACGACAATCTGGGTGTCTTTATAACATTTTAATTTTCCCTAGGAAGAGGGGGAGTCTTGCTAAGGTTTCTCCAATTCATCTTAAAATTAAACACTCTGGAGACCATTCTTTAACAACTCTTTTGGGTCATTCCAAAACACCTCTGTTATGGAGATTAATACTCTTTGATTCGAAGCCAAAAGCATGGTTTTCAGATGTTACAATTACCTGTTCAACTTCTCAGGGGCAATTATTTGAAAGGAGTAAATGCTCTGACTACAATTGCCTCTGTGGGAGCCCAGTAATTGCCATTCATCAGGGCAGCAACCTGCTGAGGGCATCAATTCATAAACTCTGAGCCATCAATAAACTGCAACCTGGGCCCCGGGTGCCAACATTCTTTACACAATGAAATATTATTACTGGCAATTAGGTAAACAATGAGCCAACCCGGAAATGGAAGGGAGGTTGCCAATGACTACCTTAGTGCGTCATACACAGATGTCTTGATTCTTTTCCTGCAAGAGAAACACCTTGGGATGACTCTTTTTACACCACTGGGAGCCGAACTATCACAGTCACCTCCACGGATGAAAGGAGGAAGAAAGAGGGAAATGTTAACAGATGGGTTTTTGTTTTAATTGGGAAATGTGTTGTGGGGTGGTAGGTAACAGCCTTCTTATCATAGATATGCACAGACATCACATGCTGCCTTTGCAGGTGGCTGGCGGTAGGGTCTAGTTGTGGGGGGCAGGAAGGGACCGGCGTAACTGAACTCAGCGAAGCTACCCCCAAAGCCGAGGTCCCGGGGCAAACCATTCACCAGTGTTTGGGGCTTCTGTGTTAATGAGAGTTGATGATTTGTGACGTGCTTAAGAGTTTAAAAAGATTTTGCCATACATGATGAAATTCGATCACCCTACTGTGTCAGCGAGATAAACAGGGTGGGAATTATGGCTTGTGTGCTATCGCTGTTGCCTTTAGTAAGAGGAAAGGATTGAGAGTCAGAGACGCTAAGTAATTGCTCAGGACACTGAGGTCACTCCCAACCCAGTGCCTTTCCCATTCTGTCCAGTTGCCTATCTTGTTCGGATTTCCCCTTGGAAGGTGCTCAGACCAGGCTGGAAGTACATCACCAGTGTATCCAAAACCCACCACGAGGCACCTGGGCCCCCACCCTTTTACCTCTGAGCGGTTCTTTCCCGGGGCTCTGACCTGAGGAACAGGGACATGGGCAGCCAGAAACGGGTGGGAGCTTGTGGGGAAGCCTGCTTCGCCATCGCCTTCGCCATCGTGAGCCAGAAGACCAGGAGCGAAAGTGAAGGCGCCAGCAGCAGCTTTAGCCAGAGACCGGGCCCTGGGAGTTCTTTGAACTGACAAACAGAGTGGTCACGTCGAAATGCACTCGGAAAGTGGATATATGATGAATGTTTGGGATGTTTTATGAAGTGAAAAAGAAAGTAACTCTACGGCCAGATAATTTCAGTCATTTTTTCTGTCTAAGTGGGAATTGATGAGTCCCTCATCTCCACTCCTGTTATTTTTACCCAAATAAATAATGCCCTGAAAGCTGTTTGATGGGAGAAGAACACTGCTGAAACAGGAAAAATCTGTGAGAGCACAAGTGCTGGGAGGTCAGGAATTTTTAAGAGGCGCCATTAGAGAAATGCTGCGGTTTGGGGTATGTTCCTAAGGTAACGTGGTGTGCCCTGGGTCAGGAAATTCTTCTGATTGATAAATCATATTTTATTTTTTTATGGGGTCTTAAGTTTATTAAATTTGTTTTATATATCAAACAAGTGTAGGATCGATAAAATGTACTTCTGAAAACTAAGCAGGAAATGGTGGTGCAGTGGTTAGAGCCCAGGAGGGAGCCCTCGGAGTCCTTACTGTCACTCCACGGCCACCATGAGCTCTGGCCCTTCTTGGGATCTGGGCGGGAGAGCCAATGACTTTTCTTCTCCTAACCTCATCTTAAAAACAAAATAGAACAAAAATAGACCCTTTCACCTTTCAAAGCACTTGCCTGATTCATGCTTGCTTACTTCCCTTATTTCTCCTTTTCTCCTCTCCTGTGGTTTATAAGCCAACTCAAAGTTTCAGGGGGACCGTAGCAGGACTAGGGTAGATATTCTTTATAGGCCTTTCAGGACCTCTTCACAGCAACATTTAAAATGTCAAAGAGAGGGGTCCCTGGGTGGGATAGCTGGTTAAGTGCCTGAGTCTTGGTTTCAGCTCAGGTCCTGTTCTCAGGGTTGTGAGTTCGAGCCCCACCTGGGGTTCGGTGCTCAGAGTGGAGCCTGCTTGGGACTCTCTCTGCCCCTCCCCCTTGCTCCCACACTCTCTCCCTCTCTCTCTCTCAAAAAAATAAGTCTTTTAAAATAATAAATAAAATGTCAAAGACAGGACAAACCCTGATGAAAAGTTTAGAATAGTTATATTTGACCTTTGCTCATGGTAAGAGCAGGGACTGAGCAAAGAGGATATAAAATATAGGAATTTCCTCTGAAGTTTCGATAGAAAGCCTTCTAAAGTTTCCCTAAGTCCTAGGTGTGGGATTAATTTTTAGACTCAAGAGAGGAAATAAATATTAGAAAATAACTATTAAATCAAATCCTCCCCAGGCTCAAGATTATCCTGGTGTAGCCTATGTCTATAATTAGGCAAGTAAAATGAATCATGGCAGAATTACTTTAGATTAAAAAAAAAATGTTGGAATTAGTAAAATTGTTCACATAAAGATGTGATTTGCCTTTTTTTACTGCTTTCCTGTGAGTTCAAATGCCTCATTGTTTTCTCCCTGATTAGATTATAAACTTCTGAGAGCAAGGACGATGTGTTCTATTTCTTACTGATCTTAAAGAACAGCTGACATCATTGACTGACAGTTTGTATATGACTCTTAGCTAACAGATTTTTCCCTTCTAGAAGTATGAATTTTTTTTCCTACAAAAATGACATCACATACATTAACTGATATAGAATCAAAATTATAAAGAATTTGGAATATCAGGGTGCCTGGGTGGCTCTGTCAGTTAAGCATCTGCCTTCGGCTCAGGTCATGATCCCGGGGTCCTGGGATTGAGTTCCGCATCGGGCTCCCTGCTCAGCGGGGAGCCTGCTTCTGCCTCTCCCCCCTGCTCTTGCTCTCTTTCTCTCTCTACCTCTCTCTCTCTCTCTCTCAAATAACTAAACAAAATCTTTAAAAAAAAAGAATTTGGAATATCAAATATTTTTATTTATTTCACATTTAGATTTTATATATTTTATAATATTTATTTTATAAAACCCACAATTCTCACTGATGCACAGTATCTTTAGAATGAGTTGACAGAATATTTCCCTCCACTGTTTAGATTTTAGTCTAGTCATCGCTATTTTATATTAACTCTGGTTAAATACACAACATACAATTTTAAAAGTCCCTTTATTTATTTGTGAATCCAGGTGCTAATGCCACATACACATGATTAGTCATTTCCATTTCAGGCCTTTATTGAAACTCCTGGACTAGAGAGAGTTTCAGAGACAATGAGACACTAGATTGCACTGAGCTCCACTCCTTTATTACAGTGTTACCTGTAATCTCCGGCACAAAATGTGGGATTAATTATTCACAGTTTTACAATTTTATCAGTTGCTCTTCTACTTCTGAAATAGATGGTAAGGTCCTTGAATGTTGCAACCATCATTTCTTATATGATCTCTAACATTTAATACAACTCTGAGAGGTAAAAGCAAGCTCATTCAGTCCAAGATTTTGGAAACCAAAGATAACATCAGATAGGTAAAACAATTTTTTATCTCACACTAATAAAATTGCGTGGTGTGTGTGTGCACATGTGTGCGTATAGTTAATAATACATGAGAAGGGATGTGCTAAAGATTTCTAGGTATGGAAAAATAAGATTTTGCATTGTGTTTTAAAACAAATGTTAGAATCACTTATTTTAATTGTTAGTTGTGCATTCCATTACATGAAGAGAAATGCTGTCAAAACGTGTTCCCGACTCAATAAGAAAATGTTCAACCCTGACCTACTGATTTGTCATTCGGAGCAGTGTGGTCATCATTTATGCATCACAAGGCTGGTGAGCAAAATTAACCTCAAATAACAAAGTGTTTACGACGTTAAGGAAACAAACACAATTCTCTGCAACAAATTGAACAACATTCTAATTAATGTCTCAAAGACTCAAATCACTATTTAGAAGATTACTTTAAAATGAACCTGGAATATCACAAGAAAACTCTACTCATTCACTCAAAATAGACTGAAATTTTTTTATAACTATACACAGATTAACTATAGATATATTTAAATTTTATGGCAACAGGTATGTAAATTTTTCCTAATATTCTCTCTCCTCACCCCCAGCTCCCCAAGAAAAGACTAATGCCTGATCCAGTGCTTTGTATTTTCTAAAATCTTGTGTCAGAAACTTCTTCACTAAAGTTTTTAGTTGGGTAGCTTTGCAACTTATGGTTCATGAATTTAACTATAATTGTGTTCATTACTGAATCAAAGACTTTGTGGTCTGTAGTCATTTATTTCCACATAATATGTTCTTTTTATTTCTCAAGATGTTGTCACAGGTAGCCAGACTTTTTCACCCATTCTGCATGAATACAGATGGCGATTGCTACTGGCAGCCATTCTGTGACCAAGAGAGAATCCGCCTGAGAGGCTGACTAATATAGTGGCTATCTGAGCAAAGAGATAAAAACAAATTGATCTCTGATACCATTGTGAGCTAACTGGCAGCTCAGAAGATTGCCCTACCTCTAAACCTCCTCTAACATGAATAAAAGTATTATTGTTTAAACTAGTTTAAATCTGGGTTTCAGTGACTTCGAGACAAGAGTATACTAAGACAATCCTCAAAGAAAAAGAGATTAAAGAAGTAGCACAGAGAAACTATTCAAATTACAATTTTTCCTAGAATCATCCATGATCACTGACTAGACTTGACCCAAGTTATTGAGACATACAAGTTAAGATCAAAGCAATAACCACAGTCAAAGAGATAAACAATAAGAGAGGACTCCAAATATGGTTGCAAGCCAGAGTTGGACACTGCTCTAATGGTGGTCCCTTGCTTACCTGATGCTGCTGGTGGTGGTCTCGTTGCTATTATTGTTAAAGCCTTGAGTTTCCTCTGGGAGCTTTATCCTATGAGTCAAGTAATTTGCTGTCTACTGAACTCAGAATGTGGTTTCTTTGCATCACCAAGAGTTGAAACAAACTATCATTTAATTTTGTTTATTTCTACATGCCTACCTAAGAACAAAAGGGAATCATTTCTCAGCCCTTGTGTAACACTAACAACCACTCAGATGACTGCTTTAGCTCAGCCTTACAAGTTTTTCCTTGCATCATCATTCGACTCATCCGGCTAATGGATAACACCCTTGTGCTTTGACAGTTTCTTAACAAAGTGTAATCTTCCTGTTTCCTTCACAGGTGACCAATTGCTGTTGCTGTTCAAATGTACAAGTTCATTTTTTTTTTCTTTTTTGTCTCCTATTCTCTAATAAAGTATTTCAATAAGTTTATTTTTTAAACATAAGAGCAGCTAGAACAGTCTGAAATCAGGTCGCCTGGGTTTGAAATCCAATTCTTACCTACAAGTTCTTAAGTAAGTAACAACCTCTCTGGGTATTAATTTCCTCATTTGGAAAATGAGGAATAAGTAAAACCTATTTTACAGGATTGCTGGGAGGATGCCATGAGTAAATACATGTAAAGCACTTAGAATGATACTTCACATACCTTATATAATTAGCTATCTACTCATTCATTTATTTAACAAATAATTCATCGAGCTCCTAATATGGATGCGGCACTATGTCAAGAACTTATAAGAATGCAAAGATAAAAAGGCAAAGTCTTTTTCTGCTTTCAAGTAGTTAACTGTCTAGTATGGGAGAAACAGCACAAACAAAAATAACATCAGAGAGTATTCAAAAAGCATCAATTAAGTATGTTATATATGAAGAGAGAAGACAGAGATGGGCTGATGCTGCTTTTGCTTTTCCCTTATAGTCATGTAATTTATGGAGTGTAGTGATTTTGTATGTTTTCTTTTGCTATAAAGATTCTTTTGTCAAAGCTTGCTTGCTTACCTGTTGCCTGTTTTCGTATTAATCCATATGGCAAAGTAGCACAGCATAAGCAAAGATACTAAAGAAAGTACCAGAACAGAAAACACTGTGGTCTTCTCTCTGATTACTTAGTAGAACTAACCATAACTTCCTTTGTGACTCATCGTGCCTTGTAAATACTTTATTAACTGAAAGATCAAAGATCATATCCTCTTGAGTTTTGAATCCCCAGTATCTAATAAAATGTCCCCGATTTCAGAGATCTGGCCAATTCGAATATCACTTTTTCCTGGTCACAAGGACTGGTTCAGAAACGGGAAAATCACCCAAATCAGACTCGGAAATTTTCTGCCAGGGCAATTGTTGAAAGACTCATTCTGTCTACTCATTTTGCCAAGTCCAAGCTGTTGGACTATGATGTGGAATTGTCAACAACCATCTTGCTGCCACCTGGAGAAAGTCTGAGAAGGAAGCAGAACAGCAGAGGCAAGAAAGCCAGAGACGTAAAGAGAGAATGAGAATGCTGACAGCATTGGAGCACTCTGGATTTAGCTGGGCTCGGCCCCCACCCGGCCTTCACAGTTAATGAGTAAATATATTCTCTCCTTGCTTAAAACCATCTTGGATATAAGGATGTTTGCTTACATACAAGACTGAGAGTACATGTTATTATTCTTCACAGGATTTTTTGAAGTTAAATCTTTCTAAAACACAGTTTTATTATTTGAATAGTTATGGAATTGAAGCAATCAACAAAGTTCCCATCCCCCCATCCCTACCACAACCCTCAACATTGTTATTTGCATAGAGCTCTACAGTTTACAAAGAACTTCCTCTGTCACACTGGATCCTAATTACAGTCCACTCATCAAGTAGGGGAACATTGTTATTAATTCTTGATGTGCAAGGAAACTAAGGTTTCCAGCAGTTAAGCAGCTTGCCTAGGGTAATTGATTTTGTAGATGAGTATCTGTTTTTGAAAATTTAATTTTCCATCATAAAAAAATGTATATTGAGTTATACTTGTAGCCCAAAACCGAACAACAAACTCAGTTTACCCTCCCATTTTAAACAATGGAAAAACCAGGGAGAAAATATATATATTTTTTCAGACATTGAAAAACCACAGACCTATAATCTCTGAGAAAAGGGAAACAAACTGAACCCTACAGTCATACCAGTCTAATGCCTAGAGGCAGTTTCCAGGCTGCAAATCAGGGAGGAAAAATCTGAAAAGTACCTTGTAGTCTCTGAGTCGAGGAAACGGAGAAAACAGTTCCAGAAGCCAAGGCATCTAGAACTTAGGGGTGGAATGCCAGAAAGGAGGGAGCTTCAGGGAGCTCCACAGAGAGAGAGCTCCAAGGATCTGCAGAAGCAACCTTCAGTTTTTGGCTGAGTACTAATCAGTCCAAATCGGGAGAAAATGATCTTAAGTTCAGAGAAATAGCCAGTCTGAGATGCTTACATCAGTCTGAGAGTAGTTTGCGTTCCCACCAGCCAGAATGGAAAGGCATTATATTACAGTAATAGGGATGAATCCCCAGAAAGGCCATGTATTGGTAGTGGGGCTGACCTAGCCCTAGATCAAATCCTCCTCTGCTTCCATTCTAGCAAAATCTAAAAGCAAGTCTCAGAATGATCCAACTGATTCCAAGTAACTTAACTGTACACCAAAACAAAATCCAACACTATTTGTAGGAATCCAGTATAATCCAGCCAGCAATAATAGAAAATTCACAATGTCTGGCATCCATTAAAAAAATTACTAGACATGCAAATAAGTCTGAAAATATCACTTCTAAACAGGAGAAAAATCAATCAATAGAAATAGTCCTAGGGCACCTGGGTGGCTCAGTTGGTTAAGCGACTGCCTTCCACTCAGGTCATGATCCTGGAGTCCCGGGATCGAGTCCCACATCGGGCTCCCTGCTCGGCTGGGAGTCTGCTTCTCCCTCTGACCCTCCCCCCTCTCATGCTCTCTCTCTCTCTTTCATTCTCTCTCTCAAATAAATAAATAAATAAATAAAATCTTTAAAAAAAAAGAAATAGTTCTAGAAATGACAGAGATAAGGGAATTACAAGAAAAACATTTCAAGTAGTTATAAATATGCTCCATATGTTCATGGAGGTAAAAAAACACATAAGTATGATGAAGAGAAAAATTAAAGATATGAAAAAGACCACTTCTGAAGATGAAAAATGAACATTAAATGAAAAGTGATTTGGGTTAAATTGTCAGCATATTAGTCACTACAGAAAAATAGAGCAATAGACTGTTGAAAAAAATTATCGAAGTAGTAAAAACTATTAAGACATATCAGTTGAAGCTATCCAAAATGCAATACAGAAAAAAAAATTGTAAAATATGAAGAAAGCCTCAGTGACCTATGAGACAATACCAAGCAGTCTAATAAATATGTAGTTGGATCCTGAGACAGGTGAAAGAGAGGAATAGAAAAAATATTTGAAGGAATAATGCTAATTTTTTTGATATTTGATCCAAATAATCTGCCCACCAATACAAGAAGTATAAGGAATATCTAACAAAATAAACATTAATAAAAGCATGCCAAGTCACATCATCATCAAATTGCTAAAAAACAGTGATAAAGTTTTTAAAATGGTTTGAAAAGATGCAGTACTGCATATATTAATGAACAAATGCAGAAATATTTTCAGACTTTTTGTCAGAAACTCTGCAAGCCAGAGATAATGAAGTAAATTTTTTAAGAGAAGGAAGGAAGGAAGGAAGGAAGGAAGGAAGGAAGGGGCTGGAAGGAAGGAAGGAAATTGTCAACTTTCTTACTAGCTAAAATATATTTTCAGACAAGGAAACAGAAAATTCATTGCCAGAAATAAAAAGGCAAAGGTTTAAATTGCGTTAAAAGCAAAACCTAGGGACACCTGGGTGGCTGTCAGTTAAGCATCTGCCTTCAGCTCAGGCCATGAGATGGAGTCCCACATTGGGCTCCCTGCTCTGCAGGGAGTCTGCTTCCCTTTTTGACTCACCCCACCCCCTGCTCATGCTCTGTCTCTCTCAAACAAATAAATAAAATCTTAAAAAAAAACCAAGACCAACAATATGCTGTCTACAAGAAATTCAGTTTATTATGTTAATCAGGATTCAACAGGGAAACAGACCAATGGGATATATACAGACATACAAATACAGATTATACATATACATATGTGTATAAAATAGATCTCTTTACATATATATACATATATGTACATATACAATATATATACATATTGAAATGACTCACGTGATTATGAAGGCAAGGAAGTCTCAGTCTGCCATCTGCAAGCTGGAGACCCAGGAGAGATGGTAGTCGAGTTTTCAATCCAAGTCTGAAGCCCTGAGAATCAAAACTGATGGCACAACAACCAGTTCAAGTGCAAGAGAAAACCAGTGTTCCAGCTCAAAAACAGGCAGAGAAGAGTGAATTCTTCCTTATTTCTCCTTTTTACTCTATTTACATTTACAATTGATTGGATGAGGCCCAACCCTATCTACTCAGTGTACCAATTCAAATGTTAGTCTCATCCAGAAACACCCTTACAGACATACTCAGACTAATGTTCAACCAAATATCTGGGCACCCTGTGGTTCCATCAAGTTGACACATAAAATTAACCATCAAAAATATAAATACAGCAATGTTAAAAGTTAAAAGATGAGAAAAGATAGATCATGAAAACACAAATAAAAAAAAAAACCTGGGGGCGCCTGAGTGGCTCAGTCGTTAAGCGTCTGCCTTCGGCTCAGGTCATGACCCCAGGGCCCTGGGATCGAGCCCCGCATTGGGCTCCCTGCTCCACGGGGAGCCTGCTTCTCCCTCTCCCACTCCCCCTGCTTGTGTTCCCTCTCTCGCTGTCTCTCTATCTGTCAGATAAATAAATAAATAAAATCTTTAAAAAAATAAAAATAAAAAAATAAAAACCCAAGTCTTCAAAAAAAAAAAAAAATCTGAAGTGACCATACTAATATCAAACAAAATAGACCTCAGAATAAGGAAGATTACTGCTAAAGGAACAGTTCATCAAGAGGACAAAAGCAAAACAACTTTCTAAATGTGTATGCACCTAATAAAAAAGCTTCAAAATACATGAAGCAATAACTGAGGGGAAAAGCGTGACAAGATAAATAGGAAATCTATTGCTATGGTTGGGGAGTTCAACACTCTTTCTGAGTAATTAAAGAAGTGGACAAAAAAATTAGTAACATTATAGACTTGAATACCACTACCAAGTGGCTCATTTTACATGAAGCATTGCTTAGAGGAAAATTTACCATTCTAAATGCTTCCAATTTAAATAAAGATCTATAAAAAATGATCTGTGCTTGCACCTTACGAAACTAAATACAGAAGAGTAAATTCAGCACAAAGTAAACATGAAGAAAGGGATGAGAAAAATAAGAGCAGAAATCAGTGAAAGAGCAGAAAAAAGAATAGAGAAATAAATAAAACCAAAATTTATGCCTTTCAAAAGAAAAAATTGGCAAACCTCTTGCCATACTAATCAGAAAAAAAGAGAATACACAAATTATCAGTATCAGGAACGACAGGGAGGACATCATGATAGATTCTACCGACACTCTAAAAATAATGAAAAAATATGAACCACTTTGTGCCAATAAATTTTAGAAGTTTGATGAAATAAAGAAATTCTTTTAGGGGCACCTGGGTGGTCAGCCGGTTGAGTGTCAGACTCTTGATTTCAGCTTAGGTCATGATCTTGCGTCAGGCTCTGCGTGCAGTGTGGAGTGGCCTTCAGATTCTCTCTCCCTCTCCTTCCCACTCTCTCTCTCTCAAACAAATAAATAAAATCTTTAAAAAAAAGAAATTCCTTTAAAATGCAAATTGCAAAAGGCCATTGAAGAAGGAGCAGAAAACCTGAATAGCTCTACATTTGTTTCATTGAAAACATAGTTAAAAACCCTCCCTCAAAAAAGGAAACAAAACTCCAACATCAGATAACATTACTGGTAAATGCTACCAAAAATATAAAGAAGAAAGACTATCAATTTTATAAAATCTCTTCCAGAAAATTGAAGAGGAGGAAATACTTCTCACCTCTTTTTATGTGACCAATATCAATCTGGTATCAAAACAAAGACAATATAAGAAAATTAGGGACCAAAAAGCCTCGTGAACATCCTAACAAAATTTTAGCAAATAGAATCCAGGAGTATATACAAAAGATAATAGATTGTGACCATGCGGGTTTTAACTAAACAATGCAAGGTTGTTTTACTATTTTAAAATCAAAGTGATTCATTGTATTTATAGAATACAAAAGACAACCCATGTGATCGACTTAACTAATAGAGAAAAATGATAAGATATTTTTATGTTTGATAAAACCCAAGTTATTTATGATAAAAACTCTCAGGAAACTAAGAATAGAAGACAACTTCCTCAACCTGATAAAAGGAATCGACCTATTGCTCTCATCATGCAAATATTGAAAAGAAGGCAAATATTTCCTTTGTTCCTTTTATTCAATGTTGTATTGCAGACTCTAGCCAACATATTAAGGCAACAGAAGAAAACAAGGTATACAGTTTAAAATAGTCTACATAGACAACCTTAAAGAATCTGCAAAAATGCTATTAAAACTAGTAAGTCAGGGGTGCCTGTGTGGCTCAGTTGGTTAAGCATCTGCCTTTGGCTCAGGTCATGATCCCGGAGTCATGCGATCAAGCTCCGGGTCAGGATCCCTGCAAAGCGGGGAGGCTGCTTCTCCCTCTCTCCTTCTGAGCAGGGAGTTTGCATCTCCCTTTCCCTCTGCCGCTTTACCTGCTTGTGTGCTTGCTCTCTCGCTCTCACTCTCTGTCCAATAAATAAATAAAATCTTAAAAAAAAACAAAACCTAATAAGTGAGTTTAGCAAGCTTCTGGGAATCAAGGTCAATATATGAAAGGATACCACATTTTATAAACAATAAACATTTAGAAATGAAAATTTAAAAGATCATGTCATTTAAATATTATCAAATAATCAGAAAGTTTAGGGATATATAAATCAAAATAATGAAAATATGTACACTGAAATCTATAAAATAGTCCTGAGACAAATTAAGGAGGAGTTTAAAAAAATGGAGCTATGTACCATGCTTATGGATCAGAAGACTGAATACTGTTAAGATAGCAATTATCACAAATTGAACTATAGGTACCATAGAATCCCAAGTAAAATCCCAGCAGCACATTTTTCCTTGTTAAAAATTTATAAGCTGATTTCAAAATATATATGGAACATCAAAAGATGCAGATCTGTACTTCTGAAACAAATAACGCAACATATTTTAAGAAAAAAGAAAAAGAAGAAGATAGCAGGAGAGGAAGAATGAAGGGGAGCAAGTCAGAGGGGGAGACGAACCAGGAGAAATGATGGACTCTGAAAAACAAACTGAGGGTTCTAGAGGGGAGGAGTGTAGGGGGATGGGTTAGCCTGGTGATGGGTATTAAAGATGGCACATTCTGCATGGAGCACTGGGTGTTATGAACAAACAATGAATCGTGGAACACTACACCAAAACAAATTATGTAATATATGGTGATTAACATAACAATAAAAAGTTAAAAGATTAAAAAAAAAAGATGTAGAACAACCAAAAGAACAGTCCAGTTTGAGGACCTGTATTACCTGATATCAAGGTTTATTGAGAAACTACAGTAATGGGGCGCCTGGGTGGCTCAGTTGGTTAAGCGTCTGCCTTTGACTCAGGTCATGATCCCAGGGTTCTGGGATCCAGCCCCGTGTCAGCCTCCCTGCTCAGCGGGGACCCTGCTTCTGCCTCTCTCTGTGTGGCTCCCCCTGCTTGTGCCCCCTCTCTCTGTGTCAAATAAATAAATAAATAAAATTTTGAAAGGAAAAAAAAGCTACAGTAATAAAGTATTGGTGCAATGACACACAAATAAAGTTCAGAAATGGATACATGTATACACTGTCCAGTGCTTTCTGACAAAGGCACTAAGGTAACTCAGTTGGAAAAATGATGGTATTTTAAACAAATTGTGCTATAAAAATTAGATATCCACATGGGGAAAAAAATAAACCCAGACCTTTATTTCACACTATACAGAAACGTTTGCTTAAAATGGTTAATAACCATTGTGAACTTGAGCTAGGCAAATATTTCTTGGATGGAACACAAGTATAAGCCATTAAAGAAAATGAATAAAATGAATTTATTTTGATTTGATAAAAATAAAATATGTCTGCACTTCAAAAGACACTGTTCAGAAAATGAAAACGCATGCCACAGAATGGGTGAAAATATTTGCAGGTTTTTTTTAATAAAGGTCTATATAGGGGCGCCTGGGTGGCTCGGTCGGTTAAGCATCTGCCTTCAGCTCCGGTCATGATCTCAGGGTCCTGGGATCGAGCCCTATGTCAGACTCTGCTCAGCGGGGAGCCTGCTTCTCCCTCTCCCTCTGCCTGCCACTCCCCCTGCTTGTGTTCTGTCTCTCTCTCTCTCTCTCTCTGTCAAATAAATAAATACAATATTTTAAAAAATTTTTTAAAGGTTCTATGTTGAAAATATGTAAAAATTCTTACAATTCAACAAGAAGACAAAGAAAGATGAATAAAATTGGCAAAAGGTTTGAATAGAAACTTTGCCAAAAGAAGTTTATAAATGGCTAAAAAGTACACAAAAAGTTGATTAGGATTATTAGTCATTAGGGAAATTCAAATGAAAACCAAAGTGAAATATCACACACTAGAATGGCTAAAATTTAAAGGTATATGTCAGGAAGTATGTGGACCAACTAGAACATTCATACAGGGCTGATAGGAATGCAAAATGCACATTTAAAATGGAAAACAGTTTGGCAGTTTTGTGTAAAGTTAAAATACATTTACCATAGTACCCAACAATTCTGTTCCTACATATTTAGCCAAAAGCAATGAAAACATGTTCACAGAAAAGCTTATTCTCAAAGTTCATAGCAACCTTATGTGTAATAGTAAAAAACTGGAAACGATCCACATGTCCAAACTCTGGTATATCCTTAGAGTGGAATACTACCCAGGAATAAAAAGGAATAAACTTCCTATACACACGACAACATGGACAAATCTCAAAAACAGATTGAAATAAACCATATACATATTGTATGATATTACTTATATGAATTCTATAAAAGACAAAACAGAATGACACAGAGCAGATCAGTGGTAGTCAGGGACTGGGGTGGGGTTGATATGAGAACAAAGGGCTGTGTGGGAACTTTTGGGAGTGATGGACATATTCTATATCAAGATTGTGGTGATGGTTACACAATTGTATACATTTGTCAAAATCATCAAATTGTACACCCAAATTTGGTGAATTTTATTGTATGTAAATTATGCTTCAACATAACATAATAAAAAAAAGAATATATTTATTTAGTTTCTCTTGTTTATAACACACATACTCTGGATTAGAGAAGAAAAGCCTGTTTTTTAAAAAAGTATATGACCTACAATTTTCTCTTTTTTTCTTACCTCTGCTTATTTCTTCAACTGTCTTTTAGAACGCCCCTGATTCCCAACTCTCTAGATACAATTGCTTTCTGTAGATCTCTAATTGGAAATCTTAGAAGCTCTTCAAATTCAATTCAACCAATTTCAAATCATCATAGCTGTGCCCATGTATTATGTTTTGTTTTGTTTTGTTTTCTGCTCACTCCTACACGCCAAAACCAGAACCCTGGATTTTTCCTTTGAGTCCAGCATTATTTCCTCAGCAATCCACGGTTAACTCTCTTCGCACATTATACCTTTGAAATCTTTCTGCTTCTCTCCATCTGCTCTGCCTCTTCTGCCTGTAGGCCACGTGGTCTCCCTCTTGGAGGACAGCAACAGCCTCCTAGCTGCCCTCTGCCATCACAGTGAACTCTCGAATTCCAACTCTGATCTGTCATTGGCCCTTCCTGCAGCACCACACTGCCCACAGGATTAAGTTCTGATTGCTTTACATGGGTGTGTAAGGCCACCAATCATCTGCCCTGCTTACCTCTACAATCATAACCCTGACCTCTGCTGCCACAGAGAATTGTCTTCAGTTCTCACAATGTGGCGGGTTTCTGCTCACCTCTGGGAATAGGGGATATTTCCTCTCTCTGGAGCATCCTCTCTTCAACCAACAATCTTCTCTGTCCCAACCTCACCAGTCTACCAGCTTCTTACTCATCCTGTAATTTTTTACCTTAGATATCACTTCCTCTGGGCACCATTTGATTTTTCTTGTCTTTCCATGGCATCCAGAACCCCTGTCAAAGCATTTACCACAGCAAAATTTTGTGGAAATCTTTAAACCTATATCCCCTTCTAAGCTACAAACTCCACGAGGGCAAAGAACTTTCCATCTTCCCACCAGACCTCCAGAACCTAACATGATGCATTTTCCATAGAAAACACTCAACTAGTAAAGGTTAAACAAGTAAGTGATTCTGCTTTCTCCTCTCACTATCAAAAACATTCAAGTTAATTACATTATTTATTTTTTTTAATTAAATGCTGAGTCATGTGCTTCCCCTCTGAGCGCATAGTTCAAATACTCCCTGTGGCGAGGTAGCCATTTTTAAGGGTCAATTTAAAAGCATAGTTGGTTGCCTTTTCATTATAGTAATACCCTCATTTCTCACTCATTCTTTAATTTACAAAAAAACCTTGTGAACATGTGGTGTTAGTAAGTGCCTGTGGTGCAGTTGCGTCAGACAGCACTCAAGATAATCCATCATTGATCTGCACCTGTCTGTCCATTGCTTGTGCTTCTTACAAGGTGAGAGTGAGCACGCAATATGTTTCTTCTGTTTAAAAATGAGTGATAATTTATGTAAAAAGTTTCTTGTGTTCAAGGCAAAAGCCCGCAGATTGAGAATACATCTTCTCCCTGATAAAGTGTATGGTCATTTTTGGAAATGTAATGTTCTCTACCTCTGCTAGAACATTTCAGTAGACTCAGAATGTTTAGTGACATTCAAGAAGGTCTATTTTAAGGAGTGGCGAGATGGGGACAGTCAAAGCTAGGGATTTATCTGAGTATAATACAAAATATCTCTCCCTATATTATTATATAGTTTGCCATAGTTGTTGCCTTTAATATTTAGACCTATGAGTAAAGGAGAAAGATTATTTTCTCCTGTTTGGATCAACACTCACTAAAACAGCCTTTACCTCTGATTGCAATAATAACACATATTTCTTATAAAAAGTCTATAGAGATACATACACACACACACACACACACACACACACACAAATACATAGTTATTTCTAGAGAAACAAATGGGATTAAGTGAGGATGTAGGGTAATTTCACTTCATTGGTTTTTTGGGGTGATTTTCTGCATCAGAACATATTTATTTATGTATTATTTGTTACAGTTAAAAATAAATAATAGAAAAAATGTAAAAATTTGAAAAATATGCTAAAGTAGAAAAATGCTACATATTACTGTTAATATTTTGTATATTTTCTGCTAGTAACACAATTGACCTTTGAATAACACAGGTGTGAACTGTGTGGATCTACTTATATGCAGATCTTTTCAATAAACATAGTACAGTACTGTATTTTCTCTTCTTTTTGATTTTTTTAATAACACTTGCTTTTCTCTAGCTTACTTTATTATAAGAATACAGTGTATAATGCATATAACATACAAAACATGTGTTAATCAACTGTTTATGTTATTGGTAAGGTTTCCAGTCAATAGTAGGCTATTAGAGCTTAAGTTTTTGGGGAGTGAAAAGTTACACATGGACTTTGGACTGTACAGGGGTCAGCACCCCTAGCCCCTGTGGTGTTCAAGGGTCAACTAGAGAGGCTCCGGGGTGGCTCAGTTGGTTAAGAGACTGCTTTCAGCTCAGATCATGATCCTGGAGTCCCGGGATCGAGTCCTGCAACAGGCTCCCTGCTAAACAGGGAGCCTGCTTCTCCCTCTGACCCTCCCCCTCTCATGCCCTCTCTCTCTCTCATTCTCTCTCAAATAAATAAATAAAATATTTTTAAAAAAGGGTCAACTAGATGTATTTATTTATAAAACTTTGGTTATACTCTACTTGTTCAACTCACTTTCTCATGGTTATATTGAATTGTTCACTGACCATAATTTATTTAACCATACTTCTATTGCTGAATATTTTTATGGCAGCATAAACAATGTTGCAAAGAACAAAATGAGCATAAATCTTTTTTAATATCTCAAATTGTTTTCTTAGAATACATTCCTCCAAGTGAACTTGCTGGCTCAAATGTGTGAATATTTGTAAGGCTTTTGTTACATCATATCCATATTACCCTCTAAAAAGCTGTGTTATCTTACATTTCTAAAAACAATTTATGACCGTCCTCATTTCCCACCACCCTTGCCAATACTGAATAGTATCATTTTTTCATCTTTGCCAGTGTTGCATATGAAAAGTCTTTTTAAATTAATATTTTCATATGCATTTCTTTGATATTTCATGATGTGGACATTTTCTTATACTTTTTGTAACTTATATAGTGAATTGATTGTTATTTTCTTTTTACAATTTTCCTTTTATAATGTACCACACAAATTTATATAATTCTTCATAAATAAGAACAGTTGCTCTTCATTTTTACTTTATTTTTCAATTATTTTTACTAGTTCACCATTGCTATTTTATTTTATGAGAATAGCTTTTCATGTTTATGCTTTTGAATTTATTAACATTTTATTTTTGATTGTTTACTTTTTGTTTCTACAAGAAATCAGAGATTGTCATCTATACTTTTTTTACTGATTTTATGAGTTTAAAACTATTTTTTTAACACTTGAATCCATCTGCCATTTTTAAATGAATCTTGTGAGGTGAACATAAAGGTTTATATTTCCGAGTTAATCAACAAATTATGCCATTCCTCCTTCCCATTGATTAAGCCATTCCTCCCCATTGACTAAAATGGATTCTTTATCATGTTAGTAAGCACATGTTCTCTCTGGCCATCTTAGGCTACTTATTCATCCCTCTTATTTAACTTATATGCAAAATAGTATGTTTATGTTCATTCAAATATGGCATGAATTTCAACTTTTCATCATATGATATTCACTGACCAGAAACAGTTGGGTTGAGTAAAGTGTTGAATGTGTGTCACTTTCTCAGTTTTTTACTCCCTTCCACTAATTTATCTGTCCTGAGACTAGTACCATGCCAAAGTCATTATTATAGCTTTAATAATGTGATATCTAATTTTGACAGCTCCATTTGTTACTTATTCTTTTATAACTTTTATGTTGCTTCTTTTCACTTATTTATTCTTCCATAGGAGTTTTGGGATCCATTTTATTGGAATTGTTTTAAATTTGTACATTTAGTTGGGGAGACTCACATCTTATATTTGCATTCAGGAACATGACATATATCTATATAAAAATCAACCTAACCCAGTTTCTCAATAAAATTTTACATTTATATAGATACTCTCAATATATTATTGAGTTTATTCTTAAGCACAATTTTATGTCTTTTTAAAAATGCATTTCCTTTTCCCATTTTGTTATTCTAAATGGACTATGATTGGTTATTACTCCAGTAAGGCTATCTCTGAAACCTGAAAATAGGTCAGAATCTCTTCTCATAGGAGGGGGTCACTAACCCATTCTTATCAGGAAGAAATGACCACCACAAAGTGAATAGATAGCAGAAAATATCATGTGATGATCTTGGAGGTGTTGTCCAGTCTGAAAGGGATGGCCACTCATCAGCTTCAGCTATTGTTGCTAGTCAGGACTCTGGGATTCTGATTCCACAGGAGAAGATGGAAATCAAGTTTCATGTGAAAGGAGCTCAGAGTTTCTAAGTAATGATAAAGGCACATAAGGAAAGCTCAATATAAAAAAAAAAGTAGTAATATCCTAGTAAAAACAGGAATTTTTCTATGTATATTATTTACTCCAATAATATTTATTGAGTACCTATTATGTATTATATTCTATAGAGAAAAATGATAAATATATTAGTCAGCTTGGACTACTATAACAGAATGCCGTATACTGGATAGCCTAAACAACAAACATTTACTCTTCACATTTCTGGAGTCTGGAAAGTCCAAGATCAAGACCCTGGCAGATCTTCTGTCTAGTGAGCTTCCCTGGCTGGAAATATACCATGCGTCATCAATCCATGTATATTGTCAAACATTAATGCCAGAAAAGTAATGCATCTAGAAAGAAGACAATGCAAGCTCCATGTTTGGCTCCTTTCCTGGACTCTGCCCTATGCCCTCCTTCCCTTGGTTGATTTTAAATCTATATCCTCTCCCTGTAATAAATCATTACCCATGAGTATAATCACTTTCAGTGAGTTCTAGCAAATGATCAAACCTGAAGGTGCACTCTTGTGGGGACTGTTCCCTCTAAACTTCTACAGTTGGCCTAAAACCTCACACTGGTCATTTGGGTTAAAGTCTTAAATGACCTGACCCTTAATGCAAACATACACACACACAGAGAAAAGGTATCAAATCTAGTTTTTTAGTTTTCACTCATATTGAAATAAAGGCAGTCAAGAAAATACTGGATCTTTACTTGGAGCAATTTTTGTAAATGACATAGAGAAAGCAGTTCCCTGAAGGTAAAAGTTTTTCCAGACTGAAATATACAGAATAAGAATTGAATAGATCAGCATAGATCAAAATGATAATAATGATTATAGGAACACATCACATCCTACATGTGTGAAGTAAGTCCAGCTCAATGTACTATAACACTCCTTATAACTGAGATGACAAAACCATGTGGTAATCTTGGAAAATCACATAAAAGAACAAATATCTAGTTTCAAAACTGGATTAGATAAGGGATTTTATAATTGGTGTGTACATATATATTTGTGGAAAAATTAAAAGACATCAAGTTTTTATTGATAGTGAACAAAGTCTCCTAAATGATCCCTGGGAAGCTTAGTGTTAAGCTCTAGCTTAGGTTCACTAATAATGATCTCATTCAGAATACAACCATCTCTCTGTTTGAGAGCTACCTGCTTAGTTTAGTTATCAAAAATGAGATCTGAGGCTGCCCAGAGAGAAATATGATTCTATTCCAAATGACTCAGGAAATACATTCTGAACATTAGTTCAAAAGTGATAAACTGGTTAATACTGAGAAGATGATTAAAGAAGACAAAAGAAAATGAGTAGATATTTCTAATCTACATTAAAGAAGGTTTGAGAATAAGACAGTATCCTTCAAATGTTTGAATAATCATTACATAGAAATACACACAACTCCACCTGTATGGCAATGATAGGTGGAACCAATTCTAGTGTGCAATGATCTCCATGTAAGTAGAACTTTCTAATAATCATAGCTGTCTAAGGGTAGAATGAACAAATAGGTATCCTTTGGGGTCAGGTGGGGAAGCATTTGTCTAAGCATAGAGAACTCAATATAATTAAGTGGTTTTAACCGATAAATTTTAATTAATCTTGAAAGTGATTTTAAAAACGGAGTCATCTTTAATCACAACCAAACCTTCAGGTTCCATATCTTCTGATTTGTTTTCCTAGCCCAGGACAGGTTAGAAGTAGTAAATTAGAAGCGGGGAGAAGTGGTTGCCAGAAATGACCTAACACTTATAAAATTCTTAATATGCGTTTTACATATATTATCTGATTTATTCTTTAGAAAAAGGTTACTATTAAGCCAATCTCTCCTTTTGTAAGAAGAGAGATAAGTTCAGGCATTGAAAGAAACCACCCAAGGTCAAACAGCTACTAAGTAAGAGTACACATTCTTTCCAACCTAGATCCCTCTTCCAATGGCTGTGTTGTTTCTCAAACCACCTCTTTCTAACAGCAGGAAATGAGAGCCAACAATAAGTCAGTGAAGGAATGACAGAGACTTTCTGTAAATCAGATTTAATACCTTACAAAGCACAGCTGTCTGGGGCCATTTAGTGTGCATATAAACAACCTCTCCTATTTCAAAAAGCTCTTGAATGTGTCACTGAATTATAAGAGTACACTAACTAAAGTTCATTTTAGTATACAAGCTCCACATCATCAAGAAAATATGGAGGTGTAGGGGCACCTAGGTGGCTCAGTCAGTTAAGCATATGAATCTTTTTTCTTATTTTATTTTATTTTTTTAAACATTCCCTGTTTATTTTTATTTTTTTCATTAACATATAATGTAGGATTTGTTTCAGGGGTACAGGTCTGTGATTCATCAGTCTTACACAATTCACAGTGCTCACCATAGTACATAGCCTCCCCAATGTCCATCACCCAGCCACCCCATCCCCCCCACCCCCCTCCTCTCCAGCAACCCTCAGTTTGTTTCCTGAGATTAAGAGTCTCTTATGGTTTGTCTCCCTCTCTGGTTTCATCTTGTTTCATTTTTCCCCTCCCTTCTCCTATGATCCTCTGTCTTGTTTCTCAAATTCCTCATATCAGTGAGATCATATGATACTTGTCTTTCTCTGATTGACTTATTTTGCTTAGCATAATACCCTCTACTTCCATCCACATCGTTGCAAATGGCAAGATTTCATTTTTTTTTTGATGGCTGCATAATATTCCATTGTATATATATACCACATCTTCTTTATCCATTCATCTGTCGATGGACATCTGGGCTCTTTCCATAGTTTGGCTATTGTGGACATTGTTGCTATAAACATTGGGGTGCATGTGCCCCTTCAGATCAGTACATTTATCTTTGGGGTAAATACCCAGTAGTGCAATTGCTAGGTCGTAGGGTAGCACTATTTTCAACTTTTTGAAGAACCTCCATACTGTTTTCCAGAGTGGCTGCACCAGCTTGCATTCCCACCAACAGGGTAGGAGGGTTTCCCTTTCTCCGCATCCTCACCAACATCTGTCATTTCCTGACTTGTTAATTTTAGCCATTCTGACTGGTGTGAGGTGGTATCTCATTGAGGTTTTGATTTGGATTTCCCTGATGCCAAGTGATGTTGAGCACTTTTTCACATGTCTGTTGGCCATTTGGATGTCTTCTTTGGAAAAATGTCCGTTCACGTCTTCTGCCCATTTCCTGATTGGATTATCTGTTCTTTGGGTGTTGAGTTGGATAAGTTCTTTATAGATTTTGGATACTATCCCTTTATCTGATATGTCATTTGCAAATATTTTCTCCCATTCTGTCAGGTGTCTCTTGGCTTTGTTGACTGTTTCCCTTTGCTGTGCAAAAGGTTTTTATCCTGAGGAAGTCCCAATGGTTCATTTTTGCCCTTGCTTCCCTTGCCTTTGGCGATGTTTCTAGGAAGAAGTTGCTGCGGCTGAGGTCAAAGAGGTTGCTGCCTATGTTCTCCTCTAGGATTTTGAGGGACTCCTGTCTCACATTTAGGTCTTTCATCCATTTTGAG
The DNA here is from genome assembly GCF_037043125.1 of Eumetopias jubatus. Lineage (NCBI taxonomy): Eukaryota > Metazoa > Chordata > Mammalia > Carnivora > Otariidae > Eumetopias > Eumetopias jubatus. The sequence goes on along the minus strand of NW_028274807.1, from coordinate 94,917,651 downwards.
TCTATTTTTGTGTGTAGGGTAAGGAAATGGTCCAGTTTCATTCTTCTGCATGTGGCTGTCCAATTTTCCCAGCACCATTTGTTGAAGAGACTGCCTTTTTTCCATTGGACATTCTTTCCTGTTTTGTCAAAGATTAGTTGACCATAGAGTTGAGGATCCATTTCTGGGTTCTCTTTCCTGTTCCATTGATCTATGTGTCTGTTTTTGTGTCAGTACCATACTGTCTTGATGATGACAGCTTTGTAATAGAGCTCGAAGTCCAGAATTGTGATGCCACCGGCTTTGCTTTTCTTTTTCAACATTCCTCTGGCTATTCAGGGTCTTTTCTGGTTCCATACAAAATTTAGGATTATTTGTTCCATTTCTTTGAAAAAAATTGATGTTATTTTTTTAGGGATGGCATTAAATGTGTAGATTGCTCTAGGTAACATAGACATTTTCAAATATTTGTTCTTCTGATCCATGAGCATGGAACGTTTTTCCATTTCTTTGTGTCTTCCTCAATTTCTTTCAGGAGTGTTTTATAGTTTTCTGAGTACAGATTCTTTGCCTCTTTGGTTAGATTTATTCCTAGGTATCTTATGATTTTGGGTGCAATTGTAAATGGGATTGACTCCTTAATTTCTCTTTCTCCTGTCTTATTGTTGGTGTATACAAATGCAGCTGATTTTTGTGCATTGATTTTATATCCTGCCACTTTACTGAACTCCTCTATGAGTACTAGGAGTTTTGGGGTGGGGTCTTTTGGGTTTTCCACATAAAGTATCATATCATCTGCAAGGAGTGAGAGTTTGACTTCATCTTTGCTGATTCAGATGCCTTTTATTTCTTTTTGCTGTCTGATTGCTGAGGCTAGGACTTCTAGTTCTATGCCGAATAGCAGTGGTGATAGTGGACATCCCTGCTGTGTTCCTGACCTTAGGGGAAAAGTTCTGTTTTTCTCCATTGAGAATGATACTTGCTGTGGGTTTTTCATAGATGGCTTTTATGATATTGAGGTATGTACCCTCTATCCCTACTTTCTGAAGAGTTTTAATCAAGAAAGGAAAGCATATGACTCTTGATTTCAGTTCAGGTCATGATCTCAGGGTCTTGGGATAGAGCCCCGTGTGGGACTCCACGATCAGTGGGGAGTCTGCTTGAGATTCTCTCTCACCTGCTCCCGCTGCCCCTCCCCCTCCCTGTGCACATGCTTTCTCTTAAATAAATAAATCTTTAAAAAAAAGAAAGAAAGAAAATATGGAAGTGTGTTCAGTATACTATGTCAAAGAAGATCAATTCCATTGCCATTGTTCAGGAAAAAATTCCTTTGTTCCCGTTGCTTCAGAAAATTACATTGATTAAGGTTCACATAAAAGTCCTTTAATGTGTTCTGTGATGGAGTTCAGAAGTTTGCCTGAATCATCTGTGGACAACATAGATGTGTGATAATGGCATCAGGATTGTTTGGTTTCAAGTGACAGAAATTCAAATGGAACCAGCTTAGACAATAAAGGAAACATGCAAGTCTATTTTTCCAACCTCATGAAAGACAGAGGTATAGCTAAGCCTCAGAGAAAAGTGGACAAAATGACTGGTCTTGTCCAGGAATCTTTCTTTCCATCTTCTTTTTACTGTGGCTTCTCTCAGCGTTATCTTCTCCTGCTGAAGACTGGCTTCCTCACTGTTGTGGATAACATGGCTGCCAGCAGTATTTTGGCATTACTTCTTGCAGCTACTACCATCACTCTAAATTACAGAGACTACACCTTGTCTTAGTCCTATTTGAAAATCATGGATAAGAACTCGAATTACTTAGTTTAAGTGTTGAACAGTGAGCCAATCAGTTCGCATAGAATCAAAATGGTCTCCAAGGGACCAACCTGTATATTAAGGCCATGCCCAGATTTGGAAATTATAGGCCAGGGAGACTACAATGAGCATCTATTACATTTGGCCTCCATTGAATTAGAAATTTTAAGGGAAAATTCTACCAAAACGTGAAAAAATTTTTAACATAAAAAATTAAGCCCACTTAATGGAATAAGCTTCAATGATCTAGAAGATATACTTATTTCAGACATTTCATTGTTTAATGATATGGGACAAAACATATATTATTTAGTCAAGGCCTTTCTCCAATAGTGTCTTAGCATTACTAGAGAATTAAATTGCTAAACTGAGAAAACAAAACTTAGAAAAAACAAAGTCTTTTCATCTGTGATTGAGGTCCTAGTGAAAAACTGAGTCCTTGATAAAACGAGCTTGTCTAAGAGATTTCTGTAAAATATTCCAAGATCTGTTTCATCTTCTTCTAGCTCAGTTGTTGTAAAGCATTACTATATGAGTTGAGGTGAAAGTGGGTAATATTATTCCCTTTTACTGAGGCACAAGCCAAAACTCAGTGCAAGCAATGCATGGAAATGTATGTTAATCATTAGAAGAGGTTTAAAAATGTATGTTCCAATGACATGGCTATATAGATATAGTTCTTAACCGGAATACTATTTATTCATGTGAAAATTCAAGTTGCTGCCACTGAAAGTTTATGCCGAAGGCAAATTGTCAAATCTGAAATGTAAGGCCTAAAAGCTGGTCTTGGATAGATTAAAAAAACACACAGCAAATAGACTGCATTGTTGCAGGCTAAAGCTCATTTTCAGAAATACATTGCTCAGCACTAAAGTGGACAGTCTAATCAGGTCCTCTGCAGAAACAGCAAGATTTTTACAAATGAAAGAAAATCTACAGAGATGAAGTTGTGACTGGAAAATTTGATCCACATGGTTGTATTTTTAGATCTGTCAAAGATTGACCTCTGTTTGCAGTTTTCCTAGCAATAGTTTAATGTAAAATTAGCCTATATGTAGCATTTCTATATTTCATGGAATTGTGCTATAAATTATACCTTATCTATTATTTCTAGAAAGGTCAAATATTCTCTTTGTCAGTTGCAAATATTTCTTCTTTTTAAGCTATGCAAATGGTAGTTAGCCTATTCTGTATACATTTTGTGTAGGATTCTGGTTAATTAACCTAAAATCCTTATCTGTGATGAGAAAGCTTGGTGGAAATTTACAGAGGATGGAATGTACTATTTTGTTGCCTTCAGAATATCTAAAGGGTAAAGAGATGGTGAACATATGGGGAAATTCTCACCACTGGAATCCAAACAGGAAGATTTCTTATTTTTTCATCAGTATGTGGGAAAATCTTGGATGTGGAAAAATAGCGACTTCTCCATATTTAAAACAGACACAACCTGGTTGTTTTCACAGGCATATCATTATTATTTCATAGATAAGTGAGTATATAAGTGTGTCAACACATACATACATGTGTGTGGGTACGTAACATGGTGACCAGGAGAAAAAAGCTCTAGAGTAAAACCATTACCCTATTTTAAGTATGCTTTTACTAAACCTATTATTGGCAATTCAGTTGACAATCATATTACTGTGTGACATTCAAATGTCAAATGCATATCTCATTTTCAACTAAGACCATTACATCATTCCTTGTCAAATGCACTGAAATATGGCTAGGTCTAGCTCTGATTAGATAAGGGACCTCATGCTGGTGTTAGCAAATCCAACCCCAGGGATTGCTTCCCAAGCTGAGGGAAATGGCAAAGTTATTATTGATGATGGTGCCAAAGCTAACAGGTTTCACATGTCCTTCATGAACATATGGCTACAACCCCAACAGCGACACCATTAAGAGCCATTTGTTCAAGTGTCCTAGAATCATTGCTGAAGAAAGGTGAAAAATTTATAAATTTTAAATACCCATCAGTACGGAAGTTTTTCCAACTCATTGTAGGTTGCCTGGTTCACTGCACTTACTGGAATCGTATGAAAAATAATCCTTCATGTATGTGCAGGAGTTTGTCTCACTATAGAGACCATATAACAAGTACATTAGAATCCAAGTCTGGGGTTTGAGTCTGGGCTCTGTGCAGTCCTGGCTGCGTGATTTTGGCAAAGTTCTTAATTTCTCTAAACATCAGTTATTCTGCACAATTGTGATTATTGTGAAAATGAAATGAAATCACATATAACCAATAAATGGTAGTTCTTCCTATTATGTTATTTAGCCTTTTCGCAACTTCATGAAATATGTAAGGTATGCAGTATAGTCTTGTTCTAGATCAAGAAACAGATCCAATGGGGGAAAGTGGCTTGTCCAAGGTCACCAGGCTAATAAGGGTGAAAGGGAATCGAGCCCAGGTCTCTTGTTTTGAAATCCAGTATTCTTAAAGTATCTGTGGAGGAACAGAAATCCTGTAAATTAGACTATAATTAAGGTACTACTACACTTACAGAGGCCAAGTGAAATAGTGAATTGGTTCAATTACCTCAATGATTCAAGCCCAAAAGTACCAAAACACTTTTATGTAATATGTCTGAATGTATCAGACCAAATATCTGAATAATTGCTCAATTATTCATATTATTTTGAATGTATGTATAAATCTGATCTTTTTTGTGGGGGAGGGGATGAGGGTAGGCTCTGAATCATGTCTCCAATCTTTCTAACATAAATAGAGAGTATTAGTTTTCATTTTCCCCTTCTAATTTGTTCAAAATCCAGTGGCTTTTTTTATTATTAAATTGAAGTTTGTGGATAAATCATAAAATCTTTAATGAAATATGGTACTTCCAACTGTAATTTTGGTTTGAATTAGACTGCTTACAAGGAACACAACTTCATACAAGAGTGACAAGCCATGACCTTCTTTGTAGGTGTGTGTTGGGGGTAGGGCATAGTTAGAAATCCTTTCAGCTTTTACTGTTAGTGCAGAATCAAATTCTGATCCTGGAGAAAATGTCTCAACCCTGTTGAAAGAGTTTATATTCAAATTAGCCCAAGACAATTCTCATATCAAGAATGAGCCAAAATTACAGTTATTTGAAACTAAAAAAAACCTACCCCCTCTTTTTTTTCCCTTTTGATCTTTACAAACCACATACCTATTTCAAGATAGAATTAAATTCTTCTGATTATATTTCCTTAGCTACAGCCCTGAATGGAACATAATATCAGCATTAAAATAGAAATTAGTGACATTTAGAAAACAACCAACAAAAGTTTTTCAAACTATAGAAATACACATCAATTAAAACAAATCAGGCATAGTTAAAAATCTCATGTCTGTACTAAAAACACATCTGTCAGCCTACGATCATTTATGTTTTATAATAAATATAGTGCTTAGCAAGATATGGGAATAACATTACCCTGGATTGACAAGCCTATTATACTTTGAATAGGTACTACACAGAAAGTGGGGGAGCAAGTGCCTTTGTTCACTGTGAAGTCTGCTTTGTAGAATGATTGTTAGAGATGAGGAAGGAAGAGGTTCAGACATAATTATGGCCCATGTAAAAGGCTATGTTCAGTATAATGGTGTGGGTGTAAGTCTCTCCGCGATAGTGTGCCTATCCTCTCTTAGGGTTGCTAATAAGTTCTCTGTCCCTCTCATCAAGTTCCTGGCCTTTGCTACAAAACCTGTCCAAACTGAAACGTCCTTTCAAACTAGACAACGGCATTGTGCCCACAAAGCAGGTAAGCTGGCCACTCTCCTGGCTGTGACAAGTTCTATCTTCAGAATTTTCAACCTCTGTATTTAATAGTCTCTGCACTCTGCTACACCATGTATTTGCTTGGGGACGAACTGAGCCAGGGAGCAGCACCTTTGAAGAAGAGTTTGGTGGGTGAAGCGCCCCACATGTAATAGAAACTTCATAGACCTTTACTGACCAGACATGAAAGGAAGCCTCAAAAGCAGAAAAGAGAAAATGATAAAATACAGGAAGTGGTTACAGTTTTGTTTTTTTTTAAGGGGAAACCATGTGCACTTACAAACTTGGCTTGCACCAAGCACAATCCAAAACCACTTTTTTCCTCACCTTCATCTAGAAAGGACACATGATGAATCAAATAAGTTAGATGTAAAAGGGGGGGAAGCTTTTGCCAAATTATGATTGCTAAAATGCTGATTAAAAAAAAAGGTTTTGTTTAAACAGCTGTCCTTTCTACATATTTGGCCCCCAAATTCTGCCTCTAAGAATTTTTCCTAAGAAAATAAACAAAATGTGCTCTAAACTCTAAGTCTGTAAAAGAATTTTAACAAAAATTAAAATAAAGGACTGGTTGGAAATATCATGATATATGCATATATACCATGGAATAAAATGCAGCCATTAAAATGATGATATTAAACATTTTAATTTAGTCTCTGCTTATTTGTTTAGTTCTTAACTGTGGGCCAGATCCTGGCCAGTCACTGGCATACAGCAGTATCTGCATTCAGAGACCTCACATATACGTGAGATAAGGGTGGACATATATTAACTGAAGAAAAAAAACAACAACAGATTAAAGGACATTATGCTTTTGATTTTGTTAAATATGTTATTTAAATACACACACACACACACACACACACACACACACATATATACACTCATACACATTTATATATGCTTATTGCATCTTTAGTTATTGCTGCATAACAAATCACCCAAAACAACAGTCATTAATTATCATTCATGCATTTGTGCATCACTGTAGGCTTGTGGATTGACTGGAACAGCTCTGCTCCACATGTTTCTCATCCTCTTTAGAACAGCGGGCTAGCCTGAGCATGTTCTTTTTATGGTAGTGACAGAGGTACACGAGAGAGAATAGAAACAAAGACAACCTCTTTAGGTCCAGGCATAAGAATATACAATGAAAAATGTAGAAAAACCCCAAGATGCTTAGGCAGTAACATTAGTTATTTGAATGATAGGATTAGGTATGAATTTTAATTTCTTCTGTTTATTTTTTCTGAAGTTACAACAAAAACATACTTTTTATAATCAAATCCCAACAAACAGTTTAACTATTTCACCAAACTGAATTTTCAGGGTTTCCTATTTTTTTGTCTCTTTTCGTAATAATTCATAGAGAAAGGAGAACGACTGGAGAAAGAAGACCTAATATTTCATGATGTCCATCCATATGTCAATAGATCATAATTACAATTACCTAACCATTGCCTGGCCTGACTTTGAATGTGAACCCTGAACCACTGATAAACTTAGAGTGGTAGAGAATTGCAAATCTAGTATCATCCCTGTTTATTTATTTACTTTCTTCATCTAACAAAAACCAAGCACTTGCATTTCAGTTGGCTTACAAAGATAATAATCTCCTTAGATTTACTTTATTTGCATGTATACAACTGTTTTGATACGGAAGGAAACTAGATGGCAACTTGCATGCAGTTAACTACTTCTCAAAGGATGTGTGGTCCTTGGCTTCACAGCCCTCCCCGTGATGGCACACAGCAGGAATGCTTTAGGTCCCATCGGCCTTTTTTTGCTTTCTGTGCTCATTTAAGTGGGTGTTTTTTTCTTGTCCTATTGACTGGTTTAGAAAGCCTTTTTTTCCCTCCTTTTTTGGTGCCATGATTACATTGAATGCTTGATGTTTCTAGTGAATCATTCCACCAATTAGGCTAAAATATTAAAAGACAAGTAACTTGAGAAGGAAACTCGCATTTCTATAGCACTTTGCAGCAGATGTATCCTATTTACTGCTTTATTTTATTGCTTAATGACTGGATCTGAAGTAATTGCACCATTTGACAGATATTTATTTGTAAAATGTGATTCATTCAGTCAGACACTTTTAGAATGATTTTCATGCCAAGTGTTAAAATTGTGTAGGCTTGAGTAGCTCTTTCAAAAGATGCAAACACGCATGTAAATTCCATGCATCAAGCACATCTACTTTCGGCCCTTTTTATTATAGAAATATTCCAGTTGACAAAGAGTGCTAGTGAATAGACGGCAGGGACTTCTGGACTTTAATCAACCGCAATCACTGGCAGAGTTCAGAATTAATTTCCTAACCATGAATCACCTGCAGACAATGAATCACGTTCTAGAGAATTTTGCCAAGCAAAACAAGCCATCATGCCCTGTACAATTTTTGAGGACAGGGCCATGGAAACTCATTTGACTAGCATAGTTGAAATAATGAAGAGAAAAGAACATAGAGAATAGTGGAACAAGCTATCAGAGAGTTTCTGGTGACTTTCAGCTTCACAACGATGGAGGAATCGAGAGTTCAGCAGGAAAACACTCTCCAAAATGGTTTACTCACTGGTTGGATTCTGTTCTTAAATTCTCGCTACTGAGAATCAAGGTAAAGAATTCTCTGTTAATATTTTCTTGGCTCTGAAACATTCTACACATCACAGCACAAACGTTAGAACATTTCCACCCATTCTTTAACCAACGTAATAGAAACTTTTTCTTTAACTTCTGGTTCAGACACTGTCTCTCTGTGAAAGGAGAGGAATGAGGAGAATTAAATATACAGATAACTCAGGTGGAAAAAAAAAACTACTTTTGAATGAAATAGCCAAGTGATTTACATACCTAAATTATTGGTGTGATTGCCTCAATTTTCCATTTTCTCTTCCAGATAGGCAAGCAAAGGAACTTACGATCTTTATCAGTTTCTGGACATTATAAAAAAAAACTGAGATAAATTTGAGTTGCGAGACACGCAACAAAATATTTAGCAACTTACATAATATCGTCAAAATAGAATTATCATTTAAAAAGGAAATATTTTATTGTCAAATTTAAACCAAGTTAATTTCAAACTACATCAAGTAAAAATATACAACAGTAAAAAATAAAATGACCAACACAAGATATTTGACATGAATGCCATTGCAGAGAAATTATGCATGCCATTGCAAAGAAAATAAAGAATAAATAGAAAATTCTCATCTAGAAAGAATAGTGAATAAGATTTGTGAACACATCAGACAAATATCAAAAACTCAAAGATTAGACAATATCCATGTTCATAAACTGGCTTGAGGTTTTTTTTTAATTGATTGATAGGTCATTAGCATCAAATAAATTTGCCTTTATAGATTCATCCAATTTTGGCATATGAGGGGGAAAAAAGCAAGATTCATGTCATATGGCACAGAATGAAATAATTTTCCAGACGGGCAATCAATATTTCATTTTAGACCATGAATACAGGTAAATCAAACTATAAAGTATCCATTGTCAGCCACTTTAGCCAGGTGAATGGAACACATTAACCATTATTATTATTAAGTGAAGCTAGCTGGAATTTTCATCTGTGACTTGTATACCATTCTGTTTTTTACAGTGCATTGCCTTCAGACCTTCTAATCTTTCCCTCTCACTTACTGATTGCCTTGACACCTAGGCTTGCAATTCTCTTCCCTTCCAGGGGTTCTGTTATCATTCTGAGGGCCTGGAAAGACGTGTGTTCAACCCAAAGAAACCCTGAGCTCTCTGCATGTTGGCCTCACCTCCAGTGACTTATCTTCCCATGCAGAGCCCTCTGGGGCCCACCACCAAGTTGTAAAGCTGGAAACTTGATCTTTACCTGAAACTACTCTAGCTCTTAAATTGTAAATTCGGACTATATAATTATTTGACCCGGAACTCTTATTTTCTGAGTGTTGCTTAATCATTTCTGATACTTTAATCTTCAGTCTCATTGGTTAGCCACTTAACAAATAGTGATGAGAGCCCTCTCGGTACCTTATATTGTTCGAGACACTGGATTTCCTGGAGTAAAGCAAGAAGTCAAAGATGCCTGCTGTCATGAAGCTTACATTCAAAACCCTTAACCCTGCTTCATTCTCTTGATCAGCTCTCCCATATCCTTTCCTACACAGCTTAAGTTCCATGACCCATCATTTCAACTACTCTGTTTTTAATATCCTAACTTCTTTGCTCATTGCTTTTCCATCATCTACTGGCAGAAGCCCAAGCCTAGAAGATAGCCACCACCCTTCCCAGCATATTCACCTCAGCGGCTGACCATAAGGTGGAGGAAATCACATAACTCTGCAGATAAATGCCACAGTAAATTCATGGTCTCTCCAACAGCAAGGAGGCCCTCACTGCTTCCAAGAACTCCCTTTTCTCCATTTTTCTAGTTCTTTTTTTTAGATCCCTTGGTACTTACTTCAAACAAACAAGCAAGCTTATTAATGTCGGAATCCAGGGCGAGCAGTGTCAAATGAACCCCCAAACCAACTCTAAATTCATGTTGTGATTCACAAATGATGATGATTATTATCAATGCAGGACATCGGAAAACATCTTCTTTAACCAGCCAGCACTCAGAGACTAAGGCAAGCAGAAATGTTCTGGGCTTTCATTGAGGGGGAGCAACTGATTTGTTTTGCCTTGATGTTAGCCATTTTGTTGGGCCTAATTTTAAAATTCAGCTTACCATCGGGAAGAATACTTAAAGCAGGAAGCATCCAAGTGTTAGGCACAGAAACAAAGAAGCATATAAGATGCCTGGGCTGCTTGACCAGCAGTTGTAGCAGAGGATGATGAAGGGTGCTCCAAAACTTAGTGGGGCCTCGGGCAGTTATTTGACATTTTTTGGCCTTGGTTTTCTGTAAATAGTAGTCTGATTAAGTAGGGTAGCTGTGAGTGAGTGTGAGTGTGAATGGGAAAGTATGTGTAAAGAGTGAGGATATTACCTGGCGCCCCCTAAGCTCTCAGAAAATATTAGCAATTAGCTGCTCATCCCATTTCTATCTCGAATTGTGGCTCCATCTCTCTCTTTCCTGCCACACCAACTTTCTTTAAAATCCTGCCAGGGTTTATAGTCTCCATTTCTTCATCTCTCTGCCATTTCTTCACACCACCACTCCTCTGAACCTATTCTCACTGAGGTCATCAGTAGTCTCCTTGACGCTAAGTCCCCAGAGTTCTACCCCCTGGTTTTTATGTTGTTGCTCTATTGGTATCACTTGACACCAGTGACTGCTCTCTTCTTCCTGAAACACTCTTTCCCAAGCTTTTATGAAGAGACGTACACCTTGATGTCCTCCTATATCTTAAGTTAAACTTGATCACCCTCCTTTTCAGGATTCTAGTCTGTCTACTTTTCAATGTTGGTGTTCTGTAAGGTTTGATCATAGAGTGTTTCTTTTCTTACTCTACATACTTTTCCCTGGTATATCTAATATACTCTCACAGGATTCCCATTTCTATTCTTTAGGGTGAAGGTTAAGCTACTGGGGGAAAAAAGGAGTGACCTAAAGAATGAGGTTTGTCTCTCTCTCACCAAAGAGCCAAGATGTGCATGGTCTAGGAGGGCAGCTTTGCTCTACGTGGTCACTTAGAGACCCTGCTTCTCTTATTCTGCTGCTCTGCATCCCTGCACCATCTGGATAGTCATTGTCTGCTGCTTGAAGCTAGGTCCCTACTAAGTTTAGGGTCTTCAGTTGGGGGAAAGGAAACAAGGAGGGTCAGGAGCAGGGACTACTCTTTAAACAAATGGCCTGACATTGCATACATTACATCTATTCACACTCTGCCGGTAAGAATGTGGTCAAATGACCACACAGCTCCATGGTGACAGCTGGAAAATGCGGACTTTAAGTGGGCATAATATCAGGGAAAACAGGGCGTGGGAGGATGGATTTTAGTAGACAACTAGAAGTCTCCACCACACTGTCTATAAGCCAATAAACTAGGAATTCTGTGTCTTCAGATGCCTTTCCTTAGCTTCGGACTCAAACATCTAACTGCTTACTGGACAGTTCCACTTCAATTTCCCTCTTACACCTTAAATTCAGTAGGTTCCAAACAGAATTTATAATCTTCTACATCTCACAATCCCCAAACTCCATTTCAGTGAAAACCACTCATACTCATTTGTTTCCTATCATAGTTGTAGAAACCCCATGGTGTTTATCACCATAGTCATGACTGTGCATCATCCTTCATTCCGCCTCTGTCCCCTGGACTTGCCCCCCTATATCAAATCTACCCCGATGGCTTAGTGATGCTTTTTAAATATCTCTCAGTTCCTCAGGTTATTACCCTTTTACTACCTTTATTATGTTTCCAGTCTCCATTATCGCCCCACTTAACTTTACAAACATTCTCTATTTTCTGAATAGATTTGATTCTCCAGTTTAGACAGCAAGAGCTCAGATAGAGAAAGACATTAGGTTTTCTGAATCTGTCTGGTTTCAGGGATTGGCAAAAGTTTGGAGAGTGGAGATTTATCTAAAAATTTATCTGAGTCTCACACCCAAGAGCTCCACTTATGAGAATGTGAAAAGTGAGGAATCCCTGCATTCTCCACGTGAAGTCCAACAGATCTTTCTAAAATATAAATCTAATCTTACCACATGTATAAGTTTTCACCTGCTTCCCATTGACATCAGGATAAAATGCAAATTCTTAGCATGTCTTAGAAGTCTTACATCTCAGATTGTTACTTAATCTTGCCACTCCCCGTGTTGAACTTTTGACTCCAGGCACACATCCTCTCTTCTGGTTCCTTGCATGCACCATCTCTCCCTTGTCTTGAGGCTTTGCATATGGCATTCCATTTGACTGGAACTCTCTATCTTACCCTCTGATGCTTTACTTGCTTAATTCCTAGTCATCTCTCAGATGGCAGCTTGGTTATCGCATCTTCCAGGTAGTCATGGGACTCTCTCTTGCTGATAGGATTTGGTGCCTTCTGCTATTTGCCTCTTTTGCCTGATATTTACCCTCTATTACACTTATAAAACTTTGTTACAATTGCTTTTTATATTATTTATTTCCCCATTAAAAAATGTAAACTCTGTGATGACAGAGACCAGTTCTCTTCACTGCTGCATCTGTAGAACTTGGGTACAATTTAAAATGTACTAGATGCTCTAAATATTTATTAAATAGTCATTTAATATTTGGATATATGTATAGTTTGGAATAAGAGTAAAAGTACTACAAAAGTATTTAGTGGCAATTTAGAGTACTTGGCACAATTATAATCAGGATGAATAGATTAATGTTATTCACTAGAGCACATTTTTATTTAGGAAAATAATTTAATAATAGTTTGAGAGCAATGAGCTAAAATAAACGACCCCAGGCCAGGCATGGAAATGTCAGAGTCTGCCTAAATTCTTGTTTCCCTGTCTTGCCTGATTCTTCTTGTACAGCCCATACATATAGAGCTCTTGCTTTTGCCCCTTAGTCTGGCTCCTTCAGGCTTCCTAGGCGAGAACCACAAGAAGGTGGTGAGCACAGAGACACTAAGCTATCAGCTGGTCTAACTTCTCATTCTGATTCAAACCTCCCTCTCCAGCAACTGTCTTAGGAAACTGTACTCAGCCACAGTGGCAATCAGTTGTGAAGTGTGTCACCAGTGATTACTGATACTAAAATACCAGTGCTTACTAGTGTTTTTGTTTCTTTATTAATTAAAGCAGTTTCAATGCCTTCTGGGTTATAAGATTGCTCGTGCCATTTTCTTATCATTTTTCATTCAGGTGACTTTTTGTTCTTTTTAATTTATATTTTTTAAAGATTTTATTTATTCATTTGAGAGAGAGAGAACGAGCAGGAGGGAAGGGCAAAGGGAGAAGCAGACTCCCTGCTGAGCTGGGAGCCCGATGTGGGGCTCAATCCCAGGACCTGGTGATCATGCCATGAGTCAAAGGCAGATACTTAACCATCTGGTGCCCCATTTTTTTTGTTTTTTTGAGTGGAAAAGAAATGACACAGTTTATGCCAAAGCTGACATTAATAGTTGGATATGCATGTGATAGATCATCTAGTTATCTGGTTTTAAAAATGGAAGTAGGGGTGGTTTCCTCTTTCCTCTAAAGAAGCACAGATTTATACGGAGAACGTGGAATCATCAGGTGGGAGTTAAATAAGAGCAAGCTAAATTTTTTATTGTTATGTTAATCACCATACATTACATCATAAGTTTTTGATGTAGTGTTCCGTGATTCATTGTTTGCATATAACACCCAGTGCTCCATTCAGTACATGCCCTCTTTAATACCCATCACCAGGCTAACCCATCCTCCCACCCCCCTCCCCTCTAGAACCCTCAGTTTGTTTTTCAGTCCATAGTCTCTCCTGGTTCGTCTCCCCCTCCGATTCCCCCCCCCTTCATTCTTCGAACGCTGTGAATTGTGCAGGATTATTGAATCACAGATCTGTACCTCTGAAATAAATAATATAATATATGTTAAGAAAAAAAAATAAGAAGATAGCAGGAGGGGAAGAGCAAGCTAAATTTAATACTGCCAAGCTAGATGGGGGCAAACGGGAGACTGTAGCCAAAGAGAAAGTCTCAGGACTGAGCAAAGCAAAGGGCAGTATTGTTAGAAGAGGACGGAGTTGTCCTGAAAGCTTGTGGGTCCTAAGGAGCTGGATTTAACAGCTCTAGTTAAGAAGAAGCAGCGATTCCACCAGTAACTTCCAGCACATGGAAGTCCCAGGTCAGTGTCTGTTACCTGCAAGAAGAGATATGGATGTTGTCTTTATGGGGGTCGCTGGGTATAGTCAAGGATTTTTTGCAAAGGCATTTAGGGGCTTGACTACCCACATATCAGTAACATACCAGTTCTTTAAAATTTTCTTTCTAAAACTCATCACAGTTATATTTCAAACAATATTTAGTCCTACATTCAACTGGTGCTATGTGACTATATCCAGCTCTTCATTTCAGGCCTCCAGACTTAATTTAGTGGACTATTTATGTGCTAAGAGAAAAAGTCCCATTGCAATGTGAAATTTGCACAGCGTGAGACTCTGGGCTCCAAAAAGCAGTATCTCAAAGGTCCCTGCCAATACAGCATGTGTGTATCTAAGAGAAAGGGGAAAAAAAAACAGCCCTCCTTTATGTTACCTCTACCAGCAACTGCACAGAAGCCCCGTGGTTTACTTTGACCTGTTCTAGAGCCTGATCCTGCCAGGCATCCCTGTGATTTCACACTTGGAGACATCAGGAACGCGGTCAGGGAGATCTGGTCATGTTCTAGGGTGCAAAAGCATGTGGAATGATGACTCCTCTAAAGATCTAATGAGGAAAATTCTCAATAGTTATGCATGAACATGGTCAGGTCCTGAAGACCTAAACACAGACACAGACTCTTTCCTAATTGCATTTTTCTTCCCTTTGGTTCATTTGCTATGTTTGTTCTTGTTCTTGTTGCTCTTATTTGTTTGTTTTGTTTATTTGAGAAGTTAATACTTCAAAAAATAGGTTAATGAGTTGTGTGCACTTGAAGAAAAACTTCAGAGGACCTTGCATAATGTCTGAAAGAGCTATGAGTCTCATTGTTTCTAAAAACTTAAACCTCAGACTTGCTCTTGATGAAGCATCTCTAGTCTGTGAAGACATCAGTCAACTTTTTCTCATGTTCCTTCACCTTTTGCTCAAATTATGTGTGAAACGATAGCATTGTAGAACTGGCTACTCCCCAGTGAATCTTAAGCTGTCCTAAAGATCATTTTCTACCACCCTGAAGGTTTAACTACAACTCCATTTAATTGGCACTGGTGGGCAATTCACTGGGGGGGGGCGGGTTGCGGTGTGACTGTTCAGGAAATGTCTGCCTGCCATAATGCTGGCAAGCTTATTCCTATAAAATCTCACAAGATCTCTTGTCGAAACATTTTGTGCTGCAATGTTGATGATATGCCCAGTTCAATCAATCAATCAACAAATATTTATGTTAAATGCCTGTTCTATCACCACTGCTAGACTGACATTCCTCCCCCTCCCGCCCTGTTGGCTGTTGTGCGCATGTGAATGGTATTCAGGCAAAGGTCAGGGTGATCTCTCTCCGATCCCCGTGGATGCATGCTGTTGTTTCTAGCCCTCCCCAAATGGAAAAATCAGTTAATTCACCAACAAGTAGTTATTGACATCTACTGTGTGCCCACATTCTTTGTAGGCTTGGATTTCTTCTAGTATGGTGGAACTCTTAAACCAGGGTCACTCTCTTCCCCTCTCCTTCCTCCCTTCTTTCAATAACAGTTTATTATAGTAGCATCTAACATTTGTATAGAATTGTGTCGTAAGCAAAGTATTTTTGTTCTTAACCTTACCGACTATACTGAGAGGAGGCTGTTTTTTCCTCTTTTACAACTAAAGAACCAAGAGATTTGGATTTGTCTAAAGTCATAGCCAATAGAGAACAAGGGAGCATTCCTTAATTCCAAAGTGACTTTCCCCAGACCCCCATTTCTCTCTGTTACATATAAAGCACTGTAATAAGTGTGGGAGTTTGGGAATAGGAGTAATAAGATGAATAAAACAGTTTTTTAAAAAGTTTATTTGTTTATTCAAGAGAGAGCACGAGAAAGAGGGGCAGAGGGAAAGGGAGAGAGAATCTGAAGCAGACTCCACAGAGCATGGAGCCCATCATGAGGCTCAATCCCACAACCCTGAGATTGCAACCTGAGCTGAAACGAAGAGTCAGATGCTGAACCAACTGCGTCACCCAGGCATCCCGCAAAAAAAATAGTTTTTAACCTCAGAAATGTAATATCAGAGGTAACCCAGTGATTTTTGTCTCACTCTAAAATAGAACTAAGAGACTGTGCATTTCAGAACACCTGTTTCATGCCTAGAAAGAGACGACCCCTAGTCTCTGGAGTCTTCCAATGTTGCTTGGCCTCTTGCATGCTTCTATCTGGGGACTGATTCAAACTCTATTTCTCAGAGCCATGCTTCTCAACAGCTGTTTATCTACCTGTATCTAAATGCAGCGTCCATTTCTTCACCTCTCCCCTGGCCCAGTTCTACAATCCACTGCAGTATGACTATTGGCCTGGACCTATCATTCCAGTCAAACATTTTGTGCTAAGGTCATGACTGACCTCCCCGTCACTCAAGTCAAAGACACCTTTTCTCTATCTTTGACTTGTGGAGAGGCAGAACAGCATAATGGCAGAAAAAGTAGAGAACCCCGAGGTCAGACTGCCCTGGATTGACTACTGACTCCTCTATTTACTGGTGTGGTCTCAAGCAAGGGACTTCACCTCTCTGTGCTTCAGGTTCTTCATCCATAAAATGGGGATGATAATAGCATCTCAGTCATAGTACAGGTGTAAGTATTCAAGGAGTTAATATATGTAAAACCCGGAGAAAATGTCTGACACATATTAAATGCTACAGATGTTAGCTGTTATTATTTATTGTTACCTAAGCTGCTTGATATGTTAACCATTTTTTTTCTTTGTTAGCCCTAATCTTCCATGTGGCACCCCCGTTATCATTATTTTACTCTATCCTCTCCAATAATTTTTCTTGCTCACCTATGTAGACTCTCTCTCTCTCTCCTTTATTTTTTACTTAATAAATAGATGTTTAAGTTCTTCAAGTTTCACTTACCATTTCCATTCTTTTTATTAGTTTTCTATTCTCAGAAATCTCATCAAATTCACACACTAGAATACCAAGTTCACTCAAATATATATTTTCATGACAGATTCCCCACCCCTGGATTCTCCACTGACATGTCCACCTATCTTCCTGCCATCTCTACTTGTGTATTTCACATACAACTTAAATTCAGTATTTCTCCCCCAATTGGTCACCTTCTGGTATTCTGGTATTAATAAATATAACCAGAAGTCAATGTATTATTGAAGCTAGATGCCAAGGAATCATCCAGAAGACTTCTGTCACCCTCACCTCCAATAGCCAATCTATTGCTAAGTCCTGAAGATTATACCTCCCATATCTTTTGATGCAGGTATTCCTTATAGCCCATCAATGCCACTGTTATCTCCTACCTGGACTATTGCAATAGCTTTCAAAGTGCTCTGTTCTCATCTTGTCTCTCCACTCTCAGCACATCAAGTAGAACAATCTATTCAAACACAAGGACATGCTAACATTATCTGCTTAGAGCATCTTGATGTCTTTCTTACACTTTTGTAATAAAGACAAACTTACCCCTTCAATGAGCCCACAAAACAATACCTCAGCAGCTTTAAATCATCTCACCCTTCCTCTTGCTTTCTTACTGCCAAGTCACTGACTATTGTTTCATTTCATTAAGAGTTTCCTGCTCCCCTCCCCCCACTGTAGGGCCTTTGCACACACCGGTCCTTCTGCATATTCTCTCTTCTTTGCCTCATTAGTTCCTATTCATCTTGACATCTTAGTTGCATCATCACATCCTCAAGAAAACCTCATCTAACTGTACTGACCAGATAAACTCTTCATATTTCTTTGTTATGTAGAATTTATCGTGCTTATAGTTTTATAATCCTTCATGGATCCTGTCTGTTTCATACAGTAGACTGTAAACTCTATGAGACTATGTCTTTGGGGAAGGTGATTATTGTTGGTATTCCTAGGACCTGTCATAGAGATGCTGCTCCAATATATTTTGGTTGAAGTCACATAACCCTGGACACTCTGAGTTCAGCTCTAAAACATTGGACATACCTTAATTTAAAAATAATTTATTGCTAAAAAATTCTAACTATCATCTACGCTTTCAATGAGTCATCATCTTTTTTTCTGGTGGAGGGTCTTGCTTTGTTCTTTGGAGATGACTGGTCAGGGTGATGGTTGCTGAAGGCTGGTGGTGCCTGTGGCAATTTCTTAAGATAAAACAACAACGAAGTTTGCCACATCAATTAATTCTTCCTCTCATGAACAATTTTTCTGTAGCATGTGATGCTGTTTGATAGTACTTTACCCATAGTAGAGCTTCCAAAATTAAAAGTCAATCCTCTCAAACCCTGCCACTCCTTTATCAACTAAATTTGGACAATATTCTAAATAGTTTGCTGTGCATTTCTACAATCTTCATAGCATCTTCACCAGGAGTAACATCTGTCTCAAGAAACCATTTTCTTTGCTCATCCATAAGAAACAATTCCTCATCCGTTCAGATTTTATCCTGAGATTGCAGTAATTCAGTCCCATCTTCAGGCTCCACTTCTAACTCTACCTGGCTATTTTCAGCACATCTGTAGTTACTTCCTCCACAGAAGTCTTGAACCCCTCCAAGTCATCCATGAGGGTTAGAATCAACTTCTTCCATGGGTCGCCTGGGTGGCTCAGTTGGTTAAACATCTGACTCTTGATTTTGGCTCAAGTCATGATCTCAGGGTTGTGAGCTTGAGCCCCACATTGGGCTCTGCTCTCAGTGGGGAGTCTGCTTGAAGATTCTCTCCCTCTGCCCCTCCCCTGACTCATGCTCACATTCTCTCTCTCTCAAAAAAACAATAAATAAATCTTAAAAAAAAAAAAGAATCAACTTCTCCCAAACTCCTGTTTGTGTTGATAATCTGACCTCTTTCTGTAAAGCACAAAAGTTCTTAATAGCATCTAGAATGGTGAATCCTTTCTAGAAGGTCTTCAATTTACTTTGCCCAGATCCATCAGAGGTATCACTATCTATGGCAGCTATAGCCTTATGAAATGTATTTCTTAATAAGTGTTGGAAGTCAAAATGAATCCTTGATACTTGGGCTATAGAATGGATATTGTATTAGCAGTCATGAAAACAAGATTAATCTGATTGTACATCTCCATCAGAGCTCTTAGATGACCAGGTGCTTTCTCAACGAGTGGTAATATTTTGAAAGGAACATTTTTTTCTGTACAGTGGGCTTAAAGTATTCAGTAAATCATGTTGTGGGCTTAAAGTATTCAGTAAATCATGTTGTAAAGGGACATGCTGTCATCCAGGCTTTGAGGTTCCATTTATAGAACATAGGCGGAGAAAATTTAGCATGATTCTTAAGGGCCCTAGGATTTTCAGAATGGGAAAGGACCATTAGCTTCAGCAGCATTAGCCCTTAGCAAGAGAGTCAGCCTGTCCTTTGAAACTTTGAAGCCAGGCAATGACTTCTCCTGACTAGCCATGAAAGTCCTAGATGGTATCTTCTTCCAGTATAAGGCTGCTTCATCTACACTGAAAGTCTGTTGTTTAGTGTGGCCACCTTCATGAATTATCTTAGCTAGATCTTCTGGATAATTTGCTGCAGCTTCTACATCAACACCTGCTGCTTCACCTGCACTTTTATGTTATGGAGATGGCTTCTTTCCTCCAACCTCATGAACCAACCTCTGCTATCTTCTGCCTTTCCTTCTGAAGCTTCCTCACCTCTCTCAGCCTTCACAGAATTGAAGAGAGTTAAGGCCTTGCTCTGGATCAGGCTTTGACTTAAAGGAATGTTGTGGCTGGTTGGATCTTCTGTCCAGACCACTCAAACTTTCTCCATCTCAGCAATAAGGCTGTTTTGTTTTCTCATCTTTTGTGTGTCCACTGCACAGTTTCCTCAAGGAACTTTTCCTTTGTACTCACAACTTGGCTGTTTGATGCAAAGGCTTAGCTTATAGGCTGTCTCGGCTTTTGACATGCCTTCCTCACTAGCTCAGTCATTTGTAGCTTTTGACTTAAAGTGAGAGACATGTGACTTTTCCTTTCACTTGAACACTTAGAGGCCATTGTAGGCTTATTAACTGATCTAATTTCAATATTGTTGTGTCTCAAGGAATAGGGAGGTCCGAGCAGAAGGAGATAGGGAAATGGCCAGTTGGTGGAACAGTGAAAACACACACAGTATTTATGGATTAAGTTTGCTATATTGTATGGGTGCAGTTCATGGCACCCCAAAACAATTCCAATAGTAACATTAAAGATCACTGATCACATATCACCATAACAAATATAATAATAATGGAAAAGTTGGAAACACTGGAAGATAACCAAAGTGTGACAGAGACACGAGGTAAACAAACGCTGTGGGGAAAAATGCCACCCAAAGACTGACTAGATGCAGGGTTGCCACAAACCTTCAATTTGGAAAAACATGGTATCTGTGAAGTGCAATAAAATGAGGTATGCCTATCAATATATATATATATATATATATATATATATACATATATATATATATATATGCTAATTATGGCAGAGTTGCAACTAATCTCACTTAGAACCTACCATGTTTGAATAGACGTGGTCACAGGACTCGAAGACAAATGAAGTAGAGGTTTGTCAGGCAACATCATAACTTGCTGACTGATGCTCCAGCCCGGACAAATAAAGCATTTCAATTCATCTTGTCTTCTTAAGATTGCTGACACGGCCATTCCTGGGCCCTGTCTATTCGTGGGCAGTATTAGGTGGCCAAAATGTAACAGAATAATTGTAGTGCTTAGCTATACATTATTTGTGCTCTAATGTTTAGCCAACCATGCGTTATTTGGTCCTAAAAAAGAGACTGTTTCATATTATAATGGCTGAACCTAGATCCTTCTAAGACCCTCCCTCCTTTCCCAAGCCACAGGAAAGGAAGGAGCTGGGAATTGCATTATTTTACCTTCCGGTAAAATAACTATTTTAGTTATAGCCAGAACTATTTCAATTTTTAGTCTTTTGATGATTTCATAGATGAATCACAATGTGGTTGGTTTCACTAAAATAAAAAGAAGAAATTTTCAGGCCTTTCCTATTCTGCAACCCCATCCCAGTATTTAGTAATAAATGAAGAATTATTTTGTGACTTTGATGTTCAAGTGTCAGAGACTCTAAATTTGTTACACAAACTTTGATGACTCTGCTTGATAAAGATTTTTTTTATTAGCATTATAGGATCTGTTAAGGAAAAAAAAAAAAATCTGGACAGTTCATTTGAATGGCCACAAGAGAGCAGTAAGAAATTAAAGCTTAGGAAGATGACTCATAGTCATTCTTTATGTATTAGGAAGAAGTGGAACACAGAGCTACTTTTATGTGTTCTTAAAAGCTTGGAAATACAGCTTAGAATCTCTCATTTTTTAGGAAGGACAGTATACATAGCGTTAGTAAACTAACTTAAAAGAACCCTGAATTAGGGCTTTTACAAATCTCAAGTTTCTATCTGAAAATAAAAGAAAATAAGGACTTTGGGCAAAGGTACATCTTGAGCAGTCATCTGGCCCATCCCTTTACATTATGCAAGCCAGACAGAAAGGTATGAAACCCATTTGCAAAGTCCCACAGAAGAAGATCTTGGCATCCTGTTCTAGAACATGGCCAACACTTTAAACTGTTAACTATTAGGAAATATATTTTTATGTGTAACCTAACTCTTTCATGTTGTAATTTAGCTACTATTTCAAATAATATTTTGGATACTTTGGATTTTCCCGAAGGCCTATCCTATTTCTTTATGTACCCCCACCCTTTTCCCCCCACACAAACTTGTGCCATTTTTTACTTGAAATTTCGGATGCCACAAATTTTTTTAAATGAATTTAAAAATCATTAATTTACAAAATGACCAGCAATAACCCCAATATGTAAGACGCTATTAAGAATCGGTCTGAGGGGCACCTGGGTGGCTCAGTCGTTGAGCGTCTGCCTTCGGCTCAGGTCATGGTCCCAGGGTCCTGGGATCGAGCCCCGCTTCGGGCTCCCTGCTCGGCGGGAAGCCTGCTTCTCCTTCTCCCACTCCCCCTGCTTGTGTTCCCTCTCTCCCTGTCTCTCTCTCTCTCTGTTAAATAAATAAATAAATAATCTTAAAAAAAAAAAAGAATCGGTCTGAAAAAGAAGATTAATGGCCAGTAGAAAAATAGGCAAAGGGCATGAATAGGCAATTCACAAAAGCAGAATCTCAGCCAATAAACATGAAAAAATTATTCATGCTTAACAGTAAACAAAGCAATGAAAATTTAAATAGGGTACTTTTCTATTACTAGATAAGCACAGATTAAAAAGAATTATAATGTCCAGGGTTCATAAGAGGGAAAAGCTACTTGTAAACACGTGGAACAACTTTCAAGAAGAGGTTTGAAAATATATATCAAAAAATTTTTAAACATAAATTTCCTTTGACCGAGCAATTTCACTGTTAGGAATTAATCCTATGGAAACAATCAGACAAATACAAGTATAGGTTTTAATAGTAAAAAAAAGGGGGGGGAATAAAAACCTAAATTGTTTCAAAAGGAGAAGTGGTTAAATAAATTAGAGTATAACCATACAAATGAACTATGATATAAATCATTAAAAATAATACAAATAACTATTTACTGGTATTGAAAGACTATGGTTTATTTTAAGTTAAAATGAGATTGAAAACATCATAGCATGATTTCATTTCGGAACAAATTGGGAATGACTACACAATGTCTGGATGATATGTACCAAAGAACAATTATCTCTGAGTAATGGGCTCACAGATGATTTTTTTCTTTCTTCTGTAGAACTTCCTATAGAGTCTGCACGTGTGTTAGTTTGCTTTCAATCAATGAACACACATTACTTATAAAATCAGTTAAAAAACACAAAAAGCTATTACTATATTGGAAAAAATCCTTAGAAAAACTTAGACATTGGTTGGGTGAATTTGTAAGAAGTTTGAAATAGCAAGTTGCAATGAAAACACAGCTTAAGAAAATATGATCTATGATTATCTCCATTACCTTAATAATAGGAAAGAAAAATACATAACAATAAGCTACCAGAGTGTATGCAGGTTATGTCTCTATGCTGCTAATATAACTGGGTGAAAATTTAAAAAAAATTTAAAAAAAGCATTCAAATGATTGACTTCATAACATAAATACCCCTGCTTTTAGGAGAAAAAACAAATCCTTCTCACCCTTTTTTCCTATGAATAAGCCAATAAGCTAACAGCCAAATCATTTTTTTCTACATATTCTAAGTGATCATATTCTCATTATTGATTTTTCAGTCCTATATTTAACCTACAACTAATATAATGAGATATCTTTCAAAAGGGCTTTTTTGTGAATAGGGCTTCTGTATAGCTGAAGGTCTCCTATGTAGTGACAGCTTTCCCATTACTGTGGATCTGGGAAAGAATACTGGGTTTCCTACTCTAAGCTGCGAGCCATTCTTTGTTTTTGACCCTGTTCAAATTACATCCAAGACTTTTTAAAATTATCAGCTATTGAATATCTCCCGTGAACCTAGTACTAGATGAGACCTCAAAACAAACTGCAAAATAAATATTATCCTCAAAAGATGGCAAACGGGGTCACAGGTTCAGTGCACTGGCCTGAATGGCAGAGGAACGAGCAGTAAACTCTGCACTCTCTAAACCCGACAGCACTGCATCTTTATTTTTTTCCTCTTCTTTTTTCTTTCCTTAACATCGAAGAAGCCCTTTTTCCCAATTGCTTGCTTTTTTTTCTTCACAGCATTTCCTCAGCCATTTGAAGCCCATCTTCCTCTTACCACTGAAGCGTCCCTAAGAAGCCTTTGAAAATTAACATTCCAATGTTTTGTCATTTTTCTCCCTGCCTATACTTGGAATTGAGAGTTAGGCTGTGGTGGTAGGTGCAAGGCAAAGCAGCTCAGTGGTATAGTCAGAGCCCCTGCTCCAGCTTACCACCAATGGCCTGAATCACTCTGAGGTAATTGCCCACTTGTACATTATGGTTTTCGTTGGTGAAATCGGAACAGGCGTGCCTGCCACCCTTGCTGGTTGGTTACAACTCCACCTTCCCTTAAGAATGCATGTTATCCTTCTTAGAAAAATAAAAAAAGCTGTGTCATGGAGATGTAAAAGCAGAAAAGGAAGTTAAGTGCCTCTGTTTTATCCATCACGTCTGAAAGTAAGTCTTTAGCAACCAATCAAATTGTGTTTGATAACCAGAGCTTTTAAATATCCTCAGTGGTGTGGCTCGGGGGATGGCCTAGAAGCAAGGCATTGGAATTCTGGTTGCAACCCAGAGAAAGCATTGCCATAAATGATGAGTATATGCACTGGTCATTTCCAGTCTTCTTTCTGGCTACTTTTGGGAAAATGAATGACCTCACCCTGTCCTGGCCTTGGCTCTCTTTGGTGAAGAAGTTTCTAGAAGTTTTGAGATTTCCAGATTCTTACCGCAATTTCTCTGGCTCCCCCTCTTTCCTATTCCCCGAATACCATTCCTGGGGCTTTTGTTTGTGGATGCTTTGAAATAATATGTTGAAAACAAGAAAATAAATTTGAACTTTAAAAAAATCCAAAGGGAACCAAATAGCAAAAACATTCAAACGGCAAATGTGCAGGAAGGTAGAGAAGGGAGGGGCTGGGGGTGGGAGGGGGAGATTAGAAACACAGGTACTTCCTTTACCACTGGCTCACCAGGGCTCTGGGTGAGTCACCGAACATTAATCCTGTCTGAAAAAGGAGATGCAAGAACACTTCCTTGAAGAAATTCTATGTAAGCAGATACAGTAATATACAAAACCTCTTTGAAAGATGTTCGTATAAAAGCTCCAACTATTATTTTTATCTTTTAGCTTGCTTAGCCTTCACATTTCAAGAATCATGAGGATGTATGGTGTTGACATTAAAACAAGGGGAATGTTGTTACTAATTTAGAAAATGGCTTTTTTAGTAGAGTTAAGAAGTTATATGGCAATATGAGGCTGTTCAACTTAATTAAAATAAAGTGTCAGATTCCAGTTCTACTAACATTCACAAAGTACCTAGCATGTGTTGGGTGCTACTAGAAACTTAATGAGTATAGGGTAATGGAAACTAAATGAATGTAAGACCCTGGCAAGAATTAAGACAATTGTAGAAACAAAAGAATGAAAATTAATGGGCTCTAAGTTAGTTGTAGCAGATTAAGATGCTGAAACCAGTCGTGAGTCCTTTCTGGTGAGTGGACTTAGTTAGATAAACTCAATGCTTGGTCTTTCATCTATCTGCCCAACAACAAGGGTATCGAGTGGCTATGCCACACGAGGCGATGGCCACTGAGAATAAGATGAAGTCCTTTTTCTTTCAAAGCGCGCATTCCAGTAGTGGAAGACAAAAAATAAACTAGTAAGTCAATGAAGCAACTAGATAATATTAAAGAGTAGTGAGTGCTGTGCAGGAAATAAAACGGATGGTTGAAGGAGAATCACTCGGAGAATTCTGTAGATCAGGAAGCCCAGGAAGAGTTGTCTGAGTTAAGTGACATGATGGGTCAGCTGAGACCTAAAGGTTGAATGAGAGGGAGTTAGGAGTGTAGTAAGGCAGGAAACCAGTCTTTCAAGAAGAAGGAACAGCCCATTCAGAGCCTTCAAGGCAGAATTAGGAAGAAAACTATTGCACATGGGATGCAGTGTACAAACAGGACAATGGTAAGAGTCGAGGTCAGGAAAATGGGACAGCCCAGATCATGTCAGGCTTTTGACGTCACAGAAGGGAGTGTGAAAGTTCATCAGAGTGCAGTGGGAAGACCCTGGAGAATTCTAGCAGGAGAGAGAAACAATCTTATTTACGTTCATTTTTTGAAAGAAAATTCAGGCTCCTCTGTGAGGAAGTGAAGGTAGGGGAGTGAGAATGAAAGGCAAGAGATGAGTTAGGAAGCTGTCTACATCAGCGTACAGGCTTAGACAAGCTTATGTCAGGAGCTGTGTGAGTCAGGTGAGCAAAGAAAGTGCCATGGACCAGATTCGCCATGTGATATTGGGTAGGACTGGAGCCTTGTGTGGTCTTTGAAAGTGTTCCTTTGAAAGATAATCATGTTGTCTCACCAACTGAACTTGGCGGTGACAGTCAGAATTAAAGCACAAAACAGAGGAGCCGGCTCTACTCTGGAAAAAACCACTTGTGCTTTGAATTCCTTCTGGTTCTCTTCTCCAGCTTAAGAACATTGTACCAGAACTTGGAATGTGTGTAACACTCTGCCTTCAGTTTCCTCACTATGACCCCTTGGATTCTCAGTCTCCCCGACCATTGCAGGCAAAGAAGAGGAAGGTAGGGTCGATAAGTTGCTCGTGTTAACATGGAAAATGAGAGGTAGAACTGCTTACAGAACACAGGTGCGACGTCTGGGCTTCAAGGCTGTAATCAGAACCACATTGCTTTGTAACAGGAAATCTGCGCTTCTAAGAACTGCAAAGTGGAGACTTACCAAGTGACCTAATCATGCAAAGAAAATGTCAAACTGCAGTAACAGATTTTTGTACTTTGGTCTGCCTACAGAGCAGAGGTTGGGGCCCCTGCCCAGCATAGATCACGAAGCACACAAATATCCAGGCTCCATGTTTCGGTAAAGAGTTTTGCTTAAATGTGCCAGATATTGTTAAAAATACAAAGAACCCTGTTCATAAACACCCAGTTTTCGACTGATCCAAAAGCACATGTTTATTTGTGTGGTCAGTGGCCTACATACTTTACGAATCATGTAAATAATAAAGTCAAACTGCTTTATTTGGTAAGAGTGAAATTGATGGCCCAATAATCAGACACATTTGTGAGCCGCTGTATCTGTACATACGTTATTGATGAGAAATAGTGACTGCATACATGTGAGAGAATTTACGAAAACATACTTCAAAATTTACAACTTTCCTTTGGGGAAAGAAGGGCCTTTCCCTTCTTTGCTTCAGGAACACAATTAGAAAACAGAAATTAGAAAAAAATATACATAATGGCTATTCATTAGCCATATCTCCAAGTAAAAAGATACACAACGATAGGTAAATCTGCTTCAGAGAATGTGGAAGTAACTATCCCTCCCCCTACTTGAACCCTAACCTGAAAGAAAATCAGAGTTGAAAACGTCTTCGGTCTCACTGAATAAAGGGCCCAATCATAATTAGTTTTCTGAATATGTAAATGTTTCCTTGAAATGCTTTCGCATTTGTTTTAGACCAATAGGTTATTCTTTTTGAAACCAAATGTTTGACCAAGTCACCATTTTTTTGTGTGTCCCTGCTCTTCTGTCTGTAGAAACCGGTAACCTCAGAACACTGCTCGCCTCAGAGAGTGGAGTCCAATCTACAGTTATCAGCCATTGTCAGGCAATTTTTAAAAAGTGCTAGTAGAAAAATTTAACATTCATTTATATATATATATAATATCTGCATGTATAGTCTATTTTTACATATTTACTTTTCTCAGATCTAGCCAGAGATACATTGAAATTAGCATCTAAATAGCTCAAACTTATTTTCCGATTTTTGGCAGAGCTTAGCTGGTCATTTGCCGATCTCCGCGCCTGTCTGAAAGGCAGACTCCTCACTTTCGCGCTCCCGAGTTGACATCTCCAGTTTGATCAGAGCACACTTTCTCTCCAATCCTGCATGAGAGCTCACTGCAGAGCTCACCAGACCTCTGCTGTAGAGAGATGAAAGCTAGTCGAGGAGACGAAACCTCCTGGATCTTCCTGGCCCATGTGCAAAATGGAAGTGAGTTTTTCATGCGATAGTAAACGCACAGGGCAACTTCTGTAGATCTCACCTGCGGCACACTCTCTCCATAAACTGCCGGAGACAGAGCTGACAGAGAACCCCCAGGACTGAGAAATACCGAAGGTCAGAAAGCCTGGACATGGTAAAAGGGAAAAAAAAGAAGTATGGGTCGTTCCTTGGAGATGGTCAAACTAGAAATGCGAAGTGCTCAGTGATGTCAGCGTCAAATCCACATCCCCCAACTGGCCATGCTTCTATTGCCAAGTCAGGTGTGACATTATAGTTTTTGTGAACTGCAACTTGGAGGAGGGCAGTTGGCATTGTTTTAAAGTGTAATTTTATGGGACAGCTGATTAATGGAAGTCACAGACCGGTTGAAATGATTTGAATCAACTGCACAAAGATTCTTTGGTGGTATCAGAACTAATAACAAGTAAAAGCAGGAAACAATACCTGTGATAATTAAAAAGAAAAACAAAGAAAAAGAAAATTGCAACCTCAGGTGTGTATTTAAAGAGTTCTGACTCTGCTTATTTGCAATCATGTAAGTGAACATAGCTCAGGATAAAACGAGGCCAATATTTGAGCTTTAGGTAGCAAAGTGAATTAAGAAATCTAGTTAAATCCTGATTAGAAATAATCACTACTTAAAATACTATAATTCATTTCAGCATTCAATGATATAAATTATTCTAATCTGTTTGATATCTTTTAAAAGCCTCAAAGTATACTGTTTATAACCTCATGATTTCAATAGGGTCAAACATATACTCTGGTAGGAAGAGAGATTAACGTACAAATCTGAAATTTATCATTGAGTTATATGAGAAAAGAAGCTAGTTCTTTCCTGAAAGTTAAAGATGAACAATGTTTGTTTGTTTTTCCCCAGTTAATTATAGGGTCAGCATTATCTTCACTTAATGAAAATATTTAACATAAATAATCCTAAAATATTAACACAAAACTTACTTTCACGTATGTATTGTTTAATCTATGATATTACAAAGTTATTTTCATAAAGCATTTAGTTCACTATGATCCATTATTTTATTTGAGATATTAGGGTGATTTAGATTCATTTATCCCTAGATCCAGTAGATATGTTTATAAATATTATCTTTATGTGAGTTGAGGAAGCTAGAATATGAGTTCTTGCCATGAAAAGGGGGCTGGAATAAAACCAATCTCAATAAATTGAAGATGAATGGTTCTACTTATATAGTTATCAGTTGTCTTCTTTCCAAATGAGATCTAAAGGAATAGCCTGTTTTACTTCAATGTTTATCCTCAAACAGTTTTGATTACTTTCCTTTTTCCATTTCTACATTCACACTTCTAATTTAGATATTAAGAAAAATAAATGATTTGCTTCTACATCATTGTTCAATCTTAGAACCGGTGAATGACCCGCCTGGATAATGAGTGGTTTTTCCATTACTGCCAAGCGTCGCCAACGACCCTTACCCTAAACCTATATCAAGATAAGGGGCATTTGTGAAATAAACAATGGGGGAGAAAACAGGAACAATAACTTGTCTTATTTTTACATTTATTTTGTGAAAGGGGGACTTACTTGCCTAAAAGATATGGCCAAGGTTTGGATTTACTTTTGAAAATATAGAATCATGTTTTAGACTAGATTTTGCAAGCAGAATGGTGTTTCTTGCTACTGAGTCATACTGTCTGGGAGAACTAGAAAGGATTCTTTATATTTGCTGTTTTTGTGTTTGAGTCTTCTAAATTTTCTTTCCCAAACCAATGGAAACATACAAATGTTGCATTGTAAATGCACACAATGGTGTGAGCTAACCTGAAATAATATGACTGTTGTTGACTGTGATTTAAAAAAAAAAAAAATTTCCCCCAGCAGCTGCTTCTGACTTGAGTTTTGAAACATTATTTCCATACACATCCATGAATTATTTAGAATTCCTTAGTTTGTAATTCTCCTCTTCTCCTGCTAGCCGTAATGCTGATTTTAAACCATTGTCCTGAGAAAGATAAAGCACATACAAGACTGAATTTCACATAAACCTCCTATTTATATAAATAGAGTTCTCTATTGCTTTTACTTTTCAGATTAACTTAGTTGTTCAGTAAGGCGAATACATAGTTCATTCAAGTTTTAATGTGAACCAATAATGTAAAATGAGAGTTTAGGTAGGTATAGTATCTATAAATATAAATAAAGAGTAAAGAATAGTTTTGCATTGTAAGAATTGTACGTGGAAACAAAAAAGTCTCTAGCTTTTACATAATTAAGAGTCATCAAGGATGATTCAGCTCTCTAAAAAGTTTCCTCACCCATATTTTTCAAGCTAATAAAAGTTTTACTCTAGTATCTTCTTAAAAATATACAAACACCTAATTTAGAAAAGCATTCTTTATTGGTATGTGACAGTCTTGATTTCTTCAGCAAAGAGAAAAGCATTACAATATTGCTTTCTATCTAAAGAAAAAATAACAAACTAAAAAACTGACCAACTGTCAAATATTTCCAACAAGGGTGATCACGTAGAGTCTATACATGTTGTAGACGAGCTACTTGGAAGAGGAAGGCAACACCATTTGCGTGGAACGACATGAAAAAGCATGTCACAAAATCTGTCTTTCCAGATCAAACCTAGCTCTCTTTACTTTCTCTTTTTACTCTTGCCCTTTCTGCTCTCCTCTCTTTTCTTGGTCTTTTCTTTTCATAAATTTCTTCATGTCCCAGTGAAATTCCAGTCTCCTCACTGTTCAATTCAAACAGAGCATCTAGGACCCAGCCGGCTTTCCGTTTGACTTGAATTTTCATTCAGATGATTTGCATCCTATAGACACAACACAATTTTTCAAAATAAGATCTGGCAACATTCAATGGTGGGGTTCAACTGCAGATGCCAAAAATGCGAGGTGCTGTGATGGAGTTTTATAGTGTCTAGTGGAAAAACTTGTAAGTGGAATTCTTTCTCCATCAACTTTCTTACATTAAACGGATCAATTTTTAAAAATAAACTCAGGTTTATGGAAGAATCATCAAACACCAAGGCTTGGTTCCTTAGGGCAAAGCGTCTCAGTTAAGACACATTTTTACAATTTGCTTCTATTCCAAACGTTTGATCATTTTACTATGTTTGAGGGAGTTAAAACTTCTCTTCTGATGCTTCTTGCATTCTCCAATAAATGTTGTTTATAAAAACTGTAAACAAATCTGACTGAATACATAAAATTACCATCTAGGAATATAGCCGAAAATAATCATTTTCAAAAGTATTTAAATAAAATGTAAGGTATTACAGATTCTTAGTAGAAAACATGTTTTAGAAATCTGTCCTGATAGTCCAGTTATAAAAAAATATTCTAGATATATTTTAATAACACACCAGATTTCTTAATGACAGAAGTTAATAATATGTAATAACATAAAATATATTAAAACATTATTAAAAATATGCAGATTTTATTTTAAAATTGTTAATTAAATTTTAATTTGCATTATATTTTTAAGTCAGCAAATTTTAAGGAGTTCCACGATATTTTGAAAATGAGTATTGACATAAATATGAATTATTTAAAAGGACATGAGCTTCCCTGATGGCTTTAAAAATCATTTTAAGAACGTTCCTAACTTAATAGTTTAGTGTTATCAATAGTATTAAAATAATTTAAATTTAAACTTACATTAACATTGTTAGATATTTTAGTAATTTAATTTAATTTAGTAACTTAATCTTAATTTGCCAAGTCAAAAATATTCATTTGTAAAAAAAATTGTTAGTTCTTTCTATTGTGGAATGAAATAGTATGATATTTTTAGGGATATAATATTAGTGTTTTTTCTTAGTAACATAGACTGGTGTGTATCCCCTCCTCATTCCGTGGTGTGAGCACAAACAGGAAGCATAAAATATATTTTTCTAAACCAGTTTGAAATCTTTTTTCAAAAGCTGGAGCATATTTTGCATGTATGACTCTCAACTGTTTGTTTGTTTTGTTTTTTGTTTTTGGACAGGATATAGTAGTAACTTCCTACAATTTTAACTCATTTGAAAAATATACTTATTCCAAAAACCTCAATGGCAAAAGATAAAACCAAGAATTATTGACACATTTAAGAAGGAAATTTGAAAATTGTAAATGCTTTTTGCAAGGAAGTTTTGCTTTTTCCCCAAATGTTTTTGCAAATAATGTAGAGCTCATGATAAACAAAATATGTCTCCCAATAAAGATCACATATTAAATAGGTAATTAACCCAATGTGCAATATTCTCCACCTCTTCTAAATTATTTGGAAATACTTTCCAATGTCAAGTAATAGCTCATTCATTTATAACTTTATAATGTTTAGAAAATGATAATGCGCTTTTAGCCAAGAAATTACTTAAGTAAAATTATATGACTTGTGACTAACACTTGTGCTTTTGTTTTTAAAGGAAAAAATACAGTTACGTACATTGTTGGGATGTATTTATAGAGCATTTTTATTGTTAAGTTATGCTTTTAGAGCTTTAGGAACATTTGAGAACAATAATCAGTAGTGTGTAATGGTATTGTTAGTGGAGTCCTTTCTATTGAATTTTCAAGATGTTGTAAAATGAGATTATGTGAGTAGCACCTCTGGACACTTTTTCCCATCATTGTGTTGGTATCAATCGCTGACTTCCACCATTTCTCCGGGTATTAAATAGAAGCACTGTTTCCCACTGCCTTGATTGGAGGGTTTATAATACATGACAGAACTGATAACCCTACTGAGATTAAGCATTGTAACATTATGAAAGCTACATGAAACCTACAGCTCCAGAGAGTGTCTCTAAGACAGACGTGAGAAGGTTTAAGACAGACCCGACAAGGTGTACTTTCATTTCTTATTTTAACAAAGCACTTCTCCCCCAAAGCCAATCTGACCCAGAAAGATAGTGAGCAAGCCTGCATTTCCTTTAGCTTCAGCCACCCCGTCCGGCAGCCATTCTACTGGAAGAGGCAACATTTGCCAGACGCGGATGCTAATGCCTCAGTAGAAAGCGTGGCACATGATCACTTACTGCATGCAGACAGATTGCCAGCACACACCGGATCAGTTTGCAATTGGCAGGACTCAGCATGGCTGGAAATTGAACTATGTATGAAAAAGGGTGTCTATTTCTGGCTCTGCCCCTGCAGTAATCTATAACTATGGAAAAAAGCTTCTCAGATTTGTTTCTTAGTTTCCCACACACACAAAAAGAAAATGAAATTTAACAATCAATCATTGACTCTCTTTTATAAGGAGCTATGGAGATCAGATATTAAAGGATCATAGTCTGATAGAACTGAGGGTGGCATATCAGTTCGTGAGGCCTGGCTGCAGGGACCAATAGAGCTACATCCAACCGCTGGAATTTTAAGGATTTTTAAGAATCTTTAATCAACGGCAGCCACTCATGACCAGAAGTACAGAAACGGCATTCCCTCTCCTCTCCACTCCCTGGACTAATCTTAAGAAGGCAGCTGGCTATCTCAAAGTAACCCTGGAGAGGGTCTGGTCAGCAGTGAACTGCTACCCTTAACTGAATTGTTTTTTTCATATCTTTCCACCTCTGATTTACTGTCCTTCCTCATATTACCCCTCTTCCAAATTCAACCAGTCTACCCGGTGTTTGCACAGACTGAGCAGTTTAGTCCCCATCCAGCTTCCATGAATGGCTGCATGGATTCTGGCTCAGGAATCCTCTTTCCTCTGTCAAAACGTGTTACATTTCATTTTGATAGGGAGGTATCAGCAGACCCCCTGGAAAGAAAAAGCTAAGGATTGAGTAGCTGGTGACAACTAAATGTCATTACCTGCCATATAACATACAAGGGTACTTTTATTTTACCAATCAACGATGTCTTAATCCAAAGGAATTATTTTCTCCTGGTATTTTTTCTAGAGACTTACTTTGGCTAAAACACAACAAAACAAAAAAACAAAACTCAAATCCAGAAATTTTCAAAGGGGATTTAGTTAACTGCAACGTTACAATGGCTAGTGTTAGCCTTATGTTATTCTGAGCTTGTCGAATCATACATGAAGAGTTCTGTTGAATTCTGGGCCCTTCATTCTAAAAGAATTGGCAAATCATAAGGTATTCAGATGAGTATGGAAGAATAGGGGAGAGGTCTGAAAATCAAATCGTGTTAGAACAATTAGAGTAACTGTGGACGTTTTGTGACAAGAAGACTTGGAGACGATGCACCCTCGAAACCCAATGAAGTCTTCATGTGATGCTCTAAACAGGGAAAGTTTAGAGTGAGGGTTGATAGTTCATATTTAGCGTGTTGTTTAGCAACTTTTCACAAGCCTACCCTGACTTTCAGGAAATTAAACGAAACTGGCAGAATTACCAATCTGAAGATCCACAAGCTAAAAAAGAAACTCTTGAGGGATGCCATCTCCATGGTGACACTGTAAAGTCCAGAAGGCCTCATATACTGGAAGCCATTTTGGGGGGTCAGGGTCCCAACAGGTCTCTGGGTTTAAGGGAGGAATTAGACTCGCTCAGCATGGCTCCCAGGGACCACAGAAGTTGCAGGATGAAAGATACAGTTCTGTGTATAGGAAAAAAAAAATTATTTCCACTGGATCTGTTAAAAATGAGTACATTCTTCTTTATGAGAGTATTGGAGACAGGCATCAGATGATTGCAATGAACAAAATTCCACTCTAGCATATTTGTTAAAAAGTAGATTCTTGAAAGAAAAAGAATAAGGAGTCACTGATAGAACTCAACTGCAGACAATGCAGTTAGTCTTCCTGGAAACCAAAATAATGTCCGGTATCTCCTCTCTCCGCCTCTTTCTTTCCAGAACCATGCAGTCTCTTCCCTCTCTTTCTCTCTTTAAATTCCCTACATTCTTCTCTGTGCAGAATGGATTGATCCTTGACATTTCTGGTTTCTGTGACTCCATCATTTCAATTTGCTTGCAGCCCTAGCTTGCCACAGCAACTGCTTTATGAACATCCCAGTGTTTCCTTAGCATTCCGGAATCCAACAGCATCTCTATCATTTTGGGGTCTTATAGTTCAAATTCTTCTAACAAGATTTTGTTGGAGCCTTGGGGCCCTTGGGTGGCTCAGTCAGTTAAGTATCTGCCTTCAGCTCAGGTCATGATCCCAGGGTCCTGGGATGGAGCCCCATGTGGGGTTCCCTGCTCAGCGGGAAGCCTGCTTCTCCCTCTCCCTCTGCCCCTCCCCCCTGCCTGTGTGCTCACGCTCTCACACTTTCACTCTCTCACTCTCTCTCTCTCTCAAATAAATAAATAATCTTTAAAAAAAATTTTGCTGGAGGCTCTTGAGTCCAGTTTTTCAAACCTAATCCAATTTGTTGTGCCAAGTGTGTTGGTTCTACCAGTTACCAGTATAGTCAAGGCTTTTAGCCAAGTGCTGGGACAGGCAGAGAATTCTTTCAGAAGGGAGTATAGATAATCAGCAGTGTTTCTAGGGCATGATAGTGAGCTTCCTCCTGCTAGAAGTGGAACAGAGAGTGAATAATCATCCCCCGGCACGTCTGTAAGAATATATACATTGGGAAGTTTACCTAAAAATATCCTTCCAACTTTTAAGTTATCCTCTTATAAACTTCAACATAAGTAGCAGATTTGGGAGGGAAATTTGTGTGCATTCTTGGATCACAGCGACTAGATGACTGACCATTCTCCCCTTTATCCGGCTTCGTGTTCTCATCTTACTATTTATGCCCACCATTTAGCCATTCAGCCATTTGTGACGACACTTTTTCTTTCAACTCCCAAATCTCATCCATCAACAGGTCCTGGCAATTCTATCTCCCAAATAACCCATTGTTCCAGAGACTATTCATGCCACCCTAGTCCAAGTCACCATTATCTCTCACCTGATATATTTCAAATGTCTCCTAACTTGTCTCCCAAGGTCTTTTAACCCCATTTTCCATCCTGTAGCTGGAGCAACTCTTCCAACCAATTCTGATCATGTCGTCCCATATTTAAAACAAGACTTATCAGTCTCCAAGTTCAAAATCAAATAGCCTTCAAGAATCTACATAGTCTGAGTCTTATTAATCTCTCTGGCCTCATCATATACTACTTTGCTACTTGCTCTCAGAGCTCCAGTCATATAGTTTACTTTTAGAAAGTGGAAATATACCAAGTTTTCTATCCCCTCAAGACTTTTGAATTTGCTACTTCCCATACCAGGAACACTTTGTTCTACCACCCTTAGGCTAGATAACTTCAACTCAGCTTTCACATTTGAAATTAAATATTATGTCTTCAGGGTGGCCACCCTAAATGCTGAATGGCACACCGTTACTGCTTTCTTGTAACATTCAACTCGTGCAACGTCTGGCTTTACCTCAGAGTATAAGGGACACCAACTAATACTGTCCCGGCAATGCTTGACCTTCACTATAACTCAATAAACACTTATGGAGGGTATGAATTAATGGTAAGTTTAGATCTCATACCAGGCATCCTGAATATGTGAAATTCTCATTGTCTTACATTTTCAGAGATGAAAACTTCACACTTCTTAAAATCTATGACCATGATTAGGGAAAGCAAGACACTTGGTGAAAACTCCTAAAATCAAGAGCATGTTTTTAAAAGTGTTAGATTATTTCTTCACTGAAGGGAAAAACAGTAAAAATTTTATGTGGGTTATGTTCATGGCGTTTACATTCTAGTAAT
Source organism: Eumetopias jubatus (assembly GCF_037043125.1). Taxonomy (NCBI): domain Eukaryota; kingdom Metazoa; phylum Chordata; class Mammalia; order Carnivora; family Otariidae; genus Eumetopias; species Eumetopias jubatus. The sequence continues at coordinate 94,881,017 of NW_028274807.1, read as the reverse complement.
ATAAATATACAAAAATAGACAAAGAATGAAAACACTGAAGTGTTTACCCAAACTTGGCCAAATTTTGTAAGATTTCAAAACTTCAGGAGTTGGAGCAGTGTGAGGAAGAAGAGACAAGAATGACCCCCAGACTGACCAAAGCCCAGAGTCCAGCACCTCCATCCCGCCAACTGCAGCCACCATACCCAAGAGAAAGGCTGAGGTGAAGGATGCCACAGGTGAAGCCAAGGTGAAGGATGAGCCGCAGAGAAGATCTGCAAGGTTATCTACTAAAACTGCTCCTCCAAAGGCAGAGCCCAAGCCTAAAAAGGCCCCTGCAAAGAAGGAAGAGAAGGTACCCAGAGGGGAAAAGGGGAAAGCTGACGCTGGCAAGGATGGGTATAACTCTGCAGAAAACGGAGATGCCAAAACAGACCAGGCATAGAAAGCTGAAGGGGCTGGAGATGCCAAGTGAAGTGTGTGCATTTTTGATAACTGTGTATTTCTGGTGACCATACAGTTTGAAATATTATTTTTTTATCAAGTTTTATAAAAATGCAGAATTGTATTTTACTTTTTTTAAGCTATGTTGTTAGCACACAGAACACTTCATTGTTGTTTTGAGGGAAGGACAGATGTCACTAATAGAATATTCCAGAAGCTAGTGGGGGAAAAACACCTTTCCCTTCTAATTTTGAGAAACTTCCTCTTAGTTCTCAGAAAGAGGGATTCGTGGATGTTGACACATTAGCCACAATGGCACAAATGCTTTGGAGTGTGGAAAAGCTAAAATTTCTTTTTTATGTCCCCTTCTCCCTCCCTGCCTTCAGCAGAGACTTGACTCCCTTAAACCCAGAGACCTATTGGGACCCTGACCCCCCAAAATGGCTTCCAGTATGTCAGGCAATCTGGACTTTACAATATCACCATGGAGATGGCATCCCTCAAGAGTTTCTTTTTTAGCTTGTGGATCTTCAGATTGGTAATTCTGTCAGTTTAATTTAATTTCCTGAAAGTCAGGGTAGGCTTGTGAAAAGTTGTTAAACAACACGCTAAATGTGAACTGTCAACCCTCACTCTAAACTTCCTCTGTTCAGAGCATCACACAGAGATTTCACTGGGTTTTAAGGTGGCTTTCTAACTTTGGTAGTCCATTGAAGAAGGTAGTTTGAAAGTTGTTGTATACTGTTAATGATTGTCTGCCCATGTCCTGCCTGAAATACTATGATTATTTATGAAAAATATCTTTAGTAAAGCTGGATACAGTTTGGCTTGGAAAAAAAATTTTTCTGAAGTTGACCTATAAAATAATAGTGTTTTCTCTCCTAGCCACTAATTTCCTACAGAAAATCCTAGATGTTGCATAAAACACAAGAATAAGACTTTGGATAAAGGCTGAAGCACAGGTTGATATAACTTCTTTGTAAATTTGCCATTACAGACGTGTATGTCTAAATAGGTTAATATTATTTGAACTGGGATAACTTAAACATTTCAAAGCAACAGGAAGTCTAAGATTCTCATGTATCACACACCGAATAATTCTACCAAAGATGTTTACAAGGAATAAGTTAATTTTGGTGACCTTGCCTCTCTTCATTTCCTCTAATGACCAGGGTTTAAGCCAAGGAACAACAACAAAGCTGGGTGGCAGGGAGATCATGGAGAGAACAAGGTACCTGACAGTCCCCACATCAGATTGGTCAGGGGAATACGTGAGAATCTAGATGCCAAGAGTTGAAAAGAAACCATGGAAAATGGGGTGATATGATATCCCTTTTAATTTCTTTTGTTTTTATTCCAAGGGATTCTATGTTGGTGCAAGCCGAACAATAGACTCTGCAAGAGCAAAGTTCACAGCACAATAAGTGCTCCAAAATGGATGTTAATGCAAAAGGAAATCAGGCCACTTAGAAAACAGAATGTTGCCTTTTGTCTTAAAATTCAAGCCAAATTTAACTCAGAGAAGACAATTCTGAGCAGAACAGAGTCATATGGCTTCTCACATTGGTTCAATGAGAACCCTTAAATATGTCTAACAAAGGTCATCAATGCAGTATCTGATAACACTAAGATGTTGTCAGTCGACAGATCTTCTGACAATTCATTCATGTATTTAAAAAATATGTTTTGGGTGCCCACTGTACACCAGGCACAGTTTGGGGCACTGAGGATAAGAATAGAATAAAAGAAACCCTAACTTTAATCTCATGTGGAAGATGAACATATAGCACACAAAGGCATGCCTAATAAATGTCGGATGGGGACAATGCTATAAAAGAAAATATAGAGGAGAAAATCTATTTCCTCTTACAATAAGGAGATAAAGAGTGCTGGGAGGTGGTATTTATGATGAGATTGGAAGATATGGCTTGTCTGTTAAGGTGACATTTATGCTAGAGAGGAGTGGGTCAGGAGAAGCATAACCAGAGAGGAGCATGGAGAGGTAGCTGGAATTCAGATCAGGAGGCTGCTATGGACTATGTTAGGATAGTGTGGTAGCTTTGACAAGAGTAAAAGGGGTGGTGAAAGTAGTCAAATTCTGGAGGAAGAGAGAGAGAAAGAGAGAGAGAGAGATGATTGGCAGACATTATCTATTTATCATCTATCCAGATTCAAAAATAGAATTTTGGTGCTAGATCACTGCTGTCCAGTTGGTCTTGAAGACCTCATCAAGGATGATAAGGAGAACATCAATGATCCCGGACTTACAGTAGTCATGCAATTGTTAAAATATCCACACTTTTTTTTTTTTAGATTTAATTTATTTATTAATGAGGGACAGAGAGAAAGAGAGGCAGAGGTAGAGGGAGAAGCATGACCTAAGCTGAAGGCAGACACTTAACTGACTGAGTCACCCAGGCATCCAAAATAATCACTCTTAATAAACTTAAATAAGGTGTTGTTGTGATAGGCAGCCTCTAGGATGGTCCCCAATGATCCTCACCTCCTGATATCCATGCCCGTATGCAATTCCCTCACATTGAATCATGGTGACCCCTATGCCTAATAGAACACTTCTGTAGTGATGGTGTGTGACTTCTGAGGCGAGGTTATTAATACATCGAAGCTTCCACCTTGTATCTCAAACCCACTCTCCCTGAGGGAAGTCAGCTGCCATGTCTGAGGATACCCAAGCAGTTCTATAGAGAGACCCTTCAGCCTAACCCCAACAGCTAGCAATAATTTTCCAGCCATGTGGAAGTGAATATTATAACTTCAGTCAAACTTTCACCTGAGCGCAGACCTGATTGACATGCAATTGAACCTCATGACGATTCTAAGCCAGAGACCACCCAGCCAAGCCATTCCTGATTTCAAGACCCAAAGAAACTGTGGGAGATAATAAATGTTTATTGCTGTTGTAAGCCACTAAATGTGGGGAGTAATTTGTTATGCTTGATAATTTGTTATAATAGATTTGTTATAATAGATATAGATATAATAGTATATAATTTGTTATAATAGATAACTAATACAGATACCGATAGAAAGCAATATAATAAAAGGTGTTTGAGAAGTACTGAGAAAAAAGTAATTATAAAGACCATCAAATGGTATGGTTATTGATATGAGCAAGAGATGTGAGAAAGAAAATAAAAGAAAAGATTCGCCAGGTTCATTCACCACTTAAAAACTAAGGGTGGAAATAAATGAGTCTTCCTAGCAACATCTAAAGAGATTGTCAGCTCCTGCAGCCAGAAGATGGAGAAGGTGAGGATCAGGCCTAGAACTTAATTATAAGAGTAACAAAGCTCCAAAAACGATTCAATTTTCAAACACGGTTGGTCTGCAAGGCCAAGATCAGGATCCTGTTGGGATGCAGTGGGATGCTAAGACTTGGGATAGGGATTATTAAAGTACCTTAAATCCCAACATCATCTTTAAGCCCCACCTGCCATGTTTAAGTCTAATACTTCTCCCATGCCTGAAAATGATGCAAAGGTCTCTACCTTGTAGGACAATCCATCCCCTCTCAGGATCTACCTCCTGCTACGCCAACAACTAAAGTTGAGCCTCAGTATTATCCAACCAGGGAAGAGCTGGGGTATGCTAAGGGACGAAAGAGTCTATTTTAAAGACATGGCAGGACCTAATCAACAATGTACCCATAGGTACAAGACGGGATCCTGAGGATGCTGGATTAAAGAAGGTGGAATACAAAGTTGGATAAGCCAAAGTATATTAATATGGGAATATTCTACCATTACACAGGACTTAACACCCTGGCACACAACCTTGGGAAATGGAAGTAATATGCTGTGAAGATGGCTATTGGAAATTTGTTGATAGGGCCCATGCTAAGCGAGGCACATTTACCAGGCTATTATGGCAGACAAGGAAGAAGGAATTAAAATGGCCAAGAGAAATGGGCATGTTATTTTGTGGGAAGGCCAGAGGACACTATTTCCCAAGATGATAAGGAATGCACAGGTCAGAGGGGAAACCAGCACTGCTGAGCTCAGTAGTGGCTGTCCTCTCTAGGTCATGCTGATGATAAGAGATACTCCTATAGAACTGTGCTCCCTGATAACAATGGGGCTAATAGGAGACAAAATTATAACAGAAACAAAGTGGGATTAATTATTATAACGAGCACCAAGGTTATGAGGCAGCTGAAAGTGTATTTAACAGTTATTGAAATGTTTGTTTTTCACCTTTTTCCAAGTGAATGGTGTAAACTCAGGTTCAGAAACTGGGCAAAGCATGTATCCTAGGGAATTACAATGGATATTAGAAACTCAACTAAGTAGTAGCCCCACTTGTAGTCACTATGCCATATATGGTATTTTTGCTAAAGCAGATTAATAAAGCCTTAGGTATATTGAATATGACCATTGATCAAGTAAATGTATTCTTTTTTAATTGTATCAGAAAGGAAGATCAGGAACGGTTCACATTCACTTGAGACAGACAATAGTATATATGTACAGTCTTGTCCTCCCCAGGACTATATTAACTCCCCCGCTCTCATCAGAGGATTGCCTAAAGGAGCTGAACCATATAAATACTCTGCAGAAAATCACATTGGTCCAACATACTGATGATGTCATGTTAAATAGACAGAACGATCAAGAAGAGGTAAATATGTTGGACATTTTGATGAGCCACATGCATTCCAGGTTGGAGATAAACTTAACGAAGATTCAGAGATCTGCTATATATATATTAGTGAAGATTTTGAGGGGTGCCTGGGTGTCTCAGATGTTTAAGCATCCAAGTCTTGATTTTGGCTCAGGTCATGTTAGGGTGGTGAGATCGAGCCCTGCATTTGGCTCCACGCTGGGCAGGGAGTCTGCTTGAGATTCTCTCTCCCTCCTCTCTCCTTCTCTCTCTCTCTCAGATAAATAAATAAATTTTGAAAAAAGAAAAAAAAAAGATTTTGAGATGCAGTGATCTGAGACATGTCAGAACTTCCCACCCAATATAAAGGGGCAAATTACTGCATCTAACACCTCTCACCACTAAGAAGGAAACAAAATGCATTGTAGGCCTCTTTGAGTTATGGAGGTAGACTATTCTACATTTGGGAATACTGCTCTGATGCGAATACCAGGATACACAAAAGTTTGACCTCTTTGAATAAATCCCGAGCAGGAAATGGTCCCATAGAAGGTACAAGTTATGATGCAAGTGGCCCTGCTTTTTGGGCCACATGATGCTGCAGACCCTATAGTACGAGAGGTATCTGTGGAAGGTAGAGATGCTATATGAATTTTATGGCAAACCCCAATAGGAATATCACAATGTATATCCTTGGGGTTCTGGTGCAAAGCAATGCCATTTGCAAATGAGAATTATATACCTCTAGGATACTAGCTCCTGGCATGCTATTAGGCCATAGTAGATACCTGGTCATGGTATATAAATTGACCTGGTGATCAGAACTGCCTACCACAAACTGGCTCTTCTAGACTCACCAAATCATAAGTTTGGATGGCTCTAGCAGCAATTTATTATAAGATGGAACTGGTACATCTAGGGTTGTGATGACAAAACCAAAGGGCACAAAAAAACTACATAAGCATGTGGCCTGACCCCCCCATGGTATCCAACACTTGTACAAGCATCTCTTCCTTAGCTCATATCTATGATCACATGGTGATAGGACGGAAGTCCTTTACAACCCAGTGAGGGAGGAGAGAAATTGCTGAAGTAGGTTCATGGATGGATTGGCTCAAATTGTTTCTACATGCCAAAAATGAATTACAACTATACTACTGCTTCACTAATGGGAAGTACTGAAAAAGAGTGGTAACAGGAAATTCTCCTATTGAGAAAAGCTCTGAGCAGTGAACCTGGTCACTTTGGTCACCAGATTACCCACTTTGTATGAAAACTTAAGTAATCCTGATTGGAAAGTATGCAGCCTTGTAACTGAATTGATTGGTTATTTTGGAACCTGACAGAGAAAGTTCAGCAAGTCAGGAACAGGAAGGTTCAGGAAAAAGGAACAGGGATGGATTAACATGAGTAGTCATGAAGTATAAAGATCTTTGTATCACATAACATCACTCAGAAGACATTTGCCACAGTGAGCGTCCTAAACAACAAAGTAGAACTATTCAGTCAGTGGACATCACCCCTCCTATCATTGGCAGCCCCAGTTCTTGCACAATAGATTTATGAATGGAATAGCTGATGGGAAGAATGGAGGTTCTGCATGGGACCAAAAGCAGGAGCTCTCCTTCAGTGAAACTGACCTAGCTACTGCCACCCCAAATATCCAAACTGCCATCAGTGGAGACCAATACCAAGTCCCCTCTATGGTACCACGTTTCAAGGAGAACAATTTTGGTGGGAAGTTGATAATACTGTATCTTTTCTACATTTCTACATTGAAGAGGGCAGCAATTAATCTTGAGCAGAATTAACAAATATTCTAAGTATGGATATGCCTTTTTGGCTTGAAGGCCTCCACCAGCACCATTAGCTGAGGGTATACAGAGTTTCATCACCAACACGGGATCCTATGCATCACATTGGACTAAGGGACACTCTACAGCAAAGGAAGTATGGCACTGGCCACATGACCATGGGATACACTGGTCATATCACATACTGCACCACCTAGCTGGCCTGATAGAATGATGAAAGAGTGTGTGAAGGGGTGAGTTTGGAGATCTACACCGTAAGGATGGAACACCATCCTCATTCATGCAGTATATAGCCTAAATCTATGATCATTATATGGTGCTCTGTCTTCAATACATAGAATACCTGAGTCCAAGATGCAAGGAGGAGAAATAGGAGTGGCCCTACTACCATGACTACAAGTGACTTGGGAAATTTGTGCTTTCCATACCTGTAAGTTTAGAGGCCCTGATTCCCACAGGGGAGTGCTTTCACTAGGGAACTGCTGGTACCTCGTCACTTTGGGCTCGTCATGCCAAGAGACCAGCAGGAAGATAAGAGATGACTTTGCTAGCAGGGATAATTAACCCTGATTATCAGGAAGAGAGACAGTTGCCATCACACGAAAAGGGCAAAGAAGAATATGTTTGGTACTCATGTGATCCACCTGGGTGTGTCTTGACAACCCTTGCCAACTTTGGTGGCAAGAGAAGTTAAATAGCAGAGACTGAGAAAGGCATGGTGACCATGAGATCAGAACTCTGAGATGAGTCCTAAGAGATGAGAGTCTGGGTCATTCCCACAAGATAAGTCACCCAGAGCAGCATATGTCCTAGCCGAGGGAATTTAAAGAGGTGATAGAGGTGGGGGGTGATGACTATCAGTGCAGCCTCAATACCAGCTATAGCAGGAGCAGCTGTAGCTCATTGTGCTAACATTCTTCTTCTCAGTTTCTCCAGGAAAACATGTCCATCAGAATCAGCAAGGAGCTACTCCCAGATCTGGGCAATACTAAGTAAGGGTGGTCTCTATGGATGCTGGGATGTGCTATACATATTTTCCGACTTCAGTACTAATTATTTAGTCCTTCTTGTATTGGGAATTGCTCTCAGCTGAATGGAGCCATCTTACCCAAGACCGTGTTTCCTTCCTATGACCAGCCCTCATCCAGTGACTGGCTGATGCCGGATATAAAGGACCAGCCCCCTTGACACAATTTGGGACAACTCTCACGGCCATCTCAGCTCCAAAACTCTCCAGAAAATGGGCTGAAATCCTTGTCATAACTGCATCACAGTTCAACATTTCCCACCCCCTAGTCCTACCTTTTTCACTCCCAAACATATTGATTCAGAGAACACTTCCTAAAATACTTCACTTTCCAATAAACTTCTTGCATACAAATCTTTATTTCAAGTCTCTTTCTCAGAGATCCCAACCTACACCACAGGATTTGGTGTTATTATTTTTATTATTATTAGTCACTTAGTATAAAATAATTTAATCCCCCTATACACACAAAAAAACTGTAAGGTTAATATTAAAGTAATCCTAGTACAGTTAAGGCAAGCGAGACTTAGGTAAGTTAAATATCTTACCCAATATCACACAGTCATATAACTGATGGAGTCAGGGTTTGAACCAGGACAACAAATTTCTAAGCCTATGAGTTCTGTGAAGGACTGAGCATTGCTGTCAGAAGCAATAACATGAACAAAGATGATAGATAAACAGAGAAAGACAGATAGATAGATAGATAGATAGATAGATAGATAGATAGATAGATAGATGATAGATAAGGACTTGCATGTATAATAGTCCCTGAAAGGTAGTAGTAAATGGTGGTTGGAGCTTGGGGACTAGAGGAGAGGTAGCGGAAGATAAGTCTGAAAAAGAAGAGTTCAAACCGGGATAAGCCAAAAATGTCACAGCAGACATGGACCTACCCCAAATTTGAACCAGTTCTGTAGAATTCCCAAGATACTCTTATCTCCCAGAAGAAAAAACAATATGGCTTCTTGACCAGGCGAAAGCTCATGGAAAATTTCCATTTACATTCTGTTATATCTTTGCCAGGTATAGGAAAAGGCAAGGGGTGGAGGGAGACGTATATGGCTAGAACATAGAAAGAAATCCAAAACCCCCCTCTCCGGGGTTCATGGGGTAAAGGTGCCAGTCGTGGAATGCTGCACTCCTACCCTCCTTTGTTTATCCAGCCCTGGGGCTGAGGTTTGCGTTGGAGTTGTAACCTTTATAAGGGGTTTGCTTAATGACAGAATTATTCAGCTGCATACCTCACCCCAATTAGAAAAAGGCTGTTTGGATTCTAATTGGCCTTGACACAAGTCTGCTTAAAGAGATTCCCCAAGAATTATAGAGCTACTTTCAGAGTTTGACTTGGCCGGGAATATGAAATGTAACATGGTTTTTCAAATTTTCTGCACTTACCATGAAATGACCAAGCCACAGGTATCAAACATGCTTTGTTTTTGTGTTATAATCAGATTACAAATTGAACATTTCCACATGTGCAAGTTGGCAAATCTAAAATGAATGATTATGAAGATTGTAATTATATATATCAGGTATATATGGCCTACATATTTTCACTCACACAAAAGTGTATTTTCTCAAGTCCCTAGATATCCATGTATAGTGTATAAAACCATCATCCTATATATAAGCCAAAAATGTATATTTTTAAACAGTTATCACCAGGTCAGGTGATAAGTCGACATAATATTTGAAAGGTGCAAATACCAGGAAAGGATAGAGATTCTTAAGTTAACCATGAGGAAATGACTGACAATAATAGGTTGAAATTAAGAAGAATATAATTTGGACTAAATATCAGGAAGAGAACAAATAAGCTTCCTGGCTACAGTAACTGTTAGGCTATGAAATAATTCCTAAGGGAAGTGGAGATCTCTCCCTCACCCTGGCCTTTGGAAATGATGCATATATTCTTGGAGTCCCTTACAACAAGTCGTCTTGCTGGGGGAGAGGAAAGAGATCCTTTCCGTTTCCATTTTCTGTGACTTGATATTAAGGAAAAATCTCAAAAATAATCATGTAATTACCTCCCAAGTTTTCACCAAACCACCTTTGAGCAAGATCCTGCATTTACCTTGTAGTGAACATTATGTGTCCTGTTCCTTCACAGCCAAGAAAAACCCCACAGTCATGCAATTTGTAGCAACACGGAATCTTTTATTCCAAATTCCTCTTGGTCCAGCTGGCCACTTGCTGGTCTTTTGCTCATCTCTGAGCACCTTTCCCTGCTACTGAAATGGAGAATTTTCTAGAAAAGCAACTGTATTCATCAGGGTTCCTCTCCTCATCCACCTTCAATCCCAACCACTGTTTCCTAGTTCGCAGAGAAAATGAAAGCATGAAGTGTGAGCATGATCAAACTCTCTCTCCCCTACAAATAAACCTGTATCCATAATTTCCCTCTCTTCCTGTGGAGGCCAAGACTTCTTCCTTTTCCTGCCGTGAGCTACATCCTGACCCCTATTATCTCCTACAGGAACTTGATCTGTCAGTCACTCACACTCTTTTCAAGCTCTCAACTGCTTTCCCAAGGTTAGTTTCTTTCCCCAGGCATGTAAATATGCTTTTGCTCACCTGTTTTGTTCTGTTTTGTTTTGTTTTGTGGTGTGGGGGTGCTTCTGCAGTCAGCTCTCTAAAGAGCAGCCCACACTACTGGTGGGCACACCCCAAGGGCCAAGGGTTAGCATAGAGTGAATGTTGTCAGGGAAAGAGGTATGGATGGAATTTGGGCTTACAAGCTGTGTGACCACACATATGTATATATGTAGGTTTCCTCACAGTATGGAGGTTATAGGGATGGAAGGAAAACAGAGAGGGGGGCTCCTGTAGCCTGGGTTGACCTCTCCAAGCTGCCACATTCCAGGGCAGAGCTCGGAAGAATTCAAGTGTTCAAAATTTAAGTCTGGTCCTCTAATACGTGGCCATACAGGTCTTTTTATCAAGTTAGAAGGGTAGAATATATTTAACAGTTTATTCTGTTAGTTCACAGCTTTTGGATATTAGACATCTGGTGTGTTTTCCTCCACTGAGACTCTTGCTCAGCCTGCTAATGTGACCCATGCAAGCTGCTGTAAACTGGTTTCCTATAATTATTATTCTCTTGCAACACTTATTATTAGTCATCAGTGATCCTTTCCCAGTTCTTTCCACTTGACACTATTGGCCAATCCCTCCTCCAGATTCTCCGTCCTCAGCGTCCCACAAGTCTCTCCATGTGTTCCCCCTTTGTCTCTGCCCTTCCTTAGTTGTCTTTCTTGGGTGTGTAGTCTGTTATCACTCAACTAAATGGTAATATTTCCCAAAGTTCTATCCTAGAACTGATTTTCTTCTCATTCTACATTTTTCCCTATCATTTATAGATCTGTATTTCCAAATATGTAAGTTACATCAATGGGTCTCAGCTTAGACCCAGTTTCTTATATCCAGACAATCCTTTCCATTGGCAATATCATCTGAATGTCTCACATGCACCCCAGACTCAAAATGGCCAAAACTGAACTCATTATTCACTCTTCATCCCCCTACATACATGTTTCTCCTATCACATTCCTTACTTCTACAAAGGGCACTACCATCTACCCAGTTTTTCAAACAAATATCTGAAATTATTCTTGAGTATTCCTTTTTAATGTGTCATATCTAATCCTTTACCAACTACTAGTGACAGTACTTTTTAAATCCCACTTGACTGCCAGTCCCTCTTCTCCATTCTTCCAGTTCTTAGGATATGTTTAGTTTTTGACACACATTCACTTTTTCCACATAGATTATTATAATAATACATTATATTATATATAAGTTATATATTATATATATATATAAGTTCAGTATCATGCTCTAGAATGAGATTTATTTGTGGTTATCAAATCATTGTAGTGGATCATGCTGTTTATTGAAATTTTTGATTCATTTATACTTATGTATGTACACTTTCATATGTACAGATACATAGATTATATGTGTTACTTAGTAGAGATTTTTACATTAATTCCACTGTGTGTGTTTTGGGGTGGGTTTAAGCTGAGACCCATTGATGTAACTTACATATTTGGAAATACAAAGAATCTTGGTGTGTGTTCCCACACCTCCAAACAGTTTTCTAACACCATCTGGGTGTCCTACAATTCAGCTCAATTCTGACGCTACCTACCCTAACATAGCATTAAATTCTATAGGTTAAGGGCTCAGTCCTACAAGACTGCCCCTACCCCCACTTCAGATGCCAATCACAAGTGCAAGTTGTTACCTGTGTTTCTGACAAAGTGCCTATAGATCATAGGTTTCAGGGACACCCCTGCCTTGAGTTTGATTAATTTGCTACATTGGCATACAGAATTCAGAGAAACATTTTACTTTTTAGATCACCGGTTTATTATAAAAGGATATAAGTCAGGAACAGCCAGGTGAAAACAATGCACAGAACAAAGTATGGGGAAAGGACTCAGAGCTTCCATGCAGTCTTCAAGTTAACTACTTTGAATACCCACATATTCACCAACCCAGAAGCTGTCTGAATCTTGTCCTTTTGGATTTTTATGAAGACTTCATTACATAGGCATGAATTAATAAATCATTGGCCATTGGTGATTGCTCAACCTCCAGCCCTTCTTCCCTCTCCAGAGGTCAAGGGGTGGAACTGAAAATTCCAACCCTCTAATCACAGAATTGGCTCCATTGGCAACCAGCCCCCATCCTTAGGTGCTTCCTAAAGTCATCTCATTAACATAACAAAGAGACTTTCTCATTCTCATCACTGAGGAAATTCCAAGGGTTTTAGGGGCTCTGTGCCAGAAATGGAGATGCAGACCTAATATATATTTTCTTACTATGACTCACTTGAGTTACAATTTAAGTTCTGTTTGTTTGTTTTTGTTTGTTTTGATGTTTTTTGCTTTCTTTTTGTTTTTGTTTTTAGTTTGTTACGATGCACAGCAGTTGCAAAAGCTGGAGAACCATTGAACTAATTGTGTTACGAGTTTCTAGTCTTGACCAATGCAGTCTTTTCTCCTAGGGAGAGTTTTCTGGATTCTAAATCTGATCACATTCTGGCACTGCGAAACTCTTCAGGGGCTCCTCATGATTACCTACAGGATAAATCCAAAGTCTTCACAAAACTTTAGGGATTTGGGTCATCTGGCTTCTCTAGCTTCATCTGCTACCTCCTCCCCAGCTGCATCCAGCTCCCTATCCAAACAGTTGTTCACAATTCCCTGAACCCAGCATTCTTCCTCATGGCTCTGGGCCCTTATACTGCTGTCTCTTTTTGTCCAGAATGTGTTTCCCTCCATTGTCTGCCTCACTGAACTACACACCATGTAGGCTTCATGTTGGTATCTGGAATCACCTTGAGACTTCCTGGGGTAGAATTTTGTGTCAATACCCGTGGATAGTTTCACGGTAGTCAGCGTTTTTCCTCAATGCAGGGTAGGGGGACCTATAAATCCCTCCAGGCCCCACATACACAATTAACATTTTGATGTATTTTCTTCCAGTGTGCTGCTAAGTTTTACAAAATTTCCATGACAACTTACATATACAGTTCTGTTTTTGACATTTTACTTTAGCATGATATCACAAGAATTTCCCCATGCTAGCTCATTGTTTTTTTTAGCATAACATTATAAATGTCTTTAAAATATATGATCAGATCAGACATGTGATTTGAAAAAATGAACTTGCTGAAGAAGGGCTGATGGGAGTATGGACAGACTGGAAACTGGGAAAAAAGTCAGAAGTCTACTTGGTCATGCAGGTAAGTGCCCAGAGACAAAGAGGACTAGAAGAATGTAGAGTCAGCATGAAAAAAGGAGCAAGAAGGCTCTGGAGCAGATACAAGAGAACTTAGTGAGGAGGAACTGACAGGCCTTAGGTTCCATGTGGCAGCTCAGGTAGAGGCAGGAGTCTCTATTAGTTGATGCAATAAACCAAAGTACAGAGGAAACACCATGGAAGGAAGTTTTATGGAGAACAATGAGTTGCGTATGTATACTAATACAACAATTTGAGGATTCTTCAATATAATGATAATAGTTAAATGATTCAGAGTTTAATAAATATGAAAAATAAATTTAGAGGAAATGTATAAAATGTGTACATTAAATTAGAAAAAAATTCAGTAGTAAGAACTCTCAGAATGGGTTTTAAAAATTTAGAGAGAACTGAGAGATTTTAGAGTAAGCATTAACTCCAGGAAAATAAGAGCTAATAAAAAATAAAATGTAATGCATGGGTCAGCTATGAATAATATTTATATAAGTATACATAAAGTATACTCATTATCATAATTTTAAGCCCTTAGTTTTGAGCTACCTAGTAATTGTTATATACCTATGTTGGGAAGATAAGAGGAAAAAGTATGGAGAGATTATGCAGGGCAGCTAGATTCTTATTTTCCATAGCAGGAATCTGAGGATAGTATCTAAAATTTAAGCCAATTAATAAATAGCAATATAAAATATTATTTATAAATGAGTATTTAAACACCTAAAAGGCTTGGGGCACCTGGGTGGCTCAATTGGTTAAGCGGCTGCCTTCAGCTCAGGTCATGATCCCAGGGTCCTGGGATCGAGCCCCACGTCGGGCTCCCTGCTCAGTGGAGAGTCTGTTTCTCCCTCTCCCTCTGCCTGCCTCTCTGCCTACTCGTGTTCTCTCTCTAGCTCTCTGTCAAATAAATAAATAAAATCTTTAAAAAAATAAAAATGAAAGGGGGCAGAGCAAGATGGCGGAGAAGTAGGAGACCTGGATTTCCTCTGGTGTCAGGAATTCAGCTGAATAGGGATCAAACCATTCTGAACACCTACGAACTCAACAAGAGATCGAAGAAGAGTAGCAACAACTCTGAACAGAGAAGCGACCACTTACTGGAAGGTAGGACGTGCGGAGAAGTGAATCCGAGGCGATATTCGGGATAGACGGCGGGGGAGGGGGCCTCTGTAGGCCACTTCTGGCAAGTGCTAGAGCCCCGGAAAACAAAATCGGAACTTTTAGAAGTCTGCTCCGCTGAGAGCGTCACTCCAGTGGCTGAGCGGTGGGTGGAACCCTCGCGGGACAGTGTGGTCTCAGGACCCTTGGGGTCACAGAAAGACCGGGGGTGCCTGAGTGCGGCAGAGCTCCCAGGTATCGGAGCGGGGAAGCCAGCTGCAGAGACGGAGCCGAGGTGCGGGCTCTCAGCTCGGGGTTGCCATAAACTGTGATCCGCGGCCCAGTCGGGCCACTGCTCCTCCAGCAGGGACCCAACAAGCGGCAGAGCCGGGGAGACTCCCCTTCCTCCCCTGGGAGGAGCGGCGCGGGAGCGCGCCGCAGGGATCTGGTGGCTTTGGAGACTCCACACGGGGTCAGGTGCCAGAGATAGAAACGCTCAGTCGCAGGCTGGGTGAGCACGGAGTGCGGCCGGAGACCGGGGAGACGGGAGTGACTGCTTTTCTCAGGGGGCGCACTGAGGAGCGGGGCCCCGAGTTCTCAGCTCCTCTGGGAGGAGATTGGGAGGACACCATTTTCACCCTGGTCCTCCAAAGCTGTACCGAGAGCTTGCAGGGAACAAAAGCTCCTGAGAGCAAACCCCAGCAGCTTGCTTAGCCGGGACTGATGAGGGCGGGGCAATTCTGCCTCCAGCAAAGATGTTTGGGAACCACGGCAACAGGCCCCTCCCCCAGAAGATCAACACGAACAGTCAGCAGGCCAAGACCAAGTTTACCGATCAAGGAGAACGGGAGAACCCCAGCGCCAGGGGAATACTGCACATAGAATTCATGGCTTTATTACCATGATTCATTCGTTTTCCAAAGTTAATTTTTTTAACTGTTTTTTTTTTTTAATTTTTCTTTTTCCCTTTTTCAACCAACATCTTATCAATCCCTTTTTTAAAAAAACATTTTTTATTTTTCATTTTTAGAGTCATATTTTATCCCTTCATAGTAGTTACCCTTATTTTTGGCACATATATATATAAGTTCTTCTCTCTTTAAAATTTTGAGATACAGTTTCTTCTAACAGATCAAAATATACCCTAAATCACTAGTGTATGGCTTTGTTCTAGTCTCCTGCCTGATCACATTCTCTCCCTTTTTTTTCTTTTCTTTTCTTTTCTTTTTTTTTTAAATCTTCTTTCTTTTTTCAAACAACTTCTTATCTTGTCAATTCCTTTTACAAAATCTTTTTTAATTTTCATCTTTACAGTCATCTTCCATCCCTTCATTGTATCAACCCTTATGTTGTACATATATAAGTCTTTCTTCCTTTAGAATTTTAGGAGGCACTTTCTTCTAACAGACCAAAATATGCCCAAAATCTAGTGTGTGGCACTGATCTATGCACCAGCCTGATCATATTTGATCATATTCTGGTTTTTTTGTTTTGTTCTGTTTTTGTTTGTTTTTATCTTTTTCTTTGTCTTTTTTTTTTTTCTCGTTCTTTTTTCTTTCTTTCCCATTCTTTTCCCCTGGTTTCAGGTCTTTTCTGATTTGTATAGAGTATATTTGCTGGGGACGTTGTTAACCTCTTAGCATTTTGTTCTCTCATTCATCTATTCTCCTCTGGACAAAATGACAAGACGAAAAAAATCACCTCAGCAAAAAGAACAAGAGGTAGTACCATCTGCCAGGGACCTACTCAATACGGACATTAGTATGATGTCGGACCTAGAGTTCAGAATCGTGACTTTAAAGATATTAGCTGGACTTGAAAAAAGCGTGGAAGTTATTAGAGAAACCCTTTCTGGAGAAATAAAAGAACTAAAATCTAACTAAGTCGAAATCAAAAAGGCTATTAGTGAGGTGCAATCAAAAATGGGGGCACTAACTGCTAGGATAAATGAGGCAGAAGAGAGAACCAGCGATATAGAAGACCAAATGATGGAAAATAAAGAGGCTGAGAAAAAGAGAGAGAAACAACTAAAGGATCACGATGGCAGAATTCGAGAGATAAGCAATACGATAAGACGAAACAACATTAGAATAACTGGGATCCCAGAAGAAGAAGAAAGAGAGAGAGGGGCAGAAGGTATATTGGAGCAAACAATAGCAGAGAACTTCCCTAATGTGGGGAAGGAAACAGGCATCAAAATCCAGGAGGCACAGAGAACCCCTCTCAAAATCAATAAAAATAGGTCAACACCCCGACATCTAATAGTAAAACTTACAAGTCTCAGAGACAAAGAGAAAATCCTGAAAGCAGCTCGGGAGAAGAGATATGTAACCTACAGTGGTAGAAACATTAGATTGGCAACAGACCTATCCACAGAGACCTGGCAGGCCAGAAAGGCCTGGCATGATATCTTCAGAGCACTAAACGAGAAAAATATGCAGCCAAGAATATTATATCCAACTAGGTTGTCATTCAAAATAGAAGGAGAGATAAAAAGCTTCCAGGACAAACAAAAACTAAAGGAATTTGCAAACATGAAACCAGCCCTCCAAGAAATATTGAAAGGGGTCCTCTAAGCAAAGAGAGAGCCTAAAAGCAGCATAGACCAGAAAGGAACACAGACAATATACAGTAACAGTCACCTTACAGGCAATACAATGGCACTAAATTCATACCTTTCCATAATTACCCTGAATGTAAATGGGCTAAATGCCCCAATCAAAAGACACAGGCTATCAGATTGTATTAAAAAACAAGACCCATCGATATGCTGTCTGCAAGAGACTCATTTTAGACCCAAAGACACCCCCACATTGAAAGTGAGGGGGTGGAAAACCATTTACCATGCTAATGGACACCAAAAGAAAGCTGGGGTGGCAATCCTTATATCAGACAAATTAGATTTTAAAACAAAGACTGTAATAAGAGATGAAAAAGTACACTATATCCTACTTAAAGTGTCTTAACCTACTTAAAGGGTCTATCCAACAAGAAGATCTAACAATTGTAAATGTCTATGCCCCTAACATGGGAGCAGCCAACTATATAAGGCAATAAATAACAAAAGCAAAGAAACACATTGACAACAATACAATAATAGTGGGGGACTTGAACACCCCCCTGACTGAAATGGACAGATCATCTAAGCAAAAGATCAACAAGGAAATCAAGACTTTAAATGAAACACTGGACCAAATGGACTTCACAGGCTTATTCAGAACATTCCATCCCAAAGCAACGGAATACACATTCTTCTCTAGTGCCCATGGAACATTCTCCAGAATTGATCACATCTTAGGTCACAAATCAGGTCTCAACTGGTACAAAAAGATTGGGATTATTCCCTGCATATTTTCAGACCACAATGCTTTGAAACTAGAACTCAATCACAAGAGGAAAGTCGGAAAGAACTCAAATACATGGAGGCTAAAGAGCATCCTACTAAAGAATGAATGGGTCAACCAGGAAATTAAAGAAGAATTTAAAAAATTCATGGAAACCAATGAAAATGAAAATACAACTGTTCAAAATCTTTGGGATACAGCAAAGGCAGCCCTAAGAGGAAAGTATATAGCAATACAAGCCTTTCTCAAGAAATAAGAAAGGTCTCAAATACACAACCTAACCCTACACCTAAAGGAGCTAGAGAAAAAACAGCAAATAAAGCCTAAACCCAGCAGGAGAAGAGAAATAATAAAGATGAGAGCAGAAATCAATGAACTAGAAACCAAAAGAACAGTAGAACAGATCAACGAAACTAAGAGCTGGTTCTTTGAAAGAATTAACAAGATTGATAAACCCTGGGCCAGACTTATCAAAAAGAAAAGAGAAATGACCCAAATCAACAAAATCATGAATGAAAGAGGAGAGATCACAACCAACACCAAAGAAATACAAACAATTATAAGAACATATTATGAGCAGCTCTATGCCAGCAAATTAGATAACCTGGAAGAAATGGGTGCATTCCTAGAGATGTATCAACTACCAAAATTGAACCAGGAAGAAATAGAAAACCTGAACAGACCTATAACCACTAAGGAAATTGAAGCAGTCATCAAAAATCTCCCAACAAACAAAAGCCCAGGGCCCGATGGCTTCCCAGGGGAATTCTATCAAACATTTAAAGAAGAATTAATACCTATTCTCCTGAAACTGTTCCAAAAAATAGAAATGGAAGGAAAACTTCCAAACTCATTTTATGAGGCTAGCATTACCTTGATCCCAAAACCAGACAAAGACCCCATCAAAAAGGAGAATGACAGACCAATAGCCTTGCTGAACATGGATGCAAAAATTCTCACCAAAATACTAGCCAATAGGATCCAACAGTTCATTGAAAGGATTATTCACCATGACCAAGTGGGATTTATCCCTGGACTGCAAGGTTGGTTCAACATCCGCAAATCAATCAACGTGATACAATACATTAACAAAAGAAAGAACAAGAATCATATGATCCTCTCAATAGATGCAGAAAAAGCATTTGACAAAGTACAGCATCCTTTCTTGATCAAAACTCTGCAGAGTATAGGCATAGAGGGTACATACCTCAATATCATAAAAGCCATCTATGAAAAACTTACAGCCAATATCATTCTCAATGGGGAAAAGCTGAGAGCTTTTCCCCTAAGGTCAGGAACGTGGCAGGGATGTCCACTATCACCACTGCTATTCAACATAGTATTAGAAGTCCTAGCCACAGCAATCAGACAACAAAAAGAAATCAAAGGCATCCAAAACGGCAAAGAGGAAGTCAAACTCTCACTCTTTGCAGATGATATGATACCGTATGTGGAAAACCCAAAACATCCACCCCAAAACTGCTAGAACTCATACAGGAATTCAGTAAAGTGGCAGGATATAAAATCAATGCACAGAAATCAGTGGCATTCCTATACACCCATAACAAGACAGAAGAGAGACAAATCAAGGAGTCAATCCCATTTACAATTGCACCCAAAACCATAAGCTACCTAGGAATAAATCTAACCAAAGAGACAAAGGATCTGTACTCAGAAAACTATAAAATACTCATGAAAGAAATTGAAGAAGACACAAAGAAATGGAAAAACGTTCCATGCTCATGGATTGGAAGAACAAACATTGTGAAGATGTCAATGCTTCCTAGAGCAATCTACACATTCAATGCAATCCCCATCAAAATACCATCCACTTTTTTCAAAGAAATGGAACAAATAATCCTAAAATTTGTATGGAACCAGAAGAGACCCCGAATAGCCAGAGGAATATTGAAAAAGAAAAGCAAAGCTGGCAGCATCACAATTCCGGACTTCCAGTTCTATTACAAAGCTGTCATCATCAAGACAGTATGGTACTGGCACAAAAACAGACACATAGATCAATGGAACAGAATAGAGAGCCCAGAAATGGACCCTCAACTCTATGGTCAACTAATCTTTGACAAAGCAGGAAAGAATGTCCAATGGAAAAAAGACAGTCTCTTCAACAAATGGTGTTGGGAAAATTGGACTGCCACATGCAGAAGAATGAAACTGGACCATTTCCTTACACCACACACAAAAATAGACTCCAAATGGTTGAAAGACCTAAACGTGAGACAGGAGTCCATCAAAATCCTAAAGGAGAACACAGGTAGCAACCTCTTCGACCTCAGCCGCAGCAACTTCTTCCTAGAAACATTGTCAGAGGCAAGGGAAGCAAGGGCAAAAATGAACTATTGGGAGTTCATCAAGATAAAAAGCTTTTGCACAGCAAAAGAAACAGTCCACAAAACCAAAAGACAACCGACAGAATGGGAGAAGATATTTGCAAATGACATATCAGATAAAGGGATAGTATCCAAAATCTATAAAGAACTTATCAAACTCAACACCCAAAGAACAAATAATCCAATCAAGAAATGGGCAGAAGACATGAACAGACATTTTTCCAAAGAAGACATCCAAATGGCCAACAGACACAAGAAAAAGTGCTCAACATCGCTCGGCATCAGGGAAATCCAAATCAAAACCTCAATGGGATACCACCTCACACCAGTCAGAATGGCTAAAATTAACAAGTCAGGAAACGACAGATGTTGGTGGGGATGCAGAGAAAGGGGAACCCTCCTGCACTGTTGGTGGGAATGCAAGCTGGTGCAACCACTCTGGAAAACAGTATGGAGGTTCCTCAAACAGTTGAAAATAGAGCTACCATACGATCCAGCAATTGCACTACTGGGTATTTACCGCAAAGATACAAATGTAGGGATCCGAAAGGGGTACGTGCACCCCAATGTTTATAGCAGCAATGTCCACAATAGCCAAACTGTGGAAAGAGCCAAGATGTCCATCGACAGATGAATGGATAAAGAAGAGGTGGTATATATACACAATGGAATATTATGCAGCCATCAAAAGGAATGAGATCTCGCCATTTGCAACGATGTGGTTGGAACTGGAGGGTGTTATGCTGAGTGAAATAAGTCAATCAGAAAAAGACATGTATGATATGACCTCACTGATATGAGGAATTCTTAATCTCAGGAAACAAACTGAGGGTTGCTGGAGTGGTGGGGGGTGGGAGGGTTGGGGTGGCTGGGTGATAGACATTGGGGAGGGTATGTGCTATGGTGAGCGCTATGAATTGTGTAAGACTATTGAATCACAGATCTGTACTTCTGAAACAAATAATGCTATATTTGTTAAAAAAAAAAAAAAAGAAGATAGCAGGAGGGGAAGAATCATAGTAAGTCGGAGGGGGAGACGAACCATGAGAGACGATGGACTCTGAAAAACAAACTGAGGGTTCTAGAGGGGAAGAGGGTGGGGGGATGGGTTAGCCTGGTGATGGGTATTAAAGAGGGCACATTCTGCATGGAGCACTGGGTGTTATGCACAAACAATGAATCCTGGAACACTACATCAAAAACTAATGATGTAATGTATGGTGATTAACATAACAAAAAAAATTTAAAAAAATAAAAAAAATAAACACCTAAAATGCTTGAAATTGTGTGCATATGAAAGCAGGAGAAGGGAGTCAGACAGGAGGCCAATGGATTTTTTTTAATATTTATTACAAGGTATATAAAGTAATTTGACTTTTTAATATTATAATAATTAAATAATAAACAAATTAAGATAAAAGCCTAAAGCTATATGTATATATATATGAATATATATATGTATTTTAATGCACAATTAGAAAAGGGCATATATCGTAAGTGTCACCACAGTGAATCATCATATAGTAAGCACACCCGTGTAAGTATCACCCAGGTTAAGAAATAGAACATACTAGCACCCAGAAGTTCCTTTTTTCACTTTCCGCATTATGAACCCTTCCCTCCTGAACAACAGTGACAACTAGCCTCACTACTACTATCAATGAAGAGTAGTGTCTTTTTTTAAAATTTATATAAATCAGATAATACAGTATGTATTCTCTTGCATCCAGTTTTTTTTACGATTTATGTATTTATTCAAAAAAGAGAGAGAGAAAAAGTGAGTGCTTGAACAGAGGGAGGGGCAGAGGGAGAGGAAGACAAACAGACTCCCTGCTGAGCAGGGAGCCCAATGTGGGGCTCCATTCCAGGACCTCAAGATAATGACCTGAGCCAAAATCAAGAGTCTGATGTTTAACAGACTGAGCCATCCAGGTACCCTGCATCCAGTTTCTTTTTCTTAAAGTTATATTTTGTTAAATTCACCCATGTTATCCCGTGTAGCAGCAGTCATTAATTTTGAACAGTAAATAGTATTTACCTGTCCTCAAATACCACAATCACTGGTATATTTATCTATTCTACTGCTAATACATACTTGGATTGTTTACAGTTTGGAGTTATTATGAATAATGCTGCTGTGAACACCTTTGTACATGAATTATGGTGCATATGTGTACATATTTCTGTTGAGTAGCTGGCTCATGTGGCATAGCATATACAAGTTTCCCCCACCATCTGAAAGTAGAGCATTCCTATAAAACCTTTTTTAAGTTGAAATGGAGTACAACAAAGAAATGATTACCATTAATTATATTGAAAATTTTTTTTAGCATTCACAGACTCAAAAAAGGCTTTTAGGCTTTTCTGATACCTTAGGACAGACACATCTTGTTAACAAATGCACAAAATAAATCAAGATAAAGCACAGAGGCTCACAGACACAGTTCAAAGCTATGGCAGCTTGATGCCATGATGCTGAGTGTAGTTCCCTGGGAAGGAGCTTGGTGGTGCCACTCTCACCTCTGGAGGTGTGTGCTGCCTCTATAAGGGCTCACTGCAAAACAAACACTGAACGTTATACAATTTTCACCTCTTTTCGTAAAACTGGAAAATCTTCTCTGGATTCTTGTTAGTTAGCAGAAACAGGTACTAATGTAGGTCTTTTGAAAAAGCAAAGTGGCCTAACATGAACTTTCAAAAAGTAAGTAATACTTGCATTCAATTTTCATAGATGTTTAAACAATTTTCTAAGATGGTTATACCAACTTGTGCTCCCACCAGCAATGCGTGAAACTTGCAATTGCTCCAGGTTTTATCAACCCTCAGTATTGTTAGTCTTTTTAATTTTAGTTACTCTGGTGTGTGTGAAGTGATATCTCATTAAAGCCTTCACTGATATTCCTTGATTTTCAAGGACATTGAATATTCAGATACCATCTTTTGTGAAGTGTCTAATTAAGCTTCTTGCCTATTTTTCTATTGAGGTTGTCCATCTTTTTTCTTATTGATTGAGAAACACAAAATATTCTAACCAATTATCCTTTTAGTTAGAACTCTGCATCCCATTTAAGAAATTTCTTTACATTAAAGTCATGAAGATATCCCAACCATATGTTATATCAAGTTTTGTTGTTTAGCTCTTACTTCTGGATATGCAATTCACCTAGAATTGATTTTAATATGTGATATGGTGTAAGATAGGTGTCAATTCTCTGTAAACTAATTTGTGTATTGAATGAGTCCCAGTTAATAAAAAAAATAGGTCAATAAGATTTTTTGAAATTGTATAAGCTGATTCTAAAATTCCTTTAAAAAATAAGCAATCAGTAATGGCTAGGAAATTCTGAAAAAGTTAAACAATTGCATGAGATTGGCCCATTAGTTGTGTTGGCTATGCACTGAACAATTCCTGGGGGTAAAAGGGAAGGTACCATCACTAATCCTATAATTTATGTAAAAAATGATTCTGCAAATGAGCCATGTACAACTCACATGATTGTACAGAATTACTTTGACCCTACCATAAAACTTATTAAAAAGCCATATTGATTAAAATTGCATGTTAAAGGCTTCTTGATTGATTAGTGGAAAGAGTGAAAGCCCCCAGAATAAACCATGGTCATATAGAAATCTATACGAAAAGACAGCATTTGAAGCCAGTTATAAAAAAGGTCAATTATTGTCAAAAGGTGGTGGGGAAACTAAGTAGAATCCCTGTTACTCCTTATAACAAAATGAATTTAGATGGATCAAAACAAACTTTAAAAATAATTAGAATGGGAATTTCTGTCTATATATGAGCAAACCAAAAAAAAAAAAAAGATCAATGAACTTCACTGCAGAAATAATCTCTGCAAGGTGAAACAGAAGATCACAAAAGATGTTAAAAGTATGATTTATATCACAAATAAAAGGCTGTTTATTTAAGTAGACAACTCCTTAGAAAATAAAACCAATAACTCAATAAAAATCTCAACAAAAGAGAGGAACAGATAACTAAACACACTTTACATAAAAAGAAAAAATCATAGTGTTTAAACATACAAAAATTTCACACAACCTCACTCATAGTAAGATCCAGTATATTTTATCATCTTCGATTGGCAAAGATCAAAATATTGTATTATTTGTTGTGTTGGTATGGGGAAACAATGATGAAAATATAAACTGATGACAACCCTTTAGAGATTAATCTAATGCCCACACTTTTTGACCTTGTAATTTTATGACTTTTTACCAGGATATTCATTTAAGTTCCCAACAGTGAAATATTTGAAACACCCCTAAGGGTTTATTAGTAGGGAACTGGTCAATCAAATTATGGTACAATGGAATATTATATATGGAAAAAGGAGAAGACAAAGAGGAAGGGGAGAAGGAGAAAAAGAATAAGAGAACTTTATTGGAATTTATATGCAATTATCTCCAAGATAAAGTAAATTTAAAACATCCAGGAGTATGTAGCATGTTACCATTTCTGGGAGAAATAAAAGGAGCAATATGCATGTCTTCTGAAAAGATATCTAAGAATCTTACAACTGGATTTGTTTGTGAAGGAGAACCAGGTCGCTGAGATACAAGAGAAGAAAGAAAATTTATTTTTTATTATAATCTCTTTTCTAACTTCTGAATTTTTACCATGAGCAGATGCAGTCTATGCAAAAAAGATGAATGAAATAATGAAAATTGAAAAGAAAAAAAAACAGGAGAGATTGTAGTGAAACTCAATACAGACCATTTATTGTTACTATTACTTGAACATGGATTATGCACCAAACTCTTCATATGCATCAAATGTTTGCTATCCTTTCCCCTACTATGTGGTACTTATTACTATACCTCCCTCCATAGTAACTCATTACCTGATAACAGAGCTGTAATCCTTATCTCTATAAGGATTGTTCAAACCATGTGCATTTTGCACTGTGTTTCCTCTTGCTACAACACATTTTACTGCAATTATCTTTAAGACCCACTTTAATGGTGCCACATGGCACTAGTGAGCTTCTAATCCATCTATTTTTTCACTTGCCCCTCTTCATTCCCTCTCTACCCCCTCATGCTCGCACAAACCCATGTACACATAGAAATGACTTTGTTTGGAAAGCAACCACCTACCATGAAGTGACCCAGAACCTTGCGCTGTTCCATGGATAATTGTAGGAAACCAACAAATAGTTTTCATGCTCTAGACATATGTGAATAATTGTTCAGAGTTAAGTGGCATCCATCCTACTCTGCATAGCTGGGCTGTTCATGCAACCCTCAACCCTTGCATTCCTCTGCAAAGTATTCTGTTTACACAGGCAAAATCCTAAGCACATGGATATCTTAGGTGTCTTCATGATCAAATTCCAAATATTCAAAACACAAAGAACGGATACAGTTGATATAGAAAAAATGTAATTGCTGGTTATTCAGTGGAAGAGTAAGATAGCATCCCTTGTCATCAGAGTGGAAGAGTGATAGAGTTCACAGCCTTTGGGGTCAGATATACCTGGGTGGGTTCCCAGCTCTTTTATGAACATAATGTGTAATATTGGGTAAGTTTCTTAACCTCTTTAGCTTCAGTTTCCCAGATGATAAGGTGGGAATGATAACACTGTCTATCTCATGTGCAGGACTGTTGTGATGGTTAAAAGAAATAAAAGCATTATAAATACATACTAAAGATTCAATAAATGATAATTATTATTTTGGGTACTATTCTAATACTCCATAGGTCAAACCATCAGTAAGTCTTACTGACTCTCCTTCTAAAACTTGATCCACCCGAGACACTTCTTTACCTCTTCTACAACTCATTCCCTGGTTTATCTGGTGTCCCCAGTTTCATTCTTTTGCTGCTCCTATCAGGGTGTCTGAGGATTCTTACACACTGCTCCTTCTAAACTGCTACACAGTTCACCCAGATCATTCATGGAGGACTTTTCAGGTCTCTACATGAATGTCACCAGCTCAGAGAAGCTTATCCCAACCAAGATATGGACTGTTTCCTATGTCCCCCAGAGCCTAGAACAGTGCAAAATAAATATGTGCAGTTCAAAATATCCATGTGCTACATTGTATAATGTCATGTAACTTTAAAATAAAGCCCACCATAATTTTTATTGTGTGCTAACGGCCATCTTTACATGTTTTTTCTAATCAACACAGAGCCAATTATTTTCCGTTATTTACCTGATTAGGGAACCATGGATCAATGATTTTGCACATTTTGCCCAGTGTATTTCAAGGCATAGGGATAGATTTGAAGTACATGAAAGAAAATCTTTCCCATTTTAATTATTCTTAATTTTTTATTATTCTCAAGAAGAAAGTCTCAAATTAGAGATAATATTTCTCTAACATCTCTCATAGTTCCAAATATCCCCCGTTTTGAATAAAGAGCAAGTAGACAAAGAGATCACAGTCTTAGGCAGGCCACAGTGTTGTTGTAATCAAAATAGGTGAAGTTTTGCGATGGGCAAAAAAGACACCCAAAGTCTCAGTGTCTGAGCTACTCAAAAGTATATTTCTTATTCAAAGTTTATATCTTAATGGATATAATAGTGTTCAGAATGGAAGCAGTTCTGTGCCATTATTTCTCAGGAGCCAGGGCGGAGGGTCTACGATCTTAGAGCTGTAGCAGATAGAATCTACAGCTTTCTTCTTTGCCACATCAGAGGAGAGAAAGTAGAGGGTACTGTTGTTAAATTATTTGGCCCAGAAGTGTTATGTCTACCTCCTCACAGTCCATTAGATAGAACTAGTCACGTGGGCATCTCTAACAAGAATGTGTGCTTCTCAATATGCCCAGGAAGTAGTACATCAGCAACAAGTATCTTGCTAGAATCTAATAATAATATAGTTCTTCATTGTGCTTATTTTTATGATTAAGTGATATTTATGGAAAGTGGCTTTCTATTGACATGTTTTTTTAAAAGAAAATTATCAGGTATAAAAAAATGAATCAAGATGAAAAATGTTAAGTAAATAATACTGATGGTATACAGATATAGGGAAAAAGTAGTGATATATAAATGGTTAAAATTTGGGAATCACTGTTCTTCTATGAGATCATATAACTAGTTTGTGGCAAAAATGCCAAGATTCCAGGTCTCTTTTGACTCTACCTTTGTATGTTCTCCATATTGTTGTTGCCTTTGCAAGTAGTGTGGTAGCCAATTAAGCCTAGGAGATAGTCCTGAATCTTTTCTGAACAATTAAAACATTAATGAAAAGGAAATCCCACTTTCTCTAATTATTCTTTACTTTTTTATGTCTTTGGATGGCATTTTAGGAAAAAATGAAAGGAACTGGAAACTACTTTTTAGTTAATTCTACAAAATGTATTGAACTTACTGGAAGAATATGAAGAGGAAGAGTATTGATTTTAAGTACATGAAAGAACAGTAAGGAAAATGTCACCCATTTAAATAACAGTGGGTACTAAATTGGTAATGCCAACAGGGGGATGCTTTTCCAAAAAGAACGTGTTGAAGAAATTCAGAGCTAAACAATGCAAGTCTTTATCCTTTCTTTTTTAAAAGATTTTATTTACTTACTTACTTACTTATTTATTTATTTATTTATTTATTTATTTATTTATTTATTTGACACAGAGAGAGAGTACTAGAAAGCATGAGCAGGGGGAGTAGCAGAGGGAGAGGGAGAAGCAGGCTCCCTGCTGAGCTGGGAGCCCAATGTGGGACTCAATCCCAGGACCCTGAGATCATGACCTGAGCTGAGGGCGGATGTTTAACCGAATGAGCCACCCAGTCGTCCCGTAAGTCTTTATCCTTTGGTCCATATTTTTTGTTGTCATTGTTCAAAAGCAGTTTATAAAGCCAGAGAGCTAATTGAATATTTCCGCTATCACAATATATTTATTTCTCAAAAATTCTTCATTGAGGTTCCCAATTTACTCTTCCATTACTTTCTTTCAAATCTGTCAAATGGAAGACGTTAGTCCACACTCTTCTTTTTAGGAAGTAAATTTTGATGAAAGAATTGGTCCTTGACAAAAACAAAGCAAAGCAAAGCAAAACAAAAAAGTCTGCACTCTCCTCTTGCCCTTCTGTCACCTTCTCCCCTCCCAGTCAAACAGAATGCTCAGATTGCTGCCACCCTCCCCGCTTCAGCTGTCCCAGTCCTTCCATTCAGAGAGGGCCTCCAATCTGTCCCTTCACATTCTGTTTTCACCCTACTCTCATCTCTTCCGAAAATATTCCCTCCCTTTGCTACCACCGAGTAAAGGATCGATTCACTAATTCACAATAAAACTGACTGAAATCACTTAATATGCCCCCGCTTCTAGAAAATTCCATGATTATCTTAAATGAAAAGAATGTGACTGTTCCAGACCAAGATGACTTCAATGGTGGTGGTGAGGAGATATTTTTTGACAAGGTCACGACACTAGCTGGCCTCCTGCTAGCCTTGTTAACTTTGCTTCTTTGGGGGAATCTCTGATTCTTTGTTCTTCTGATGTATTTATCCTGGTTTAAAGATGCTGCTGCCTATAAGAGATGATTGGAAGAAGCCAAAATTTTATCCTGCAGAGCAATAATGTAGAGAAAGTATTAAAAGTCAATTTTACCTTCTGAGATGTCAAATTGGAGCAGGGTTTTAACACAAGATGTTTTTGACCACTTCTTTTTTGCCTATATGAGCTCGACACCATTCAGTTAGTTAAAGGAGCCCGATTTCTAATGAGTAGTTAGAGCCCCAAATTGAAATGTAATAAACATAAATCAATATATTGGAAAAAGATACTATAATTCTAATTTTACTATGTATATTAACTTTATTACCTTAAAGACATTTTTTAAATTATTAATAACACATAAAAACAAGTTCAAATAAGGTCCAGAACCTAGGGCATGGTGTCGATTTGGGCATATTTGGAGGTAATCTAACACTTGAGCTCATTATAAAAACCCTTGACGTAAGCTCCCTTGTTGGACACCAAGATTTTACCCCACTGTGCTCAGACCCTACTCCTTACTGAGACAATGGTTCACACTTTAGTGTTCCAGAAAGCAGGGGATTTGGGCTTGAAACCAGCTGTGTGACCTTGGATCTTGGATAAAACCATCATCACTCTTTGTAGATCTCACTGTTGTCACTTGCATAGTCAACAGGTTGGCCTCAACCAACTTGCAACTTGACCATCTGAAAACATCTCCATAACTCTCTTGGATAAGACCTTTTATTTTTGTTCTCTTTGTACTTATTACTTAATTTGGAAGAAACTTTTTTGCTTGTCTTTATAATGTTTCCCTTATTTAAAAAGTAACACATGTTTACTTTTAGATAATGTAAAAATGGAAATAAGCAAAAAAAAAAGACAAATAAAATTCATGCATAATTCTACTAACTAGAGAAATGTTACAGACTATAGCTTCCAGCCAATTGTCACTTGATTGTACATTTAATATGTTAGGACTTTCTGTCCATGTACTTAACCATGGGCATGAAGACACAGCACAGTTTACTTCAGCAAGTCTCTTTTGTTTGACCTCTATGCTGATAATCATTTTTGATTATTAATGTTTTAATGAACATCCATGTATACAAATATGGGTGTGTAATGCTAACTAGCTTCTTAGGATGAATTCCTAAAATTGAGAGTCTCTTAGTCAGGAGGTATATTCAAAAAAATGTGTGTTTCTAAACAAAAGTAATTCATTCTTGTTGAAAGCATTAAAATAAAACTATATACCTTAAAAAGTTATTTTTTTCCACTCCAATTTTAGAGGTAAGCACTGATACTGGTTTGATATACATCCTTTCAGTTAACTCGTTTATTTGTTCATTAATTTAGTAAAATGTATAGGGTCATCACAATGTGCCATACTCTGTACGAGTCACGGGGGATATAGCATTGATAAAGCAGACATAGTACATTCATGGATCTTGAAATTTTAGGAACAGAGACCTTAAATTATTCATGGATATATATATATAACTACAAACTGTAACAGGTGCACAAAATGTGTAGTAAATGCTTTGATGACAGACTACAACAGGACTGTTCATTTACATTCATAGGTGGAGGGGAGTAGAAAGTATCAGGAAAAGTTTCTCTGAAGAAGGAAGAGATAAGTTAAAATATGAAGAGTAAATCAGTTTAATCAACTAAGAATGGGGGGTTGGTGGTGGTTCTGGATGGAGAGAGAGACAAGAGGGAGTGTTCCAAGTTCACAGACTGCTGTGTGTGAAGTCCTTGAAAGTGAAGTTGAACTTGGTGACTGAGAGTCATTTGGTATGTTTGAGGCAGGCAAGTGGGGACAGACTAGAGAGATAGGCACAGTCTAGGTCTTGGAGGGCCCTGGAGGCCATGTTGATATGTTGATATCCATTCTAAAACCAATGGGAAGCAATCAGAGGATTTCTCCACTAATCTAGTATATCCGTTCAGTTTAGATGGTCCTACATCAGATATGGTCTGTTGGTATTCAGCCCCAGTCCTACTGTTTCTCTGTACTACTGGGGCCTGGATGCTGGAAAACTCATTGCCCAACTGGCTTCTAGTGAGGTGTGGTGGAAGGTACTGGTGGGAGGTGAGAGGGCAGCAGGAAGGGCAACTCCCCGAGTAGCAGCACCAGGGTTTCAGCACTGGCAGTGAAGGCGAATTATGAGCTGGCATGGCAGCAGCCATGCTTCCCTGACTCTGGGGGCAGAGGGGAGGGGCAGGCCACTTCTTGGTCTCCAGTTTGCATTCTATTCTTCCTTTTGCTCTCCCAGAGCTTCCAATGCTTTTATATGTAACCATTTGCATTAAATCCTTCTCTGCTTTAAATATTTAGAGTGGTTTCTGGTTTCCTTTCTAGACATTGATGGACTGAATGCTTTTGATTCAAACACTTCAGTTTCTTACTGACCTTCATTATTGTATGCATTCCATAGAAATTTGCAGATCCTCTTATGAATCAGCCTGCTTAAATTCTGGTTAACCCATGGCTACTTGGCTATAGTTTTTTGCCAGTCTTGGTAGAATTGTCAGTAGGAGTCATGATTGAAGCGTTACACACACACACACACACACAGACACACACACACAGACATAATAACAACCATTTACATCAAGAATTTTCTGGAATAATTATTCCTGTGAGGATTGTAGGTCCTTCAATTTCTGAGGCAGTCCTAATTTTGTACATGCTTATCAGGTTATCTGATGACCCTTAAAATTACCAAATCCTGTGTCCTTTCCTGAAAGTATTGTTCCTTACATATTTGTTAGTTTTCCTATCATCAAGTGGTATGAAGATGTGTTGTTTTTCACATCCATCATTCATTCCCACTTATTTGTGAGGAGCTTCTCAATTTAGTTATATGGAAACTGGCCTTTTGTGCCCCATACCTTTAGATGCATTCAATGGTGCTCTTGATCAAGTAGGGTTTCAAGTAGGACCAATTTAATGGTCCACCCCTAGAATTTTAATGTGGATACAGAGTGACAGGAAAGACAGAACACAGTGGTAATTGATTCATCTTGATGATAACAGCCTAAGTGGTGGCGCGCGGGTTCCTGCTATTGCCTGCTCACTGATTCTGGATTATGTGCTAGGCCTGATTCCCTACCTTTCTCTCTAATTGTTATGAGCTCTCCCATATCCCCCTGGTAATTTGCTTCTCTGCTTGAGTTAAACAGAATTAGATTCTTTCAGCTTAAAGAACCATGTGGATAGAGCAGGATTTTATTTTTAATTATAATAAAATATACTTAACATAAATTTATTTTCTTAACCCTTTTAAAGGTACAATTCAGCAGTGGCAAGTGCATTCACACTGTTATATAATCAATCTCCAGAACTCTTTTCATCTTGCAGAACTGAAACTCTCCCTCAATTAAACAACGCCCAATTTCTTCCTGCCCCCAGCCGCTGGTGATCACCGTCCTACTCTCTACCTCTATTTGACAATTCTAGGTGCTTCATGTGAGTGGAATTATACAGTATTTGTCTTTTTGTGACTAGCTTATTTTACCTAGCATCATCTTCTCAAGGTTTGTCCATGCTATAGCATATGTCAGCATTTCCTTCTTGTTTGAGACAATAATATTCCACCATATAGCTACACCATATTTTGTTTATATCAACAGACATCTGGGGCTGCTTGCACTCTTCAGCTCCTGTGAACGCTGATGCTGTGAACATGAGTGTACAAATATCTCTTTGAGACCCTGCTTTGAACTTCTTTTGGGTATCTACCCAGAAATGGGATTACTGGATCATAGGGTAGTTCTATTTTTAATTGTTTAAAGCCCTTCCATACTGTTGTCCAGAGTGCCTGGACCAATTCACATTCTCACTAGCAGTGTATGAAGGGTCCAATTTCTCCACCCTCTCACCAGCCTTTGTTAGTTTCTGGATTTTTTTTTTTTATAGTAACCATCCTACATCCTTTTTCTAAATAAATGTTGCACCGAGGACAGCCTCTTATATTCAGAAATAGGTTCTGTGAAATACAATAGAAAATTAAACCCCAGCCTAAATCTCTGGGGGAAGAGCTGCCTGGCTCTCCAAACTTTTTTTGTTGTTGTTGTTGGCTCTCCAAACTTCTTAACTGCCCTTGCTTCTACATTTGCTTTCTCTCATGATGAGTCTGCTAACCATTTTAGAAAGGGCTTAATTCATTCCATGTTAATAATTTCAAAATGTAGGTTTGGGGTAAATCTTTTTTTTTCCCAAAAGGGTAAGGAGGAAACTCAAGCCACCTGCTATGAATTTGCAAACAAGATTACTGAGGCTCTTCTCTCATTAAGGGAGCATTTAGGATCATTCAAAAAAAGCACTGGTATTGCTGGTTCTGACTTGAGATAACCTGAATAGAAAAAGCTTGGAACCCAGTGCTTGGCACTCACCTTTCAAACTCTTTGCAGCCAAGATTCAGACGCCTAAGTGTCTCCCGGGCACATTTGCATCTCTGACAGCTTCACTCTCTGTGGGCATATTTCTTTGATTTGGAACATTCCTTTTTGGATTTTCGTTAGCTGTGCCTAAATCAGGAGGTCTGAGACTCTTGGCTAAGACTGGGCTAAGGAGCCAGACACCCCTGGAAGGTCAGCCAGCCAGTTCCCAGCTGGTTCCCTTTGAGCAAGGTCCTTAAACTCTCTGAGCTCCGGTTTCCTCATCTGTGAAACAGGAGAAATGCTGCCTATTTCAGGCCCGCCGTAATGACAACTGAGGTCATGAATGTGCCCATTCCCAGCAGGACACTGACAGAAGAGGCAGTTAAAAAATGGAGAACTCATTTATTCTGTACAGAAATAAGATTGGTTGATGGACATTATCTGAAAATAAAATATGAAGGTGCCTACTCTTTGAAGATGCTTTCTTGACTATCCTTAAATTTTTTGAGAGCTCTCAACAATTATACTGAAAACTTATGTTTTCAAAGGGCTGAGCTTTACTTTTCAAAGATACATATTTGTTCAAGAAATATCTCTTATTTTTTTTCTAGAAAACATCCACATCTACTTCCGTATAGTCAAGTAGATTTCTGTCACATCCTAATATTTTTCTCTTAGCATGGTGTCTGTAGATACACATATGTATACACATACGGGTAGATACATGCAGATATTATGTCTCCTTAATTACTACCATGAAAATTCTAAAATGCTTTGCCTGTGCAGAACTCTTACCAAATATTTCCAAAAACGTATTTTGATTTTTGGACATTCACAGAAACCCAATGCAGTAGCAGCAGAAGCAAGTATTATGACCCCGGTTTCATAGATGAGATTTTGAGAGGTATGTGACTTGCCCGAGACCTCAAAGCCAGTGAAGCGGCAGAGCCAGAACTCAAACCCAGGCCTTGGGTTTCCAAATCCAATATTGTCTCTGCCGTATCTCACCAGTCCCCATGGGGGGGGCACGCGGTGGAGGACTGCTGGCGAAATGAATGGAAAAAACAGCAGAACTGTAAGGCTTGAAAGCCTTTTTGGAATGCGGAGGGACTAAGTATCAGCAAACAACTGAAATGTCATGCTCAAAGCCTATCAAGAATTTAGTAGCATTGAGAGTATTCAAATGGCTGCTGAATTTATAGGTATATTCTTGAAAAGAAAGAAAAATGTACAGCATATTCCAGATCCCCACTTTTCTTATGTCCCCAGTATTAGATTCTTCTTCTTTATAGATCAGATTTATAGCTTACGTAGATTTCCTGAATGCTTTTCCTTGTACACACTTTCTATTTTAAAAAAATCAATATTTATACCCTATATATTTAATTCTTATATTTATACCCTATATATTTAATTCCTTTACTACTGACATGTAGGAAGAATGGGGGGATTCTCTTTGTATCTGGCCGTGTGGCTAAGAATGAGTAAATGAATGAAGAAATTAGTTTGGACCTATTTCTAGGTGTCATACTTATTTATTCTTCAGGCCTTGTTAAAACCTCTATAGTTAGCCAAAATTGAAATTCCCATATTCTAAAACAATCAACATTTATTTAAGGAGCAAAAAGTATTCCTAATTGCTCCCCAACCAGAGAATTTATCATATAGAAATGCCATTCCTCACATTTCACCACTGCATATACATATATGAACACACAAAATCAATTTTGTGCATGAAAATTAAAATTCCACTGCTTGCATTAGTGAATATCAGAAAGCTTCAATCTTTAACAAAATTGAAATAGTTGAAGAAATTATAGTATATCAAACCTGAGGGAGTATGAGGCAACTAAACTATTCATTTGAAGAATTTGTAACAACATGCCTCGACGTTCTTCTGTCACAGTAAAGAAAGAAAACACAACATTATGTCTCCACTCAGATTATAACTATAAAAAATGATATTTTGCATGTGGACAGAGACTTAGAAGGAACATAGAAAAGTTAAAGGGTTTTGTTGGTTTTTTTTTTTTTTTGTCTTATGAATCAGTTAAGAGTATTTGTGTAATTAAAAACAAAAATTGAAATCATCACAATTTTTAGGATGCACGATGTAAAGCTGAGTAGAAAAACAGTAGGTCACTATCTGTCCTAACTAGAATGGGTGCTGTGGACGTGCAGTAAGACCCAGGGCCCTGCGGCCTCGCACATGAGCCCTGACTTTGCCCTGCACAGGGAAAGTTCAGAATAAATCAGAGTCCCAATTCCCTGTGGGTCAAGGTCTATTCCTATGTCATCTCAAAACAATACACATATATTTGACATGCCATGTATCTCTCAGGGCATCAAGTCCCCAGACATCATATCTTTAAATCATTGGATCCCTATGAGAAACTAAAATTGCACAAGAAGGAAAAATATCACACAGTGGGAAAAATAACCAGTTTTGTAAGTCTTTATTTTTTAGTTGCTCCTCCCATAGTAATGCACTGAAAGGCATAACAGTTTATATTGTACAAAGCATTTGAAGAAAGTACCTCAACTTGCCGATTATTTCAAAATGAGATTACAAACAAACAAACAAACAAAAAAAAGAAAACAAATCTGGTTCTTCAATAAAGGGCAAAATAACTGAATACAGTCTGTTATTTACTTCTCTCTTTTAACATAAGGTCTGGAACACTTCATTTTACAAATAGGATTAACATGAACATAACATCGCACAAGCTTGCAGACGACCAGCATAAAATATGGGGTACAGTTTTTAATCAGAAGAATCATGCTTTCATGAAAGAAATTATAATTGTTTATACAATTGAATCGATTTCAGTATTACAAAAACTAAGTTGCATCTATTCGTATTTAGCTCATTAAGAAGGAAAACAAAAGAACAACAAAAAAGGAATGTTAAGAAAAGCCAAACACCATTTGGCACTCCCATACACAGGTCGAGTCACCTTGGTCCTTGCAATTCAGACAGGGGCGTGCCTCAGACGTCAGAAAGTAGTGGCTGACTGGAACAGTGCTATTGTAATCAACAAACGATAGTTTGCCAACAAATAAATACATGATACACGCAACACACACAAAAATTAAACATTAAAAAACAGTGACATGATTGTCTAAAATTAAGATGTTATTACAAGGATTTGGCAAACGTTTTATTAGTGTAGTGGTACAGCGGGACTGGTGATGAACAGGTTACTTCACTGACTTAAACTCTTTGAGCGCTGGAACATCCATAGTTTACAATATACACATACCCTTTTTCCCTAGTTTTACACAATG
Organism: Eumetopias jubatus; assembly: GCF_037043125.1. NCBI lineage: Eukaryota > Metazoa > Chordata > Mammalia > Carnivora > Otariidae > Eumetopias > Eumetopias jubatus. The sequence continues at coordinate 94,844,448 of NW_028274807.1, read as the reverse complement.
TACTTAAGAAGGCAAAAGTTAATGGGGAACGAGGACTCCCTGTTATCAGTTTCTATAATAATCGAGTGTGCATTTCATCCAACTACTTCCATCTTCAAAGGGTTAAATTACATAAAACTTTAACAAAGGAAAAAAATCAAATCTGTAATTAAAAAAAGCAACTGTTCCCAATCATGTGGCAGGTGATCTTGTACAAAAAAGAATTCAATTTCTATGGAGTGTTCATTCGTGTCAATGCTGCCATCCCCACCGCCCTCGTGCCCACCCACAGCCCAGGGCAGGGCGGACCAAGACGCCTCCTGCCTGCAAGTTGCTCATTCTCATCGAATCACGTTAATAACGTTGCATTGACCTTCCAGAAGTCAGCAGCTGCCTTTGCTGTGCAAAACAAAATATCGAGAATAAATAGTTTCTTTTTTTTCTTTTCCTTTCTTTTCCTTTCTTTTTTTTAAGCATTCAGTTTAAGGTCACCAGACTTTAAATGAGTGACCCTTCAGGTTTCTAAGGCATTCTGCTCAGCAGTCTTTTAAATAGTCCTAGATGAAAGAGCCATGCTACTGTTGGACTTGGTCCCACTCTGGTCGACCTTGGTAATGTCATACGTGGCTTATGGACTGGATGGCACTGGATTCCGCCGCAGCCCTTGCCATACTGTGCCACACGTTGGAAGAACTGTGGGATGTAGAATGGAGGGACTCCTTGTCGGACAATGACAACATCATAGCATATGCCTGGGGTAAAAAGGAGAGACTCGGTAAGTGGCGCTGGAAAACATCACTTTTAATTTGAAGAATGTTGCTCGTGCATGTTAGGGGGGGACGGGACTCTGAGTAGGAGGGTCCCTCATGGGTGTGTTTGGAAAAGCGTGGAGCCCCTTTTTGTCGTCGTAATGATGTGATGTTACTGCTGGCCTTCAGTGCCTAGGGGCCACAAAAGTACATGTCCTACAGGACAAAAAAAAAAATGAATTGTCCTACCGAAAATGTCAATAGCGTCTCCACTGAGAAACACAAGTCATCCCCCTGTCTAAGCATAAATACGTCATCCATCCACTGTTCATGCACCTGTTCAAGTCACCAAAAATATTATTGTGTGCTTATGACCAAAACTGCAAATATGAATGGGATATAGACCTGCCTTGATGGCACTGGGGTCTAGTAGAGGACACGGTCCCACTGACTCCTGCACTTTCTGAGAGAGCTGAAGGTGACATGACTTGCCCCGAGTCACTCAACTAGACAGTGAAGGAGGCAGAAGCACAACTGATTTCTGCCCTACTTTGAATCCAGCGTCCTTTCTCTGGTTTCCCTCCATGTTTGAAATATTCAAAGCTGACACTCAAAGACCTTGTGAGGTCAGGTAAATCAAGTTAGCTCTACCAAAAAGTAAAACACAACACAAGACCCAACAACGTTCTAACCAACTTGTACTCCAAGGTCTGCCAAGCAGAAGGTACCTGGCAGTGCTCTGTGAAGAAGTGATTTTTTTTTCCCTATTATCATGTCAATTCTAAATAACTGTTCAGAGAATCTCCCATTTGCTGCCAAGTAAAATAGTCAAATGAAATGTTTGGTCTTGACTTGTGAGTGAACTTTTCACTGTTGATTTGCTATTGTTGGTCTCATCCACTGCTAAACTTGCTTGTCAAAATGCTGCTGCAGTGGAATCATTAAAGTCCTGCCAAAGACATTCCACTGTCTGTAAACAAAGACAAAATGCCTCTGTTGTTAAGCAGAATTTCATCTCTGAGAGTCATGCTGAGACATGTGGCCAATCTGTGGTTTCTTCCTTAATCATGGCATTCGGTTAGAAAATCTGCTCTTGTAGGCTGCTTGTGATTTGCTGGGTCATTGCTCTCAATGTACACATCTGACTTTTATGTACGCAATTTGCCTTCTACAAAATCTCAACAGACATATAACAAATATCTCTTAAGCATCTACTCTCTGCCAGGCACTGTGCTAGGTCCTAGGGAAACAATGGTAAGATAATATACAGTCCTTGTCCTCTGAAGAGTTTAAAATATGAGTGAGGGGAGCACTGAACTTTATTTTTATCAGGTACCCACTTTCAGAGATCAAGATAAAGAGTATTCTGAAATGGTTTTAACAAAACCTATTCCAATATTTGGAAAAATGAAAGGAAACCTAGAGAAAATTTCGAGACTCCTGGCTTCTAACTGGCCTCTTCAACTAGCTGTGTGACCTTGGGCAAGTTCCTTAACCTTTCAAGGTCACTTTCCTCCTACCAAATGGGGATCATAATAACAAAAACTTGCCTCCAAGGGCTGTGAGGGAATTACAAGCACTAACTAACATAGAGTGCTGGACATAAATAGTACCCATTATCATGAAATTAATTTTTAAAATAGGAACTTTCAAAAGAGGATTCTATGCTGAAGGCAGCCACTGTTGTATTGTTCAACTATCTTGGATTCAGTCACTATAAAAATCACACAGTAAATATATGAATGTTTGAGTAAGTCATCTACCTCTACTCAGATTCTAGAAAATGGTAAATATAGAGTATTTGCCTTTTGGTAATCAAACAAAATAAACATTTTCATGCACAAAGATCACCTCCCTGCACACCACTGACAGTGAATAACAACTGAATGAGTGAATAAAAAGTCTCATGAAATAAAGTTAGTTTGCAAAAAGGCCTGACCATATTTAAACTGATATATATGACATGATCAAGTAGCATGAAAAATACGAGAAATACGCTAGTATTTCTTGTGATGGTAATTGTTAGTCCAGCTGGGCAGGGATTTTATGTCAAAATGCTGGAACTGAAATAGATCACATCTATTATCTCGGGGTTCTCTGACCCTTCTACTTTCAATCATTCCTGATAGCTTCAGGAATTTTTAGGTACTGTGTCTTATAAGCATTTTGGTGGAATAATTAAAAGAAATTAAAAAAAAAAAAAGGAAGGAAAGCCTGAATCCCCCAGTATCTCTCTGATCAGTTAGGAAGGAAGAATGGGATACCAAGGGTTTTAAAAAAATACTCACTACCTCTAATGGTTATGTCCAGGTAAAAATGAGATGTCTACTCTGGCTAATTTACTTTTAATGTTAGAAACTGAAAAATTAATTTTGATCCCCATTGAATCATACAGCAGGAAGAGCTCTTAGATATGGCCTCCAGTCACCCCACTTTACAAAGAAGTGGTACCCGCAGTCATGAAGTGATGTTCTTAAAGTTCATGCAGCTAGCAACTCTGGTGCTGAGGCCAGCTTCTTTTACTTCAATGCAAAAAGAACATTCATTTTGCCTATTAGCATACATGGTACCTTAGATTTTTACTGAATTGACTGAGAGTTAAAAATTGATATTATCCCACTAGCACAATGTTTTTCCCACCTTAGTTGAGATAAGACCACATTTGCTGCTAAGAGCAAATGGCTAAGGCCAAAACATCTCAGCCAAACAGGAAAGCATTTCTAAATGTACAAGCCAATGCAGTCACGTGGTCTGCTATGTCAGGCAACCTACAAAATGGGCTCACGATCAATTAGACCAAAGTGACCAACAAATATGGTAATAACAAGAAGTTTTCTTTTCTTCTTCTTCTTTTTTTTTTTTTTGATTGACCTGAGTGAAATGAACAACATGGTTGAGTAGGGATGTCAGCAGAAAATACTGACTTCCTTTATTTTGTGATAAAAGAAATGAGGCTCTTTTAATTGGTATTTACAGATCCTTAAATGGATTTATTTTTGTTTCCACAGTGCTGATAGAATGCCATAGAGCCCAATGAACGTGGGTACTGTTCATTCATTCTTTCAATTAAAAATTAATCAGTTTTATTTCCAGATCTGCAGGTAAGTTGCTGCAGACTTTGGGCAACCCATTTCATCTCTGATCCTCAGTTTACTCCTAAAAGCTATAATTAGATGACTTGTTAATTAACTACATTTAACAAAGGACAAAAAAAAAAATGGAGGGCAGGATTCACATTTCAGAAGTCTGGCAATATAATTAGGTTGACAAGAATTACAGAGGCAAAGCAATTAGAAAATCACTCTGACGTCACACAGAAATAGGTGCAAACATTATGGACTATCTCTACAGAAGGAAGAGATTGCAAAGTAAAGGAAAAGCTACTGGAAGAGAAGGTTTCATGGAAGCGTCTGTGCGGAGGGCAGCCATGTTCACGACTGTATTGGTTAACCATTTTGGATTTGGTCATAGGGTCAAGGTAGGAATGTTTTGAGTAAAGCATCTGAACCTGTTCAGATTCTAGAGTATTGCCCAGAGAGACTATCTGCCTTTTGGCGCCCGAGGCACGATGTTGCCATGATGCTGTGCTGCAGGAGAACATGTACCTGTGATTTGGACTTTCTGTGTAACGGCTGTTTAAGTTCCTCCGGCACATGGGAAGCACTAAAAGAAGACAGCTCAGCTTCAGTATATTGATTATCTTCCAGTTTCCTCATTTTGAGGCTATCTGTGAAGTGCCTTATATGATCTAGAGCAGAAAGTCCAGTTTTATATTCTTCCTCTTTATACCTAAAATGAACCAATGGGAAAGCACAGAGGGTTTTTTTTTTTTCTTTCTCAGTTTGTTATCCAACCAAATCACTTTTCATCTGAATCCATACAGCTGTCAAACTTCGTATTATATTTGCAGTATCAAGAAGCATGCAACCATTACTGGGTTCTTTAAAGTGTCTACACATACTGTATCTTAAAAACACGTTTGTTTTAAGACTCTTCATAACTAAAGCAAGTGTACATAAGAGGTAGAGTTAAAATCAACAATGTGGAGTCAGCAATGCAGTGGAGATACAATTTATAGGTTTATAATGTCCATTTAAAATAAAGTCAGTGATGATATTTAGTGAGCACCCATTCTCCATATGAAAATAGAATATTCCTATAAATTTAACTATTTGGTTCATTTTTTTCCATTTAAAAATCTACCTGTAGAGGTTACATACATATCAAATTAAGTGAACTCTATCTCGCTGTTTGACTAATAACGTACCAGATTTTTGAATGAATTAGATAATGTTGAAATCTCTATTTTTCTTTGAGTTTTACAGGTCGAGTCTAAATAAATGATCGGGTACTTGTCTAATTTTCATTTATTCTTCCCATTTCAGATTAATCAGGGTTCCACAAATACCGATGCATTTGTATTCTTGTGGATTATGTTGATGGCTACCTTGTTTTCACCTATTCAAAATGAATCCACCAAATATGCCTTGCTAATTCAAATGTACTTTTAATGATTCGTTACTCATCAACTTCCATGTCCTGAAATATTGCCCTAGTGGAATATTGGAAAAACAGAGCAGAAGGAATTGCAACCATATACGTATCTACTCCTACTTATTTACTAATGTCACCCCAGGCACTCACCTCACTGGGGACGTTTTGCAACTCATCTCCAGGGCGCTGGCTTCTTCATAGTCATCCTCAGGGTTTCCTTCATGTAAATTGCTTGTCCCTGGTTCTTTTCCCGTTTTTCCAGTAATATCGTTGTCGTCATCCTCCTCATCTAACAACACCTCATCTTCTACTTCTTCATCATCCAGTAAATCTGAATTTTGGCTCGTTACCAAAGCTTTCTCATCCTTAAAATGGCTGCCGTTCATTCTTTCAAAAGCATAAAAAAAGAAACAGGTCCCATTATTGGTTTCATTTTTAAACGTGCAGTTAGCTCTCTTCTCATGTCTTCCCAACAACAGTTTAGATTTTCAGCACTTCTATAGTAAATTTTTATTATTTATGCTTTATGGCAACCATGGGAAAGTAATGTAACTTCACAAATGAGAAAATGAAGAAAACAATAATTGGGTGATTATTCAGAGGATAAATGGGGCTTCTGGCAAAGCTGAAAAAACAGTCTCAGGCTCCTATTCTTTATCCGACCTTTGCCTGATAAATGCTATTGTTATAGATGATATTAAAAGCCTACAAATGTTTTCTCTATATAATGTTACCTAATTACCATATAAGTGCCCACCATTTAAAATAATAGGTTTCTGGAAAATTCATATCCCTGAACAACACTGATAAAAACTGGAACACACACGCCTAAAGTGAATCTAGGAGTTCAAAGAAGATGTTAAGATGGCTGTGAGGGACCACGCCGTATTTGATATTTCTAGGTGACATTTGTGGTGTACGCCACTTAGACATCCTGCTCAAACTTGGAAGTGATTGAAAGCTCACTTATTTGTACTGTTTTCAAATTATCCTTGATGGTCTGAATGTAAAAAAGTTCCCTGTTTCCCAGAAGAACATCGGGGTGGGCAATTATCTAAAAATGCAATTGTGCAAGTATTTTCTGAAGCTTACTTAGCATGCATGTCTAATGTGATACAAAAGAAGAATACTATATTTTAAAAGTCATTTGCAATACTTTAGTTTGTGGTCACAAGGATTGTAGTATGTGATTCAAAAGTTTAATTATAAAAAAAAGATTTAATTACATAGAAGTCCCAATTTAATATATTTGAGAGCATTTATAAAAGTAGGACAAATTTCTCAGGCTTCAAAAATAAACATAAAGAATGTATAAATTGAGGGTTGCCTGGGTGGCTCAGTCGGTTAAGCTCCTAACTCTTGGTTTCGGCTCAGGTCATGATCTCAGGGTTGTGAAATCGAGCCCCCATGTCAGGCTCCACACTCAGCTCAGAGTCTGCTTGTCCCTCTCCTTACCCCTGCTTCTGCTCTACCTAAAATAAATAAATAAAATTTTAAAAAATAAAAAGACTGTATAATTGAATTTGTTTCATTGTAATACTTAAAAGTCGAAATTAACTTAGTTCCAAATTAACTACAAATGCTTTGAACTACAGAGTATCTCCTCCTAACCTCCTCTTTTTAAATATATATGACCAGGGAAGTTAAGGCACTTCCCCAAGTTCAGAAAGCTTGTTGAAATTTAAGTTATTGCTACAGAAATGTACGCTATTCACATTAATGGAATTATTTTTCAGCTTATGGAAGCTCAGGTATCAGCAATGTACCCCATCACTTTCCCATGTAAAAAAAAAGAGTATAATTTAATATTTAGATTTTTCAGGGCAAATAAATAAATAAAACAATGTTGGGTGTGACAGATGCACATAGTTAAAAATCTTAAAACCAGTCGTATTATCATTATTAACCATTTTATACAGCCAATCTCTTAACGACTTTTATCAAAGAATGATGAATACGTGTTTTGCACAGACATAAATTATTAGTTTCCAGATACACTGCCAACTTGCTAGCTTGAATGGATTGAAACTGTTATTTTTTTAAAAATGAAAGAAAAAGTAAAAGAACAAAAGAATGCATGGATGAAAACCAAAAGTAACAAAGCCAACATGATTAAGAAAACCTATTTGTTAATTATGCTTTCAAATGTTGCAATTTATGGGGGATAAATTATTCATCAAAAGTACCCCCGGTAGGAGTTGAGGGGGGAAGTGGCTCAATCTTCTTACTTCTGTGCTGTTTGGACATGTTGAAGCCAGATGTCGTAGCTATATGCAGGCTCACAAATCTCCAAGTAAGGGCTAGAAAATCTGAAAAGGCATCTCAGAACCCAAATGGTGGTTTTTGTTCAACATTTCTTATTTGTATCATGTAAATGTCGTTATCAAAACGTAAGACGGTGACTCTCTCACTCGTTCTTACTACTGTGTATTTCTGACCATCTGCTCATCTCCTTCCCTCCCTCCTCTCTCTGTGTCTCTCTGTGTCTCTTTTACACACACGTGTGCACACACACACACACAAATGGGCAAGCAGAGGAAAAGATACATCCAATTGCACAAAGTCATAGCTCTTATCAGACTTCTTAGAAGATGGGAAGGGCCATGTAATAGCAGATCTCCTCTCCTTTTTCCCCTAAATAAGTTGAACAGCAGAAGTGGCCATAAAATTTTGTTATCTGAGGAAATAATGCTTATTTGAAGCTTGGCTTAATGTAAAAACCACCTAAAACAACTGTTCGACTTTTAATAGCATCAAAAAATAGAGGACTCTAACAATAATACTGGTGTGATGAAAAGTAATAGAGCTTTCTCATTAATTTCATTTGACGTTAAAATTGACTACACAGCATCCTAATTGATTAGGCTTTTGGGTAGTTATGTTCAAAAAAATCTAGTTCTCAATATCAGGTATTTAATTATAATTTAGAGATAAGAAAAATTAAATCTGGTAGTTTTGGTAAAATAATGTTTCATTAACATCACATAAAATGTAAATACTAGGTAAGTGTTAATTATTATTATCAGCAGCATTAAAAGTTTTCTTTAGGGATTGAGCCATATACACTTGATGTCGATGATGACAAGTGGTAAGCAGGGCACCAGGTCACTAAAAACAAGGATAATCATACCCACGGAAACAAGCATGCTGGAATTAAATGAATATCCACATGAGAGCCTATAGGTAGTGACAGAATCAGATCAAGAAGTCTCAGCTGCTTTTTAGGTAAAAGATATTTAAATGATATTCAATAGGTATTTTATATATAGATATGTACACATATACACAAAAATGTGTGTATATATATATAATATATGTGCATGTATACACACACACACACACACACACAGGTATATATAGATAACGTTATCTGTAATATACACATGATATATAATAGTAGCCACTACTGAATCAACTGAATCCCTGTGGTGGCTTTCCTTTCTGCTTGGCAAGTTTTGATAAAACATTCTAATTAGTTATCAAGAGAAGCAGAACAGAACGGTGGTAAAAGCGTGGGCTCTGGAACCAGACGGCCCAGGTGGAATCCCATTTATTAATCACTTGTGTGGCCTCTAGCCATAACCTGTGATATCGCTCTTCCTTCACTGATAAAATTACATAGTAATAGTCGCTGCCTCATAGGGCTATTATGATAGTTAAATTAGCTCATACACGGGAAGCGCTTAGAAGAGCATTTGGTATTTAATCTGCACCAAAGAAATGCCAGCCACCACTGGTAGGAGTTACAGTAGTGTCATGAAAGTGAGCACAGCAAATCTCTTCGGAACACGCTGATTTCAGAAATGAGAGAGTTTAAGAAGCTTTACCTCTCCTCTGTGTTCCTGGGAGACTGGCTGCTGTGGTTGCTATTCCCAATGAAATTGCGGATTTCTGTGAAGTAAGCATCTTCTTTGTCATCGAGAATAGCGCCTGTACTTTCCAGTTCGGAATGAGGCGACGATGTTGCCGTACCTGAGGGGAGAGAGCCTCTTGAGAAAAAGACGGCCACTAAGAGGGCAACTTATTTTTTTTTAAAGATTTTATTTATCTGACAGTGAGAGACACAGCGAGAGAGGGAACACAAGCAGGGGGAGTGGGAGAGGGAGAAGCAGGCTTCCCACGGAGTGGGGAGCCTGATGTGGGGCTCGATCCCAGGACCCTGGGATCACAACCCGAGTCGAAGGCAGACGCTTAACGACTGAGCCACCCAGCCCATGGGGGCAACTTATTTTGAAGCTCGTTCCTTCTTCATTTGATCGGTGTTTCCTAAAACAGGCTCTTCTGAATATTAATAATGGTAACTTCAGGAGGCCAGTGTCTTCCCATATTACCACATGCATGCTGACGAAAGTCCCTTGGGGAATATTCTGAACCACTGAAGTCATGAGGTATAGTCTCCCAAAGATGTCTCGCCCACAGCTTCTTACCACCCATTGCCACTGTGACATGAGAACATTTTCGTTCACATAACGAGGATATAGGGTGAGGCAAATTATAAAGAAGTCTTAAATAGATTCTGCCAGAAGAAACTGTACACTCAGTCCTGGTTGCAGTCTATCTGTATTTATTGCTCCTGTGCTAAAGCACCTTACCAAATAAAGACTGAAAACATACCAAAAATTCTGTATTCTCATTTGGTGAGTGAGGCAGTGAGTAGACTCAACACACCAGCCCAGAGACTGAGGTGGGACAGCATTAAAAGGACAATATGGGATCTGCTGATTAGAGGATGATCTTCAGCTTCCTTACCTATAAAATTAGAATCAGAATACCTTCTCACAGGATGGTTGTGAGGTTTTTATAAATTTACACAACTATAGATACCTTATATGTGGTCAAATGTACACCAACACTTGCTTCATGCTGTTTACCTTTCCCACAAGATATCTACAATCTAACAGTTCATCCTAATAGTCTATAGATGAACAAAATAAGAAGGAAAAACATCTCTCAGCTGAATAAAGTTATAATCTGGGTCAACAAATAAGTATTGAACTTGGACATGTCACATTTTTAACTCCTTTAAGTATTTTCCAAAATACTTTGGTTGGGGCTCCTGGGTGGCTCAGTCGGTTACGCATCCAACTCTCGATTTCAGCTCAGGTCATGATCTTGGGGTCCTGGGATCGAGGCCCACATCAGGCTCTTTGCTCAGCAGGGAGTCTGTTTGAGATTCTCTCTCTCCCTCTTCCACTCCCTCTCCCCTGCTCTCTCTCTTTCTCTGGAATACATAAATAAATCTTTAAAAGAACAAAACAAAAACTAAATATGTTTGATTAGAAAAATTATGGGATTATACCATAAGGGTGTATATGGTTGGAAAGTGTGGCCAAATTAGACTTTGATTGCTTTATAACTTCTGTCTCTAAAATTTGGTATCTTTAGACCACAATCATTTGACTTTTGGCTTAGATGGAAATGAACAGTAATATAATTCTATGTAGTAGCCCCCCAAGGTCGTCAGCCATGTGCCTGTGTACAGGGGAGGAAGGATTAATAATAAAATAATTTCCTTAAGTAAAATAGCTACTCTGTACAACTTCAACTTTTCCCTGTTTTTAAAATCTGTTTTCCTGAACCCCGTGCTTGCTCCTTCTCTTGCCCCCAAGTCATTTTCCTGATTCTCTTGAAACAAATTATGGCTGCACAGTGTGGCTCCAAACACATAGGCCAGTTGGCAAATATTAATTCATGATTTATTATCTAACTCTTAGAAGCCAAAGGCAAGAAAAACTACCATCTCTTCTGCTAACTATGTGCTGGCAGATCTGAGTTAAGGGAAGGTTAGTTTTTGTTGTTGTTGTTGTTTTCTTTTGCCACTTTTAACTCAAATCTACATCAGAATTTGTGACCCAAACCACACACCACTATGGGTTGCTCCGATCATGTCAACAATCTTCTATCACTAATCTCTGAAAAGTTACCCTGGGGATGTTCTCTGAACTATAGGACCTCTGCAAAAACAGCCATGGTATCTAAGTTAATATTCAGAGCATGATATTCTGGGGCTGCCACTTTGGAAATCCTGCCATGCCTAGAGGCCCCATTCTGCACCAGTATGTGGAAAGATTGTTCCCTGCAATTTAGGAAATCCTGATTCATAAGTCTCATATGAGACTGGGTCATGGTTCTCTTTGTTTGAGATTACCCATTGAGATGAATCCAGAATAAGAAAACAATCCAAATAATTGTATATTATTCAACAATCACATCATTCTGTACTCTAAAGGGAAACACGCTGCAAAATTTAGGATCTGTTTCTGGTGTCAAAGTGGAAGGAGAGAAGAAAGATCACAATTATCTCTTTTCTTAAAAGTAGAGTTGCCATACAATATTATTCATGATGATCTTAGCCATCTTCTTCCTTATAATGCAACTGATTACCTACCAGACATGTTCCCATTCTCATGTTTCTTTAGGTGTCTGTCTAAGTTGGTTTGTTGACCAAAACACCTATCACATAAGTGACACTTAAAGGGCTTCTCCTTATTGTGGATGTTACGAACATGCCTCTGCAAGTTGGAAGAGATGCTAAAGGATCTGTCACAGTATTTGCATCTGAAAAATAAGCACAGAGAAAATAGTTGCAAGCAAATTGAAAAATATTTCTCAAGACTAGTAAGCCAGATATCCAAAATTATCACCCATAAAATATTTTAGAGAAAAGGCAGAGGCAAGAAAACTATTTGCACAGCCAAGATTTCAATTCCAACAGACTTTGATTCCATTAAAGATTTTCATGACTTTATGAAAAACCATAGTAAAATATTGACCATTTCATTGGTCTCAAATTTATTAGAGTCATCAGTTTTCATGTTTTTGATAAACTTCACAAAATTAAGGACATTAAGAAATAGTAGCATGGTTTTACCTTCTGCTTAGGACAATACCAATAAATCCTTTGTAAACAAACATGAAACAAATTCATGTATTCTTCAAATAAAGTAAAAAGATCATTCTTTTTTTTTAAAGATTTTATTTATTTATTTGACAGAGACACAGTGAGAGAGGGAACACAAACAGGCGGAGTGGAAGAAGAAGAAGCAGGCCTCCCACTGAGCAGGGAGCCCAATGCAGGGCTCGATCCCAGGACCCTGGGATCATGACCTGAGCCGAAGGCAGACGCTTAACGACTGAGCCACCCAGGCGCCCCATAAAATGATCATTCTTAAATTCAAAATTGCAGAGTCTGATTAAACAATTTCTTAGTAAATTCACTTCCTCAATTGATAATCCTAAAGAAACTTCCATTATCTTCTCAAAAAGCGCAGTAAAGATTCCAAACCTTTAAAACTGAGGCAATGTGAATAGTTTATCTCGATATCGAAGATGCTGATTTTCATAATCTGTAGTGATTACAAGCCCCCAGAACCTTTACTCCAAAAACCTTTAAACTGTGTTTTTTTAAGGATTTATTTATTTATTTATTTATTTGAGAGAGCGTGTGCATGGTGGGGGGGGGGCAGAGGGAGAGGGAGAAAGAGAGAAGCAGACACCCTGCTGAATGTGGAGTCTGCTGCAGGGTTCAATCCCAGGACCATGGGATCATGACCAGAGTGGAAACCAAGAATCAGATGCTGAACTAACTGAGCCACCCAGGCATCCCCACCTTTAAACTGCTAAAAAAGAAAGTAAGAGTGGCATTAAATTCTCCTTTCAGAATAAAATAAAGGTCTTCATTAATCTCTGCTTTTCCTATTCCCCTCAATTTTCCATTTCTGTCCTTACAGAGTTTGTGGCATTTCTGAACCAGGTTGGTTTTCCAGGAAAACACTTATTATTGGTTGGCTAATTGTTTCTGCCTTCTATGTGATTTAAAAAAAGTCATAAGGTATTTTGAAGTTCTCCTTTATTCATAAATAAAAATGTAACCCCTCACTGCCTACTCCGCAGCTCTTATGGATAAAGAAGAAAAGTGGCAATTTATGGGGTATTCTCCTTTGGCATTTTAAAGTAAAGATTACATTATTTGTTTGTGTGGCTTTTTTTGTATGTGTGTTGCTTGAAAAAAAAAAAAAAAACATGAGCTTTCTCTAGATGACTTTTAAGTGAAAATTTCTAACCTAGCAGCCAGACAATCTTTAACTTATTCTTCCATATGTGAAGGGCCCTTCTCCTTCCACTTCTGAATGTAGACTCAGTGGTTCAAGTGCTCTACATCAGAAATCACCCCATTCCACTCGAAGTGTTTGGGTTTCTACGGCTGTCTCTACGTGATGCCAGAAGTCTAGCTAGTTCAGTGGGGAAAATAAATCTGTTAAACTAGTTACTCTGGCATAGTATCAATAAACCGACTCAAGGACTGATTTAGTTTTTCCCCCTTAAAAAACTGCCCTGGCATGATGAGGCTCCTCAACTTTCCTCACTTACAATACTAATTTAAAAGTGCGTGAAACCCCATATTCATTGTAGTTGTAATATTTTAGCCTCTGCTTTTGAAAAAAATATATATGTGAGTCATGACCTTCTCTGTAATAACTCTGTTGACTCCCAAGGCCTACTACAATGAGAATAATGATACAATTAGCACAATTGTGTTGTACCGAGCAGAACAACCTAGAAAACACTGCTAGAGAAAACTTACACTCCCATCAAACATTTTTCACTCAAAACATTTTCTACACACATCATGAATTAGAGAGATTTTTGTCTTTGACATGCTTCCAGCTTTCTGCTTGTATGCAAAGGGACTTTTCCAAGTCTAATAGACATCATCTACTCTAACAGCGATAAAATCGGCCAATAAGAACATTCTACATAATAATCATGGTTTTGAGTGCTCCTGAATAAAAAAAATCATTGCATTCTGCTCCAATAAATTAGTTGGTAGTTACGAGCCTAAGTTTCAAAAATTCTTTAAATTAATACATACATCATGAGCAATACACTCATTAAGAATTTGGATGTAAACACAGGGGTCATGGGAGCCTTTGAGATCATGGTGTGAGATAAAAACTCTGACACGGGAGGTCCAAGTCTGGGTTTTAATTCTGGATCTTTTAATACCAGGCTTTACAGAAGGCAATTAACATCTGTGCATCTGAATTTCTTCACTTGTAAAACAGAGGAGCTAGACAAATAATTGTTTAAGATCTCTAGCTATGCCAAAATTCTGGTCTGTGTTTTTAAAAATACACATACCATTTATGGGGTAGAATAAAACCACTGAATTCAAGTACAGAGCAAAATGAGCATGATATAGTTGCATACCAGATCCTTGGTCATAATAAAATGTAAGTGCTGAAATCTTTCTTTCACTGAAGCAAAATTCCTGGGATCTGAAATTTTTCTCAAAAAGGGAAATCGCCTAACAACTTGCATTTTTATACCTCTCTGAGACTTACTATACAAAGTCCATTCTATTACATACAAAGTATCACTTCTGACTAGTAATTTATAAAACATGTAGGAAAGCAAAGAATTTAAGAAAGTAAAGAAAAATTTAAGAATTGCACATAAAACAATGTGTAGATTATATTTTAAAACTGAAGAGGATCTTGATAATTTTCATTCTTTAGTAAACAATAATATTAAAGTTAGACACATGTCCCATGTGTTGTGTGGCTGATCTTGACATCTAACAGAATAAGCTAAGAGGTAGTTTAGAAATTGTTGCTAGAATTGCCCCTCTTCCTATAATATATTCTATTTTACCTCTTCTCCTCCTAGTTCCTCATCGTCTTCCTCCTCTCCAGGTTTAAGGTTTATTCCTTAAACCTCCTAATGTGACCTGGGGACACCGACTTAGCTATCCTAGGGAAATAAAGTTACACACAGCTTGTCAACGCCTAACAGAGATTTAAGGCTTGAGAAAGGAAGGCTGCAATGTTCTGATTACTGTCAATTAACATAGCACTAATTATTGAGAAGAGAGCACATTAAAATAGTTTTTAAAATGGGGGCGCCTGGGTGGCTCAGTCAGTTAAGAATATGACTCTTGATTTCAGCTCAGGTCGTGATCTCAGGGTTGTGAAAAAGAGCCCCGTGGTGGGCTCTGTGCTGGGCATGGAACCTGCTTAAGATTTTCTCTCTCTCTCCCTCTGCCCCTCCCCACCCCACTCTCTCTCTCTCTCTCTCTCTCTCTCTCTCTAAAACAGTGATAATAATAAAAATTTTTAAAATAGCTAACATTTCTTAAATGCTTATTCTATCCGAGATCCTGCTAGACCTTTTAAACTGAGATGTCAGAAACCTTGATTTAAAAAATTAGAACTCTTATATTTTTTATCCTAGCCGTTAGTCAATTCTTCTTTGACTCAAAATTGCAAGGACATACATTCAGACATGCACAAAAGTAGCCTCCTTTAAAATTGTGGCAATACATCCACTCTAACTACCATAAAATTTACCAAGGTATTTAGTAAAAATCATTGTCAAACCTGTAAGGCTGCTCTCCTGTGTGGGTTCTCAAGTGCCGTGTTAAGTTCGCAGACCTTGGAAAAATCTTGCCACAGTATCTGTTATGAAAGATGTTTATAAGAGAAAGTCAGCACAATCGACTTTATTTCACTCAAGCCACATAGAAGCCAGATGCTGATTCTTGATTTAATTAATCTTGCATGGAACTCACATGTCTTTGGTATTTAAAATTTGCAACAAAGCCATTCTACAGATATAAATAACTCCACGAATAAGG
This sequence comes from Eumetopias jubatus, assembly GCF_037043125.1. Lineage (NCBI taxonomy): Eukaryota > Metazoa > Chordata > Mammalia > Carnivora > Otariidae > Eumetopias > Eumetopias jubatus. The sequence goes on along the minus strand of NW_028274807.1, from coordinate 94,828,590 downwards.
CTGCGTTATGAGATCTGGTTGAATTTGATCATGCATAAGCAAGCAGTTTATGAAAATAGACTTTAGTTTTGATGACCCCCATACGCCTCTTTTATTAACTCTGTATCTTTATAGTCGCAAAACTGAACCAGACAAGAGGATAAAAAAATGACAAGAGTCTGTGATTCTGGGTTGATGTAAACAGATTTCAAATGTTTCAACTCATTTTACATGTTAGCCGCGGTGACAACTCTGTACATTGAGCGGTATCAGATCAGACAAGATTCGAAGACCTCATCCATCAAGGTATGTTCCTATAAAAGCTTTTCTGGAAAGAAAGTGACACATTTTCCAAAGAGCAGATAAATTGATATGCCTGAGTCAGATGTCACAAATTTCTGAGGACAATTCAGAAATTATAAGCACAATTTATTGAAAAGAAAAAAAAAACAAGCTTTACTGTAATAGTGATGGGTAACAAGAAACTTATTAACTAGCTTTCTTCACTTATCAACCTTATTCGTCCTTTGTTAATGGCCTTATTCTTCAATGCCATGACAATTAATAAATGTATGCTCGAAGACAGTAGTATTATACCTTCGGATGAAAATAATTAACTGTGAAAGAAAATTCATAAATATCAAAGTGAAACAAGTATTTGGACTGTTTCCAACCTCATTTATCACAACCAAATGGCCTGTGTTAAAATTCCCATTTAATAATAATTTTTTAAAACCACTATTTTTGTATCTCCCTAAATAAAGAGTACTTTGAAGTGCTGGAGATCTATCATGATCACGATTAATCATCCAATCAAGAATAATTTCCAAAACAAACAGCAGCAGGGTTTTTTGCAATCAGGGAGACTTGGGGAAAGCGGGCCGTCATGGGCCCTGCAGTTACCTGCAGGTGTAGCGTTCTTTCCCTTTCCGCAGGAGGTTCTCTGGCAGGGCATTGGGAGGTGCTCTGAAGTTGAACATGGAGGGAACTGACTGCAGAAGTTCACTGGCCTCCGGTTTCAGGGCACTGAAGCTCTCTAGCTTCTCCGCCATGTTTTCAATAGCTGACATCTGAAAGGCAAGAGCACAAGACCATGAAGGACCAGTCTGACATCTGTTCTTCTGCAATAAACTCTAGAAAACCAAGAAATCATTAAGAAAAGGGAAGCATCAAATCTGCTGAATGCAGTAGACTGGAGAAAAAGGTTGCAGTGTCCCAATATTTGACAGATAACGAGAGGACTCGTTGATTTAGGAAATAACAAAGGTAGAACCGTGCTTATAGAATGCTGGGTGAACTTCAAAAGACCTTGGTTAGGCCATTTTGTCATCATTTGATATAGAACTGAGCAATGAAATACATGAGTGATAATAAAGCTTTTTTATTAAATTAAGAGACAATATTCGTATTACGTTATGGACATCAATAGTACACTGGACCTTATAGGGAAAGGTCCTGCATGCCTGGCCTTGGTAATAAAAACCATAGGAAGCATGGCATCCCATGAAAAGAATTCACAGCACGAAACACATCAAGTGTTCCAAGTTACAGCTTAAGCCAAATGTGTAGTGCAGAAAGAAAAAAATTAATGTGTAAGAGGTGTTTTGCCTAAGACTAGGTTAATTTAATATCTGGATATACTACAATTTTAAGTGGGATCATATACAAGGAATTTTGATGAAATAGTAATTTGTTCTGAACAAAGACTGAGTTGAAATGACAGCTCATGATATATCATCGTGACTTCACATAATAATAACTTGGCACGGGCGTTATAAGGGGAGTAGTTAGCCTAACCACACTCTTAGAGAAATAATCTTAAAAAACCTACCCTAATTCTTCCCCTCAAACAACCTAATTTATTTTGCTTATAATCTTCAAGTTTCTGTCCACCTGCCCATATAACTGACAGTCACAATTGGAGGGTGGCATTTACTTTGAAAGGCAGCTTGATCCTTACTGTCCTCAGTTAGAAGGACTCTCCCCTTTTCTTCAACCCTCCCAAAATGTTAAGTTTCTTTAGTGTTCATATTTTATTTGGAAGCTGCTTACTACTGAATTTTTAAGTAGAAAAGCAAACTCTCAGGCCATCCTGTTAAATCAACTCACCCATTATTTATTTGGTTCTCAGGCACTATGCCACTGGAGAGCTCAGAAAGCTGTTAAAAAGGTGTTTGCACTCTATATGCACTCTGTGTGTTTCTCAAAGAGCTGGGGTGTTAGACCAGGAGACTCCATGCAAGGACAAGAATGGTAACTGCACATTCAAACAATTGTTTAACCCAAGAGGATGATTCTTTCACTGATGGATGGCGGGACCGAACTGAAGGCCTAATTTACGAGCTCAGGATGGAAAGAAAAGGCACCCCTTCCCACTCAAAAGGAAAGTAACAAAATCTCTATTCCATGGCCCAGCAGCTGGACAGAATACCAGTGACTCTTTACGGCGAAGCAAAATCTTAACAGAATGGCCGGACGATAAACGATGATTCTTTTCTTACAAAGGGAATAGTGTATGCTCGATCCTTCAAATGACTATTCATGTTGTAGTTAGGTCTCTCTTTTCCCTTTATCCTGGAGCCTGCCCTCTCATTTCATGCCCGGACTCCTAATGCTAGCTACAAATTGCAACGTACAGGGTACCACTGCCAATTTGCCAAATGTCTTTCATCAAAGACGGTGCAAAAAAATCTCAGAGGAAAGTCAAGATACATTTACTTGTCAGGCGACAAATGTGAACGCATTGGGAGGCGGTAGGGGCTCTAAGCTCAGGGGTTTGATTCATAATCACTCAGCTGCTAAAACATTCTCCACAGATGCAAGTGGACAGCACATTTGTCACTATGAAGGATTTTGACACATACTGATCACAGGGCAGAGATATGGAATGATGCTGCTGCTCGGAGAGGTTGGCAGAAACTCTGTCCCTGCAGAATACGGTCATTATCCCCCTCTAGCCGGAGCATTAGCATTTTCATCTTACTTTGGGTTTTATTTATTAAAAATCAATCCAGAAATATTTTATGATACTATTTTATTTGCATTTATTCCTCTTAATTGTTTCTTGCAGAAAATCATTTTGATATTCCACCCTCCACAGAATAAATTGTCTGAGTGAAAAATGACCCCTGGCCTTCAAGCTGATTAGCAGAAACAAGCAAGGGTCAGGGTCACGATTGCATATATTTATTGGGAAGAATAGTAAGTGCATGGGTGATGATTATTAATGTTTTATTTATGTACATTTAATATTTGAGTAAAGTTTCATTATCTAGTGGTTTTAAATCATTTGAGTGTCCACCCGGCTGACATACTCAGACTCCTGCGGCGATATATCTTATAGAAACACTTTGCCTTTTATATGGAAAATAGCTTACTCATGACTATTATTCTCAGCTTTCATCTCTAGCACATATAAACTACAAGTCCTTTAAGTTATTTAAGAGCAATTGGCTGTTGAGGAATGTATCTTGCTTTAGTAGTGCCTAACACCTCCTTTTGAAGAAAGATCGCTGTGATTACATTATCTCAAACTATTTTGATTTGGGTAAACTATCAAGAAACAAGAAAATACACTATGGGCTTGATGACTAAACACTGACATTCTTAAAAGATAATAGGAAAAAGAACAGGGGTGACCCAAATGCTTCTCTTAAAAGCCACCCCCACCTTTGGCTTCCAGTGTCAAAGGAAAAGAGGATTAAATAGGAGCGGGGAAAAGGGAGAGAAGGAAGATGGGAAGTGAGCCGAGGGTAGTTATTAATACCACACACACACACACACACACACACACACACACACACACACCCCACTTTCTGTCCAGCTAGCAACAACCAAACATAAAAGTCACCACCGAATTCTTCCTTTCATCTTCATAAGATTTGCTCTCATAGCACTTGACCTCAGTTGAAAAGAAGAAGTTTCCCCATTAGGACAGATAGAAGTGACTTAGACATCTGCCAGTTGGGTAGGTTAGCAATTCTATGACCAACATCGGTCTGCCTCTGTCTTGGATTAAGGTGTTGGATTAAGATGAGCTTCACCTGGTGCATGGGTCAAAACCCTAAATTTCTCACTCTGTGGGCTGACTCGTATGATGCTCTTCCTGAAATAACATGCCTTTTACAAGAGAAGTAGCAAGTGTTGACATTCATTTTAAAGTCTGGCTTGGAATTTTAAAAATCAACATGAATTGGGATCAATGGAACAGAATCTACTAGCTACATATATATTTCAATTATGAAAAATCCAATGAAGAGGGCAATGTGTACTACTATAAAAAAGAAATTTGCTGAGAATGGGGAAAATAAAGGAGGAAATATTAGATCATATATTTTAGAAGTGCATCGCCCTTTGTCCTACTAATGTCATAGGCTAATCTCTGATCAGTAAATGACAGGTTTTTTTTTATATGGAGCAGTAATTTTTATTTATATATATAATAGTTGTTGATGGTATCTGCAGCCAGATGTCTGGAAGAGGAAGTCATTGCACCCCCTTTCAGTCCCCAGGAGGCTATTAACTTTATACTGACGCAAACTAATATTTAGACAGAATTCCCTAGATCCTACCAAAAAATGTAGCTATCTCCCTAGTCAAATAAACTTAGTATTTTTAAAAACATTTCAGCAGGCAAGATATCATCAACTGGGTCCTAAGCACTTAGCTTAACATTTATTATCTGGCAGCCAATAATTGATGACATAAAGAAGTTTCTCATTAAAACCATTAAAGCGACAATCTGATTATATGAAATGATTGTCCAATGGCACCATGAATTATGTGACCTAATGTTTTACAAATTAGATTACATGCCTTTATCATAAAACAACTAACTTTTCATAAATAACTTATGATGGGAAAGTTTGTAGATTTGGTGGTTTTCTATATTTATTCACTTGATAATCTTGAGAATTCTCAAAATTGTGGCCATTTGGGGGAGAAGCAAGTATTCATAGTTTATGGCTATCTCATTCCATGTATCACATTCAGCAGTCATGATTATGAAATCCATTAGAATCTGTTTACCACTAAAATGATAAACTTTAATATTTTAGTAGTTCCCACTAATATCTATGTTTTATAATACAAATATAAATCATAGCTCTGAAAACCCTATGATTTAGGGAATGGAAGTGTTTCCAAAGCATTGCAACGTCGGTTTCTATACCATTGTATTATCAGGGAAGGGAGTCTAACTTAAATCTGAATTGGCTTTGTCAGTTGGTAGAACCATTGGGCATTTATGTAGTGGACAGCACCTCATGGATGAAGCAGCCAACCACATAGGTACTGTCAAGTAATACTCCACCCTTAGAAAGGATGAGGACCCTGAGGCACGATACTCAGGATGGACCTCTCCCAGGGAAGACAGAAGAGGAACACTGGAAATACAGGCCAGGGTAATCAGAGCACAGCCCCATCAGCTGTACTACTTTGTCTAAGAAAGCCTTAGTCTCTCTCTCCCTCTCTCTTCTCTTGTACTTTTGAAATAAAGAAACTTAATCCTTAAACGTCTATCAAAATGAGAAAAAGCACAATTCATCACATACTCCACAGAAGAAATCAAATGGAGGAATTTCTGGTAAAGAAAATCTAATATCAGATAGAGGAAACAGTAAGTGCTAAAGTGTTCTGACTTAAAATAATTTATATATAATTATATGGTGACCAAAAAAACTGAACTATATTCCAGATTTTACCCATATCTCAGAATCAGAATAATTTTGAGTAAAGAAGACAACGAAGAAGTAGAAGTACATATAATCAGAGGAAATTTTGTAATATATGTTATTTATATGTATTTCCATCGACCCAAGGTTTATTTGAGAGTAAAAAGTAAATAAGCAAGACAGAGGATCATAGGGGAAGGGAGGGAAAAATGAAAGAAGACGAAACCAGAGAAGAAGACAAACAATAAGAGACTCTTAATCTCAGGAAACAAACTGAGGGTTGCTGGAGTGAGGGGGGAGGGAGAGGTAGGTGGGGTGTCTGGGTGATGGACATTGGGGAGGGTATGTGCTACGGTGAGCGTTGTGAATTGTGTAAGACTGTTGAATCACAGACCTGTACCTCTGAAACAAATAATACATTATATGTTAATAAAAAATATTAAAAAAACTAAATAAGCAGTCTTCTTTGTATCTTGAACAAAAAATAAAGCTGTCCCCTAGTATCATTACCTGACAACTGACTGAATCTGGAAATAGGAACTGAAAGTTGAGGAAGTGAGACCCAAGGCTGAAAGATTCATTCACTAGTTAGATATGGATTTTTAAACATTTAGTCTTATTACTCCAAATAGCCAGAACCAAGTTCTGCCCTGGGATATACGGATGTGAATTCCAATGTCAGCTTGTGTCTACATGTAAGTTCAGGTTTTAACCTTTTAAAGGCTTTATCAAAAGCATCTTTAACATGCTGATACAGGCTGCTCCAAATAATGGTTGTTTCCACTTAGTGACCCATTTCGAAGGCTCTTTTAACAACATACTCCCAAGCGCCGAGAAAGAGTTCGACATCAAGGTATAATTACATGGAATGGGTCAAATTTATAAAATAAACTTCTTTCTGTAAACAATTTATAGCACACTAAATGCCCAATTAAAACGGAAAAGTATTTTGCAGCTTGACAAAGCTGGAAAGCGATCTGCTGAAGCCATATCATGTAATGGAAAGCGGCTCAGAATTCTTTATGTCTGCACAGCATTTTATAATATAAGTTGTTTTCCTTTTAATGCTACACTATTTTAGTCAAAAATATAAGTAGGAAACTTACCCAAGTTCTCTGATCAGGCAGTTGGAACTGGGAGCAAAATTGAAACAAAAACAAAAAATTACTTCTGTATCAGTATCTTTATTGCAATCTATCCTTTGAGAAATTAACATTTATACGGACTTTGTAATTTTTGCTTATCATGTAACTGTACCTTGAGTAAAGGCTCTGGAAATGAAAATTAAATGTTTTTATAACACTGCTGGATTTCCTCTATTTACTGAAATTAAATTTTAGAATCAAGGTTATAAACCAGAATGTTCTTTTTTCCAAGAAAGCTAAACACTGCCTACTACACCAAATCTTAAATAGCAAAGTAGATACTTTCTTCTTTTTTTGTTTTTACTCACTGCAAGAGTCCTAAACTTTAATAAATAAAACTTCAGCAATTTCCAGCAAAAAATCTAGTCTCTTGCATTTGTATAATGTTAATAACAAAGAAAATAAGATATTTACTCAAACGTGAATCACTGAGTAACAAAAAGGTAATGTACTTGGAAATGCACTGCTTGACTTTTATTAGCTTGGGATTCAGACCATGAGTGGTCAAAACACATAAGGATATTAATTAAAAGAACTTCACATACATAGTTAACAACGTCAACTTATGACAAGAATCACTGGGGGAAACTTCAGTGAATTGGGAGCTCTTCCAGGAAGCACAAAGGTTGTATCCTTAAAATTACCATTTTGCTTGGTTAAAGGGGATACTTCTTGCTTTTTTAACTTATGGCATCTTTAATAAGGAAGATACATAGTTTTTAAGGATAAAAAATTTATTGCAGAGGAAATCTAACAATAAGAAACACCTTGCTGAAAGCAAAATAGAAGATGAAGGACAAAAGACAAGTAATTTTCACATCAACATATAAAGGATAACTTGGAAAAAGACGAACTTTTTCCCAGTTCTTTGGTAGGATAGACAGACACTTTAAAAAGAAAAAAATAAAAATGACTGAATAAAGGACAGAAACAGAAGTAAAACAGAGTCTTTGTTGCAGATGTATACAAAGCCAAACATCTGGAAATAAAATGTATTAACCACCAAAAGCAATAAATGTTGCATTTTGTCTTCAATTTAATTTCTTATATAAATTTGTTTCAGTAACTACCGACAAGGTGTATCATGTTTCTGCATGTATTAAACGTGCACAGAATATAGGAAAATCACACCAAGGAATAATAGCCAGTTTTACAACAGCATAACTACCAAATGATTTCTATGGCGGTTCAAAGGAGCCATCAATGTAAATGCAAAGTACCTAAAACGCAAAGTACCCAGTGAAATGGACATTCCAGAGATCACACATTCATACCATTCCTTCCATCTCACCTACTTGTGGCTGTCATTCCTTTTCAAAATTATAATCTAAACTAAGACCCCCACAAACAATTTTCAACCATGTATCCAGGAAGAACCTCTATAGTACTTATTTCTACCTTATATTAAGCTAACTTATTTATAAAAGAAAAGTAGAAATCTAAATAGTCCTCTAGTGGCTTGACACAGAAAGCATACTTCTGTAAAAATTGAACAAAGCGAGGAATTTAGACCCTGATAATGAAAAAAAAAAAAAAAAGGCAATTATCTTTTACTTTTGTTTGTGTTCCTATATCTTCTAGATATTTTTGACAAGACTTTTAAAAATATATATTATTATTCCAAGAGGCAGTGAGATGCCTGATAATCTTTCAATAAAACTCAATAAATATCTAAGTATCTACTGAGGTGTCCACCTTTTTTTTTTTGATTAGGAAATGTGCCCAGGGGAGGGACATGCTGAGTAGAATACAAAGGCATACAAATATTATAAAATCAGGCTTGCCCAGAGAATACCACTACCAAGAATCTATAGACCTATATCTATGTTTTCCCTGAAGCATTAAGAATATGTGGTCTCCTTTATTATGATGATGATATTATTATTATAACCCTGAGAAATACGTGAGGAAAGTATTATTCCCATTTGGAAGACAAAGATACAGAAGCCCCAGTGCTCCAGTGTACTTTAAATGGAAAATGAAGTAATGAATGGTCTTATCCAAGCATTTATTTAGCTACAAAATCATGGCCAGCCCCGGGAGCAGAGGCAAAGGCTTCCAGTTTGGCCTCCTGCTCTGTGCCACCCTTATTGCTGGCCAATGAGGCAGTGCCAAGAACACAGTAAGCATCTTTCCAAGTACTTCTAGATCCGTGTATAGTCCTGCCAAAGAAGCTGGGTTCCGGGGATGGCCGGAGAGTATTTTCCTGGCATTCCTTTACATTCAAAATGGACTACTTCTGCATTCACTAAAGCCGAAAGCTATCCCTCATTTAGGTCGTCCCACTTGCCAGGCAGTTTGCGCCGTACCGGCTTAGGTACATGAACGCTAACCCGCACGGCTGGCCGAAAGGGGTGTTGCCACCATGCTGATATCTGAGAAGGCTCAGAGAGATGAACCGCTCTGCTCAAAACCTAAGCATTTTTGCTAATAAGCAGGAGAGCCAGTCATAAAGCAGTCATTTCTGGCCCCAAATCCTGGCAGGCTGTCTTTGTTTGTTTGTGTTTGTTCGTTTATGGGAAAGCAGATCTTGGGGCTAGGATGGAATTGATGGAGTACTAGAAAGAACAGAAGAATTCTGTGGAAATTTTAGGACATTTGAGGCAGGTGTTCTGAAAGAACAGACTCTTGGGTCTGGAGGCTTGATGAAAAGGGGGTGGCCCAAGCTTCTCCCAGGTGACAGTTGTGATTTCACCTGTACCCCAAGTGATCTATAGCCATTACACATGAAAACAGCCACGATGGTTAGAAAAATAATAAAATCTTTCTGTAGCAGTTGGTAAACAGCCTTTGCACCAAGAACCTTGAATGGTCCCCCTACCATCCTGGCCGCATCTCAAAAGACCCTTCAGACAGCCCACCAGCCAGCAACTACACCATTAATAGTCGGGGCAGCAAGGACTTCCAAGACGCTGCACCAGAATGCCGGGAGTCCAGTCCGATGGGTCAGTATTCGTGACATACAGGGTGTCAAGTATTTCGATTAGCACTCTCGGGTCCTGTTCTAACAGCGGCAATAGGCAGTCCCTTCCACCAAGACATGACCCTCTAGTGTGGGAAGGAAGCATACACGCCTGTTTGCGGTGCTCTGTGGGGAGGACTGCTCTGCTCCCAGTATCATCTTTTGTGATCCTCCATTCACTTGGGAAATATCAAGAGATAGTAGATTTTCTTATTTGATTTGATTAAAAATATGTACATACTCTAACACTTGCATGCACATGTGGAGTTATCGGGAGACAAAACTGCCCATCTTGTAGACTAGTGAATTCACTTTGGCTAGCTAGAAATCTGTGAATTTCAGAGAGAATAGGGACTTGCCACCCAGCTCCTTCATTTTACAGATAAGGAACTAAGCGCCAGGTAGACCGAGTCACCTGAGGATCCTGAATCCCAGTCTTTTTTCCCCTCTGTTATACCGTGTCCTCATAGCACTTAATTTGGAAGTGATTAGTTGCTAGATTTTAAAGATAATTAGAATATGAGAACAATTTGATTATTGTAACTAAACGTATATAACTATAATATCCCCATGAGCAGTTAGTGATAATTAGAAAGTTCTCAAGAAAGATAGACCTTTTGTGCACTGACACAAAATGCATATTATGTTCAGCTTTATTAGCCCATGAGGCCTAGAGTACAATTAAAAATCAACCTAAATGTAAACTATAAGTACCTAAATGTAAACTATAAGTATAAATCTAATATAAGTATTAGATCTACCTCTTTTATAACGTGTTTCGTTTCCATAAAGTAATTATATAAATAATATCATTCCTTAGCCTTTCTATATAAAATGAATGCTAACTGGAACATTTCTAATTCCTTGAATATTAAATCATGTATTTTCTCACTTTGAAATAGAATTTTTGAGCAACGATAGATTTCCCCAGCTAACCAGAAAATGTACTTCCACTCTCATACTCTGTTGTTTAGGACGTTGTACAAGTACTGAAAAAGTTGCAGTTGAAGTACTTGAAAAATTGAAGAAGAGGTGGCAGAGGGGGAGGGTGGGTCATATCCCCAGATAATTTAATTACCTCGTAACATTCTTTAAGATGGCTTGAATAAAATTCTACCAATTTTATTGGAGGAGCATAATTTTTAGTTTGACTATGTTGAAAAGGAATAAATTAGTTCACTGATTTTAAGCATTTTCATAAAAATTTTGCTTACCATCTATAAAGACCAGAGTTTATATCTTTTAAAAAAATTAGAAATAAAAAACAAAATATCAGGTAAAAAAACACATTTAAGATGTTTATATATTTGGTCTTTCAATAGAATTCTCCGCATGTTGATTGCTATGTAAACCAGTTTTTTAAAAATAACCAAATATGTAAAACAGAGGGATGAACCAGTTAGATGGCACTGCTCTGCATTCTCCTTGCAATGAGAAACTATATATATTTTGATAAATGGACACAGCTCCATTCAGCAAATGACTCTGTGTATTGTGGTAAATTCTTGTGCAATTACAGAACTTCGCTGGAATGCCCAGTGGTCTCTAGATAAATTCCTTCACCCTCTATGGTAACAACTTGTCAGGTAGATTCATTTCCTGTTTTTTTATCTAAGCACTAAAGGAACCTGAAGGACCTTCATGAGTTTGGGACGAGTCAGAGTATGATCTATCTCTTACTAGCAGTAATTTTTAAACACAAAAGACAACTTCAGTATTTATTCTAACTGAATTTTGCTCACTCCAAAATACACGTTGGCTCAATAAGCAGTTAACAGCAGACAATAATTTAACACCCCCAAAACACATTGTTTTTACACATATATTAATTTCTTTTTCTTTAAAGAGTTTGAGTTTTAGTTCTGCTAGAATTTCCTGTGTTCTTCTACACCAGCGTCATAGGAAATCCTAATGTTCTCAAGATTTCTTTCATTTCATTGCACCTGCTTTTCAGGATCAACAAGTTAGTTTACAAGCTTGAAGTCTCAAATTCAAAATACTTACTTGTGGGTGAAATAAGAATCCTGGAGAAGGTCTCAAGTATTTCTCTTTTAAAGCTTCAAGTGGGTCAGTTAGTTTTCTTTTCTCTACTCTGAAAGGTTAAAATTAGTTTTTGGAGATGAATCAGTCTCATATATCAATCACTATATAATTACTGACATTTCAAACAGCTAACAATAAAGCAAATGGTAGGTTTCTGGGAAGCACACTGATAAAAATATAAAGACATCTGTTCAGTTCTTGAAGAATACTCAGGGCACTTCTAGGCACTCAAAGAAAGAAGGTCCTATTTATAACGGCAAAATCCGATTGAATGACTAGTAATAACAGTAGTGAGGAAATATAAAAAATGAAGAGTCATGAAACCAGAGGGATTGGTCATACGTTTGTACCTTTCCATTTCAAATGGAGACAAGAAGGCTGGATGATTCTGAAATCATGAGGAGAGAGTCCATTTTGAAAATTAAAGTCATTTTCTACCAAGAAAGTGTTCCCCTAGATATTCATTATGTTTCTCCCATCCTTGCCAATGACAGCAGGAGAGTTTCTAAGCATACTCTGCACGCTGCCACTTACTCTTTGAAGTATAGGTGTCTTCCTTTGGATGGCAAAAGGGGGTGGAGGGAAAAGGAAGGGGAATTTTTGAAGATAGAGACATATAAAACTTATCTACATATCCCTTCTGCCTTAGAAATGTTTGTCATTCTATTTACCATTAAGTGTACAGGAAATGAGATCATGGATTCAATTAATTTCTTTCACCAACTGTTGGTAAGTTTCTTTTAAGAACTGTTGAGTAAGTACGCTTTTAAAATAGAACCAAAATTAATACAAACAGCTACCATTTCTTGAAATTTTGTATATGCTATGTTTTGCATTTACTATTTCACTTACTGAAATAGGTCCTCTTATACCCATTTTATGGATTTAAAAAAAAGTCTGAGACATGGGAAAGCTGAGATTTCAACTCAGGTCTTACACTAAGACTGGTGTTTAGGTCTTTCATGACTTCGGTAAAATGACGGGCCTAGGCCCTTAATTCAGAGTGAAATACCAGAGAGGAGGCCAAGTTTTAACTAAGCAAGAGGAAGGTTAGGAGGTGAAGGAGAAGAGTGTAATGGATGTGTGGAGGGACTGAAAGCCCATTGCCACATGGAGGGTCTAAGAAAGAAAGTCTGAGGAATACTCTTCACAAAGGGCTGAGATGTATCACTGGCTTGGAAACAACCTTCCTGGCAATGTGTGACATACAATCCACACACAAAATACGGAAGTGCTGTTTTCCCTTCTTTTCCCTTCTCTTATTGGGACTGCCACAGGAATCAAGACATAAATAACTGAAAAAAAAAAAAGTGCCCAAGCCTGATTACGATGGCTCAGAGATATTTTTGTATTGTCCTTTTTAATCCCCTTCCAGTGGAGTTAGCCCTCAACATAGTGGCAGTATTTCTTAGTTAATGTATCATAGATAATAGGAGGCAGAAAAGGATGGAGTTTTTAGTGAAAAGGGTTTGCAGCTCTAGTTCCTATTAAGTAATAGGAATCAATAAATATCGTTGAATGAAAGAGTAGCACAAAATTGTTCATAAAAGACAATCAGGCAAAAATACGACAATAGTCTCATCTTAAACAAGTCTAATAAACAATGATCCACACGTTCCATTATTTCTTGACAATGTTCAAGACTTGAGTGAGAAGGTAAATGTGAAAATGCTTGGTAATATTTAAAATCCATAATAAGCATAATTACTATTACTCATACTTTTAAAGAAAGCTGGTATTTAAAAACTAAGTCATTCTGAATTTCAAGTGAGTGTTACACAATGCTGTCTAAGAGGCTTTTTATTAAGCATATATGTTTCCCCCAAAGAATTTTTGGATGCAGCAAAGAAAACTGGATAATGAGCATTATGAACAGAGACGCATTTTTCAAAACCAACCATTCACATTATACACAAGACATTTTTGTGACTAATATTTCATTTACTTTGGGCTCCTGGGACGTTTATTTAGCAACAGAATATGAACAGTACGTACTAAGGATGCGTTGATAGGTTAACAAAGAGAAAACTCATGCTGTTCTATGTCCCATCTCATTTCAAATATCCTGACCCATTTAAGTCCCCACACATACTTGCATTAATCCTTCAGGAGCCTCATTCTTCTGCCACTTGACAACTTGCTTTAAATATGGCTTTCCCATATTTTCCACTTAAAAATGTGTTTAAAAATAAATTTATTGTCAAGGGAAAGAACTCAGTGGGCCTCATCCCAAACCCCAAATTCAGAGACATCCAAAAATAAGTCCAAACCTAATGAGTTGACCGTCTGAGTAAAAAATGAATTCACTAGATCAAACAGCTTTACTCTCTGCCTTATAATAATAACAAAAATAATTTGTTATAAGCCATAGCTTTAGAATGTAAAAACTGCCCTCCGTTCACATGTCCACGTCGAATGGTCTCTTATCCTCCCTTACCTGTAAATCGGGTCCATAAAGAAAGGAGTGGGTCTAGCGTGCTGCAAGGAACTGTCCGATGCGGGTCTCGGTTCAACGTTGCTTCCTTTCTTTTCCCCAAACACATGGTTTTTACGGGGCTCGGCCAGCTTTGTTCCACTGGCTCTACTCCTACTGCCCATACTTAGATCCAGGGGCTGGTCTTGGCTTGTGGCAGATGTTGCTGGAGGCTTGGAGGGTCCTGGAGTCAAGGGCTTCTCGTCCTTTCGCTTAGTGGTGAGATCAAAGGGAGACTCAGAGCTTCCCTTCTGCAGTTTCTTGACTTCACTTGGTGATTGGGGTTCCATTTTCAAAGGTAACGATCTCAAGTCTCTATCAGGAAATGGGTACATTGATTGAGAGAATGCTGGAAAAAACGGGAGGGGAAACATGGAAGGGTAAGGTAAAGCTCCAACTTTTTTGTCTTGCAGCCCCACCAGTCCTGTTGAACCAAAGTATTTTTCAGCAATAGAAGCAATAGCCTTTATAGAATCATTCACAGCTCCTGACACCGCAGTGTGCTCCTCTAAAGACGGTGGGAAAGTGGAATGATTGCTGTATTCTTTCCTATTATGTCCTGAAGCCAGATTCTGAAGAGGGCTTACTTTGTCTTTGAACATTTTACCATTTTCTTTAAATTTCTCTTTATCACTTTCAAGGTCACTTTCCAGATCAGAGCCCGAGGTTGTTTCCAGGTCACTGCCACTTGGTGTACTGACATCATCAAGGTCACTACTCTCTGACTGGTCACTCATTTTCTCAAGGGGCCTCTCTTCAGAGGACCCCTCGGGCTGGAGCTCCACTGGCTTATTGTCCCCTACAGGTGGGTGTTTAGATAGTGCCTTCAAAATATCCTGTGTAGCTGGCAGTATCTGAGGATGTGTCATGAGGGGACTTTGACTTTTGTTTGTCTGTTCAGTACTTGATAGTCCTTTAACAGGAGAACTAGCAGGTATCAAAGGAGGCCTGTGGTACAAGCCGGAAGGAAACAGACCAGGGAAGCTAAAAGAAAATCCAGGAGCTGTTGGAAAGGTAAGACCAGCGGGATGCCTATTGGCACCAAAATAGTCAGCAAGGCCCGGGTTGGCATGACTCATATTAACCATGGACGTTTTATCCATAGCGGGGGTTCCAGGAAGTGAAATGCCTTGGCCAAAAAATCCACCTGCCGCAAAATGGTTCTTGCCCTCACAAAACCTCCTGTGTTTATTTAAGGAAGACGTAGTGCTGAACATTTGTCCACAGTCTTTGCACTTGATTTGGGTTCTGCAATCAGCATGCATGCGCTTATGACGACAAAGGTTTGAAAACTGAGTATAGGATTTATGGCAGACCTCACCTGTGTGCAAACAACAAAAAAGAATCTCAGGCTTTATGGCAATTGCTGCTGAATTTAGCAAGTATCACAATTGGTTTACCCAAAATTTCAATTAGGAAGCTAGGAAAAGTTGTTGGAGGTACCAATCTGGGTGCTCCAAACACAGAAATCCCCATTTCACTAGATTCCAAAGCAAGGCATCCAACCTGACAAATGTCTTGAGGCAGCACAAATATTTCATATATAAATATATATAAAGATTTCTGTCATCCCCATTGCATATTTTGCATTGTATTTGTGTATTTAAGTATTTATAGAAAAGTCCAATTCCAGCATGCATTGATTTCCCACCCAACACCTACCCTAACAGAATCTTAAAAATTAAAGTCTTAAGCACAATACATAACAGGAACCCATTTAAACTTTTAGACCGCTCCAAGAATTCTAAGTCGGAGGCACCGACACAAAATAAAACAGCCTTTCCCTCAACCGGCAACTTTATCTTTATTCTCTCTCCCCTTGGGGAAAAAGCCTGTGACTGCTCTACCATTATTTAATTTGTGTTATATCATACGCTCTCATCATTCACACATCAAAGCCACACAACAATGCACATTGTGTATTCGGAGACATTTTTAACAATCATTTTCATGATTCGAGAAAGACTGACATAATTTACAATGGCTCTATTTTAAGCCTGCAAAGGAAACTAAATTGAATGTGGCCCATCCTGCATTGCTGGTTCCCATGAACTACGATCACGTCCTCTGACTTCCCCTCACACCAGCGGTTGTGCTAACCTTCCTGCATTTCTGAAACCCCCGTCCTTGGGAAATATGTCCACTCGTTGTCATATCTTCGCCGGTTATCTCAGGGCTTGACTTCTATGGGGTTTAGCCAACTACAGTAAGCAGGGGAGGGTGCTCTGAATGCTCTAATCCAGAAAGAACACAGCAGGGTGCGGCCAGGAAAGAACCCTCTTTGTGGAGCATTTGCCAAAAAATTAGAACATCTCTCTCCTCACATATTATGTGAGAATAGAACTAAGTGTATTTTGAGACCAAGCTTCGTAACCTTTAAGAACTCCTTTGCTAGGTACGAATCCCCCTCACTTCATAGTTCAGCATGATTATCGTGCCCATTTCCTAAGCATCACATTGTTTAATCTTACTTTAGTAGAGATGAATCCACTTTATGTGTGAGCTTACTGTAAACGATTCTGTGCACGTTTAATACATGCAGAAACATGATACACCTTGTCGGTAGTTACTGAAACAAATTTATATAAGAAATTAAATTGAAGACAAAATGCAACATTTATTGCTTTCATGTGATGATTGCCTTTAAGCGCAGAATGGTGGAGCTCCTAAATTAAAGCAATAATAATTGAAAGAAATAAAAAACTCGAAGGAGATTTTATAGATGTTCAGTCATGCAAAACTCACCCAAAAGTTGGATTATCCCACACACCACCACACAGGAAAGACCAAGTGATTCCATAATATTTCTTTTACTACTAATGATTAAAATGCACTGCGAAATATATCAGGGTGCTTAGTAATAGTAAAGGAGCTTTCAACTGTGGGATGATTCATAACATTATAGAGGCCGTAACATGCATTTTAATGGGAAGAGAAGATGTGAGTGATTTCTTTTCAAATCATCCTACTGGAATAGACTGACCAGAGGCTGCTTTAAAAGTATGTACTCTTTAACCATATACGATAAATATACATGCTATTTAAATTCTTTGATACACTAATTAAAACCATATGATGTAGAGGGTGGAAACACGAGGCTTTCGCTGGTTACACTAATTCAGCTATGAGCAGTAACAAGAAGTAGTAAATAAAATGTCGTTGGAATTATAAAAGTGCACTCATCGAGAAAGTAACACCTCTCCTCTGGGCATTAAAAGGCGTTGAGAAAATGTCTTGATGGGTCTTCAGCCATGGTATAAACTTTTGAAAGGTTTGCAATTTTTTGGCAAAGAAATATTGCTCTCTATACTTCTCTCTTGGAGCCGGATGGATTTAAGAAATCAAGACCTTCTCTATCTCAGAGTAACAGAAGGTGCATTTGACTTTCCTGGTTGCACCCTCTGTTACTCAGATGAGTGCGGGCTGTGTCAGGTCTTAAGAACATAGAATCTGGGATGTTTCCCTAGGCAGGAGCTTTGTTTTTCTCACTTGAAGGTCTGGCCTGGCCCACCACAAACCACCAGGCCTCCAGGTAAATGGCTCAATTGATGTTGAAGTCTATACTCTACTGTAATTTTCTTAGTAATAAGGAATTAGCCAGCAGTTAACATTGCATTTTTCTACTTATTAAACAAATTAAGAGGTATTTTGAATATGTTCAGCCTATTAGAGCATGTGGTTTCTATTTGGGAAGGCTGGAGGTTTCTGTAAAGGCAGTGAGTAATTACCTTAGCGCTGGTGACTTTGGGCTCAAGCTTGGCGGTACACTGTAATAAGAGACAGTTGCCATAAACACACCAGTGGGGGTAAATCATGGTGTGTGGCCTTCTGGTGAGAAACAGATATCAACTCTAGGTGAACCTCCTCCACTCCCAATCTCCACACCAACTCTCTTCTTTTGTTCTGAGATTACATGGCTATTATTCATAATTACCCCATGGTTCTCTGTCAGACTTTATATTTGAAGAATGCCATCTGCTATTTAAATTTACCAATAATTACTGAAAATGCATTCATGGCAAATAGTTGCACAAGCTGATTGGAAAGGGACACCCTATAGTGTTTTAAAATGAAACACTTGACTTCAACACAATTAAAATTCCAGATTCCAGAACCGTAGATGATAGGAATCTATATTTTCTGAATTTTGGTTTAAATAATACAGAAAGCATTAAATGGGTGATCATAATCCATTTGGTCTATTTTTTTCCCACCAAAACACAATAAATGTTTAAAGTCTGTTTCTGAGAAATCAGAAATAAATGAGTTATTTATGCCCGTAACACTTGCAAGTACATTTTTAAGGGCGTTACGACCTAGAGTCAGAAATGCCTTTATGAGACAAGAAGTCTAAAATTTCTATTGTATACTTTATTTCCCGTGACTTTCAACAGAGCTTCCCCAAGGGAGACTAGAGCACCCTTTTGTTTATCAGCTAGTCCTCTTCACTCCACCCAGGGAACAGAAGAACATATGAGCAAAACAAAGACTTTAGTGTAAGCTGGAAAGGGGGGGGGAAAAACCAACAACAACAAAAAAACTCCCTTGGTGCTTGGAAGCACAAAAGAGGGCTGTGTCGAGGTAATAAAAGGAGGAGGGTTAGTCCCTGGCATCTCCATGTTGGCACTAAAAAATATTTTTTGCCCATCAGGTCCTGTAGTAGTGTCTCATACACCTACTACAGACTATTGCGTATGTGTCAGAAAAAAAATGTGTTATAAGGGTTCCCGAGTCAGAGGTTTTTGCCAACTATGGAGTGTGCTTCAATCAGTTCTATGCACGTCTGGATCCAAAATCAGTCTTGACGTTTGTAGCACAATTCAGTGAGTCACCGTGTTTGTATGCCCCGCTGAGCAATGGATCAAAAGAAGTCCAGAGTCATTGCCCATAGGGACCGAAAACAACTGATTTTCCTCGTGAAACATCTCAGCATAATACAGGGAACAGGAGTGGGTGGACAGAAGAAGCAGCAAACGAGCACTGAGTTTTACTTTAGGTGGAGTGTGTTACTCAAATACAGAGACGTTCTAAGTAGGTGGTCAGACTGGCTGTCCCCTGAACACACACTGCCTGTAAATTTGCTTTAGTGCAGTGGGTTACAGAAGCATCGTGTCCGGCTTCAAAGTGAGAACGTTCTGCTTTTCAAGTAACTGAGAACTACCGGCCAGCAGCCAGTGATTGCTAACAACGTGTAGATTAAGGGGAATTTTATTCCCCCCCTCTCTTTCCCCTCACACACACACACACACACACACACACACACACACACACACACACAGAGTCATAAGCCCCCTTGCCAAGTGGGGTACTTCCAGCCCTTTCTGATCCAGAACGGGTTTTTATCACTTCATCTCGTTTAGTGGCATCTGCCATTTTCAGCGTGAGACAAATCTGGTTGTCTCTATTAAATCCTACAACCTGGGGAGGCTTCCCTTCCATTACTTAATGACTTCTTTCTCGGCTCGTTATTGATTTTATCTAAAAGAAAACACCCCAGGGATTAGAGACAAAATACCCTGGATCTGGGTGTCAAAGATTTTCTTGTAACAGAAAATAGCCCTACTGGACTGGACCATAAATAGCTAATGAGGAGATACTTCCAGGGCCATGCGGCCACTCTCCTGATCACAGTGCCTTTTGGACGAGAGAAGGATGCAGGAAGGAGGGCTGGAGTGTTAAAAACTTACAGATAAAGGGCTTCACACTGCTGTGGATGTGCTTGTGTTGTTTGAGGCCCGACGAAGTGGCAAACGTTTTGCCACACTCCGGGCACGCGTGGGCCCGGGCACCAACATGCTGAGAGCGGATGTGCCGCTGAAGGTTGCTAGGGTCCGTGAAAACCTGCTAGGAAATGAGTACTGATTAATCAAGAAACTTAATCCAAGGACACAATAAAGAAGACCAGGAATGACTCGAGAAGGAATTTTATTTGTTTTGCTTTTGTTTATTTGTTTTCCCCAAAGACCAAAAGAAAGTCATATTTCCAAAGCATGAGCTCCTCTAGCATAGGGACTGTAAACTATTCAGCTCTGTATCCTTAGCACGAAATGTCCATCGGTATCAGTTGAACAAGATAATTAATGGCATGATTAGACCATATTCAAGATCATTTTGATCCCATTTAGAGTGATTAGAGTTGAATAATAAAACGCCAACAAAGACAGGATTAAAACCGGTGTGCTATTTCCATCCTCTAAACCAAGACACACTATGTGCAAAATTGGGGGGAGTTTTACTAAAGTATCTCAAATCTATCCAAGGAGTTCCCCCAGGAGTTAAAGCTAACACTGTGTTTCAGCAAGTTACCATGAAGCTAAAACTATTCCTTTAAACACTGTACTAAAAAAAAAAAAAAAAAAAAAAATGAAAAAGTCACCCACACTTCTGGGAGCAAAACATCTCTAAGGATAATTTCTAGTGCCACAATTTCCACTGGCATGAAGAAAGATATTCAAATGATATGAGAAGTTTTTGGAAATAGAAATCAACCTTAATAACATCAGGACATCTTTTAGTTCATTGAGAACCACGAAAATTAAATGATGTGAGCTACTGTTTTCATAATTCAGAGTCATGGTCAAGGTGGAGTGCTTTCCTTGCACCCTTATGGTGTTCAGCAGTGGCCACTAAGGCATTACGCTTTTAATTAGAACCAAGTGATGATTTATGGTGGGGACTTGGGTGGAAAAATCTGCAAATGTAGGAGTCTCCTATTCTTTCTGAATAGGCATCCAGAAACTTTATGTGACTTCCTCACAAACTGCTATTAAAATAAATCAGTAAATGTGCATTGGATAAAATTTTCATTCTCCATAAGGCTATAAAACAACCCCACACTGGCAAGCCAGTAGCGGAACCAGGAATTTACCAAGGATGTCTAACACCTAGTTCTGGAACTCACCATTAAGCCTCACTTCCTCTCTTACAAAAATAAAAGGATACCCACTAAGTGTTTTTATACACTGTACTAATGCCTTTTAGCATACAACACTCAGTCTACTTTTCTCAAGATATTTATAGTTTCCCCTCTCAAGGCTTGTTTTTATATATCATAGCAAGTGATGGATTAAGAGAGAGCAGGATGACAGAGAGAGGCCAAGTAGTCTACAAATTCACTGTACCTTGGCACAGTTTTCACATTCATAGTGCTTTCCACTGTCATGTGACATCTGGTGGCGAATTAAATTGGACTTCCAGTTAAATGCCTTGGGACACTGATCGCACTTGTATTCCCTCTCTTCAGTATGTGACAACATGTGTTTCTCCAGGCTGTTAAGAGAACAATTGATTTAATAAGACATGGTGACAAAGAACACATTCATAAACAGAATGTCATTTTATTAGTAATCCAACTGGCAATTAAAGAAAAAAGAAGGAAAAGTGGTTGAGGTGAGGAAGACAAAGGAGAAGAAGCAGGCCTGCAACAGACAAAAGAAAATGTATTTCTCCTAGAACTGTGTCTCTAACTAACATGAGAGAAGTACCCCTGTTGTTAGGAAATAAATCCGATATGGCTATCAGGGATTAGCTGCCAATTCAAGGGCATGGTAAGTGACTTGTCATTTGTCCAGGTCTCGATTCACTACACCTTTCTAAGGGCAACACATACTGCTCATACCCACTTAATTCAAACACAAGCACTCAAACAGAAGATCCTCAAAAATGCTTAAGAACATGCAGGCAGGTATGCTATCTGAGGCCTATAACCTCTAGATTCAAAAAGGTACTTTTGTTTTCACCCATATCACCATATGGGAAAGTGAACTGTATGCTAACTATTCAACAAGCAATTTCCCAATATAACCCTGGGATGTACGGATGGATGGTCAAGCAGATGAACTGACGAATGGATATGGATATACACAGATATAGAAGTGTACATATATAAAGTGCCTATGAATTAGGGAGGAAAGAAAAGTGTATAATATTATAAGCGGATGCACTATTAAAGCCCCACAAAGGAAAAGCATAGTTAGAAGTTTCTCACAAGCATAATTTCTCTGGTTTAAAGCTTAGAATATTTTTGCTTCTCAAGTATTTCCCTCTCTTCTAAAACTTGTATATGAAATCTGCATGAATGCAATGAAAAGCAAATATTATAGATAATGGATTGCTGTGATACTCAGATGTTTGTAACATGTTTCTTAATTAAATACACACATATAACACACTGGGATGCTACCCCCAAATAAAGTAACCAGAGCTCCTTGGAGAAACAGCCTGTTTCAAAGTTGAAGCCCAAGATACACAAGTTGGGCCCTGAACATCTTGTAATGGCAAAATGCAAGAAAATTATAGATCGGGTCAAAAGAATTAAGGTAGCAACCTGAAAAGACACCCACTGACCAGAGATGAGGAAATTTAAGCATCAACAAAAATAATAACCTCATCCTTTAACAAACAATATTCAAAATCACACAAGCAAAGCCTCACTGGTCACACTTGGAAGATGCTGGGAAGCCAAATCATTATTCTGAAAACTAGTAAATAAAGGGGGGAAACTCACTCACATGTCCTGCCTTTCCTACATGAACTGTACTTCAGGGTGAGCAAATAAACAATGAGGGGAAGTTTCTCTGCATAGAATTAGTATAGATAATAATGAAAGAATGATAGAAAACATTCATTTCATAGCACATAAACAATTAGTAAATCTAGGCAATCCATAAATAAATCTTGTGCCTCCTGAAGGAAATAAACCATAACATCAGTGAGGTATTCTTCCTAAAACAATGAACCTAAATCCGATCAAGGCTTGGGATATTTTACAGGAAGTAGAGAAGATGGAGAAAGATGTTAACACGAAGGGAACATGATCAGTAGAATCCAGACTGGAGGAAATGCTACAGGAAAAAGCAGTTTCTTCTATAAATAAATTTTAATGGGGGGGGAGGGAGGGAGAGAGAGAGAAGAAAGAAAGAAAGAAGAAAGAAAGAAAGAAAGAAAGAAAGAAAGAAAGAAAGAAAGAAAGAAAGAGAAGAAAGAAAAAGAAAGAAAGAAAGAAAGAAAGAAAGAAAGAAAGAAAGAAAGAAAGAAAGAAAGAAAGAAAGAAAGAAAGAAAGAAAGAAAAAGAAAGAAAGAAAGAAAGAGAAAGAAAGAAAGAAAAAGAAAGAAAGAAAAAGAAAAAGAGACTGACTTTGGAGGAACTTATAAATTAAAAGAGACATAAGAGATATGCCTACTAATTGCACTGGTGGACCTTAGTTTGATCTTAATTCAAACAAAAAACCCCCAAAATATTGAGATAACTGGGGGAATTTGAACACGAACTTTATATTTGGTAATCCTAAAGAATCATTATTTTTAAAGTGTGGTGTTGAAATGTGTGTTTTAAGGAGTCCTTTTTTTCTACGGATACATACTGAGCTATTTATGAATAAAATGACATAATGTCCAGGATTTGTTTCAATAATCCGAACGAGTATATAGCTGAGACAAGACTGGCCTTGTATGATAATTATTGAAACTGAGTCTATGGGGGTTTATTACACCATCCTCTCTAGTTTTGTATATTTTGAAACTTTCCATAGTAAAAAGATACTAAAAAAAAAAAAAAAAGACTACCAAGATGTAAGCACTCTTTCTTTCCCAAGTTTTATTTTTCTGTGAGATGAATATTCTAAATTCGAGTATCAAGTAAGATGCCTCTGTGCCTGGAAAAATCCAGTAGTGGTGTAGATTGTGTGCATGGCAGTATATGTAAAAAAGTGACCTTTCTCATATCTTGATAAATCAGAAATATCTTTCCCATATTTTTTCTCTTCTCCAGCTTTCTCCCTACAAACCTACTCATATTGGCACATGAACTTACTTTTCCTGCCCCCATGAGTCAGTCAACTTTGTAATGCTATTCTATTTGAGCACAAATGGTGATATCTCTGTGAACAAAAGGTACCAGGAGAGTACAGGTGTGTGGAGTCACCAGAACAGCCCTATCTTTATCTACAATATGTAATCCCCTATTTGTTACACAAGTTGAAATGTTATTAAGAGAGTTAAGAAAGAGATACCATCGACTGCAGTTAACATTGAACTGAGTCAGGGACATCTTCCAATCATTGCACAGATTAATATTCTCCCTGTCATCCTTAGCCATCCAAACCCAGGAAGGCATGCCATTTTATGACATATATTATATTCCAATGTGTATGTCAAATCGTAAACTCTGAAATCTAGTGGCAGAGACTGGCCTATACATGGAGTCTTATTCCCGTAACCTAACTCCAAAGAGATGATAGAGTTTCAAGAGTATAGTACATGGTATACAGGGGTAAAAATAAATAGCAGTGCAAAGGGAACTTTCTTTTCTTTCTTCTACTCAAGCATAAAATCCATATTGTTCCATGGAATTATCAGCTATCGGTTTATCAGTACTAGAAAGAATAAAAAGGCAAGTAGTTCTTATAGAAGCCAATGTGCATTTCTTTCACAAAGAAGCAATCCAGTCAGTCATGAGTGAGACTTCTCCACTTTTCATAGAACTTTAATTTATGGAGTTTTGCCTAGCCTTCTGGGTTCTTTTCAACTTCTGTATATCAACCTTTGTTCCTCGCCCTTTTTTTTTTTTTTTTTTGGTGGGGTAGCGGGGGAAGAGGGTATTTTTTTTCTTAACACTTTACAGAAAGATACAGAACAGAATAATTACCATGTCAAAAAAGGATTTCTCATTTGTATAAAGCAACAATATAGGATTCGACAAAGTGGAAAATATTCAAGGAATGTAGGTTCTGCCCATGGCTAAATTATATAACCAAAAATACCACTTAGATGGTCAACATCAGGTTGCATAGTGACATGCTAGATCCATCTGGCTGAGCTACCGAAAAGTAAGTTTTGAGAGTTCATCCAATACCAGATAATTAGGTTTCCTTATTGTTTTCCACTGAATGTTTGACTGAAGGAACCAAACTGACAGTTGGTTTTGGCATTAAGTAGAGTTGACTCGGGCTCAATCCTACAGCTAGTCAGAGTAAGAACCTCTCTCCACCTAAGTGTCGCCATACACTTCTAGTGGGAAGTAGGAATTACATTTTAGTGTTTAGTCCACGAATTTTTGTTTTATAATGTTGTCCATTATCTCTGATAACAAAATTGAAGTAAATATACTTAATCTCTGGCATCAGAGATATTGCTTTACATATAAATACTTTCCTTACCCACTGGTATTTATTACTTTCATTTCATTTTTTAATTTGGTCACATTTATATTTATGAGACATGCTATGACTTCATCACAAATCTATGTTTTACCAAATATCCATAACAGATTTATTCTCTACATGGATTTATATTAAATAGTAGAGATGAGTACTGGGAAAGCCCTTTTATTCCCCTTTACTCTCTAAAAGCTAAATGAGGCCTGAATTTTCAAACCTAGAAATTCATTCTTTTGACTCAGTCTCCTCAAGGACTGGGTTATACTTGATGCTTTTTTAGTTACTTATGCACTAAAATCAATGACTACTGTGTGAAATCCTTTCCTGCAAGAAGCCTAGCCAGAGACGAGAAGGCAGGGCAATGAACAGAGGGAAAGAGGAGAGAAAAGAAGGGAAGGCACTAAGGAAAGAAAGGAAACAAAATGGTCAAGGGCAATAGGTGGAGAGTCCAAGATAAACCATGAGTAATTCATACTCTTGAGTAAGACCAGTTGATATACTACCATTCCCACTTAAATACAACGTTATGCCCATTTGGAATTCTGATTCTAGGTTCCAAGGATCGTTTCTGGATTTAAAAGCAAAGAAATGAAAGCAATTACTAAAACTGCTTGTGCGCCGAGGCAAAAACCACTAGGTAGAAACAAACAGAAAACCTATTGGCTCGTTATATACATCCCTGATCTGAGGGATCAGCATAATTATCAATACAGTTTTCCAAGGGTAGGTTCCAGAGTTGCTGTTTTAATAGAAATAAAAAAATGCTCTTGAATGAAGTTCAAAAGCCTACAAAAGTTAATATACTGCTGATACATGATTTTTACTTTGTTAAAAATAAGTATTAAAGAATAATTTCATTTAGATCAAGTTTATTTTTTCCCTTTTGGGAAACAGAACATTTTCTTCATTGGACATGATTTTCTTATTCTTTTATATATGTGCAGTTTAGATAAATAGTTGAAATTGAAATCCACAGGTGACACGAATCTATCAAAAGATCATTGCTCTTTCATTAAGTGTATACCAGAACCAATCTTTTTTTATTTTTTTTTGAATCATCTAGATGTTTCTAGAGGCAGCTTTACTGTCTGGCATATGATGACTTTAATTGGCATCAGTGTTGTTCCAGCATTCTTGATTCTTCCTCTAAGTCCTATTTTATGCTGCAATGTTAAGCTTTCAGTTGCCAATAACACTCCTTAAACAAACATAAACACATTAATTTCTGGCTAGCATCAAAATAACTAATTCCAACTCCACTGTAAATGTTTTACAGATAAGAATTTCCAGTGAAAACTGATTTCTGAACATGTCCCTAGCACACTTTTTCAGGCTCATCACAGTTCCAAATTTCCCATCTGCGTACATTCTGAAAATTCAGCATACCAACCGCATAACAACACTGGACTGTAGAGTAAATAAACATGTTCCGTAGTGCAACAAGCGATTTCTAACCTTTGCAAATCGGGGAAGACTTGGTCACATTCCTTACACTCCTGGATTGCATGTATGTCTCGGAGATCGTTTTCACTTTCGAGTTTTTGTTGAAAGTCTTCTTCCACCATTGAAAATGCTGAGTGAGGGGTACTGCAGGGGAACTTCTGGTGATCTGCTAGTTCAGCCTTGGACTCAAAGAGCTGATCACAGTCCTCGCAGCGATACTGCCGTTCTTCTGTGAAAATAACTCAGATGTTACCAGGCCTGGGCCGCTCAGGAAGTGTCACCACAAACCAGCAGTTCTTACCGAATTATGGAAGACATACTAGAAATTATTTCATTGTTATTTCCACCACTGCCATTTTTAACCTGATTTAAAAGTAATACCTGTAGAGAAGCCAGGACGCAGCCTAGCAGGATAATGTGGTTCCTGTGGCTTCAGTATAGCCTGTGGAGCCTCCTTACCAGATAAGAACGTTATGGCTTAAACCCTTCCAGGGGTTAATATTCATTAAAAGTAATAATGACCACTGACTGCATCATCTATTTCCTCGACCCTGTTCATGGGTTCCTGATACTTCTCAAAACCCGATCAGGAGAAACTGTAAGTCGGATTTTTGTCCCATTCTCAGATAAGGCTACTAAAGCTCAGATTAGTCCAGTAACCAGTCAGGGATTATAGAGCCAAGGGGTCATGCCAGGATTTGAACCCATCTCTGTCTCATACCCTTCTCACTGGGCCATGTTACCTAGAGGGCACATGGGACACTGAGTCCCCATCTGAGTCATGCTGATACCTGGTTAATAGCAGTAAACTTGGATGTTTCATTACATTTCCCATTACCATGTAACGGGACACAGGATGTTTTTAGTACCCTTCAAGGCTAATTTATGTTACCCTAGGGTCAGTGCTAATTGGCAGGGCCCTCTTAAACAGCAAATATATGCATTTGCACTCTGAATCAGAAAGATAAATAAGTGGTCATAGTGGGAACTAGTGATAACAAGGTTATAAAGTGTCAGGTAGTGATGGTATTGTTCCTATTCTTTCCACCTGAATCACTTTTAGCCTGCTCGTGAGGCCATACTATGCACAGCCCACACAGACGCAATCACAGAAGGCTTGAAAACAGCTCACAATGCTGAAATGACACCCAGGGCAACGTGACACATAATCCCTGTTTTATAGCCCTATAGCCAGGACCTATAGCCAGTTGTTCACTGACTGTTTTTGTGGGAATATTTTAGTCACCAACAAATGCTAGGCATTTTGCTAGGGAATGACTATATAAGAAACTCAAGGGGATAGACATGTGAACAAATAGAGTGTGATATATTTTATGACCAAAGCATGCATAGGTCCTAAGGGAGCCCAGAGGAACGTGTCTAATCCATCTACTCTGAGGGAGACAGGTTCAGAAAAGGCTTTTTAATGAGCGAGCATCCGCAGGTGAAGTGGGATGAGAGAGGACATCTTCCATCTCAGGCAGTGGAAACAGCATGGACAGGTGGTAAAGGAAAGGAAGAGCATGGCAGCTTGTGGAAAGGCAAAGCTGTAGTAAAACAGGGCAGGTCGATAGGGTGCATGTAGGGAAGCAATGGGAAGTGAAGGAAGAGAGGGTAGCAGGTCACTAGGGGCTTTTGGGGCCCATGCTAAGAAGGGAGCAGAAAACCACTGAAAGTCGGAAAGCCTAGCTATAGTGTGAGAAGTTAAGTAGAAGTCAAATGGGACACCACCGCTATAATCCACACACAATACTGGTTTCATTTAAACTAAACCAATAACAGGGAGCCCAGGATGGTAAAGAAATCACTGTGTAGATTTAATATGTGTGTCAACTTTGGACGGTAGAGGGTTAAGGATTTATTCTAAAATAAATCACCTCAGCTCTAAAGTCAGGTTTCTTGATGACATTTTCCAGGTAATGGAAATATTTCCTATAATTTGTCACACAATTCACATATTTAATATCTACATTTAGGGTGTGCCTGGGTGGCTCAGTTGGTTAAGCATTCAATTCTTGATTTTGGCTCAGGTCATGACTTCAGGTCATGACACTGAGCCCTGTGCTGGGCGTGGGGTCTGCTTGGGATTCTCTCTTTCCCTCTGCGCCCCCTCTCCCCCACCCCTGCTTGCTCTCACTCTCACCCTCTCTAAGAAAAAAAAAAGAAAAGAAAAAAAGATCTACATTTAGGATCTCACCAGCAGTCTGAACACAAACAGAACCTCCAGGCCACAGAATGGATGGAAAAGGCCTAGGTTTTAGAGATAGCAAAACCTTGGTTTGAAAGCTGATTCTACTACTTTCTAGTCATGTGGTCTTGACCAATTTACCTAGCTTTAGGTAGCCTCAGTTTTTCTGTGTGTGTAACGGAAATGATTCCTCTCCTACAGGCTTGATCTATGTGTAAGACCAAATGAGATAATAAATGGAGAGCATATATCTGGTATACAGTAGGTGTATGATGCATGTGTTTTATTTTCTCTCTCCTAAGCAATGTGAAATCCTAGGAGTATAAAACACAAATCACCATTAAACACCATAAACATTACATATAACATATATGGTGTATATATATATGGATATGGATATGACACAATGAAGACAAAAAGCAACTGATGGGTTCAAGAGTGTTGTAAAGGCAGGTCATTTATGAATGGTAGCCCTAAAAGAAGAATAGTCACTTCTATTTAGTTTTTTAGAATATTTATATTGTTAAATATTTATATTTAGAATTTAGAATATTTTGAATATTTATATAACTAGAACACTTAAGAGTATTTATATATCTAGAACATTTATATTTCTAAAAATAATTCTTTGAAAACCTTTTAAGACCTAACATTCACCAATGAAAGTTGCCTTACTCTAGAGAAAGCTCAGATTACATTTCTTATCATATACACCCTCAGCTCTCACACACCCCATTGGACGAGACTCCCTATTCAGGCTGAAACTCTACCAGGCTGGTTGAGAACACTGGATTTCTAAGAAGAAAAGAATTTCCAAAAGGTTCCCAAAAATACAACTGCTATAATCTACAAAAAAGGCAGAATGCAGCCCAACCAAAGGAAAAAATGTTCAAGTAAAGAGCCAACCAAGACTGGTGGCATCCTTCGGAGGAGCTAAAGAAGGAGAGACTGAGGTTTTCCCGTTGGGAATGCCAGAGGGATGGCAGGTGGCTCGATCCCCACCTGTCAGCTAAGTTGGTGTGAGCAACCCTTCCCAGTGGTCCTTCCAGCTAAAAAACACTCTAAAGACGCCACTAGATTATGTTGAACCAAATCACGTTATATTAGGAGAGAAAAGTAAGAACGAGAAAGAAAACAGTACTCAATTTTTATCCCAATGATACAAATCAATATGGGTAGAATTTTCTCTTTATCTGTCCTGTACACATATAACTAGTAATTATAATTGTTCAGATCCCCCCTTCATTTGATTTAGAATAGGTCTCTGGCAAATAAAAATTTCTCTGGCTGTAAAATCTCCTCTTGTGTACTTTTCTCCCAATCCCCATCCCTTCAACCCTCTCCCATATGGTCATGCTGGCTAGGATTTTACTCCCATTGACACAGTTTTCCCAGTAACAGAACATAGATGGGAAGAAACAGCCACCAGATTTATGAAAGTCCAAATTGAGTTCCCTGAAATGACTTTTGTACAGTGAAAGGATTCTCCCCATAGCTAAGGCATTGACAAAAAACTTAACCATGTGGTATATCTCAGTTGAAATAGTCAAAATTCTTTTCACCTCCACTTTAGGGAAAACCTCTGCTAACCTGGGCTTCAAAGTAACATCAGATGTCAAGCCAAGGAAAGAGCCAGTCACAAGAGAGTTTGTTAAAACTGATGTTAAAGAGCCAGGAAAACTGATACATGCCACATGCAATGGACTCATGGGGATGCTCCATCACAGGGACCGAATGAGGGTAGTGGGGACAGTGGCGTGAGCAGTACTAACCATGGATATCCGGCGCCATAGTTTCATGGGGATAGTCTTCACTCTTCATGAACAGCAGGAGCTCCTCTCCCGGTGCAATGTCTGTGACTACTCTATAAAATATCTTCAGTAAGACCAGAAATGGATGAGATGGGAAGAGAGAAAGAAGTGAATGTTAAGAAAGGGCAAGATATCCACTAATATCTGTACATTTTCTCAGACCCGAACATATTTCTTTTTATTTTTATCAAAAGAAGCATGACTTCCTGTTTTGTGTCCTGAAAATTAGCCTTCTGATGACAGATGGAAAGCTGTGACTCTCATGCCAATTCACAAAGCTCTTCCAAATCCTACTTCACCAATCAAATTGTCTTCACACAAGGCTTTCTGTGTCACATACACCTTGTGTAGTATTTAGTGAAGAACTTTCCCTTCTCTGAATTCCTCACTCTAGTGAACCCCCCGCCCAGGTATTCACAGAGCGGAATGTGTCTGGCATTATTCAGCAGTAGCCTTGCAAAGGGCGGCAAGGGCACAATGACCTCTCTTAACATGTCCTCTAAGGCAGCCACCTTCTCAACAAGGTGTTTTTAAGGCAGCAGATTGGAAGGACATGACATAAAGAGCTGAGCTGTAGCGAATATAGTCAAAGGAGAACCTTTTGTTTTTAAAAAGCTTAATCCCGCTCTCACCAATCATCAGTACTCCCAGATCCAGGACTTGCCCTCATGCCCCAGCTCCTGACTCCCATTCTCTGAAAGCAGGCGATATGCCTTTAATTGATTCATTCACTAGTGTGGTAGGGGGTGGTGCTTATTCCCCTGCTTTCTAGCAAAATTCTGAGGAGAGAAAAAATTTAATAAATCTGTTAATGACTGTCTAGAAGCTGTGGGGCAAATATGGACCTGTAATTTCTGAGAGCTGCCTACCTTTCCCCTCACCAGCTCTGTGACCTTAGGCGAGTCATTGTCCAATTTACTTGTCCAGGTTTCAGGGTTCTTTTAATCTATAAAAGCATCTTAATTCACAATATATACAAATAGCTAATTATTATGTTGCACACCTGAAACTAATATAATGTTATATGTCAATCATATCTCAATAAAAAAGCATTTAATCATAAAAATACTTAAGGTACTTATTCATTTTACCACAAAAAATGTTCTTAGTTTTTAATCTTATTCTAAGATTATTTATTAAACAACAACTCCATGACCAGACAGAGGTTGTGGAAGAAAGAATGAGATTATACAATTAATTGGTGAAAATGGGACCAGTAACATTCACACACACACACACACACACACACACACACAGTTCCACCAGAGCAACAAAGACAATTCAACAAAACTAGGGATTCAATTCTGCTCAGTCTCAATCCAATGGGGAGAAAACTCACATAACACAAATTACTAAGAACTATGAGAATATCTTTAGAGGGTATTGCTTTAACTGTTGGTTTCTTGCAGGATATTTGACATTTCAAATTGAGAAAAACTGAGTAAGTTAATACCTTATAAGATCAACAGAAATGTGCATAACTTTCCTGGTATTTATCTATTTGTTTATCTTTCGAAAAACAGAAGACATCAAATATAAGTATGTGCCTCTTTATTCCAGTAGGTGGCTCTAAAGTCCAGTTGTTTATTTTTCTATAAAAACATCACAGCACCAAATTCTGCTAAATCCAAAAAATCACTCAATGAGGAGTGTTTTCTGCCTAGTTTCTTTCCTGTCAAAATAAAATCATTTTTTATTCAACAGTAATTCAACCATGTGAAGTTGGTTTATAGAAAATAATGCTAAATGCAAAATGTTGCTAGAATATGTTATCATATAACCTAAGATTCTTTATATCTACCCACAGATAGGCTCAGACTATCTTAAGAAAATTACTCCTTGTTATGTGCTATTTCCACAAAAACCAGGGAGTGTGCAGTTTGTATCTTATTAACCCTCACCTGCACATTTTCCTGTTTTGGGAAGTACACTGAGAGGAATAGTTCTGTTCAAAAAGTTATCAGGTTGAGACAAATTAATGTGCATTTGCTTTTTTCCCCCTAAACCTTCCAGTTAAATGCTTATAAGCACCCCATTTCATTCTGGAGTTCTATTTCCCCTTAGAAAACAATGGACTTCTCTCAACAGTTTGAATCACCTCTTTTTTTGGCATCTCTCAAAGGTTTAACTTATTAGCTTCCTTTCCAACAACATGTTGACATTTGAATTGTGACATATTAGAACTTTTCGGTGGCTTCTCGGAAATAGTGAGGTTAAAGAGACAATACCCTGCAAGATCGTCACACAGGGCGATTGTCTCTGTTGGGGAACACTGCTTAGACACACATGCCAGGTCATTTTAAGGAAGTATTGTGATATCATGATTTCTTTGTGGTCCACTCTGAATCACGTCTCTTAATTCCATTTCAGATTGACTCAATCCAGTGTGAACAGTCCAAGAAACAAAAGAAAATGATAGGTACATTTTAAGTATAGAATATAGAGACAATTCTCTTTGCAGGGACATCGATCGCTACTGTAATTCCCTATAAGTGTCCAGACTGTCATGTGAGGAATATTGAGTGCATAAAAAATAAAGGACACGGAAGAGTGTTGATGTTGGCTTTATTTACTGGAGGTAAAAGGTGACATTCCAGGCCATGAAAGGCAAGATAAAGTAGAGTGGGTTTTAACTTCAGGGTGTTCTTTTAGATTTTAAGTGAATTTTTACGGTGCTCATGAAACCGAGGTTTGAAAAGAACTGGCAAGCGCCAGACGTAATGAGGGCAGATTCTGGGCACGCTTCCTCATATAGCAATAAGAATGTGCCTCGAAGTCCCATCTACCACACCCTTACAAATCTAGTGGGTTTTTTCGAGGTGTTGCTACCACTTGTGATCCTCTTTATATCTCATCTCTCAGGATCTTAGAGAAATTCGATAACATTATATTTTTCCACCTATAATTACAATGACCCAAAAATATAATTTGAATACTCGAATCCAGAGATGTCTACCTATAAAGTTAATTTATGTTCTAGCAATAATAATTCACCAGCAGCCTTGGAGAAGTGAGGGGAGGAGTTTAAACAAAAACGTAATGACAATTTGTTGCCTCAAAACAACTACGTGGAGGAATGATGGAATGTAATCTTGGAGGAATCAAGCCTTTCAGAAAATCAGATATCACACATCTCTGCTTTTATATTATAAAATAGGTCTTTCAGCAAATAAAAATGCAATAAATAACAGAAGTGATTTATGTAGCTTTTTCCCACAGGTTTGTGTATTAAGTATTCTTGGCCATGCTTATAAAAAATATAACCATAATGTCTTTAAACTCAATGTATTCTCAAAATCTCAGCTCTATTGCAGTCCTGCAAATTATATGTCATCTGAGTTATGTACCAGAAGCAGAGATCCTACCAATATAACCTCTCCGGTTTTTGAGTTGGAGAAAAATGGAAGGAAATCATTACTCTGTTAAATTCCATAAAAGAAAAGGTCTCTTCTCCCATCAGGGGGTTTTACGGAAAAAGTTATCTGGATCCAAAATAAAACTGTCCTGAATCTGGGATTTTGTGAGGAATTCAACTCAAGTATATAAAGAGTCTCAAAGACTTAGAAAAAGTTCAAATTGATACAAAAAGGGTTGTTGATTTATTATTTTGCTGTGTCTCTCTCGGAATGTTTTATAAGAAGGAAAAAAACTCAATTCCTCACAGTATTAGTTGAAAGATAAGAGGAACGGGGCCTTAGAGTATAAGAAAATAGGAATATATAAAAATTCCGTTCTTTTAAAAGTCATGATAAGCATTTTTAAAATGTGTTAACTCCTCTAGAGTTTTCTCTTTGGTAGCAAATAACAAATTCCAGAAATACAACATGTTATGACCATGACCTAATTGTGCGTACATCTGACACTTTTGAAAGTTAAGGTGTTTTTTTTCATTTTATCATATAAAAAATTTTAATTTCCCAATATCTTTGTGGACTCTTTTTATTTTTCCAGAAATCTATTTTTCTATCTTTGTAAGTATGGATATTATATTTAGATCTCTGGATGCCTCAATTTATAAGAAAAAATATTTACAGTAAATGTTTTCATTACTAGATCATTTTGTACTTTTTTAATTTTCTAAATTTGCTAAAATAGCATAGTAGTGAAATTTCTAAATTTTTTTTTAATTCTAAATCACTAGATTTTGAAAATAAAACTAGAAATTCCCCAAATTGTTCACTTTTATTAGTGGTAAAATTCACAATTTAAGGCATAAATTTAATATTATATTCATCTATATAGAAATTACTCTAAACATAATTATTATATTTAATGTATTTTAATCAAACCTTGAAACCAGTTCCAAATGTCAAACAAATATCCCTCCAGTTAATATTTGCAAGGCTAAGCTAAGGATAAAAAAAGGCAGTGGTGATTATATTTGATTTAACAAATTTTAGACTTCCAAAAGGTGTATTTTCATACAATGTTATGTATAAGCATGTACGTGCTTGGATATGTTATATATTTTTATATGTGACCTATAAATGTGGCAAAGTATACACCTCGGGAAAATTTCAAATTTGCATAAAATATTAGCAATCTCATATTTTATCTATTAATATAAATGAATGATTAATGGCATATGCTTAATTCTAATTATATATCATATAAGGATATGTAATAATATATTATGTATAGTACATTGTATATATGTTATATATAGTTATCTATTATATGTAGTTGGAATTGGAATTAATCATATTTTATTAAATATTCATGTTCTTTTGTTATTTAAGTCCAAGAGCACAAGCACTAAAAAGAGTATGGATGCTTACAAGCATTCCGATAGGAAAGTTAATAGGCTATAAAAGACTTCAGACGAATTCTGTTTTATACTGTCAAGGCCTGTGTTCAACCTAGTCCTCCATCAAACAGACAATGCTACTATTTGTATTTATAAATGGTAATAATGTGGGTTCTTGTTTATTATCCTATAAAATAGAAAAATCTAGAATCTGTCAGACCAGACTTACAGTCTAGTTTGCTGTGCTTGGATCAATTTAAAGTATTGTGCTTGTACTATTGAGACAGAAGAGAAATTCAGTGCACAGGGGGGAAAACAAGAAAAAAAGAAAACACATCATTTACTTTTAAAAAGATGAACAAGGCCTCATTATTATGAATCCCGTTTATTTTTCCTGGTCAAGCACTGAAGTTTTATTTATGCTTAATAGACAGCATTTGGCATGTCTAAAAATGACAGAAGTGTGAATTATGAATGACCTTCAACCTATTCAGGAAGTTGTAATAATTGAAATAATAGAGAAATGTACTCCCTGCAGAATCTGTATGGAGAGACAACTTTTTCAGACTATTGCTGTCTTCTCCCTTTGAAGTTGACAGTTGACTTCTGCCTCTCCCAGCTCCCAACATTCAGCCTGAGTGCTTTCTTTTCTATAGCTTCACGCAATGTATCAGTCAGAAGACTAGGAACAACTGAGTGGAACTTTAACATTTGGAAGCTAGGTGGGAGGGGAGGTAGGTGACAGTTTGCATATCTGAACAAAGTCAACATTAGATATGAACACATCTGTCAGCCTTGGTGCTGCAGAGAGGTAACATCAGGTCCACAAAGACAATGTGTGCATATGTGCTGGCTTTAGGAAACACAGTCTGGACCCCCGATCTACCCATAGCAATGTGGGAAGCCCCAGTGTTCAGGAGGGCACAAGGAATGTCCAGTTTTTAGCCTCAACAAGAGGGACTCTATTATACATTCTCAGCCTAACTGGTAAGAGATAACAAGAAGTATCTTCAGGAGACAGATATTGATGACAGAATGGAAAGATATTTGTCTAACAGAATGGAAGCTTTATCATGGCCAAGTTCTGCCAAAGCAAACCACCCTCAGTTTCCTTAATTTCTCCAAAGAGACGGTATACCATATTTGTCTTTCGG
Organism: Eumetopias jubatus; assembly: GCF_037043125.1. Taxonomy (NCBI): domain Eukaryota; kingdom Metazoa; phylum Chordata; class Mammalia; order Carnivora; family Otariidae; genus Eumetopias; species Eumetopias jubatus. The sequence continues at coordinate 94,791,817 of NW_028274807.1, read as the reverse complement.
ATGACAGTCTAAAGACTAGAAGATAGTTTGAGAAATACGAGGTAGTGTCTACCTATATCCAAATATATGTATCTACTTGTTATTTTCAGGACAAAAATATTATTGGAGGAGAACCTTTTCCCCCCATTTTTATCTCTTTATTAATAACATGAAGAGAAAGCCAGGTATAATTTATTGGACGGCACAAAACAGAACTATTGCTTTTAGTTTGTATAAACAGTGCAAATGATAAGGATCCACCTACTATTATATCTGGAGCCTACAGTGTACCCAGCCTGGAAGCTTTTAAAGTTTCAATTAAATGGCCTCCAAGGATCACTCTACAGTCCCCACAAGAAATATCCACTAGTCACCTGTCTTTAATGTGGTCATTTCACCTGATTCTATGAACACCGATCATTCTGAATGGTTTCAGAACGCCTGGAAAGAGTTCCATCATCACGTGATGAGGAAGCTAAAGATCATCTTTGGGCTCTTTACAAGGCTGGAGGCTTTTCTTGTGTCCTTGACCAACATGTTTTCCACCTTGATGGATGGTAATACATTCTGATGACTATCTTTTTGGCACCATTCCAGAAATAGCTGGAATGTAGTATGGATGTGATGCTTTGAGATCTTCTTGAATGACAGGTGTTAATATACAGGCAAACACTAGTTCCTTAAAATGTGCACAGAATACCTCAGGTCATCCACTTTTTCAACTTCCGTGACCTGTGAATCTTCATAAAATTCCTAGTCTGCATAGTGTTATGGCTGTCTTGTGTCCTGAGCATCATTATGTGAGGGAAACATTTTGGGGGAGGGGGGGGCACTGCTGTTTGTTTTATCGTGTGAATATCAAATGGCGAACTATATCTGAGACAGTTTCATCTTCGGGTGAAGGAAGTAACTTATCAGCCAGACAACATCCCCCCAAAGTCAGCGTGGGCCTCGTTCACAAGGCCAGGCTCTGGGTATTGCCAGCCGGCATTCATCTTAAAACAGCAGAGCGTAACTTTGGTATAAAAGTGGAACTTGACTTAAAAGGAAAGCAAAGCAAATGCCCAAAGCCAATAATAATTTTAACATCAAAAGAGGTCACAGAAAATGTGGACAGAAATCCTTGTAAAGGAAGAGCAAATTAACAAATTACCTGACAGTTGACGCAAACATTTTTAAAAAGTGGAAAGAAGCGAACAAATTACATTTTGCTTTTTACATCGCTGGTCTTCCCTGCTTTTTTGCACAAATTGCATTAATTGAATAATTCAGGAAAACTTTTTTTTTCTCCGTAAAAAGCCAAAGAAAATAACTTGATAATTGAGTTCATAATAAGCTTGCAGTAATAATACTGCTCTAGTGTCTCAGCCGTCTGATAGACCCACTGACGTGGACCTAAGGAGAGGGAAAGTGGGTGTGCCAATTCAGCCATGATCGTCCTGGAAGCAGTTAAAACTTTATAAGGTACAGCACAAACGAGAACAATGCCTGTTCCAACTGAAAACACTGTAGAATCTTGCTGCCGTTCATTAACCACAAGAGAGCTGGCAGAATCCCCTAAGTGAATTCTGACCTTGATTTCGCTCGTGCTTCTATATCTTATTTCTTCAAAATATACATCAGGCATTGGATAATCTCTTATTGACACATTGCTTTTCATTCAAAGGGAACAGCAGACTTCTCTTATTCTACTTACTAAATACCAGCTGTCAAGGGCCTGTTTAAAAATGAAAGGACTTATCACCTTGTGTAAATGACAAGATTAATAATGTCTTGGGTTTCTGAGAACTTTATTCCAGTTATAGACCATGCTAAGGGCAAGGCCAGGAGTTTGAATGAAACCGTGTTCCTTTCCAGGATGTAGAATAAATACATATAAAATGTTACCCCAAAGCACACGCCCAAATCATTCTAATTATCGTGAGCGGACGGACAGGTCTTAAGCCTGTAAAGTCAACTTACATGAATTGTGCCTTAGTGACCTGATTACAACCAATATGGTTTCACCATGAAGAAGTATTAGGGGAAAAACTGTGTTCAAAGAGCTAGCTATTGCATAAGTACCCCAAATTTGCAAACACATCATAGATGAGAACTGGCCTTGACTGAAGTAGATGTGGGTCTATGGGTCACCTTGCCTTTGTTCAAGGTGAAGGTATAGAAATACGGAGATATGGGGGGACTTAATCAAAGAATGGAGGGAAAGGTAAGAGCAGGGTGAGGCCAAAGCTAAAGCAATGTGCTACATCCACCCAGCAGAATGGTCTGTAAAGGTATCTAACAAGACATCAAAGGATAAAGGACATCAAAAATATCCAGAATAAAAAAGAAAGAAAGAAAAAAAGAAAACCTCAACAAATCATCTAGATGTGTGCCTACTTAACATTCAACACATGGGTGTTTCCAGATGTAAATGCAACTCAAAATAATTTACTGTTTTCATGCTTCCCCTGCATATTTGCTCCTCCTGAGGACCTATTCTGGAAAGAACTTTCATCATCCAGCTCTCTGCTTTTGCTCCTACCCTGCTCTGCCTCTCAGTGCCAGCTCTTGATCCTGAAAGCCACTGGGGACAATTTCAGATGGTTAAAATGTAAAAATATTGAAGCATTGTCTGTCTCAATAAAAGTTTCCAGCTAAATGCTATGCCATAGCAGTGTGGCTATGTAATATTGTACAGAAACTTTAAGGAATATGGGGAAAATAATCAGGACTTCAAGGATAAAGAACCTTGGATATTATTATAGGTCTTCTATTTTATGACTTGAATGTGATTGGAGCTTAATTTACTAGTGTCTTTGGTGTGGCCTTCTTCTACAAAGATAAATTACTATAGTTAATACAGTATTTTCCAGGGGGTGGTAAAGGATAGCAGCCAGGAGCTGCAGCTACTTAGAAATTATGATTTAAGCGTTCACTCCAGTGTTTTCAGAATTCCTATCTCCAAAAACATCACTGCAATATTTTTGAAAACATGAAGAGACATCTAAAAAAAATAAGCTTGGGTCTTTCTAGGAAGCATTAAGAAAGAAAACTGCCACAAAGCTCACTCTGGCCTGGGCGGGGGGGGGGGGGGGGGGACCCAAAATAAAATAACTCACAGAAATCTACTGGAAAATTTAAACTCAGGAAAATCCCCTCAAATAAAATGCTTGTACAGAGGTATTAGGAAAAGGTTAATCGCATGGCCTTTGTTTATGAGACAAACCAGATTACATCCTTTTTCAACTTTACTTGAAAATCAAAATCCATGCTGTTCCTAAGTACTTGTCACCCCCAAACAAATCAAATATGGGTTTATCCAGTACACATGTTTTGACTGTCTCACTATTACCAACCTGCATTATCATCTTAGCAAGAACATTTATTCTCTCTTATAGAACTCTTCCACATCATTATAAAACTGATCTCCTGATCTTTAACATCAGAATTTCTAAAAATATCATCTTTGCAAAAATAAACTATAATTTATACACCTTTGTTTTGTTCTGGGCCATCTTTTCCCTTCCTTATTAGACATCATAATTATTATAATGCCCAGACTACAGTTGAAAGATTCATCTGACATTCTTCCTTTCTGTAGCCCAGGACTTAAACCTGTCTTGTTATTAAAATTCTTTTTGTAAACTTGAGCTTTATCTAAGAGAGGAAAGAGAAACACTTTTTTATAATTTTTTGAGAGTGCTTCATCTGCTATTGTGTTGTGCAGGTGAGTTGATGGTTGTTCGTGTTTAATAATTACTCCTGGTCCAGGGTCTGTCTTTATGGACATCAAATAATATCTCACACAATGAGAGTGTTCATTATGTGATGAGTTGTACTTATTCACCATTTGGCAGCTCTTATTACTCATGGAAAAGAGAGCAAAAAAATAGACCTAGAGAATCTCTGCAATCAGCTCTTTTATCATTGTACCTAGTCCAACATTCACATTTCAAAGCTGTCTGAAATTGTAGTCTTAATTAACTTTCAGAACTATGCATACAAGCTTATGGACGAATATGTTTATAAAATATGCATACATTATTTGGGTATCTGTTCTCTTTTGTCTTGTCAACTGGGCTAAGTATGATTGTATGCACATATTGTCTATCACAAATATCTGACTTTTACCTCTGACTTTCCTCTCTCGTTGTTTATGGGTGAACTTACTTGACCATGTAATGTCCCAATTTCACAATTATGTTATTTGATACGTACTCTGTTACCATCTTAGATTTCTGCCAGCAAAATACATAAATTTAAAATGAGTGCTTACATAAATAATAGGTATGTGTCTAATATTGACCTTTTATGTTTTTCCTGGTTAACTATTTTCCTTCATTCTTCAATTAAAATAAGTAAACATGCTGTTCAGTATGGTATGAAAACAGCATATTTTCTTCTGAAAGCAATATATTTTACAATGTGTGCCTCAAAAGTAACTGTTAAAATTATAAATGCCTGCCCTAAGAAGCAATCTAATTCAGTTAGCAATAGCAAAATAGTTTTGCTTTTTTAATGCAATCAAGATTCCCAATGAGAAGAGTATATTTATTATAAAATATGAGAAACATAAATATTAAATGAAAAAATGTATTGGCCACAAGTCCCATTCTTACACCATCCTTTCACTGATCCTACAACAGTTCTATCTGTCCAAGGAGACAGCTCCTATTGTCAGTAAATACGGATAGCAAATAATTATTATGATATAATTACATTATTTCATCTTACAACTGCCTTTGGAGGTCTGTCAGCTCCTTTATTTTAGGAAAGATAACCTGAAAAATTCATTCACTTACAACACCTATGTATTTCCCACATCTACAAATAGTGTATGCTCAAAAAGTGTTTGTTGTTGATGTGACAGTAACTCAAATGATGGACTTGGGATATATTCTGCTCCCAATCAATAGCTAATTTAATAATGTTTTCCTTTGTCAATAATGCCTCTTGTTTTCTTACAGCAAAGGGAAAAAATAATTGATTGGTTTATTAATTTTGATATATGTTGAAGATTTTTAAATGATACCTATTTAAACCTAATTTTACAATTTACTACCTCTTACACAGTTTAGTCAGTAAAAATTATCTGGTAGCTGGTAAAATGCCAAAGAATAACCTCATAATGATGATTGAAATAGAGTCTTAGGCCATATGATGCTAACATTACTTAACAGCTTTCAATTGGAAACATCTAATTTAAACTTTTCTTTTTCTTGGTGGTGATTTTCACAGTAAATTTGTCAAACAACCATTTTAATATGGTCTTTGAGACATATTTGATTTAGGCAACCACTGGGTTAAACCATTGGGTTAAAAGAAATAAGTGATGGATAACATAATTAAATTCTAACCCCAAAGTGTTTATAAAACAAAAATTAACAGGCTAACCCTTTTGTTGTTTCAGGTATTGTCATACTAAGTTACAAGATTCATAACCTAACTTTATTGAGTGCAAAATATGCTTCATGATATTTTCATGATCTTATTTCATAGTTATTGTTATTAAAGTTAACCTCACTGCATGGGCCTCCATAAAGCAATTTCCAGCAGTGATATTTTTAAACTTTTCACATATACAAAAAAAAGGGGAGTATTTTGATTAATCTAAAAGTTTTTCTCATTTATAAACAGGCAAATCAAAATAAAATGCACAGTCAGATAAGACCGCATGTAGATCATATATATGTGTGTGTGTATGTGTGTGTATCTACCTATTTCAAGTAAAATCTATGTAATATTTCAAGTGTATCACTTTCAATTTCTGCACAAATTCATAGTGTTATTGAGTAGCTCAATACTTTCTATGAATGTTTCCCTATTATGATGGTAAAGAAAAAAAGGTAAAGAACAACTAGCAATAAATAGGACTGTTTTTAGAACATTCACACTCAGAAAACTAGAGCATTTGTGAAGTTACAAAGTGAGTAAACTACCCAAAAAAGTAGCACTGAAAGAAAGTAATACTGCAAATAACTTTATTCTGCATCTTACTTATATTTGTGCATTATCTTTCACCATATCAACAAACAGGCCACAAGGGTCTACTGCAGCTCACTGTTATTTTTATTCTTCAGGCTTCACTGATACTTTAGTGCTCTCAAAGAAAGACAAAAAAATCTTTACAACATACCTGATCATTTATCTGGCATGCAACGAGGTTGTGCTGATCATAACAGCCAGCGAACCTGATGTACTTGAGCCAGCTTCCTACATCTGGTTGACTAGCATCTATGCAGAACTTCACATTGCAAAACTCATCTAAGATCTGGAAGGAAGAAGATGAGAACAATCAATTCCCTTATCAGTTCATTCATTAGAATGGTTAATTACTTGAAAATATTTTATTCAAGTGTATAGTCCTCCTTTAAATCCTTTTTTAAAAAAAGTCAGGCAGCATGCATATTAATAAAGGAGGAATAATAATAAGTTACCTTAGAAGCGGCAATGTACTATTTTTTAGAAGAACAAAGCCATTGTACATTATTGCAAAAACCGGTCAATTGATTTAAAAAAAAAAGTGCTTGTTTCCTTGTTATACATGAATGAGTGCTCTTGACTTAATTTTATTCCATGTGATTTTTACAAAAAATAATATTGAACAGCATATATTAACCTAATATTTCTAAACTAAATAGTCAATGTTTTAGGTTCAAATAGTCTTCCCATGTAAGTATACTTTCACATTTTTGCCCTTTAATTCAATTAAAAAACTTTAAATAAAGTTTTTTTACTAAATTCCTTTTCACTTTGCATTTCACTATCATGAAACAATTAAATCACACCCTTAGTGGAAGAAGATAATAAGATTTGTCTCATAAATGTTTCTGACCAAACGTAAGAAAAAGAAATGAAAACAAATGATTGGTAAACATTCATGCAAAATATGGCAACCTAATGTTTTAGCTAACACATGCCAATGCATGTTTCAATTTTGTTTAGTAAGCAAAAGAACAGAACTGGCTTGTGAACAAGTAAAAAATATACAATAATATTGTAATAAATTGCCATCATTATCTATGGTTGTGTATTGTTATTTTTCATGAGATTTTACATTTGGCCTATCCTGAATATTAATCATTACTTAGGACACCTTAAACAAAAACTGAAATGGGAAATGTCCATTTTTAAGGTTTTGCATACTTACACAAAGCTATTCTGATTCACTAGCAGCAATGTTTTAAACATCAATATTAAAAACTGCAGAACTGTTGACCTAATGGCGAATAACTAGAAAGGCTGGCAATGTTAATGTCAATCAGTTAATGCAAACTTGAGGAAGTTTCCTATCACAGACTAAATAAGACAGTCCAGAACAAAAAATAATGAATTAAATAACTCCCACAGAACCCTGCTGTATCTACACCTATGTAAAAGTAAAAACTAAACTCTTGGGTATATAGACCAAAAGCAATTTTGCATAGAATTCAGGTAATCACCTAGTTGCAGATTCAACTCATTAACTCACCCACAAACTTCAAGAAGAAGCCCAGTGCTCTGAGGGATCTAGTCAAGAGGCATTATGAATAAGCCTTTGGCCATGAGGCAATTAAAGGGCAATAAGTAGTCCCACAATTTAAAAAAGTAAAATCAAAACAGAAGATAGGGATAATAATTGCTACACACACACACACACACACACACACACACACACACACATCAAGTCTTTTTCAAGACCCCTCTTCACACTAACAACAGAAAGTCCATGTTAAATACCCTCTCTAGTGAGAAAGACGGATATTAACAATTTCTTATTTTTAAAATTACAAACTTTAAGTTGTTTTCTTCAATTCTCAATGCTGAGTGACTCTAATAGCAACTTGCGATCCCCACCACCACCACCCCCCCGCCCCTGCAAGAAGTCCACAGGGAGCATAAATAACAATAGCAATACACATTTTAAAATAGTAAAAAGTTGATATTTTTGTTTTGTTTGTTTTTTGGCTTGTTTGGTTTCTGGTTGATCTTTTATTTGTTTTCTTGACTAGCAAAAAAAAAAGGCACCTCTACTGACACACTAGAGAAATATTTAATGAAGGAAATAGGGTGAAGTCAGTGAAATGCAACACCAGTTCCATTTCATATTTGCAGAAAGACCTGGAAAACTTGTTAATTTCAAAGTCAAGCATCATCTATCCCCTTAGCTTTCGAGCATTCCCTTTTGCGGGGGCAGGGAGTTAAGTACTGCATATACTGCACATAAAATTCTAGGTGTAATTTTATTCCGTGTTAACATTATTGCCATTGCCACTGTCAACAGTGAAATTAATTTAAAAACAGGTTCATTTCCAAAGAATGTCTTTTTACATATATGTTACATGATTATTCAAATACTTCACCAACATATTAACTTTCTTACTCTCAATATTCTTGCCCCAAGACAAAAGCTGAACTTTCTCTAGAAACGTTTCCCCCCTGGGTGAATTATTCACTTTTGATTTGCTAGCAGAACTGCATTTGTCTCCCAAATGTCTTAATCGTCTCGGAAATCTCGAGTAAAATAAAGTAAGAACACATCTTCCGTCATTTCATCTAACACACTCCTGTGTTTTTAAAAGCTGTCAAGTTCCAAAGATAGCTTAAAAAAAAAAAAAAAAGAATTCCCTTTAGGTGGACTCTAGAGAAAGGCCCTTTCAAAAAACCAACAGCAAAAGGAAAGAAAAAAAAAATCCCCACAATCTAGCCAAAGGGTCCGAATGTGACTTTCTCGAGAAGCAGCACACGATGTTGGACAGCAAAGCTGTTACTTGGCAAGGTGGAACTCGGCCGAAAGCGGCTCCAAAGTCGCGTGGCCGGTGCCAGGAATTCAGATTTTGGCAACCCCACCTTCTGCGTCCCTGATACCGACGGACAGACACACGGAGGGAGGGGAAGTAGGAGAAGAGCGGGAGAAAAAAAAGGCCGACAGCCGGCAGAGAGACCCACCGAAGGCCGGACGACCCACCCCGGAGACGCGTCCAGACCGCACCGTTCCACAGGAGGAACAAGGAAATCGCCAGTCCCAGCAACGTAGATAAGCAGCAGGGCTCCGCAAGACTGCGGGCAAGTAGGAAAAGAAGGCTGGGGGGGCGGGGGGCGCCCCGGAGAAGGGGTGCCAAAGCAGGAAACTGTCCGAAGTTACAAACTATGCACATCGCCAAGACTTTTTTTTTTTAAAGTGAGTTCTCTTACCTTTAGATTTCTATGGCCTCAACTCAGCAATAAAAGGCAATCACAGAAGAATTAAAACAAACAAAACAAAATAATCAGCTGCCCCCAGCTTTCCTGCACGAAAATCCTTTCAAACGATCCCGAACCACATCTCGGGATGTTAAAAAAAGAAAAAAAAAAGGAAAGAAAAAGAAAAAAGAAAGCCTCGCGTCTCGATTTCCGAATAGGTCTCTGATAACTTTGTCCGTCTCTAGGATCTGCTCGCCAGGACCACGCGTTTCAGATTTATTGTCCGCCAACAGTGTATTTTTAAGACCAGAAATGAAGTCTCCTCTCGTCTGGGTGACCCGGGTTTGGTGTGTTTTGGCTTTTTTTTCCCCCCCTTCCTAAATGAGCTCGGAGCTATTCCTTCTGGTTCACATCACCTCCCTCTTTTCTCACTTTCTCTTGCTCTTATCAGCCCGATGTGTAATGAAAGTTATCTGAAACCCACTAAAACTTCTTCCACTTCTCTCTCCCAGTTCCAAGGGGGGGGGGGGAACAGGCAGGAGGAGGAGGAGAGTTTGAAAAGGTGGGGGGCCTGGGGAGGCGAGGGGAGCTCTAGCCCCCTTTTAGATCCTCCGCAGCGCCTTCCCCAGTCCTAGACCCTCACGGGATCGTCCCCTTTCGCAGCTCCAAGCGCAGCCGCCGGGTTTCTATTTCATGAACTGTCTCTTTAAAGAGGATCTGCTCGGCCATCCAGAAAGAACCCGGGGCGAGGGAGAAAGGGAGCTATCTCCCGCCGCCCAGAGTGATCGGAAGCCAGACGGGCTCCTCTTTCAGTAAATTTTTAAAGTGACAGCAGCCTCCTCTGGCGGGAGAGGTCACAAAAAGGTCGCCAAGACCCAAGTCCTATAGGGACAGGCTGATTATGGATACACCATCCCCCTTAAACATGTAGATTTCTCCGGTAAACAACCAATGGGGAGACCTCGCCAGGCAGGATTTCTTTCCCTAGGGAAATATCCTCTGTTTCGATGTCCTGAAAGCACAAGTGTAAGTGTGTGTGTGTGTGTGTGTGTGTGTGTGTGTGTGTGTGTGTGTGGTGTTGGAGATGTTGGAGATGGGGGATGGGAGTGATCGGGTGGAGAAGTGCTTTGGGGGGGTGTGAGGGTGTGTGAACCAAGGCTGGGGGTGGGGTGCTGGAGGGGGCGAGAATGGGGTTTAGGGTAAAGAGACACTGACTGGCTCATGCTAAATCTAGTAATTAGAAATTCTCAGAAAACAGCTGCCTAACAGTGAAAGTTGACATGTCCATTTCCAGTTTTCTGCTAAGCATCTTTTCAAAATGATTATTACTGAAATTCATACTCTGTTCCCTCTATTATTATAGTTAGATCAGCTGAAGAGCATGCTACTTTTCCAAATCATATTTTTCTTAAAGGAAGTAATTTAAAAATCTGAAACATTTTTGCATATAACCTGCCCAAATAGTGTGTTAAGGGCTTGGAGAGATTGACAATTATCTGGTGAGTTTTTGCCATATTCTGTGATACGTTAATTAAAACCCCATGAAAGTCCAAAAGTGGAATTAAGCAGTTTGACAACTCAGGTTATTTTTAAACTTTTAACATTATAAATGCTGCTTTGGGGAATCAGTACTGTACGGTGATTAATAACTTTCTAATATATATGGTCAATTTTTATCAAAACATTTCAGAAACAGCACTGGAAGAGAGAATATAGGGAATGCGACAAAATAAGAATCTACAGATTTACCTATAGCCAACCTTGGAAAATTTAGTAAAATCCACCGGTTAAATGGAAATAAATGCTTTTTATCACAAAACTCCATTCATAAAAACAAATGAACACATCCAACTTCTCAGCTCAACAATGGAAAGTTAAGCAAAGTAAGCAAGTCTTAGGGACCCTCGCGGGGGAGGGGTGAAGGGAAAGTCTATGGAAAGCGCGCTTATGTTAAACTTTATCAGCAAACGGGGACAACGCCAAGTCCCCTTTTTGTTTTCTCCAAGTGCAAACAGACGTGTAAATCTAGTAGATGTATATTTCTCCCAAAATGCTGATTTAAAAACAAAAATAGTAACAAAAGGGAGGGATGTGGGGGAGAGAAAATGACAAGAGGTGGTGACTAATTCGTTTCGGTGGCCTGTTATCTGTGACATTGAACTGTTATTTCAGATAATGGCCATTGTTTGAGGGAAAATCGCACAGCAGTGGTAGGTAGGACAGGAAAAATCCTTTGTAAATAACCTAAAACCCGGTCAGATATTCCCATAGAGTTCGGCGCTTGAGAACCTTTAAGAGGCCCCGGTTTGCTGCCATTGATTTCCTGCCCTTCCTCAACTTGCCCATTGTCGGAGCCCTTTTTTTTTTTTTTTAATTTAGCCATAAATTGGACCGGCTCGAGCTATGAGCTGTTCTATTTTCTTCCTGTCAGGATGAGGGATTTGTTTTATGATGCATTGTGTATTAAATACAAGTAATCTGGGGAACCGATTGCTTCAGACAGTGCGGCCTGATCAGGGGGTCTGAGAGCTCAGCGCCCCAATCCCCCGCCCCAGCCCCGCGGCCCCCGCCTCCTTGCCCTTTACAAAGCAGCTCTGAAAAGGAGGAAACGTCGGTGGATAAACAAAAGGTCGGGCAGAATCAGTGGCAGGTCCTGGCTAAATTAGGATTTCGTGGAAAGGGCCTCCGAGTTTTTTTTTCCCTTATATTGGGTTCGGGTGGAGGAGGCGGGGCGACTTTCAAGGTCCGGGTACTTGCAGATGCGGCAGGAGGCCGGTAGATGGCGTTGCGCCCCGAATTAAGGCGCTGCGGCTGCGGCTGCGGCTGCGGCTGCGGCTTCGGCTTCAACCGTCCAGGTGAACCGGCTGCCGCCCGCCGGGCGCGGGCCTTGGGCTTTGCCCTGCGCTTAGCGCGTGGGCCGGCCCGCGTTTCCCGAGCTCCTAGACGAGTGCACCCCGCAGTCCAGACAACGCAGACACCCGCCTGAGCTAAGACTAGTTCTACGTAGGACATTCAAACAGGGACAAAAGAGTTAACGTCTTCTCTCTGAAACCTTGGAAGATTTATCTAGAGAGATGGGGGATTATTTAGCCTCATTATTATTAGTTTATTAATATCATCATCATCAGTCTTGCTCTCTACTGAGTAACTTGTGAGAAAGACTAAAGGAAAATCATCAGAAGGACCCGGGCAAACACCAAATATTAATCTCTCCCCCTAGCTCCCGCTCTCCACCCCCCAACCCCCCCCGCCCAACCCCCCCGTCTCTCCCACCACGCCCCCTCTCTTGTTTGATTATATAATAACTTCGTGTAAAGACAGAGTCACCCTACTTTTTTCCCCGACGACAGAGCTGGAAGTTTAAAAGTAAGGTCCTGAAATCCCCAGGTAGTGAGATGGGCCTCTAATGGAAGGAGCCTCTTGCTCCTTCCGAGAAGACCCTAACCCATCTCCTCCCATCAGAAGTGGAACAGAAGAGAAGACAGAGGGCTGGAGGAAAAGGTGGTGGGGGGAGGGGCTTGTTTTTTCTCCCTGGCTAACTTGCTTTCCATCAGGAGGTTTCTAAAACAATAAATAAATACAAGGAGCCAAATACCACCACCAATTCCCTTTATTTCTTGGGATTTCTGGTGAAATCTGTTTACAGTAGTTCCCAGTTACAAATTAATCTGCAAAAGCCGCTGTCTGCTCAGCAGTAATCAGTAACATGCGTGTTCTGCAGTGTTTAGCGCTGCCCTTGAAATGGGCTATTAAAAATAATGGTTTTACTATAATCTCAAACCAACTTTAATTTGCAAACATGTATCAGGACAAATGATCTAAATATTAAAGGGGATGGAATGGAAGAACATACTACAACAAATGTATAGCTCTGGGGAAAGCAGAAAATAGAGTGATTCATCCTCAATGTTTAAAAAGAGAATCCATACTTTTAAAACATTTTTTCCAGAAGGAGTTAAAATATTGTTTTCTCTGTCTCATTCTGTTAATTGTTGTTTACCAGGAAAAAGGCATTGGAAAATATGAGGTTCGAGTGTGAGTTGATAGATTTTTCTGGGAGCTGTAAAGATCCCCCTTTGGCTGATGGCAGGGCTGAGGTGGGAGAGGTTAATGTGTTTTCTTCCTGGTTTGAAAAGGGCATAAACCCTCCTCAGGCCCCTTCCTTCCTCCCCCATCTGCGTGGATTGCAGAATCTTTAAAAGGCTCAAAGATTTCCAATAAGGCCACTGGCTCTGCCTTCATTGTGTAACTGTTTATTTAAAATAAGTCAATATATTAGTTAAAGCAGTAAGAAGTTAGTGCTCCAGTATTCAAGTGATTCCCACAAGACTGTAAGCTGATGCCTCTTTTAAGCCTTAAACTTCATGGTTGTCCCAGAAGTAAAAGTTCTGCTAATGGAGACCCTATGGGCATGGTACATTCCAGCACATCATTAAAGGAAAGAAAAGCAGTCCAGCCAAAGCCAGATGAAATGACTGCACTGTCCACTTTTAATAGGCTTCCTGTGGACAAACAGCCCTGTAACACTCTGCAGAGGACAATATTTAAAAACAAGACAACTTGCTGGCAGTTTTCAATACCATAAAGTTAATAAAGTATGTTCCCATTCACCCTGACATTATGTTTTTAGTTTATAGAGGAAGGCACTTTATAACCTCAGCCTAAGGAGAGTTCCCTTAATTCCACAGCTCTTGGTTTCTTGAGGTGGCTAAATATACACTGAAGTTCAAGCCTGACATTTTTGTTTTAACACTGTTTTTTTTTTTTTATAGCTTTTCAAGAACGTACAAGTGCATTTTTACATTTCTCAAGTGCAGTTTCATTCATGGAGATCCTGTTAAATCTTGTTTTATACAGTTCACATCAAGAAGCATGAAATAATCTGAGAAACTGACATTTGGCCAAACAATAACTGCTTGTTAATTAAATTAGCTTCATGTATAGATATTGATGTGTGTTTAAAAAGTAAATCGATGCTTCCTTTTCCACATCAGAATAGGATTTTGTAAAATTTAACTTAACTGAGACAAAGATAAGAAAAATTATATATGTCTTTAGGATTCAGGAGACTCCCCACTGATTCTCATATAAATATTTTTCCCTATACAGAAACTCCAGTTTGTCTCTCCTCTTTCTTTGCCTCCAAATTCTTGACCACCTACAAGTTCTTCTCCCAAATCCTTTTACTTAAAGAGTAAGCCTTGTAATGAAGCATAACATCTAACAAGAGAACCTAGATCAGAAAGCCATGGAATCAAAGGTAATATTTTAATTTTAGTTTATATGTTTTAATCAGGGGAGTATTTCACAAGATGGGCTCCCTAAATCTGAAGGTGAATTCTGTGGTGCTGGGTAGGTAGACCCCAACAAAACAGTCCAGCACAATAAATTTACAAACAAAAAGGGCCCTGAATGTCTATAGTCACCAACATATATCATCACTGCTCAGGAAAGATATTTCTAGTCTCTCTTGATGGACTTTTTTTTTTTTTTTAATCTACGGGTGTGGGGGAGGAAACTATTGGGGAAAAAAAAAGAAAAAAGGAAATTAAAGGTAAAAAAATGTAAATAAAAAATTTCCCTTGGTCTGGAAATGGGCCCTACTGAAAGCATGTTAATCTCCACCTCAGTAATTTGGTTCTCCAGGAGAAGACAGAAGCCCTGCTGCTGTGCCCTGCACTTCATAAATCACATCTTTATGTGGACAAGGTCAGGGCACCTAACAGCTCAGACATGGGCCTTTGCAGTGGCTCGAGGATTCAGGCATGTTTACTCTCCCGCTTGGCTCTCCGAGGAGTAGTCCAGCACGCTTCTAATTACTTTTGATTATTTTCATTTGCTGGGGTCAGTCTGGCTTGCCAGGACTGCTGGAGGGTTGATTTCCTACAAATCTTGATGTCTTTGTAGGACGGCACTGTGTGCATTCAGAATTAGCACCCCGTTATTGTCCCTACAGCATGGGATCCTTCATAACATACCGTGATGCAAAAGTTTCCCCAGTGAACCCAATACCTGCTTCCTATTTTATTAATTAACTACACAAGCATAATCACCTATCTGATCTTTAAAAAAAGATGCAGATGACTTGCTTACCAGTTGAGTATTTGATAGTATATTTAGCCAGAATGAAAGTGAATTTCTTTTTTCTTTTCTTTTTTTTTTTTTTTGCTTTGACTTTAAATATATTTAGTAATGACTAGCAGCTCTTTGGAAACTAAGATGAAATACTTTGCTGAGACAACAGCTCTAGTGAATAAATTGTTATACTCAAAGATTTATTTTCTAAACTCCAATTAAGATTGCCGTATTTAAAATATTTTTTGTTGGGCTATTTTGATGTATTTCAGGTCTAAGTTATTACACTGAGTGGTTATTTTGTGTGTAAAGCACAACAACAACAAAAAATTTATACCAAGTTTAAATGAAAAGACTGATATAAAATAAAAACTTAAATAAAATATATTTTAGTAAAATTTTGGTAGAGAAAAAGGAACAAAATACCATTATTTTTCTCTTCCTTATCCACCCAAAGTAGAAATGTTTAATGATCTGATGTGTATGCCTTGAAAGATGCCTTAAAAAATGATGAACAAATAAATATTCACAAAAACTGAAAAATATATATTCACCAAACAACATATAACACATTTATCTGGTTGTTAGGACAATAAGCATTGTAGATTACTGAGCAAAAATTACTATTATATTTTCTTTTTATAGACAACTTGGATCATGATTATAATTAGTCTCAAAAACCCAAATCCCTCATTCTTCCTAACTTTAGCTCAAAGAATTAAATGTTCTTAGAATTAACCTCAACTCTTTTAGGAATTAAGTTTTATTTATTTTATTAATTTCAATTAATTCAATCTTTCAAGACACTATTTAGCACATTACACAATAACTCTAGGGTCAGCTTATCCCCTGAGGCTATAAAAACGCCATTTCAGGGTGCTTTTAGACTCATAATTTTGTGGGGAAAGTGAGTTGGAAGACCTTTGTCTACTCCTCTCTCCACTCCTAGCTATGTGCCTGTGGGTAAGTCACTTAACCTTTGAGTTGGTTTCCATGAAAGTTTCATAATGTCAGCCCAACAGGAGTGTTGGGAAAATAAATGGGGTAATAGGAGTGTGAACTGCTCTGAGTTCATCGGAACAGGTGAAAATACTATAAGTTTCACAGTATTGGTGTTGGTATACTTTCAGTGAGGAAGACAGTCTAGTCTATATTTTGAAGAAGAGCAAAATATAAGGATTTTTCTATCCTCTTTCTTCCATTCCAATGTCAGTTGCCCTAATCCTTACCCTGACCTATGGAAGAGAAGAATTTGAAGAAAAATGTTTTTGCTCTCTCAAGCTGTGGTACCCGCGAAGATGTCTGTCTCTGTCCGGCTTGCAGCTGAGTTCATTCTGCCCCCCCACCGCCGCCCCCGCCACTGTGTTATCTGCCAATCAGTGAGAGAGAGAGCTCTGAGGCAGAGGGAAAATGTCACTGAGATTCAAGTTCCCTAAAGACCAGGTTAGGCAGCCATACATACACATACACACACCCAAACACACACACATTCAGATTAGTTTTAGGCCAATATTTATTACCAAGGCCAGGAAATTTATTCTCTACCATGTCCTCTGGTGGACTTTAAGTGCCAGAATAGCAGAGATTGGGTCTATTGCCCAGAGCCTAACTCAACACCGGGCATATAGTAGGTATTCAGTAGATGGTTGTTGAAAAAATGTATCAGGACCTTCCTTGATTTTCATTCCCACCTAGCTTGGATGCCTGGCTTGAATGCCTGTTACCTCTTGTCTGAATTATTGCAATGACCTCCTAACAGATCTTCTGACCACAGCTTGCCTTCCCACCAGTTTATGCTCAGCACTGTTCATCTTCCCAAGTATCAGCTGTTAGTCACTCCCCTGTTTAAAATTCTTCAATGGGTTTCAGTTTGTCTAATGTTTCAGTATAAACTCATTCCATTTTTTGAAAATTAAATGAAGCCATATATGTAAATCACAGAATCATGCATGGTGCCTAGCATATGGTCAATAAAAGTAGTTATTATTATTATTGATACTACTGAAATAATTGTTATAATATTATCTTCTTCAGCCTATAAGTCATTTTGCCTTGATTATCTTGGATGAAATCTTATCTGCCCTTCAAAGATTCCCCCCCTTTTTATGCCCTGTGATTCCTACCAGCCAAGTTTGACCTTTTCATCATTCACCCCAAATTATCTGTGCTTCCCTCCTGGTTTACAGGCCAGTTCTATCTTACCTTACAGTAGTATCTCTAATGCTCTTCAGTGTTCATTATTAAAATCATCAAATATCCTCCTATGAAGGGTCATAAGATTATAAGATTCTTCAAGATGAAATCAAGTTTTATTCACACTGACATCTTCAGCAGCATCTCCTCATAAGGGGCTGAAACCACCTCTGAACTTCCCTTGCAAGAGTGAATTAATTATGGCCAGATGTATGAGGGATTGCTACATTTAATATCCAAGACAACTGGACTATTTAACATTGTTCCCCATGGGAATCAACTGATGAACTAAGTCGTCTCTTTTAGGGCATTTAGAGATAGAAATTCCTGCCACTGCTATTTCCCAGAAGCAGCACTTCATTGCTCCCCATCACTCAAATGTCTGTTTCTGTACCATCTGCCCTTTACCTGAGTGCCAACCCTGGGCAACATCTGGGACTCTTTCCTTTCCCTTATCCCCAGTAAGCAGTCATTGGCTTGGTTGGTCTGTTCAGTTGTTTCTATGGGCCCTTCCCTTCCCACTGGCACTGGCCTGCTGGAAGCCCTTGTCATTGCAGGCCTGAATTTTGTGACATCTTTATACCAAAAATTTGCCTTCCTGAAATAACAAAGTTATAACAATGTTTTGTTTTACCTTAAAAAAGAAAGGTTTTTTTTTAAAAAAAAAAAAAAAGAAAAAACATGCTAATAAAGATTCCAATGGATCCTAATCTGCTAGAAAATAAAGCCCCTAATCCCAAATACAATCTCCTTTCTAATTTGATGTCACATTTATCTTTCTAGGCCCATTTCCGGATTCTTCCCTCTAAACAAATCTTCAGCTCTGGTTAAAGCTAGGGATGTGAGCAGAAGCATTTAATCCTTTAACTGTGCTCATGTGGGCCCTTCACATTTCTTTGATAGTCACAGCATTCAGGAGATGAAACAATAGAAATAATAGTTCTATTTGTCAAGCTCATACACAGCCTCCAGGCACCCTTTCTTGAAATTCTTACAGTACTCATTATTAAAATCATTCACTAGCCAATCATCATATTTAGGGTCATTTGGAATATTTCTGTTAGCTGCCAATCTACCTTATAGGCTGTTTAGTGGCAAGAAACACCATACACACCAGCATTTTCTAATCTGTGACTGGTTAACAGGTATTCTCTGGAAATGTGTTCTGTGGTTAAATAAGGTGATAACTCCCATTGGGGCTTCACAATGAACATCAACATGGTAAATGCTTTAAGACTCTAAAAGCCTCAGTAAAGAAACCTTTTGACTTGTTTAATGGGGCATCAACAAAAATATTTAAACATGAGTGAAAGCCCCTTGCCCCCTCCACTGGGACACGTAAGGGAAACAATTTTATGTTACTTTGCATCCGTTTCAGCAAAACATATAAGTATTCTTCTAAATATTTTTTCTGTTGACTTTTTAAAATTCTTGATCAAAAATGTTACTGCAAAATAGATGAATAGAGACAAAAATCAAGCCTCAACTTTTCATCCAAACTGAAAGCATCTGAAATTTCTATCAAGCTCACACGACAAGTAGGTTATCAGTAAACTCTAGCCAATTGATCCTCGCCCCATGAACTGCTCTAATTATATTTGAGAGTATGGTACGAGAACCTTCCAAAGGAATGTGTATAATCTCATTTTGAAATCAACCCACTCTTTCCTAACCTCTTCCATTACAAGCTCTCCTAAAGCATAGATTTTACCATGGGCATATTTACACACAATGTTTTACATTATTTAGGCTTTTCTTAATAAGATTTGGCATTATCTAGATCTGCACTTCCCCAGGAGAAAAAAAAAAAAGGCAGCAAGTCAATCTCAGTCTAAGGATGCCTGAATTAAATGTTTAAGAATTTGCCTTTTTTCCAGTTTTGATATTGGATTCATGTGTTGTGCCTGCCGATGGCTGCCTAACCACTAAACTAAGTGGACATTAAATCAGATGGCATACAAAATTACAGGAATTTGATCTTTAGATAAACCACAAACCTTGATGAACTAACGTTGTTCCAGATGAATTAACTCATCATCCTGAGGAACAGAACATTTCACAGGAGCGACCACACAATCTTTTCTGTAAAGAACGCTAATGACTATGATTAATTTGTGATCTATTGGAAATGCTTGCTTCTAACTGGAAGGGCAAACACTAAACAAAAGGAGTTCTGGCCCCAGAATTAACACTCTACTCCAAAGCTTTGATAGTACGTGCTGGTTATGATGTGTGCATTACAGAATTACTAAGAAACAATCAATAGGTTAAGTTCTTATCAATGATTTAGTGAAAGATTTCTTTTCTCTATGTCGGAAATTCTAAAATTCCATTTTATTACAGCAATGACCACAGCCAGACACTTTAACAATAAAAAAAATTAAAAGAGCCAGGAAAGTGTGATAGGCTTGCAATTCATTGAATGGGTGTCACATCTCTTTTGAAACATATCAAAGGTAAAACGTCAAAATATTCCAACAGTTGGTTAAAGTACCAATAAAATCTCAGTATCATTGTGACTATATAGACATTGATTTCAGCCACGGTTTTAGAAAAACATCCTCTGTAAATTTTGTTGAGTCAATTCTTCAGCTTCAACTAAAATCCTAAAATAGCCTGTCTATAAACTCCAGAATTAAGTACCGGTCAACTTCCACGATGCAGATTCTCAAAGGTATTTGTGCTTTGGTATGTAGTTCTTGGCCAGAAAACAAACCCAGGCTTGCTAATGCAATGCCCTACAACTAGAACGGAGAATGCCAAAAGGGACATGAATGGAAATACTTAAAGAGGAAAGAAAAATACGCACCCTGACTCACACATAACTTCTATCCGCATATGATCTGGACTATAAATTTACAAATAAAACATGGAACCCAGTCATAAGATGGAGAAAGTTGAAATTATGAGCCTAAGAAGGTAAGATTGAAATGACCACAGATTTCAAATTTTAAACTCATGCTTCTGTGTAATAACACATTGCATCTTACACACTTGTATTTCCCCTCCCCACTTCCACTCTTACAAGAAGCTAGCAAAGTTCATATGTCCTCAAAAAAAAATGGGTAGATGAATCAAATTGAAATGATTCACTATACACTTTGGCTACGTAATGTATTTGTATTAATTTTGTGGCTTTTGTTGTTTTGGCAGCAAGTATCATAATAAATGTGTATTATTTCCTGTGCATAGCTCCTCAGTGATCAATTCTGAACTATTTCAAGAAAGTCATTTAAAATCTTTGCTTAATTTTAATCTTGGAAAGTATCGTGGCATTGTAACTTATACATATTCAAGTTACTGATGTTCAACTCTTGTGAACAGAAGGAAAGGGAAGGAAGAGGAAGAGAGAGAATAAGGGAGGATTGAGAGAGAGAGAAATTGAATGATCTTTTACCCAGAAAAGAGAATGAGGTGGAGACATGAATTATCTGTTCTCTCGGTAGCAATCAGGGATCAAATGCCTTTTGTGATGAGTATCTTGTGTTGAGTGTGTAACTCTCACATTCAGAGAGATTTTTCACACCATGCAGTATCTGAATGCAGATACTATACATCACTTTCTCTGATGCTCAACCAAAGCCAAGGTGACTCATATCAACACTGGTGGTTTAAGGGCTGAGCAAGGGAAAGTTTGATTACACCTGATTTCCAATTACTTGCTCACGGCATACTCTAAGCCCTCAATAAAATGTAAACTGACTGAGTTTGGTTTAGGTTTTGAAAAATATTTCATAGCAGTGACAAAATAAATAATCAAGACAAATAAATTAACGTATCCTCTACCCATAGGATTTGTGGAGGGCAAAGCAACATTTCTAATTCTTGCCTGTCCTGCCACATTTTGCTTAATGTTGTCCAGGTGATACAGTGGATCCTGCAGGACTCACATGACCCAGCTGTCAAATCACTCACACCTAGGATGCGGTGGCAATAGTCTGTTTTCACAAACAACCTGCCTTTTGTAGCCTTTAGTAGGGAAGCTGATGGACTGAAATTGGTAAGCTGCCAGAATGAAGTAAGAAGATCTTCTTCCCAGGGCTCAGCAGACCACAGGTTCCCTCCCTGCAAATAGGAACTCAGTTTGGCTCGTGAGCCATCAGTCTCATCTACGGTTTCCTACTAAGCTGTAGCCCTCTGATGCCAGAGGTCATGATGGAGTCTTCATCTAAGTATGTGATACTGAGAGTTGCTTAAACTTGTTGATGCAGTCTTTAAAATTAGAGTAATGGTACCTATATCATAGGTTATCAGGATTAAACTGGAGATAATGTATATAAAGAACTTAGTATATTGGGGCACTGGGGTGGCACAGTCGGTTGGGCATCTGACTCTTGGTTTAAGCTCAGGTCTGATCTCAGGGTCGTGAGACTGAGCCCCACGTTGCACTCCATGCTCAGCGTGGAGCCAGCTTGGGTTTCTCTCTCCCTCTTCCTCTGCTCTTCCCCCCATGCTCTTGCTCTCTCTCAAATAAATAAGTAAATAAAATCTTAAAAAAAAAAAAAACCTTATTATAATGCCTGGTGCATCGCAGAGACTCATAAGGAGGAAAAACAGTATAGTGATTAAAACCACAGACAGCCTGGATTTAAATCACAGCTTCACTATACGCTAGGCCAGTGACATGTGCCAAGTTACCTATCGCCTGGGCTTCCTCATCTGTAAATGAGGATAATGATAGTATCTCCTAGGGCTATTGAGAGGATTAAATACAATCAGCCATTCATAGCACTTAGCTCAGCGCCTAGCACCTAAGCACCTAATAAACATTAGCTATCATTAAAAGGAGTCCTAACTATAAAATAGTTACCCTCTATATAAATGCCACCTATGGTTTGTTTCTGTCAGACATCCTTACACTGGAAGACAAACTTTTTTCCTCCTAATTTATTGTCATTCAGGCAGCAGGTTGTTTCAGAGAAACAGAAACACAGAGCCCCAGAAAGAATAATCAAAAGAAGCAATACGAATACACATTCATTATGGTCGCTAACAATTAAGCTTCCCCATGTTAGTGAGGAGAAATAATTCCTAAGAGAAGACTATCTAGGAGACAGGTAAAAGAAAGCACAGGAAGAGAAACAGGAGTCTTCATGATTCTACTGAAAGTCACACGTTTTTACAATAAACCTTGAACAGAAATAAGTTTGAAGTACAGTTTAGTCATTAGTTGAAGTAAGCTATTAAGTGATATAATTCTTCAAAATGTGGGGAAAATGGGACATGAAACATTCAAGGGAAAGGAAAGATAACAGAGTAAGGAGTTGGTGTGAATGCAGAGGATCACAGTAGAGGTTGTTCAATTTGAGGTGTGTAAGTTTGTTCTGGTGGCTGGGTCCACAAATGTGAGCGAGAGGCCATTGGAAATGGATCTCCAACACCGGTCAGATCTTCAGATGACTGCAGCCACCATCCTAACTGCAACTTGATGAGACCCTGGGCCAGAACCACCCAGCTAGCTAAGTGGCTCCTGATTTCCTAAACCATGGAAACTGAAAATAATGAATGTTTATTATTGTTTTGAGCCACTAAGTTTGGGGGTAACTTATTTTGCAGCAATAGATACAAAATACACCAGCCAAAGCTCTTTGGTGGATATGGAGAATTCAGTGGCCCTACCTCTTCAAGTCGTCAGGGCATTAAGGCCTGTGTGAAGGAGCACTCCCCAGCCTGCACTTGGCCGCCGTCTGTTGTAGCTCCAAAGGGGGCGCTTTCACACGTTCATCTAAAAATGCCTGCTTCCATTTCTACTCATGAACTGTTGCTCAAGGCCAAATTATAGAACACTTTCCAAAGACTGTTGGAATTTAGGCTAAATTGGATTGAAAACAGAAAAAGGCAGTCATTACAAGTTTCAGAGTGGTGACATTATGACAACAAGACTTCAGAAAGATTTGTTTTCTGTTTCCAGAGCCATCACATGGGAGATCATTGTTTGGGGGCAGGTACCAAATGAGAATTAGTTGCTTTGAAAATTCAAACTGATTTTTGTTGTCTTTATAAAAGGACTAAGATGTTGATCTTTTTTTTTTAAGATTTTATTTATTCATGAGAGACAGAGAGAGAGAGAGGCAGAGGGAGAAGCAGGTTCCCCACTGAGTAGGGAACCCGATGTGGAACTCAATCCCAGGACCCCGGGATCATGACCTGAGCTGAAGGTAGACGTTTAACCATCTGAGCCACCCAGGCACCCTAAGATGTTGATCTTTGAACAAAGAAGTGCCTCGCTAAACTGTTTACCAGGAGTTCCCCCAACTCCAACCCAAAGCTAGAAGAAAGGTAATACAACCATATCAGTACCAAATGCATCAGTGAAAAAGAATACTAGCAATTTCTGTTTCTCTGCCCTTCCACCTCTGTCATGGACTAGGACCTTGCCCCTTGCCTGCGGTAGCAGGACGTCTCCTAGGAGCTACAGCCACTTCTGATAAAGTGGTTGTTGGCCACCATTCCCACAGGCTCCCAGAGAGATTGCCAGGTTTGCCAAAGTACCAACCAAACCATATCACATGTGACAGAGAGCACAGTAGGGATAACCCATTATCCTTTCCAAGGGATATACTTTCCACTTAAACTAACTGAGTCGCTAATGTTACAAAACCATGAAAGGGCATGACAAGTAAAATTATCACCACAGTAAAACTGAGAAAGGAGATGCAGACATTAGAGAACTTGCCCAAGGTCCCAAAGCTAGTAAGTGCCGGCCCTGCGACTAGAAGACAGAACTTTCCCATTCTTATCAAATGCTTTTCCCACAGCGCCGGTGGTTCTTCACCTATCCCTGCAAAGAGGCTGGATTTATATTTATTTATTTTTCTCTTAAAGAAAATCTGATAATTTTACTTATCACTCCACTTCGATATTTCCTTTGCGGTTTTCATTTTTAAACATTTTCTTTGAGGTTTTTCAAATTACAAAAGTAATACATGTTTGTTTTGCCAATCAAGCAACACAACACAAAGGTGTTTCACTTTTCAGAGGTAATCAATATTCAGTCCAGTGTGGTTTTCTTTGCTCACACAAGACAAATAAATATATACATTTCTATATTCTATATAAAGTTCTATATTTATTTTTACCAAAATAAGAGTTATACTGTACACATTAGTCTACAACTTCCTTTTTTGAATGTGTCAAGAGATCACAATCTATACGTTAGGAAGTCTATGTCTTCTAATTTGAAGTTCTTTTTCTAATTGCTGTATGCATACAAACAATCACATGTACATACACATACACACATACATTCTGCATGGACTCTTGGGTTTCAGAATGACTCTGGAATGTCTCCTCTAGCATACCCCACTCTCTCCAATGCCTGGGCTCTTGATTCACAGTTGAAAATGACCAAACTAAATATGCTGCAGGATAAGGTTTAGAAACCAGAGGAAATAAAAAGTTAATATAAGCCATTATTCCTGTTGTTAAGGCCCATGCAATCTATTTAGAGAGACAAGACTAAGCTACTTGAAAGAACGGCAAATAGCACAAGACTGTAAGTCATTAAGTACTAAATTATGTGGCTCAAATGATAAGTGCTGCAGAGATTCAGCAAGGAGGGAGATGTGTGAAGGCTGCCATGCAGGAGAAGCTTTATGGGAGAAGGGAGACTTGCACTCATTCAAAGACTGGGCAAAAGTGGAAAAGAATATTTCTGGGGAGTCTACCGTGCGCCAGACTTAAGCTAAATGTATTTTCAATGTTTGCTTAATTGCTTTGATAAAACCCAGCATTTCTATTGTTCCTCAGGTGTATTAAATCATCCCTAGATGTTTTTAAAATATATATTATAGTGTCTTAGGTATGTGTATATTCACAGTTGTGTCTTAAACAAAGAGATTAATTTTCCTGATGGATTCAAATGTACCAGGCAGATTTATGCTCAATGCCAGGTGAATCTGTTAACGTAAATTAGAGGAACATTGGAAAATAATTTTTCTGGTAAAATCTAAAAGCAATTGGTAATCTCATGAAATTTCTAGAGTAATTTTTTATTAACCTAAGAATAACTGATAACATACTGAAGGTACATATCCAGGCATAATGCTTTGTAGGTAAGCTAGAAACATCTGATTTCAGAGAATGGGTTTTCCCATTTTCTTTAACAACGAAAGACACAGTCTATGTTATAGTCAGCCTATTTGCTATAGTAATAATAAAAATAACAAAAATCACAAAACTCTTCGACATTGTAAGCATAATGTCTAAATACATATGCCCACTGCTGTTTTTTTGTGTTGTGATCACTTAAAAATCAACCCATGGATTTAACTTTTTTGTAAATTATTTGGTTCTGATTATAAATGTAGGCAAAAGATATCCATTATTTTTTTAAAGATTTATTGATTTATTTGAGAGAGAGAGAGAGAGAAAGAGGAAAGGGCAGAGGGAAAGAATCTTTCAAGCAGACTCCTCACTGAATGCAGAGCCTGACACAGGGCTCAATCTCAGGACGAGATCATGACCTGCACCAAAACCAAGAGTTGGATGCTCAACCACCTGAGCCACTCAGGCATCCAATATCCATTATTTCTTTTAAAGCAAGTGTCTTCAAATATTTTATTTCTAACATTAGTTAGTCTAGTTAATTTTACTCATTTATTCATTCATTCTGGAAAGAAATATGATCTTTGCCAAATTCTCATCTTTAAAAACCCTAATGGTAACAATGTGGCAAGTGAATTGGGGTGGAGCAAGTGGATGCCAGGTGACCAATTAGCAAGCTATTGAAATCGTAGAAGCAAGAGATGATGATAAGATGGTAAGACATATAATAATCATAATACAATCATTTATTAAGTGCCTCTTCTATGTCAAGTGCTTATTATGCATTATTTCACTTAATAACTCACTAACAGGCTGTAAGTGATTATTACCCTTGTTTTACAGATGACAAAAGTGAACTCAACTGAGTAAATAATTTGCCCTAAGTCATGCAACTGTTAAGTATTAAAGATGGGATTCAAACCCCGATCAATAATGACTGTATATTCTGCTATAACCTTTTCCCAAGGCTGCACTACCTCAGACGTAAAGACCAGAAAGATTGGCCTCCTAATTTGCCAAAGATGTCATCTGTCTGATATTGGGAGTTGGCATTCAGGGTCACTCTGAGCCAACCACTGACTGACAGGGAGCCTAAGGGATGCTAACCTCGGTTTAACAATGCGTATTAGATAAATGAAGGAAGAACCCACCAGGGGCATTTTTTTAAAAGATTTTACTTATTTATTTTGACAGAGAGAGAGACACAACGAGAGAGGGAACACAAGCAGGGGGAGTGGGAGAGGGAGAAGCAGTCTTCCTGCGGAGCAGAGAGCCTGACGTGGGGCTTGATCCCAGGACTCTGGGACCATGCACTAGGGGCATTTTCAAGGCCAATATGAACTCTGGAGACATCAGCGAATCTATATAGCATATTAGTAATTAATGCAATCATTTTGCAGATGTGAACACGGAGGCCAGAGAAGCAACATATTGTTCCCAAGGCTCAATCATAATCAGAGTAAGAACAAATTTGTACCAATGCTTGGTTTATGGCATCATCCCATTTTTTCAATTACTCTCTCATTGATGAACATATTTTAATTGTAGTCCATTAGGGAAAAAAAAAGCACATGAAAAAGAAACTCAGTACTCGAGACAGAGAAGAGAGATACTTCTTAGAAGTAAAATTTTAATCCTTTACTAAGGTTCTCAAAAGTGACCTTAGAAAACCTATTACCTCTCCTCGTCTTACATTTGTCACTTAGATTTGTGTAGAAACATAAAGGTAAAAATAAAAGAAAACAAAACAATTTCCTATTTTTCTGTCCACAACTATGCATCTGCCATAATAGGGATGCTAGTAAAAACGATGAAATTTGATGTTTAACATTATGTCATTAATCCATAATTATGTCTCGTAGCCCATAGAAGGTGGTTGGGGTTATTAGTGCCAGTTTCCTCCTAAATCCAGCATGCTGGCCCTTACTATCGGCTTCCTTATCTGATTATTTACACTGTTTGAAACTTCCTTGTGCTTTTATCATCAAAAACCACTTGTGGTCTGCAACCTGGGTGCAAAGCACTGACCCCCTGTCGTATTCCTTGTCTGAGCCAAATTCCTAGTAAAGTTTCCTGACAAAAGTTTTGTCTACGTAATAGCCAACATAAGTTTTGACAGGAAATAAGTTAGTTCAGAGAAGTAAATCTTAAAGTGGGAATCAGTTCCTCTGTTTTAAGATATCTTCTGAAACTGCTTAATAAGAGTTCTTAAAGATTTTAGTGAAGACATATATGGATGCATGCAACTGGAGAGCAGCTAAGATTTCACCTTAAAACCTTTAGGTAATAGAAATAGTGTTTACTGCACCATTAGACAACACATTTCCAGACTGTGACTATGCTCAGTGAGCATTCATTCTAGTGAGAAATAAGATGAAAATGCATTAGGAAAACAAGGTGCAGTTGTAAAACTGATTAACTTCAGTAACAAAAGGAGATACAGTATAATTAAAATGCTGCGTTCGCACCGGATGGTCAAGCCATCTATAGCATATGAGAAGTTTGTAATTAGTCTATGTTTTTCATCACTAGGAAAAAAATTGGTGGTTTTAGATATCATGTTTAAAGCACCTAAAGAACCCAAAGTTGTCATGCTAAATACAAGAGATCTAAAGATCTGCCGTTACACATCCATTACATTTAGTGAGCTGTCCTACTGGCTTTTTTGAAGTGCTGTATACATGATCTTGCAGGGCGAAACACTTTATGTACCATATGAAATTTGAGGCATAATGTTTAATGTTCACGAGATAAGTTAACAAAACTGTATGCTGGTGACTTTTTTATTTCCCTGTTTTATGTCCCTCAAATACTTTAAGGAAAGATAAACAAGAAGGTAGGAGAATAAAATGTGCCTTTTCCTTCTACCTTTTTCACTCTTTCCTAAATTAAATTATAACTGCTGATTTGCACCCAAGGAAGAAATCATGTTAGAATGCGCTGGGTTTTTTTTTTTCCCCCTAATGTTTAGATAACAGCTTTCAAAACACAGCTAAGTAAAATGTGTTTTGAGATGGAAAACATTTGGTCTTTTTTGCAGCTTTCAACAGCTTAAGCGAAGGGATTTTTAATGTTCCCAAACAGCTGGGCCATACTATGTATATCATGAATTCCACTCTCATTGAAGGATCCCATCTCCCGCACTGCACAGAGAGGTTCCCTTTCTTCTTCCCATTCTTGCCGCTTACCCTTCCTAATAGCTTCCCATTATTATCACAGCTTTCTCATACGTCATGCTTACAACAGTGATTGCTAGAACTTATCCTTGAACAAAACAGACACTTTTTCTTAAAAACTGTTTATGGTTTTCTATTTATTATGTGGTGGCTATAGAAAGCAACAGGTTAATGTACATTAGAATAATAATAACAGGATGACAGGGAGAGGAAGATTGCATTCTTATTTTCGGGACCTCTCGTAACTTTCTCAAAGGTGCTACTGAACATTCCAGGACACATGATCTGAACTGCCTAAATTTTTATCATTCTCTCAACATCATTCCAAATATATACGCAAAAGGAGTTTTTGCAGAACAGTTAAATATTTCACAATTACTTTCAAACCCCTTCCCAGGTAAAGAGTTGTACATAAATGCACCTAGGTATCAGTATTTATTTATGTGACTATAATAAGTAAGGTAGTGAAGAGGGTGTGGATGGCAATCACACATAATGCCAATTCAATGTGAACAAAAGTAACAAATGTAAGAGAAAAAGCCAAAATATTGTAAAATAATTATACAATGCACATGTACTGAGGTGAAGTACATCTTACATTTAACAACAGATTTACTGTTTTATATCTGAAAGAGTCAAAACAATAGTTTGTAAGTTTTCATACACTAAATATGCAAACCATGCAAATATGCTATGTTCATAAATGTACATAAATTATGTATACTGTTTGGCAAGAAATAGCCAAAATGTCATTGTCTACTTTTATAATCGATTATTTATTGTTTGTTTTGTAGCATGTTTTACTTTTCGTCAATTTGTCTCTAATTGGATGGAAATGTTTCCGCAGCTGCATATTCAACTCCTCTAGTCCTACTGAAAGCCTTGGGGCTTTCTGGCCTTTTTGGGAGGCCAACCATTCGTAGGTGCTAAGGATAGACTGTGAATGGAGGAAGAGGGCATTTCTCCAATATATGACACATCTGATCAGCCACGAAACTCAAGGTCCCACATAGTAGAATGCTGTGGTGTTTATTATCTACTGTGCAGTTAGTTCTAAATAATAAACAACTCTTTATATATAAATATTTCAGATGATTAACAGTAATTTAAACTGCTTTCACAAATCCTCTGTGATTGCTTTTCACTGTGGGTAATCCCCCTCCAACCCCTCCTCGGAAAAGTTATTTTGTTCTTAGATCATTGAAAATTTACTCTATATGTGTAGATAGTCTATACTTCCATGAATAGGAATGCAACCCTAAGGCAGGAAAATGATTCTGTATGCGTGTATGCACATGTGGCTTCAAAACTGTTTTTAATAAAACATACTTTTTATTAAAACAAGAATGTGTAAATGGCTTTTAAGTACACCCTTCCCAGTTCCATACTTCAATTAACAGAGTTATTATTCCCCTACCTACTGACTCTGATCCTGGAAGGGAATTTGCCTTTAAAATATTCTGTGCAATGAAATAAATAAAACAAATGCAATAAACAAAATCCCTGAGAAATGAAAGAGAAGAGCAGCTTGTCACATGAAGACAGGGATGGGGGAAAAATGGCAATTCTGTTGTTAAATAATTTGATCACTTTTAAAGGAATTTTTGAAACCACTTTTAGACTTTTTATAATGAGTTTTTGTTGGAAATGATTTAGATTCCAGAGCTAATGCTGATAATTTTCTACCTTACGGTATTATCTTTTTTTTTCCTTGCTGCTTTAAATTAAACTAGTTGGTCCTTTATTAAATTACGGTACTATTTTATTTTGGTTTGCCTGAGAGATATTAGGTTAAAGAATTGTAGCTGTGAAATTGGTAAATGTTGCCAGGTTGTAGATTAAAATCCTGCTAGGTCAGATTTGTTAACATCAATTGCATTATAATTGGTTATGGGCAAACCAAAAAGATTCTAAATTCATTTCCTATGTCAACTTAAAGGTCTACGTTGACCCTATATCTAATCTTTTTTTCCGTATCAAAATTGTCTTGGAAACCTTATTAGTCTACTTTGTTAGATTCTTGGTGCTTAAACCTTGTAGTGAGGCTGGGCTATAAATAACCAAATAATACATTGGTTTTCATTGAGAGAGCTCTTCTGACTGAAGCCAGACAATTGGCAAGCTACACAGAAAAGCTGGAATACGAGGAAAAAATTCAAATTTCCATACAAGGACGTAATCTCTTTAACATAGTTATATAAAAATTCAAAAAATATAGTAAAAGCAAAATATCTGTGATTTAGAAAAGTATAGATAAAACTCATCCGCATTAAATGTACACATATTATTAATAAAAAGCTGTCGTGTGGGTAAAAATAAAGAAATTATATTTGCTCAGATTTTGGTTTCTACACTTTAAAAAGTTATAGATAATATTTCTCCTTCATCTAGCACAAGTTCGCTCCCTAAGCCTAGGTTAAATTAAATCAACAATGTTCTTTAGTTGACGAAAATAGCTATTAAGAAGAATTTGTTTTCTGTTTTATTATTTAACATAGGGGAAAAAAAATCACACATGATTTTTAGCAGAAACATAGTTCT
Source organism: Eumetopias jubatus (assembly GCF_037043125.1). Classification (NCBI taxonomy): domain Eukaryota; kingdom Metazoa; phylum Chordata; class Mammalia; order Carnivora; family Otariidae; genus Eumetopias; species Eumetopias jubatus. Next base: position 94,760,663 of record NW_028274807.1, on the reverse strand, counting down.
TAATATCTTATCCTGGGTCACAGGTGAAATCTCTCCCTGACCTGGACATGTTAAGTAGAAGAAAGACTTGATAGTATGATAAGAAAATCAACATATGGAGTTACCAAAAATAGGTTAAATTTAATCTCATTAATTTGGACTGAAATAATCAACATGCTCTAAAAATTATTCATAAATAGAAATGATGGTAATTCTATTTCCAAGTGTGTTCTGCTATGTTCTTTGCAAACATTCCAGAACCCAAGTGACATACTTTCTCTCATATTACTAAATGTTTGCTCTGACCTCAGAGTGTTAATACAAATAAAAATATTGACATTTTTTCACACTTATTCAATATCCACTAAAAAGAAACCTAAAGTATCATTCAAAACTCAGTACATCTTGTACTTTTAAAAAAAGAAACTTCAAAATAGATTTCTAAATGTAAAATAATATGTCCCCGATAGCGAGAGCCAGAAGTAGCCTTTAGTTTCTCTGAACTATTCCAGCTTCCTGCTTAACCATCTTATCAGAAGTTTATCTTAATAAACAGAGAGGGGCAGCACAACACTCTGTTCTGTTCAATTCTATATGAGGCCAGTTCTACTTTCTTTTTCATGGGAAAGAAGAAAATGTCAGCCAGCCAAAATACAAAGGCCAAGATGATATCTTACTACTGGCCCAATGAAGTAATATTTTAGGAAAACTATATTTAGCCATTTATGTATTTCATACTGGAAATGAAATCCCTAGACTATTACAAACTATCTCATACACATGCCTAATACTGCAAGCCCTCTTGTGACTGAGTCATTCTATTTTTACCTATTGATTTAGATAATCTATTTTAATCATTAAAATTGTCTGTTCCAACTCAGACCTTAAGAGTCAACACCAAGCCTCTCTGTTCTCTCAGAAGTAACCTTCAAATTATATTGTTTCCCAAGGTACTAAATTAGGCCAGGTCAAACGAAGGCACAATTCAAAGGTATACACACTTCTGTGGATGCCAAAAATGTGAACTTGTCCAGTTTTTTTTCCATTCAGCACAGAGTGGCTAAAGCTACGATAATTTCTTTACTCTGAATTATGAGCCAGCTTCCCTAATTCTAGAAACATTCCACAAAGTTTCACGGGGAATCTACCCTGCAATTTATCTAGGATTGGAATACTCGGTGTCTCCTCATATAAAAGTAGCAGCTGGGGATGTTTTTTCTCTCCTATTATTGAAGAAGAGTACACTGTTCAACTTGGCAGCTTAACAAGAAAACCAAACTAACTATAATTAATCAATTTTTTAATAACCTTACAGGTGCTTTTGAGATTCTACCTATAATGTCCTTTCCAACGAGTCCTGTAGACTTTTTGATTCTCCATTAGAAGATTACAAATTCTAAATCCAATGGACAGTGTTTCATTTGTAAATTACAGAACAGTCTTTCACACACATAAGCTAAAAATCCAAAATGAATGGATATTCCGCTTTCCATGTTGTTGAATTAATAAGAAAATTTCAAAATGTACTGCTGGAATTGGTTTATGTTTTTGTATCACTGTGTTGCTTGCAAATGCCTTACATTATTTTAAGAATGTTTTCTTCTCTGAGTATACATGCATAATTTAATTTAATTTAATTTAATTTTTTTAAGATTTTATTTATTTATTTGACAGAGACACAGCGAGAGAGGGAACACAAGCAGGGGGTGTGGGAGAGGGAGAAGCAGGCTTCCCGCTGAGCAGGGAGCCCGATGCGGGCCTCGATCCCAGGGTCCTGGGATCATGACCTGAGTGGATTGCAGATGCTTAACAACTGAGCCACCTAGGTGCCCCCATAATTTAATTTTAAACATGCCAATTTTCTACCAGAAAATACTTGTTATTATTATATTTTTGTTTTTTTTAGCAAAGAAGAAGCAATAGAGAAGGTTTGGAGAAAGAAGATGTCCTAAGTAAAATGCTATTGTATTTTCCTATTAGAAACATTTGCTGAGGTTGTAAGAATTAATTAAATTGCTTTAGTTCTCATGAAGAAATGTATTAATAACCAATAATAGTTAAGGTAGATTGTTCAGTTTTCCTTCATCCTGAATTCCCTATTAGGCTCTGTTCTTCTTGGAGACAGGGTCTTTGTCATTTTTACATCTCTTCTAATGCCTAGTCCAGTGATTCGCACATAGTAGGTACCCAGTATATGTTTGATAAAATGAAGTTTGAAATATTGTTTTTATAACACACTTATTAAGCTCTTTAACATTTCATATCATGGCCATTGTAGTCCATTAAAAGGAGAAGGGTAAAATGATATTAAAATGTATTTAGAAATTGATCCAGAAGAAAGTGAAAATAATTTTAAATATAATAAATGATTATTGGAATAAATAATTTGATAGTCGTTTGTCAAGCACTTACTCCATGTGACTCTGAGGCAAAGGAAGGAAATGATGAAAATGTATAATAAAAGGAATAAAAAGTTACTCCTCGGCTATGGTCAAATGGAAAAGTCCATTCAGAGAAACAGGGAAACTTGCCTGGATGAAGTACTAGAGAAAACTATTAAGATGTAGATGAAGCAGTGGGGCAGGGAACTACTGGCCTTAGTTTTCTAAAGGGAAGCCAGAGAACTGACTCCAGCAAAATAGAAAGTTCCCCAGAGAGCAAACATTAATACAAAAGGAACACCAGGTCACTTCAGAATGAGCAATAGGAAACTAAACCAACATTCAGTGGGCTCCGTCCAAAGTGGAGTAAAAAACAGAGGAAACTCATGTGAAATCCTTCATGAAATCTAACAAGCAACACTGACAAAGAAAAGAGGGAGGAATGATAAACAAGAACTCTCTTTTTGTTGTAGATGCTACAGATTTTTACTAAGAGGGATATATGAAATCTATCTATCTATCTATCTATCTATCTATCTATCTATCTATCTATGTTTTTAAAGTCTGCCTTTCTGCCTTTGGTTTGACCAGACATAGACATGTTATTCATGTTTAAGAACTGGAATGGCAGACACGTTCTATCAAGTAATATAATCATGCCACCTCCCAAGATATGGATCTAGTTTTTTGAGTTGTCTTGTATAGATTATTATCTATTGTATCAAGATAATATTTCCCAATATCCTACAAAATCCAGACAAATGTCCATTTCTTTTCCTTCTTTCTTTCCTTTGGATTGTATGTTTTTACTTTATTTGCTTCCGCAGATAACCCTTGTAGATATAATTAAAGGCCTAAGCTTCTAGCAACTATCCCCTAAATAAACTTAATCTCAGAAGAAAAAAATTGTAATTGAAAATTTCTTTCTGTGGATAAAAAATGGAACAGAAAAGAGATTATATAAAAATTATAATTGACATTTTAATGATTGCAATTTTATGAATTTGAAGATTTTGATTGCTAATGACTAGGAGCAAAGTAATAAACCTGAAGCATGGATATGAAGATTTTGTGTCCATAAGCTAAAGGACTATGCTATGCTTTGTCATGTTTGGATTCCTAACTTGGCATTATGAAGGCCCAATGAGTGAGGAGGCTGAGGACATACTATTGTATTGTCCAAGCTCTACAGTCACCAGCAGCTAGCCTTGACAAGTCCCTGAGCCTCACCGTGCGTTGGCTTCCTCACTGGGAAGAAGGGGAGAAATCTAAGATCTCAGTGCTTATTTTATTGGATTCATGTGGCAGTAAAGTGATATTGTACATCAGGGCACCTAATAAACTTAAACAACTAAACTAATAAACAACTATGTAATTGTCAATTAAAGGATTGTTATTATAATTATTTTATTTACATGTCAATGTTGTCTCCCCATAGTTTACTGAAAGGAGAGGACTTTTTTTTTTTTCCTTTTGGCCCTGTTCATAGCATACCTATTTCTATCATTAGCTAACATAGTAAAAAAATAAACATAGCAATAAACATAAAATATAGGTGAAAATTACAACATACTAATAACCACTTCCTCCTTGAAATGGTCTACTTTTTTGGCATTCATGACTCACTCTTCCCTGGCTCACCTTCTGCTCCTCTGGATTCTTTTTCTGGATCCTCCACTGGGGTCATTTTCTCCCCTTGCTGAGTAAATGCTGGGTTTCTCCCATGGTTTTGTCTTCAGCTTGTTTTCCTTTTAACATGCCCACTAGGTTTTCTTCCAACCATTCTCAAAGCTTTAATTGTCCCTTCCTCCCTATGCTGGTAACTCCCTGACAATAATGCCTATCCCCTCTGAACTCCAGACTGGTATACCCAGTTGTCCCAGATCTTAAATTCAGTGTGGCCATCTCTAACAACACTTTGTGTTCATTCTCAATCTCTGGCTTGCATTATCTTAGACTCTATACCTCCCTTGTGTCTCAAACCCAACCAATCCCCAAGCCTCATGAATTCTGTTTCCTAAATATTTCTGGTATCAGTTGCTTCTCACTACTGCTTGTCTTCTCCATCTTCAACTATCAAACTCAACTCTTTGCATCCAGACTTGTCCACGTTAGATCCATTCTAAAGCAACCAATGAATTAGCTGGCATACATATCAAACCATGTTAATTTGCTACATAAAGTCTTTCCGTGACTGTCCATTACTGACAGCCTAGAGGCCAAGGAACTTAATATGACATGCAGAATACTCCATGCAGCCTCCACTAACCTTGTCAAACCGACGTCTTCTTACTCCCTCCATCATTCTTTGCAGTCTATAAGTATAAACCAGATTGTAAGTACACACGTTCACCCTCAGGGTTCAGGTTCCAAGCCTTTGCTTTGGCAGGTCCCTCTTTCTCAACACACACTTTCTACCCATTATTTACCTGGCTAACTCATACTTAACATTTTAAAGACTTCATCTGTAGGAATGTGCAGCAAATCCCCAAACTCCCAGTGGTGGGCATTTTGCTATGCTTCCACAGCCACGTAGGCAAAATTCTGTGTACATTTTCTTTAAAAATATCTACTGACATATATTTACCACTAAACTCAAAGATTTCTGAGACTGGAAAAAAATGTCTTACACATCTTTTTCCCTGGCTCATATTAGATATTTCATTAAAGTGGAAGTAAATTGTGAACAAATGGCAAACAGTCCTTCCAGTAAGTGTTTCCTTCTAACATTATTATACATTACTAGTCAAAGGGACAGGAATGGAAGCACGGCATCAAAATTATAAAGGTTTCCTTTTTAATACTCTGGACTACTGCAAAGGACAGGTAGAAAAAGTAATATTGTAAAAAACACAATGCAAGAAGAAACCTTGAGTAAAGATATCTTTGTATAAAGAAAAATCTAAACTCAATAATTTTACACCTAAAGTATCAGTTACATCAACAATGCTTCAATTATGGACACCTTTTAAAAAACATATTTTACCATATCAGGTTAATGCAGGGATTGTTTTTTCCTAAACCATGGCTCCTTGTACCTTCTAAGAAAAGAGATTCTATAGAATGGTGTCCAACTAAAGGTACATTTGGAGAAAGCAATTTATCAGCACAAGACAGGGTCATTCCTTTCTTATCTTCCCTTCTCAACCTGACACATTGTATTTTAAAATTAAACAGAAGAATATGCTGCTTCCCAGGGATTTATGCAACCATCTGGTGCATTACTCAAATGACCACCGCTGTCCATTACTTAAGGAATCAAGCACAACTTTATTCACAGAAACCAGGGTGGAAGACAAATTTTTAAAACTCAGGCTTTTAAAAGCAGACTCTTTCTCTTCTGATAACTGTTGATTGGCTTTTCTATCACCTTCACTCACTAAATGGGATATTTACCTGCTCCGGTGTAGAAAGCAGATACTAGAGTCTGAAATTGGACAGATGTCTGTCTCAATCGTGACTCTGTTGCTTTCTAAATTGCTAGCTCTATGATCTTCAAAAGTCACCTAAACCTTGCAAGCCTTTTCCCTCATCTATACATGGTAATAACAATACAAGCCAGCACTTACAATGTGCTAGACATCTTCTGACAGCTTTGCGTATATTATCTCATGTAATTCTCCCAACGATCCCAGTAAATAGATACTATTATTTTCAGTTAACAGTTGAGGAAACAGGGGTGTCCCAGTGGCTAATTTAAGTGGTCTGTCTCTAGAGTTCTGGACTGTAGTTCTGTATTCTCCTGTTTTTCTCTACTCATTTCAAAATGTTTATATAAAGATCAAATATTTAAATAGAAGTAAAAATATTTGTGATGGATACATACTCAACAAATGATCCCTTCTAACTCGTTTAGAGATTCTTCTCTATCTTGTTTGTCAGCTCCCCCCGCCAAATAGGTGGGCATGGCCTTAAACCATAGGAGCTAAACACCATCAAGTGAGTAAAGATGACTGATGAAGACTCATGAAGAATCCCGAAGCCACAGACCCAAGTTGGGCCTTTATAAAGTCTTTAAGTCTAATTTTTACTAATTTGATTTCTGTTTTATTTCTTTAGCATGTATTAAGAGGCTACAACCTAGAGGAAGGATCAGGGAAGTTTCCTTCAGGACAAGATATTTAATATGGGACATGAAATGTAAGAATGAGTTAGCCACGTGCAACAGGAAAACGGTCTCAGAGAACAGCTTTTATAGTGATTTGTTCCATTTCTGGCTTCCTGACTAGTTGATAAACATCAGGGGGGTATACACCATGTCTATTTTACCCTCTGACAAATCTCTTAGCAATCAACACGGTGCCTGGCACAGTCAGTATTCAATAAATAATGAATGGGTAAATAAATGAGTGAATGTTTACAATGTGTGAGGGGGTGGGGGCAAGTTTAAGAAACAGAGACGGCTGAAGAATGGAAAGGAGTGGTAGGTTGAGGATTTTGCAGGAGCAGATGATGGAGGGCCTCATAAGTGATGATATAAATTTTGAACTTTATCATGAATGCAATGGGAAACCATTGGAAGGTTTTTGAACAGGAGAGACATAATCAGATTTGGGTTTCTTAAATATTATTTGTGCAACTGGTAATGTGCCTTAACCCCCAAATAGAGCAAAGTCTAGGTATCCCCATCAAGAAGGACCGTGGTCCCTCAGGTTCACTCCTACTATGTTTCAAGGTCTTCCACCGGCATAATTTGGAAGCCTGGAGCTTAAGTGGGGAAAACAGTGTATGGCCGGCAAAGAAACAGAAGGTTCTGGCCATGTATTTAGTGGAACCAATGGGTGTTCGCCAGCTGAGATGACGTTCACTAACCACATGTAACTTTAAAGCAATAATGCCCACATGCTAGATTCTCCCATGTCTGATACCTCAAAATGAATTTTTAAACCATATTGAGTTCTTTCCCTCTGAATTACTTAATCTCTAGGTTGTGCTAAATCCTAGGACATGTTATACTAGATATCCAATGCCAAAGCTTTATTGTTTTTCTCATAACGCGTAAGAGTTTAAATCTCCTTGGAAACAATCACTGAACTGTCCCTTTTGTGAGGTTGCTAACCCGTAGTAACACTGAACACCTCTTACCGCACAAAGTTTCGTGGGACATTCAGATTAGGCACTATTAATCATGAAATTACAGTTTGTTAAACATCATGAAAAGTTTAGTTTGGGATACATTATACCCATATTATTTATTCAGGAGAGTACTAAAACATAAAAATTAACAAAAACAAAAGGGTGATTAAAATCTCTTTGACATGCACTTGAAAGGAAAAAAAAAAAAAGGTTTTTTGTAAGAGAAATGCACTTTTAAAAAAATACCTAAGCCTATTCACAGGCTTTCTTTTCCCTATATACAGCTCTATTTTGTCACCATGCCTTTCATTGCAATTTATGTTTAAACAAATTTTAGACACCACAAGCAGGTCTTTGCTCCATGAAATAAACTGTGAGATATTAATGCAAAAGCTATTGTGCTGAGAGCTCGGAAACCCTACACTTCCACTCTCAATGTCAGCGTGTTAAAAGAGATTTTAGTAATGGCAGAGCTAGTCAACAGGGAATAATTAAACTCAACTTGTCTGAGATTTGCTGTGATGTGTGGAATGATAGTTTCCAACCCAGCTGCCGCAGAATGTTTGCCTAAGAAAGAGTGCGGTTGACCAGGGCCTACAGTTGAGACTAAATGCAATGAAAAAGCTCTTTGACCTCTGAAACAATAGGTGGGGCTTACCTGAATAATAAAATCAACACAAAGTCAACAATTAAACAAGGAGGTAACAATAGGGCCATCTTGGTAGCCTGCCACTGGAAGTTTTTAAAAGAAGTGAACTACTTCAGAGTTAACTGCCAAATATCTACGCCTGGCACCTTTTACCAGCTAATGAAGGTATAGACTGCGACCACCAAATCCCTTCAGAAGGACCTCGGTTCCTTTTCCTCAAACACTTCTCCACGTTCAACTCATTAAAAGATCGTATTATATTTCCTTTAGTCACGCAGTTGGTCTCTCTTTTTAAGCTGTCCAAGTAGCCATAAGCCTTCACTGATAGCATGGTAGCTCTTGAGTCCCACCTCCCACACCATCTCTGTCCTAGACCTGCAGCCCAGCCCAAGCTAAGCAGCCTGAGCTGTGCCCTGCCCAACTAAGTCGTTGCCAATGTAGTCAACATAAATCCGCAATGCCAATGATGAAGAAAGACAATTTGTGAACCAGTGTGTTGTTTCACTTTAGGAATTCCTTTTTAATTTTACTAGTTTTTCCATTGTCTGGCATTTATAATATGGTCACAGAGTAAAAAGGCAATTATTTACCTCTCTTTCCTATCTACAGTACTTTAAACCTCAGGTCTAATATGATTTCCATTTAGAAAAATATTTGTATAGCCATTTACAGGGCTTTATAAAGCTAAGGCATGCCAAAGCAGTTCACATTTTCAATTTACTGCGGCTCGACTTTGTTGGCACTAAATGAAAAGGTTTTACTATCTAATTTTAATGTCAGTCTTAATCTATGTACACAAACACACAAACAGACATGCAAGTACACATGAAATGTGGTGCGCAAGCGTCTGTAGGTGTGTGTGGGTAGGTGTGTGTGGTTATTTCAATACGGACTGGCTAATAAAAATCATCAAGATCAGTTTATAATATGCCTGATCAGAACCCATTTTCTACCACTTATCATGTGTCCTATTAAAATGCCCTTCCCTTGATCACGCCCTCACATATTTCAAACCTGGACTTCTTAAGATCATGGGTATTTGAGTCACATGGGACAAGAGATGAGAACTTTTTCTTTTAGTTTTTTTCTAAGTATCAGAGCCTCTTCACTTCCTTTCCATCTCATTTGTCTTGACAAACAGACTTTTACTTTCCTATTGTGTATCGGAAGAAGAGGAGGCCTTCTCTGAGGCTCTCCCCAGCATTCTCTCTACATATGCACCTCAGTCTATGTATCAAAAGTCCTAAATCAGGGATTTCAAGAACTTAATTCAATGCATATTTACTAAGCAGCTACCATGTTATCAACACGTTTAAGTGGATTTCAAGTCACAAAAAGGGCAAAAACTTTAAATTCTTTAGGAAGTTGAGCTACAAAATAGTAATAGTCAAAATAATAGCTACTAACTTTGATGAGCCTTTACTCTGTGCTAGGCTTCTGCTAAGAATCTTTACATAAAACTGCTCATGTAATCCTTACAACTAAACTATGAGGCACATACTATTACTACTGCCATTTTACATTTAAAGTAATGAAAAAAAGATGTGTCAAGTAACTTGCACAAAGTCATACAGGCTAGTAAGCCAGTCAGTTTGGCTTTCCAGATTTGAATCCTTCACCACTCAACTTTGTTGTCTTCCTGTAGACCCATCTAAGCCTATGCTGTCCAATATGGTGGCCACTAGCCACATGTGGCTATGTACACTTAAACATTAATTAAGATGAAAAATTCAGTTCTTCAGTCATGCTGGCCATACAGTTCAATAGCCACATGTGGCCAGTGCCCACTGTACTGAACAACACAAATTTAGAACATCTATCTTTGCAGAGAGCCCTACTGGTCATTGCTGACTAAAAAATTAGCAGTGGTGCCCGGGAAAAAGAGACTCCACACACTGACTTATAATTAGGTTAGTGAAATTGGTAAAAACAAATCAACCAACAAACAAAACTTCTACTAAAAGTAATTCCAGACTTTAATTATGCCTCAAAGTTGAAGTGATACAATTTACCTAATTCTTCCCTGGGCTATAACTTAAGACGAGGATTCCAGATGTCCCACAGACATATGTGCCACAGAAACAGTTCTGGTGACAGTGTTAAGCACACGTCCTGGATAGGATCCTTAACCTGCAGCTGTATCTGCACCTATCAAGAAAGAAGTCAAATGGTATGAAGCAACCTGGCATACTGAAGAAAGGCACAATTATGGAATCAGGTCACTTGGGTTCAAACCTCAGTTCCAGCTCCCTGCTTCCATGACCTTGGCCGCATAAATTGGAGTCTGGGCTTGCTCATATGCAATGGGACTAATAATGTCTACTTTGATGGAGACATTTGATGAGCCCTGGAGTCTGGGCTTGCTTATATGCAATGGGACTAATAATGTCTCCTTTGCAGGAGACACATGTAGAGCTCCTGCTCAGAGGAGGCCCTTAGAAATCTACTTACACATATTTGGAGATAAGAAATGCAAATCAAAGCTAAACAACAAAATGAAAAACAATAGGAAGAGGGATCACTTGGGCAGGTGCAAGAGGTGCTAGAACAGAGTCAAAACATTTACAGAGCTGACATGCTTGTGATTAATTACCATAGAAGGTCCCTCACTGAAAGGCAGTTGGCAGGGCGCAATATACACTAGGGCTGCCCAGGCTACCAGCTATTACTAAATGCCTGCCTGCTTTAACAACCACACTCAGCACTTTCAGTTCCCCTTTATCCCAAGGACCATCAACGCAGTCCTCTTCACTGAGCTTCATTTCAGAGAAATAAGCAGGTTCTCAGGCTTTGCCCCAAAGCTTCAAAACCAGGAGACCTGAGGCTAAGTCCAGAAATTTGCAGTATCCCAATTTTTGATGCGTGTGGTCCACCACACTTTGAAAACTGTTTGCCATACAACTGGTTTAAGGCCGTGAAGCAAGTTGTGAGTCAACATCTGCTGGAAAATATCGAACAACTACAGTTACATGAGACCTGGGTGAGAACTCACATGTGTAGGAAAATTGCCTTTAATTTGGACGGCCCAGAGGTTAAGCCCACGTGCCAGAGCTTATACATTTTTCTGAAGAGAGAGTCATTCAGTGCCAATTTACTTTGATGTAGGACAAGAATCTAATAAGATTGGCTATTTGGTTTCCTGGAATCATGACTTCAGGAAAGTTTTCTATCCTCTATGGCAACATTATAGAAGCTACTGGGCTCAAGGAGGTGAGCTTTAGACATCTAGGGAATTTGTTTCTCTGGAACTCTGAGCTCTCTGGTTTGCATTAATGAAGTAGATGTTACTGAGTACCTATGAGTATTCCGATATTAGATCCAAAAGTCCTTGGCTAAAGAGAGCTTGTTAAGATTGAGCAGGGAGTGGAATAGAGGTCAGGCTCTAGATTCAGACAGACTTGAGTTTGTACCCACAGTCCACAACTTCCCAGCTACAAGACTTTGTGCAAGCTAGTTCATCTCTCTGAGCCTCGTTGTTCTCATCTGTAACGTGAAGGTAATAATAGTACTTATCTCACTACCTCTTGTAAGGTTATGCATGTAATGCAGAGAGCACAATGTCTGGCACGTGCAAGGACATGTCATTGCTGCTGCCGCCACTCCAGCTATGTGATGGAGATGGAGAGGACTGGTAGAACCAAGTAGCTTATCTGCTCTCCACACAGTGAATACACAACTCAAAGGAATGGACAAAATTCTCATTGCTACAGTTAGGATTTCTAAAGAAAATGAACATACTTTTTAATCTCCCATCATTCTCCTTTGAGATATATTCTCTCATCCCACCAATTCAGCAATGAATCTGTGGTAGATTTTAATCTAACTCATACCATGATGTTCTGAGAATCTCTATTAGACCCCTCTCTCCCTGACCCCAGACTTTCTTCCTTTCCCTCTGTTCTGCACTTGACTTTGAGCTCAATCATCCTAAACACCTAAATTCCATTCTTGATATTTCACTCTTTTGCTCAAAAATGTCCTTTGACTTTGCCATTGTAGCAACAGCAGCGGAACGAGGAGCAAGCAGCCAGAGCTCACATTAACTGAGCAGCACTTCCTGCATCATGGATGCTGGGCTACCAATATATAGGTAAGACTCATTCTCTGCCCTTTGGGAGGCCACAAGAAAAACAATCTGGAGGTGGAGGTGACTGATGTTTTAAGGATTATAGAATAGATTATGATCATGCAGACTACTCTCTCAGGGACAGCTATAAGAGCAAGATTTGAGGTGAATCACCGGAAATTTGCCGGGTAGAGAAGGTGACGAAAATGGAAAGCAAACATGGCGGACTTCCAAGTGGGAAAATCAGCATAAACAAAGACATAGAGTGGTGACAGACAACAGTGCTTTCAGAAGAACCCCGAGTGAACGATGATTAAGGTGAGGGGCAAAGAGAGGGAAGAGATGGAGCTAAAGAGAAGGTTTGGAATCAAATCACCAAGGGCCATGGTATATCAGACTACAGAGTTCAACTTTCTAATATTCAAAACTTTTCAGCCTCAGAACAGTTTTATCAAGCAAAATCTTGCACAAATTCACAAATATTAAAGAAAGAGGTAGAGGTGGAGAGATAGGAGACAGACTCACTAGACTTTCCCTTCCCCCAGTGCTACTCTTTTTTCTTTTAAGATTTATGTTACGTATTTATTTTAGAAAGAGAGAGAGAGAGAGTGAGCATAAGCATGGAGAGGGGCAGAGGGAGAGGATCTCAAGCAGATTCCATGCTGAGCGCAGAGCCCCATGTGGCGCTCAATCTCATGACCCTGAGATCATGACCCTAGCAGAAATCAAGAGTCCTTTGCTTAACCGACTGAGCCACTCAGGAGCCCCTCCCCAGTGCTACTCTTTAAGGCGTCTTTAAGGGGTCCAGCAATTCAGCAGAACGTAGTTAAAAACTACTGCTATGGACAATAGGGGGACAAAACAGTGCCTCAAGCAAATAAAAGATTATCTCAGGACTGATGTTCAGGAAAAAAAAAAAAAAAAATGGTCCCAGATGGCAAGGAGAGCACTCTTACATGCAGTCTTGGCAATAGGTGGTGAAGTTGTGAATCAAGGGGAAAGCAGTGCCATTTGAGAGAATCAGGAAGAATCAAGGTATAGAATATTAAATTTGGCAAATCACTAGACATGAGTGAAGAGAAAAGGAATGCAAGAAGTAAAGGTAAGCTTTCAAGTTCTAGCTTGAGAAGCAAGGTGAAACCATTAACTACAATGGGAAATGAGGGGAGGAAGGAGGGATTTCACTTCATTTGAAGTGGGGTAAGATACTCAGGTACAGATGTTCAGCAAGAGGGTGGAATTGTAGATTTGGGGACTAAGGTCACTATTTGGGAGTCCTTAATGGATAAATAGGTGATGTCCACCTGAGGAGACCAAAGACTACAGGAAGAAAGAAGGTTGAGGTCTGGACTCTGGGAAGCACCAACATTTGAAGTCTGTGAAGGGGAAGATAAGAAGACAGAATTAGAGGGGGACACAGAAGTAAGTGGTGGTCCAGAAGCCAGAGGAGGAATAGGGTCCAAGAAGGAGAAAATTGTCCTGAGGACATTATAGTGGGCCAAAGACTGAAAAATGCACTGGATTTGGCAGTTGGGGATCACTACTACTCCTTCAAGTGTTGTGGGCAAAATAGAGCTTCTAGTAAGATGAAGAATGAACAGAAATTGAAGTGACAGAGACAGACAGTAAAGACTATTTGCTCATGGAGAAAAGGGATACAAGAACGTATGATCTACAGATATGCTACTCATCTTTCAAAATCTTCCTTGACACCTTCTTTGCCTCTTATGGCCCACAATGACCTCGTTTGCCTCTGCACCTCAAGAGAAATTCATAATCTGTATCCTTTTATGGGGAACTTACCATTTTATCATTCACTACCCTAGATTATTCCATTATAATTAAAGAGTACTATCTTGTAATCTTCATAGCTCCTAACGGTGTCTTACAAGCATCTCATGCCTGTTGAATTCAATTTATCTTTAAAGGGAATTCATCCCAGTATTTCTCTCACTATACTTACTCCCTGCCCGCCCACAATCACACCGAACTTCTGTCACGTCACAAACTCCACCATGCTTTCTCTTGCCTCCGGGCTGATACCTGAACATTCTTTTCCACTACTATGTAACTCCCTTTCATTAGAATAGTTAATCATCCTTTGGGTGTTGGTTAAGATATATTCCCTTAAGGAAACCTTCTCTGACTCCCTCTAGACTTGGTTGTATATCCCTCCCGAGCATCACACATTCCTAATATCCTATACCTCTGCCATGACAGATGGCACTGTTCCAGTTCAGTTAACTGCATCCCTCTTTAAACCTCCTGAAGGCAGGGAAGGAGTCTCGCTTAGTCATGGTTTATTTCCAACACCTAGCTTGGATGAGTAGAAACCGACTCTGAATACAGTTCGAGTATTTGAGGAAAAAGAGAGAAAAGAAGGGAGAGAGAAATGAATAAAGGAAAGGGAAGAGAAATAAAAAGGAAAAGAAAGAGGAAATGCCAGGGAAGGGAAGGGAGGAAAAGGAGAGGAAAAGAAAGGGATTGACTTGGGTTCTAGTCTCAGAACTGACAATGGGTGACCTTGGTCATATATTTTGGTTTGTTATAAAGCCATGATATTTTTCTAAATTTCTTCTAGGATCCTTTCCATCTCACAACGGGGTTCAAAAAGAAATCAAAAAGAAATCTTTGTTTCTGTGTCCTGCATAGTATATACATGGTCTAGATTCCTAGAGACAATGACTACATCTCCATGTACGGTGGCTCTCAATGACTTTTAGGCCTATATAAAACAATATTACCTGCTTAACTCTTCTCCTTAAAAGGTGACTATACTAGAAGTCTGGATGAATTTACTCTTAATCAGCTGAGTGACCTTGACCACCAAGTCACATAGCCTTCCTCTGATTCAGTTCCTCTATCTAGGGGGGAAAAATGCCAACTGAGGAGTACACGGGAGAGGTAAGCAAGAATGGCTTCCGAGCTGCAGTTTGCTTACATAAGTTAGTCATCAGATATTGTTTGTAGATGGTCGGCTTTTTAGTTTGGAGCTACCTTGATTGAAGGGAAGTCACCATTTGACACATTAGTCACTGCTAGAGCAGTTCAGATCAATATTCAGTGTGTAGTTATGTGAACAATTTAATAAAAACTTAGAGACTTAAACTTATTCCCAAGCAGTAGGAAGGTAATTTATTTACTGTTGGATATTAGAAGTCTGTACAATGCCTTTCATGGGAAGCCAGCGCACACCAGGTCGCTTGTCATAGTCTTCAGTAGGGACTGTTACCTGGAAAATCATGGTAGAAGTTTCCAATTCAAGAGGGTGCCTTCTCACCCTTCAAAGAAGTTACAGAGTTTAAGAGTCTCTTCCTGGCTACAATCAACCTCTCGCCTTCCTGACAGAGTTCCAATTTACCCTCACCTTACTGAAACAAAGGACGGCTCATTCTTTACTAAGGAGTTAAGTTTCACTTAGCAGAACATTCATCAATGAGTAAGAAAATGTACACAAATACAAATAAAAATGGAAAAGCCGACACCTTACAGTTTTTTGCCTTATGTAAGCTAAATTTTCTTCCATTGGAAACAGAACTACTTGTGCAGGTGGTTGCTAAATGCTACCAGCTGCTCTGTGGCAATATAGGTTTTGAAACAGAACCCTGAAAAGAAGGATGGAGAGGGGAAAAATAAAGAAATGGGTGTGGAATAAGGCTCTATATTGAACTAATCCCCTGGGTAATACAGGAGAGGGGAGAGCAACCTTAGTCGTAAACAGTAAGCAGAATTTCCATTCAGCGGGCCTGCAATAAATTTATTTTTCCAAGAAAATGAAATGGAACAAGAGAACAGACATACCTGCTTTATGTTAAAGAAAACCATGTATGAACCTAATACAGGAAGAAGTTGTTTAAGACTGTACATCCTTGAGAAAATATTACCTCCATAATAGTGCCAGGGTCTCTGTTAACTTGGGTTATCAGCTACATAAATTAGACGCACACTGGGGCAGTCTAACTTGTAGAGCCGTCTGCAGGGCTCATATAATGTGTACTTTGCTCCATCATTTGCTTCCTTTGTCCTCCTTTCTATTCGCTAAGTTACTTCTTAAAGGCCTTGCACAAATACCTTTTTAACTGTCTTATTATTCATATCGTACCCATAGAAGCAATTGCCAAGAAAACAGTGGATCCACTTAGATTGCAGTAATAAAATTAGCAATACGGATACAAGAACTGGAAGAGAATTTCATATTCTGTCACAAGGAATGCAATTCTCTCCTGATACCAGAAAACCTCTTTCCTTTAAGCAAGTTCTTGGCAGTGCCAAGAATACAACGCCTGCAATACTTAACATCAGCTTCTCTCTCCTAGCCTGATGCAGAAAGCAAGAAACATGATGAAGTGGGAAAAGAAGAGGGGAAGAAAAGTAGAAGAGAGAAAAGGAAGGGGAGTGGAGACAATAAACCAAAGAAAAAAATGAAAGAAACAAAGAGACAGATAGGAAACTGTGGGTCTGGAAGGAGGAGAGACGGAAATGGTAAAAAGGAGAGCAAGGTCAACTTGACATGCACATGCTCAGCTTCTGTGTTGCTTTTTAGCTTGCTGAGTGATCGCAAGTAACGAGAGAGCTTTATCCGGATACAGAAAAATAACCATGCTATTAGCATCAGTACTCCCAGGAGTATTTCTGAGGAGCCCAGAGAGGAGCAATGGATGCCTGCCCTTACTAACATGGGTTTGTGGTACCCTTCCTCGCTGGGTCTGCCATTGCCATGGCTCTGCCTTTGTGCTCATTGTGAACTCAGCATCTTACCAGAGAGGAACTCCCCCAATCTCATTTTACCAGCTTTGCATACTAATTCACAATGGCATATAATATCCCCACATATGCGTTTTTAGGTCATCAATGAGGCTGAATGAAACCATTCTCTTGCTAAGTATGGAATTTAAGAACCAAACTGCTGCAAGTTGAAACATCAGTCACAGGTTCTCAAAACATTATGTTACAAAGGCTGTGATGAAGTTGAAGCACTGCCCATATTTCCAAAAGTAATGACACTTCATCTTAAAGGCCTACTCAGTTATGTCACATTTGTATTTGCATCCTATAATGTGAATGTATTAGCTCCAAATTGTTTGGTAATAAATCATCATCAAAGAAATATGTTTATTTTTATTTTTAGTATTCATGACTTGCATGATCCTAGAACAACATATAGTTAGTACTACAGAGCAATGAATCCATAACTTTGAGAGAAATGGCTTTATAGAGACTTAAGGCCTATGTTGCTTTAACAGTTAATCACGTTTTCACTAATAACATGACATAAGTCCTTTACCTAAAGAGTGAAAAATGAATGACTCTTTTGCTTGCACTAAAAAGTCCTCTACTTGACCTCTACCAGGGGCAGAGGGAAATCCAGACTAATCACTGAAAGTTTTCGCCACAGCAGTATCGATACTTTCATTTACAGCCAACAGACTTGAGTCTTCCGTTAGGGCGTCCCAAGGCCCCGAACTACAGACGAGAAAAATCCTTCAGGACTCCGCCATAACTCTGAACCTGGGGTCAGGTGGTGACGTCGCAATGAGCCCTGCATCTTCTGGAGAATACCTCAGATAGCTGGCCAACAAAGACAAATATTATGGCAATGAAAAATAAATCTGCCATTTTTAACCTTTTCAGGGAAAGTAATTCACTTATTGGCTTTAGTTAAAACGTCTCACCTTTCTTCCCCTTTTTGCTGTATCTGTGAGTAATTTCCCCAGTCACACTGTTTATAGGAAGGGAAGTTATTCGTAATCATGCCTTAAGAGTATGTACACAAACTGGACATCCTGAAAGACCACTATGTATTAAATTCCTGATTGTTTGACATAAATTCTCTCTCTCTCCTTCACTCCGACAGGAATCTTCTCATTTATTTACGAATAGGTTAAGACCTTCGCCTTGTTTCTAACTATGTTCCTAAGTGCTAACATATATTAAGTAAATTTAGAGCCTCTTCTGCATAGGAAACAAATTAAATTGGTTAAACACGGAGAAAGACTGAATGTAACCCATCTCTTGTCATGTTTACGATATCTGAACTCATCTTATATGAATGTTCCAATTTGGCTGTTGTAGCAGATGGGCTGCTTATGATAAACCATAACTACAGACACAGAATGTGATAATATAAATCATAAAGAAGATAAATAATGAAATTCTTTTAAAATAACTCTGGTTAAATATTTAGACAGTCAATTTTTAAGCTTACTCGCACACAAAAATAGTATTCACATATCTAGGCAAGGAAAGAATGGTACTCAACCATAATATAAATATAATTTAAATCTAAACATTCAGAACTCAAGGTATTTTAGAAATCTGGATAAATTTTTAGAGTAGTGAACAATAAAGTAAGAGGCCTCTTCCAGAGGTACTCATTACAAGAGGGGGCACTACAAATATCTCTTTATCCAGACACCTCCCACCACTGCGAAACCCATTTCATAATTCCAGAACTCAGTAAAGATCTATTTCTCAGGCTAAAGAAAACTCAACGTCACTCTGGATGGAAAACTTCCTGTCCATGACTCTGTTGTCAATTCGTATCAATTTGTGACCTCACAGTGCTTAGAATTTACAACGTATTTTCACATGAGTCTAATCATCTCAAAAAGCTAAACATGGGCCAGCCAGTTTCCTGATTGCACAGATGAAGCAGGTTCAGTTCAACAAAGTGACTTGTTCAAGTTCGCATCACGACCTTGTTCAAGGTTAACACGTGAAGGAGTCAAAATTTAAACAGACTGTTTGGGCTCCTAAATGGGTGTCAATTCTCTTAATCATGGTACCTCAGCCAATTTATAAAACAGATTAGGATTCACCTCAGGAAAATCTGGAGTAGATTTTATGGTACATATCAGCAGTGTAGGTCCTCAGCCCACAGATTAAAGATGGCTAGGAAGAAAGAAGACAGCAAAGCCAGTACAAATGACCAGTTTGGTAGTTGGGAAGTGGGCCCTTGGGGCCAATCATGTTGCATATCAATACAAATCCACCTTCATAGGGCCTGTATCTACTCTAGAACTTTCAGCACGTACAGAAGTGGCTGATTTTATAAATAAGAAGTCTGTAGAAGACTATTTCAGCCACTAATAATAGTAAGGCCTGTGTCCATCAGGAAGGCTAACTCCTGACCCACTTCTACTGCAGATAGGTGGCTGGGCTGCATCTGAAGATGCACTTAAGAGAGTTTTTACACTTATTTTCTATAAAACAACATTGTCTCTATATCCCCTTTTTTCTCTCTTCCTTTCATTCCTTATTTTTTATTGAGCTCCTCCTGTCTGTAAGCTATAAGACCATAAACAAGGCAGCCCTAGGCCTAGACTTGCTGGAGCTTCCAAGGTGCTGGTAGACACAGACATGTGAGCAAGCACTGTCAGATGTGTGGGAGTACATCAGAAGAGCACCTGCCTGCATCAGGGATGGGGCAAGAAGGCAAAGGGAGTGCATCTTTAAGTGCATCTTTAAGACTTTCCAGGTGAAGGCAGGTATGAGCTGAAACATAAAGGACAGTAGAAACGGGTTGCATAAAATGGAGAAGGGCAGTGTCCAGTGTTAAAGGCTGGAGGTGAGATGGAGAATTGCATGTTGGGGTAGTTTTGTTTGTTTTGGTTTGGTTTTGATGGGGTGAGGAGGAGGTAGGGAGACAGTAAAAGGGAAAGGAGAGAAACTGACAGGAAAGAGAGAGAAACATCCTTGCTACATGGTGAGACAAGGAGAGACATGAGTAAAAGCATCAGAATCTGATTTGGTGGGATTTTGTACACTGCAAACATGCTGGATTGCTCAATAAAATTAGAAAAAAATGCATGTGTGTCAGGGTTGAAGACTAGGGTGGGTAAAATAAGTCTGTGAGTGCCATTTCAATGACATCAACTAGTGTTCATCTCTGTTGATTCTGTGGCCTTAGAATGAAAAGTTTTACTGACCAGACTGTTCAGGAACCTAAAAATGAACAACTCTGGGCATAAATTTTGAGATCACAGCCAAAGGTTTATTGTAAGCCTAAAATGAAGTCTTCAGTTTTTTCATTGAGAACACACGCTCTAGTGTTAGTTTGTTTATACATTTCTGGTTGAAGAGTTTTTCCTACAAATGTTGAATTAGAATAAAAAAGCCCAGACTTTGGTTATAATCTTATAAAATACGTTTAATAAATCAAGGCAGTAAGACATTTATGTGTGAGTGTGTGTGTGTATATATATATTACATATATATTACATAATATATATACATAATTTTTCTCTCAGAAATTTTTTTAGCATTTTCCAAAACTTCAAATAATTTTTCATCAAGTTTTTTAAAATCTATACTCCTGTGCTTTCCATGCAATAAAAATTATGACCAATGCACTGCATTCTAGTATCCTCTAATTACCCCAGTTGAGATGTTACAAAAAAATGTGGACAAGAATATGCAAAAAAATATGCATGACATTCCTTTTCATTTTGAAATTTTCAACTGCCAAACCAGTGCCTTGCCATCATCATTTTGGATCATGTAGGATCAATCAAGAGAGTTTAGTTAAACTAGTCCAGCTCACCAAAATTAATGATGTCCACTGAATGACCAAGCTGTCTACTCCGTTTGGGTGTGCTCTGATCCTTTCACAGGTAGTGTGACTATCAATTGTGCAATCACTGTCCAATTTACCAAACCTGACTAAAAACCCACCCTGAATTGTTATTACCTACACTGTTAAACAAATTTAGAAGATGACATTATGCCTTTATCCAAGATATAAAAGTAATATCTTGTTTATTATCATTTTACTGATTAGAGTCAATTGGTTATTTGAGCTCAAGGACATGCAAACAGGGACAATTAATTAATGCCTCAATAGCAACCTGGAAATTGCCCTATTCCATTCAGACTTTCTCTATCAGTGATTTGGATGGAGGGCGGAGGGGGGATGATACCAAAGTGACATAAGCCTGAGGGCAGGAGTAGGCCTGGGGTTAAAGTAGAAAGATCATGAAACCAGAGAACCCAGAGGTTAGATTACCTCACTAGGTCAGAGCTGTATGTCTAAATTAATTTTTTTTAATTTTATAAACGTGACTATCCTGCACTTATGTCTAAGAAATTAACTGTCTAAATACTGAATGGAGAAAAAGCTGACCTAATAATAGTTCACATGCCACAGACACAGGGATTTGGGTTGACTGCAAGTTCTAAAACTCAGGCTGTGACAGAATCACCCACAAAGCTGCTACAATCCAAGAGTATTCTTAGACATATCATAGGCATAACAAGGGAAAAAAAAGTTTTTTTTCACTCTGCGTTTGCTGGGCAATCTCTGGCACTAATGACAATTCTCGAATGGACAAAGTGAGTAAATCAAGGACTGAGGAGTTCAGTTCTTTGTGTCGCTGTCTTTGGATCATCCCTTTCTGCTCCTTGCATTTTTTCCCTCTACGTTAAAATAAATAAATATTGTGTCCTAAAGCATTTTATAGAATAAAGAATGATTTATCTAAAAATATCTGCAAACAGAAAAGAGGCCTTCAGTTATTACACAAAAATATGCAAAAAAAGAAAACAAAAGTAAGACCCTTCAATATTTTCACAGAAAAACATCTGAATAAAGAAATATTAAACAATAAAATATTTAATGTAATTTCCAAAGAGAACAGGGCAGAAAAGCTAAGGCTTCTCTTGAATTTTTGGAATGTTAATCACCCATTTCAAAAAGATTTTAGAAAAAAAGATTTTAAAAATCTAAGCCCATTGTTATAGTTTAGACACAAAAAAACTTATCAGCATTTGTGTTTATGTATAAATAAAGAGAAATCAATATCAGTTGAAATTGATCTAACTGGCATCCTTTGGCAATCCTTTTATTAAATAATTTTCCTTTTCTTATCTGACTTTGCACTCTGAAAACACGTAACAAAAGAAATGAAACTTTTTCCTAAAAATACCAATACTATATTGGCAAATGATTGCCATATTTTTATGTAAAACTGATTGTGTACTTTACTGTTTCATTACTCATACATGCTTCCCAAAGATAGTGAGAATGTAGATTATAGAATCAATGACATTTCAAGATGAGTAAGCATGATTTGGGAAAGTGAAATTTTCTGATAAATAACCAAGATCTCTTCTCAGTTATATGAAGCCAATTCTTCAAAAATGCTTCTTTATAAGCATCTCAGTAAATAGCAGTAATATGAATATGTATGCATGTAATATTTATTCCTTCTGAACACATCTCATGAGTCACTCCCCGGGGCTACTCCTCCGGGAAGCTGTAGTTGTGTCTTTCTCTTGCTGACACTATGAAGAGTCTGTGCAGTTGGGTGCTACTCCTGAAATCACCAAGAGTCCCAGTGCCTCGCTGAGCCAGAAATATTCTCCTCCCAGTTGCAGTCATTCAACCTCAGAATTAAATATAGCATCAGCCAATGTAATATTAGACTGAATTGCTCAAGTTGCATTGGCCATTAAAAAATCACTCATTACTTACATTCGGGGTGCAAGTATTGTGCCATAATTTGAGAAGGCAAAGAAGCAGTTAGCCATGACCCAGAAAGAATACAGTCGACAAAAGAGGTAGAAGGGTGTAGTGGGGGTGCCCAGAGTTGGACCCATGCCCCATCTCAGCCATGTACAGCTATATCATTCTAGCAAGTTATGAAACCACTTCCAACTTCAATTTCCACATCTATTTAATAGGAATCCTTATAGCTCCTCTGTTTGCGTGAACTTTTTGTGAGCATCAAATTGGATAATACATGTGAAATCACTCGCATAAATCTTGCAAACTGAATATACTCTATTTTAACTAATTCTTGATCACACCTCTGCATTGACACTGTTCTGTTGTAATTAAACAAGACTCTGCATATCCTGCGTGAAAATGAGCCTGCTGTCCAGGTAGGTCTGGCCAGCAGTGCCTGTCCTCGCACAACCTGTGACCACCACGTGGAGAACCTAAACCTAACCGCAGCAGATTGTAGAATATAGGTAAAAGCAAAAACCTGAAGCATCAGCTGTGTTTCTTCTTCTTTAATCTATTCTTAGAATTAAAGGACTCTATAGAAGCTGAAGAAATTGCCTATGATTTTATAAGAAAAAAAGGTATAAGCACAAAAAGAGTACAGCTGTGTGACAGATAGTTTTTGACTAAGCCCACAGTCATTTCTCATCAGGCTGTAAAATAACTTTTGTTAATGCCAGTTAAGTCCTTGCACAGGCCCGTGTCACTTTATAACCCTCTGCTTAAAAGAAATCAATTGTATGAGTTCAGCTGAGAAATAACCATCGTAATAGATGTTTTTGCTCTTGCCTTTACTTTTTCTCTGATAGCCCTTAAGGTGGTCAGAGGTAAGAGCAAAAGATGCATTGTAGCCTGAGGGATGATTGAATGAAAAAAAATGGGGGATGGGAACAGAACCTACTCGGATAGACCAATTTCCCACCACTGGGAGCCAGAGCAATTGATTGATGAATCCTCGCTCTGTCAAGAGGCAGCCTTCAGATTTGATCACATAAATACTCATTCAACTCAAATTCTGCTTGACAAGCCTCAGACAGCTTTGTTCTGTCACAGATATCATTGGAAGGAAAATGCTCCATTAATCATCCTTAATTAACTTTACCATAGTCTGCTGAAACCAATATGCTCTCTGGCTAAGCCTCCTACTTAGCCAGGATTCTGTAGTTCTCAAATATAAGAGAGTCGTTCAAGTTCCTTCTATCGCTATTAACTAACTATAGGGATTCAGCACGAGTCGCGTTCACAGGAAGTCACGTCCATTGATTACATGAGATAGCTTATCGGTGGGTACATTGTTCGGTAAAGGAAACATAATTTTAAATATGACTGACCTGCATGAGATAGCATTTTATATCTATATCTCACTGGATGCTCATTAGTTCTAAGGTTTCCTTCCCAATTCTCAGGTATCATATGTCCTGAGCTATCATTTTCTAAGTAAGGGGAAAGAAAAATTTAAAAACAACAATAACTAAGCCTTAGTTTGAAAAATAGAGGTGTTGAAGACATAAAATAGTTTGTGATACATCCATAAACACACACCCCTCACATTTTAGAATGCCTCACGATTTTTATAAAGCTTTAAAATGAGACGTAGTCTTGTTTTGATGTTTGCTTAGTACACACATTAACCATTTTTCTTACTTTGGCATTACTTATTGGGAAGTTTTGACAACAAGGATCGCAAGTCAGTGGTAATAAGGGCCAAAAACAAAAAAAGAGAAGTGATCACACTTTAAATAAAGTGCGATGTGTGAACTAGTATACCCCAGTTTACCTCAGATGGTGTCTGTTCATCCAGAGACTTCCTAGGCTCCCAGACAGATTTTCTAGCAGCTTGGGATCTTAGTCCCATTCATGTGAATACAAGGCTAGTCCAATGATAATGTTAGTGACCTTTTCGGGCTGTGTGCTTTCAAAGCCAGCTGATCCATATTAGAGTCCAAGAAACTGAAATTTAATCTCAAAATTCTCTAGTCATACAGGTGCTTCTGAGAATTATCTACAGAAAGAGAAATGAATTATCAGAGTGATGAGGGTGTGCATGCTCATTTTAACTGTACAAACTAAGAATATCATTTTGGTTTGTCAAGTGATGAGCTCAATAAGGACTAAGGGTTTAAGAGTTCTAAAAATGACTGTCCCTTTATAAAAACCCTGGTTTGACACTGTGCCATAGCAGACATTATATTTTGCCCTCCACCCCGAGGAGAGGTAGCAAGGTAATACTATGACATGCATTTGATTTATCGTTGATCTTTCTATGACATTTCTTATGAACTATAGTTTTCTAATAAGAGACAGTAAAAACTCCATGGGAAAGCACGTCTCTGTGGACCAGAGATTTGTTAAAACAAATACCAAATCATGTCCCCTTTGTGCAAAACGACATAAGGAACATGTTATCATGGAAATCCTAAAACATAGATTTTATTTACCAACATTAAAGTAGATTTAAAAAAATATATGTGAACGCTAGAAAAACAAGACTGGATTTTAAAATACGTAAACTACTTATGACTTATGACAATAAAAGATGATGTCAAGTTGCTGAGACCAATTCATAACAACAGATGCCTTCTTTATTACAATGGCTCAGTGTTTTATATTTACTTATTGTGAAGTAAGGTTTTACGTTGGGGGAAAATATATATCTTAAGTCAAACTTTTTATATCAAACTCTCACTTTACTTTGCTCTCCCTTGGCCTAGGGCGAAAACAAGGTCAGAAATGAAAATAACTGGGCAAAATCCTCCTTGTTATGTTTTCTATTTTAAATTCTGGTTACTATTCCTGCCAATCATTCTTTGCTTCTCTTTCTATTTACCTACTTCCTCCTTCTATTTTGATGCCATAACTTCTTCCATGGCTTAGGCATCAACGTCCCATTGCAAAGTCTTGATTTCTCTGCCCCTCATGCCATTCTAAGCATCTCTTCCTTTATCTAATTTCTTCCCTTGCCATGGACTCTTTTCCCTGCAGACCCACTATTCATTTCTTTTTCTCTCTTTCCAGTTGAACTCTACTTTCTATCCATTCTTCCTTCTGAACTGTTCAGGTTCAAGTGCCTATCTGCCAATCACTGTAGCAGGCAGTGGGAACAGAACACCACCTATAACAGGTCCACACAGTGGAAGGGATAGACATGGAACACTGAATCCCAACCAAATGTGATCAAAGAAATTTAGTGTGCTGTGGTAACAAATAATTTAGAATGCAAAGAGCAGTCAGGAAAGTCCTTCCTGTGAAGTAACAATCAACTGGGAACCCAACAGACAAATAAGAGTTTTCCAGACAATGAGGAGGAAACCGGGAGTGGTATGTATAAAGGCCTGGATGGGCTTCATTTATTCATTTGTTCACTAAATACAAATTCATTGTCTCCTATGTGCCTGTATCTTCGATGTTATCTAGGGCTTGTTCATTCGGTGATTTAAAACTGTTATTTGGGAAAACATGGAACATAACTTTTAAACTCCCCAAAATATATCTGAACTAGAAATAATTTTGGAAAACATGAAAGAACAAGATGTAAGTTACTGTTTTTTTAGAGCCTGCTTTGGGGATACTTCTCTTCTTTCCCTTCTGTCTCTACCCCAGCAACAGCCAAGGGAATTCATGGTGAATGGGGTTTTTCCTTCTTCATGCTGCAGTGGTAATTGGTAGAAAAGGAAAAATAATGGGAGGAAAAGGGAAGGGAGAAGAGCTATTCTTCTTTCTTGTAGCACTGTGATGCAATTTAGAAATTCCTCCCTAAAACACTATGTGTCTAGCATTCACAACAACAGAACTGCACCCATCTCTGGGTCTTATTAAGACCTGGAAGGGAACGAATGATCAATGATCTTCACGTAACAACCCCATGGGGATCCTGCCCAACTGTGCCAAAGGGATTTGATTAGCGGTCATTTCATACAGCGAATATATATATATATGTTTATATATATTTTCAAAAATCAGCTGATGAACTGTAAAAAAAAAAAAAAAAAGTGTGCTCTAAATATCCGAGGAAAATTTGTTGATAGCATCCACTTAGGGGGAATACAACTTTGTTTATGTTATTCAGGATATTCAGTATCAAGCTCTATTAAAAAAGATCTCTATTTTAAGTAATGAAATTAGTTAAGTAGATTCACATTATGGAGTGGCAGAGAGGACCATGAATGTCCTTCCTCATTTCAAAGGTCAAAGACAGCATTAATTATTTTTTAACTAATGTCTATTTAACTACATGCAAACTTAAATCAGTTTGGGTCTGACCGATTCAAAGCCATTCTTTGGTTCCCTGCTCTGCTGCAATAATTGACTAGGTTAGACCTTGCAAAGGTCAAAAGAATGGACTCAGTTCATATTATTTTGGCTAATAACACAGTTCTTAAATCAAAATTTGAGAACTGATCTTTCAAAGTCATTTTTCCTCTCTATACTCATATGTAATTTCAAATTAAATGATAGATGTATCCAAACCTCACTTTTTATTTAATTACTTTTTAGTAACAGAAGACACAGTGGGAGGGTTTTTTAACAAGATCTGGGTTTGTCTTAAAAAAAAAAATTCAAAAGGGAATTAAGAAAACCATGGGAAACTCGGCATTTAGCGAAGTTCTAATGAATGCGATTGGATGTGGGCAATCTGAAGGAAAAAATTTAGGCAGACATAATGCCAGGCCAGAAAGAAAATGAAAACGGTCTTAGGTGAAGTTCAGGCAAAATATAGAGCACAGTAGAGTCAGGTATTTTGGCAATTACGTTTCATGGGACTTTAAATATCACACTAAACATTCAAATTGTTGCTGTAGTGTAACGGCTTCCTTAGATCACTAGGCAGCATCTGCCCAGGCCTGCGCCTCTTGTTGAGACCAGAGCTTTGTGCTAGCTTTTCCTTCCCTCTCCAGGGATGGCCTGCCCACCCTGATGTGCTAGGCTGGTTGCAGAGTGCCATTCACATGGGACATGGAATCTCCCCTCCACCCAAAGATTGTCCTGACGGGTAGGCAGTCGGATAGCAATTTCTCCTCAAGACCCCTTTATCTAACCTTGCAACCCCCGCCAGTCGCCTTACTGTCATCACTCCACAATACATATTTACCCCTAGGCCTGGAGATAATGAAATCTTTATTGAATATGTACATCTGCTCAATGTTTATTCAGTTGCATGTACATCTTTCAAACGTGTTCTAAGACAGTTTTATCTCTTAGATGACAGAGAACATATTTACTTAATGCACTTTGCATGATGCCAAGCACATTACCAGGTGTTGATATTATTCAATAAGTGCATTTGATTCTGATATATCCAAATGTCATTTTAGACACACAGGGCTTGGGTGTGAGTGTGTGTGTGTGTGTGTGTCTGTGTGTGTAGATGAAATACAATTCAAAAAGAGAAAAATCTCCTCCAAAATGAAATTTAGCTATTTTCAAATTGTATCCTAATAACACATTAACAGAGTCAAAATGAAATAGAAATAGAGAGTTATATTATTATTCATTGTGGGTGGGGTCATGTCCTTTTGTCTGAACTAAATGGTTCCTTTTCCCTAGCTAATTAGAAACCTTCACCTCCTCAAGCTACGGTAATAGAGACCTGGCCCATTTTAAAAGAGGAAGGGTTTTCAAATCAAGGTTTGTATAAAGTTTAGAAATGCTTTCAAAACCTAGTTGTAGATTTCCATAATAAATATATTTTATGGTGAATTATTCACCAATCATTCCATCTATAAAGCATGCTGACTATATTTAAACCAGATAAGGTCAATTTTTTCCTTGTGTCAAAATGCCACCTTAGCTAAATAATCTTACACCTCTAACCATGCTTAAAGAAACACAAAATTTATGTATGTGATGAGAAAGACATTCACAGATAGTATTTCTGGCTTCCATACCAAGCACATTCATATTTTTCCCCTAAATCTGAAACCAAATGTTTGGTTTCCTAATATTTTTCCTGTCTACTGGATTTTTCTTTCCTTCTTCTATGTGGTCACTTACAGCCTGGTCCTTGTGTATTCTCCCAAGAAAGAATTGTTTATTTATATTAGCAGTCCTTTCTGGGGCTCCCTGTAGACTCTGTTTCCAATGGCATGTGGAGTTACTAAGCTTTTATTGTTGACAAGTGGTAGATGGGATCCAAGCTTTTGTGGTTAAATTGTTTATTGATAATTACCTGTTAATTACCACACTGCCTAACTGCTGTAATTTACTATAATCATTACTTTCCTTTTTCTTGAAACCATGAGCACAAAAACCAAAAAGTGAGGACAAAAATATACTTCCCTACCACCTTAAAAAAAAAAAAAAGCTGGTTCTTTAATTAAAACCATTTAGAGTCAGAACATTTCCTCTTGTATAATATTTGGATTTAGAAAGGCAAACCAGTGTTATTAATGTAATTATAACTATGCCTAGTAATTGATTTATAACCGGTGAAAATAATTTTGGGTGGCAATCATTAAATTAGGTGTCACATAGTATTCTTGAGTCATTACTGTTTTATTTTACTATAGAATGTTTTCCTTCCTAGAGTTGGCCAGAAAATCTTTACTGAAGTTAAAGACTTGAAGCAAAATAGACTAAACTCTGCATTATTTTTAAGGTATGAAGCTTTTTGACGTCAAGTTTCCAGCATCCAAAGTTTTATTCCAAAGCAGTTATATAATACCTTGAACTCCTATAGATATTCATAGAGCGGCCCTTACATTTCTTATAGAGTTATCACTGTTGTGATACAGTACCCCCTAACCAGCCATGGTGGAGGAATAGATCAATGTCCAAGGAGATAGTATACAATGAGCTGCTTCAGTTTCCACACGTCTCAAGAAATTCCCCTAATCCTTTTTCTCCAAAGCTCCTTCAGTACTAAAATCATCTGGTAAAATATTTTTTACTAAAATTTAGAGTGAACAATTACATCCAACTTTCTGACACTCCAAATTCTGGCAAGCAAGCCGATGGATTTATTAGGCATATATTCTAAAGTGTGATGGACAAGGGGCTGTAATGAATGATCAAATGAAATTCTAAAATAGCAAACCAAAAACGTGTTGGGATAAACACAGCTATCATCCTGCCATTTCTCACCAACTTCCTGTCATTATTTTCACTATTCTGCTAGGCATGTTCATTTTATATTGAAGATATGCATGATCAAAATGAACCCATGGACTTTGTCGGAGCCATTAATTAAAACCAAATTTCAGAACTGTCTGTGCTTTACTTTACCTACTCTACCTCGACAGGAAGCCACACAGAGATGAATAGCAAGAAACCTTGATGTGCACTATGCCAATCAATCTATACACATCTTCCATAGGACTCCTTGTGCTAAATGCAGCCCTTTAAAAAACAACAACAACAACAACAAAAAAAAAAAACAGGATATTTTAAAACCACAGGGGAAAGAACATGGCATTTAGAGTTCAAATAGCTGGACTGGAGGATAGGTTTGAGACTTACTAGCTATAAAAATATGAACAAATCACTTAACCTCACTGAACTTCTTTTCATCATTTAAAAAATTGGGATAAAAAATAATACTGATCCAAATCATTTCTTGAAGTTCTTATAATGATGGCAATGATGTAATGATATAATAATGCATATGAACACACTTGATCATCTGAAAAGCATGGTATGATTATAATAATCACTATCAGTCACGAAAATAATAAACACACTTTTAAAAAACTGGTAAAAAAAAATCACTGGGTATAGAGAATAAATAGAGGGTCAGCCCTATTTAAAAATCTAAGGAAGAGTGTCAATATATATACACATTATAGCATTTCAAGAACTATTTTTCCCATGGAGAGATTAAAGGCAGGAGAGGAAATGGACCGGCTTCAGCTGCTGTCATTGCATTCTTAGTATTTTACTTGGGAGAATGAGCCTTGTCAAATGGAAAGACTGAAATGAATACATTTCTCAGCTGCTTAGCAGATATGTTTTCCAATATAAGCTAAACATTTCAGCCAACCTCATTTCCATGTGAATATTTGCACTCCGGAATAAATGATGGGAACGTTAAGGGGAATGGGTTGATCTTGGCCTTGGAATTATATGGCCTAGGTGTAAATTTATTCTTAATCTTTAGCCATTATGTTTTAACATTCCTAGCTGAAATTTGGTTGAGCTATCAAATGGTTCAAAGGCCAGTTCATGCCACAACTCAAGAACCACCGCTGGGAGAAGGTGGAAACCCCAAACCACAGCCAAGTCCATCCATAGGGTTTTTCCCCCATGAAGGTTACCACAACATACTTAACATTGTTCCAGACAAATTGTTACCATTACCAAGCCAAACAATTGTGTTTTTATGTTTTTAAATAGTTTTGGTAGCTCCTTAGAAACTTTACAGCTGGAGAGGAACTACATCTTAATGGAGCTACATTTATAGAATTTTGTTCTGTGCCACTTCTTCATTTGCTTCCTGATCTAAACAATAGTCCCAATTGTCAGCTGCACATCAGTTACTCACAGGCCTGGCCTGGGTCTGTGATTCAGCTGGACTCTGCACAATCATCCCAGCTCCCAATAGTTCATCATCATTGTTTTTGTATAATTGGAAACAGAATTATTTATATGCCACTGCTTACACTGCGAGCAAATTTACAAGGCAACTGTCCCTCTTAATCTAGAGTAGACCTAATGTGAACAATAATGCAAAAGAGTATTCAGATTTATTACATTGCTTCCTTAAAGATCAATATTTAAAATGAATACATACTGTGCTAATTTAAACATGCAACACATCACAGAACTATCTGCACAAGAAATTGACGATGGCCTAAGACATTTTTATACTCTATTCCTACTTCCTACAAATACCTTTTTTTCAAATGGAAAGGGGAAAAAAAGTTACAGGTTCAATGTTAATTAGCCTCATTTATAAACTTTCATCTAAATCTGTAACCTCAACAGACAGTATATTAAGCTAGTAAAAGGAGAATGAAAGTTGCATTGAGTGTGACCCAGACAAGAAAGTGAAGCTGACTCCACCCTACGCAGTATGAGATGTACAGTTCAGAGTAGACAATGGTGAGGAATTCTGTAAAAGCAAGCCACAACTTGCTGATCTTAGAGCAGTTATTTTAGTTTAGTTAGCAGTTTATTTTAGTTTTAGTTTAGAACCTACAGATTCTGTAGGTTTAAATAACTCCCTCTCTTTATTTAGACCTCATCTTGAAACTTTGAAATAGTATCCCTCTGACCAGAATCTGAGGTCCTTCAGACCTAGCATCACATCAGGCTGCCGGGCTGAGACCTTACATGCCAAGTCCCAGCCTACGATGAATTTTTATAAGTGAGTTATAAACCCCTCAAAAACAAGGCTTATAATGGAAATGCTGACAGACTCTTAACTATCGAGTTTCTAGTGGGTTCCTGTTTAATACACTGTATTTCTTCCCCTTGAAGATATTAATTTACTTTTTGAAATGTTCATTGCTAAGATTAAGCATAGGTTTTTGAAATGTGTTCATAGGCAATTTATGCATGAGTAGAAATGTACTCTTCTCCAGATGTACAGAATACTAATTTGAAAATGATTTGTAAGCCACACTGTACTGTACATTTCATTCCCTCCTGAAAAGTTAAGACAAGGTTTTCCTCAGACATAACACCAGGATCATCTATATATTGTAAATACGGCATATTAGCGATAGTTGCATAAATTCTTGAGATGTCAACTCTAGGATGGGTCAGAATAGAAAGGTAAGCTGCCAGGACCGGTGGGGTAAGGGAGAAAAACTGGAAGATTTGGGAAAAGAAAAATCAATTAAGCACATACTCAAACAGCAACTTCCCACCTTAAGGGAGTATTTTTGTGTTTTGTCCAAATGAGTCTCTTAGAATCTTAGAATGTCAGAATTGAAAGAATCTTAGAAATCATTTAACCCAGATGTTGCAAACTGGTGGCCTGAGGGCCAAATTAAGCCCCAAAATATGAATAAGGCACATAAAAAAGTTGGCATCTAATGATGTCAATAATAAGTAATTGGAAAATTTCATCCCAAAGGGGAGAAATTCTATTTCTCTTAAAAAATGGAAATATTTGGCAACACTTGACTTGCATTCTCCCATAGAAGCAAGTAGCCAGGGCTGAGCAGAGGCAGTCCCCATTAGGTTGGGACTGAGTCCTTCTCTGTGCCAATGTCCACTCGTGTGGTATTTTATGGATTCACGTTACCTTCCCAGCCCCTGCTGTGTTTATGTTTGTGAATCCTGTCTGGAAATGATCTCGACCAGGAATCTAAGCTTGTTCGTGGTAGGGCTGAGATGAAGGGAAGGTCAAATCTTACATATTTCCCTCTGGGCACTATCAGCACATTATCTTCTGACATAGTTCCCTCACTTGGTTAATTGCCTGTCGAGAGAAAAGTGACTCTAGTGAAAAATAAATGAAAAACTCTAAAAATCAGAGTCATCAGCAACTATGCCTTTATTAACCTCCTTGCCATCTGACTTAAAGAGCACCTCATTCTAGGCTTTAGTGACTCTTCAGCAGTACAAGAGAACCTCTATTATTTCAAAGGCTGTGGTGTTTTAAAGCTTGCAAAAACTTTTTACTCCCAGAAGGCTGGTTTTCAAACTTTGGCTTCACCTAAGAATCATCTGCAGAGCGCTTCAAAGGATTAAGCCTGGGCCCCACCACAGATTCATTAAATCAGAATCTCTAAATGTGAATACCTGGGCATAATATTTAAAAAAAAAATTACCTAGATGATTCTAGTGAATAGGTAGGGTTAACGAACATTGGCCCAAAAGGTAATTGATGATTTTTATTATATTAAACATATTTTGGGGTATTAAAATGATACGTAATAGAATATGGCTTTAAAAGCAGTTTTGCACTTTTCTAGATACACAAAATGATGGTAGGAGGTTAAGATCACAAAAAGATCTTGAAACATAGTGACCTCTTGCCTGTACAAAGAAGTTATAAGATTATCCATAGCTACTCAATTCATGGGACTGTGCTTTCAACATTGAGGAAGAAAGGTCTTCCTAAAATAGCTGGGAAATAAACAGTGAGCGTACAAAGAATGGGGCAGGCAGCAGGGAAAGGTGCAGTATCTCTGAAGGATGACACAAGATATATAGGAGTTCCAGGTTAAGAATAGTTCTCAATGTTTCCTGGGAAGGACTCCCACATCCTCAGGAAGAAGCGACTATCTCAGAATATCCCATTTAGATACACAGAGGATGACGGAAGTCACATTTACAGTAACAGTTGAGCTTAAACAGAGAATAAACTGTAATTAATAACAGGTAAAATCAGAAAAGTGGCAATTACATAGGAAACTTTTAGAAATATAGATACCATCTAAAAAGAAAGCCTTGTAATAGGGTAACAGCGCCTTTTATTAGCTTTCAGAATCCTGATTGCACATGATACGAAGACCTATTTTTCTTAAGGAAAAAACACAAAAACCAAAAAACCCTATACCTATTTGTGTGTATGTGTGTGTACGTGTGTGCCTGGTGTGTATGGACATGCATTACGTATGCAGGTGAAGATCTATATCAATTTCAAAGAGCAAGAGAATGTTTCCTAGTATAGATGTTATTGATGCTTTTTAATATTCTATCTCAAGAGCTTAAAAATCACAAACTTCACAGAAGGTTTAGGTAATGCCTAATTGCTTCTGTCTTCTCTTACGGTCCATCAAATGTTGCTTTGTCATTGAAAAGGCTATAGTTTAGAATTCAGAGTTACTTCTTTTAACCAATATCTGTGGGCCTTCAGACATTCAGAAGCAGGCTTCCTGGTTCCCTGACCGCCCCCACCCATGCTGACAATATGCGTGATAACAGAAGTAACGACATACAGAATTTCAACTCTCACATTTGAGCCCAACAAGCAGGCACTGTGCTAGAAAGTTTATACATGTTATCTTTAAACCTTATAACGAGAGAGAAAGGTAATTATTACTTTACTTCTTACAGATAAGGAAATTAAAACCCAGTAAGAAACTTGCCCAGGCTCACATGGCTGGCGGACAGCAAGTCTGAGATTCAAGCCCAGTTCTACTGCAAAGCCCTCAATCTTTCTATTATAACACATCCTTCTAGATATTACTTATATATGTGATATAAGTTTTTAAGCAAGATTTGGGTATCATTTATTGAAATTTGTAGTGCAGCCTATATAAAAAGTCTCCCTCCAGTTATCTGTCTATAAAATAAAAGTTCATAATAGCCTCTATTTTTGGTTCGAGAAGTCAGTTACCAGAAAAGATATAATGGAATTTGCATCAGACATGATGTCAAGTCAATAGCATCGCTACAGATGTCCTGAGCTAATGATGTCAACATTTAGCGAACATATCTAGATACCTTTTATTTAAAATACCTTATATGTTAAAGTAAGGATCAAAATAGCCATGCATATGTCTAAGGGTATGGAGGCATTAGTGTGAAGGATTCTATGAAAAGTAATCTATACGATATACAATAGATATCAGTAATTGAGTGACACATTGACAGACATAAAACAGTAAAAAAGAGTTCTCAAAGTAATCAAGAAGAAGAATATCTTACAAATGTGATAGGAAAATGACTTAGGGTGAAAGAACTTAATCAGTAGAAATAGCGATTTCACTTTCTCTCAATCAATCAATTTTATTGAGATATAATTCATTCATTTTAAGGGAGTAGGTCAATAACCTTTGATAAATGTATACAGCCATGTGACCACCACTCCAAACAAGAGAGAACAGTTCTATCTCCCCAGAGAGCTTCCATGTGTCCCTTTTCGGTCAATTTTCCCTTCTCCACTACCCACCCCAGGCAATTATTGATGTGTATAGATCAGCTTTTCTATCTGAATCAGTATAGATTAATTTCCTCCTTCTAGAATTTCATATTAATGTGATCAGAGTGTCTATACTCTTTCATGTCTTGCTTCTTTAGCTCAGCACAGGGTGTGAGAGATTCATCCAGCCCCTGGGATATATTGATAGCTTATTTCTATGCTGCTGAGTGGTATTCCAAAGTGGAAGCACTCTTTCACACACCCACCATGACTGTATGAGATCTCTCTCTCTTTTGAGATGTATTTTTCTACTTTCATGGACCTAAATGTTACCACTTGGGGCTTGGGACGTGAACTCAGTGATCACATTGAGATGAGCAAAAAACAAAGACAAAAATAAATAAATAAATAAACACTCAAATGAAAACCACTTCTGCCTGTCAAATGTCCCAAGTATTTGGTTAGTGTATCTGCTTGTCTTCTGCTGTCTCCCCCGGCAGGAAAGATAAGGGTCTCCTCTATGCTTCTGTGTCCTTGTCAAATTAACCAATCATTGCCCACTTCTCTGATTCCATCTTATCCAGCCGCATCACTGGCCATGACCTCCATCTTAAAATCCACTCTTCCACGGACTCACATGACACAACACTCCTGATTTCTAGTTCCGAGAGAGCTTCTTCTGCTCCATCTCCTTTCCTGCTTGGACTGTCCTAGTATATTTGAGTTAAGGTTTAAGCTCTCGTCCCTTCCCCACACTCTCTTCTTGAGAGGTTCCACCCAGTTCCAGGACTTTAAAGACTCTCAAATGTATACCTTCAGTCTGAACCTCACTTTTGATTTTCAGATCTTTCTATCCAGTCGTTCCTTGCATCTCCATCCGGATGTTTAAGAGCTATCTCAAATTTAGATCTCAAAGCATTTTTGAGTGTCTACACTGCCCCCATCTTTCAATGGCTAAAGCATTTTGGTTGAAGGCAGGCAACACATAGAACTCTTGAAGTACCTCCCTCCCCACCCACTCCTCACTAATACTCTCTTTTCTCAGTCAGCCATCCCTACCCCCAAAATGGCTCTACCTGTCATCCATTTTCTCAAGCCAAACACACAGGAGTTATATTCAAATCTTCTTTTTCTATCTGCATCCACTATATCAGAAAAACTTCTGAGGCGTGCTTTCTTTAAAAAAAAAAAATCTAGAAACCAATGGCTTTCTACTGCATCTAGAATAAAATCCAAAACCCTTATGCCATGACCTGTACAGCCCCACCACACTCGCATGCCTACCGAACAGGGGTTGTAGTTAATTGTTATGTCAGTGAATAAAAGGGGCAGCGTGAAAATCATGTGCTTAACTGCTTGTAAGGGACCAAACTTAACAAGGGACCACGCACACTATCTTTTAAAGCAGCGTGAAGACATAACAACACAGGCAACCCAAATACACTGGCAACCTCCACTTTGTGACTTGGCCCATGGACCTCAACTGTTCTACTCCCTGCTCGCTTACTGTGCTCCTGGTCTTACTGATGTTCCCCAAGTATGGCAAGCTTGTTCTTGCCTCGGGGCTTTGGGCCCTGCTGTTGCCTCTGCCTGGAATGCTCTCCTGCCTGGTTGTCACATCACCAACTCCTTCTGTCATCCAGACCTCACCCAAATAACCCATCTTCAGGGAGCCTTCCCCCACCTCCTCTTTGAAGTAGCCCCTCATCACAATGCTTACTTGCAGGCACTGTCACATGGCCTTATTCTGTCTCCTTTATACTTTTTACTATTTGCAATTTGCTTATTTATTTACTAACAGAATTTCAATTTTCACCACAGGGATGGAAGCTCCATGGGGACAAAGATTTTGTCTATCTGCTTGATATATGACCTGTAGCCTTTAGTCATGTTATAAGTGCTCAAAATATACCTATCTAATTAATGGGTCTCTACAGCAATGGGAAAATGAGAATTATACCTATGAAAAGTAGAGCCAGGTTTAGTTTCAAACACGTAGTATTTTGAAAGATCAAAAAAACAAACAAGAAGCAAAAAAAAAAAAAAAAAATTAGAAAGGACTATTGAGAGCTTGGTTGACTTGATCATGTTTTGGCTCTCTCAATATTTACTTTACATTTTCTTAAAAAAACTGTTTATCCCATATAAACTAATCATTTTTTGCTTCATTTCTACTCTACTGTGAAAGTTGATTTCACTCTATTGGGACAGTGACATGGGAGTCCATTTTCAAATACGGACACACCTGAATAACTCCAAACCAATGAGCCTAAACCAGTTTTAAAGATCACTGGAGAAGAAAATATCATAGGATTTTTTGGTGTTTTAGTTTTTTCTTTTTGTTTTTGTGTTTGGCTTGTTTTGTTTTGTTTTTAAATAAACTTCTCTGAGTCTTAAAGCAAAAAAAAAAAAAAAAAAAAAAAAGCCAAAGTTGTATTTTTGAACTCCTTAAAGACTGTCCCAACTTAATGAAATTTTTTGCCAATCATACAAGATTAAATCAATTTATTTGTCTAGAGAAAATGAAGTTTTTATTTGAAAGAGGGTCCTAAAACTGAACCAGAAGTTTCCGTTTATTTTACCAACTGGGACCCCGACTTCAGCAGTAAACACTTCCTGCTCCCATGGCTGAAGGGCTATATATTATCTGAAATAATTTCTTTAGTCTGTGACTGGAGGAAGAAAAGTGACTTGCCCTTATTTATCTTTTTTAGGGGCTACATGGATTTTAGTGTCCTTGAAAACAAGTGATTGAGAACAAAGATTTAGCAATAATACACATCTGTCTGATACCACTTATCCAAGGATCTCAAAGCATTTTTGAGTGTCTACACTGTCCCCATCTTTCAATGGCTAAAGCATTTTGGTTGAAGGCAGGCAATACAGCTACATTTGTTCCCCTCTGTGGCTTTGTACAAGCCAACATTTAAAAAAAAAAAAAAGCAACATGCATGGGTGTCAGCGGGATTAAGCAGGGCTCACTCAGCTTGCAGCTTTAACAGTCGAAACCTACACTTGCACCTAGGGGATGCCCAATATGTATTGGTCAAAATTAATTTAATTATATAATCAGGTCTTTAACATTAAGTAATGGAAAAGACCTATTTGAAGGGACACACTTCTTTGTTTGCAAACAGGAATAACGAAGATCTGGAACACTACATTTATTCTTAAATTAAAAAAAAAAACGAATGCAAGGAAACTCCATTTTTATTAACAACAAACTCTTAAATATTTTTTCAGTTATAGCTTTCAGAAGCTCTTGGTTACATTTCAATGAGGGAAAAAGGTTTTTTGTTTGTTCATTTTTTAGCTCTCTCTCTCTTTAGCCTTTATTGTAAGTGATCGAATACCCGAATACTAGTAAATGTTATGAGATAAGTAATTCAAACTGAATCTCAAGAAATGTTTGGCAGATGATTCTGAAAACGTTTATCTCTACCTGGGTTTATTGATAAATATATTCTCATTAATTGGAGATGACAACACAATGATTATTATTTTAAATGCAGTTTTCTACCATTAGAATAAATCAGTCTGAAAATTTTATAAAGGAAAAATATTCATTAAGACCTAAACTATATATTACATATTTTACAAATCCAGGTAGAATCCCTGCTGCAAAAACCAGAGCACGTGAAGATTCAGAAAACCAAATGCCCAGACTTCTCTTAGAGAAGTCTGAAAATAGAAAGGCAGTTTTTAGAAAGCCAGTTTCATGTACTGAAAGTAGCCATGTTTGGGTAAGTTCGTCTTATATCCCACACTATTTAATTATTCCTTAGACAATATTTGGTGGATTAACATCTTCCATAATATAAAGCACAAATAACTAACGTGAAAGGAGACTTCTGAAGTATTTTCCAGGAGACCCACTGTCCACCCCTCCCTTTTCCTTTTTTGAAAACAGCAGACTTTCTTCTAGAAGAAGCAATTTTACATGGTGTGTAAAACCGACCTTGGACAAAACATGGAACACAAAGATTAATCACTTATGGTGAATTTAAACATGAATCCGTGGAAATTCTTCCTTTCTGAAATCCTCCATTTCTTTTAAAACATTCTGGTAATAAATTGCTGCGAGTTTTTGCCATATCCCATGTCCTTACTCACTTGGAACAATTGATGCTTGGCACCCATTCAATGATGGTTACACACACTTATAAAAACAGGAGCCGGGTCAGTTTCCCTTTAAGAGTCATTTAGTGGAGTTATGCTCATTGATTTTTACTCTCATTATTAAAATTCCTCATTAAACCTGCCTGAAAACTGAGTGTGAGTCTTTTTACCTGATGTGGCAAAATTCACCCTCACCCCTCCCCAGGACCATTTTACCACAAAAGAACAATAGATTTCCTTGCTGGGTAAAGTAAGAGCAGTGTGACTAATGCACTTTCTACCCTACAGAAGGCGTAATATTGTTAATTTACAAAATCAATCCAAGGGAACCACTTTGAAGGCAAACTAGGGTCATGCCTCTGGATCTCTCCAGAAACGATGTGTCAGTTCCAAGGCTGGCATTCTGCCTCAGCGGGCATCTAGCCGTTTTCGCTCTTCCAGGCAATTGGACCCTTGATTTCAAACAAATGCATCATGAAGGCCTAATGCCAGGAATAGTTTGATATGATTTATGCTTCGTGTTTTCTCACAACCCAGAAAATTTTAGACCTAAAAGACATATTTTTTCATTATTTAGCATTTGCTGTGAGTTGTATGTAAGCCAAAGTTATTTTAGTGTCAACCTTAATTTTTCTGGCCTTCTGAGTGAAGTCAACTCAACAGTGTTTCCACCTCTTGTTTGTTGCACAATAAGAAAGTTTGCTGGCTGCTATCATTGATCCCTAAGTTCCAAGTCTTTCTTTTCGAATGGTGGGATGGCAAAAGTAACATTTGGTTGCCATTGTTTGATGTCAAAATGACCACCATTTAAACTTTCTTCCCTGCAAAGAATTTACTGTTTCAATCAAATTCACAGCAATACTCTTACTTATTCAGAGCTTAGGGGTATGGAAAACTTAGTGAGATGAATTTCTTTGGAAAGTAAAAATCATCTCTTGGTAGTCTACCAGCTCTAAATAGAAATCAGTTGTGTTGTTTCTAGCGGTGCTTAGGTGTAGGTATATCTTAAAAGCAATAGTTGAAATGTTCCCAAATCTCTTAAATGACACTGGACCACTGGCCACCAGGTCATGAGTGGTCAAATGTGTGGTTTTCCATCAGCTTCCTGCATTCATTTTTCTTTGTTATTTCCAAACTGAGGAGAAATAAATGCACTACTTACTTAAGCAAACCATCTCTCAAACAAACAAACAAACAAACAAAAGTACATTAAGCCATCTCCATAGCAACTATTTACATGGACTACTTAAAACTACTTAAAATAGAATAAATATATTGCCCCATAACTTCAACGTCATACAACTGCTCCATTGGTTAATTTAATCACTACCTAGCCGTGCAAATCAGCAGGAATGGTGTCATATAGAATGACTGACAGAACAGCCCATCCCCATACAGGAGGCTCGACTATCCACAGTGCAGGTAATGGGCACCGCAGATTTAGAGGATAAACTCACGATATAAGAGATTTTTTATAAAGGCTTTTTATTTATTTATTTATTTGACACAGAGAGAGAGTGAGAGAGAGAGCACAAGCAGGGGGAGCGGCAGGCAGGCAGAGGGAGAGGGAGAAGCAGGCTCCCCGCTGAGCAGGGAGCCCGATGCGGGGCTCCATCCCAGGACGCTGGGATCATGAGCTGAGCCGAAGGCCGACGCTTAACCATCTGAGCCACCCGGGCGCTCCGAGGATAAACTCATGATAGAACCATGTGGACCATGAGGCCAGAGTAGGCACTGACCACGTGACTCTTACTCACTTCTATTTGATCTCCATAGATCAGATTTCTCACCTCTTGCTTATGTGGGTAAACTATAGCTAGACCTGTATTTATTTTCCTGGGGCCTCCCTTTGATTTTCGATAAAATACTTTTGTGGATTCACGGAAGGTATAAAACAAAAACGGGAAAGATTAGGATATAGGGTTACCTTTGGGGTTTGTAATAAACTAGAACAATACTGGTCAAGTCCAGAAAAAGTAGCAAAATCTTTAGCTTTTTAATAAATTGTCCACAATTAATGTAAACTCACCACCACTGACCTGAAATACTTAAAACAAAATAAATATAGTGCCCGTAATTGAAAAGTTAACAAAGATACCAACATAGAGTTGTTTATCTCACTCACCCACAAACATAATCCGTATTTTACAGCCTGGCCCAGGCACTGACAACAATTTCATTATACAACCTAAATTCTCAGTGTTTCTGATTAAATACTTTTTTCTTTTAATAACTGTAGAGTGAAGTTAATGCTTATGACAGTAACCATTTGACCACTATAAATCATGACAGCAGGCTAAAGTTTCATAATACAGCTTGTAGGTTGAGGATCTAGAAGAGAAATTATATTGTAATGATGAAGGAAAGAGGAATCCTACGGTGTGCTTTTAAAATAAGTTATTTTAAAAAAATCCATAAATTCAGGAAAGTTCCAGAAAAATGACCCATTTAACCAAAGATGTGTGACAGAATGTGACATTCTGAAAAAAGTACCATTTTAATATAAGAAGATAAAATTTTCAACGGAGTGATCATAAGAGCAAGGCTGTTATTTAACTTGCAGTGAATCTTTTAAATCTTAATGGAGAACACTAAAATCAGGTGTATGCATGCACTAAAGACTTAGTGACCTGCCAGTGTAATGGAAAGTTACTTTAGGCAATGATCCCAACAATACCACAACTTGGGTGGGAAGTTTACAAGGAAAAACAGGAAGTGATGCCAGGGATCACAAAAGGACACTTCCCTTTTGACTGGAATGAGTATTTTATCGGCCCAAGGAGTGCTATGCGCCCAGGGGGAGGCAGGGGGAGGCAGAGTGTCTCTCAGATCAAGCCCATAACCTGAGGTCTCACACACTGACTTCCAAAACCTGTGGAATCCCAGGTCAGATTAGGAAAAGTTCCAATTTTGTGCTCAGAGACTCCAGAATGAGGTCTGTATCACTGCTAACTTTTATTTCACCTTTCTGCACCCAGTAGGCAAAGAGCCTGACTCTTCTTGCTTAACTCCGTTCCAGGGAATTTAAACGTTCTCTCTGTAATTACTTTTACCATTTTATTTTGACCAAGCACGTTGCGCAGTATTGAATTTAAATTTATTGTTCCAGTGGGTTTGGGTGGGGATGCAAATTCAGCCGTGTATTTTTTCTTACTCCTTCCCCAGCAGCCACCTGCCCCACCCCACACGTGCCCCTGCACGTGAGTGTGCTTTTCTCCAGGACTGCGCTCTGTCAAGCCCTTGGCGTTGTGTTGTACCCGCCAGGTCTGTAGTTCACCGTACCTCCGGTGCTACTGCTATGGCCTTTTGTGCAGCACCTATAAGATTTAGCCCATTCTCCTCACTTGCTATAAAAACAAACACTCAAGGTCCTCAGAATCAAAGGAGTCACTCGCAAATAATTTTATAAGCAGAGGTACTGAGTTTTCTATTGTTCTGCCTCTACCGGAATATTACTCTAGATCAAGTCTTTAAAAAGAATCTTAAGGTCGTCTCCAGATTACGACGTAAATTTATAGCTCATATTTTTTATGGCGAAAAAAGAAAAAAAAATCAGGAGGTTTAAAGGAGAATTAGAAAATAAAGCTCATTTGCTTCTTTTCTCAACATCACCTGATGAGTGAGACTTACCTACAGATTCTACCTGTCCCCCACCTGCTAGCACTT
The DNA here is from genome assembly GCF_037043125.1 of Eumetopias jubatus. Taxonomy (NCBI): domain Eukaryota; kingdom Metazoa; phylum Chordata; class Mammalia; order Carnivora; family Otariidae; genus Eumetopias; species Eumetopias jubatus. Next base: position 94,717,469 of record NW_028274807.1, on the reverse strand, counting down.
CATTTTCTTCTTCTTTGCTTTATTTTTTCTCCTTAGCATTTATTTCTATATAATAAGCTACATATTTTTAACTTGTTTATTATCTGTCCTTACTAATAGGAGGAAAAGCCCAAGAAGGCAGAACTAGTTTTCTGTTTTGTTGACTAGTATATTTCCTGAGACTAGATAGTGCCTGGCTCATATTTGGGGCTCAAAAAATATTTGCTGAATGAACAAATCAATGAGACTAAAGAGGAAGATTAAGGAAAGACAGAATAAAATAAGCATACTGATGTAGATTCTAGTTTTAAGCTGTTTGGATTCAAAATCTACTTCTGCCTTTTCCTAGTTGCATAAACTTGAGCAAGCTATTTACTCTCCCTCTTTTTCTTCATCCGTGAAATGGGGAAAGTTCCAGGACTATCTCATAATATTGTGAGGCTTAAATAAGATAATCAATCGTTGCATAGAATTCAACAACAGTTCTGACACAGTATGCAATGAATGTGTTAACAATTATTATTATTACTATAATATCATCGTAACTATCATCCTCATCATAATTTTATGAGGATAGCATTAGGTAACAGTCATGACTAGTTACTTAAAACTCTTCAGTAAATGACATTTTCGAGTAAAGTCACAATTTATTCCAGTCTCTCTTTACATACTTTTGTCTGGCTACACAATCAATGATCCAGCTATGCAAAGAGAATTGCTTCTTCCCTCCCCAACTTCTTTCTGTGCAAGGATCTGAATGATGTGCCCGGAAACTATTCGTTCATGGCCTTTGGCCATTTGGGCCCTTGGGGTCTCCAGGGGCTGAAAGAGATGTTTCAGGGAGGGTCAGCAGGCAGCTTCTGGAAGTCTCATGGTCTGGCTTTGGATGATTTGGGCAGCAAAAAATGCTAAAATGAGAATAATCACTTAAATTTCTTGTTTTCCTTTATTCATTACCCATTTCCTTTATTCATTTCCTTTATTCATTGCACTCATTCATTTATCCACTCCTTTGTGATACATATTTTTGACTCTTTACAAAGGCATTATAAGGGATACAAAGATAAATCAGACTTCATCTGTGTCACCAAGTAGCTTGGCACCAGTCAAAGACAAACTAGAGGCCTGAGTAAAGTGCTTCTGTTGTTGTTGTTTTCTGATAATTCTAGTCTTATCTTCTAGCTGCTCCATAGATGTGCTACCCCAAATGGCAACCACTAACCACGTCACTAAATTTATTAATTTAATTAATTAAATTTAAACATGCATTTTCTCAGGCCACGATTTCCCAGAGCCATATTTCAAGTGCCCAATAGCCACATGTGGCTAGAGACTACTTAACTGGACAGCACAGGTAGAGAATATTTCCATCACCACGGAAAGTTCTCTTGGTCAGTGCTGCTCCACAGAATATGAGTTACTGATACATTTATGAGGAAGGAAGAATTTTCTGGGGTCCATCATTACCCAATATTAGCTAGCTTATTAAAGCAAACGTAATTGAAATGGCAAGCAATAATCATTAGCAGAGATTCCAAATTAGTTTAAAGGTACCTACGGTTTTGAAATTAATTCCAAACACTGGCTGCCCTCAGCGCCTTGTTACAGCCTCTTATTCCTGTCATTAGACAACAGCGAACCCCACATATGGTGCCCTGACTGGTCACATGGTTTTTTAATATCCACATGATGGCACTAAAATGGCCTATTAGATTTACAGTGTCATTAACCTTCCAAAATAAAATGAGAGTCTGCTCTGGCAGGGAGGAAAAAAAAAAAGTGTGACTGCTGTTGGGTTTTGGGTAACCAGTCTGTGAGGAAACGCTGACAGGGGTCAGTGTGACATCATCTTTCATCCGGCCCCAAAGCTGTCAGGTCCTCCCCAGATGTCTGAAACGCAGATATAAATTTTCATTATCCAGCAGCAAAGGGCCAGAGGTACACCAAATGAATTTTTTACCAATCAAATTATAGCTCGTTGCCAGATTAAGTGTAAACGCTAATTTTGTGAAGTTTTCTTCTGGTCATTTATCTACAACTCCACGAAGTAACCTTGCTGAAGCTGGAAAGATTTCTAAATCAAATTATTGTTTTTATAATCTTGTTGTGGACACCACAAAATTGAATAAAAAGAAATTCCATTAAAAATGAGTGGAGCCTTCTTCCGTGGAACAATTAGATTTTTTTACTTTTTTTTTTTTTTAAAGAAAATGCAAAGCCAGGGAATATTAAGGAATCAGAGAAGACAAGACTTCACCATTCCAGGCCTCAATTTCTCCATCTATAAAATGGTGGGACTGGATATGGTAATCACTGATTCTGTGGTATAAGAATGGCTATAAGGATCCATGCTTCTGTACTGGAAAATTTCATATTCAAAGTCCTATATTTTTAATATGAGGTTTGGGGACAAAATAGCTCCCAATTAAAAGATAGGGTAGATTGCCTAAATTCAATATCTATTTATTGATTGGAGATTATAACTCATTTTTCCCTTAGAAACAATATGACACATGGTACATCAGAGTAATATTTGACATGACAGTGAAATACAGTTGCGCCATAACAGAACAAGGAATCTATTACTAGTAGTAATAATACTATAGTATTCAAACACTTGATTCAACAATAAGTACACTGGAAAAGATATTCGTGCTTTATTCTGGATGTCAGAAGCTTCATCTCTTTTGCTTAAGACTCGATAGCCTTTCTCTCTTCCTTGAAGTTCCAACCCACTGGTAATGACTCCTCCTAGGACCTCAGGGAGGACCTCCAGCAGTGTAGGGTAAGGCCAAGGGAAGGAAAACAGCAGAAATGGAGGGCATGGTAGGGGAGGGAGGTTAGGGAAGGTCTGGGCATAGGAAAGAAAACACTGAGAGAGACCTGGAAGTCCAGCCAGGTATAAAACCCAGAAGCTCCTCTCAAGAAAAAGAAAAACAGCAACTCTTCATTTTTCTTCTGAGCCTCTGGATTGCTCTATTGGATTACTGTGCCCTAGGGTTCTTCCCAGTTATTCTTTTTTTTTTTTTCAAACATAGATACTTGTAGAGAAAAGACAAGGCCCCTTAGGTACCAGGAATACCAAGTCTTTGACCCCAAACACTGAAAGGCTATATTTCAGAGACAAAAACCAAACCATGCACACCACCTCTGGGCCTTCACATCTGGGATGTGGCGGGGTAGCTATACTAAGAAGCACGATGGGAAGTAGCTTGGAGACTAAGGGGGAGGATAATCTAAGGGAAGATGAAGAATGTCAGCCCCCACAGGGCCCATTGTAAGTCTTCCTTCCCCTCTGTCCCTCTCCCACCAACAGGACAGCTATCTATGTTTTAGACTGGCAAAGGAGTGTCTGTGGGAACACAAAGGCCTGGCAGTGATGAAGCGTGTGAATAAGAGGTGAGTGAATGGAAACTCAAAGCAATGGCGAAGAGTCAGATGTTCATCAAACACTGAAAGCCCAAGTGAGTTGGTTTCTTGCTTGAAGGGCTTGAGGGAGAAGTTCTCCAAACCTAGTTCCTAGTACATGTTAACAGCTCACTGTCATCCACACACAGAAAAGCCCCGTTCTACCCTGAGTCAGTCACTTCAGTAGAAAAGCCTCTCCTCAGCCATCATATTCCCATCTGCCCCAACAAACCTCACAGCAAAAACAGAGTGAGGCCACTGGGGATAGGATGAAGGGAGAGAAATAATTCCCCAACCCTTGTGAATACTGAGATAGCCCATTGTTTACAGTGTGACTTAATTTTAAAATAGCTGGACTGAGTTTAAAATGTATGATATTTGTGATCCACCAGGGATCCAGAAGCAAGGCAGTGGGGCCTACAGAGAATCAAGAAACCTGAAAAGTCCCATGGGCTGTAAGGCCATCCAGCACTTGGCTAACGGTGCAACAATCTGTTGAGTTGAGCATAAACGAAGGATACAAATTAGATTTCCCCTGAAAGCCACAAGATTAAACATTAAGGGGCAAGTTCTTGGCAAAATGTATGCGTGTATTTTCCAAAACCAAGTTTTATAAAAAAAAAAAAAGTTCACAAAGTCTGTTAAATACATTGGTCAGATTTTCACATACTTAAATGTCTGCTTAACTTAAATGAACACAGTATTCAGGTACATCAAGACAGAGATAATATCAACAAAATCTTAACAAATTTACTGATTTGGAAGACTCTAAAATGAATTTTATAGAGGAATGGTACTATTCAGTATCAATGTGAATTTTAGCATGAAATCCACACTACTATCTAATATTAAGAATATATAAACCATGGGGAAAATTCAAAATGTGTTCTAAATACAAGTGGAGAGATAATGGGATTTCATTTTCAATATCCCATAATCTGTATGTTAAGAGCTAATGTTAACTAAGGAGGGATTCTACTGGCCCAGCTGCTTAGAAGTACATGCCTGGACTTCACCATCTCCAAACCACTGAGGATGGAGCAGGTTGAACCGGGTCAACACGTGTAGGGAGGACTGCTTGTGTTTTTGAAGCAAGCGGGAGAGAAAAAAGCTCCAGGCTAGTGGTCTTAGCTGTATCTTTCCCAAATGTAAAATACCAAACTCAAAAAAAAAAAAAGGATCTGTACCCAAGGGTACCCTATAGACACAGATGAAATATTAAGTGGTTTACCCTAAAACCATTTCATGAAGGGCCACAGATTGGTAAAAAAAAAAAAATTAGGAGATACAATGGACATGGCTCCAAAAAGTATATGTGAGATAAAAAGGGGGAAATTGCTAAAGGGCACCTGATTTCAACATGTAATCTTCCACTGCCTCTCTTATTTTAAGATTTTATTTATTTGAGAGAGAGCAAGCACGAGCAGGCGGGGAGCAGCAGAGGGAGCGGGAAAAGCAGACTCCCCGATGAACAGGGAACCCGATGTTGTGCTCGATCCCAGGGCCCTGGGATTATGACTTGAGCTGAAGGCAGATGCTTAATCAACTGAGCCACCCAGGTGCCCCACTTCCATTGTCTCTTCTCATCCACTCATTAAATTAACAATTTCTGAGCACACATTCCATCATGCATTGCCCTAGATGGTACATTATCTCCTTGTTCTCTTCAAGGTTTGCCCCCTCCCCAACACCCCTGCTCCACACTTCTTTTTTAATCCAAGTGCAAGGAGAGTGAAATGAACATTATGGGTTACCATGAACCCATTAAGGGAATCATTATAGCTAACTTCACTTGGATAAGAAAGAATAAGGGACGGAAGCACAGTGTGATTTCCTACAGGAACCACGGTCCTTTAGGGTCTTTCTTTTTCTAGACCTATTATAATGATGACTAAAGCAGTGTGTGAGAAGTACATGTAAAGTCTTTTATCTATTTAAATGTCATGAGTTACATAAATTTTATTTCCTGAACCTTTCCGTCATTTCTCCATACGGGGTCCATGCCTAGGGCTAACACCAAGCATCTACTATGTGCCAAGGAGGTGCAATTATTCTCCCCATTTTATACATGAGGGAATCGAGTCATAGAGAATTTAGATAACTCGACCAAGGTCATAAAACTAACACTGGATTGAACTAATTTTTTTTCCCTTCAGACATTTACATACAATGCAGATGTAGTCTTTTTATTCAAGAGATTATATGCAATGATCAGTAATGGAAAGGGGCCTCAAAGTAGTTCTCCAGGGTTCACATATAGAGATCTTACACAAAGTCCTTATTGACTGCAAGAGTCTCACTGATTTGTGCTACACTCCGAACTGCACTAAAAGCAGTTCTATTTCCCCCCATTTACCAAAGAAAGTTTTTGTTTTGTTGTATACATGGCAATGAGCAGGAGAATGGATGAGGTCATTCGATTTGAGAGAAGATGTTCATAGACCATAAAAGGGAACCCCTGCCCTCCGTGTAAGAGGGACCTAACATTATCAGTCTTTAGTCTCTTGACTGTGTGTCCCTGCCTGGACACTGCAGCTTCCCTCTTGGAAAAAGATTATTTCAACTATTTAGTAAAACTCACTATTCTATCTTATAAAATAGCCTGTGGTGATGGATTGCCGGGGAAAGGAGGTAGTAGGTTAGGACCATATACACTACTAATATTAGCAATCATTTACTAATGGGAAAAAGGACTAGATAGTTTTTACAGAACAACATAAGTTTTTAAAAATTCTCATGACCTAAAAAAAAAAAAAATGCAAGTTCTTTCTGTAACACTTGATTATAAGTTAGACGCAGAGAGAAAGGGAGAGAGAGCGAGCACATATAAATGGATTCTGACCTTTACAATTCTTTTAAAAATTCTGTCCCATACTTGTTGTGATTTTGGTACAAAATTCTGTTTTGGTACAATATCCAGTTTTTCCTAAACTAGAAATGTATTTACCAAATGGGTAAACTTGCCTATTGGGTAAATAAATGTTTCTAACTGAGAAATGCTGTACAGATTGTCATTTCTCTGTATCAGACAAAAGAACTGATAGGTATTAGTGCAATTCGTTTTCTGGCTATGGGGACACGGATGCCGTGAACAGGCTGTGACTCCAAGAGGAATGATAAAAGAGCACACCTGAGCAGTGAAAACTTAACATCCACTCCCTTAGCAACCTGAGTGAAAGCGTTGCCCTTTCTGACTAGCAGGCTAGACGAAGCCTTTTGCCCAGGAAATGGGGCAGGGGTGGGGGGGTGGGGAAGGGGGAGACATCAGTGAAAAGAATTATTGATATAGATGCAGAACTGTGTAAGCCATGGGATAAAATAGCTTGTCTTGAAAAGGAAACAAGATTGGAAACCTGACAGTATTTCACGATGAAGCATGTTCAGGATACATTTCCAGAAGTGGGGATCAGCATGCAGGAGGCAAGAGGGGGCAGTCCTGCCAAATTTCGGACTTCGTCACTCTGAAAGTGAGCCCAAAACAAAGGGTGGGTTTGGAGCGGTGTCCCCAGTGGGAACAATGGTTTTCTCATCTGAGATTCTTTCTCCCAGACCTCAAGAACAATTGAGACAAATGGATTCAAAGGTCAAGGGAGCAGACAATGCTGGGAACGCCAGAGAACCCAGTGACAAGCCCTTGTGCTTCCGTCACCACAGAGAAGACTGACAACAACCAAAGTAGCTTGAAGCAATCTGATTAGAACAATCTTGCAGCGTTCCTGAGCAATTTCTGTGGTTTTGACTGAGTTCCTCCTCCACTGTAGTCTGTGCCACAAATCTACCACAGATTTGGCTAAACAGACGATATTCTTAAAAAGAATTATCTATGGTGGTTTAGCCATATCTCGGGTGATACTATAGTGGGAAGTCGTAATGGAAATCCTCGCACGTGACTTCTTTCTCCTAACCTCAGTGCAATACCTGCTGCCCCTCGCCTCTGATCATTTAAAATCATTCGTTGTGCAGGCGGAGGTTAGGAGCAAGGAATAAAAGGGAACTGAAAAGTAGTAGAGGACAGATCACCATGCTCTTTTAAACTATAATTTATGTAGAGACCAGTTTTTCAAGAGGCTTAAAAAAAGAGGGGTGTATTTTTGTAAGTCTATAGTACACTTTTTCAAGAAAGTAGTATATTAAAAATAAAAACAGGATAAAAATAGAAGAGAAATTTATGAAGGAAATTCAGAGATGTGATTATAGCATCACACTAATGACATTACAATTAACCTCAAAGGCATTTCCATGCAAACTTCCCTTTCCAACATAAGTCACTCCAGCCAAGGAATAATCCTGTCAGACTGAAATACTGCATACTTGGTGTGAGTCTAAAAGTGTTTCGGCTTTCTTCATTTTGTTTTTATTGCCAAGTTGGACAGCATTAGACAGAGCTGTTCTGGAGTTAGAAGGATACAATAGTCTGCAGTTTTAAAAGTTTAAGGTTTTTTTATGTTCTTAACTCAAACGCACCTTTTAAATCCCGAACTAGGCCGCTTGTGGAGCTCACACTACGCACTAATATTTTGGCTCACTGAGTGTGCTAACATTGGACGTAGTGAAGATGTTATTCAGTGTTTTTAAATGTAACACAACATCACTTGATCAAATACATGCTGATTATATGGCCCCAGCTTTTCGCACTCACATATATGTAAGTGTTAACTGCACTGGCTTGAAAATGCTGGTTCTGGCTTTCTGGTCCATGGTCCGTTGACTTATAGTAAAATCTTCCAGAGGGGTTCCATAAAAATCTGCTCTTCTTGTTAAAGAAACCGCCAACCTTACCAGCCCCTTGTAAGGAGCTGAAGGGCTTCCTTAGCCCACGAGGGCATTTGACATGCTTAGCTAGAAAGTGCCACCCACGCCTGTGAAATGGTTGGTGACCACGCAACCAGGCATGTGGAGAGGCAGTCAGACCAGACACCAGGGAAGCTACAAGAGCATCCTAATAAAAAAAACTTGTAAAGCAACGGCTCAGAAATTACCTTCTCCATTGGCCACGGCACCCCCACTTTCCAGGGACTGGAAAGCCTTAATCCTGGATCCACAGCGAGGTGGAGGATACAACTTCAGATCACCGGAGGTCACCAGACAGGGAGTCCTGGGAGAGTCCTTCAAGGTGAAAGGGGCCCACTGAACTGGCTAGGCCCCTCCTATTAAAAGCTGGGCCTCTCAGTGATTTGGCTAAGGCGGCTACTCTGTTTATGCCCTGGAAACAGCACTCACAATTGTGAGATCTTCCATATCCTAGAAGCCTCTGCAAGCAGGTACCATTGTGCTTTCAATCGTATTAACAGGAGACTGTTTTCTAACCCGTTGAATGGATTCTCTATTCCTTTAGCTATGAATTTTTTTCATGTCATATAATCTTATGTGTCATATAATCTTATGTGGATCAAAAACATTTGTGAAACATGGAGTTGATTAAATACAATAAAACTAAACAAAGAAAAGCCCAAATAAAAGAAGATTAAAAACTGCTAAAGAGCTCAACTTAATTACATTTTTGAGTTGTCTTCCTCCACTCCAAAGCATTTTCTGTCAAGGAAGAATTACTTCAGGGGCCTCTTTATAGGTTATACAAATGTTCTCTTTGAATTTACCTCTCATTTTACAGAAAGCTTCTTTGGTGTCTGGAAGCAGCTACCTTTTCTCAGAAGCCACTAACTCACATAGTCACCGCATTTCCCCCTAGGCCAGACCTTTGTTACTTCAATCTGCCATCTTGGCCTTTCTCAGAAGGTTCTCTTTTTGTGTTGAAAAGAAGAAAAAAAAATCTGTCTTGAGGGCTCCCTTTATCAAGTATACCAGTTCTTCCTTTCTTAAGATACATGGGATAGGAAGCATCTTGCCTCCCTGATGATATGACGATGCAGTGATTGCATTTCACACAGAGAACCCTCAGCTTTTCTTTGGGAAACCAGGTCAAAGGTTGCTTTCATGGGGGATGTTATAAATAGACCCATCTTCCTAAAGGAAGTTTGGACGGATTTCCAAGACACCAATTCATGACTATTTAATTTCTCATTATTTTTAGTGAATCATTCAAAAGATGTTTAATGAACATCTATTAAGTGTCAGGCTCTAAATTAAGGTTTCTCCTCAGAACCCCAGCTCTCCCATTTAAGTCTTTCCTAGAATGGTTAAATCCCGCTCAGAAAGGGCCTGTAGCAGTAATGACTGGCTCGGTTGGCCTCAAAGATTTTGCTGAAAAGAGAAAGTAGGGCTTTTACCTTCTAGGGTTCATGGTCTAGCTTTTATGATAGGCCTACTTGACTTTCTTTCCTACTTGGGGTCACTGTGATGGCCAGTCGTTGGCTCACTTTCATAGTGGATGAGGACAGTTTTCAGCTACCTAGAGCATTGCTCCTCCACACGCCCTGCTCAGACAGGATCTTCAGTGACTTCTCCCACCATGAGCATGAATTCGTTCTTAGTGTTAAAATAATACAATAAAGAATAGAGCCTATTTCAACTTGCCTTTGGAACTTCCAGCTTTATGAACTCATCATTCATAGACATTCTTCTTTAAATACCTTCCCTTACTCTTCATTCCATCATAAGAAGTATTTACTCTACAAAGGATTCTGAAAATATTCTTGGCCAAAATGATATTTCTTACCATTCTGGATGTTACTGCATCTATAGTCTTGATATCTCCCATTTCTCACAATTATTGTCTTCTCTTATTTTTCCTTTTGCTGTGTCTATTGAATCAGATTGAAAGCTTCTCAAAAGAAATAGAAAGCATGCACTAATGTATGTACATTTTTCGTTCTTTCATTTATTAAGTTTTTCATTCATTCATTCATTCACAAAACATTTATTGAGCACCTACTTGTACAGGCACCAGCTAAGTAAGTACTAGGGATGAGGAAGTAAAAACAAGACACTCAAGTTTCTTCCTTTCAGGAGCTTATATTCTGGGCAGGCAAGAGAGGAGGAACACATCATAACAAGGAAATACATAAATAAACTAACAAGATACTTATGGCCAATGGTGAGTGCCATGAAGGAAATAAAACAAACAGGATGATGAGCTTAGAAGAAACAGAAGTAGGAAACTTTAGACAGCTGTGGTCAGAGAAGTCTCTCCTGAGGAAGTGATATTTGAGCCAAGACCTGAAGAATGGGAATGAGCCTTCCCCACTAAAAGCTGGGAGAAGCACCCAGAAAGAGAAATCTTTGAGGAGCAGAAGAGAAGCCAGCATGGCTGAAGTACAGGAAGTAAGTGAAGGTAAAAGACAAATCATCTATGGCCCCATGGCCAGGGAAAGAATTTGGATATTATTCCTTAGAGCAAGTTCTCAATATTTTTTATTGGTCGCTTAATGAAATATAGGCAAAATGTATGCATTTATCCCAAACTTAGTCCAGTTTGGATAGTGTGCCAAAGTTCAGCAACAGGAGTCTTTTCCCTTTGGGATGCCTGGGTGCCTCAGTCGTTAAGCGTCTGCCTTCAGCTCAAGTCATGATCCCGGGGTCCTGGGATCAAGCCCCACATCAGGCTCCCTGCTCAGCGGGGAGCCTGCTTCTCCCTCTCCCACTCCCCCTGCTGTGTTCCCTCTCTCACTGTCTGTCAAATAAATAAGTAAAATCTTTTTTTTTTAAAGGAGTCTTTTCCCTTCTAAGTTGTTAGTCCTGTGTCTTTTCAGCACTCAACATTGGACACTGGATGATGCCCCTTTAAAGTCGTTCTTGCACAAGTTCTGAGCCAGTCCAAGCCCACAATATATGGTGCCCTGGTGTGTGTAGATGACCCTGCCCCCAACCCAATGCATCTAAGTTAAAATGACTGGCCGGCGTGGCTTGAGCCCTTAAAAGACTTCAAAGCTTCTCCCCTTCTCTGGTCACGTGAGAAGGAATTCAGTTCCAAGGTTTGGTTCCTTTCTCACTTTTCTCTTGAATTTACCTTTTCACATTCTTCCAAACTCTGGTGGGCTTTCTGAAAGACCAAACCAAAAATTGCCATTTTGAGGCCATTCTACAACAAAAGTGAAAAACGACTTGGACACAAGAATCATGTCTTTTGAAATTTTCCAGTTCTACTACTGTAACCTATTATTTGCTGTCCTTCCAAGCATGATATAAGCAAACCACAACAAAAGCTTTTGTTAGGAGCCAACTTAACAGCTGAAAGGTTGATCTTTAAAAAAAAAAAAAAAAAGGAAAGCTTCAAAGAACTTATGTATTGCGACTGGCATAAGAACCACAGAGAGTTGTGAATCTGTGGAAAGTAACATCAGACACATCAATAGAGAGTAAGATGCTTACAGGAGGAAATGAGTTGCAGAGGGAGTATAAGGGACTATGGTTCCATTTTACATGGAAATCCAGTAACCATTTGAAAAACATACACGTGTATATACATCATTCTCAACTATGTTTGTGGTGGGGTTTGGAAATGAGGATTTTTAAAAATAAAATTCTTGAAAAGATTTTTTTTTTCACCACACTATTCAAAGCTTCAATGAATCTTTGATTCAGGCCCCAAACACTGCATGTTGCCAGTTTTTCTCAGCTTAAACTCTGGTATGTCCCTGTGCCAAGCTGATTTTAACAACCCCTACCTTTCTAAGCAGCCCTTTCATGTAGATTTACTTGAAAATGGCATCTCAGCCTCTTGTCACCTCATGTTCTCTTCCAGACCATTCACCCAGGTCAGTTTCCTGGCAGGTCCTCAACAAGCAGTTGGGGGTTCTTCGTAGACCGAGCTTGGAGTAATTATGCTCTGTAATTGTGGAGTCAGGGCCTGTCTCCCAGTCAAGATTAGAAATGCCAAGTCATTTCCTGTTTTCAAATCCAAATGAAAGATACTGACGTCTGATACTGGTTTTCCTACATTTCAATTATTGTGGGGCACCCTGGAGCTGCTTTTGAAGGATTCTCTTTATAATACCTGGATCTCCAATGTGGTGCTCGCTCCTGGACCAACACCAGAGAATACAGAAAATGATTCCAGCCATCACGTTGGGTAACTCTTTAGGTTGTTTTGCCTACATTATGGCAACCTGGATCATATGGTACTGGGAATCTCATCTGGAGATGGACTTATTATCGGGTGCTTTGTAGAAACAGGAGGGCATCTGCACAAAATGGGGGGGGGCGAAAGGCATTTGGCGCACCTTAAAGGGTAAAGCACCTTCTTCTTAATTGTACAGATTCATGTATTTTACAGCACATTAAACTTTAAAAGGAAAGGTAGCAAAATTGAGCATCTGTTTTTTTCTCATATAAATTTAACTCCTAATAAATACTAAGCAGAGTTTCCTCAGATCCAGTTGTGGGCAGATAAGCAGTTCCATACACACAGAACTAATTGCAGTGCTCTCTAAACCTCGCTCGACTGTCTTTTTTTTCTTTCCCTGCCAGTGAAACCAGCTTTTAGCAATTGGGTTTGGGGAAAGATGACATCCCAGAAGAAGAAGCATAGCCAAAATAAACAGGGTTAAGATGGAGAATGATACTCAAAATTATTCCTATTTATTCCATACTATAGTGCCTTCCATTGTAATGTGCGTTCTGCATCTCAATTAGTCACGGTAATACGATTTTCATGCTGGAAATGAACCTGTGCATGTCCCCCAATTTCCTGACTTGGAGGAGTAAAATATGTGTTGCTGCTTATCAGATTTTTAAATGTATTTCCTTTTCACATCCACTTATTTCTCTTGAAAGTGACACAAAATCTATAACATAGTAGATAAGGTTACAACCTGCTTGTTACACTTTATACCGACAGCCGCATATCTTTTAAAAACTGAAATGTAAATGTGTTCCGTCAGGTCAACTTCCTGTAGAAATGTGTTTAAGATATGATTTTCTTCAAAGAAGAGGATGAGGCAGATTTTGGGGTGGACACACATGCCCTAACAGTAGATGGGGGCCTGGGGAGGTGTGCATTTACCATCCCCCAAAGAGGTACTGGGTGCCATCCAAACAGCAACTATCGAGAAAGATGTCAAAAGTCATTTGGCCCCTATCGCTGCTGCCTTCTTTGGGTTGGAAAAAATCAGCATTTTAGATTCCATCAAGATTCTTCAGTACTTTTAAATTAGGCAAATCGAATTAAATTATCAATTTAGTCCATTATGTCACCAAGGAAATCATGGGAAGAGAAAGAGTGAAAGACTGGGGAGAAGGGGTACAAAGCAATTCAGGGAAGAAAAAAAAGAAGAAAAGGGAAAAGAAAAGGAAGGGCAACCCAGAGAAAGGAAAGAGTAGAATGTGAAAGAAAACCAGGGACTATACATTCTTCGTTGCTTAAAAAACAGCTAAGAAACGTCCTAAAAGTCCTTTCATGATTTGCAATCACTAAGTTGATCTTGTTTGTGTGCAAATCACGGATTTGCCATTGTGCAAGTAAGTGAAAACAGTAGCCCGGCTTCCACTTCTTTTTTGTCATTGGCTCTTATCCCTGGCTGTATTTCACATTTCAACCTGCTCACCATATGTGTACATGCTTACGCTTTCTTTGCCACTAATTGCTTCTTTTTTGACAACACCATCTATATGTGCACAGTATATGGCCTTTTTTTTTTATCACTCTAAACCTATTAATGCCCAGACTTAAGGTTCCCAAAGGAATTAAAATTAACCAGCTCTCTAAATATTGTTCATGAGTTTGGAAAACTCCTGTATTTTAGAATCTCACTTCAGTTGTTTTTAATTGGTTTGCAATATTTCACCCTTCAGGGCTTGCCCTTAACTTTTCAAAGTATATATTAAAAAAAATTTATGAGACTGATATGAAAGGCAAAACTTAGGAAAAATAAACACTTCTCTTGAACAATGATAGTACTTATTCTATGATTTAAAGCTTGATTTTATAGTTTGGTAGAGACTAAACTCTTACTCACTTTCCACTGACTTCTATTATCATCAACGAGACTTTTCCCTGTTAATAAGCTTTCAGTCTAATGTGCTCTATCAGCACAGGGCTCCATATAAAGCAAATTCTTTTTTGGTGAATTTTTCTATTAAGAGTAGAGATCCCTGACATATTAATTCACTTTTTGAGTTTGTCATAAAATTTTGCTGTTTATTTCTAGAATATGGAAAGAGACTTCCCTTAACTACTTAGCTTTTGAAGAATGGTCACTCTGTATGACCTATAAAACAAATCATTGACAAAATGCCCCTAAACCACAAAGAACCATTTATTGCTAATGACAAATGCGCGCGCGCACGCGCACACACACACACACACACACACACACAAATTCCCAAGTATATTAATAATGTTTACTATTCTTCAAAAAAAAAGTGATAGGCCCTATGAATAAATGACAGTATATCCACGTTGGAACTATAGACTGCCATGTTTCTGTTACCAGGCCAGAGGAAAATATTTTCTTTACAGAAAGAATTAACATAATGTAGTAATATAGGTCATAGTCACGTAAAACAGAGATCATTTATATCTTCATTCTTAGTTCCCCCAAATGACAAAAACTTGCCATTTCTCACTCATAGGTTCTAGTATCAAACCATTCTGCTTTTTAAAAAAATAAGTACTATCAAGGAAGTGTGGGTGAACACATGAACCTTGGAAAGGCTGCCCCCGCCATATTTCAAGCAGAAACTTTTTCTCCCAAATAAACTCTCTCTTAGAGTGTTGCAATAGAAGTAACCAAAGATGACTTGGCTTTCAATCAATGTTTGTTAAATAAATGAGTGAATGGAGAAATGAATACATAAGCAGAGAAATAAAACCACATGGGAGTACCAATCTGAAGTCAGTGCAAGAGGAAACCCATTCTCAGACTGACTTTACATAAGCTTTTTCGCATCTCACAGGATCTGCTATGTGTATATTTACTACCTCTGACAAAAAGTAAAAGTTATTCAGAATTTCCCAAATGTGGGTGTTCTGTGTGCATCTCAAAGAGCTATCACAGGAAAATAGTCTCCCTGACTGATGATAATCAATACATGAAAAAACTTTTTTACTTAATGTAATGATGTTTTCTCTGGGAATAAATAACATATACTTCTATAATAACTAGTGGCACTATTATTAATTGTGAATTCCAAGGTTACGAACCTTTGACTTCATGTGCACGAATATTGAGAATACTTCAGGGTGCTCAGACGTTCAACAAACACCATTTGCTTTCATCTACACTGAGTCTGTCACTTGACTTTTGACCTTTCATTTGGCACTGTCCTGTCATTTCTTTGGTTTTGTAAATTTTAGCTTCTCACTTGACCTCTCAACTGTGACCTTTCACTTGACCTGTGATCTCATAAATTCTGAAATCTCATACATGTAATTGGGGAACAAATAAACAAAACATCTGGGTGAAGCTCCTCCTAAATTAAGTCTGACTAGATGAAACAGAACCAAACACTTCAAAACTTCAGTAAGTAATGTAATATCCACTAGGATGATATGTGAATAGTAGAAAAGAACCTTTGTAGAAACAATGATATATCAAATTATCATAAAATGGTTCAGAACTGTTAAACTCAAGCGAAAGCCTCAGACTTAGCTTCCATAAGAACATTTCTCTAATCTGATCATTAAACAAACAAACAAAAACTAAATAACTTCAGTTAAGAATGAAACATCTTTAATGTAAGTAACACTGAATTTTATCATTTCACTACTCAAGCATGGGGGCCAGAGCTATTGCCTAAGTAAGTACGAAAAGACTTCCTCCAGAAAGAGTGCATAACTCACTACAATATTCACTATAAAATCGGGTATATTTTAAGTGCTACCTCATCACTCTCAACCCCCTTGCTCTCGTAACAGTTTAATTATCTTCATAGCACCAAATTACCATGTCAACTAATCTTTACTGATACACCGGCTCCCTCAACTAGAATATAAGCTTCATGAGAGCAAGAAATTCATCTGCCTTGGTAACTGCCGTGTCCCCATCAGCACCTTCTAGTTGTTGAATGAACATCCTTGTTGAATGAACAAAAGGATATCTACCATAAATGCAAGTGTCCCCTCCAAACATCACTTCACATAATTGTACAGCAGAGCAAAAGTCTAAAATAAGTCTTACTAGCTAATTTTAAAGTTATAAATACAGCTCACTCATTTTCTTTAAAGTCCAACACCCTTGGAAATTTATCCTGGGGTTTTCAATATTAGCGTCTAATTTCACTTTTATTACTCTCTACCATTAAGATATTTTTCTCGTACAAAAACAAAGACTTCCTCAAAAATCTCTTAAATTAATAAATGTTGATAATTCTCCTCACACGACAACTCTAGTCTGAATTTAAGATTTAAGTCAAACCTCCTGCTAATTAGAATATAGTCATGTTTCTTCCATTAGATGTCTGGATTCATACATTAGGAAAACAGCTTAAATTCACAGCGATATAAAAAGAGTTATGAAACATTGGAAAACATCAAATTTAATAATTTGCTACCTGAACTGACCACAAAAATATTATACTTGGGCATATTCAAGACAAAACGTACAATGTACTTCATATTAAGGTAAGGAAAACCCAAACAGAAATCACAAAACAAACAAAAACCCTACAAACGTACCACTGAAAAAACTAATTACTAAATGAAACAATTCGGAGGCAATCTCTCCCAAAGGTTTAGCTAGAATATCCCCTGGACTTCATTATAAAAATCTTCACCAGGCATAAAGCTGACCACACCTACCAAATCTGATTAGAAAATCAACTTTCTCTTGGATAAGATCTTCTATGGAAACCAATTAAAGGAATCTTTAGTTTGAATGCTAAGAAAGAAAAAAAGTGAGTTTTCACCTTCAAAATGGCGGTAGAACAACATCAAGGATATTTGCATCCACTATTTAGTCATTTAACAAAATACTATAAACTGACATGTGCTAAAATTTAATATGATTGATCCTATAAAATTTTAACACCAAATAAATACCAAGAATGTCTTGTATTACTTAAATCTCATTTGAATATATTACATCTTCACACTAACAGATATGTAATAAGAACCTACAATAATAGATTAATAATATATGTAATTTAGAATGTAGAGTAATTCTCACCGCTTATATGTTCTAAAATTCTAAACGAAGTGTTAATAAACATGAATTGCTATAAAAGTGAAATTTAAACTGATCACAAAACCAGAATTTTCTAACTTTCTCAAGTTAAGTTGAGTAAATGGTTCAAGTTTGGCTACAGCTTGAGGTTCTTTCTTGTTTAATCCAAAGCTGTTCATTTTTCCTTAAAGGTAATCAAAATGGTCAGACATGGTACAAATCATTTTGCTGGAGGAGAATTATGTCTGTGGTTTATTTAAATAATGTAACACCAATAAGGGGAACTTTAAAGAATATCAGAGTATTTGAAATATAGAAAGAAATAAAAATGGCAAAACAAAAATATAAAAGAAAATTAAGTACAAGAATTATTTTGTAGATACCACTGATATATTGGTCATACTACCAATATAATATATAAAGAATAAAATCTAAGTAATAACTATCAAAAGGAATAACTTCAAAAGTTCACCTCAGGGAAAGTTATTAACTATTTAGGAATATGTACTAAAATATATTATAATCAAGATTTCAATAAAAAGTTCTGGAATTTCAGATAAAAATGACTATGGAAACAAGGAGATGTTCACCTTTTTGCATGCCCTAATAAATAAATTAGCAAAGTTACTATTTCTGAGTCATATCCTACATTGATCCCTTAATGTAATTCAAGAAATGGTATTTTTCCAAAGAAGTAAAGTATGGAAACACAAGTTACATTTTAAAAATTACAAGGAAATTAGTAACAGAAACATTTGTGGATACTGTAAAAAGCAATATGGAAATATCGAGGAGAAAAAAGACAGAGTATCTAAATCTATTGTGTTGATATAACAAAGCCCAGACTTAAAAATAAAAGCAAGGTTTGCTGGCTTTACTTATGCTTTAGGCAGAAGCTTTTTACTACAAGAATTCAACTGCTGAAGTTCATTTCCTGTCTTTAATTCTAAACGAGCAATTTGCTGATAATTTCCTGTCTACATTTTCATAAAGTAGAAAGAACATGACTGGTTAAGCTTAATGTTTCAATAACCAAATAAACTTCAGCAAGCATGGTTTAGGAAATTAGACAACTATCTAGAAACTAGTTTTATGATTATAAAATGTCTGAAAACTGTTTATCTCCCCCAAATGTTTGAAAATATTCTGAAAGCCTTTGTGATTGCCTCCTTGACCCCAAAACAAATAGAGCACCATTGCTTTGCCTCAGTGGGCCCAGAGCAATTAAAGTCAAAAGGGTATGAATCCCCCTGAACTCCAAGCCGTTCTAACATAGATGAGGAAGAAATGACCTCTGGCTTGGTTTCAGCCCACGGCCCCCACCCCTCACCCCACATCCTTATGCCTAAAAGTAGAAATTTGCTTAACTTGAACATTTTAGAGACCATGACTCTCGATTCATGATTATCAGCGCCTCTGGGTCAAAATCAGACTAGCACATCACTAAAAGGGACCAGTCTGAAATCCAAATTAAGTTGTCAATTAAAGATGAAAAATGGCTTGTTATTATTGCCTTAAAATGAGGCACCCTCTTCCTTCTGCTGAGATGGCAAACATCTTCCATCCGAAATCTATTACAGCATCTGCAGAAGTGGATCTTAGGAAGTGTATACTGTTTCCAAGGCTCAGAAGAGGGCATAATCCATAAAACCACAAAATGGGGGGACATTTGAAAAAAACTTCAAAAAATGCCAGTCCTTTGTGCCACTACCCACCTCCAGGTGCCAGCCAGTGGTAGAAAAGGAGTCTAACACTCATTACAAAGGGAGATTTTTATTAGACAGATTTAAGGGGAACAGATGAGCCCCAATCCCCCTTTTTATTATCTACTGTACACTTAGCTAATGCTTTCTCCTGTGAGAAAGGCTTAAACAGTAAGCACAAATAGCACAATGAAATTGTAATACTCTCTCAGCGTGGACCTGGATTATTTCAGCCACCAGCAATGTGAGTAGCTGCAGGTGTTGCACTAAATAAAGTAATATAAAGTGTCTAAATTGTAACAGTGGAAGTACTGTTTCAAGACCCTTGTCTGCTTTTTATTAATAGTCAGATTCCTTCCTATCAGCAGCCACAACTGCCTTTACCCTATTATTCAGCAACAATATTTTGATAGGCAAAGATCTATTAAAAATCACTGTTGATATTTTGTGACCATAGTCATTTTGGAGTTGAACAAGCATTCAATCTTCTCACAGAAGGGGAGAACGTAGCCTTGTGATTCAGGAAAAGAGGAAACCAGGGGTTACAAAGGTGGAGAGGCCAAGTAGAATGAAACAGACCCCCTCCATCAAGTAAAAAACTTGGCAGGATAACTAGAAACAGACCAACCCTAAATCTTTGGGTTCATGAGCTCTTAGTAACATAATTAACTGAAATAAAACTAATATTCCAGTGTTAAGTTTCACCTTAACATACATCAGCAGT
Organism: Eumetopias jubatus; assembly: GCF_037043125.1. Classification (NCBI taxonomy): domain Eukaryota; kingdom Metazoa; phylum Chordata; class Mammalia; order Carnivora; family Otariidae; genus Eumetopias; species Eumetopias jubatus. The sequence goes on along the minus strand of NW_028274807.1, from coordinate 94,697,655 downwards.
TATAAGTAATAACACCAGGTAGAGAGGGTTATAATCAGAAAGTATTCATTTTGTTTACTGAATGTACCTTAAGGTAAGGGGGGAACATTCCTTACATTAGGGTAATTTCTAAAACATAGAGAAATTGTCTACACAGAGAACTGTCAAGTTTGTCTTACTCTTCCTATCAAGAAGCATTACTTTGGGGGAAGGTGTGCTGATCACTTATTTGAAATTTCTTACAAAAATAGACAGCCCAGATTTCCAAAGCATTTGTTCTTGGGAAAAGAACCACTAATACCTAGGAAAAAAATGTTGAACAGGAAATGTTTGACCAATGTTGCATCACAAGATATCAAAAGAATTTCACTTTGGCTACTTCAGTGAATCAAGTCAGGACATTCTTGATTTTTTCAGTCTCTGAGCTTTGACAAAACGAGTTTACAAAAAAAAATGAGCAATACTCAAAAAGTTTTTCTAAAAGTTTCCAATGAGTGAAATAAAGTAAAAATCTTCTTCTAGAACGAAATGTAAAAAAGTATTAGCACTGAGAGAGAAGATAAACAACATTAGTGATCTGTGAATAGCATTCAGGAAATTCCATTTATCTGATGAGCTGTTGGCTTACTGAGCAGTGTTTCATATGTCACCAACTAAGTAAAGCTCCCCATTGTGCATATAGATTTCTTTTAGAGGCATTTTTAATGTCTTTTCGCACATGAGGAGATAGCTTATTTAGAAGTAAATGGCAGACCCAAGAAGGGAGTCTTCTTCCTTTTTTTTTTCCTTTTTCTTTTTTAACTGATGTCCATCTGCACTCCTCAAGCAACCCTACAGATCCCTAACTCGCGATCCTTGTCATAGGACTGCCTGCGGCAATCAGCCATGGTTTCTTTTTGAACAAGCTTTCTTTTAACACTTAAAGCCAGGGATGATTTAACAGAAAGTGTCTCAAGTCGGTGAGCTACAGCCCCCTTAGACTCTACCCAAACAAAGCTACTAATGTGTGGTCAGTTTCTTGGCAACTACACTCCCGGCTGATAACGCTCCTGCCTGCTATTCTCTGAGGAGCCGGCTGCTGGAAGTCTGCTCGGAACCTCATCCCCTTGGTGCTCCTGATGCGGGCGATCCTCCGACTGCTCGGCGCCAACCACAACATGCTACCCACCGTGAGAGAGCAGGACGCGGGCTGCTCTAGTCAGGACTTATCGTCTATCATACTGATTGACGAAACCAAGAGTGAGCAGAAAAAATAAACACGAACAGAGGCTGCAGTGTATGGGCCAGTCAGCTGGGAGTTTTAGTATTTGGCCTTGGTGATCCTACTCTCATGGTAGGTTATCTTTTCCTTGTGCTATCATTTATCATAACTTTGAGGGCCAGGGAGAGAAACAAACCTACAATTTTTCTATTGGTTACATTCATTAGACTGCTTTTTTTTTTCCTTCACACTCCTTCCTTTGCCCCCCATAATAATCCCATCCCCTCAAGAGTATTCCCTAAAGACTGGTGAAATTAAATCTAAATACAGTTCTTCCCTTTTACTCCTATTCCAGCATAGATCATTGCAAGTAATTAACCTTTGTTATTCCATCAAATCTAGAATGCGAACCTGCATGTTAATTTACTTAAGTCAGACCCAATAATAAATCTGTTCCTAGAGCAGCTAAACTCAGTGAAGATCCTGGATGTTGTTCAGTTATTTGGATTCCTAACATCTTCTTAAATAATGGCACTTGACTTTTTTCAGGCACAAACCATGTTTTGTATTGGTCTTGACAGCCACTATAAAGTACTCCCCCAAGTGTCAGTAACAAAGATGATTTGTATGTGGCTTGCAGTCTTCCAGTGTTCTAATAGCTTTCTCATTCCAACCCAGAAACATGGAACACAGCGCAGCTGGTTAAAGCTGATACAAGCATTTCTTCTCTCAGCAGGCTATTCTTGCATAACCATTTATTTTGCAGAGTTTTAAAGTGCCTGAAGGATTTAATTATGTACATAGACAACCCCTATAAACTCTATTCTAGGGTTTTTATTGACTTTTGTGCTGGGCAGCTCTTAGGCATTTCAATTAAGTGTTTTTATAAGAAAAACTACAATATTGTAAAAAAAAAAAATTCTTTATAGATACTTCCAAACAGTTTTTCCCCTCTGATTGAATAAACTCTATTTAATTGACAAAAAAATCCAGGTTAATTCAAGGGTTAGTTTTTCCACTTTGGAACAATAGAGGGTTTGAGTCCCACACAGGTCCGACCGAACGGACCTGCCAATGTCAGTGAAGGAACAGGGCTGAGGGAGGAGGACAAGATTACTTTGTAACATACTCTGAAAAGTCACAAGGCTACCTGTTCCTGAGAAGTTTACTTAAAACTCATAAGGGTAAAAACCTAAATGCAAAGTTTTACATGTGCCACTTAACAAGTGCAGAATAATAAATTACCAAATTCATTTGGAGCACCCGCCTGACAGGTCTAACCCTCAAAAGTCTCCAGGAGACCCCAAAGCTGCCTTTGTCTGCCTTCTTCAATTGCAGGGCTCAAGTATTTACAAGGCTTCTGCAAACCTGCCTTCATTATGATGTGGGATATTTCAGTCCCAGCAGGTGGCCAACAGGAGACCAGACCTGCCCGTGAAATATGTAATACTTTTTCATATACTTTAACCAGAAATGTGCCCCTCCACAACTCTCCTAACTGTTCTAATTTCCCTTTCTCCTCTTAATCTCCTCAGCAAGCCATGAGCTTGCATTAAAATCTACCTAAAACATTTCACCCACAGGCAATGTAATTCTGAAACAAGCAACCAACATTTCACAGCTCTGGAGTAATAGATTAATTTGAACCTAATGTTGCTGTCGTTTACTGCTCCAAATGTTCTGGTGTAGACATAGCCCCAAGGCATGGTGCTATGGCATGCACAACTTTGGGAGCCGGAGCTACAGTTGGCTTAACATCTGTACATCACATTTGCCATGTGCCTCATTATCCTGCACCCCACTGTGCCTACCTGTCCCCCTCAGCTTCTCAGCCACAGGCGATCCAATGTTTTTCCCCCTCCAACTAAGAATCTTTGTTCTCCTTCTCACTTACTAAATTTTTGCGAGACCTCTGCACCCAAGCCGTGGGGATTCAGTCCATGTGAACGGCTCAGGCCCTTTAGATTCTTAATTCTCCATTAGGAAGAGGAAAATCACAGCATTAAGTTTCTGACATGCCACTGCATAAATTGTGCCATTTGCAGGATCTACTAAAGTCTGTGACCAAACATGGGAGCATGTAATAAAGCATGGCGCTGTTGGTTTTGACTTTAACAAGTTTAGTCGGTTTCAATTATCTGTAATCAAAAAAAAAAAAGAGTAACTTCCAATTCCAGATTTAAGGGGGACCAGAAAACACACACACACACACGCAGAAAGAAAGAAAAGATTGTCACATCAAAAATTAAAAGCAAGGGTCTTGAGCTATTTAAGAAGTCAACATTTCAAAGGATATTGCCATAAATAGTTGATGTATACACACACACACACACACGCACACACACACACACACAGACCCAAAAAACAAGGCTTTAAAAATATATGTAGTAACCAGTCCAAACAGCTGCTTAAATTTTAATCCTGCTTAAACAATAAAAGGATCTTATGACTCCTTTATTGGTTTTCCATTGGAAGTGTTTGGGACACCCATTTAACAAGAGACAGAATAAAGATTTAGTCCCACCAAAACTAATTAAAACTTGCAAAACTTAAATAGTATCTGTTGCTATTATTATAAAGCATTGGATTATCAATAACAGCATCAATAATGAAACATGTAAAAAGCAACAGAATAGCCACACTAGGGTTTGAATGTAGAAAAACCACCATCCTCGCCACAAGATAGAAGAAAAGACTCAAACCAGAGGAGTTAGCCTCAAAAAGACCAAAGCTATGAATAAAGAAATTTTAAAACATTATCTACATATTGCATTTGACAAGCTGGATTTAGATGGTAGTCAACACATAAGAAAGGTGGTTTAATGATCTTCAATTATTTACTAGTGTGATAAGATAATTTACTGTGGGTGATAGGAAATTAATCAGTTTGAAATGATCATTCTCATAAAATTAATAATTTCAAAGACAAATCAGATTCAGACAATTCCTACAACCCATCACTCAGATTTTTAATCCCCAGAGGAGAACAAAATTGAGGTTTTGGAAGAGAATTTTTTAAATGCCTTCCCCAAGTAGGAGTATGCTTTGCTCTAGAAATTGTACTGGATTTCCACACTTCCCCATATAATCCTCAAAATCTACACAGTACAGAGCATTGAGTCTTGTACATTTCATTATATGCTTGAATTAATTTATCCTATATGGAATTTGTTACCTTTACAATAAAAAAGTCGCTATTCATTATTGAGAGTGGACAGATGGAACATGTTCAACTTAAGACATCAATAAGAAGAGAGGGGGAAAACTTATAATCCATGTGGTGCGGCCTTCTCCATCTGGTACTTCCCCACTTGTCTGCCAAGACTTTTTTTTTTCCTGAAATAAAAGTAAGCATTGCTCTTTAGAATTAATGGGAATTCTTAGATACTGACCCTGAGCCTGATTAATAGACAATAAGCAACCATATAATTAAAATATGATATTTTCCAAAGGTAATCCATATCATAAAGGAAAGTTCTGAGCCTAACTAACAACAATAAAAAAGAAGGATTTCTCTAAAAGCACCACATCAGATCAACAAAACAGCTTTTGCTCTGATAAATCATGAAGGCTATTGAACAAGTTATTCCAACCTCTAGAAAAACACATTGTAAGCTACATAAATACAAAACTGGGGGGTCAGGAGGCTGGCAATCTCAGGCTGGAAGGCTGTGTTTGCACATCCATCCTGCAGATGATGCCCGATTAGAAGACAAGAGGCCCCATCGACGGGTATGTCCCAAGCCACAGCTGTCACAGGGTCACTTTCCTAAGATACAGCATGCCAGCCTATCACTCTTTGAAGTTGTTAAATCCTATAATATCCCTATAAAAGTTAACTAAATAATCCTAGCTACTAACTGAAACAGGGCATATATACTTTTCATGTGTTTACCTCTCCTCCAATGTGTTTGCTTCTTATTTCTGTTCTTTGCATTGAGCAGTCTCATTCTATGAAAGACACAGGGCCAGTTCTTTATTTATGAGTGGGCTAGCTGCAGGACCTATGCATATTATTAGGAAACACATACCCATTTCTCAGGTGATAGCCTACCATTTAAAAAGATTCCCGTGTAGGAAAATAAAAAGTCTCTACCCAATTCTTGTATTCAGGAGTTACCAGATACCTTAATGTAACAGTGTGATATGTTTTAAATGTATTCCTTAAAACAATTTCTAAAAATTATAGCAATTTAGACAATAAACATGGATTAAATACTTACTATGTGCTTATTAGCCCATGACCCTTAAAATGTGGGCTGAAATGTGATGGATAGTCTATGGTACTTCGGACACCAAGACATTTAAAAAAATAAAATCTACTGATATACATTTAAACTGAATCTTTAGACACTAAGACTGTGACTATACAAAACGTACTTTTCTCTAAAACACTTTGTGAAAAAAGTGATGGAGTTCGATTAAACTGGAACTTGGGTCCATATGACATCAACTATCAATTTTGCCAGTTGCCCTACGGAGGAGCTGCTCAATTCCTTCCGTAAAATGGGAATTCTTATAATGATACTTCAGACATAGAATCATTGTAAAGATTAAATAAAATAATATGTGTAAGAGCTTAATATAGTACCTGGTATGCATAAAAATAGTATGCTAGCCATAATTTTTATTGTGTGTGTGTGTTCAGAACTTTTAATAAGTTTTAAGTCATATAACATTATTAAAATCACCTTAGGAATTATCTGTGAAAATTGTCCCAAACGAATTACTCTGAATTTTACAGGGGTAATTATCACATGTAGCCAGAATTAGGAACTTCTGATGAAGATGTTCTAATTCAGAAGATTGGTGATCCCTAAATGATTTGCTTTGGCAACTTCCTGCATCCTCCTGTACGTAGCAAAGCCTAGCTTGGTGATTTGCATATAGCAGACATGCAATTATGTAATAAAATAGAAAGCTGCTATATCTGCCTCTCAATTTGAACTGCATAAATTCTCAATCTTGGAATAAAGTTTGTACACTCGGTATAACATATTCCAGGATGCATTTCTAGGCATTGTTCTGGGAATACCCTTGTGTTTCATGTCTATTTGGTATCTCTCCAGTTGTCTCTTCTTTCTGTTGTTTAAGCCACCCAGTCTGTGGTATTGTGATGGTAGCCCTAATAAACTAATACAAGTACGTTTATCACCCCATCCATTGGCTCATCCATAGGGAAGGCCATATGCTCCTCCTGTCGCCCAAATGCCCTACCTCCCAGCAAATTCTACAATGTATGTTTACATGTCTGAAAGCGCACAAAACTAAGATTTCTCAGGCTAGGGACCATCTAACTTATCCTGTCTACCTAACACCTACCATGTACCTGGCATAATTGCTGAATGAATGAGTGAATGAGTGAATGAATAAACAACCGAACACCCAAATGGCTACCAAATCAAATGAATGAAATCTAAATGCCTATAAAAATTGAAAGAGAAACTACCATAACAGAACCGTTTCTGACTGGACCAAAATCAACCCCACACCTGACATGTGGTGCCACCAACTCGCACTACTGATGAGTAAGCACGCAGATGTAAACATTCAAAGAAAAGGACATAACAACACACAGTTCTATGATGTCTGGACTACCATGAGCAATTCAATCAACAAGACCTACAAATATTCTTTACTTAAGATCTGCAAAACTTCTACGGCACCCTGCCCAAGGCAGAGGTATGTTCACTCTAATTCAGGCCAATGTGTGTCTTTTCTACTTTAAGGGCTGTAAAAATGTTGCTGAGATTTGAAAATCTGGCCTGATATGGCAACCAGCTTCTAAAAACTTTGATCCTAAAAAATCTGTTTTTAAATAAAGTTATGTGGTAATAAAATGTGAAAGAGTCTGGATTGCATTGATATGGATTTATGGAATCGTTGATAAGCAATAACATTTTGGGCCCAGTGACTTAGAACATAAGTTTAAAGCCAACCAGGGCCTTAGGATGCCACCCCAGGATTATGGGCATTTTATATTGCTCATTCATGGCACAAAAAGCCAGAAGGTGGCCCTCAGGGATTATTGGTAATGAAACAAGGGAATTAAGGTGAACCAACCAATTTAAGTTTCACTCTCTCCCCTTCTGTAATTGAATGGAAGTGAGGTTACAGAGGCTGTTTCAGAGTTTATTTTTAAAATATAATAAAACAGTGTGAGCAGACATCTTATTTTTATTGGTACTTACTTTCTGCATATGATTAAGCACAAACTTGCAAAGAATTAACCACTCCACCAACCCAATGGATCTGTTATCAAACTTGCAGGAGCCAGTAGTGTTTCGAAGGGAAATGGGGGCGGCTGACCTGAAGCCCACTCCCTTGGGTCAGTGCATGCTGGGAGGGGAAATGAGCTACAGAGCAGACAATTTTCAGCTTCAGTGGTTTTACTTTCTTTACCAGGCCTCACGAAAACACACTGACAAAACAAAGGACACAAAATTAATGACCCATGCATTCTGTCAATTGACTCTTAGTAGCAGTGGCCAGTTCACCTTAATTTTTTTGTGCACATTGAACATGTAGCCCAAGGCATTGGTTAAGGTTCACTTAAGAATTCTTCAAAGGCATCACTTGGTTTTCATTAATTTGTTAACTGTAACTTCTCCTTTCTGCTAAGGAACCCAGAGACCAAGTGAAGGCCTTTATACAAAAGGCAAATATTTGACCAACCAGGCCTTCATTTGCCTCCAGAGCAATCATTTCTCACTCATGACTCTTAGAGTAAATTCTATCCATTAGATTTTTCTAGAATTTAAACTACATTTAAACCTTCTTGATTGCCTCAGAAATCCAAGTGTCAACTCTCAGCTATTGCAGAGGGGTAAATAACGCTGTAGCTTATTATTTCCGTAATTATTTCCTAACTATTCCTGTGGTCCTTAATCAATGATTTTTTGTGAACTCTATTATGAGTCTGCATGAAATATGATAAACTAAGTAGAAAGCAGTAAGAATTCAAAAGGATGTATCAGTGGAACTTAGTACCCATATCTCTGTCCAGAGTATACCACCTTTAAGTTCATGGTAACACTTTGCATTGAAATTTTCTTTCACTTACTGGCCCACCGTGGATATTTTTATTTTAGAGTACATTTTTCTATTTGCTTAAAAAGTTACAAAGAAGGTTCATCTCTATGAATATATGTTTTCATAAAATTGTTAAAAAGTTTAACCAGTTTTCCAAGAATATGTAAGAAATACTTAGGCACCAATGGCAGGGTCTGAGTTTTCTTTATCAAATTTAAAATCAGAATATAGGATGAGACAACGGTTGCTTTCAAGCCTCACAGGATGTTGGTAGTTTTGACACTTCTCTTCATATATACATATATGTATATATGTATATATATACATATACACATATATACATATATATATATATATGTATGTATATATATATATATATATATATATATATATATATTTCTACCAAGATAGCTCTAAGTGTGAAGGAGTCTACCATGAGGCCATTTGGCACTTTTTGCAAAGGAAATGTATCCCATGAAGCAAATGTACCATTCCATTCTATAAGCTTCTCAGACAGTTATAAAATATGATAGCAATGCTTGGTTGGTACAACTTCACGTTAGTTGCATCTGTCAGCATTTCCATTACAAACCCTTGATTTTCAAGGTTTTATAATTCAGCTGTGAAAAGTTGCTTTAGAAAGAAAGTTGGCAAGGCAGTCTTAGCCAGGGAGTTTATCAAATTGAACAAATCTTTGTTTAGCTATCTCTCAGTTCTGTGAGCCAAGGTCTACTCCCAGTTAGACATGCCAAACTTCCAATGACTTCAATGCCAGAGAGAGGTTTTTTCTCTCTTTAAATTCACTCCACAAGAGCTTCTCTCATTCTTGTTTCAGAAGCCGCCAGGATCCAGCTCATATCCTGTGTAACCCAGTGGGAGAGGAGCCACATCATATGTAACCCTGTCGGACATATGAATTGAGTCTTGGCCAAGTGTCTCCAGCATGAAATGTGGACAGCACTACAGAGAGACTTGGAACTTTTGAATATGTGTATAATTAAAATGTAGGCATATCATACTACTGCTTGCAAAGTGAAGTGGTCCTCACTTATTAAAAGTCCTGTTGACTGTGGGGGCATGTATGTGTTTCAGGGGAGGTCTAATTACTCAGATTATGAACTTACTGCTACATTGTCCTTGAAGAAACAGACTGGGGGAGAGAGAAGACAACCCAAACTGTGTGTATCATTTATTGTATGCCTCTTGTATAGTTTTTGACACACATTTCTTTTACTGAGATCATGACTTTGGAAATTCACATAAACCTGTTCATGATCATGAGTGGGTATAGGGCAGTATTAGTCAAATATAAAATTATACTATTTATAAACATATAAGAAATACAGAAGAGATAGGTCTGGACAAGATGGTAAAATAGTTCATTTTTAAAGGCTATCTATTAAAATATTTTGTAAAATAATTATCCATGCATGTAACAACTTTCATCTAAAGCTATTAACTCAAATATAGTAGCCTAGATACCTTTGACACATAAGAATACACATCATACAGAAATTATTCACAAGATGAATTTTAGTTTGAGAGGGGAGAGAAGCAATGCATGTAGATAACCATAATAAATGATCTAAATGCTAGGCATCAGAAGAGAAAAACAGAAAAGGTCTTTTGGTTGATCCGAAAGTAGAGATTTGGGGGATATGCCCAAGTGCATATTAATAGAAATAAATCTGTACTATAATATAGCAAAATATTTCAATATAGTAACATTCAAATATTTAAATTTTATATAAAACAAGTATAATATTTATCATTGTAATGTATATTTTTATAAATACTTAATTTGTATACTTAAATATAACACCCACTGAATTAGTAATACAGTCATGTCTCAAACTAATTTCTTCCTTATTAAAAGCCCACTCTTAGATGTATCATCACAACAAATCCGTTAACAAAGTTTAGGTCTGTAAATTTATACCATCAAGGTAGCTGGCCTACAGAGGCACTAGAAGATAGAAGACACCACATGGCAAATTCAGGTGTCATTAACAGTTTTAGAAAGCCAGTCCTCATCAAAAGGTTTTTGTAGACAGCAGGCTAGCAGATGGCTAACACCAGGTATGGTTTGGGTTTGTTCAATGTCTTAATCTATTCTCAAACATTGGATTTGGCAAAACTAAAACCATATTTTGCCAAGTACTTTCTCCCTTAATTTTTAAGCCCATGTGCATTTTCAGTGAAATTTAATCCATATGTTTCTTATTTTTTTACACTTATTAAATATTTTTCTTTAAGAGCCATTTGACATTCAAAAGCCTTGTCTTTCTTAAAACTAGAGGGTTTTTTTAGCCTTTTTTTTTAACTAGGGGTTTTTAGTATTTCTCCCCCCCTCAAAAAAGGAAGTTGCATTCTGCCAAGCATAAATGAATATAAACATGACCAAATGCCAAAAGGTTTGAATTTGGTTGGAAATTGCAACTTCACGAAAGTGCCCACAATTTAAAATATGTGTGTGCACATGCATGTGTGTGTGCACCTTTGTGAATCTGTCTACATCTAGACAGTGACTGATAGAATTTGAATTTAAAACAATGAACTTTACTTAAGCTGACCAATGAGAAGGGCAAGAAACATCTCTGCAGCATGTCACAAAAGGAATTCTTAACAAGCCCAAGCACTGTTGCTGCTTTTCTTCTTGAATTATAAGATTTCATTTTCTAAAAATTGTTTAGAACACACACCAGTATAAAATATGTTAATTATCAGGACCTTAAAGTTACATATTTTCACTGTAGGAAGACATGTAATTATATATTATTTAAGAAAATGTTATTGCTTATGGAACACATATATATATTTCGTATTATTTTCTTAATTTACATATTTGTAGAACATTTTTTCCTGGATCAAAGGAAAAGCAGGGATAATTCTTAACACACCTTAATGCAAACATATAAAGTCAACATAAACGCATATAGAAAAGGAACCCTAACAAAGGAGTAATCAAACAACCTACCCTAATCACATTTTATACTTCTTTGTCCCCAACCATATTTAACACAGCTAGGTTCATGTTAGGTACTCATTACGTTCTTATTAGATTAAGTTTAATTGAATAGTTATAAGTCATATTGTGATGATCCAAAGAATATTATATGTGATGATCCAAAGATATTATAATTTCTATAAAATATTTAACAATTTCTTGTCAAAACCATTTGTATAAGTTATTCATCATAATGATCATGTGATGACTTTTTTTATCAATTAAAATTTTCACTTCTGAGTTCCCATGGCCATTAGGGTACAACTTAAGCATACTGTTTTGGGGAGGGGAAGGTGAAAATCTTGGAGTGAACATCTGGAACCAACCGGAAGATATTGTTGGGAAGCAAAATAAAGGCTGAGATCTATAGTGTAGGAGGTCATCTAGCATTACCCAAATAACCTTTCCAGGAATGTGTCATCCATGGACTTGATCTCTAAACCTAGGAACTGACTTTTAGTTTTTACTCTAGCCCCACTGTCTGAGATTCTCAAGCCAAGAGATGTTCTAAGAGTCTCTTCTACCTGATTCAGCAGATACTATTTATTCATTTAACAAATGCTAGTGAGCACCTACTTGGTTCCAAGCATTCTTCAGGACAAAAGTTCTTGCCCACTTGATGCTTACATCCTAATGGCTTCACCACCTTAATAACCTATTCTCTCAGGAACAAAATGTTTTTTGCATATTTCATTTTATTTTTTATATTAAGAAAACACAGTGAACAACACTTTCCCGAGCTTTCATGTTAAATAACTGATGTTGTTTTCAACACGTTCTGTTCTCCACAAACATGATAATATTATTTTCAGATAACACCTCCCATAAAGTATGAAAAAGGAAGGCGATATCTACAGGGTATCACAAGGAAAATGAGAAAAAAAAATGGAAAAGTTCCAGAAGACTTAGAATGTTGTAGGGCAAGAAAAACCACTAGAAGTGGACACAGAAGAACCAATGGTGGTGCAGGAGGGCAGAATGATAGATCTAGATGGAGTCTTGGGAGTTCATCTAGTCCAACAGTGGCAAAACCAGAACCCGTGAGTGTCCTTCCCCCCTAACAAGGCATGGCTGGCCTTCCTGCTAGCAAGCCATGGAGCCAGACCACAGCTTCTGAAATATTCCAAAGGATCAGAGATCTACCAACAGAAAGGATACCTGAGAGTTGGAACCCATTTGACTTCCCTGATAATCCAGTTCTTTCAGGTTTAGATAACTTACTCATAATCACACAGCTACTATCTCTTCACATTACTTATGATGGTTTTCATAACTGACAGAGAAGCAAACGGCATACACTGGAAGAGAAAAGAAATTGCCAAGGACACAAAACCACAGCATCTCACTTAACACACCAATCTTGTGAACAGAGTAGTATCACACTTTTTTAAAATTAAAATGCAGTGCAGTCCTTCCTGGTCACATACCAGGCAAAAACAAACTTTTCTCTATGCTTGTATTGACTCTCCCGGATACTAGGGATTAGATTATTAGATTATTGAACTGAACACAATGGTGTAGCTCAGAAGAAGTCTCACTGATCAGCCTCTTTACTTTTCTGTTTGCTCCTAAGATATATAAGCTATATAAGCTTGGTCTCCTTGGAAGTAAGAAGCTATTTTAGAAGCTCAGAATGATCTGGTCTTAATTCATTATGGCAGCACAGACTTTATTGGTCAAGTTCATTACAATCATCTAGTGTTTGCATCAAAATCTTGTGCTGTTATGACAACCATTTTCAAGTACTGACTTCTGTATTGTGGCTTCAACATGATAAATTCCCACTTTCAGAAGATATCCAGCTGGTGAGGCTACTTCATCTGCCAAGATGATGTTCCACAATTTCCACATCTGCTTCAGTAACTCTGTCACAGTCTCATTACTAAACTTTTCTCCATTTCTTTAGGACTGGGATAATTTTGTTTTCCTGGAGCAGTCTAGAAGTTTATACCCAGGATAGTTTATTTGTGAGTGGTTTCAATTTATAGATGAGATGTGTTTGTATCTTATGTTCAGAATAAGCCTCCTCCTGACTTTCTCAATGATTTGACTTTATGACAAAATTTACGTGATCTCAAAAAAAAATGGATACAAAGATACTTAACCCATTTTAAATATTCATTCCCTAGTTTTTCTAGAATTCTGTCAGAAAATTCTTCAAAAATACTTAGCCTCATCTAGTTTCAAATCAAACCAATATAAATAATGGGTAGAATTACTAACCTGCAGGGAATGTCATCCTAAATTTCCTGGCCCTGGCTATGTAACCATAAGCATGACTGGTGTATTTACTGGAGGCAGTATATACTGTATAATGTTCCCTGAAAACTCATGTAACTAATGCAATATGATAACCACTAGGGTGCTACTGTGACGTAAAGGATATATTACAATTTTATCCAATTCAAACAAGAAAAAAAATAGTTGACTTTAATGGTCCTCCCTCTAAACAAATACACTGCCTGTTCTACTGAACTTAAAATTCAAGGTTATATATAAGTTATCCTGAAATAAAAATAATCCCGTGGCATATACATTCCAGCACCAAGATGTGATTTTTACTCTTTGATCAATTATTTCTAACAGTCATTTAAAGGATTAAGTGTCCTGAAGGCCATGACTTTTACTGAGAGAATATAAGGGAAAAATAAGCAGATTCAATAGCACAGATTTCAAGTTGGCAGAAGATGGAGCTAGTCTAAGGGATGACATGTTTCCACAGAAGGAGATATTGGATGTCGATATCAAAGTGTTTTAAGCTGTATCCAGCAGATATGCTCAGTCATCAGCAGGAGGTTCAGAAAGGAGAGTTCTGAACCATAGGACAGGAAAGATGGAAAAGAGTGTCTAGACGCCCTGTTCTTTGCTTCTCATACCCTCATCTCAGTGAGTTTACAGATGTGGAAACTGAGGCCAAGAACTGTGATTTGCCAAGGGTTCCAGTCCTAGCAGAGCCAGCATAGAGCCATCTCCTAACTTCTCAGGTGCCAAGATGCTGACTATCCTGAAATAAGTCCTAGGGTAGCAAGAGCTGGAGCTGAGCAAACAGAGACATCTTTACGGGAGACTCTGAAGTCAACCACAATGATAACGGATGTACAAAGAATGACTCATAAGTGATCCAAAAATGAGAATTCATGTGATTTTTTTAAAAGTCTTATAGTTGGTTAAAACTAATTTAATTAAAATGATACCAGGAAGGAAGGAAGGGAAAGGAAAGAAAGAAAGGAAAGAAAGGAAAGAAAGGAAAGAAAGGAAAGAAAGGAAGAAAGGAAGAAAGGAAGAAAGGAAGAAAGAAAGAAAGAAAGAAAGAAAGAAAGAAAGAAAGAAAGAAAGAAAGAAAGGAAGGAAGAAAGGAAGAAAGGAAGGAAGGAAGGAAGGAAGGAAGGAAGGAAGAAAGAAAGAAAGAAAGAAAGAAAGAAAGAAAGAAAGAAAGAAAAAGAAAGAAAGAAAGAGAAAGAAAGAAAGGAAGGAAGGAAGGAAGGAAGGAAGGAAGGAAGGAAGAAAGAAAGAAAGAAAGAAAGAAAGAAAGAAAGAAAGAAAGAAAGAAAGAAAGAGAAAGAAAGAAAGAAAGAAAGAAAGAAAGAAAGAAAGAAAGAAAGAAAGAAAGAAAGAAAAGAAAGGAGCAAAGCCAGAGAAATATAAATAGCTGGTGTAAATGTACCTGGCCTTCAGCTAAGGCTACAATATACATTATAAACACCAAAGAGTGTCAAGAGCATTTTAAGAAATTGGTCATCCCCCCCCCAAAAAAGAAAAGAAATTGGTCATCCCTTTCCACTTTGTGAGTAATACTTGGGAATGGAATAAAAAAATAATAATGGTCTCTAGGGAATGTTTAAGAATGAGGTAATTTGCATGTTTCTTCCAGAAAACATTAAGTATATCCTTCTCCTCTGCCAGGATAATTTTGAATTTCTGGCATCAAAGCTGAAATTCTCTACCAAAGTTGATCAATCTCCTGTTACCACTCTATATTTATGTTGGTGTAATAGTCGATTCTATGTAACATTTGACTGGGGCTAGGAAGCTATTTAATCTTCAGGTTTTTATTCAAGGCCTCATTGAAGAAAATCCCAAAACTCTGTATAGACTAATTTTTGCACAATTTTTTTATTCTAATTCTTCCGTTTTGAGGGACATGGCAACTCAGCCAAGAAGGGTGAAATGATTACTTCCCCAGAGAAAGACCTTGGATAATTACATTTACTCGCTTCTCTCTTCCCTTTTTTCCCTTCTATCACATAATATTTTGGTCTTTTCTCAATCAAGTAAAACCAGTGAGCTGTGGAGAAGCTGCCTGAATTGTGTAGATAGTTGCTTTTACTTCTTTAGAGATACACCCTGTCTATTGTATTTTTCTTTGAAGACCTAATTGGCTTTGTTAAACAATTCATGAATTAGGCAGCATCTCATCTAGCAATTAGAGGAGAGCTCCCTATCTACTGTATTTTGATACACACTTACCTTCCTAGCTTATCTCACAAGAAGGCTCCTACCATGTGTAAGCTGGGGTAACGCATTAAAAGGAAAAAGATTTCAGAAAACTCATGATAAACACGTCATAGAAACATCTTAAAAACCAGGGTGTAGAGCTAGAAGGGACTTTAGAGTTTATTATAATCACACTTTTTTTTCAGTTTTGAAACTGAAGCCCAAGTCACAGGTTATTTTTAATCGTTCATTAAAAACAAAAAGATAAATCCATTGATTTCTCCATTGCGGTTCTCCTAAATTCTGCTGAGTCAATTGCCATATTAAACCATGGATTAACATCACCTGCTCCAACCCCTTCACCAAACCCTTCTTTGGCTCCCTTCTCTGAACTTTGTGCTTTTGAGTTTGTTGTTGCTTTGAGTATTTTTGTTTCTTTCTTTCTTTAAATGTTTGTTGTTTTTGTCGTTGTTTTGATTAGGTTCCGCTTGCTCACCTTTCAGATGATACTTACCTCAGGAATTATGTCTAGCCACTCTGAGAACACCCATACCAATTACCTGTAAATGGGGAGTGATCAATATGTCTATGCCAGCAAAGCCACTAAATCACAATTTTGTCACAAACACTTAAAGCACCTCCACTGCCCTAAATACTTCCAAAACTCACTTAAGTTTAATAATATTAACTATTGTCTGTATTCATTTAAAAGTGTCTTCACACTGTATTCCCATGTTTAATCTCATTTAATTCTTAAAATGAACCCAACAAAGTGGTTATTTTAGCACTCCAATTTTATAGATAAGCCTGAGGCCACACACGGAACACTGACAATGCACTGTCTGGGGCTTGGGATCCCGAATCTCAGGCAGTTTCTACTCTCCCAGGGGTAGAGAGAACTCTCCCGGTTGAAGTACTGAGCTACTATGGCCAACCCCATCCTCTATCAAGGTCTGCCCTAATGGATCGTGTCATATTTAACAGGCAACACTATGGGGTCAACGGAGCCAAGACAGAAGCCAAGACAAGAGGGAAAAGTGTCCTACACTTTTCTGATTCTGTTTTCTTAACTCCTGGCTGCTTTCTCTTAGAGAAACAATTCAGGCTGTCCTAATAACTACCACTTTTCAACCCTCCATGGTTCAATTTCTTTTTCCCATATGTTTTAAGGTAGCGGCTCAAATTTTATGTTACCCAATATAACTGCCTTCAAGATCAGTCCTATGAACCTCATTTAACGCTATGTTTAGGATTTGGGGTTCTGTTGTGGTCATTTTTTTTTTCTTTTCATTCCCTCAAAATATCTTCTACTTTTCAAAGAAGGGCCTCCTTGAGTCCAGGGCATATGGACTAACAGTATTCAATAAGGAATCTGTTCACTAAAAACAGAACAATGTATTGGGTTAAATGTACAACCTCTGGAGCCTGACTCTGTGGGTTCAAATCTCAACTTCACAGCTCACTAGTTGTGTGACCTTGGTCAAGTTATTTAATTTCTTTATGCCTCAATATTTCCCCCTGTCAAATGGGTTCTTATGAGAGTTTAATGAGTTCATGCATATAAAGCGCTTAGCGTAGTGACTGACACAAGGCAACTCTTTATATGTTACCAGTTATAACTGATAGCAAGTATAAAATGGGGAAATATTCATTAATCTCTAATTTTAATTTTTTATTAGTTGGTATTTAATACATTTGTGCCCCTTTATTTTTAGATAACATTAGAGTCCCTGACACTTGGTCCACTAAATGTTTCATCTAGATTGGTTCCTCAACTCGCCAAACTTACTTATCACATTCTGAAATTTGCTTTTAAAAAGAATATATCTAGTGACGGGGTTCTAAAGAACTCACATTGAAACTCACAAATAAAACTCATCTGTTGTGATACGTTCATTTTCATTAAAAAGACATCAGTCTGCTCTGTGCTTCCATTAGAAATAGAACTTAATCTCTGACAGGCGTTTCTCATTTTCCACTTATTCTCTAGGGAGTATACATTGGCATGCTGGCAATGATTTTTTTTTTTGGCTCTGCACTGTGGTTGCAAATGGTGTCATTGTTCTTGGTTAAATCTGTGAAAAGTAAGCCTACCCCTCTCATTTTTTGGCTTCACGCTAAAGTAGCCTTCATGGCGAAGAACTATATAAGTTTATCAGTCTCTATTCACTGCCCATATTCCAACATGATCAAAGTCTGCTAAAATAGCTATACACTGAGCTTGTTTTTCCCCCTTTTCGGTTTCTGCACTTGTCAAGAACAATAATATATGTTGAAACAAAATCTAGATTTTTCTATTTGTTGGTTAATACAAGGTAGCTGAGAGAAACAAGATAAGATAAAAAGTTATTCTTAAATTTCCTTGCAGGCAGAGGAAGCAGGTTTAATTATCACTTGTTAACGAGTATTGTTACCAAATATTTTAAACTACTTAGTCATACTTAGGACAGATGCTTAACAAATCGTTAGTGAAAAGATGGCACGTACTGTGTGTCAGAATCCAGTGTATAGATAGGCGACTAGTTCTAATGACTCCAAAGATGTGATAAAGGAACAATGATAACATTCCATGATCACAGACTACTTTTTCCCTAAGTAGTTTGTTCATTCCCTTTGGGATCCCAGTCGCGTAATAAATTTTCCTTTCAAGTTGTTCCTTTACAAACAGTGTAAACATGAACACCCTCTGTCTGAAATATTAGCTCCTAAATAAAAGTTAAAGAAATATAACTTTATTGTAAGAGACAAAGATATAGTCTTGAAGACAAAAAAAGTGCTTTATTAACATCTAAGATACTTAAATTTAGATCGAAATTATTTTACCTTGGCTCTTATTCAGTAACAGATTTGATATGCATGGAGCGCTGTGTTTATTGACTAATTGTGCGCCATGTCAAATTATTGATGTAAAATATTCCAAGTTCTGTGTAGCTGAGCCACAGTCAGCTTTCTCCTAAACACAGGTTACAAGTTAAGAAACTTAAAAAAGAAGATATATCAGTGGTGCAGTGTCTGTGGTTCTAACCACTTACTGGGCACTGCCCATCTTTCTGGCTTTATCTTCACAAAAAAAGCAGCACAGAAGGACACAATTACTTTCTAAATACTAGCTCCACACTCCATCTTTGACCGTAAAGACAATCTTAATAGAATCTATTACCTCTGGTTTTACAGGGAAAAGGAAACAAGCATACTGGTTGAGTCCTTTGCAAGTTATTTGCTCATCAAATACTTGCGGAATGTCCCTATCTTGTGCCAGGCCCTGATCTAGGTGCTTGGGTAAGTCAATGAACAGATCAGATGAAAAACACGCTGCTCTCTAGGAGCTTCCATTCTAACCACTAATAACAACAGTCTAAATTTTAAAAATAATAAGTCTTTGCCACTCCTGGCCAAAGAATGCTGCCGACCAAAGGCATTTTAGTAATAACAATATACCTTTATTTCATAGCATAGCACATATTTTGCTATTTGTCACAACGGGACAATAGGCCTTTGTGACTGAAGTACCCTTTTGGCCAAACTCCTAGTCAACTGCTTCCTCCAGGAAGCCCTCTCTGACATACCATGCAAAGCAATTTTGTTGCACAAGATGTTTCTCAGATATCAAGGAAAACAATTTTCTCATCCCACATTAATTCCTGTATTTAATCTCCTCACTTCCCAGCTATGCTTGCCCTGAGCTAGGGCCATGTGACTGAGCTTGACAAATAGGATATAAACCAAGACGATGGTGACTTCTGTCTGGGCCCTTTACAGTCAGTGATTCCTTTTCATCTCTCTCTTCCTCTCCCAGCATGACTTTAGAAATCTTGTGTTGCAATGGGAGCATGCACAAGAAAACCAGGGGTCTCAAGCCCATTTCTGGAACTGCTCCCCTCCCACCCCCCAATCAGCACAAAACAAAGATTGAACAAAACTATACTAATGTTGTGGTAAGCCATGAGATTAAGGAATTTATCTGTTGAGAGAACTGACATTAATTATTGTGACTAATACGGTGACAGAAAAAAAAGGATTTATTTTGTTTTTGCCCCAAAGAGGAACACCTTTTATATGGGAGACAAGGAGTGACATTATGGATGCCTCAGGTTGCTACCACCTCTCCATGGGCCAGGGGCGGAATTGAGGACAATCACTCCTTTGCTCCAGTTCAGTTGCCTCTTTCCCTAATACTTTGTCCTGTCTTTTCTCCTGACCCAAAACAAGAAAGCCCATAAATTTCCCTTAAACAATAAACTGGATTTACATTAGCTGTTTTTTTACTTTTTCTTGAGATAAAAGGCATGTAAGTCCTGCCACTGAAAATTGACAAAGCAGTAGCTCCTATGTATAAATCTCTCTTTAGAAAATATACAGAGCACTTTCTTTTCAGACATGTGCACACGCACATGCACAGTCTGTTTTTAAATTTTCTTTGACTCATGAATAAGATGGTTGAAAGAACGGAGATATGTTAATTCTAGATCCCAATTAATTTCACCACTGAAATATTAAATAAAATTCTGAGTTTGCAGTCTTAAATAGAAGTTACACTACCAAAGATTAATAAAGATTATTTATAATAGCTAAAAACAACAACCCATTTGCTTGCATAAAATGTCTTCCCCCTGTTTTAGCATGAAGGAATTGGAGAAATGGGGGGATATGGGTCCAAATCCTACACTCCCAATGAAAGCTTATTATTAAATAAAATTATTTTTGCTTCTTTTTAATATGTTAAATTTTGCAACATGTTAGTAGAAGGATAAAAAATGAAAACTGATTTTTATTCCATGTGTAAAAAACCAACTATTCCCCCAGGACAATAAAGTAAATGTTGAGATAGGAAATTTAACTATGGTATTAATTAATAGATTAAATAGGAGCATGATCACTTCCACACAGGATAGATTCAGACGTCAGATATTCTAGGTGAAGGATTAATAGCTATGGAATTAAAATCTGAAATCTAAGTAGGCTATGCAAAGTGCTCTAATATACTTAATTTCCAAATCTCTGGGGAAAACATGAATATAACATTCAATAAGGGAAAATAAACATGTGTCCTTTTCTCTTCCATAAATTGGTGCTGTTGTATTTTTTTGCCAGGGCTACTGGGAAGCTCAGGGACAGAGTCTATAGTTTCTTATAGTTCTCTTCAGAATTAAATATACTGCTCTCTCCCATCTCCTTCTCCTCCTTTTACCTCATGCTGGCTGTCTTTGTTGTTGTTGTTTTTTCCTCTTCATACCTGTATTTTTGTTGCAAGCTGCCTCAAGTGTTTTATGGAAATAATAAAGCTAAAATTAAAAAACAATAGCTAAAAAAATAGCTAAGTATCAGGTACAAATATGATTACATTTCTGAGACTATCTAGTGATATGGAACCACAGAATGTTAGAAGGGAAAGGGTCTTAGAAGCTATCTAATCCAAGACCCTTAAGAAAGCAGACTCAGAGAATCATCATCTCCTCCGCTTTTACTGTGAGATGTATCTTTGCTTCAGATACAAAATCCAAATCATCACCTACAAGATAGGCTTGCTTTATGTGTTTTACACAAGTTTTTGAAGCTGTCTATGTAAACAGTAAGTATTTAAACCTAATGTGCTCTACAGACCCGCTCTCATCCTGCCAACCCACAGCAGTCCTTTCCACAGACTGCTGCTCAGGCAGCTGCCAAGGGAAGGCGATTATTCCCACGGACTCCCGCCAGGAGCCTGGCTGGGGACTGTGCTCAGGGCTAACTGTTGCTCTGAGTAGTCACATTAGTCAAGAGCTAGAATTGTCAGAATCTCTACCAATCAGGATCCACTTAAGCAGCAGCAAAACAAAAAGAGGTCAGAAAAAAACTTGGTTGCCCATATTCTTGATATACAAAAACAACACCAATTTGGGGGGAAGATTTTATTAACCTTATCTTGGGCTATGATATATGGTAAATAATGGCATCCTTGAGGTGTTCATTCTAAATCACTGCACCACCGGTGGGATAATTGCTAGGGCTCCTCCTGGCCACACAGGTCATGTTGTGGCTAATATATAGGATCCTCTTCACAGGGCTCTGCACTGATAAGATATGGCAGGCAGGCATGATGGAATCCAGACAGACAGCCGTACATGCCATGTGTGCAGACAGAGATGGGCTCCAAAGAAACTCTGTTATTTGAAAATCAGTATATTCACAAGATTCCTGCCCAACAGCAAAAATGGGCAACAATTATCTGGTAAAGTACACTTAAGAAGCTCTAATATATTATGAGTACTAATATTAATGTTGCCAACTTCTAAAGATCCAATTTTCAAAATGGCGAGTGAAGGTTTAGGACTTGACAGAGCAGTAATCACTCGAAGATTCAGGGTGACAAGCCTTGTCATTAGAACCTGCTCAAAAAGAGATCTGGAGTGAAGGGATGTGTGACATCAGAGAGCTGGGAACCCAAAGGCCCTTGGCCAGTCCTGAGTGCAATGAAACACCAGTAGGAGAATAAAATGGTAAGTGAATGCATATCAGGTCAAATGCTTTAGAAGAGGTCTAATGGGAGAGGATGGGTTCTATCCTCATCATTGACTACATTTTCCCCTGCATACCAGGGTAAAATATCAGATTCTAATTCTCCACAAGTTCTTCCCCTTCCCTAGGACCTATGGTACTACAGTAGTCAGGGGCTAAGGAGTCAGTAGCACTGAGCTGTAAAGTCATTCTTCACTTAGGGGACACGGTGACATTAATGGATTTTAAGGTGTGGGAGTCTTCCCACATTATTGCTTCTTGAAATCTCCTTGATGTCTCCAGAGGTCTCTAATCTGTATCCTGTTCAGAACAAACAGTATACATAGAGTGTGTTAGTTATGAGGTAACATGGCTGCCAGTGTGACCCTGAGGAGGGCTTTCACTTTGGCAAATTTCTTATTCTAAATAATTATCTTACACTTAAATCAACATGAATAAAAGAAATTAACTCAACAAAGGAAACTAACTTTAGTTACAGACAAACTCATAGCCAGACAGCATCATAAATCTCATAACCTATGAGATATGGGCAAATAAATCCTCTTCCGTGTTGCCCACAGATGTATCTGCCAGTAAAGTTATGTGTGAGTATGCTTCCTTCCCCTCAGCAGGACCTGGGAGATTCTGTCATTGTTAGTCATGTTCCTAAATTACCTACTACGGTTGGTAATTTCAGGCTTTTGAAAATTGTGTACCCATTAAACATGCAGGGTGAAGTAAACAAACTATTTGCTATTTACTTCCAAATAATTTAAACAGTTTCCATTAGCTAGCTGTGAAGCATGCCTAGGTGAAGTCAGCATGGTATTCACTGCCAGGCTCACTTTCAAGCCAACAGAAACAATGGAACAGTGTTTCACTGAACATGGGAAGCCAAAGCGCAGATCAGAGATGACAGTTCCTAAGTTCTCCTCCCATTGTTTCACTCACATAAAGCAACCTGAATTTCTGGTCCCATGCTATGTTTGGTCTTCTCATACAAGCAATTTGAGGAAATGCTAGCAGAGAAAAACATGTCGTAAAATCTTATACTTCCAAACCCTAAAGTAATTACTTAATAAGAAATGCAGGGTGCAAGGATAAGGAGTTGCCTACCAATATCAATTGTTTTTTATCTTACTAAGAATAAGTCCAATTTCATTCAGTGCATTATAGGGAGATAAAGAGAAGGTGGGGGAGAGAGAGAATGAGAGAAAGAGAAAGGCAGGAAGAGAGAACGAAGGAAGAGAAAAAAAGTATATTTCCCAGCTTGCCTCGCAGCTGGTTCTGGTCAATTAGATATACGCGATTATCACTGGCGGGGGGTTTCCCGAAAAGCCCTTCAGAGGGAGCTGACTTACTGGCATACACCACTCTTTCTTGTTCTTAACCTTTACCTTGCTTAGAATAGGCACAGGATGGCTGGCACTTTGCAACCATCTTGAGAACATGAGGATGGAGATCACACCTAACAACAGTACATACAGCACGAAGCTAGAAGGATACAGGGTTCCTGAAGACATCATAGAGCTGCAATAGTTGGTTTCCAGCCTTCATATTTCTTTTAAATTTTAAGCCTCTGGTTTTGGAAGTCTCTGTTACTCATTCAGATAAAACAAGGAAGTTGAAAAAGTATTGGCTTGAGGCTTGTTTTATAGTCCTTGCCTTTCCACGAACCCTGTGGCCTTTGAAAAGCTCTCTCCCTATCTCTTGACGTCAATTATCTCCTCCATAAACTAAGTGAGTTGGGCTGGATGCTCTTAAGGAAATGTCTTTCATTTCACTAGTTGTACTTTTCAACTGCTCATCTCTACTTTTCCAATATCATTTCAAATGCACATATATATATATATATATATATATATATATATATATATATATATATAAAACACTTGATATTGTGTTGGTGAATTTTAAAACAAAAGAAAAATAAGGACAAGTAGTTATAAACCTTAGAATGCATAAACCAGCAGATGACCATTTAAACAAGTTTTAATTAAAGTAAGCTAATGTTTTAATAAATGCCACCACTTACAGAAAATGTTTTGGCCTAACTCTCAGAGGATCTAAATAGGATTGATAAATAGAGGCAGGGAAAAGCTGCCCTTGCCTGCTTCTGGTTCCACATAGGAAAGGGATCTCTGGGGCTTGGAGGCTGGGCAATAGGGAACAGATTAACCCCGGCCCAGGTCGTGTTTGTCTGACTCATACAATGGACCATTAGCCTATGCCGGGTAACCCTGGTCCATGGTTGAGCTCAAGGGGGTTGGAGCTCTGCCGCACTTGGCTGGAAAGGAGCCTCCCTTTTCCCTTTTCTATTCTTCCTATTCCTTTTGAGTGACAGAAGGTGACAGAAGAACAGATCTACAACATATCCCATCTTTACAGAGCCCAGCAGTTCAACAGGGGTCCACAAATCAGTCTATGGTTATTAGTCACCTACTGTGTACATGCCCTTTTGCCAGGGTTTGGAGGAACTACAGAAGCACAAGCAATCTTGGCTCTCATGATCCAGGGATGCAGAAAAAGGTGGGGGTGAGGGGAGACTCCATAATTTCATCTTACTCTCCCAAGTGGAGAATTTATTATTAACACATATAAGCCAGAAGTCACTTATTTCATTCTGGAAGATTGCACCTAATGGCCTGGTTTAGTGCATATTGCAAATAAGTATCCCAAAACCTCACAAAAATTTTCATAATGTTCCCTCTAGCAGAAAGAATAATGGAGAAAATTTTTTAAAAATATATATTTAACCTCCCCATGACAGCCAATCAGTTTATTGTGTTATTCTCAAAACAAAAAATTCTATTATAAAGTCTGTACAAAGTTTCCATGTTCCTGTCTAGCACTTAATATCCAAGCAATCTTTCTGTACCTACAATGCCCTTTACCACACTGAAACTCAATCAAATGGGATGGAAAATCTTTGATATGCCTTTCATACCAACCTTGTGAAAAAAGATATATGTCTGAGTTTATGGCAACAAACAGTGTCATTATCTCCCTCCTCTAATATTTAACCAATCTGAACACTCAGGGGGAAAATGTTATCTGAAATCCAACCACTTCATATGCATTCACTTGGTCTTCTTTTGACAATTCAACTAGCTTTTCTCACAAGTATCTCAAATACTTGTTTGGAAAGCTTTTCTCAAGTGGGTGTGCAAACAGAAGGAGGACTGTTCTTTAGCAATCCCTCCTTATAAGCCTCCAATGCCACTATCTTCTTGTACTTTAGTTAATGAAAAGATAAATATGATCTGTGCTATGCCCAGCTGTGTTTTTCTTGCACTGAGGAATTCACAAAAGGAAAATTTTAAATCATACATTTATCAGTGAACAAGCTTGCTAAAGCAAATAGATTTCAGTCTCCTGAGTTTGCTTCAATAAAAGATTAAACACTAATAGTGCAACTTACCACACTCAACAGATTTATGAATAATCAAAGTTTGGAAGAAGGCCAGGTGGTTTAAG
The DNA here is from genome assembly GCF_037043125.1 of Eumetopias jubatus. Taxonomy (NCBI): domain Eukaryota; kingdom Metazoa; phylum Chordata; class Mammalia; order Carnivora; family Otariidae; genus Eumetopias; species Eumetopias jubatus. The sequence goes on along the minus strand of NW_028274807.1, from coordinate 94,672,051 downwards.
AACATTACCTACCCAACAGATGCCAATAGCATGTAGACATCTTCCCCGTAGCTAAGCAGCCGTATTTCCTATCACACGATTCAATATTGACTGAATAATTGGCCTTTACAAAACATTTATTAAAACGCGCCATTTACCACACACCCAATGCTTGTTTAAGAATTTCAGGCAGGGAGGGGAAAGGGGGAGACACACAAGTTCTTTCTAATTACTAAGTGGATTTAATTAGTAAGCAGCGGCAATTCAGGTCTGGAATTGTTAGACCAAGGTGCTGAACTGTCAAGGAGTTCTTTAAGGAATAAAGGCAATAAGCACCTTATCATATCCAAGTATTAATCATACTTGGCATCTGTGAGTGGTGTGACTTCCAGTGCACACAAAGTCCACCTTTCCTGTGTCTACTTTTGCGTACTAACGCAATTCCTCAGTGGTCAGGCTGTCATGATTTTGCTGCTCTCCTTTTCGACATTAACACACTCAGGCATGGAGAGTTTGTTGAATGTCCTATCTACCCAGGGTAGGATGTTAAGTTAATGATTAAATGAGGGTTGGAATCACCAGACTAAGTTTCTCTTTGAAAAAGATTGCTTATTTCTCTAACCTGTTTTTTTTTTTTTTCTTGAGAGAGAGAGAGAGAGCATGTGTGTCCATGAGCGAGTGGAAGTAAAGTGAGAGGGAGAGGGAGAGAATCTCAAGCTGACTCCCCGCTGAACGCAGAGCCCCACATGGGGCTCCATCTCATGACTCCCAGATCATGACCTGGGCTGCAATCAGGAGTTGGAGGCTGCTCAACCAACTGAGCCACCCAGGTGCCCCTATCCTGTATCTTTATATCCATCTTTAAGAAATACATGTATCTGCAGATTGATTCATTATACTAGAAGTCATCTATCAAAGAACTTCTTTGCAAACAAATACTGACTATTATATGGACAAAACACTCTAGTTAGAATGCACTGAACTTAGTTATAATGAACTCAAAACACAGTCATGGTGTGACTGGAAAATAAAAATGATCACCAGGTTTTCCAGCTTTACTGTGGCAGAAAACACAACTGGGTTCCTGTTAATCTCCTTCCAAATTAGAACGTTTCCTAATTTTTTGGCATCCTGCTCAATAAAAATCCTAATCATGCTCTCCGTAACAGGAATTCTTAATCTACCCTCACCTAATGCCAGGAAAATGAAGGTATCATTTGCCTTTGGCATCCAAGTATATCTCAAGTAGGTTTTCAACTTATTTAAGATCTCTCTCACACCTAAAATTAAGTATTCTAATTCTTTTCAGTTACATGAAACCCTTTGGTTGCTTCAGTTTTACCTGGACTTTAAAAAGAGAGTAGGTTTTCATTATGGCACAGCTTGCCATTAAGGGATTCAGAAATATTTCTTAAAATTTTGCACATATATATACACATAGATATAGGGGTGTGTGTATATGTATGAATGACTATATATAAAATAATAAATATATGAATATCTATATATTATTTATATATATTTATATATATTATATATTTTTTATTTTTGTTTCAAAGCATAGGTGTTGTGTGCATTTACCTAACAGTCATTTAAAAAGCAGTCATTTTGCTGTGCACATTCAAGTACACCCAATAAAAATGGACAATATAAAGTGGTTACAAATTCACTGACCCCCTATCAGAAAGGGACAATGTTCTAGCCTCATTCTGATATCAGAATCTGGATAATAAATGGTAAAGCTTTAAAAGACGAACTGTATCAAACATCTGGCATCTAGCTAGCTTGCTAAGTCAAGTTTATAAAAGCTACAATAGAGAAAGGACAGAAGTAGATATTCAAACAAGGGAAAAACAAATTCTAAGTACATGAACAAATTGCTCACCTTCACAGATTATTGAAGCACATCACAGAGAAATTTCAAGGTTCCATGTCCTATCTGTACATATACATATATTCAATTTATATGATTTATGTATCTAATTATAATTTTTAATTTATATATTAAAATCGATTTTTAAATGTTAAACTCAGTATAAGTAAGTACACTCATACACTAGAGGCTTTGAAAATTGTTAGAACTCTTTTGGAAAGCAAGAAAATAAATTTTATAATATGTGTAAAATCATTAGTGTGTTTACACTCTTTCTCTTCATAATTCCATCATCAGAAATTTTCCTTAAATATATATCAACAAGGAAAAGCTGTATTCATTAGTTCATTTGTTGTGGTGTTACATTTCATAGCATAAAATTATAAACCATGGAAGAAACTAATAATAGGAGGAAAAATAAATTACTGTACATAAATAGATGAATATTTACAATTATAATAGCAATCATAAAGCTAATGCAGAAATATAGACCCACATTTATTGTAAAATGTTAAGTGAGAAAATGTTGAAACTACAAGAAAGTTAATTAGGCAGAGCCAAGCAAAACTTGAGAGAGTGAAATTGTTTTCGATTTTTAAATTTTTTTGTAATACTGTTTCTATGTTTTGGGTTTTTTTAAGATTTCATTTATTTATTTGAGAGAGAGAGAGAGTGACAGTGAGAGAGAGCATGAGCAGGGAGAGCAGCAGAGGGAGAGGGAGAAGCAGACTCCCCGCTGAGCAAGGAGCCCCATGCGGGACTCGATCCCAGAATGCTGGGATCATGACCTGAGCCGAAGGCAGACACTTAACCAACTGAGCCACCCAGGTGCCCCAATAATGTTTCTATGTTTTAAAAATGATGACAAGAAGTTGAGTCCTTCTTGGCCACATTCAATTGTGAGGTACCATCCTCCCTGGCCTAAGCACCCTCTCCATGTAGACAGTGGTAGGGACTGGTGTCATTTCTCCAATGGGAGTCAATCCCACAGGACAGCTATCCCCAAGTGCCCCTGGTTGCAATTTGCTTCCGGAGCACGCATCACACCAGTGCAGTCCAGGTGTGGCTATGACTCCCACCTTCCTTGAGAGCCACTCCCTCCATATCAAAAGACTGTCCCTGGCACAGCACCCAGAGGGTGTACAGCCCCAGTCCCAAGCACAGCCACATCTTCACAGGGTGAAGCCAAATTGTCCTTTCTAAGGGGACAGAGTCTCATCATTAGGCATCCTTTTGTTAAAGCATAAACATCCCAACGTCAAAGTAGTCAAGTCATCACTGACTTACCAAGCCCTACAAATGCTTATTGAGAACTCAGGGAGGAAAAAGCAGCTTTAACAACCTAACAAGTTAGAGCAACAACAACCAAAAGAAGACTTTCCAAGTTTATAATTTTTTAATGCCTGTATTTTAAAACCAGATATTTAGTGCTCTTTTAAAATGTCTCAGGGTAACATTTTTAGTTCTGCAACAGTGCTGCTAACATTCCAAGACCAGCTATCGTGCAACTGCCCATAAAAAAATTAACAGTACCAAGGCCATTTTTTTGTGCTGAAGCCCATGCCAATGAAAACTGCCCTATAGGCATAAACTTGATATTTCTGTTCACCACACATTAACCCAGAGTTCCTCGGGGTGTGACGCCCAGGTGACTTCTGTGATGCAGATTTCTAAAAATCTGGCTGGAAACCTGCATGATTGAACACCCCCACTCATGGCAGGGTAAAACCATTGATCTTCTCTGAGTTTACCCAATCTGCACTTAGTTTTGGAAGATTAACCCTTTGGCAGAACGAGTTCACATTGCTAAACACAAACGGAGCTCCCCCTGAGGCTTGTGAAAGTGCCTTAGTCCCGAGAGTAGGCCCCTGGGGACTGCTGGAAGTCTGAAATGATTCATGACAGGCAAAGACAAGAAGAGACTGAGGAAGGAGCTGGGGGTGAGACATACGCTCTGGAAGGAATAGAATCACAGACTTCTGGAGCTACAGAAAACCTTAGTGACCACCTAGCATAGCCCTTTCCATGTAGCACACAGCTAGTTAGTGACAAGAACTCCTTCTGGCTTTCTTTCCACTGCCCCAGAATATTTTGAGATGACAGAAATAGGGGAAGAAGAAATCTGGCTAGAGAGAAAGAAATTATCATTATATTTTTAAAGAAACATAACAGTAAAAGGAGATAAAGTATTATGTATCAAGATAATCCCTAAAACATTCTGATAAGGTCTTACTCTGTTTTTCAAATTATCTCTGGATACTGAGGAGATCATCACAGAAGCTGGAGGTGGCTGGTGACTTCACAGTCAAAGTGTCAAAAAAGGGGAAAGAAAATCATTCACACACCTGGCTGGCTCCTCCTGACCTTGGAAAGTCAGTGGCTACGTCTTTACTTCAGCATTCACTTTTGAGCAACTTCTCTGTGTCTGGCAATGTAATTCCCCACACCCCATCCCTCACACTTTTCCAATAGAGAGAAAAGGGTCATAGGGTGGACACCAGGTGCGGGAGGTCAACTGGCCCTTCCTCACACCTGACAAGGGCAGGAAGGAGGGGAGGCAGACAGGGCTGGGGGAAGAGCAGGAGCCAGGGGCAGAGGAGAACCACTGGACAAAGAGAGACATCTTACCCCATTAACTTCTGCTTGAAACATCTAGCCTGAGAAGCAGGAATACGAAAAAAAAGGGGTAGCCAGTGGCAGAAGAGAAAAATTGCTTCCAAAAAAACCCCCAAGGTTGAGTTAGTTGTGCTTTGGCTGCCCACGTGGTGTTTTAGGTGAACATCTAGACATTAAACACATTTTCCACCTCATCCCTTTGCCACAAAGAAGGCATCTTTACAATTCAGAACATCTGTCAAAAAGGGAAGGTTTACAAAATATACCAGATGATGCTGTACATCTGCCCCCAGCCGCACATTCAAAATCACAGAGATAGATTTACAACAGAATGTTTCAAAACGTTCAAACCACAGACGTTGTAGGTGCGCTCGACCAAATTACCTTTGTCTCCGGCGCTGAAGTTCTCATCCCAGAGAGTGAAAATCATCATGCTTCTACACAGAAATAAGCAAACTACATCAATGAAACATAACCAGGAAGAAAAAATGAATACAGCTCCCACCATTAATACTAAAACTAGTCAATAATTATCTAGGCGTTATCAGTTATGTTTTGTGTGCATCCTGGTTGGCCTCTAAGTAAAGAGAAGGACCCTGTGCGCGCAGCTTGAGAATGCTGCGGTTTCTCTATAGGACTGTTATCTTAGGCGGCATGTGTGAAGAATGGGTGGATACAGCATGCAATCTGCGTGTTTACTGTTTCAACATTCTACCCACTTCTGGAGAATCATTGCTCATCCTAATCATTCGAAAGCCCCATACGGGGAGCAGGAAGTTCCTGCTTACTGGCAATTTAGTCCTTGGAAGCCCGAGGAGGAAGATGGGCTTTGTCACAGAGTGCTAAATCATGGCTGTGTGGAGGCCACTAAGCCAGCCAGTTCCCAAAACTCGACAGGCAGGAAGGAAGGTGTCACACCGCTCCAAAGTTCTGCAAAGACAAGTGAGGATTAGTGCTAATTTTAGAATCTGTCTGATTCTCAAGAAGGGGGAGATGAGAGATACATATTCAGTAAATGTTATTTGTTTAGATCCAAGTAATTTTGATTGTGAGAACTAGAAATCTAAGAAAGCCATTCTCTAAACTTTTATAACATACTTCATGACCTAAACATGTTTTTCTGCTTCACAGCATTACACCGCTTTCCAAATGTAAGTTTTCAAAAACATCTACTAGCTGAAGGTAGCATGGTGGTCGTTTGAGCAGCAGAGAAAAAACAAAAATCTGGGGCAAAAGAAACCCCAGAGTACAAATAAACCCTGGATTCGAAGCAGGCAAATTATATACATTAATGAAGTGGTTTAATTAATTAAATTAAATAATGCTAAACGGAGCCAAAGGGATAGATTTTAACATGCAAAGACTGTAATATAAATGTTGAAGATTTTCTAGATCTCAATGAATGTGATGTAATCTACAGCTGCACTGTCAAATCCGGTAGTCACTAGCCACATCAGATTATTTCAATTGAACATTAAAGTAAATAAAATTAAAAATTCAGTTCTTCACTTGCACTAGTCACATTCATTCAAGTGCCCGACTGCTACCAGGACCAGCGGTTACTGAAGTGCTACAGCACAGCCCAGATTATAAAACATTCTCCTCACTGCAGAAAGTTCTATTGGACAGCTCAGATTCCAGAGTTCATAATGGACTTCAAAGTGAGCATGGATATACAATATGTGCTAAAATAAAAGGTGATGACTCCATAAAAGTGCGTAATAGGGAGTGGCATGTTCAAACCATAAAAAACGTTTATTCTTGCTTTGGCCCAATCCTATTTAGGGAGAAAAATTTTCAGAAAACAGGTAGGGCAATACTGAGGCTAAGTAGCCAAGTTACAAAGAGAGAGTTCACACTGAAATCCTTCCTCCAACCTGAAAAATTTGAAGTGTGTGTGGGTGTGCCCACAAACACCCTCTGGGGTATTCAGAGCATGACCTTACACAGAGAAATGCTCATTGTAGGACCTGTCAAAATGATGTGGATGTCCCAGAGTAGTGATATTAAGGTAAGGATTTAAAAAAACAAAACAAAACCGGGAAGTCAAACCTAACTGGCACCATCTGACCTCACAGCAGATGGCTATAGGAAGGGGCATTCTTGAACAGAATAGAGCGACTAGACATGTTCTATCTTTACAGGGGTAGATGTTCAAAGAAATTTTCACCACTGAGATTTACTCAGGACTGCAATGGTTATCCAACTGTCGTCACTGGGCCTGTTTTTGGAAGGTCTCCTGCCTACCTTCCAAATACTAAAAAGTATTTAAATTATACTATATCTTGTGAGCAGGAGGGCTTGATAACATCCCAAGGTTATTCTCTGTGCTGAAACATTGATATCCTAGTAAATATCTCAGTTTTCCAGCAAAGTACAAACACCAACTTAAAAAACACTCTTTGAGTTCACCCTCTTCTTTTTTCTTTTCCGTTTTCACTGCTCACTTGTGATGGTGTGTGTCCGCATGCTCACACGTACAGGGTGGTTAAACGGTTATAACAGCTGTACAGAACTGAGGCTCCAAAAACTATATATTCAGAGTGAGGTACAGATTAAAATGTTTGCAATGCACAACACGACTTTTTAAAAGTATACCTAACTCTAATTAGTCTCCCAGCTGGGCACAGAGCAAGTCCCTCAACCCCCCTGCACCAAAGGCTTTGGACATAGAGTCTTTCATTATTCTTGCATTGCCTAATGGGGGTACCTAACTCTAATAAGAGCGCTGATATTTACACACGGTGATTATGAAACTTCAAAACTATATGTTAATTATCATATTGAATTGATTATCTACTAAAGCAACTTAAAATCTTTTTTTTATTTTTCAGTGTAGACGACATCTTTGTCAAAACTAGAAAACACTCACTGGTGTATTTACTACTTGTGGATTCTCTGATACTTTTACTGCTAACATCCAGATATGTTAGAATCAAAGTGACTTGAGTGTATGAAGCATTTTACAAACCCAGTAACACTGAACACATTGCATTTGTCTTCTATGACCACACATCCAGGATTTTATGGCAGGTGGTATTTTAAAAGTGAGGGGGAAAACCGATCAGACTGATTAGGTTATGTGTCTAAAAACTTCTAACCCCATATTTATTTCTAAAAATTAATTGTAATTATACTAGGAATACATGAATGCATTTTTCTTAGAAAGTCTCACAGAGCATTATATGTAAGGCTAAAGCCCCTCTAACCACAACTGAGTTCATATCCCCTCCCCCACCTCAGAGGCAACCACTGTTATCAGATGATGTGTACTAGATCTTTTCATTCTTTTGCAACTGCTCACACATATCCAAGAAAGCATTCATAGGGAGATTTGATACATTGTTCATAGCAACAACAAAAAAAGTTGGATAAATAAATATCTAACAACTAGGAAATCACCAAACCAATTGTGATTTAAAAGAATGTGCTAAGTCCATATTAAATAATTTGTAGTATCTAAAGTGCTTGGAAAATACATGGCACGGAGTGAGCACTATACACACAGCATTTGCTATCACCAATAATATATTGGGGTGTACATATACATATATATATATATATATATATATATATAACCAACATATTGAGTCAAAAACACAAACTGCATACCTACAGTATAAGCCAATTTATGTTAAACACACACACACACACTCACATACACACACTGACACCACATATTTTTCCAGGAGTTCAGATTCCCTTTTCTCCATGAGACTTCCTCCCCTCTTTCAGGTCACTGAGGACAATTCCAAACACCATTGAGTAATACAGGAAACAGGTATGTGCATCTGTCTGCCTCAGTGGTGTCTCTCTCCTCTTCATCTTAGAAGCTTCAAGGCTAGTTCACTTTGTCCTTGACTCTATAAGCAAACGGATGACTCAAACATAACTCCTCCCCGAAAACAAAGACGTGGATACAAGAGAAGAAGCCAACAAAATTGAATGAGCATGAACCCTGCTCTGCCAGGTTCTCACTCTTCTGTTTCCATGTGGAAGCTTCTTGTCAGATAAATCTTAATTTATAGCAAAAGAAAGGAATTGTGCTCTACTGAGCAGAGGATCCGAGAGGCGAATTTTAGTCCCGCTCCATCAGTCTCCCAGCTGGGCACAGAGCAAGTCCCTCAACCCCCCTGCACCCAAGGCTTTGGACATAGAGTCTTTCATTATTCTTGCATTGCCTAATGGGGGTCCTTTCTTCACAATCATGCATGTCCTTTACAAATGAAGCTTCCTTTGAAGACAGGCAAGAGATCAGATTAAGCCTTTCAATATATATTACTTCTGTTTCCTCTTGGTTCACCGTTCTCCACAATGGCTAATTCTCAGAGGGCTCCCAGACGTGAACTCTGCTCCAACTACTAAATAAGACTGTGGCAACGGAAGTCGCACCACAAAACATTCTTCTTCACCTCCAACCAGGGTTTCTCCCAAAGAGATGCCCCTGTACCATCTGCTTCAGCAAAATTTAAATCCATTCCATTAATCATGTCAGTCTCAGAGTTTCCTTTTCTAACCCTGAAGAAATCTTAATTATTCTCCTGGCTCAAAGTGTTTCTGAATGGACCAACTCAAGTTTCTCTTTGTGGAGAAGCACCATAGATACTACACTTACAAACACAGCACCAAGCACAGTTCCTGGAGCAAAGTAAACTCTCAAGAAACATTTGTTTAACACACACTTTTATGAACACGATGTATAGGGATCTCATTTGTGCATCATATTTATATTTTTCACCAAGGTCTGTACCAGTATGTACACAAATGCTCCATTATTTCTTGCTTTTTTTAAAGGACTACATTAATGTGCCTGGGTGGCTCAGCCAGTTAAGCGTCTGCCTTCGGCTCAGGTCATGATCTCAGGGTCCTGGGATCGAGCCTCACATTGGGCTCCCTGCTCAGCGGGGAGCCTGCTTCTCCCTCTCCCTCTGCCTGCCGCTCTCCCTGCTTGTGCTCTCTCTCTCTCTGTGTCAAATAAATAAATAAATAATCTTTTAAAAACTTAAAACATAAAAAATAAATAAAGGACTACATTAGCCTTAAACCTCCTGATATTCCCTCAGCTATCAACCAAACTCTGTGCTCATCCTGAAGCAAGTCTTCATTTTGCCAAAATCTCTGGTGATGTAGTCAGTCTGCACATTGGACAGGTACAGTACCATGAATCAGGATCCAATCCTAAGTGCCTATAACACAGTCCAATTTATTTTTAGTCCTTGAATGTAAATTTTAAACTATGGTATACCAAACTAATGCAGTAAAAACTTAGTAGGCTTCCAAATTTATTTTGAGAATTGTCAACATAGAAAATAAAAGTTTTTGTATAATCTCAGAAACATTATTTCTAAGGGTTGTTTCCAAAGGTTCAATGGAAAGTTTTTTTAGGTTCATCCATACAACTATAAGATTATTCATACTAATTCTCTTCTACTTTGTTTGATAACCCATATGCTAGAATGACAGACAACAAAATAAGCAAAAGGTGAAGCTGGGTGGCCAAATGAAGCTGCTTTAGAGCAGTCTCAGCCAGCACCAACCAGAGGGCACACTGAGGGCTGCTAATGAGTGACCAACTCACTCTCCCTTGCCTTAATCCACCGCTTTAGCATTCACTTGACCTTGAAAGACAAGTCAAATATGGGGAATTGTCTGATTCTTTCCAGAGGTGTCAAGACACTTAAAAAACACTCAGTATTTTGAAAACACCACATTCCAACCATGAACTATGCTGCAGTGCTGGCCACTTCCAACCCTTCTCAAGAGGGGCTGCTGATGCCCTGTCTTGGGCAGGCTGAGTGAGTTCTGAATGAAAAGGTAGAAGAACAGTCTTCACTCCCAATATTTGATAGTACTTTAGATGAAACTAGATTAAGTGATCAGTCCAGGGTTAGTTTTAGTTCACCCAAGCATGTTTCTAGCTTGGTCTCCAATTTGAATTTCTAAGCATTTCCTCTAAGTTGAGCAGGAGCTCTGCTTCCCTACACCTCATCCACCACCATAATAATCAGGACCTCAGCAGCCTAGAGTACGGCTGGGGCCCAACCACAAATCCCAATCTATCTTGTGGTTTGAGTCACGCCTTTGCCTTGTATTTAGAATCAAGGGTCTTATTCCTTGGCTGGAACACTGGAATTTGCTGGGTAAATTTCTTCAATACCACTCTCTACTCCCTCCTCCCTCCACACACAAGAAGACCAGAGGAGGTTGCCTGTTAAATACTTGTTGAGTGGGAAATATGTGATACATGCGAGGGGAGGAGAGAAAGTACGGTAAGTGGGTGGTGGTGAGAGAAGCTCAGAAAGGGGAATTCAGAGAGCAGAAAGAAGAGAAAAGGAAGTAAAAGAAATCCCTCTAGATTTCTAGTAACAGAAAGGCTAGAGAATTCCATTCCGACAAACTGAAGATATTTTACATGATTGTATATGTACATGGATATGTATCTGTGGGTATGAAAACATAACTGTATACACAGAGTTGTGTTCCATGACAACATCATCAAAGATAATGCTATTTAGATAACACCTGCTTATTCAGTACATCTTATAAATCTTACTCAGTAATGAATCTACATTTTAATTAGCAATAAGGTTGCCTGATGATGCTGTTTTGTTTCTTTTCTTCACCAAAATACAATACCGATGTTTGTCATTTCTGTTGCTTGCCAAAAAGCAAAAGCTCTGCTATTTTGTTTGTAAAACCAAAGACTAGTGTGTCATTGTTGTTATGAATTAGTCAAGATTTTTAAAAGTGCCACCCCTTTAAAGTTCTTCCACAGAGATGTCTTTGAAATGAACAGTAGTCCCACAGATAGAAATTATAGAACAGAGGCAGAGGGGAGAAAGACAAATGGGCCAGCTATCATTATCAGCCATAAGTCACCCAAACTATAACTCTTCTGAATGAAATAAAGTTGGCAGGAAGAGGGAAAAAAAATCTTTGGAACATGCCACAGAATAAGGCACAATCTAGAGCTAGAGCCATCTTTCTCTCTTATTCTAAACACGCCATTCACTGGTCAGGACCAGCTAAATAAACGCTCTGCAATGCCTACAATTTTCATGCATTTCTTTAATCCTAAAATGATTACATTGAACAATTTGTTGTGAAACCCAGGCAAATGTCTGAGCCTAATTAATTCACTTTCTTTCAAGTTTCGAAACTATTTACCAATCTCACATATTAATCCAACATGATTGTGGTTGTATCAGGCATCTAGGGTATCCATTCAACAAATATTTATTGTGTGCTTATTATGTAAGGAACAGTGCCAAGTATCTCTCTCTCTCTCTCGTTCTCTCTCTCTCAAACACACACACACACAGATAGTTTAAGCCCCCAACACTCTCTTGTAAGAAGTTTATAAACACAACTGTTTATAAACTTTTCTCAACCTGACAGAAGTTTATAAACTAATGATTACATAAAGAACTAGAATAGATTTAGAAATGAAATTCCATGGAAGCAAAAGAGCAAGCATATTACATTTGGGAAGTGTAAGATATTTGGGGTAGATGGGGTAGAGTATATGAGGATGGAAAGGGGTGTGGCCATGGAATAGGCTGCGATAGGAGATAGAGGTAACAGGGTTAGGCACAGAGTAAGGCCTTAATACTTGCCATGCTCAGAAGCTGCAATCCATCCTATGGGAAATGGAGCACCATGTGGGCCTTTAAAGTTGGCAATGGCATAATAAGGTTGTGTTTTAGACAGAAAGGACCAATGGCAGTGAGGGAAGCTAAGGGCAGTGAAGAGATGCTAACCAGAGTCTGGGTTGTTGTGATAGCCCAGCTGAAAAGCATGCTAACCACTTTCACAACATTTGCTCTGAGTATCTTAAACATACTACACCAAGCTGCTCAACAAGACCATCTTTAATCATATCACATAGGAACCAGTTATGATGCAGAATCTTGCTATTCAGAGTATGATCTATGGATAAAAGCATCAACATCAACCAGGAACTTGTTAGAAATACAGAATCTCAGTCTCTACCCCAGAAGTGCTGACTCAGAATCTGAATTTTAACAAGTTCCCCAGAGAAACTGCATTCACATTACAGTCAGAGGAGTACTGATGTAAAGGAAACATCTCTGGGCCTAGAAAGATCCAGGCCCTGGTCCTGTCACTTACTTCTTGAAATTTCCATTGTTTTCTCCATAAAATTAGAAACATTTGTGTTTGTGTGCCTGATTGGCTGAAGTTAGATATAATAACCAGTATAAAAATGTTTCATGAACTCTGAAGTATGATACCCCATAGATGTAAGCTCATTTTATCATTGTGATCATCTTGTCTCAGAACAAAATCATATGGGCATTATTTATTTGTAACAAGAATTCTTTGAAACCTAAATACAGAAATGGTCAAAGGGACACATTTGCATCAGAACACTGGTCACCAGAGGTGCCTGGTCCGGAGTTATTATTATTATTATTTGCATATTATTTCCTTTGGGCTATATGGATCCCTCCAAGTCTTCCATTTATTCACAAAACCTGTATCTTCTTCTCTACTGAAAACAAATGAGAGGAGAAAGAATGGCTGTGTTAAGCACTGCTCATCCAACAAGCCTAAGGAGTTCATCCTTCTCATATCTTTTTTCTGGTCAAATAACCATTATCTTTGAAAGTACACCCAAATTCCAGCACTTAACTAGGTTTCTGGGGGAACATGTAGAGATCGTTTAATGTAGCGTACAAACCCATTTGTCTGTATAGTCCTGCCTAGAAAGGAAATGATGACCGACCAGATGGCCTTCTTCGCGTTCCTTCAAGTGTTGGCTCCACAGCTCATTGTTTCTAAGACCAAGCAATGAGCGGCATGCACAGGTTGCCCATAAGGTGTGTTAGCAGGATCACAAGTCTCTATTTCCTCCTCAAGATTTCCCCTCTAAGTATGGTGCTGTGTAGACCCACAGTGAAACTTAAACCTAGGGAAAAGATTATATTTCCATCTAAGAGTCTTTAAAAAAAATATGCTATGTAACATTGCTACATGTTAGTGAGTTTATTAGGGCAGGTAGGTTTTAAGTCAGCAGCTCTGAAGAAAGAGGACAGAAACCATTTGTTGGTTTACTCATTCACTTACTCCTTCTTCTGCTATTTATTAAATGCCCAAACGAGCCAGACACTTTCACTCACAGTGAAAGGCCAAACAAGATGGAGAGGCTCTCTGTTTTCATGAAGAATATAATCTGGAACAGTAGCCTTCAGACAGGGTTTTTATCACAAACCTTGTCAAAAAAAAATTGTTGGAGCACCTGGGTGACTCAGTTAGTTAAGCATCAGACTCTTGATTTCAGCTCAGGTCATGATCTCAGGGTCTTGAGATCAAGCCCATTTTGGGCTTGGCGCTGGGTGTGGAGCCTGCTTGAGAGTCTCCCTCTCTCTTTCCCTCTGCCCCTCCCCTGACCTCTCTCTCAATCTCTCTCAAAAACAAACAAACAAAACACAAAATATTATAGTAAAATAATAGAAACAAATATGAATATTTTTCTGTACCCCAATAGATCATCTTCTATAGCCCCTGGCATATGAGCACCCACTTGAGAAACCCCTCTTTTAGAGTAACGCTATGAGGATGTTTTTTTCCCGTAGGAACAATGTTATCCAGAGTATATGATTACTTCGATCACCTCCAGAATTTGAACAAAAGAAATTATATGGTTATGTGAGTCAGAATAAGACTCAATCTACTTTCTCTTTGTATCTCTTGTCATTTAAATTGTACCTAGAACATAGCAGACGTTTAGTAAATGATAAAAGAATTAAGAAAAGGGAAGAATGAGGGATGAAGGGAGAGATTATGTATTATAAAAAATTATTTTTACAATAAAATAAAAAATAGCTTGTTTGCCATGAAAAAAATGAGTTATCTTGATTATTAAAATAACACTAATAGTATAATAATAAAACAGTATAAAATTCGTATGTGGAAGAACCAAACTCCAGCTTACTTCCATTTGGCTTCTGAAATACCTAATCAATATTCTCATCTCCAGAATCTCTGGGTACAATTTTACTGGGCCCCCTTTCTTTTTTTAATAGGCGATAAATTAATTTCACTATAAATGATCAAATAGTTTTTTAAATGCACTTACATGCAGGTTCCTTAAAATTATCTGCCTCACTCACAATTCACTGAAAAAGGAAATGGTGATAGACTACATAGTCTCATGGGCTCACAGCTGACACCTACAACCATTTCCTTTGTTCAAAATCAACTGTATTTTCTTTGTGGCAAATGACTTCTACTGATAGTTGGTAATACTAATATTTGTGTCATGTTATCAAAAACATTTCCTAGGAGTCACGGTCGCAGTGTTATCAATAATATATTTATCTGTTACATCAAAGTTTTGGTGTAATAAACTTATCACCATTTCCACTAGCTTCCCCCACGCTCACTGTTAACTTGGACAAAAGGTGCTTTGTAAAGTGTATCCCCATGAGAAACAGTTCCTTCAGGTGCACACACCAGTGCCAGGTTCTGGGAGCAGATTCCTTGGTGGAATTCAGAGCTCCCCCACCAAGACGGTGCCAGGGCAGAGCCTTCCTCACTCCGACAGCTATGCAATAAAGGAACATGAATGCGAGTTTGCACATAAGGAGCTGCATTATGATGCCCTAATGCTCACAGATATTATAATCTAGTATGTAATAGGCTTTCAGGAATCCCTAGGTCACGTTCTGGCAGCCTCCTCTGAGGGCTTGGGAATCCTGAGTGTTTAGATTAGGATCACTGCTCACTCTGGGCAGGGGTATGCTCTAGCCAAAAAAGTCTACTTTTGCCTCAGCTTAATCCTGGTGGTCTCCAAAGTTCCACACGTGTGGAGGAGAAGGATTTTCCCAGGACCCTTTCTCCCCATCAACAATGAGGCTTCTCTCACAATCTGAAATCTCAAATGGTCCCTAAATCCTTAAGAATCAATCGATCCATCCATCGATCGATCTATCCGCCTAGTGCATGCTGCTTACAAAACTTGCATATGGTAGGTCTTATTATAAAAACAAGGTTATTACTTCAAACTTATTATAAAAATAAGTCTTCTAAAAACAAGCTCTTTCTAAAAATAAGGATGTAGGGCCTCACAGAGTTCATAGAACTGATCCAAAGTCCCATTGCCGGGACTGGAATGGGCCTGACATGGGTGAAACAATGGCAACAAAATTCTTAAGTGTGTCATCCGATCATCTTTACATTAGCATTACTGTCATTTTTGCTGAGTTGTGTGTATCAGACACCCCTACTGCCACAGGCGTCGGGGTACTTCCCACCATCCCTTTCAGGCGGTGGGAGACGAGAGGCTGCCCTTCCTCACTTGACCCGCAGTGTGGCCCCACGGTGTAAAAGGAGGTTAGTCCCCAGCAGTGACTCTTTCATCATGAGGAGAAATCTGACCCTTCTTTCAGATGTGTAGAAAGGGTGAAAAAGCCCCCCCTTTTTTTCTTACCAAGTTTTGGACTTAAATTCCTTCCCACCGAACCCCCAAGGGCCCTTGGGAGGCTTCTGGGCCATTATGAAAAGTGTCGAGCCCCTTTGGGGCCATGGTGGGCAGACAGTGCAGACACAAGGTGAACAGTAACAGGCGTGCTGCAGACAAGCGGCAGGCCCTGCTTACGTGGCATTCTGACAGTGCCTTTTCAACACATGAACGTTATTTCTCCATGCACAAATCCCATGGTCCCTATTAAATTTTCCATAACCCACAGACCCGACCACAGCCTTCGGCCCCACCCTGAAGAGCACTCTCTGCTCCAAGGGCACACACATTCTAGAAGGAGCTAACCTAAAATCGCATCATGTTTCCCATGCAAACAGACTGCACAGTTGGATTTTCATGCTGTCGCAAACCGAACCCCAAACTTCTTCGTCTCTGTTTTTCTGCACAACTTCCACACAGCGCAGGACTGGAGGAGACAGAGCAAGTTTCGGGGGAAAGGTAAAAGACACTAAGGAAATGTCCACGCAAACAATACTGTTAAAAATCTTCTGATGGCTTAAGATAAGATGTACTCTCATTTTCCTGAGAGTTTTATCTTTATAGATAGACTGCACAATCCATAGGAAAGTCTTAGCTGCGTGTTTTGGAGTTGGTTGTTACTTTCAAATAGCATGTGCTGTGGTGTTTCCTTGGGGGAACACATTCCAATTTCTTAATGGGGTGTAATCAGTAACACGTTTGCTTCAGGCCTTATAATGATGATGCTGTTAACTGCATTCACCAAAAATCCTTTAAAACAGCTGTTTTCAACCAACTTTTGCTGCGAATGTACTTTTGTGTATTTAATGTACTTGGCAAGCCTTTTGAGACAGCCCTTGCCTACTGTTTTATTTGTTTCCATTTATGAAAACATGCGCTCACTGTGAAAATCAGATGCATTCGTAAAGTTATCGAGGAACTCTCCTAGTCATCATCAGCAGTCATTGAATCATCTCCAGTGGAATCTGCTCTACAGAAACTTCCATGCATTTGTTTTACCATAAAATGGTTAGCAGCTCTTCTTCAGGCAAAATCTGGAATGAGCGTATTTCTTGAATTATGTGTCCCAAAGTTGAGAGAGAGAGAGAGAGAGAGCTCACGACCCAGTAGGGCCACCTGGACAAGGTTCAGAAGCAAAAGTTTTCCACTAGGCAGCTTGCCCCTGCTATCTGGGAGATTCATACCTGAAGCTGTAGACCAAGCCCTATTGTCTCTATCATTTATCAGGCCACTGCTCTGAAATGGAAGAATTATCCTCGATTCAGAGCCATGGTAAGAACACCTTTCTTGCTTGTAACATTACCCAGCCAGGAAACAGGCAGCATGCACAAATGGTTGCTTGAAATCTGGTCTTTGTTTTCTGTCCTCCTCAGTTGACAATGCTTGCTGCAAGGGAGCAGGCCAAAATAAAACCGCCAACCATCATGTTGCATAAAAGCAGAAGTTTCCTGACCACTTTATGCCCACTAAACCCCCAAAGTAGGGAGGATTGTTGCTATCTTGTCATCGTATTAGCTTATGCTGTTATAGGTATCTGTGGCAGTCAGGGTATGCGATTAAAAAAGCAAGCAAGCAAACGACAACAGGCTTGTTGTCACAGACATTTGTCCATCACCCGGTGAGTGCTGGGGGTGGGGGTGTGGGGTCCCCCAAATCCCAGTGCCCTGAGGAGGCCCATCAGCTGCTTTTTCCCACTTTGCCTCCCTTATTCTAATCTCCTCATTTGAAATTATTCCTGGATCTATGATCCCTGGGAAGGCAGATGCTCCAACAAGCGGAGAAAGCCAGTGCGTTGTTTGACTCTGCCTCTTCCCTGAGTCCTAACGGGGAACCTCACAACTTTTCTTGCACCCCGTGTGATAGTGAATGCCAGCCTGGGTCCTGCCGCAGGAATCCTATTCCCGGGGCCCTCGGAAGATAGAAAATATCACATTTCTATTTCAGTCGACTCTTCCACTCTCTCTGCCACGCCTCGCTGCCTTTACAAGTCACCATTTCACTGTGGCAACAAAGCTACAGGGACTCTAACAGGTGAGGCGTCAAGCAAACACGGAACAGAGCTGGCCTGGAGAGCAGGCAGAGGACTGCCTGGTTTATCCGCTCCCTATCTCGCCATTTCTTACCACAAGGCCTGCTTGATGACAGCCAAGTTGTCCCGAGGCAACAGCTCAGTAATAAGATACACAACAAATAATGGGGTTTTTTGCTGGAAAAATATATACTCAGGTAATTAAATTGTTAACATGATGGATGGCCTTATTTTATATTTGAATTCAAAGTGACTTTCTGTATCATTCAACTAAAATGGCTTGATGTTACAGAAAAGAACAACAACAACAACAACAAAAACATAACTCCAGAGAAATGGGAATATAGATTTTTGTTCATTTCTTTGAAAAACAAGCCTGGGTAGTTTTCACTGTGCTGGGTTGTAATGTTTACCTAAAAGGCACGAAGCTGGTGTTCAAATTGCATATTCATTATTTGCCATTCCTGATGTCTGTGTGCCACATCCTAAAAGGTGACGCTATGGAAAATTTGCTAATGGATATGCTTTATTTTATTCAGGAAGAGTAAGAATGTATTAGAGAGACCTATTGTTCAGAAGGTTCGAGAAGCAAGACCCTCGTGGCTGAAGTTTAAAATGTTAATGGACATCCATTTTGCCCACGTGGAATCCCAAATGACAATATATTTTGTGCCCAAGGCAGGATTCTGACTAAATCAATAAACCACCCTAAGTTTGATAAAAGTTTTACAAAATATCCAGGACATTTAGAGTAATTGTTAACATCTGCTCATTATTCACACAGTGTATGCAGGTTTAGACGCCAGATAAATATATTTATTCATCAGCAGCCAGCATGTCACTTCTACCTCAGTGGTGACATAAAACAGTAAGACATTAGAACCTGCCTTAGTCTTGGGTTCAGAGAGTACAAATGAACCATTGTGAAGAAAACAGAAAGTTCCGCCTTCTTCATGTTTTACGCTGTGAGAGAGAGAGAGAAACAGGAAAAGGAAAGAGAGAGGGGAAAGAGAGAAAAAGAGTAAAGGGGCAAGTTTGGGTCAAAAAAAATCTTGGTAATTTACTTTGAACTGAAAACCTGGGGAACATGCAGGATCACTAAGTAAATAAATCTACAAAAGTCTAAATCTTGGAGAAGTCATCTGAAGGCATCAATCATTGCTGCAACATGAGGAGCATTTCTCTTGTTTATTTTCCAAAATACAATTCAATTTTGATTTCTTCTCTCATTTCACAATATGAGAAAGTTACGTCTACACTGATAGGGTAAAATAGGCTTCTGAAGATAATACCGGAAAGATCCTCTCTATCAGAATGGAATTAGTTCTTCGAGAATATTCACCATCCTCAGCCCAAACCAGCCTCAGATTCATCATTTAACAGAGCCAAGAAAATATGAACCAAATCGCATTTACACTTATTGGTATTCTATGAGGATGAGAGGGACTCTCAAGTGGTTTCATGTGGGATTTTATTGTTGTTTCCTGTAACCTGGTGTGTGTGTAAGAGTGCGTGTTTTCCAAATGCCCTTCCAGTAGTCTCAATGACTTCTAGTGATGCTAATAGATCTCAAGTTTTGTGTTCCTTCAGTGTTTGAAGCTGAGTTGATTATTAACTTTCAACTACCTTGCATTATCCTCAATCATGATTGTGTAAAATAGACCGAATAAAGTTGCCTCAAGGTTTACCTCTTTGGTGAGGGAATAAACCTGACAATATGCCATCAACTTTAATACAATCCACTAACATCAGACCTTAGAAAACATGAACTTGGCCCGTGAAACGTACAAAGATTCCAGAGAAAAGGATTATAGTGGAAGAAAGTCACAGGCAAACGTTGTATTTTTCTGAAATATAGGTCTGTAAACTTAGTAGCATGTTTGTGTACAGTGAATGTCACCTCTAGGCATTTAGTAGAAGTTGGTTGAACTGAATACTTAGAACAATAATATATATTTATATCTAGTATCCAATACAGTCTAAGAGACTAGTTGAAAACATGATTTCTTTACGAGAACCAGAAGATCAGCAAGGTAGAGATGAGAAAATGAACAGAGATGCTATCTAGCTAATTAAAGCTGTAAAAGAATCAAGAGCCTCTTCATGGATTGTTCTGTTAACTAACCTGTAATTATACTGTCAATTGCATTAACTTCATTGCCCACTAATAGAGTGAGTTTCAAGGGAGGCAGCCAATGTTGAGATGGTTATTTATTTTTATGTCCTAATTAATCAGTACTGACACCAAACCACATCCTTCCTCCTTGCTCATTATTTAAATGACCCATTTATATGGATGAACCTCTTTGCTTTGTGCATTTCATTATCACATTAACATGCTTTCAAAACAAAAAGGGTTGTTTCTGCTTCAGCAAGTTCTTTGAACAAACAGCTACTTGAGCTACTCCTGACAGGCTATGCAACCCTCCTCTCTCTCTCTAGGCATTTATATTGGCCAGTTGGGAGTTTGACTAAAATGAAATGATCACCAGTTGGAGGGAGAAAAAAGAGAAAAAAAAAAAAACTGCTGAGTTTTGTAGTGCTAGGATGGGGGGGTAGTTAGCTTAGGATATGGAAGCAAGAATTCTAACTTTTCATTCAAGGTTGGGAAGCTTTATCTAGCTCGTTGCTTCTTCGTGTCTCATATATGGAAACCTAAAAATAAACCCTACCACTGAGTGAGGTTAAAAATCTGTTGGAGTTATCAGACTGAAATATAATTTAAAAGTAGCTTTGTGAGTCAGGCTCTAGGACATACTTCCCTTCGAGTGAAAGAAAACTCCCGAAGCTATGTTAACTATTCTGAATTGCTATAGCCTTGCCCTTTAATAAAAGGTTCTTTGCCTAGACTACATCTTAGAAGCCAACATCACTAACCTTAAGCATATCAACCCTGATAGCCCCTACAAAACTGTTTTGGGGAGAGCACAGATGCCTTAATATGGCCGAATAAAAGACTAGTCTTTTCCTCAAAATTTTCCCTTAGAAGAGAGGAGGCATGCTATATTGAAGTGTTAACAAAATCTCTTTAAACACTGGAGAAAAGCTCAAGTACTTATGGAAAAACACATTAGCTAGAAAGAAAAACTGAAATCAAAAGTTGATTTGGATGTTTAAAGATGTCACATAATAGAGTCATTTTTAAGATGAGTTAATATTTAGGGGCACCTGGGTGGCTCGTTAAGCATCTGCCTTCGGCTCAGGTCATGATCCCAGGGTCCTGGGATCGAGCCCCGCATCAGGCTCCCTGCTCTGCGGGAAGCCTGCTTCTCCCTCTCCCACTCCCCCTGCTTGTGTTCCCTCTCTTGCTGTGTCTTTCTCTGTCAAATAAATAAATAAAATCTTTAAAAAAAAAAAAGATGAGTTAATATTTAACCCAGATTTATTAGCTATCCCGTTGGATATGATCTCACAATTGCAAATGTTTAATGAATTGTACCATGATTTAAAAACAACCCTTAAAGGTATATAGGAAAAAGTTACTTTGTAGAGTCCGTGAATGTATACAGAACACGTTTAAAAAAAAAAACAAAACAATATTCCTGAACTTACATGATTACCCAATATCTAAAATGAACCTCCTAATGAGAGCCACATACACAAATTTTAAAAGTGATACCTCTCAGATACTGTGCATGCAAATGAAGAAATTCACTCTTGAAACTGTTGGGGGACTCAACAAACTTTAGTAATGCCGACATTTTATTTTTATATGAAATTATGCCATGAAAGTGGAATAAGGCAGTATCTCTAGATTCATATAAATACTCTAAGCATCCTTTGAGAATGGCCAAAAGTCATTTTTGGGGGAGTTTCTGGCTGGGTGATGTCAGTTATCACTCTATATTTGGGGCCCCGTTCAACGGAGCACAGACTGTACTTGGATATGGTGGTGGTTTTCACGTTTCATCCTGATGAAAAATGTTCAGTGAGTAGAATGTATCAGAACAAACAAAACCATAACTTATGCTCCATGCTTTCATTTACTTTTGGTGCTTTTCTCACGTTTTCAACAGTTACCAGCCACCTTCCTACTACCACAACCCCCCTCTGTGGCCTAGAATCCATCTTTGCTGAATTCCACTTATTACGAGGAAATCCTTCTGTGTACTTTACCTAAATCCTGCATCCTTCAGTTGAAGCTCATTTCATATTATTCAAACTTCTGTGAACGGTGGTCCAACGTCATCCTCTTTATGAGAAAAACCCATTATTTAAAAATACTCAATAAATCACTCTTTATCCTTCATTTCCCCCACCTGAATAAGCCCAGGTCCCCAGGGTTTTCTCCACAACACTCAACCTCCAACTCACTATCAAGACATAACTGAGGTCCTGGGAGAATTAGACATATATAATGACTAATTAGAACATTACATATAAGACTATAATAATTATTAATTTAAATAGTGAATACCATTACCATAAAACTTGGCTCATACCTTCCTCCAAGTTCCTCAGGAAATTCTCAGATTTCTCCCGGACTACCTCAGCCTGCCTCAGACATGCTCAATCCTCCGTGCCAGTGACAGGGAGATCAGTTTATATTTAGAAGTGGGCAAATGTCTGGTATGGAACACATTAAAACCAGGGAAATCTGTTCCCTCGTAACCTAAGCCAAGTTTGCAAAAACTAAAAGGCAGGTTAATTAATCCATTTGATATAGTCATCATCAGAGCATCTATAGTAAAAGTGGGCTGTATTTGAAGTCTTAAATGTACAAAACTTTCTGAATTTTTTTTAAGCTGTGCTTACACATTGACCCTCACAGTAAGAGTTTGCTTTAGTTGTTTTGGAAGGAGATGTCTCTGCATGTTTCATATCAGGCATTAGATTCTGGGTTTAAATTAGTGTCACCCTGAATACGAGGCATCCAATATGCAGATTTTGATCATGTGACTAACACCAGTGGGAGCCACATACTTCAGGCAAAAACTTAAGAGCTGATATTCCTTTCAACAGATTCATATTTTTTAATTTATTGCCTAATTTTTGTGTATGGGGCTGAAATGTGATCCTGACACCGGACCGCAGATGCTTAAACAACTGATCTGGTTTTTTGCATTTTAAGGAGATTGAACTGATAGATGAGCAACATCTATTTACTGTGGAAGGATGAAATGCTGCTTCAGTTTCCCTTCTTGAAACTCATAGTTAGAGTCTGTTGATTTCCCCTTATTTTTTGTCTTCTAAAGAGGCCAGAATCCTACTGTGAGCTCTGTGCTAATCCGAGAAGATGCAGGGAAGTCTCAGGGTATCTCCCAGATCCTGAAGGTCAGAAGCAAACAAACATTAAGAAGGGCCCTAACGAAGCTCATAAGGGCCACAAGCTACATGAGGTTAGGGTACAGGGAGGGGAGGGGTTTTCTCGTGGGGCCTTCTCTACCCAGTGACCATTCTTGTCATCAGAGTTCCCCACGTCAATCTGACAGAAGACTGAGGATCTGAATTTGGGTATTGCAGAATGTTTGCAGGCTCCCAGGGAGAGGAAAAAAGATCTGGATCAAATTATATTCAATTCAGAGGCATGTGGGGCAGTCTAATGATTTCCATTACTCCTGTGGACACCTTGGGTGGTGGAGCTCATTAAGGTTCAATCACAAAAATTAGGACTCAGAGGATGTCAGACCTGAGAAAGACTATACATGGACCACCTGCTCAGCAAGGTGAAGTGACTCGGACAAGACTTCAGCACCAGGCCATCTTATAACCAACAGTAGATGTGACCACTAAACAGACAGCTAATGTTTGGCTTTTAAATACCTATCCCAGGAGGAGTTAGCTAGAATGAATCAACAGAGTGTTCAAAGATTCAGAGAGAAGAGTTGCCTGGCATGAGCAGTGTGTGCTAGTCTAAACCGCCACCAACATCCACCTAGACTCCCAGAGTAGGCTCTCACCTCGCTGCCCTGTCTCCATGCTTCCCCTGGAGTCCATTCTCCCTCCACACAGCAGACGGCTCTAACCCTGGCCTTGCTTCCCACTTAATCCAAACTCTTCACCATGGCCTCCGAGGTCCCACCTCTCTGACCTCACCACTCTTCCCTCATTCATTCCCCCCCGCCTAGAGAGGCAGCTCACTCGTTCTTTGAAGAAGCAGCTGTTCCTTCTTTGGCCCCCGTGTCCTTCCTGTTCTTCCCTCAGCCTGGAAGTCTCTTCCGACATCTCCCCCATGCTTCACTCTGTCATTGCCTCCATGTCTCCTCTCAAATGTCTGCTCTGAAAGAGGCTATACCTGTCCCCTGTCTTGAATATCAACCCTCTGCGTGATACCCTCCCCATTTTACTCTCCAGCTTCATTTCTTCCCCATCTTCATTTCTGTTTACAGCATTTATCCTCACCAAGCATTTTATGTTGACTCATTTCTGTGTTTACTATCTTCTTTCCCACTAAAAAACTCCAGGAGGACATGGAGTTTATCTAAACTCCAGAACAGAGCATGGAACAGACGAGGTACTCAGTTTATATTTGTCAAATCAGTGAATCGACCTTCTTGGCCCCAGCTAACAGGTGAGAGTCACTGAAGGAAACCTATGGCAGTCCTCAGGTGGAGACCTCAGCATGAGGGGCTGAGGACTACTTGCATTTCCTACCATTTTACTTAGTTACTGAACCTTCCTTCTTCCCAACCACAGACAATTATGTCTCCTAGAAACTCATTACTGAATCTGGGCATCTATGCAGATGGTCCCTGACTTACAGTGGTTCCACCTACCATTTTTAGACTTTACGATGGTGCAAAAGCAATACACATCCAGTAGAAACCACACTTCTAGTTTTGAATTTTTATCTTTTCCCGAGCTAGCAATATGTGGTACAATGCTCTCTTGTGATTCTGGGTGGTGGCAGCAAGTCACAGCTCCTAGTCAATCATGTGATCATGAGGATAAATAACCAGTATACTTACAACCATTCTGTTTTTCACTTTCAGGACAGTAATCAATGAATTACATGAGATATTCAACACTTCATTATAAAAGAGGTTTTGTGTTCGATGCTTATGCCCAACCGTAGACTGATGTAAGTGTTCTGAGCAGTTCTGTAGTTTAAGGTAAGCTACACCAGGCTGTGATGTTCAGTAGGTTAGGGGTATTAAATGCATTTTCAACTTACAATATACTCAACTGCCAATGGGTTTATCAGGACATAAACCTATCATAAGTCAAGGAAGATTTATCTTTTATTAGTTATCTTTTATTAATTTATCATTAACTGTTATCATTAACTGTTTCTTGGGTTTTTGTTTGTTTGGTTAGTGATTTTTTTCCCCCTTTTAACCCTCCACAATCTTGGTTTCCTGTATTGTGGGATATTACTATGCTTACCTTATCTACTTCTCTATTCAAAGGTTATGTTAAGTTCTGTATTTAAAGATATTTTGAGAGAAAAGAATGCTTTTAGACAAACAGCTTCCAGGAGAGTTTGCAGTTTCTATAGGGAGGTGTTTCCTGGGCAAACATAGCCAAAGACAGAAAAAAACATTGCTTGTAATTAAGGTATTGATCACGTGGAAGGGAGTTGTGAGGTCACTGACAAAGCAAAAACATTAGTCAAGACATGGCCTGAGAGGAGCAGTAGCCATAGCCTTGAGGAGACCAAGCACCCATAGAGTGGGTCAGCAGGCAGGTATGTAGTTTGCTCTGTAGCTGTCTTCTCTAGTCACCTGGGACAGAAGGCACTAGAAAAACAGAAAGAAGACAAACAAGAGCTTGACAGACTGGGGCCCCAGCTCCAGCTGGACCCAATGAAGAATCTCAAAATCTGAAGAAATTCAGTCAATCATTGACTCACAGGAGAATCACATCCTCTTGCCCCATGCCTTCTTCCAGAATTTCCTATATGTTCTAACTTTGCCCAAATAGAGCTTGAGCTGTTTGGACAGGGCTCTCAGCAGTCTGGGCTTACAGTTCTGCTCATGCCTATGCCTGTTCCTCTCACCATATCATCTTGGATCCTGACTGACAAACATCCTCTTTCCTCTCCACCTGGCTCTGAAAAGTGCTTTTCCAGTTTCTCCTTCCTGCTCTAGGAGGTGATCATTTTAATAGCTTAGTTATTTTGTTTAATTTAAAAAATGTTTCATATCTCAATCCCAGATAAAATGTGCACATTATAATTGAGATCGGTAATTTTCAAACTGTGTTCCTGTGATTCCTTATAGACCCTCAGAGAAAAGATGGGCACAAACATTTGGTTTCAAAATTCCTATCTATTTTTACTGTAGTAACTTAGCTCACTTTTATCTATTTTATATATTGGGCTTCTGAGTAAGCTATTGTTTAAAGAAATATTTTTTACTATTTTTATCTAAAAGGGTTAAAAAAAACTTTCAAATTGCAATCACAGGACTCAAAAGATTTGCCACCACCTGGTGGCAGCATACCCAAATTTCAAATACCTACATTTTTAATAGAAGGATTACATTGAATCTGCTATCCTAGAATTATAAAGGGGTATCAGAAATGTCTCAGAGGATTAAATGTAATTATAAAAAATGCATTAAAAAGTATACTGTCACTTTCAAAATGCAGTGTGATAGTATTTGAAAGTCAAAGTTCCATAAAATAATTACTTTGTTGTACAGATCTCATATAACCCTCTGCATAATACCCTCCCCCCTTTACTCTCCAGTAATACCACTTACAGAAAATATTTTTATTATTTAAAATCTTAAAACCAACATTGCAGTAAAGCAAAAATAAACTAGCAGAATTCTGTTTTACTGTTTGAACATCAGTATTATTTACCTTCAAATACATAGGAAAAAGTTTTATTTCTTTTTCTCAGAATCACTAAGAATACTCAGTTCCTGGGTAAATTCTACCCGGGACATTCCCTGTGCTACTCTCCACCTCCACCAAAATAAAACAAAGCAAAAAAGCAAAAACACCTTTCACAGACCTTTATAAATGACTGCACAAAGAGAATAGAAAACAAGTACAACTCCAACCACAAGCACATTCATGGAGGAGTGGAGGAAGAAAATGAGATTTTTCCTTTTCGGGCCTTTCAGCTCTCACATAAGAGTAATATATTAGTTTTGTCCACTCTAGCCATGCTAACCTTGTTCTGGCCTGATTCGACAATACTCTGTTCAGGTAAAATGCCCTTAGCACTCAGGAATAGGTTTCCAGTAAGTGAGGCACCTGGATAGTGAAGGGGAAAATGAAACCTGAGCCCTGCCATTCTCAGTCGCTTCTCTGTCCAGACCCACATCACCCCCCTCTCCAGTGGTATGTGCCCCCTTGCCCCTCTTTTCTTGCTATATGTCCTGAAAGTCACTGTCCCCTTGTGCACAGTGATGGTCTTAGGTGAAGCTGGCAGACAGGACATGAAAAAATCAACAGAACTAGCCGGGGGTGTCTTGTAACACTCCTAGATCTGCGGAGAACAGAGGGAGTGGGAGTAGGCGTGAACATGCCAAAGAATACTTTTGGTAGCAGGCTGGAGGACACAGAAGGAAAGTTCATTTCTCACTGTCCCTCCACAGCTGCAGTAAACTTGCTCCTTAAGAAGCCACAGTTACTTTGTATCAGACATGGATTTGTCAGCAAGATGGCATCCATACAAGTTCTTTGTAGACCATCAGTGGGCACATGACATTCCGAGCAAACAGCAGTTAGCTGAATTGGCAGAGTTTGCAACTGAAATCCATGTCTGGTTCTTTTAAAACTCCTCCTAGCATTGTTTACCAGCTTTTCCTAGGGTCAGTTTCAAGGAGCAAAAAAATGACTTGATTCACAAACAATTAATGAAATAAGAGTCATAAAAGAGTGAGGAAAAGCAACTAACAAGAATCCATTTAGCACTTTTGAAACTTCAGGGTGTTTTCCTGACATGAACATGAGAACTGACCTATAGTATTTCTCATATTTACAACACATGGAGCAAAATTGATTTTAATCATTTAGAGTATGTGTCACCATTAATTCTTTCAACATACTAAGAGCATGTCATAGCAAATACTGGACAGTCTAGGGATCTAAACTGTTGCTTAAAACAAAACTCATTGATGATCATCACTTGGCAACTATTGGATGTTACACTGTCATTCCCTCTTGGGGGTCTGTGTCACAGAATCATCTGTATAAAACCTAACACTACCAGCTCTGCTCTCTCAACAATCTGGAGCAATATTTAAATTTTCTTTAGTTACGCACTGACACTGCATATGTACCAAACCAGTTGCATAACATTTCATATGTTTATCTAACATCTTCAGAAATAGAAAGTTTCAACAAAGAATTCAAACAAGCCAAAAACGCCGAAGTACTGTCGGGAGTTGCCAAGTGAGAAAACAAGTATACTAGTCCACGCTAATGAGTCTTCCTGCTTCGGTTATTATATAACAGGCTACATTATGACTCTCTGCCTTTGCTCCCGGGCCATTACTGCCTATCTTGAGATCACTTTTGATATTCCTTAGGTAAAGGAACACCAAACCGTAGTCATTTATCTGACAAAAGCCCTTGTGTTTTTCTTATTCTATCAATCATTAAACTAGTAATGTCTTTTTATGTTATTGCTTTGACATTCATTAACACTCACGTCAGAGGAAATCTTTGCAATTAAAAATCCTATTGACTATCTAAAGTTGTTTTGCCTTGGTTTGTAACCACCGATTTTTTTTTAATGGCAGCAATAGCACTAAGATGGGTTGGGAACTGACCCCACAATTCAACTTGAGGTGTCTCTTTCATGACTCAAATGTTGTTGATACTCATACTAAAAAAAAAAAAAAAAAAAATCAGCTTTTGATACCTCAGTGTTAACTTCTATGGCAAGTCTGACTGACTTGCTTACCAATGATAGAATACCTCAGAAAAATAAAGTCAGACAGCGACTCAGCTGCTGTGTTGTCATAGGAATTCTTCCTCATGGCCAACACAAAAACCCTGAAGAGAGTTTCAGTTTAAAATGTGAGAGACTTCCTATCATCTCAAATGCTTGAAATAAATTTTTCAAAAGTTTTTTATGATTTGAAACCACAAAGAGAAACAGTAAGATGAGTGTCTAATATGACAAAGTGAGAACTTTGAATATCATAAGGTAACACATTCACTTCTCAACCACTCCTTTTGTGGGACTATCACCCATAAAAACTTATTGTACATCATCTACAGCCATATTATCATCCGCCATTGAGAGAAATAAAACTGAACAAATACTTTTCTTTTTAGTATTGAGCAATTTAGAGGGTAGGAGAAGAACGAGTTTCCTGCTTGGAAAAATCCATGGGTTATAAAAACGTCTTGTATTTAAGGAGTGGACTAACCTCACTGTATCTGTATTTATATGCCACCACTGCCCAAAAAGTACAATGGGATGGAAGAAGATAGCACTTCCAAGCACTTCCTAAATATACATCATTTGAAATGTTATCAATATGAAAATCAATATAAAGTGCTCCTCTCGTTATGTCTCATTGTATCATTCTAATATTTGATTTAATTATGGTAGTGTTTAATGAAAATCAAAGACTGAATTTGGCCCTAGGGTACTGTGATCATTTAAAGATATTTAGTACAGAATATTTCACATAGATTCCACCTCTCTTCTAAGAAACAAATTCAGTCAGAAGTCAAAACAAGAAGACTTGGGGCATGGGATTGTCTGAATTTATTCATTCAACAAACACTCTGTGAAGACACCACCCTAGAGACATCACAGCCTTGCTGAGAAGGGAACACTACACTTCCCTGTACACACAGGGAAGTGATTTTACCTGTAGGATAAGCAAATCCTTGGTTTCAGGAAGTGAACTATAATGAGCTTTCAACGTCCTTTGGGCCCTGCCTCGGCATTGTTCATTTTCAGTAAATGAAAGCAATACAAGCTTTGCAAAGGGATTTTAAACTATTACAAGGGAAACTTAGAAACGAATCCAAATGCCACCATAGATGTTAAGATTCCAGGAACTACCTGTCTTGTGGAGATCTTGAATCTGAAGTCAGTGCAGGCTTCATGAATAGTTAAGAATCAAACACTCAAAGACAGTTGAAGGGAATCGCCGTTGGCTGATTTTTAATAAATAGATCTGCTTTAGGACTCCTAGTGCTCCACAGAAATTGCCTCAGAGACACTTTCCACCTATAACCATGACTCAAGGCTTGGGACCCAAGACACCACACTTGGGAGGGCTGTTTATTGCAGACAGATGGGTAATGGTTAAGAAAGCAGCTCTCCCAGTGTGCAGATAGACTATAAACCTGCACCCAAACTGAGGCAAAGAGGTGGGGCCATGCTCCCCACCCAGCACACACCCACACTGGGGCTTCTCACGCGTTCTCTCCCCACCCAGGCTGTGGTTGCTTTCCCTTCCTCATCTCATTCCACCCGCACTGAAATGTTCTTGAGATAAAATTAAGTGAAGAACTAGGTGTGGAGACCTAAGATTAGGTCTCCAGATTTGGGTTATGCGACCACAGTGCCATTTACGAGCTGCATGACCTTCGGCCAATCCTTTAAGGTCTTTCATGGTAAAGTTCACTCCAGTCAGCCCAGAGCTCATCTCAAAGTCCTCATGAGCCAGGAATCTCATCCACAGAAGCTCTTCTCTGCAGAACCTGCTGAATTAACACCCGATTTCAAATATACCAGCATACTGCTTGGCCACTATGGGAGTTCTGACTCCCATATTTTCATTCAAATTGTGAATTCATTAACATAGTGATATATTCTTTTGTATCTTGAGCCCTGATGCTAATGTATTTGGTTTCCCACTCCCTAACCACCCCCAAAGTCATAGGAAAAAAAAAAAGCTCACATAATTTTTTCTTAAATATGGGCTAGAGAAAGCTGTCATATGAAAATGGATATGTATTTCAAATGTCACAAAACTGTTGACTCTTGAGTCCTTCCACATCATTTCACCTTTCTTTCCACTCCACTCCCCCACATGCCCAACAGAGCTGTGAGTCCCTTAAAGAAGCCTTGCAAAGATTAAGAGATCCATTGTCCGGGCTTTGCTTAAGATGAATGCACTCTGACAATAACTTTCAACATTTTCACGGAGTGCTTCAGATTCATGTCTCCATAAGATCATTATCTCTTGACCCTAAGCCTCTTGCCATGAAGTCATAACCTTCGTTCAAGAGAAGTCCAGTCCACTATCATAACTACAGATTTGGCTGTCAATAAAGAAAATACAAACCACTAAACATTGAGTTTTTGCTCTCATAAGAAGAAGTGATTATCATCTGTATTAAATAATCAAACTACAGGCCAAGTTAGAAGAAGCCTTAGAATCTTAGAATGAGGAGCTCTTAGATGATACCTTCTTATAAATCACTCAAATAAAAAAATTACTTATAAGACAAATGGTCTTGCAGCCTCTGTTTAAGTATCTACAGTTATGCCATCTTGTGACTTTTTGAGCTAGCCCAGTTTCTAATATGTTCCATGCTCCCTTCAAATTTTAGATTCACAGTTGTAATTAATTCTATAACCACTTGTGCAATAATGAATATATCTACACATGCTCTTATATGACAGCCTTTTAAATATTTGAAGCTAGTGCTCATGTTCTAGGCCTTCGTTTCTTAAAATCTCCCTAGGTTCTTCAGCTCATTGACACGACCTTCTCACTTTTTGCTATCTTTTTGTCCTTTCCTTGGAAGCTCTCCAATCCATGAATACCTCTCTTAAAACAGTACCAAAGAGAGGACAATAACCCAAACAGGCTCTAACCAGAGGAGAGTACAACAGAGCTAACTATTACCCCCATTAAATCAGGTCACTGTACTTCTATAGGGGAGCCTGGGGTTCTATTAGTTTTTATAGCCACTCCAACACCTTGTTGGGTTATATTATGATTTGACGAGGCCTCCCTCAATAAGTAGCCCCAAACCAAGACATGAATTTTTACTTGGGTTTCTTGTGCTGTCACTAGTTAATGAATTAACCTGCAGCAATCTTTCTTAACTCCATTTCTCGGACTGTTCTTTGGGTTCAATATTCAAACTCTGACCATGGCCCTTGTGTAATATGCTGCCATGTCGGTTAATGTGGAATTAATTAAACATCAGTATGATTCTGTTAGATAATAACACATCTCATCATTCTACACAGTGTTGTGATTATTCTCTGAAACTGAAACAGCTGCCCAAGGTGAGTGTCTGACTAGATTACATCCAACCTGAACAGAATTTTTGCCTCCAATCAAAACATTTTCCTCTCCCTCTTAAAGTTGACAAAGTGATTACAGGAGTACACAGTTCTGAGTAGAAGAAAAATGTATGATTCATATCACATGAAGCAAGATGCCACCTAATCCACCCTAGGGAAATCTGGGAGAAAATATGTCTTTTATTTTTTCTATCATAATACAGAAAATAAGCACTAGCAGTGTTGATAGCCTATGGCTTTTCACTTAGAATCAACAATAGTGGCACGTCCTATGATTTTACTTTTTCAGCACCATCCCCAAACAAAGCAACGAAATGTAAGATGATGTGAATGAGACCCTGAAACTTAAGGAGGCAGAATAATGGCTTGCAGGTGTGAACATTATTCATATTTTAAACAAAATTAAATTCTTCCCCATTAATCTAGGAAAGCCAATATAATATAATCACCAAGAGGTAAGATGCCTCTAATATTTAAAAGATAGGCTAATTTTGATGACCGTTTTCACTCATGTTAATCAAATAGAGTCTATGTACAGAATTTACATCGTTAAGACTAAAAGCAAGGTGAAACTTACAAGCTAATCCTTCATCTGTAGCCTAACTAGTCTGTGAAATTTATAAAGCCCAAACCCAGGATCCTTTTATGTCACTTTCCTTTAAGTATAAATCATAGGATGGGAGCAACACAAAGGAGAGTGGGCTTAGAACCCACATCAGTGCAGCCTGTTTAAATAGCCAATGTTTAGAAGAATGTGATTATTCTGGAAGATGGTAGACAGGGGTTTTTTAGTGGATACAGGGCTTTCTAGATGCCAGGGATGCCGGTGAACTGTTCTCTCTCAGATGCGGCATATGGAGGGAGTCAGACTACTTTGCCTTTTTAAACATGATCAGGGCTGGGCACGTCCTAGACACACGGGTAATGCCTGCTGGACCTGAGCTTGCAGGAACTACATCTGTGACTTCAAGGCAGGTAAGAGAAAAGAGAGAGAAATCCATGCACCAAGCCCTGTTTGAAACGTGGCATGAGTTAGATAACCGAGGAGAATCAGTTGAGTCCCCATGCTGCCCACTGATGCTCAAGGTGGAACCGTGGGGCCCAGACACCTGGTGGCTACTCCTACTGCTGGGGAGTGATGGTGTCTGTCTCACATGCCCTATCCTGTTTGCTTGAACCTTTTCTTTTGGCATTTTTGTTAAACCGAAGGAAGAAGAAATCTGGCGAATTCATATAATTAGCATGCTATGGGTCCTTGGTAAATATTTACTGAAAGAATAAATAAATATTTTTGGAAAATGGAAAGCTGTCAAAGAATACGAAATTTTAAAATGTAATATTTTAGAAACAACCAAGATTCTGGTGAACCGGCCCCAAAGCCTTTATTTAATTTTATTTTTTTAGACAGAACCAGAACCTGAACACAGTGAAGGGGCCTCTTTCAGATTATTTTCACATCTTTAATATTTCTTGTTTGAAGAGAAGTGGCACAAATTCAAATACTCTTATATATCTTATACCTTTTTAAGAACATGATCACCTAAAAAAGTCACTTGAAAAACAATAGTATTTGACTAATTCATGTCACCAATCAGCTTGATAAACACCTTGCTCTGATGAGGATAAGGATAAGGGTTGTGGGGGACGAAAAGGTTTAATAGAAAGCTGAATCCAATGTATGTATAACAGGAGACTTATAAGTATTGGTGAGGGAGGTCTTTGGATTTCCTGTCAAAAGACTGGGGGGAAAAAACCCTATTTTCCATATACTCAACACGTTCCAAGTCAATAATCTGTAGTGTCATCCGAAGTCTAGCTGCCCCCCCTGCCCACTTCCCACAGGACAAGAAGGTTCCTTGCCATTCCCTCCTCTTCATACAAGGACACACTGATCGTGTCTTCAGAAAATTGCACTCATGGAATTATGTGGCTAAACTGACTAAGCCTTTTTTTCCCACTGCTATTCACTCGCTTGTTCAACGTACATTTATGCATGCTCTGTGCCTGGTCCCGAGAACCCTGAAACGCTAGCGGTGGAAGACACATTACAGGTCTTTCATACCAGATGTTGCCATCTCCGGGGCCTTAGTGCTGGGGCACAGAGCATCACAATGGGAAGAGTCCGATGTAAGATAATACAGAGTGGTGAGGTCTTGGTGAACCTGAAAACACGGGGCCCTCTTATGACATTCAAACCCAATTTCTTTTTTTCTCTTCTGAACATCTGCCAGAAGCAGCCCACAAGCTGGGAGTATGCGATCTTGATTTCATCTAACCTTTTTGTTTTTTTCAAATAATCAAAGAGTCGTCTACTGTTTCCAATATCACAAATCCAGTGAATTGGAAGCTTTATGGTTCCTCAGTCTCCTCCATTTTACTTCACTGTCCCAGTTCATTATATGAGGTGGTTTATTCGTTTAATTTGTTTTTTGGTTCTACTTCTCTCTCCTGTTTGCTAGACTGACTGCATGCCAAATGAACAGTCCCTTCTTATGAAGAAAACGATGAGTTTCTGAACAATGAGATCACATACTGCCAACTACCCCGGGAGAGACACCAGGACTCTGGAGAACGGCTGCGTGAAAAGTAGATGCTTTTAAAAATATGAATATTAAGCCCAAGGGACTAGAAAGCAAAGTAACTAGAGGTTACTTTCATGTTTGCTCAATGGAAGCGATTTCATCACCTTTTATACGTGAGAGATCAGTTTTGGAGAAATTTTCCAGTCCTCCCACCCTGCCAATGAATCAATCGAATCAAATAAATAGCATAATATTTGGCTCAGCAAATATTTGTCATGGTCAATCCAGTTGTGTATTTAGTGACAGCCTTGATGTTTTAAAAGAATTTTCTATGTTACGCTATTTCCACACATCTCCATACATCACCTGTTCAGTTGGAGGTTTAATATAAAAAAATTCACTTTAGTGTTGACTTACTTTGTCTTTTGTTCCCAAAAGAACAAGATAGCCAATCAACACACCTAAAAAAGTTACGTATCCTCAGCTTCTGTTTCCCAACCATATTCTTCTGGACGGAGCCAACTGACAGGTAATGAAATACATGAAAAGTAAATTGAATATAAATGATCTAATGTGAATTAATGGTGATGAAAGCCGCCAGGCTACTCCAAAGTCAAAGTACTTTCCTTATACTTTAAATGTAAGCGTTACTGGGCTACACAGAAGACAAAGAGCAGGAGCACTGTCTAGAATATTCCATATTACTCTACTCAATCCCCTCAATACTCAGGTAACCCCGAAAACATTTTCTTACCACGATGTAAAATATAATTAAGAAAGTCCTTAGTTAGTTGGCTGATTACAAACATAACTTTTGTGTCCTTTTTTCCTGCTCCTATCTCTTTCTATTTTCTTCTATCTTGGCTCTTAAAATGTTCTCTTAGTTAATTTTTGTTAACAGTTTTCTCTCTTCCCAGCCAAATTCTCTCCTGAAGCTATACCTAGTCCTTCCTATGTGGCAGGCATTTCTGCTAGGGTTCCTGGTACACAGTTGGTGCTCAATAAGTACTAATTACAGTAAGCTCCTATGGTGGGGGGGAGGGGTTTAAGATTTCTTTATTCTGTCACCGGTAGGTTTGCATTACTGTGAAAGGAAAGACATTTCTAATCAGAATGAATGAGGTTAGATACAATAGGTACCTATAGGACTCGATAAATATTAATAGAAAAGGCTCTTTGAAAATTAAACCCCCCGAAAACCACATTTTACACGTTTTATTTATCGTGGTAGTTACAGTGCGCTCTAAGAAGGAGCTACTTAATTCATAGTATAATCATCTTCAGTGCCGTTAATTAATTCCAGATTTTATTACATTACTTGAGCTCACTTAGTGCTTTAATCTCGTGATATAAGGAGGTGGAAAAGGTAGGTGCAACAAGTCATCTCGAAAGCCAAGGGGAATTATAACTTGCATCTCAATTACAAGGCAAGGACTAATAAATGATTACCTAATTGTGTGGGCTGGAAAAACAAATCACAGTCCAAGAAAACCCAATGCACTTCAGAACAAGGGGTCTGAGACCAGATATTTGAGTTCCACGGTGGACGGGTTGGGGTGGGGAGGAGAAAGAAACAAACAAACCATGGAGGACAGCAGGCAGAGGGTGCCTGCCAGTAACTGGGGCTTCCAGGATAATGGTAAACTTATGCAAGAAATAAACCTGTCTCACAATGGACACAGTGACTGTCAGCGCCAAGGCCCGGCCCACTGGAAATCAGAGTTGCTGAAATATATGATTAGTGTTCTGTTCCATGCTCACTTTCATGCCACACCTTTCGGTGGAGGTCATCTTTTGAGTCATTAAATAATCTTAGAGTGATATGTACACAGAAGATTTGTTCCTTATCTTTTCCATGTCACACCTGGTGCTTTCCATGGGCTCTTTGTTCTTGTTTTAACAAAGTGTGTAAAGGTTGTGTTTTTTATTTCTTTTTTCCTTCCCAATGACTGACTTTAACTCAGCATTTTAACCCTATAACAACCATGATTATGAGAATGAATCTCTACCTAGACACATTAGTTGTTAACAAAGATAATGTAGAAAAATGTATTTTGGTTTCAAACAATGTACTCCAGTTCAGTTTAGAAAAAGATTTTTCTTTGCAAATACATCTAGTTAAATTGCTACTCCTCATTCCTTCCAAGCAACTATATTAATTCAATATTACTTGGTAACCTAATTCTGATTTAAATGTTTTTATGCCACTCATGCACAAGTATTTTAAGTGAAACATTATCCAGATAAAGAGATTCATGTTATCATCTGCCTTCGGATAATTATAGTAGAATATGATATAATAAGTACAACAGATTTTTATATTTTAATATGTACCATAGGTACAGATTAATAAAATATATTCAATCTCCTCAGCATTGAACATCTCAAGACTGTGTGACAGATAAGACATATTTCACAGATGAAAAATGAAATATCCCAAGAAATTAGATGACTTATCCAAAATGGAAATAAGAAGTAGCAGAACCCAGAAAAGAACTAGAGTCTTCTGGATTCTTGCCCTTCTTCAAACACTTCGGAGACACTTTGACACTTACTTTGTCTTTTGTTCCCAAAAGAACAAGATAGCCAATCAACACACCTAAAACAGTTACGTATCCTCAGCTTCTGTTTCCCTGGTTTCCCTCCTCTTGTTTAATCTATACACGTCCATCTTCCTTAAGGATTTCTCCTACTTTTCCAGCCCCCGAGGTGGGCAAGACCTAGGGCTCGGTCCTTTGCCACCTCCTCTTCCTCCTCCTCTGGAGGGTCCCATATACTACGGAAGCTTTAAATAGCATGTGTAAACTGATGACTCCCAAACTCACATCTCCAATCCTCCCTTCAATGCAGATTTATATATCCAACTGCCGCTTGATAGCATCTCTTTAGGGTTTCACACCCGGCTTACCAAGTATAAAACAAAATTTCTGATTTATCCTCCCCAAACTGGTTTCTCTCCCAGTATTCTATTTCATGGGACATAACTCCATTGGACAAACAATACTTTAGTTTCCCTCCCCCTCCTTTACCCTTAACATCTTATCCATAACTCTCAGCCTTTCTTTCTCGCTCACAAATAAACCCTACATCCTTCTTCTCTCCAATCTTCTCTAGTCCCAGCCTGATCACCACTTCCCTAGAATATGCTATAGTCTCACTCCTAATCCTGTCACATTCAATCTATTCTCCACAAAGCCAAATTAATTTCTTAAAGTCAGAACCATGTCGATACATCCTTACTTAAGACTGTATAAGTCTTCCCATTAAAATGTTTTAAATGTTTAACAATTAATAGGTACCACATTCAAATATTTCTAAATAAATAAAGAGCATAAAAAAATAAACAATGTAAAGCCCCTCTGCCTTGTCTCCCACCTACCTCGTCCCCTCCCATGCCCATAGATAACCATTGCTCCTAGGTTCTTATGTTCTCATGCCTTTTAATAAGGCAATTTTAATAAAATGCAAACATGTTGCTCTGGCTACTGAGCCCAACCACAGCAGACCCTGCTACTTCTCCACTCTCACTCCATGCTCCTCCTCCCTCACTGTGCTCTACTCTCTGATCTTCTTTGGTCTCATGAATTAACCAAATTCTTTCCTGCCTCAGGTATTTACCCATACTATTTACCTTAGCTAGACCACTCTTCCCCTTTCTTCTATACTCGCCCCGCCTCTCCTTAAATGTCATTTCTTGGCGAGTTAGATCCTCTGTTGCTTATTTAGCAAACTGATCACAAGTTATAAGCATATGTCAATGTATTTGCTCATTCCCCGACTCTCTCTTTTCACTAGCTGATCAGCTCCAAAGGAGCAAGCCCTGGGTCTATGTATTTTAGCTTTCTGCAGCTGTGACACCTTAGTCACTTAGAAGAGGGGCTCCATCTTAGAGACTCAATGAATATGAAATGAAGTGAGTTAATTAATCCTTTCTATCTGTGTCAACACTGAGACTTGAATTAGACATTTCCTGAATATTTGCATTTATAGATGCTGTGAAACACATTACACAAATTGAGATATAAAAGGAACTCTTCGCTCCTCCAAAAAAGTGAAGAGGTAGAATTTTTTTAAAAAATTCTACATGTTGAAGAATGCCACGGTTTTGTACACAAAGGCGGCTCCAGCCACAACAAATATTAGATCTACTCTTCAAAACTAAAGGATGCATAAGAATTACATATTTTCACATGACATCTTACAACAATCTATTTATAGATCTAAAGCTACCACATAGAATTTCCTTCATTGTAACTAAAGGTCTTTGTCATTTGTTGCTTAAGAATTTTCTTTCACTTATATTCTTGCACATGCTATTCCTTTTTTAATCTAAATAAAGACATCAAATCAGTAAAATTTTTAGGAAAAAACACTTTTAAGAGTGAGTAAAGTGTTTATTTCTTCTTTCCTTTTAAAAAGGGGAGGTGCCTAATGCTTTGTCCTGAATGGGCTTGTTATGACCAACTTTGTGAATTCTCTCCCCATAAAAGACACGTCTTCCTTCTCATCCTGAGTGTGGCTGTACATCGAAAGACACTCCAGACATTTCCCTTTCAGATCTCAAAAGGAAGTATTAATCAAACAAAAGATGGGAAATTATGACATTCAGCTACTAAGGTTTAACTCAAGTGGCCAAGTTTTAGTTGATCACAGGGTACAGGTGACTATCCATCAAACAACCCATCATAACACACATTAAAATGTCTGGGTTAATCAGGACAGAAGCCAAGAATAATATTTTTTGCTGATGCTCAATGAAAACTACCAAAGGAATTCCCCTAAAACTGTACTCTACAAACATGCAAGACCTAAAACAAAAAATAATAATAATATAAAAGGAATTCTTCCTAACTGTATCTTAAGCAAGGCAGCAGCATATTCTTTTGATGAAATGATAAATTGCCTGGATGACATGTACAAGTTTAAATTAAAAAATGTTAAAGCAATCTTGAAAATCAACATAAAAATATGTATGCATGTATATTTTTAACTCTTTCAAAAATACCAGAAAATTTGATAAAACATTCAAAATATATTAAATAATATTCACAAGGAGGCATGAACTATTGATATAATCATACTCTCATTTCTTTTCCAGCTTTATCTATCAAGAATTAATTTCATCCAGGGGCGCCTGAGTGGCTCAGTCATTAAGCATCTGCCTTCAGCTCAGGTCATGATCCCGGGGTCCTGGGATCGAGCCGCATTGGGCTCCCTGCTCTGCAGGAAGCCTGCTTCTCCCTCTCCCACTCCCCCTGCTTGTGTTTCCTCTCTCGCTGTGTCTCTCTGTCAAATAAACAAATAAAATCTTAAAAAAAGAAAAAGAGAATTAACTTCATCTGGAAATCAGCGACAGTTACGTATATAAAGGAACAGAAAGCTGTAAGATACAGAATGAAAAAGAAATATATGCTTTATTATTAGGATTCTTAGGGCTTTTTGTTACAAATACTAGAACTGATCCCGTTTGGATATGTGCCTCAAATCTTGTCCTAGACACAAATAACCACTGATACCACAATCTGGGGTTGCTGCCTAGAATTTGTGTTGGATCATCACAATGCAAAGAATGAAGCACCAACCTGAGAGTCTGTAACTTGAATCTTGTTTCCTAGGCTGCTAGCACATGACTTGTAATAGGACCAAGTCACTTAGCTGCTCTGAGCCTCAGCTTCCTCACCTGCAAAGTGAGGATGTGAACTTGAGGATCTCTATAGCTCTGTCGCACTATGTGATGTCATGAAGAGCCATAGAAGCAGCCATTATGATCACCATAAGGCAAAACCAAACACTCCGGAACACTACACATCAGGGGCAGGAGAAGAGGACTTTCCAAACAAGGAACAGCCAAGGGCCTCAGACTCCTTTTCCTTTTTACATTCCTTAAAAAACTAACAATACCTCTACCCTTCTGTAACTTCTGTAACTATTAAAAATAACCAAACCACTCTCAAGTTTCACTTGAGCAATTTTGCAATTAATTTCTCAGTTAACATAGATCTTTATGACATTAAAGACATTGATGCCTGTATTAGAAAAAATCCAGATTTTTTTGGCACGTGTCACATTTTAACACACATCACCACACATTCCAGAAACGCTGGCTGTACACCTACTATGTGCTAAGCCATGTGTTAGGCACTATCTGCACAAAGGAAAAGCACCCAATCCCTACCCTCAAGTCACTTTTACTGGGTTAATCATAGGAAATTGCTGATAGTCAACCCTTTATGACTCACAAAATGGCAATTCCAAATTGTGTCATCAAACAGATTAAACTTAAAATTATCATCGACATTTGGGAAAGTTCCATTAAATTCTGGAAAGTCTTATGATGTCATTCAATGATTTCCTAGAGAATTAATTAACAAGGATTTTCCTTGTTTATTTTGTTTTGGGGGAGTTTGTCTGTTGTCATCGTTTGGAAAAATGCATTCTAATTACTCAGTTCTTAGGTGTTTACTGCAATGCCTTTTCCATAACCAGTTTCCATAACCAGATCTACAATCTCCTCAGCATTAGTTATTCATGATATGCACCAAGCATGTGCGTGGTATGCGCATGCTCACATGAAATGACTTGTTCTCTTTTCTAATCTTAAGATACTCTCTCTTTTCTTCACACACATGGTTATATTCTTTTTCTCAAAGCTTGTCTTCCTAAAAGGATTTTAGACTGCTTGAGAGTCGCATCCAAGCCTATGCTTCTTTGTATGACCCACAGATTCTACCCCAGGTGTTGTATGCAGTAGACATGACAGAATTACCAAGCGAATGATAAATTAAATTATGAGGGGAGACATTTGATTAAAAGGATATAATAATATCCAAACATAAAAGCCATGGAAAAACAGATACGGCATTTCTTGCCAACCATGCCACTATCTGTCACATGCCACAGCAGTGGCAGGCATACCATGTTCTAAAGTTATTCTTCACAATGACTCTGAAAAAAAAGAAATCACAGTATCACATGCCTAGCCCATTAGCTTTGTGCACTGGACAGTCAGTTCCTCTAGTTATGTCACTTAGTAAAAGTGAACTTCCAGCTTTGCTTTAGGAAAGAAAAAATATTTGTCAGGAAAATGAATAATAAGGTTTATATTATGACACAATAAGGGAGCTTGGTTGCTTGGTAAGTTAACACAAAGACCATGGACAGTTCAAAATATCTAACCACAGTTAGACTTTAAGTGGAGCTTTCTCTCAAAATAAACAAATACCTGAAAATATCCCAATTTTGAATAACTGTCTTAAAATTTGAATACTATACCTATCTAAGCAAAATCAAAAACACTTCCCCAAATGATTACCATGAGTACACATATCAATTGCTTCATAGTGCAAGAAATGTCAAATGGCACTAGAGACAATGCCATGCTTTCCTGTACAGTGCAAACATATTTCTTCTTGAGACACAGTTTACATAATACAGGAAATGGCTTCATCTGGTTCCTGGTCTTTTTGATCAAGTCAAAGCCTTAAAGGAAAAACTGTTTCTTTTACATTTTACTTTTTTTTTTGTACTTTTGTTTTTCACAAATTATATTTCCCTAAATTGAAAATGGGAACTGGACAGATAGGGAGAGCCATGTCCTCTAAGAAATTCTTTACTAAGAGTCAAACCTACGACCTTTTCCGTGAGTTCTACAGGTGCCCCCTCAAAAAGGGGCGGGGGGGGCAAAGAGTCTGTGCTTCAGGAAAACTTGACTCCACAGTTTAAGATGAAATTTTCACTTAAAAAATAATAAATAAATGCAAAAGTCTAGAAGTAGGAACTATATGGAATGTTTGAGAAGGAAGAGCCCACCGTGGCTGACTGGAGGCTGACAGAAGAGGGGATGGGAAGAGGTGAGGTCAAAGGGGAGCTAGGCCACACCACATGGGTCCTCCAGGGCCTTGTGAGTGTGGTAGCGACTTTGCATTTTACTCCAAGTGAATTGAGAGGAGTGAACTGACTTAGGTTTTTAATCAGTCACCTTGGCTGCAATATGAAGAACAGATTATAGTACAACAAGGAAGAAGCAAGGAAACCAGTTAGGTATATATTAGCTTTATTAGGCCAGAAATGGTGGTGACTCAACCCAGGGTGGTAGAAGTGGCAAGAAGCAAATGGCTTCTAGATGTATTTTGAATAAGTGAACTGATGTGATGTAATGATTAATTAGATAGAGGTGTAAGAGAATAGAGAGGCAAGGATGATTTCAAGTTTTTTGATTGGAGCACCTGATAGAATGGAGAAGAGTGTAGAAGGAGCAGATTTTGGGAGGGAGGAAAAAACCCAAGAGTTCAGTTTTTGACCTATCTGTTCATAGTCAGATGCCTATCAGACATCCACATGGAGATGTCAGTTGGAAGCTGGGTCTCCAAGGCTGGAGTTAAAGGAAGAGGTCTAGGACGGACATACACATTTGGGAGTCATCAGTGAAGGGCTGTTATTTGAACCTATGACAGTGGAAGAGATCACTGTTTAAGAAGAGCTCCAAGTACTGAGCCTCTCAGTGCTCCAGTACTAAAAGGGTAAAAAGAGGAGAAGGAACCAGCAAAAGAGCTTTTAGGATCTTACAGTCAACCAGTGTAGTAAGAAAAGAAGCAGGATTGAATGGTTGGTAGGAATTCAAGTGACTAAAGTTTAAAAAAAAAAGAGAAAACGATTAACAGAGTCAAATTCTAAAAGTAAACTGAATAAAATAAGGTCTGCGAATTGACCATAGGACTTGGCAACATGGAGGTCACTGCTGGCCTTACCAAGGGAATCTCTTTGGTGACATGAGATAAGAATGAGAGAGAGGGACGCCGGGGTGGCTCAGTCGTTAAGCGTCTTGCCTTCGGCTCAGGTCATGATCCCAGAGTCCTAGGATCGAGCCCCGCATCAGGTTCCCTGCTCAGCCAGGAACCTACTTCTCCCTCCCCCCACTCCCTCTGCTTGTGTTCCCTCTCTAGCTGTCTCTCTCTGTGTGTCAAGTAAATAAATAAAATCTAAAAAAAAAAAAAAAAGAATGAGAGAGAAAGGGAAACTACAGATTATAGTATTTTGCTCTAAGGAGAAACAGAGAAATAATGCAATAAATGGAATGGTAAGTGGAGTCGTTTGTTCCTGAAGATGGAACAACCCAGTGTGTTTATACATTGATAGAAACGATCAAACTGGAGAGACAATCTGGTGATGCTGCTGAGAGAGGGGGA
Source organism: Eumetopias jubatus (assembly GCF_037043125.1). Taxonomy (NCBI): domain Eukaryota; kingdom Metazoa; phylum Chordata; class Mammalia; order Carnivora; family Otariidae; genus Eumetopias; species Eumetopias jubatus. The sequence goes on along the minus strand of NW_028274807.1, from coordinate 94,628,237 downwards.
GACTAGCCTGAGTGTGTCTGTAGGTCTGTGAGAGAGGATGGGATCCAGTGCACAAGGGAAAGAGTTCACCTTGGCCTGGAGCAAGGACATCAGGAGCACGGTGACAGAGGAGAAGGCAGAAAGAGAGAGGACAGATATAGAAGGCTTCCTCAATTTAGTGATGTGGCATGGGGCATTCTCATCCTAGTCTGGTTTCTCAGTGAAATAACAAATATGGTTACTGGCTGATGGTGAAAAAGAGAGGAGGTATGGGAGTTAAGGGGAACAGAAAGAGATATAAGACAGTTGCTGTGGACTGAATGTGTTCCTCCCAAATTCGTATGTTGAAGCCTAATCTCCAATGTGATGGTATTAGGGAGTCTGGCATTTGGAAGGTGATTAGGTCATGAGGACAGAGCCCTCATGAAGAGATTTAATGCTCTTATAAAAAAGGCCCCAGAGAGCTTCCTTGACCCTCCCTTCGGGTGAGGACAAGGAGAAAAGATGGCTATCTACGGACCAGGAAGCAGACCTTTACCAGACCTTTACCTGACACCGAATCTGCCAGTGCCTTGATCTTTAACTTCCAACCTCCAGAAAGATGAGAAATAAATTTCTGTTGTTTAAAAGCCACCCAGTCTATGGCATTTCATTACAGCAACCCAGATGAATTACACAGTAGTTCTTCAGGACTGATATAGAGTAGGTAGAGAACTGGCTTTAACCAGAGTTTGGGACTGGCCAGTTGAGAAGTTAGGGAGTTGCCAAAAAGTGTTTATAAATGGTGGGCCAAACTGGTGAAGACTGCTGAGCCAGAACACGCAACCAGGACAGTCACTGATCAAGAAATAAGCTTCCATTTTATTAAGCCACAGACTTTGGGGTCTATCTGCTACTGCATTCCAACTTAACATAAAATTCAAATATAAGGTTCTTTATGTCTCAGTCCCATCTTATTTCTGACTTTTTGTTCCTTGTGGTCTACCAAACACAATTAGCTACAGTTTTGTAGAATATCCTCTTTCCGGTCTTCTTCACCAGGTCAGCCCCACTGTGCCACTTCTCTACTCTGGCCATTCACTGTACAACTGCTTATTGATCACCTCCCAAAGTGGGCCAAGCATGCACTGACCACTTTGCCCGGCAAATATCCTCCTCCACAGACTGCTGCACAATGACTGGCACCTACTTAGCACTTGTTTATAGAATGAACGAATGAACTCTCAACCATGAGTTCATCCATAATGATTCATCTCTACAGGTGGAGTGTGCTAAGGGAATGTTATGTAGCGTGCACAGTTCATAGGTTATGCCTCCGTCCTTGCTCCTCTCTTAATATAACACTATCAATGTAATCAGTTAATCAAAATTACTGTTTAAGAACTTAAATTTGGTTAATCAAAATTACTGTTTAATAACTTAAGTTTACTGCTTTCCAATTTCTTTTTACATTTATTTGTCGTTCTCTTAGTAATTCTCAGAACTGCTTTTGGATAGGAAAGTGCGAGAAGAAATGAGAAGAGAACGGAGAAAGAACAGAAAAGACACCCAAGAAGGAAATGCGAGATGGGAGGGAGAAAAGAAAAGGGGAAGGAAAAGGAGGGAATGAGACAGAAGCAGAGAGAGAAATAGGGAAGAGGAAAGAGAGAGAAAGGCAAAAGCATTAATGGCAGACAGACAGGAAAAGGCAAAGAGAAGGTTGAAAGGAGGGGATATTAAAGAAATCGCTTACAAAGCACTTAGGGGAGTCCAGAAATTCTAGGAGGAAGCCGGAGAATTCCTGAATATTTATAGTAATCCTTTATCCCTCTAAATATTGATAGATATTTATTAATAGTCACAACAAGGCTATATTTATTGAGTACTTACCATGTGAACAACACTGTGCAGAGCACTTTACGGTTATCCAGCCAAAAATTCCTCACAACTACTATTACCCTCATTTTACAAAAGGGAAACTGAAGCCCCAAGAAGCTTACCCACACATACAGTGAGTGGGGCTGCTGAGCCTCAGATTCAGACCCACCCATGCTCTTACCCACCATGGCTCATCTCCTCTTTGCCCATGATGCTTTTGCAATCAGGATATGCAGACCGCGGCAGATTCTGAGCCAACTGACAAGGCTTTGTCACATTTCCCATCCTTCCTAAGCCAAGGCCAGGATAAAACTGAAAAGGGAGACATGAGGAGCCGCCAGGATCAGCCCTGTGCTCCCTGACCCCAAGGACCTGAATGTGAAGCAGATGGGACCCAAACACTCATCCAAGACTCATGCTGTCCTGTTCTGCAATTTTGACACTTCATTTGGACATAACTGTTTATTCTTTTCAAAACACAGTTGTGCTCACAACTTGGGAACCAAAGTACACAGACAGAAACCCTTTCTGGAGATGTTCTGTCTCCTTCTGAGGGAGGATGAAAAGGGAATCAGCCATCTTACTAATGGCTAGGAAAAAAGTTCTCAAAAAGCTAGGATGAACCATGGGAGACTATGGACTCTGAGAAACAAACAGGGTTCTAGAGGGGAGGGGGGTGGGGGGATGGGTTAGCCTGGTGATGAGTATTAAAGAGGGCACGTTCTGCATGGAGCACTGGGTGTTGTATGCAAACAATGAATCATGGAACATTACATCAAAAACTAATGATGTAATATATGGTGATTAACATAACAAAGAAAATTTAAATAATAAATAAAAAAGCTAAGATCCTTGTATATATTTGTATGTTTGGTCTTTGGACAAAATTTTCAGGGTGTGTACATATTGGGAATAACAAACTCATGGCCACATGCTATCATGTATCTCCATGTATCTCATGTAGTAACCATTATTGTCTGATCTCTATACATTCTCAATGATTCAGAATAGAGCTTCAGAATCCTTCACATCACAGTGCTCCTGGCAGCCATTAGCAATAGATGATAAAGAGCACAGGGTTGAAAGAAATTTGTAATTTCTGGTAGAGACATACGCCATCACTAGTCATAGCCCAATAACATCATAAATTGCCTTGATATGGGTATGTCTTACTATGGCTAAACAAGAACCCGAATGCTTAAAACTAAAGTCGTTTGTCTCTTGGTCAATAATTATTTTCCAAGCATACTCAACAAGTGCTTTCATAATTAGAGTTTTAGAAGCCAATTAAGAAACAATTATGTTTAAATTGAGAAATGCTAATGCTTCTGTAATTCATAGCAATTTTTAAGGCCTGACCAGGAAATAGAAAACTATTTGACAGGGTCTGGGCTAAAAGCCATGGATGGCATCCACTGTTTAATGTTGTATAATTTACAAACTTCTGTTCTTTCAACAACTACTCAGAGATTGAAGTTGCTAAGTAAATATACAGCTCAAAAACAACACAGCAGAGCTAACCCACTGCTCACATCTTGCAAAAAGGTGGTGGCCCAACACAGGGAGACAAAATGCACAAACTACCTGCCAAAAACACAGACTATAAATGGTTTTTTAAGTTTCTTAGGATGCCTCAAAGAGCTAAAACTCTTTTGATGCCATGAGTGAAATGCATTTGTGGCTGACACAGTCATATCCACAAAATTTGGTAATTTTATTTTATGTCAATGGTTCCAGAAAATGAGGCATAGGGCACAAATGTCACACAGACAGGATTCATGTGCATTCACATATGCCAGACAGTTTCCACTTAGAAGGAATATAACTTTAATTAAACATGTTTCAGCAGTCAAAAACATTTAAAAACCTCTGCCCCTATTCCTCACATCTACCTTAGAACTCTCATGATATTGGCAGTCACAATATTTAATAAATTAGATCTAAAAGAGAATAATCCTAGAGCTACAGAAATGGAGTTAACTCTTTCCCAGTGTCAGGACCTTACAAAAGGTTTTTTTCTCTCTGATCAAGAAAATGGTGTGCTGAGGCCTGGGGGTGGGGGTGGGGGGGGGGCCTTGGTTTTGGTATTAAATAGTTCTCTTTACTTACTATGGTCCTCAGAGCAATAAGGCCAGGGATGAGGGCTTGAGTAATATCAACATTACTGACTTAAGCTGTTAGAAAAGTTTTATTTGCTTGATAGAAACACCCTGCCAACTCTTGCATTAAAGTCAGTGGAATGATAACACTCAAAAGACAGTACCTATAAAAAAAGGAAGGATACTAAAAAAATTCAAAACTCAAAAGTTTTCAGAAAGGTTAAACAGCATTAGAAAATTTGGCTGGAGATTTTCTTTTTCTTGTTAATATGACAATGATTATATGACACTCAAATTAAGGTTAATATCCTGGAAAAAGAATTCCCTTTGTCAACTGGTGGTCTGTGGCTTGAGACTTCACTGAAACGTTTCACTTGAAAGGCTATGAAAACATCAGCCACTGATCCAGAAGTTCTCAATGGCTCAGAGATGCAAGGTCATTCATAATTGTCTCCATCTTTCTTCCCGCTCTCCAGAGTATAATTACTTCAAGAAACAAAATCCTGGTTTATTTTACTGAAATCCAGAAACTCACCGCTTATATAGCAACAATCACTTCCCTTATCCCTGGCTTAAATGTCCGTAACTGTCAGCACTCCCAGGTATATTCCACAGGACAATGCCTAATCCTTAGTGGGTCTAATTTTCAGAATCTGCATTTTTTTAAAATATATCAGCTCATCAGTCTTTGGTACCTACAGTGGATTGGTCACATGCACACAGATTTTAACATTTGGTTGAGAGGAAGAGAGGTGGAATAGTATAGTGGAAAAATAACAGTATCCATTTTGGGAATCAGAATCTCAGCTCCCTCATTTACTAGCTCTGAGAAAGTAGGAGTGTTATTCAATCTCCCACTTGTCCTGTGTGTAAAGTGGAAAAATGATACCTACCTCAGAGAGTTAAATGTGTATTAAGAGAGATAGCATGTCTTACATGACGATGGGCACAGGGATGATTTGGTTAACAAATGAGAATGAGGAAATCATTCGAAAGTATAATCTTATTAGGGTAGAAGAAGGAGCTTGTAAATCACCTAACCAAAATCCTTTACATGTCCAAAGGATTTAGCTACTAGGAGGTCACTTCGCCAGAGCAGTTTCAGAAGAGTGGTGAAGACAAAAATGGTTGTCTAGACAAATAATGGTAGGGAAGGAAACTGAGAAAATGGATCTGAACAATACTTTCAAGAAGTATGGCTGTGACAGAAAAGATGAAGAGTTATGGGACTGGGTGTGGGTTTGGGAATGTGTGTCTATTGAGTATCTTTAGGATGGGAGAGTCAGAGCAGTTGCATGGCTGAAGGTCAAGGTCAGATATAAATAGGAAGACTATATAATTTATCACCCAAGTCAGACATTTTTGAAAGTGAAAGTGGATGCTATTAATAATTATGCTGGGACAATAGGAGTAAACTGGAACTGTCCCAGGTCAACCACAGAGTCTGGTGACCCTAAAAATAAAAGGATATGTTGAAGATATAGAGAGGGAAGGAAAGTTGATGGAGCAAGATCCCTGAGGAGAGGAGAGAGTGGGAGCTGAGAAAAGGCATAGTTGGTAGGGGGAAGAAAAGAATAAAAAGGCTAATCCCTTTCCCTTGTGCCAAATCAAAAGCCAGCTGCACCCCTGTTCCCGGGGAACTTAAAGTTTAGTGTCCTGATGACCATGGTCTAAGAGGAGGGGAGGACGGGCATGGGATTGTCAGCCAGGAGGAAAACCTGGGACATTCACTTCTGAGAAAATGTCTTAGAATTTTTCCAGGGGGAAAGACTTAGTTTGAAAAGCATAATCAGGGTGCCTGGGTGGCTCAGTTGGTTGGGCGACTGCCTTCAGCTCAGGTCATGATCCTGGGGTCCCGGGATCGAGTCCTGCATGGGGCTCCCTGCTCAGCGGGGAGTCTGCTTCTCCCTCTGACTCTCTTCCCTCTCGTGCTCTCTATCTCTCATTCTCTCTCTCTCAAATAAATAAATAAAATCTTAAAAAAAGCATAATCAATATTATGCTTCAGTGTATTTTCTTTCTTTTTTTTTATTAGCCATATATTTATTTTGAAATTCTGAACATCAAAGGAAGTTGTTTGCTTTAACTTTTGTTTTTGCTTTGCTATCACAAGGCGACAACAGAATAAAAATGACTCTGAAATTTTGACTGAACCTGCCCTTTAGTGAGTGCATATTACTTTCCAGATTCTATGCTAGATTAGATTTAAATAGAGAGAGGTATAGATAGATAGATAGATAGATAGATAGATAGATAGATAGATAGATAGATAGATATACATAGAGAGAATGGAACCCATAGACTGTACATCCCGACAGTGGCTCAGGTATAAATGGGGTCAGCACTAATTGCATTAGACTGATCACTTTCCTATGTTGGCACTAACAGAAAGCGCACCAGCTTGGATGCACAGAGCCATTGTCAAATCCCATGGCAATGACCCTTAAAATGTAGGTCCTTTCCCAGTAAGTTATTTTGACCCCTCTGAGCCACATATTTCTCTCTTTTTATTATATAATATAAAGAATATATATATATATTTTATATTCTACATATATTTCTCCATACATATTCTATATAAGAATACAGCAATATATTTAAGTATCTTTATTTTTATAAAAAATAAAAACATATCTTTACTAATTTTATAAATAAACTAACAAGTAATTTGATGAGCAATCTGAAATCAGAAATTATGTATATAAAATCTATATAATCTATAGATCATATATATGCTCTATAGGTAATCTATAAATAATACATAATCTTATATAGAGAGAATATAAAATATAAATATATATGTAAATATTTTTACTAATTTAATAAACAACTCAACAAATAATTTGATGAGAAATCTGTGGACATTGCTAACGTTTGCAGACATTCGCTGAGCCCCTTTATACCTAAGACACTGGTGGGATACATGGTCTATAGGTTTTATGCTCAAGAAGTAAAGCTTGAAGAAGTAAAAAAAAAAATTATAAACAGCTAAATTAAAAGTAAATCGTGAAATGCTAAATTGGGTAGACAGAGTACTGTTAGAATACAAAAGAGATGACGTCTGTTTAACTGGTTCAGTCTAATCAGGAAATATGTCACAGAAGAGAAGGCAGCCAAGCAAAGCCTTATAGAGTAGGGAAATGATTCTTCAGGGAGGTGGAATGGGTCCTTGTGTGGTTTGTTGGAGGGTGGTCAAGGGAAGGCTTGGGGAACACCTCAGGCATGGTGCAATGAAGAGTTGAGTGTTATGAGAACATAAGGTGCGGGGCTCAAGGAAGAAACAGCAGAAGAGATATAACTGGAAGGAAAGAGGAAACATACTCCTAATGGTTGCTATCTTAATTCACTAGCAAAGTAATGAATTAGATTTCTTTTGGAAGGAAACAGGGAACCACTGAAGATTTTTTTTCCAATTTCCAAGGCTGTCCCTTCCAGAGCTAGGATTATTGAGGGCCAGACAGTTTCTCCAAATAGTTTCAACTTTATTTACATCATCTTACAAAATAATATCCATCTCTCTGATATGTGGCGCCCCCTGTCAGCTCAATCATTTATTTCTGAGCTATAAGAAGACACCTGACTTTAGCAGTGTGACATGACAATTTGAGTGTGCAGGAGGATTGGCTGGATCTATTGTGTGCTTTTCTTAGGTGATGTTAAGAGTATTCCTAACTCTACTATGTTATCTGGACCCAAATGTTTTTCTTCTCCACTCTCTACTGAGATGGGATGAAACTTGCCAGGAGAGGTATGAAGGTAAAACCTATCTGACAGGAGTGAAGATTAGGCACAAACGTTAACACCCAATCTTATCTTATATCCACCAAGAGGATCTAGGGCTTTGTCTTTTCTTTCCCACATCCATGTGGTCCCCTGGTGGCTCACTCCACTAATCTCTCGACAAGCTCTGGGTATAGGAGCTTCTTCATTAAAAATCACTTGATGCTCTTTCTCTCAAGCCTGACCACAGCTGACCAGGGTGGAATCAACTGAACAGCTTAATAAAGTTCCCCCTTTGAGAAGTGAAGCATCATATGGTTAATCCTCTCTAGAAAAATGTTTCACCATCCTAGAAAAAAAATGTCTTAAAAGCGACAAATGCCCATAAGTGGCTATTAAAGGGAGATGATACTAGATTCATTCATCAACAAGCTCATACAGTGATGGAGCCTGTTTTAGGATAAAAGAAATGGTTCTCCAGGGCCAACCTGTTAGGCCCAGAATGTTCAGAATCATCACACGCATTCACACACAGGCACATGCACTCACAACAAATATACAGGAAGAGCTACTGTCCTTCGCATCCATCTTGGCCTCAGAAATAACAGGCTTGAGGAGTTCAGAAACCAACGTCCAGTAGAGAGTCATCACCTCTTTCCCCCTCCATCTCCTAGTATTGTTTGTGTCTCCCTTCTGGAGGCTTCACTTGGAAGTGAAATTTGAAGTCACTGGAAATCTAGCAGTGAATGTTGGACTGCCTTTTGTCACACAGCCACTGAATCTTTCTGTATCATGAAAGCACAAAGATATTTGAGAAGGCCTATGAATTAGAGGAGAGACAGACAGACAGACCAGGGAAAGCTGATCTAAAAGAAATAGTATGTCAAGATCTCAACACTGAATCTGGAAATTAATTTATGGCAGTAAAAGAACATGTAACTGTTTACCAACTATGACCACAGTCCCTCTGCCCAGGAGGCCACCAAAGGACCTGAGCATTGCCTCTGCAGCCCGTCCTTCAAACAATACACCCTTGTTCCATGGCCTCCCGGCTGTGACAGGCATGATAAAAATGGAGATTGTTTTTATATTCTATGTGCTGTTTCTTCACTGACAGCAGCATGGTAATTCGCCAAATAATCAGAGTATGTTGGCATTTTTATAAATAAAGTGCTCGGTTTTGACAGTAATCTGTGCAGGGAGGACTTGGAGGATGGACAAAAAAATGGCTTCTTTCCCATGCAGAGAAACAAGGCTTCCTTGGCGATTTTTCAGCACACTGAAGTTTCTTTTGACCAAAAGGCAGCCAGGAGCACAGCTCTGACATCAGCCCAGCCAAAGCTCTGCTCTCTCCTACAGGACACAGGGAAGTATTTCTTTCCTCCATGGTTTGCAGGAATGTGTTCCCGGGGCTTCCTGCGTTATATACAAGAAGGATTTTATTTCACTGGAGTAGACGCCTGGGGGGTTGAGAGGGAAGGGGTGCGGAAACCAAAGCTCAGCGAGCTCCCACAGCATTCTGTGTGGACAGAAATTGTTTTGTTTCATCCTCACTATAACCCTGGGTGGTGGGTATTATTGTTCCCAATTTACAGACGAGGAAAGCATGCTCACTCGGGTGCGGTGACAAATGCTCTGTCCACAGCCATCTGCCCCGGAAGGAGTCAGAAGTATACAGATAGTCAAAGTATGAGGAAAGGAGATAAATATTTCTCCTTTAAGAAAATTGGGGGGGGGGGGCGCTAGAGAATTTTAAGTGCATGTACTGCTCTACACATTTAATATTTTGTCAAAAAAAGATTTCACAGTTTTTGAAGTATTTTCCCAGAAAACATCCCTTAAAACTTCACTTAAGAAACCCTCTAGGGAGAAGGTAGACTTCATTATTATTTGGCAAAGGTGAAAATTGACTTTCTGGGAGTTTAGGCCAAGTACCAAAGTCACAGCTCGTGAGCAGAAGAGAAGGAACTCAACACAGATCCTCTGATTCTTCTTCCCTGGTTCAATGTCTTCCACTCCACTCGGATTCTCTCTCAGACACCCAGAACCAAAACCTCCCTGCCACTGGGGAAAGAAGAGGGTAATGACAATGGGCTGGGGCTCTCGCCACTACTGCAGTCTGCCAGGAAGAACTTGTTCAGACAACTGGAAGATTCAACTGTGGGGACTTTTTCCTGAGGGTATTTCCACAGCCTCTTCCCCCTCCCCTCCCTTCTCTGCCAACTCCCTCATACCAGTAAAATCAAGCCACACTTGGTACACCTCACCGTTACCTTGCAGACCATGGCTCCGCCTGCAACAACACTTCACACTACACACAGCTCCTGTTTACCAGGCAGCGGAGTACTAAATCCAGAATGATCGATACCAGAGCATAGAGTCTAAAGTGGCATGACTTTGAGAACTCCCTTATGAAGAGGGAAAAGTCCTCACTGAGCTTCTGGGGAGGAGGTGAACAAAAGCTCAGGAGGAGACTGTGCAGCCATAGGCCATTCACAAAACAGGAGCAAGACTAAGAGTCCATGTGTTTCACTAGCAGAAGCAAACCTTAGACTACCTTTCCAGCAACCACTGCAGTCTGGGTGGGATGGTCTTTGAGCCAATGGGTTACTGTGCTGCTAGTCAAATTCCAAGTGAACGTTTTATAAACCCTGCTCTCAGCAAGAGGACCTAGGAATACTGAATAAGGGCCATGATATAATGACTAAAAAATGAAATCTATCCCTCACCACCACTTTTGTTTTAAGGCGTATTTAATAACTCAATTCACCCCCCTTGAAAGGGTAAATGTGGCCCTATTGGATGGTTTAGGGTAAATGTGTCTGACGGGCATGGAGAGCCCCAAGACATTTTACATGACAGCCCTCTAACACCAACAGACCTCAAATCTAAACTGAGCCACTATTGGAGAAGATGGAGAATTGAGTCCAACACTAACTTGGGTTTTTGATCCTTCAAGAACACTGAACGCACTGTATCAACTAACATATACAATCTTCTGACATCTTGGAGGCCTGTGTTTTCTTTCTAGAAGCCGGCCGGCAGAGTCTGCGGCTCCTTCTAGCTTCCCTTTACTAAAGAAAGTAAAATAACTACTCTGAATGTTATTTATGGGGGTGATAGTTGCCAGATGTGGAATATTTCATGTAAACTATGAAGAGATAAAGATCCCTGAAGCTGCACTGATTTCCACAAAGCAGAAATAGAAACCAAAGGGTCAGAACAAACACTGTAGCTTCCAAAATGTGTTAACACTAAACTCTGTTCAACAACCCTATGTGCCTAGCCCTGAACTAGGCACTGGAGGTGAAAACAGGAAGAAGATGAGCCATAATGGCTTCAAACCCAGCAAAGGGCTGAGGCAACATGGCCACAGGGGCCACACCAACAGCGCAAGCCACCAACAATGTTAGAGGAGCCCCGAGGAAGAGGAAGGATATTGCATTTCCGAAAAAGCTTGAGGAGGCTCACAGCAGAGGCAACACTTGAACTAGGCTTGGATGGAGGAATAAGATTTTGCTGAGGACCTACAGAGGGGATGGGAGAAAGGGCACTCCAGGCAGAAAACAACATAGGCAAAACATTAGAAGAGAATGCATAGATGCTCTTGAGCATATGGGGCAATATTCTATTCAGAGAAAGAAAAAAAATTATCCCACCTGAACATCTACAGTATGTTGTTTTGAAAAAGTATATGAATTTCAGATGTAAAAACATTTTCCTTGTGTACAAGTAAATACTGTAATTGAAGTGACAGAATAGACATGTAGAATTTATTATCTGAAAGAAAATCTAATCAATAGGTATTTCATTTCGAAAAGTTAATGAAATATTATGGAGAGAGTGGCCTTTTAAGCTTTGATTTTTACATTCGGAGAGAGAGAGCTTAATTTTCAGTGACAAGGTCACTACTAGTTGAATGGTCTCCTTTTGCTTCCCACAGAAATGACAGTTCTTTCGTTCCTGAATTATTTATTAAAATCAGGCTTCAATAGAGTTTATTTAAACACATTTGTTTGTAGATCAGCAAATTAAAATCATGTTACCTTTGTTATTTCTACCAGTTCAGAAGGGGTATTAAAGTACTTATGTGAAATTAAACATTAATTTCATGAAAGTGTTATTGGTGTGTAACAAAATCCTCTCTTTTCAGTTTGTGCTAATTAATATTCAATGCAATAAGTACACATGTATTTAATACTATTATCATCAAGAAGGGCAGAGGTTTCAAGTCACTGCAAAGGACAATGTGGGTATATTTTATCTCTCACTAATTAGCAAAATTAGATGAGCTTCTGGAAGATTATTTAAAAGCAAAGGTTTGCCAAGCCTACTTTCAATAAGCAGTTTTCATGCTCCCCATAGCCTAAGACTCAACTCTTAGATGACAAAAATAAATCTTTTGGTACATCCATCATGGTTAAAGCAAGCCACTTCCAAGGTCAACTATAGGGTCAGAAACAAAAGGCGTGTCAAATAGCCACATATGCAAAATCACAGACATCAGCTCATCTGAAACAAATGCTCTACCTTGCAAAAGAAAAATCATTTTGTTGTTTGCATTTATGATAATGTGCTGATATAGCTTGATTTGGAAACATAATGAAACTTGAGTACTTTTTTTCCAATTGGATGATATCTTCTCACAGAAGTAAAAAAAAAAAAAAAAAAGAAGGATAGCTTAAAAAACACTGACCTGTATTTTTGCCAAGATCTACGTCAGGGAGTAAAGTCAGTATCTCTTGGGCAACATGTGTAATACAACAGACATAACATACACACTTCATCATTATTGAGGCGGCCCTTCTTTCAAAAGGATGTCTTCGCTAAATCAATGTGTCTCATAACTGCTTTTTGAGAAGTAGGCATGTGCTGATCCTGTAACACTCTACACCTTCTTTGAAGCCCTTAAAGACCACACTTCAAAAACATGTCCTATTTTAATGATCTCACCCTGGTACATGAAAGATAAGGTGATTTCTCCGCTTCCTGGATCACAAGGAACAGAACGATGAGACAGAAACAGCACATCAACTATCCTATGAGCTGTCTCTAGATTACAACATTCGAACATCTTCTGTCCATGCTACAACCCTCCCTTCAACGTCTAGGAGGAAGTTTCTGCACTTTGTTTGACCCGACTGAACTTTGTCACACTGCCTTCTCACCACCCCTGCTGAAGCAAGCCTCTAAATCTTACCAACTAACTCTTTGTTGTCTCTTGTATGTTCCCAGCCCCTCCTTCCAATCTCACCAAGCCAGTTAAGTTGCACTTTTCACCTTCTCTGTTGACATAAAATGAAGTAACTGCATTTATTTGATTATTGACTGCCCATTTTGTCAACATCTCAAATTTTATAAGTCAACTAGATCATGTTTCAAGGCAAAGTCCTAAAATTTCATAGCTCATCTCTATTTGCTTGCTTAGAGCAAAGTAACGAAATGAAAAACCCAGAACGCTAGAGAAAGTTTGTTTAGTCTTGTCATCATATAACTGAACTAAATTATTCAGCACCGTATAAGTGTCTTAAAACATTCTATTATAGAAAAGGAAGTTATTAGTTTGTTAAAATATACTTAAATTTGATAGGCATTTAACCAATGCCTATGAAAGTAGAGTGTGTTAGAATGAAAATTACTGGAGTCCTGAATGCTACGTAAATTCAATGTGGTAGAGAAAGCAGATGTGGCAGCTCTAAAGAGGTGCCCGCTTGCTAAATGAAAATGCAAAGACTGGGGCAGCTGGGTGGCTCAGTCAGTTAAGCATCTGCCTTCGGCTTAGGTCATGATCCCAGGGCCCTGGGATCAAGCCCCACATCAGGCTCCCTGCTCAGCAGGGAGTCTGCTTTTCCCTGCCCCACCCCCGCACTCTGCTCTCTCTCTCTCTCTCAAATAAATAAATAAAATCTTAAAAGAAAAGAAAATGCAAAGACTAAGGCCTAGCTCCCAAATTCAACGTAGCACAAAATAGGGTCAGTCTCCTATTCTCCACCCACAGGATAGAAGACTGTTGTACCTCATGCCAGAGCCATAATCACCTGAGTTTTTAAAATATTTCATGGAATACAAAATTTTATATAATATAAATTTATAAAATATGAGGCTTAAGATCATCTACCTCTATCTGACTTTAGAACAAGGTCCCTTACTCTCTGAAACACTGAACTGATCCTGCTGGTAGATATTGTTTGTTCCTTAACTAACACCCCAAGATTCACGCAGAATCCCCTTCTGGTGACTCTCCCCATTCTCAGATGAGGAAACGTTATTTGACATCAGTATGGAAACATAGTGGTAAAGTGTACACACATGGGTTCTCTTTTAAAAAAAACACACAGAAATTTAATTTCTTTTACGTTTAATAAGCTGAAATTTTTTTTTAAATTGGAGATTCATCTTATTAGAAGTGATTTTGTGAAAAATGACAATGTTATCTTCCAGTGATTCCAAAAGTACTGGAAGTCGGTGAGGTCAGCCAGCCCAGAAATTATGCCATGTTACATTTCATTGTTGAGTCAGAATAAGATAAGAAGTTCCCTATGATACTTCTATTTTGTAAGTTGTTTCAATCTGTTATATAAGTAAACAAGTCCAGACCTGACAAGAAGAAGAAGAATCATTCAGAATAAAAACTAGGTGAGCAAGTTAAATCCTAACCAGTGAACAAAGCATCTGTCTACACAAACAGGTAGTATCTGGAGCCTAGAGAAGAGGCCAAAAAACAGATGTCCTACAGGGCCAGGCAGGTTAGGGAGATGATTGACTCTGGCCTCTTGGAGACTGTGGTCAGGTGGGAGGCCCTGCCTGTTGCCTGGCCACCATGTGTGCCCAATGCAGCCAGCATCTTTATCACTGCAAGTCTAGCCAGAATCCAGATAATCATGTTGACTATGATGCCATCACAAATAGTACTACTTCTGCCTCTCATCGTACTATCAATGACAATAATTGCTACCCAGCAAATCATATTTCACGTTTATTATGTTCCAGGTATTACACAAACATCTTAAATATATAATACATTTAATTTTTTAATTTAATTTTATTTTATTTTATTTTACTATGTTATGTTAATCACCATACATTACATCATTAGTTTTTGATGTAGTGTTCCATGATTCATTGTTTGCGTATAACACCCAGTGCTCCATTCAATACGTGCCCTCTTTAATACCCATCCCCGGGCTAACCCATCCCCCCACCCCCCTCCCCTCTAGAACCCTCAGTTTGTTTCTCAGAGTCCATCGTTTCTCATGGTTCATCCCCGCCTCCGCTTCCCTCCCCCCTTCATTTTTCCCTTCCTACTATCTTCTTCTTTTTTTAACATATAATGTATTATTTGTTTCAGAGGTACAGGTTTGTGATTCAACAGCCTTACACAATTCACAGCGTTCACCCTAGCACATACCCTCCCCAACGTCTATCACCCAGCCACCCCATCCCTCCCACCCCCCACCACTCCAGCAACCCTCAGTTTGTTTCCTGAGATTAAGAATTCCTCATATCAGTGAGATCATATGATACATGTCTTTCTCTGATTGACTTATTTTGCTCAGCATAATACCCTCCAGTTCCAACCACACCGTTGCAAACGGCAAGATTTCATTCCTTTTGATGGTTGCATAATATATTTAATTCTTATGCCACTACCAGCAAGATAAATATATTAATCCCATTTTGCAAATGAGACAAATGAGGCTTACAAAGGTTAAGCAAATTGTCACTGGCCACATAGCTAATAAACAGGGAAGGCCGTCTAAACATACTTGTGACTTCAAGCTCCCAACCTGACCACTTACCGAATGTGTGCAGGTTTGGATCTCATGGAACCTTGGTTTTCTCATCTAAAAATTGGGAGCAGACATCATACCTACCTAAGAGAATGGCTTTGAGTATGGAATCTAATATTGTACATGAAAATACTTATAAAATATACACAGCCATAAAAGTATTAACCATCATCCCCCCGAAAAGGTGATAAAAGGATTTATGTAATAAAAACTTGAAGACAGGATATATCTACAAAAATAACTTTCAGTAAATGATAATAAAAGGCAGGGATAGTTCGCCGCAAGTGTTTCTTACAGTTTTACAAGTGTCGTAACACTTTGGAAAATGATAGAGACCTTAAAAACATCATTTATCTCAAGTCCCACTTAAAATTGATCTCAAAATACATAGGATGGACCACATAAATTGACTCTACTATAAAATTCAAAGGGCTTGCCAGATTCATCTTTTTTTTATTTTAATCTTTTAAAAGCATGTTTAGATTATATTCATTTGATTTTAGCGAAGCTTTTCTCTAAAATAAATTGCCTATACATGCACACACTAACACATGTGGAATTCCTTTTCTGTAATCCTCAAAGAGGCTTTTGATTCTTCTCCTGATTCACCAAAGAGTCAGTGAGGAAGTGCGATGCGTACTGGGATTTGGATGGCTCCAGAGTCACTGCGTACATTTACATAGAAACCAGATGGTTGTGGAAAATGTTTCTTTTTCTTATAAAAAAAAAAAGTTGAGGTGTTCCTATGGACTCTTATCCTCAAATGGATAGAAAGTGCAAATCATAAGTGAACTAAAGAGAAATGGCATCCAAAATAATCAGGCAGCTCATTGCATCTTAGCCACATATCCCACAGGGCAACTCCTTAGAAAGTAACATTTTACCAGGACCTAGGATGTTGTGGTGGAGGGTCGGGAGACTTCTATTACTCAGGGAAAGAGAGTGAAGAAGGAAAAGGGAAATCTTGGTCAAGAAACTTTTATGCCCCCTGCCCTTTGAAGGCTTAATTTTTTTTCCCTCCCAGGAAAAAACTAACCACAAGTTTATAATATGGGGTGTTTAAGGGACTTCACTTTTTAATCTCGCAATATTAATTCCCTAAAGCTTTGAACTGACAGGCAGGCCAATGTAAATGAGCCAGAACAAGAGTCAGAGCCAGAATTTTTGTTGTACCATGACAAAAAATGTGTTATTAGTGCTCAGTGATTAATGAGTATGCAAGAGGAAGGGATGTAACAAGTATAAGGTTGTCTTGGTATGTGCATGCCTTACCCAATATCAAGGCAAAATACAATCAGCTTTACCAAATTCTCACATACAGACAGATGCACACTTCGTATAGACTGTCTGTACCACATGGGACATTTCATTTGATATCTCATTCACATTTAGCATTCAAAAAATACCACAAAAATTTGAACAGACATCCAGACGTTTGTGAAATGACACAAACACACAGTAAGCCCTGCTTACTAATTAACATATTTATTGGTTACCTATACTGCATTTCAATCTTGTCTTAAGCAATTCAGGTTCAGTACCTGGCAGTAAGTTAATTTCACTGGCAAAGCAAATTAACCAAATCTATGGTAACCCATGCATGCAATCACAGAGGATAAATTTAGTAAGAAATGCCATTAAAATTCAAACTACTAGGGAAGAAAAAAATAAGTTTGGCATTCAGGAGAAAAACCTTTTTTAAGAAAAGAAAAAGTATTCTGGACAAATGTAATGTTCTAACAAAAACACAGCTCTCCATTTTATGAAATTTAAATTAGCATTCTCTTTCTTTATGCCTGGCCACTGAAAATATTCAGAAAAACATAAGGGTCTGCTCACAGATTATACATGTTTATGAAGCACAAATCTAACACCAACTGCTCATCAGGCTCAATGCAAGCTGAAAAAAAGAAAGCCTAGAGAAAGTTAGGCAGGCTGGGGACGGGGTGGAACAAGAGACACAAAGGGATAATCCATCAACCACACCGACTGCCCCGACTGCTCCGTGTCAAAGCAGCAAACAGCTGGGATACGCCAAGCCAACGGGAAAAGCAGCCCTGATATTTTAGGAATTAAATGAATTATAAGATAAACAACAGGGCAACGGCATAGTAATTACCTACAACAGACATTAGGAAGAGGGGGGAATTTTCATTTGCTCAGTTGCTTAGTTAAAATCCCTTCCCCCAACTCCATCTCTTTTTATTTTAAATGCTGGATCCCCAAAATCAACAGATCTGGCACCACCCCCACTACCCCAACCAAGGAAAAGTAATTCACTGATGAAATAAAAGTTTAAAGAATATTGTTTCCCCATACTATGGATAGACAGAAATTTTTAAATTTTTTGTTTGGTATTATGATAATATAATATTTTAGAAACAATTGTTGCAGGTAAAGAAAAATCAAAGTCATATAAAACAAACAAAGAAGCAAATGCACTATTTTTGTTTGCGCTGTTTGGGAAAAGCAAGATCTACGTTAAGGACTGTGATTCCCCGCTGCTTTTCTCTTCACTACTTTTCTTGTCTTTCCTTTCCCTCCTTTCCTTCTTTCCTTCCTTCCTTTTTTGCTTCCTTCCTTCCTTGCTTTCTTTTTTGTTTTTAAAACGTAAAAGCAAACCCAGTCAGTAGTAATTTCACTTACTCTTTTGAGGCATCTCTCTGAACTCACACCTGAGTGTTTTTCAATTTTTTATTAAACATTTTCTTTAAAAAAAACTTTCTAGAAATAAATGTGCAAATTTTTGCTGGCTCTTTTATGCTTTCTCGTGGATTAAATCTATAAAAAAATTAGTGTACTGGTTTTATCTAATCCTAATTTATCCATTTGCACAACTATTTCTAGTTACTCATTTGGATTTTCCTCCTTGAAACACCAATGTTATTGCTCTGGAATTAATGTTGCTGCTCAAAGGAAAAGTATATAGCAAGAGGCAATACAATTAAGCATTCTGTATTTGTTGATGAACTAATTGGGTTAAATTTAACAGATATGCACAATAAGGTAAACCAACTGACACTATTAGGTCATTTCATCCATGAAAGTGGTTCTCAAAGTGAGAATCATCTAGGAAGTTTCAGTAAGTACTGGTTCCTAGGCCGCACCTCCCAGAGATTCTGATTTGATTGATCAGGATGGGCCTTGAAGATTGGAAGTTCTTTAAACTTCCCAGTTGACTGCAATGTGTAGCCAAAAGCCACAGGTAGAGAACACTGGTTGATGGGAGGGAGGAAGCCATGCACTGAAAAGGAAAAAAGGGTTGAGAACACGCAGAATGCTGATCCTGTATAAGTACAATGGGAAGACAAACATTTCCAACTCATTTATGAGCTCCAAAAATTGTTGAATTAATTGAGGGAGGTGGGTAGGAGGATGGAAGGAAATGGTGGGAAAATAAATGATGGCAAGTGTCCCTTGAAGCCAAATGACCCTCCGAAGGTAATCTAAGGAGCCATCTAATGAAGAATATTCAGCTCTTCAGCTAAGGCAAGTGAAGCCATCATCAGGATCTATCTCTGGAATTTAATTACATAACTAACCATATTTATTTAGACTTCCCTTCCTCAACCTGTAATCTGTCAAATAGAGGTAACAGAGAGTTCAAAAAGGGGAAAATGGTTTTGCAATTCTAAGAGGGCTCAGTTCTGCTGGCCTGTGGCAAATAAGAAAGGAATGGCCCCTGCTAGTTTCTATGAGACACACTGATTCTTTTTCAGGGGTCTGTTTTCCCTGTGCTTAGGTGGCAATCATTCTATTCTTCACTATGAACATTGAATTCTGCCTACTACTGGATTGAACAACGAGGCCAAAATTGGCCACAAGACAGAACTACTCGTACATACCAGACACATCATATGAGGGGAAAAAAGAGAGAGAAAAAACAGGTACCGAAGAAACTGTGCTAGTAAGAAGCTCAGAACTATTTGATGAGAGCTCGGTGATTGTGATGATGTGGACTGACTTCACTTTGAGTTAGGAAGGATAGCGTTTTCTGCCTCCCCTGTGCCACTTTTCTTTATGACAATCTTCTTTGGTCCTTTCTCTGAAACAGAATACAACTCTGTCCCCTCTTGTTGGCCCTCACAGCTCCCTCAGCATCCCAAAAACTGAGGTGAGCTCAGCATGGGCTGGAAGCTTGGGGCAGAAACTTTATAAAATGGGAAACATTTGTTCCAGTAATAAAAGCAGAGGAGACATTAGAATATTCTGTAAGTACAACTTTCAATAATAGCCTTTAAGCGTACAACTGGGATT
The DNA here is from genome assembly GCF_037043125.1 of Eumetopias jubatus. NCBI lineage: Eukaryota > Metazoa > Chordata > Mammalia > Carnivora > Otariidae > Eumetopias > Eumetopias jubatus. The sequence continues at coordinate 94,608,535 of NW_028274807.1, read as the reverse complement.
CATGCAGTAAAAGAAGTTGACTTCAGAACCCCACAGTTGATATAAATGGAAATTTTTGTTAATTTTTGTTATGATGTGTTTGGATATCTTCATTATTTATGTTTCTTTTATTTGTTTTAATCCAAAATAATGTGAAATTATTTGAAGAAAAGGAGTTTAATAGTTTTATTGATAATTCGTGCTGGCATTTGATCCCATTATTATGTTATATATCATATATGTATGTGTAATGAATTTACTTTAAAAAATAAATTCATTTTTATTAAATGATTTCATATGACTTGAATCCATTATAACAAGAAAAATTTAATTTTGGTCTCCTTATATATTATTTATTACTTAATAATCTTTAGAGAAATAAGGTGTAGGCAGAATTTATGCAAAATAGGTATTAGAGAATTTACTATTTCTTAGCATTTGGTTTTATTAGATTTCAAAATAGCTTTCCCGAATCCATCTCGGGTGTTACTGTTTCTAATGATCATTTTATATAAAATAGTAATTGTAACCCACCTGACCTCTTTACCCTTTTCACAGAGATGTTAAAATTCCAGTGAAATCACATACTGTTCTATGTAAGTCACAGGAAGCCATCTTTTCAAAAAATATGACAGAAAGTCTTGTAATAACATTTCCTGAGTACAATCTAGGGAGCTTTCAGGGGGACCATATGAAGTCATAGAAGCAGAGCCTCCTATAAAAAGTGAGAAATATTAATAAATACAATGTTTCTCTCTCATCAAATAAAAGCTCACCACAAAGGACTACCTCACAACCTAGAGAGAAAAGATTTAATATCTTCAAGCAATTCAAGGAAAACATGAAAAGTTATACTATTTTTATACTCATGATAAGGTTAGGGCTGGAAAAACAATATAACTCCCTTATTAGTCTTTAAATAAAATACATGTTTAATGCACATCAGTTGCTGACCATTTATCTTATGCTTTAAAAAGGTTCTCCACTGGAACATTGTATTTCTTCCTTAAAAGTTTTGTAATGGGTTTCTAGCCATTTCCATTTATTGCTATGCAGAAGAGAATGTCCAGGCAGGTGATTTACTTAAATAGATGGCTGCTAAATGAGAATGAACTTTGACTCATTTAAATTAACTCCAATATTTATTGTTACAAGCTTGACAATGCTCTTGAAAATGATTAAGCATGACCTCTAGAATAAACAAATTTAATAAAAAGGACTAAAAAGAAACACAACATTCTCTTTAAGAGATACCACCATTATTTTAAAATAGGAGGTTGACATGCAGTACAACAGAGTAAAGTTTGATTTAAAAAAAAATCTCAGTGACTTTAGATAATTTTACCTAGAGAAATTCAATGCAAGGTACTTTGAAAATGACTAGAATGATTAGCCCAAAGAGAACAAAGTAGTTGAGTCTGGTCTATAAATTTTAGTGAAATAGGAAGTGATTCTGTCTTCATATATGATTGCTTCCATGGACAAGGTTTATCACCTATGGAGAAAAATGTCTATGTAGAATCACTGTTTAATTTAGAAATCATTTTAGTCAGCCTATAAGAGTACATGCCTAAGTGTAGCATAGGGAGAGATATAGATGCCACCACTGTTAAATGTTTAACTTCTGTACACAATATATAAATGTGTTTTTTTAAGTAAGCAGGAAATTCAGTAGGAAAAATAACTTTGATTTTCTTTCTGTGGAGGGATATTTCTCTACCGGTGCCCCTATCGACCCTGTGATTCATACCAAAATGAGACCTCTCAGATCTATTTCAAAAGCATAAGCTTAGAGGGGGTTTCAATTTATTTATCAATGGCACACATACACATGCACAACCTTTCACTAGTTTCAGGAACACATTTACTGATATGAATATTAACCTCCATCTTTTTAGCTCAAAATGTCATTATCATAAGAAAAAAAAAATTGATGGCTCTGCTACCGACCCCAGGGGGAGTCATTGTTGGTGGAATGATTTTCTGTTGCAGTATCTGTGCACCTTGTCTTGTAAGTAGGAATGCACATTCTTCGTGGACAAAGTTTGTCTTCTGTACAACCTCCACACTCTAAAGCCCCCGTTAAATCCTGTATACTCAGAAGGTACCCAAGATGTGCTCCTGGGACTGAATCATTGCAAGAGAGCATTGTTAAAACAGGACACTGCCCCTTGCTTGACCTCCAGCTTTCTACACAAATAGATGTGAAAAGATGTAGCTGTGTGTCCAAGTGTATTTTTCACATGGTGACTAATGCTTAATATAATCTATACCCAGCCATTACAGGAAAGTAAAGATGATATCAGCAATCAACCCTGCATAACAGCCTATCTGTCCTTTGTGACTATTTTCAGTACTATTTACCAAAGGAAAACAGGTTTTCAAAAAATTATTCCCTTTGTTAAGAATGCAAGAGAAGTCCAAGATGCTGTACATTCACAAAATGCACAGGTTTGAAACAGCATTGATTTGGCAGTGATATCGTCAGAGGGTTTGTATCCAGCCACACTGAACCACGTGGGCATCTTCACTGTGCCTCACATATCCTCTCCGGGTCTGGGGCCCTTAAAAAAGCTCTTCCATCTGCCAGAAACCTGGCTCTCCCAGTTCCTACCATCCCACCCTTCAATTTTGACTAATGCTTCAGGCACCAGCTAAAGTCTCATTTCCTCCAAGAAGTTTCCCTGGATGCCTAGTAAGTGACGTTGGGTCCCATAGCACCTCCTCCTTACACAGTGTAATAATTATCGCTCTGTACTGTACCTACCCGTTTGTTTGTGGGTCTCCTTGTCCCGGACAGTTATCTCTGCAGGGTTGGGCTATGTCTCTGTCCCCACTGTGCCCCAAGTACCCGGGAAGGTCGGCGCCTCCTAGATGGATGACTACCGAATTGAGATGTAAATGTGAGCAATGAGACCTTTGGAAAGAGAACACTTCTTTCTGATTTATTATAGATATCTGGGAAGTGTATCTGTGTGTAGGTGTGCATCTGCACATGCTGGGAAGCACAAACACTGCACGAGGAGAAGAAAGGGAGAGGAGTGTGAAGTGGATCTGTCATCGGTCCAGGGCTGAGTTCCTTCACCCGGCATTTCATTCTGCTGTTACGCCATCGGCTACCTTCATAGAATCCCCATCTCCTTCACTAGCTGGCAAACACCCCGGAAGGTAGGAAAGAGGCTTTTTGATCATTGTCTATAGAGTTTTAGCAGACCAGGGTGCGGGCAACAGGAAAAAAAGTGATAGGTGGGGGGGGGGAAGCTATCAACATTCTCAGGGTAGAGGTTTGGAGTCCTGGGAGAAGAAATCAGGAGTAGAGCTCTTTTTATGGCAGTCACAAGCATGTTGGGTCACTTGTTCAATACGATTTCTGATATGGATCAATAGAGTAGCTCCAGGAGAAATATGGGATAAATTAGAGTAATTGAGATAACGGAGACGATGTAGGTGGTGAGCTTCATGTAACAGCTAAAACATAGCAGGCGCTCAACCGAGGTACATTCCTCTCCCCTATGTATTTATTTGTTCTATAGCTGAGGACCTCGCCAGCAGCATTATATATGGGCTTCAAGCGTTTTGTAAATTCAGTGCTAAATTAGGGCTCCACACCGGAAGTTTTCAAAATGTGGTCACCTGAGAACTTTTTAGCAATGCAAATTCTTGGGCCCCCCCAGAATCAGAAACTTTTGAGGAGGGGCTCAGCCATCTGTGTTTAAACAAGTTCTCCCTACGCAGCTTACTTTGAGAACCACTGCTCTACACTAAGGGGGGAAGGGCCCATTTAAAATAGAGGCAAATGATCTGGAAAGAGATAACCACCCTACCTAATTTCTTGCTACTAAATGCATGATCCCTGGTCCGGCGTCATCATATTGCCTGGGAGTTTAGTTGAAATGCTGGGTTTCAGGCCCCATCCCAGACCTACTGAATCAAAAACTGCATTTTAACAAGATCCCTAGGAGATTCATATGCACATTAAAGTGTAAGAAGCACTGGTCTAGTGAGTACTTTGAGTAGCAGAAGACAAGCTGTGGGAGAGAAAAAAACTAAACAAGTAAAAATTACATGTAAAAAAATGAAATAAAGTCTCCCATCTCACTTATGCAGAGGGTTCCTGTAGAAAGGAATGGGTATTTGCTTTCTCACGCGAAATTTCTCTAATTAAACGTTACATTACCCAGCGTAAGTCAGATATTTGGTGTGGGTGTGGGGGGACCCCGTAGAATTTGAACTGTGCTTTCCAACAAGAGAGTAAGATACGAGTGAGAACAACTGGGCCACATTTAAAACCCAAGACACGTGAAATGAATCCACTGTGTATTTGCAGCTAGAACACGTAAGCACCACAAGAGAATTTTTAAGTTCTTCATCTTTTGTCCCACACTCCTACATACATGCACATTTTTCACATATTTAACAAGTAATACTTTTATCACCACAATTTTGCTATTGATTGCTTCTTTAACAACAAAATGCATCACAAACAAAAATGAATGAAGCTGTCTGAGGAGAAAATTCCATAGTAGCTTTACTGTCAATGCCCATCATAAATAACCATGACATCATAGGCGCCTTATCTACGGGTTGCTGCGACTGATCGATGGCATCACTCTAGTAGTGTAAATAGCTTCTAATGTCCCATCTTCCACCTTCAAATAGGCTCTGATTATTTATGATAGCTGTTAGGTTACAAGTCTGAGCTGGGGTTTGGATTTATTTTCTACTTATAGCTGCTGTGGATTTCAAGTTAGATAGGATTATTTTTTAGTTAAGATGATGAACTGAGATAGAACTGTCATCGAGCCGGTACACCATCATCCCGTCTGGTTGGTGTCACCATTTGACTACGAATTCACAGGGCTGGAATGCTTTCAGTATTATCATTGTCAACCAAAAAATATTAAAAGAGAGCAGTTAATCACTGGTTGTTACAACATGAAAAAGGAAAAAAAAATGCAGAAAGCCGGATGTGGCTTCTTACACAATCAAAACATTTTAAAAATACATTTAGCCTTTTGTTACTAAATTGTGAAGAGGCATATCATCTGCATTGTGTGTGTTGTGTGATAATGAAAGTGTTTCAACTTGAATGTGACAGCTAGAGATGATTTAGGAGGTAAAAGGAAATCCATCACCTCTTGGGCAAGGTATTCTTCATAATCATAAAAGAGACTGACAGGTAACTTTGGCAAGAATACATTTTTGCAGAGAGAAATAGAGATGAGGTAAATCTACGTGAAATAGGCAGGTAAAACAAAAAAAAATCTGCCAATTACCCAGATCTTTTGTCAATATAATAACAAATGCTTGAATCATTCTCAACATTAAATAAACCTAGTAAGTTATCAAAAATGTTTATGAACTAGATCAGGATGACAGACTATATTTTTTACTTTTTCAGATGTTTTTAGCATTATGTAAATAAAGGGCTTTTCCTCAGCATTTCTGCTTTTATTAGGATTTGGCCGATTCTTTATTCAAATTTCCTTTACCATAAGTCATTCTTTCTCATTGAAGAAATTGTACAAAAAATATAAGTTCTTAAAAAACAAGGGGAAAAGTTTTCACCATGCAAAATAGTATGTGGTTAATACCTTATAGCTATAATCTTTATATATTTTTCAAGATAATTTTTAAAATAAATTCAATAGTTAGGAGACTATTTAAAATCTCATATTTAAATATTTATCCTGTCATATTCTGTTTCATCAGTTAACCAAGCTTCTAATGAAATATGTATAACCTTACATGTAAGACTATATATATATATAATAAGCATATTTAAATTATACATAAATACATATAATCTGTTTTGACAAAATTTTATTTCCCACTAAATTTTGGATTATTTTGTAGGATTTTTAAATTATATACAAAATAACTCCTGTATTTGGCATTTTTAGTGGTTCTTAATATCTATAAAAAAATAACTAAAAATCAGTTTGCCCCTTACAACATTTTACAAACAGGTTAACAGTAAGAGTATATATGAACTGGACACTGCAAAGAAAGCAAATACCTTTTGAAGATGCCCTAACTCTACCAAATTAGGAAATTACTACTAGGTTAGCAATCTGTCCTTCCATATTATTTATAAAATTTCAGCTGATCAATTGCACGCTGCCTTTATGAGGTCATTTTGAGGACTACTCTCTATATTTAAACATTTTAAAAAATGGAAAGACATGAATTTGTAATGGTGATAAAGCAACTGCTTGATGATATGTAAAATGAAAAGAGAGAGTTCCCTCCAATAACCACTGCCCTATGTGGATGCTATAATAATTACTTAATGCCAGGATATTTCCCTCTCTTTCTCCTGGCAGTGATTTAAATATTTCTTCCCAATATGCTTTGCGCCATTAAAAGTCTTAAGTCAACTGAAAATCTCAGTAGAGAGAAAGTGGGAATGTGGCCGCTAGGAGCTGACAATAGCTGTTTTGTCACATCCAGACCCTGGTACTTACTCAGGAAGTGGGGATTCGTCCAGCCAGCTGATGCCAGGGGAGGATGATTTATTGCCTAGTGTCCTCAGTGGCAATTGGACCCTTTCCCACTGTCACTCACAACTTGCAAAGATTGTGTCCTAAAGAAGAGGTTCCCCTCCGTTCTAAAGAGATTACAATGCTTGTCATAAAGTGTCTTTTAGCGGAGGGAAACGGGTATGAAAATGGGCAAAGAAAGGAAACAGTCAGAAGAGGAGAGAAGATGGATGTTCTGTAACCTTTTCTCAGAGACCCATTTCTTCTACTTTTTCTCCTGTCTTTAGCAGGTTTTTGTCTGGGCTGATGACAATGCGTAATAGCCTGATAAATTGATTTTGTGAGTCCTTTTTCTCATCTCTTGAGAAGACACTAACTCGTTGGGACTTCAGAGGGCTCACAGAGGCAGGAGACAACAATTAGTTTGTTGAAGATGTCAGAAAGCAGCTTCAGAGTTTTGCCAGGAGAAATCCTTACTGACAGATCAGTGCTGACAATGTCGGCCGCTGCCTGAAAAGTGCAGGAAGCAGCGGCATCTTAGGGTGCGGGACGAAGGCCGCCGTACACGGGCTCTGCACTCTAGCTCGGGCCTCAGAGCTGCGAGTCCCTTCGGACTCACCAGAATTAAAAGGGCATGCTGTTTAAAAAAAAAAAAAAAAAGTCCAAGAGCTGGATCCAGCAAAACACATTGTTAATTATCTTCTTTAAAAGCTAAACAAATCGAAAAATAAATCTTAGTATTGCTATGAATTGAAATTTAAATCAGTGCCTAAATAAATCTTCATAACCATTTTTAAAACCTTGTCCATACTGCACAATTTCAAATTTACTTTTCTATATGTAAAAATACATGCCGCTTGGCACTCAACTCTACTGAACATATTAATTTCAATGAATCATTGTGAGGGACCAACTTGACATATGTTAAAGAGATAAAATATTCCTAGTCTGAGCATAGTTCAATTAGTCAAGCATTTTACAACACCATCCTGGAAATTATTAAAGATTATTAACATTCAGATTTCCTGCCTAAAACCTTTGCCTTAAAATTATCAAATGAGGCTCAAAGTGCTGCTTTTCTAATATAAAATAACATAACTTCTAACTTGAAGACATAAAATTGGCAACTTCTTGAAAATTTTGAAATGAATATAAAATCTCATTACATTCTGGGAGCTGTTGTAAATATTAGTATTTCCCTCTTGGCATGAAAAAAAAATCAAAGGATAGATCTGTGCATAGCACAAAAGCACAATTTTATGTCTTGGTAGCCCTGTCACTATTTACTTCTAAAGATCCATAATTTAGAATACTATACTCTCAAAAAGAAAAAAAGAGAATACTATACTCTCTGTGTGTGCATGTCTATAGCATGTTAATTACATACATGTGTTTTTGTGTAAAGTTATCACTTTAGACTTGGTGTTATAATATGGCAAGGACTATTTCCAGGCATTTCATCTTTCAGAAGGCCCCCCCCATAAACCTTCCCTACATTTTGAAAAGAGCCACATCAACCACTGACTGTTTCTCGTATTTCTGACAAAAGGTATGAAGTGCTCAAGTTAGACAGATAGTGGAAGTGAAAATGGGGCAATCTTAAATATTCTGCAGTGAAGAGTTCCTGGGAAAGCCCTGAGAGCAAAGAAGCCTGAATTCTAGACTCTGTTTTGCCATCAACTAGCAAATGACCTTGCGCCTCTCTGGGCATCAATTTCCTCATCAGTAAAACAAAAGGTTAATCAGGATGATCTCTCAAAGGACCGGTCCAAAAGACCTAAAATTATTTTCCTTTGAAACTACTGACTCGTCCTGGCCCACTCAGCATAATCAGGGAGTTTAGCCAGAGTGAGGTCTCTAAAACAAAAACCATCGCAGACATTAATGGCCAATGCCACTGTCTGAAATCTGAGAAGCCATTATGCAGATTTGGGGACACCTGGTTCTTTAATTTCTGGTCGGCATTCTTTCCATGGACTTGAGGCCCTTTTACCTGTATCCAAGGAAAGACAGAAGAAGAGCAAGAGAGGGTAAAACCTGTGACAGACCTTGCTACGGATCTGCTACACAATAAAACTTGATGGGAATGAAGTGAGAATTTGGAACCGAAATAGGGTTGAGAGGTTCTTCTAGAGTTTATCCCTGCTGCTACTGCTGCACACTATTGCAGTATTAATATAGCTGTTAGGGAATAAACGCATTTAACAGTTAACATTAACTCCACAGACATAAATTATGTGGTCAAATTGTTCATTAAATGCATTAATCCAGTTGTAAGGGACCTGCATCATAGCAATAATTGCACTGTCATTTCAAAGCTTTTAAAAGCAAATCAATCCAAATTATATCAACTTGACGTATACCTTCCCAGCAGCAGCACTTTAGCATCGAAGAACAAATATACGGTAACAGACAGCTTCTGATGTATTTGTAAAGCAGTGTGAAAGCTTTCTGTATTTTTGGCTACACTAAGAGTTTGAAGGGATAGGAAGGGAAGAAAGCACCGTGGCTCAAAAGGGCTGACCCAAGATTTTCCCATTTTACTTTCTGAACCAAGCCATGCAATTAACTCACATCACACATCTTCATAATATTCGCCACAAATACTACTGCAATAGATAAAGCCCGCCCAGGCATCACAAGAGTGAACAGAGTTCTACTGGGTAACAAAAACTTCTTGGCACAACAGGAGACTTTTAAAATTCAAGCACTCTAAACTTAGCAGCACCCCTGAGAGCCACAAATTGAGAAAGATTAATTCTGTGCCCCTGCACCCCTCATTACCAGGAGAGCTGAATTAGGTCAAATGCAAGTTAATCTCCTGAATTCCACTTCTGCCCAAGGATGTTGGGACAGCCCTTACTGTGTACTGGCTATAACGTCTTTAAGCTACATGCATGCAAAATTAATAAACAGTATGCCCGGCCCATATGAAAAACAAAACTAAATGCCTCGAAGTGATTTTATACAACAACATTGCGCGATCCAGTAACTAAGGAAACATATGCACACATGTATAACCCCTACACTATCGAGAGCCAACGTGAGTGAAAACAATGAAACCCAATTACCAAAAGCTGGGAGTTTCCCCTAATAAACAAGAACACACAGATGAAGAAATGTCGGTCAACCTAAATATCTATGAAACTTCAAATGGGATCTGCCTCCACCCTCCATTTAAAAATGCAAGGCAAATTGCTCATGTGGAGGGTGATGAAGTTTTAAGCGAAGCAAGACTGCCATCACTCTGCGAAGGTACAATGTTTTCCATTCTTTAGGGGAGGAAAAAAAATCAGGCGTACATGTCAGCACGAAGCTAGTAAAATCAGGACTCCGCTTGTCCATAAGGCCTCATAACAACCTAATTGCCTTACCTCTCCTAGACTGCAGCCGGGTCAAACCACTCCTACTCTATTTTCATTATGTACTGCATATTTTCAGGAGTGATAAATGTTGTGATTTCTTTGTAAAATTAAATGAACCATTATCTTGCATTGTGGAGAGCTTTTTTTCTTTTCCGTTTTGAAAATGCTTTCACGTTCTAACTTATTCCATATGATCCCCACAATAACCCAAGGTTGGTAGGATTCAAATGATAGGAAATATTATCCTGTGTACTATAGCAGGAAATATATTAAATTAATTCAATTATTAAATTAACAACCAGAGAACGTGAATCCTAGTCCTACCTCTATCATTAACTAGATATGTGACCCTTAAGTCATTTTATCTCAGCAAGCACAGAAAAAAAAAAAAAAGTTCACTTAAATGACAGCTTAAGAAATAAAAAAATCCAGATAAGCCTTAACTATGTGAAAAAGAAACACCACTTTTTACCCATGATTGGCAAAAGTCAAATAATTTAGTTCTGCACCATGCTGATGTGCAAGAGTGGGCAAATCGGCACTTCCATCTGTTGCCGTCAGCAAGGCTGGTTAGTACACAGCTATGGAAAATTGACAAAACCTGAAATAATTATAAACGCACATACCATTTGGCCCATCAGTTCACCTCTAGGAATTTATCCTCTGGATATTCTCACACAGCTCCATTTAGCATTGTTTGAAGTAGCAAGTAATAATAATAATAACAAGTTATGGTACATACATTCAGTGGAATACTATACAACACATAAAAAAAGAATCAGGAGGTTCTTTACATACCGATATGGAATAATCTGCAAGATCAAAAGTTGAGTGAGAAAAAAGCAAACTGCAGAGTGGTGTGTTGGGTGTAAAATATTTGTGTAAAAGAGAAAAATACGCATTTGCTTTTACATGTGTATCATACATCTAGAAAGACACACAAGAGAAATACTGGTTGTGCCTCTGGGAGGAAAGTGAGGTGATGGAAGACAGGTGTGTTTAGTTAATTAAATACATATTTTAAAGAGTTGGGTAGTTATATAGAGATACATAGATGCAGATAGAGAAAAATCTTCAAATATTATTTCAAAAATAAAGCAAAAAAGGAATATATAGGTACACTTTGAACAAAAAAGATTTCTGTCCACATACATACAACACACATGCGTGTGTGCGTGCATGTGTGTGTGTGCATGTGCAAACTTCTTGGAGTGATACACAAGAAACTGCTGAAACTGAAGACATGGAGTGTCTATCAGGAGAAGGGGGACATGCTTAACGCACCGCTTGAATTTTACTAAGCACACGTCTCTTTCCTAATCATATTAACCACAAATAAAAGACAAAACAGGAAAGGGGCAGAATTAACTGAAAAGTGTCCATAAGGTAAGTTATCTACCCTTAAATAGGTTGAAGTGGTCCATGATAAAAGGATTCTCTTCCTCCGACAGTCCCACCTTCCTTCCTGTAATTCAAATGTAGGTGAGTCCACTTTGAAAAAGAAAATTGCAATTAGAAACCCTGTGTGGATGACAGGGCCCTGAAAACATAAGAGCAAGAGCTCAGGGAATGGATTTGTCTGGTTCGCCACATAAACGCCCAATAAATATGTGTTGACTGACTGACAGGCCCAATTGCTAAGCATGCTACAGAATATGTGCAAAATAGCCTACTTGAGCAGCCTGCCATCCCATGAAGACATTTGATTCCAACAGGCTAGGACTTAATTGGAAAAATATGGGGAGGACAGAATGGCAAGACCATTCTAACAAAGTCCGCTAAAAAGGGCTGATTATTTCTCTCTGCTTATCTACAGGGCATCTTCCCCCAAAAGAAACTGAGCTTTAAAAAATCATTTCTACCAGCAGAAACAATTCTATTCCATCTGCTTACCAAGGTTCCCTGAGGAAGCAGTGATAGTTTATGTTAAGAGTGGAGAAAGATGGGAATATTGCAGATCCTGTCTGTGTGCACATACATGTGTGGAAGGACCAGATGAGGTGAATGCTCTCAGAAAAATTATTATGTTTTATCCACTGAAGTAAAAAGAGGCTGTTTCTGGGTGTGGAGTGTGAAAAACAGTCTCACTACTTAATAGTCACACCTCATAACATAATCCTGTAACACCTACTGACCCAGGATCTCCAAGAAAGGAATAGTGTTAATTCTATTGCACTTATGGGAAATTTGGGGAATGCATGGCCAAGATCCGCCAGCCCTGAGGTTCTTACTCATAGCCTTAACCATGATATTTCCTTCCTTATTTGAGGATGAGTAGAATATACTCACACCTTTTCATTAGATTCTGCTTGTTCTTTGGGGACTCACAGAACAAACCAGTCCTTTTAAAATGAGTGTTATGAACACTGTAGTTACTTTTATTATTTATTTCATAGAATTAAGTAAACATTTTATAGGTAGACTCCCTTGCAGACATTCAAGTAAAAATGAATATTTCAATTCTGAGTAAAAAATTAGTGCCATATATGTGTATGTGTGTGTGTGTGTATGTGTGTGTGTGTGGCATGTATATACATATATTACAGCTAAGAACTTCTCTTTGCAATCATTTCAAAAATAACATTTCTTCTTTAAACTACTTTAGACAAATAATTATGTAAAACAGAAGAAAGGTTCCAAACTGAGCCATTAGCAGCACTATATATTACTATTTAGGTCTATGCCCCCTTCCCACATCATATTTAAGAGTATCTTTATTTTTCAAACATTGAGCTGTTTTACTGCCTGCTCAGTTAAGGCTATGACTGGTTGTTAACCACTTCTCTAAATACTTCAGGAGACTGAGAAACAGTAGAATTGCATTTTTTTCATGTCAATATAAAGTCATGTTCACCCCCACTCCCCCTCCTTCCCGGCCCCCTCCTCGTTCTCCCCATGAATGTGTTTTCTCCCCCACTTCTTAGACGCATTTGGTAACAATCAGGCTTTTATTTTAAGGAGCCCTAAGATAAGGTATCTGTGAGCTCCACACTTGGAGTAATTGATCACATTTGTTTCCTGTTCCTAGGTTAGACTCCTCACTCTTGCTCTTTTTTTAAAAACTTGGCATGTTTCTCATTACCCTCTGCCTTGTTAGCCTAGTAGAAATTTTCTACTGTGGATTGTGAAAACAGGACGATACTATTACAAACCCAATCTAGTCGGTGACAGCAGCCCTCCTCTTTCTTTGGGAACTTCTGGCCACTTCACCATTTAGTGGGGAGCCCTCCTATGGATACAGGTATGCACGCCTGTAACTGAGGGAGGTTCCGTGACATCCACTTGGTGTTCGTGTGTTTGATTTTCACACTGTGCTGATTCATACCGAGACTGTTCCCCAAGATGACAACATTGTTATCATATGACTCACACTGCCCCACTTCATTTCATTTGGGAATGTTAGCTCAGGTTCAATAAGCATCAGCTGCCAATTCTATAAAAGAAGACCTGTATCTTGCCCGTTTATGCTTTCCAGATAAATTGTAATCAGTAGCATTTTATTGACCCTGTCAGGTGGGGCTTAATTTCAGATATTGACTAAGGAGAGAAAAATGCAGAAATCTGAACAATCAAGTTTCCTTCTTTGAGTCTGCGGGCCAACAAGTATGGGGCCGGACTCAGTCATTTTCCCATCATTGCTTCAGTCACAACAAAGCAAAAAGGGGAGTAACTTAGTGTAAGATGAAATAAAAGGCCTGCCTTTATTTTCCTTTTTAGGACTGAGAGAAATATCAGTATGAAAATAATCTATATTGGCTAAAATTATATGAATACACCTACTTTCGATATAAATATTTCTTTTGATAAAAACCTGATAAATTCCAATAAAGTGATGTGCTGTTCATGCAAGAAATCTTACCAAATAATCCTTTACGTAAGTGGTACTCCCAGAACATGCAAAGTTTTAAGACTATCTTCTGAACAATTGCCAGATTTGTTTGGTTGGTTGGCTGGTTGTCTGGTTGGTTGTTTTACTCAGTTCTTCTCTTACACTTCACCATATTTTGGCACCTTTGCATAAACAGGCAGCAAAAGCAGTGTATTCTAATAGAATTCAAAATAAGTAAGGTTCAGGAGAAGACTTGGAATCTGGTCTAAGATCTATTCACCAAAGTAGTTAGGTGACCTTGGGCAAAAAGCTGACCCTCCCTGACCCTTAGTGTCCTCAGTTATGAGATAAGTGGTCTGGGCCAGATGGCCTTCATGGTGGCTCTCAGTGCTCACACTCTGTGATAACTAACATCCACCTGAATCACACGGTGAAAGACTGAGTCCTCAAGATTTTGGAAGACTGTGTTGAAAACAGTAGCTGCTAGCCACATGTGATGGCTCTGCACTTGAAGTGGGACTAGTCCAGATTAAGATGTTTTTAAGTATACATACCAGATTTCAAAAACTTCAGGGCCAAAAAGGCAAAATATTTCAGTAATTTTTATGTTGTTTTATGTTTTAAAACGATAATACTCTGGATATATTGGTCAAATAAACTATATTATTAAGATTAATTACACCTGCTTCCTTTTCCTTTTTATAAATGCGACTACTAGAAAATTTTAAATTATAGATGAGGCTCATGTTATAATTCCACTGGACACTCATGTAATGAGAGGACTATGACTGCGTTTTTACCCCGGAGATAGGATTACAATGGAAAGAATTTGAAATATTTAATTTATTGGGTCATTGTAATAATAAAAGAATAATCATTTGTTCTCTGGATAGAAATATACAGGTCAGTGCTACTTAATAGAAGGCATTAAATGTTAAAAAGTATGTTGCATAAAATTACTGTACTAATAATCAACATCTACCTTAAATAGCCAAAATGGCCCGACTCATAATTTTCTCATCTTATTAATCCGATTTACATTTCCAAACACCTGAATGATTTGCTCATTATTTTCTTTACAACACTAGTAAAAAATTAGGAAAACATTAGTAAAAAGATTATAGCTAAAAGATTGTAAATCATCTTTTGTTTCTTTAGACAGATGTATCCACTTTATCTCGAGAATCCCTTTCCTTGAGTACCTCTGAAGCCCTGGGCTAAAGACCAAAGTTTTGCACATTTTGGCAATGGTAATAGCTAGATAATTTAGATTATTAAGGAGAAACTAAAATTTCATCTACATAAAAATGTATGTACATCTGTATGATAGGTATTTCAATAGCTATCATGCTGTGTTTAAAATGGTAAATCTAGGCCATAATACACTTATAAAATGATGTATCTTTCTAGTAGGTACAAATAAAGGATAAATGTTCATTAACATTAACAGTGAAACTTAATCCCTAAAAGAAGCATTATCTATCCTACATAAAAGTAAATCCAGTCATCATCTGCGAGGAACAGTCTATGTATTTTATAGCGCAAGAAATAATAGTTACAAAGCTGAAGAATGTCATTTTCCCTCTCCAAGATTCAAAGGTTTCCCTTATAAAAATATGCAATCTTATTTTTACCATCCTCTTTCTCAAGTATTTGCATCCTTGTCCATCCTCAGAACCTGACACCTTGTCAAGGTAAAAGGTAAAAGCTTTTGAAGATCTACCACTACCCTTGTCCTAATAAGGTCACTGACCTTTCAGGCTCAACTCCAGCCCACCTCCTTCTTCATTTCCTCTCCTATCATTAGTCTGAAATGCCATCAACTACCTCTCAATTTTCCTCATCCCTTCAATGCCCCACCTCTTTAGTCCAAATTCACCTAATTAGGAACTTAATTTCCTTTTTTCCCTGATTGAGGAATTGATAATAGACGGATACCATTCATCTCTGAATCACAGAAAATTGCATTGATGACCTCTTATTTAGGAATGCTAAGCATTCATTCTAGAAACTGTTTTGTGGAGGCCAAGCTTTTCCAAAAAGTGTATTTTTCCAACCACAGAACTAAGCAAAAGTGTTGTTTTTATCGTTTTTAACGAAAAGGGGAAGAGGAGCAATCATTCAAATCTGCTAAATTTTCATTTATTTTCTATTTTATTCTACACAGTCATAGTTACTTACATTGAAAAGAAGTAGATATTCCTGTAAGGGGGCAATCTACAAGTTCTACAAGAAGATTATCAGACTGGATTTAAAGAGATACATCTCAGGAGGTTAAGGTAATAATTCTTTGAAGCTGATCACTTTTGTCAAAATTATACAAAGAATTTGTTAAGCCAGAAATGATACATAGTCTAAGTATCCACAATCAAGTAGGAGTTATATATTAAAGAGACTATCTGGAAAAAAAAAAATAAAAAATGAAGTGACTATCTGGATAATTTGCTAACTTTACTATAAAATTATCTCCTTGACTCTAACAGTAATAGTCTAACTATAGACTCAAAGCACACACATGAAATATTTCTTGCATTTTCCCTCCAAAGCATTCTATGACCTTAAGCATTGGTGGTAGACGAAAAACCAATCAATCCAACAATTTTATTCTGCCATTCAACTCAAAATTTTAATGTCTAATTTCAAGTCCTATTCATTCAAGGAATGAAAAGATCATCAACATCATTAGAAACCTTGGAATTAGCAATTATAATAAATTATAATAAATAATAATTATATAATTATATAATAATTTATTGTAATAAATTATAACAAATAGCAAAGACAAGCCAAGTTCATTTTATCCAATAGACACTGGAGTCCATGCCCAGGGCATTCTGCATAGGGCATCAGGACAAATCATTTCAACATGTATCTTCTGACAAATCTACTCAATGCAGAAAAGAATTAGTGAAGTAGATGACCTGAGGAGAGAATACAACAACAACAACAAAAATGGTCCCTTTCAAGCAGATAGTCTCACTGTGCTCTGATTTCCTTGTTGGGCCATTTGAACTGAATCAGGGTTAGAACTTTGCTAACTGGACCAAAACTATACTAACATGATTTAGACCAACCCCACAAAAAGGATTTCGATTTATTCCAAAAAGTCAGAATTTATTCTTATAAAGATCAAAACTACCAAAGCAAGTCATTAAAACATTGCCTTTTTTTCTATTCACGCCATAATTCATACTACAGAAGTCTAACTACATCAGGCTTAGCCAATTTATAAGAGATAGCTAATGCTAAAATGACCTCAAATTCAATTATCTGAAGAGAAAGAACTAGGTAAATGAAATAGTAAGAACAAAAGCCCTTTTAAAACACAAAGTTAAGTAAATAAGCCACCTCATCAGCTTCAGAAAACAATATTGAAATATTTTTCCTGAAAACATAATTTTTAAAACATAAATTTTAAAAGAAATCATTAGTAATCATTAGTCAGCAATCATTAAAATGGGGGAATTCACTCCAGGGAAGAGTATGGAATTTGAATTCTAACTACCTTAGAGCCCTACATAAGAACATTTCCAAATGGAAAAGAAAAATGAAAGAGATCAGTTTTACAAGTTGCCATATTTTCTCCTTCATCTCTTGATGGCACCCCAAACTAATCCTCACACCATAAATGTAAATAGCTAAGTGACATCTAGAACCTTCTCTAGGAGGCGGGAGTGTTACAAGATCGACCCAACCAGCTATAGCTGAAATGTTAGCTGAAGAAGGAAAGAATTACAGAATTAAAGCCAAACAATGTTGGAAGATAAAACTTACTTCCTTTTTATGTCTATTTTAACAATTGATATTTCTACAAACCAGTTCTTGTCCTGACACCAAACTTCATAGATAACAATATAAACTCTATATATTGGCTGGTTAAAACCATTTGAAGCTGGTTTAAACTTATTACAATAAGACTAACCCATTTCTTCTCAAATTATTCAAGTGATAAAACATTTCACCCCCATTCTTCAGTTGATAAGAAGGATACATTTTTCTCTAATATATTGGACAGGTGTTAAGTTTCTTAAGCAAATAAAAGAATATTTGCTCAGCCCTTCTATAGTTAACTGGTAGATCCACAAGGCTGAAATCTTTTATCGCTCCTTTCCTTTCTACTTTGTAAACCTACTTAAGGTTATTATATAATGACCTGAGTAATGAAGTTCTAAAGGTTTTACACTGAGCCTGGAATTAATCCCAATGTACTGAGAGGGGGAAAAAAAAATCAAAATATCTTAGAAAAAAAAAAAAGATGATGTTGTGGCACTTTTTAATCCTAATACCCAAAACGTCAAACCCAGTAAATAAGACCATGTTCACAACGTGTTTTTGACACTCACACTGACAATACTCCCAGAAAGATTTGCCGTCCCCGCAAGACAGCCCAAAGACATGTTAATTCTTAAAAACCTCATGCCTACCAAATTTTCCCCTTATTCCAAACAACTGATCATTACTTCTCCTCCAAAGTTGTCAGAAATTCCTCACTGCCCATAAAGCTTAATTTACTAGTTCATAATATTCCCATATTTATGTATTAAGCTACTTTCACAGGACACAAAAGAATATATTTTCCAAACTTGGCAGTTTCTGTTTTTCTTTTTTAGTTTAGTTGGTTGTATTATCCCATGTGTTAAATCCTAGCCTAGACTTTACTTTGCATCTTGGAAATACTGTATGGCTTGTACCCTTAGGACATGTGCAAAATTTAAAACAATTCATGTTTTATGGCTAAATCATAGAAGACCCAGAAGAGGTAGAATGCAAGGAATGTTGCTAGAATCTCAGAATGTCAGACCACGCAAATGGTCGCCGTGAAAATACAGCTGTATACGTTTGCATGGGCATGTGTTTGTTCAGTTTCTCCCCCCTTCCCGAGCTGGGGCTTCAGCTTTAGGTCATTCTGCAAACAAGCCCCAGGAGACACACAATTACACTCCCCTGGAGACTGACCCCTTAGAGTGCCCACCTGTAGCCAAACACAGATAGCATCCCAGAGCACTGAATTAGCACTCTAAGCTGATTAGAGCAGCTCTGCACAACTCTATTTTATTGACACAATGAAGAGAGGACAGAAAAGGGCCTGAAATGAGAAAATCATTTCCATGCTGACTGAATTAAAAGAACAAAAGAGCTCCTTGGAGTTGCAGCATTCAATTTGTCGGGAAAAAAGGAAGCCACTTAATGGCTCACAATAGATCTGAGCAGACAGATGAAATTTAAAACTTCAGCATGAGTGCGATTAGCAGCGAAACATATTCTAAATCATTTCCTCCATATGCATAATTTCATTTGATTATTTAGTTCTATGTTTTATAAAAACACTGGGCTAGATGCTATCTTCAAAATGTCTTGACTTTTCATTTTTCAAAATCACAGAACAGGTTCTCATTGTATGTTAATGTCCTCTGTGACAATATAAATTGAACAAAACAAGTATGGCTCATGTTTTCCTTTCACCTTTAGTTTCCAAAAGCAAATATATAAATAGAGGTTAATCTGTGGAAACTAGGATTGTAAAGTAATCTTCTACTAAACAGTTTGCAATTCAAAGTTAAATAAATTTATATGCAACAGGAGCCCCTTCAACGTGGGGGTAAGAGGCAACCAATTATTGCACCCAGAGGCCACAAATAAACTCTGCCAATGTTAAATTAAAACGTCAAAACTGATGTCTTTCTTAGCTTAAGAGATAGCATTAATATCACTAAAAGCAATACAGTTACGGCTGCAGTTTCCAGATGTATGGTCTTTATTTCATTTTGTTCAATTAACTGTTGCTCTGTTTGTTCGCACTTCTTCATGCCTGAGTTCAACTGGATCCGAAACTGATGTCAAAAAATGACCACTTAATAAGCCAGACTTCTCTTTAGATACAAAGATGTTACAGCATTGAAGATTCTCTAGAAGTCCTCTTTGCTATTTTTTCCCAATTTATAAGAAAAATCTCAACGTCCAAACCATAGATGGACAACAGAACTGACTTTCACGAGCTGCTCAAATGTTTTTCACCAGAGATTTTTCTCTTGCCAGTGTTAATTTTCAGTGTTTAAAAATAAAAAGAGTGGAAGCAAAGATCTTAGTTTTTGATTAAGCTCACATTTTCATTTTCCACGCCCAAACTTCTTTTAAGAAAGGCTTTTTTGTTTAAAGTGGCCTTTCAGACTTTTAACCTCTCATCTTGGCTCCTAATTTAAATGAAGAAAATTCGCTCTTTCTGATCTTGAAACATCCTTTGCCAAAGTGTTGAGGTGCAATGTAAATTGAGCAAAACATTATAGAACAAGTCAAAAGAGGGAAAAAAATGACTGAGCTATTTTGAGATTCGATATTTGGGGTGTATTACTACTTAATTTGCTGAGTAAAATTTCCCCGGGGTGGGGGGAAAACCAAGGTATTCTGAGGTTGAAAGCCCAAACCCATCTCTCCAGCAGCTTCCATTCTCCTAACTAAATGAGGTAAGAGTTTTTTATATAAAGAGAAACTATAAAGCTTGTGGATATTTTAACAAAATCAACGTAGTGTAACTTTGCTGACAGCTTGTCACATTTCACTGACTGTCTGTCTGGGGTACGGTGATAACATCTGCATTCACTCAGTATGAGAGCTTAACATAAGACAAAAAAGTGGGCCCTGCCACAGACGGTTCCATCAGTCTGTCAGTTCTGACATGTCATCTGAATTTTTTGAATCACTAAACACTTTTGAGACTCTGGTACTTATTATCTTTTCTTAGTTTCTATACTCTCTCAGCAATGCTGGAAAATGTAAAATTTGCAAGTAAGGTAGTGGACGTCCCAGGCTTTTTGTTGCCTAATCCGTAGGCCCTCATTCATGCTCACTGTTAATCTCTTAAGACATTATAAAACTGTTAGACAAAGAAATGTGAATACCTCTGCTTCTTTTGAGAATGGGAGGAAACCAAGGAAAATCGGGATCATGCTAAGCTATTCTTTTCACTATGAAAATGGTAACTTAAACCTGTTGCATCAAATTATCTAGAATTCCCCACGCTAGGGCCCATGTTTTTGAAGAATGAACAAGAGTAGTGTCACGTAAGGAGAAAAATGATCACGGAATTTTCAAAACTGCCAAATTTGATGTCGACAGAGCCTTGGGATCCTGCTTGCTGAATTTCTCACTGTTTCTATTTTTTATGCCACGGTGCATGACATATGGTTAATACGCTTT
The DNA here is from genome assembly GCF_037043125.1 of Eumetopias jubatus. Classification (NCBI taxonomy): domain Eukaryota; kingdom Metazoa; phylum Chordata; class Mammalia; order Carnivora; family Otariidae; genus Eumetopias; species Eumetopias jubatus. Next base: position 94,587,686 of record NW_028274807.1, on the reverse strand, counting down.
CATGAAAGCTCATAAAAGAGTTTACCAATACTCACTGGTAATCATCAAATAGTTTAGATAATTGTGTTCTTTATTAGGAACACTAGGAAAGCTAACAGCTACATAACAGCCTTAAAAAATGTGTCTGAACTATATTAAAATACTACATATCACAGATTTTAATAAGCAATTTTGTCCTCAAAACTAAAAAAACTTTACAGCATTGTTTCTATAAAGCCTAAATATAAATGGATCCTCGGAGCCAGGGAGAATGCTTTTATGAACCACGTAAAACAAAGCTGCATTTCTATCTCCTTTTTGCAGCCATTCAGGACATTAAGTTAAACGTGTATGCATTTGTTTTCTGAGTGACCGAGAGACAGAAGAGGGTAAATAATATTAAATTAAGAGGCAACTTTCCTTCTGGACCCCAAATACCTATTTCCCTTTTTCATAAGCACATGCTTAACACCTGCAAATCATTTCAGTATAGACAAATGCCCCTATAAGTGACTGACTACAGGTGTGTCTCCCACCTGCATCCTCAAAATGACTCACTGTCCCCCAGATGGTCAGATCCTGTGCATATTTGCTCTGAAGGAAAGTGACACATATTAGATGGATACCAAATAAATTTAACCGAAACTATTACGTAAAGAGAGTTGTATTAACATTTGGCTAAGGACAAGAAACCAAAACAAGAAAATAGAGAAAGAGGAAGAAAGGAAAAGGAAGGGAAGAAGGGAGGGAAAGCAAGCCAGCATCAGTCATCGCTGTATCCCGCCGCTGCACTTCCCCAGGACACAGAGCAGACACAGAGTACACACTTGCGGAGTTCATATATTTATCAACAAGTAACGAGCAAAAGTAAGAATGAATTTCTGAACCGTATGCCATCTTCTGCCATTTGTAGTGCTTCATATAAATTCAAACTGAAAAACAATTTTCCGTGCAAATAAAACCTCCCTAAACGGAAGAACTGGGGACACGGCGTTAATACGGCCGATTCCTCTACTGCGAACGAAGATGTTGACACCCTTTCTCCCTTCTCTTCCTTTGGCATCTCGTCATCCTGTGACTCTCTCAAGAGCTTCGATGTAATGACATTTGCTTGATGTTTAATCTGTGCCTATAACGTCAGCTGTTTATTACGTTTACATTTCAATGCTAACACCACACCACGGCACTCCAGAATAAAGGGCAAGATTTCTGACACATCCCAGGGACCAAAGGACTTTTATTAAATCGAGGTTTTCATGCTTCCTGAAAATAAAGGGCCAGTTTTTTAAAACTTAGGCCAGTTTTCCTTACTACGTAATTTTCTTCTGACATTTTTGTAATCTGACTATGAGTGCCCCGGTTTATACACTGTGTTGAGATCCAGCTTTTGACTTCAAGCAGTTCACGCTTTTGTGCAGAGCCACAGAAAATTATCTTTTCTTTTTACAAAACAGAAGACCAAGACGGTGGAAGGGATTAGAGCCCTAGGACAAGTAGGCAAAAAGATGACTGTCTGAAGGCAGTCCTTCTGTCCTTCCTTAACTCCTTAGCTCAGGGGTTCCACAGGGAGGAAGGATTTGGGGTCTGGACTGAAATGAATAGGTACTATTTAATGAAAGAGTAAATATGGATAAAGTTTTCCATGAGACTAGAATAAACTTATAAAAGTTATAATGAGGCTGAAAACATAAGTGGTCTTCAAATGATAACAGATAAATTCGCAGACAACAGAGTCTTGGTGAGGGGCAGCTGATGGTGGAAATACCACCTGATTTATGATATATTTCAACCTCTTCCATCTTAGGTAATGAATCCTAACATCCTATTGTGGTGGTTAGTGCTTCTCTTTAGTCTCTTTTTGCTCAAGTAGAATTAACTAAGTCTCCAGGCCCATCCCACCCACACTAAATCTAATCTACCAGAATTCAGTTTAAAGAGGCCATGTTGGGCCGCCTGGGTGGCTCAGTTGTTGAGCATCTGCCTTCAGCTCAGGTCATGATCTCAGGGTCCTGGGATCTAGCCCCACATCGGGCTCCCTGCTCAGCGGGAAGCCTGCTTCTCCCTCTCCCTCTCCCCCTGCCTGTGTTCCCTCTCTCGCTGTGTCTCTCTCTGTCAAATAAATAAATAAAATCTTAAAAAAAGAAGAGGCCATGTTTATCTATGTTCATATCACATGTCACATCACAATTCTGACCTTTGTGACTTAAAAGTCTTAATATTTTAAGTGTTGTCTTACCTGGTTACAGCACCTTTCACCCTCTCCCATAGAAACTGAAGGCAAAGTGACTTTTCTTTTTTCCTTCTCGACACTACTTGGACGATTGCAATTGGGGCTCAGTCCTTGGAGTTTAGCTGGACTATACACAGAAACCCAAGCTCTCCAAGCTATACAACCACATCTTAGACTCTCAGTGAGGTTAATGGAAGATTTGTCAAGCAGAAATTAAAGTCAATTGGAGATCCATGTCCCTATCCATCAGTTATGGAGGTTGAGTAAGGAATCAAACTTCAAATGAACACTTCTTCTTGAGTCAAGCTCACCAACTGACATTATATACCTCCTTACCATAATACCTTTCATAATTTTCCTGACAAATCAATGTTCAGGGGTCCATATGAAGCTCTGTAATTAAAATCATAGTATTTCATGATTTCATCAAGTACTTTCCGTATTTTTTAGACTGGCTCATCTATAGGCAAACTCAACTGTTCTTCAGCCCTTATATTGCTGATGATATTCTTATAAAATTAACATCTTCAAAGGACAATTTTCATTGCTTTGGAAGGTACGAGGAAAGTGAAAATTCTCTTGTTAAAAACATATTCACATCTGGTTTTCTTAAGATTACTGTCTTTTCCAAGTTACAAAAGAAAACAAAGTGCTAAGTTCTTATTAAACCTTCCAATTAAGTGTATTACTAAATCCAGATTGTTCTCAATGGAAGCCCCCATACGAAGAGAGACCTTAGGATACACCAGAGTTTGTATAAGTGAAGAATCATTAGCATGTGGCAGTTTGGTGACAATTCGGTCCATGCCGCAGAAGTTAGAAGACACGGACATAACATTGTAAGGGTCAAGAGAACTGAAGGAAGAAGGTAAACGTGCCACAGGAAAGCAGAGGCCCCCTGTCACTGTCCCACCCTTCAAGTCTTCCTTCAGGGGTAAATTTGACTTCAGGCTACTGTCACTTTCAGCCATAAATCCTCAACCCAATAATTCAGGTATTCCCTCCCCTTCCAATAGCCTTCAAATAGCCTGTGAGTCAGAGAGTTTACCCACAGTTTTCAATAGCACATATTTTGGTATTTCTTTGCTAGAAAAATTAAAAACCCACAATTTTTGATACTTCTCTTGTCCAAAATGCTCAAAAGCAACAGTGAACAGTGAAATTTTATATATGAGAGTTCATAAGGGGTCTTCTGCAGTCTTCTCTGTGTATCCCCAAATTTCTGCCCAGAAAGTCTCAGAACCTCCTGACCCACCAGGTGCCACTTTTATTTTTAAGAGAAATTTAAGAATAAACAAATGACAATGTACAAAAACTTAGGATATGTATTTCCACTTATCTGAAATACTTCATAGCCTTAATCACAATATATTTAGTTACAATATTGTTCCCAGTGATTCAGAGCCACTCATTGGGGAGTTCCACCAATGGAGTAGAGCCTGGGAAGAAGACAAGTTCACGAGATGACCAGGGCTGTTCTTTCACATGAACCTAAGTCCAAATTTGTGAATAGGCAGAGTATGCTTTCCTCAAGATTAGACGATGCTGCCCCAGCAAGATACTTGCTGCCATGAGGCATGTTTTTTCTTAGGTTATTCGAAAGGATACTACCACAGTCCTCACTGAAGAAGAGCTTGAACTGGAATAAAGGCACACCCATAGTCCCCAAATCCACACACTAGTTCAAACATACTGCTAGAGAAGATCAGTCCTATGACCACCTAGCTGAGAGCTGAGGGGGCAGAGTATGCAAGGCATAGGAGTGTGGAGGGCCAAGGAAGATGACAATGAGGACAGAAGTGAGAGAGAGCCCTTCACAGGAAGATTACATGGAGAGGGTTAGGGCTGAGGGGCACATTTTCCTCTCTCGACTCCCCCCACCAAGCTACGAGAGCGTAAGTTCATTAGAAATGAGTCAAAACCTCCTCTTCTGCCCTGGTTAGAAAAGCTTCCTCGAATCTTCTGTAAAAGAACCATTTAAACACCTTTACGCAGCCATCAAAAGGAATGAGATCTTGCCATTTGCAACAACGTGGATGGAACTGGAGGGTGTTATGCCGAGTGAAATAAGTCAATCAGAGAAAGACATGTATCTTATGATCTTACTGATATGAGGAATTCTTAATCTCAGGAAACAAACTGAGGGTTGCTGGAGTGGGGGTGGGGTGGGAGGGATGGGGTGGCTGGGTGACAGACATTGGGGAGGGTATGTGCTATGGTGAGCGCTGTGAATTGTGCAAGACTGTTGAATCACAGACCTGTACCTCTGAAACAAATAATGCAATCAATATATGTTAAGAAAAAAAAAAAGAAGAAGATAGCAGGAGGGGAAGAATGAAGGGGGGAATCGGAGGGGGAGACGAACCATGAGAGACGATGGACTCTGAGAAACAAACTGAGGGTTCTAGAGGGGAGGGGGGTGGGGGGATGGGTTAGCCTGGTGACGGGTATTAAAGAGGGCACATACCGAATGGAGCACTGGGTGTTATACGCAAACAATGAATCATGGAACACTACATCAAAAACTAATGATGTAATGTATGGTGATTAACATAATAATAAAAATTTTTTTTAAAAAATAAAGAGATCAAATTTGGAGTTTAAGAAAAAAAAACACCTATCGGAGTTTCAAACATATTGGATCGAGGAAGGCAATTTCCCCGTGCTACTCAGAAAGGGGACAATATTTAATTCTTGTAGTGTGGTAGCTCTGTCGACCCCCAGAGCTCCAACCCCAAAGACTGAATTCCACAGTCCTTCCCTCACAAAAGGGATGGAAGGAATATCCCCAACTTTGGAATGGTGATGGTGATGAAGATGATCAAAACCAGTTTGCTGTGAAGTACTTACTACGCCATATCAAGCCCTGCTCCGAGTCCTTTACAATAGTTTATGACATAATCTTCACAGAAATCCCACGAGACAAACCTTGTGGTTACTACCACTTTACAGATGAGGAAACCGAGGCAAAAAGTCGTTAAGTACTTGTTCAAGGTCACAAAGGAAGTGGTAGAGAATGTGAACCAAGGTCATTTGTCTCTAGACCTGACATCCTGAGCCCCTCTATTACACTGCCTCTTTTTTTTAGGGATGAGCCCCAGACACTGTGTTGTAGTTGAGACGACCAAATGGTATCTTTGAACGTTGCCTTAATATACAGTTAAGGCTGCACTAAATCATACCCCAGGGACAGAAGGAAAAGTATACCTTTATCTCTGCAAAGACAGCTAAGAATAGAACCCTCCCTCTCACCAACTTACTTTCTTCTCAAAACAAGGCTTCAGTCTTCAGCTGCCTACTCTGCTCAATATAAAATCCAAAAAGAGATGCACATATCAAAGGTGCTTTGATTTCAGGTTTAAACCGCAATTATACTCGTTGAATACGAGAGAAATTTGAAAACGAGCATCTCTTTGCTACTTAATTTAAAGTTAATTTATCTCCTTCCCAGGGTTCAAAGACCAAAACATGACCCCCAAATACATAGTCTCTAACACCGTAACAACACATGTCCGTAAGGATAAAAAGAAGTAAACGAGGGGTAAATGGACAGAACTCAGAAACTCAAAGTTGAAGCTGGAATAGACCTCAGTGAGACTCCAGAGGAAAAAACCAGGTGACTTTCTAAGGTCCCAAGTCCAAGTTGGGGCAAGAACTCGAGGTTCCTGGCACCCAGGCCAGTGTCCCTTCCACTATCTCACATGGACCTCCCTGAACCGCAAACCACTAGCCATCTGACAAAGCAGCAAGCCAGGGAGCCATGCCGCATGAATGGCCAGATTGCTGAGGGGCAGGGAGGTGGAGAGAAGGAGCACAGGGCCAAAGGACACTATGGTTTTACAAAAATCTATTTGCAAGTAGATCCTGTAGTTACCCATGTGGCTGCCCCAGAGAAAGAACGACTGACTGACAGCACAAACAAAGGCAGAGGCAAAATCTCACAAAGGGAGATACAGGAGTCGCAGGGCTTCGTGCATATCACTAATACACTTCATCAAGTGGAGACCAAGAATAACAGTGAGGAAAAGCCCACTGTATACAAGGGCCCCTTTATTCTTTGGGCTTTCCTGCTTCACACACTTTACCTGATGAAACATTAGACTTTTTGCTTTTATTTCTGTAGGATCCTTTTGATTTTTCTACGTTCAACTAGCACACTTCACAACTATTTAGTGTTCCTATTTTTTTGCAAATTAATGTGCTGTGTGCGCTGATGACATATTTGGAAGTTAATGAAATCAGATGAAAATTGCTTAGATTAAAATTTCCCCATTTCTTCACTACAATGTCTGCCACCTACTGTTCAGCCACGAAATATTGCAGCTCTCGCATCAATGAAAGTTCGTATTAATAGGCTCTGAGGTAGAAAGACTCTATTAGCCATTTTTTTTTCTTTTGCCCCTCTCCTGTTCTTTGCTTCCAACTGCATTTAGCTTTGGAACCCTCTGACAAATGGCCATTATTCTCTGGGCTAGTAAAAAATTTCTAAACTTTAGGGGAAATGTCATTGGTCAAAAGCCCAAGGGAATTGGCTTGTTGAATTAAATGATAAATATATGCATTTAAGGTCATTAGAGACTTTATCTCCTGTGAAGGCTATATTTGTCAGATTGATATAATTTCTCTCAACTGAGTACTTAACTCCATCGGCCAACATTATTACGATTATTCCTTTCCCTTTAAGTGGGAGACTTCTGGCTAACAACACGTGTGTTCTTTCTGGTGCTGCTTCTTGAGCGATCAAGGCACACCTTTGTTTCATTTATATGCAATTTTCACCTCTGACCCAAGAAATGAGTCCTGGGCTTCCTGAACTTTATTGCCTGTTAATAGACTGCTGGCTCTCTTTTCAGCAGTAATAGAAATGGTGGAGAGGCATTTCATTTAAGAAAAGAGGCTGGCAGACTGCAGCCTGAAAGACAATGTCAGAATTAAAAGTCAGCCTCGCCAAGAAACAATATAAAGACCACAGTGACATGAAAGAGGAAGTTTCCCATATTCCATCTCACATCGAACAGCCGGTATATAAATAAGAACAGCATCTCAGATCTAATTATTTTCCCACCGCACAATGGCAGACACCCTGATTGGTGCTAAGTGATTGATCTAGTAATTCATCTTCAACTTACACCTATCTACATATTTTGTTTCTTCTCATTAAACTGGAGACATCAGTGACGAACTTATGAAGTGGCAGTCTTTGGCTTCATAAAATACACACAGATGCTCATCAGAGGCTCTTTCCTGCCTACTTCTTAGTGACACGTGTTTATAATTTCATGTGTATTTCGTTTGCTGTGGTTTACTCTTAAGTACATCTGTTCAATTAAAATGGAAACGTGTGACATGGCCTGTACTCAGCAACTTTCGAGCTTGTTAATGAAACGTTCTAAGCTCTTTATTTGCAAAAGAAAATGATTGAAAAGTACAAATAAAAATACCTGCCTCAGCTCTTTATTTGCAAAAGAAAATGACTGAAAAGTACAAATAAAAATACCCTTTAAAACACGTACAAAGAAGTCGACTGTTTTGTTAATAGTTAAGAAAGGACATTATTACTGCATAAGGACATTATTTTACACGAAAAGACATTATTAAAAATGCTTTACTGCCTCATGTTTGGAAACTTACAGGAAAAGTCTGATAATATATTAAACTTGTTTATTACGACTTCATATAATTTTGAATAATACTACTTTTTCCTTTGACAAGTGCAATAAACTCTACGGGTATAGACATGGGTTGATTATCACGAGTCAACTGTGTTGCTTAAAGAAACGTGCCCAAACAATCAGCTTCTGACGGCTGCATCTCCAGTTATTTACACCCACCATCATGGTAATAACTCACCATTTCTATATTAATAAGGCAGTGAAATTTATTATGATGGTATTGAAAAGTTATTAAGTACTGCATCCCAAGTGACAAAGTACCACAGCACTGTCACTATCCAAAAGCAGTTGCCCATTCATCACCTGCCTTTCCAGATGGTCCTGCATCTTTATCGCTCCCAGGTTGGTGACATCACCTGTTCACCCACTCAAAATTGATGATGAAAGCAAACAGATCTATCTTACTTACATTTACCAAATCAATTTAATTTTTACAGGCCATGGCTTGGTGACATATTGACTGTTTTCCTTAATGGCATCTACCGTATTTAATGCAAGGATGTCATCTTTGATTCCTGGCTCGCATAATGTGTCATTTCATAATAAATTTTTCTAACATATTTACTTAATGGAAAGAATTATGATTGCTTGGCAGTTCTCTTATTAAATACAATGATAATTCTTTTTCTTTTTGAGTATCATCCATTGGGCAATGGAGCTATTTTTAATCTCTCCTCATCTCTTAACGGGAGGCAGTGACTTGGATATAAATAAGTCCTAATCAAATGCTGGACATATGATCGACCACCCTCAATTGTGGAGCTCCATGTAAAGGTTTTATCTCATGTATTATTACCGAAAAACTAGATTCTCAAGAGATGCCACGATTAAAATAACATAGCTAAAGACGAACATATGACTGCCACGACAAAAACAGAGCAGCTGTGAAATTGATGGTAATGGTCCATATGATGTTTACTGTTGACTTCTCTTCAGCTAGTGCTGTTAGATCAGATGTATATTAACATAAATATCTGCATTGTACAAGGTTCAGATGCAGAATGAAAGACTAGTCTACTGGCTAGCTGATATACGTGACACCCCTTTTCTCCAAGTATGATTTACACACCCTATCTGCCACCCTCCAAGACAAATGTTCCTCTGACATGTGTCATCATTTCATTGTGGTGCATACGTATTATCTGAAGGGAATGGACAACCAATGCCTGTATTCAGAGGGGTATAGGGCCCATAGGGCAAATCAGGCCTCCCTGCCCCCTAAACCCGTCCTATATTATGTGTATGCAAGTAAAAACATCAAATAAACTCCAAGTCTGACTCTAAAAAGAAAAATGGGGAAAAATCCATGACAAAGGAAAACTGAGAAATCTAAGGTTGTGTGTGCATCTATGTCTTTAGCTATCATGACCTAGCCAAGAAAAGCCACAGTACAAGTGTTTTGCAAGGTTAAGGAGGGCTAAGAGAGAATGTTCTCTGGCTCCAGCCCCACACTGCTGACAGACTAATGACAATGGCTCTTGGCTTCACTGTCTTGTTCCCCCAGTGTTACCACAGCTCACCTCCCATACCCCTCTGCTAAAGCTAGACATGGTCAGGGATGATCTCCAAGTTTACCCAGCCCTATACTGAAATGATTGGGTCCCAGGATTAGAGGCTTCCTGAGGAAACAGCAGGAAGATGGAAGGACCCTGCCCAGTGAACCAATCTCCATCTGTGCTTTTACTATTGAGTCTCAATCAAATGGGCAGAAATGTATGTGTCAACAACAGCATCCTAATATGGTTTATATCTCTCTGAAACCAAGTCCAGCATTTCCTACATCCTTGTAATTGCAATGATAGCAGCTCAAGTTAGAAAAAAAGAAGAAAAAAAAAAAACATGAGGGCAGAACAAGGTAACCTGCTCCTACCTGTAGATGAGGTTCATATAAGGAGACTCTTCCTGCTCATCTACTGAGATGAACTTATCCTAACTTACTGGTTAGGCAGAGTCTTGCCCTTGGGTGAGGTTTCCAGGAAAACAGGGATCCAAACTGGCAGCGTTGCAAGACCAAAAAGAACATCTTTTTTTTTTTTTTTTTTTTTTTTTTTGCAGGCAGCTGGCCTCTGTGCCAGGGTGGAGGATTCTATGCTGGCATTACACACCTGCTGAATTCTACCACAAGAATCTAAACAAATGAAAAAAGAAAAAACAAATCATGCACACCTGTGGCTGCCAGCCAGTTGAGGTTTCTGTGCCAGGCCATGCACACCTGGGAAGCCCGGGAGGTCAGCTGGAGTGTCAGAGGAAAACACCACTGTCAGCTAGTTGGTAGGAGGCACAAAGGATCTCCTATGGACCTGTGACATGAGCTGACCAGCCAATGATCACAGCAAATACAAGTCATGGCCACAGAAAATATATGCGTATTTCCTCTAGGTGCAGGTGGGGCAGGAATAAGAGAGGAAATTTCAGGGCAGAGAAATCTGTAATCATCATCCCCTGCCCATCCTCCCTTCTCCGATCAATGGCTGGCTCATTGTTTATTAGCCAAATCCAGATACTAGCAATGGAAAATATCTACACCAGAATGGAAAATACTAGAATGGAAAAAATGCCATATTGGAGAAGTTGATCTATATGATTTTAAATATATATTTATATATATATTATATTTTATGTTATATATAGATATATATTTAATGAATATATATTGTTATATATAAGTATACAAAAATAATATATATTTAATAATACATATTTATTAAATATGTTAAATATATTATATAATTATATATATATATATACACATATATATACATAAAAAACACATACACTTAAAGAGAGACAGAAAGGCGGAGGCCTGGATATGGAGAGAGTGTTTGAGAGCAGCAACTGCTGGATATGTGAGATATTGAGAGTAAGAGGGTGAACGATAGATGACACGGAGAATATAGATATAAGGAGACAGGATTTAAGTTTTTCAGGACATCATAAATGAAATCCTCATTTGATAGCTCTGAAAAAGATTTGGTTTTTTAATAAATTTTGGATGGGTGGGGAGAAGTTACTGGGCCTTTTAAAAAAATTATACTGACTGTCTTTATATGGCCATATAACTTCATATGGGTGCCCAACTTTATATGGGTTACATGGAATAAGCATCAGAGCCAAACATCCAAAAGGCTTAGTTTCAAAGTCCAAATCCAAAATTTAGGTTCCAAAATGATCAATTTAAAACAAAAAAACCCTAAGAAGGCATACGTGTATGTGTGCATGTGTGTAAGGTTGTGTGGTGTGCGTTCTGGAGACATTGTTTCTGGATCAGATGACACCCTACAACTGACTTTCTAGGATTAGGATAGGAGGTACAAATTATTTTCTGTGTCTAGGGCAGGATTTGACTGATGGAATAAAAATGTGTTCTGAAAGCTGATGGGGTACATGCTGAAAAATGGGATAGGGTTTGGATCTGGAAGTAGTAGATACTGGGAACAGGTGGCATGACCAACAGTCACAGAATAAACTTTTAATTGTTCTTGAAACTGCTGGTCTTGTTCCTAGCCAAGAATGTCCCTCTGAGAAGAAAACTCTGAGATTTTCTCCTTTGGTCATGTGGACCCACCATGATACAGAGTTCCTCAGTGAGGTAAGCTATTTCTGTGCAATGTTTGTTCACCTTGTACCAATATAAGAACTCCCCTTATAATAAAGGCACTGTCAAATTTCTCGTGCTGTACTAAAATTTTATTATATCAAATACTGATTTGAAAGAAAGGACAAACTAACAGGTAGCTGCTAGTATCTATTTGCTACACACACACACATAAAATCTCTTTATATTATCCTTTGTCATAATGATAGCTGACAACTTCTTCCTGGTTGTGATTTTTTTGGCTTGACAATTCTCCTAATTATCATGTAGAACATATTCTTCAGAAAGCACTCAATATTTAACCTATCTCCAGCTTTAGCTATATTTTGAAAGGCCAAAAGATGTGGCAGAGCAAAAATGACAATAGCAATTAGGTACTGAATTTTCCTATAGCTGAAATACAAATTCATTTTTCTAAATTTCTGGACAGAACTATGTTTAAAAAAAGTGCTTCAGCAAAATTTGTATTGTGTGATTCTATCAGTGTAAATAAGCTTTGAGAAGCCAACATGCTACCTTAATACAATCTTTATTTATTGTATAAATCCCCTCAGTGTCTCCATTTCTCCATACTACCTACATACCATTTTTGGAAGAAATTCTCTCCATACTGTTACACTGAACAAACAAAGGAGCAAAGAAGCTGCACTAACTCTTTTATCCTTCAAAGATAATTTCCATCCATTATTTCCTATTACTTCTCACTGCTTCCAAACTTACCCTCAAGGAAAAGACTTAGAGAATGAAACATCCTGATGCAGTGGGCCAACTAAGTATTCTAGAATAACAAATTATTATAAAGAATTGACCAAATCCTAGAATCGACTGTCAAATCTATTAAGAGAGATCTTTACTAAAGAGGTTCACTACCGATTAAGCAACTCATACACAAGTATGGGGGTGAATAAATAAGAAACTCACTTTGATACATTTTGTGGGATACACGTCTTAATTGGAAGAAAATCACCCAATATTCTTTTGAAAAATAAGTGACTCACATGCAAATTCTAGTTGATCACCAAGTCAGGCAGGGTAAAACAAAAAAACTCTTGATACTTGGGGAACTTTTTTTTTTTTCCCTATTCTAGGTCTTTTACATTTTCACATAAAGTTTACAATCAACTTGTAAATTTCCACAATAAAACCTACTACGATTTGATTAGAATTGTGCTGAGTCAATATGTTACTTTGGGAAGAATTGTTACCTTAATAGCATAGACTTGTCTAATCAATGAGTGTGATTTCTCTATTTATATAGGTCGTCTTTAAACTTTCTGCTGTGTTTTGAATTTTTCAGTGTATCTTAAAAATATTTATTATTTTACATATTTGATTTTTCTGACTAAACATTTTAATTGTTTGACATACATGATATTTTAAATTTACACAAATTGCTTTTTCAAGTGTGCAGGAATTCAGTTTTGTATATTTAACTTTTATCAGGCTTACTCTTAAAAATTCACTTATTCTTAGTATTTATAAATTTCTAAACAATCATATCATTTGTGAATACAGACATTTTTACTTTATCCTTTCAAGTTTTTGTTCTTTTTATTCCTTTCTTCTTTCCATATTGCACTGATTTGGACAATTTTGAACAGAGTATTGATAGGGACATCCTGAATTTTACATGTCATTGAGGGAAAATGTCCAAAGTTATTTCATTATTGTAATGTCAGCTATAGCCTGTTTATATGTCTATCAACTCAAAGTAGTACCCTTTATTTCGAGTTTGCTCAGAGGTTTTGTGATGAAAATAAATTAGGATTTCTCTATTGAGGTGGTCTTGCAGTTTTTCCTCTATGTCAATGTCAAATACATTCATGATTTTTGAAAAGTGTGTATTTCTTTTTTTAATATTACTATTTTTAATTTTTATTGAGATATAATTGACATAATATTTTATAAGTTTTAAGTGTAAAACACATTGCTTTGTTTATTTTTTACCTTGGCAAACTTTTATTTACCCTGTCTATCCGAAGTCCATTTTTGCCAATTGACAGAATCCTAAGATCAGATTTACATTTTGTTCTATTTCTTTCTTCTCTTTTAATTTGGAACATTTTCACTGCCTTTCTTTGCCTTTGATGACATTGAAAATTTTGAAGAATACAGCACACCCTCTTTTAACTTTTTTTTTACTTAATAATTTTAATATAGTTATTTGCTTTTTGTCTGGTGTATAATTATATATTATTTTTATTTTTAAAATGTTATATTAGTTTCAGGTGTACAACTTAGTTACTCAACAATTTCATATGTTACCCAGTGCTCATCATGACAGGTGCACTGATACTTAGGGAACTTTTAAAAAATTTTTGCTATCAGACTTGTCCACATCACTGACTATACTTTGGAAGTACTAGAAGCTGTCAAAACAGCAATAAGAAGAGTAGACATGCTGAACTCCATCAAGAACCTTTCATGGAAGAAAGCATAAGAAGAGCAAGCCACAGGTGTTGACAGGACATACGTGGAAGGGGTAGGACGTGGGGTAAGGGGATTTCTAACCTCTTCACAAACAGTATGGGATCCTCTTGAGCCCCTGGCAAAACTATAGGTAGTTCCTGGTGCTTCAGGAGAATAAACTTCTATTTTCTTTTAATAACCAGAGATTTAATTCCTACTATATATGTATGCTGGAAGCACAAAATGAATCAAATAGACCGATTTTCTTTTCTTGATTTCATTATATTCCAAGAGAATCTATAACATCTTCTTGGGCCCCAATGACAGTCATGTTCAGGATCTTATTAGTAAATTTTACTTCTTACCTTGATATTTTCTTTTTTTTTAAGATTTTATTTGTCACAGAGAGAGAGAGAGAGAGAGAGCGAGCACAAGCAGGGGAAGCTGCAGGCAGAGGGAGAAGTAGGCTCCCCACTGAGCAAGGAACCTGATACGGGCCTCGATCCCAGGACCCCGGGATCATGACCTAAACTGAAGGCAGATGCTTAACCGACTGAGCCACCCAGGCATCCCTATCTTGGTATTTTCTCTTAATTCTTCATAAAGTAAAACTGAATATCCAAACTATATTTGTCATCCTTAAGTAACATTGCAAAAATTTAATTAATACTTTGTAATATAAGGTTTTATGGTAACATACGTTTATTATATATCATTTCTCTTTACCCATTAAAGACCCCCTTTTGGATAATTGATACTCTTCCCCCTCTCCTGAAATCAATTCATTTCAAAATTATTAAGACAAAGGTCTTTACTTAGTTTTCTGGCTTTAAGAATATGCAACATGTCAAGTGTGCTTGCTTTCCCATTAATGAATAAACGTTTTCTCTAAAATCAATGCCAAACCATTGATTTCATTTTACAAATCACTATAAAATTCATTTTTGGCCCAAGCAAACCTAGAGGGAAATAAGGGAGAAATATTGCCAATCCAAGAAATTTGGTGCCTATGAGATGTTAGGACATCTCAAACTACCCCATTTTTCTTTATTACCAAACATACATTACTTGATTATCAGCCTCCTGACTCTGAAATCAGTTGTTAGGTATCTTCAAAGTCTGATGTTGCTGTTGTTTTAATGGATAGCCATATTTCAGTTAACATATAGATTGCATGTTCCAATACACAAGGCATCACTGCAGAACTCAAAAACAAACTTACAAATGTGAGAACTATTCCTTCTTAAATGATATAGGGAGGCACACATTCATCGTAATATCACATTTCAGGATTACATTACTGGAACATAATGTATTGTCAAAGCACTGCATCAAAATTATTTAATGAGTTTCTGATGCCAGTAAAATCTCTTTCCACTATTCCTTCCCATCTATTTAACAAAACATAAGAGAAATTTACTGACCACTCATGTCATAATTTTTTACACCTAAGTATGTGTATGCTCAAAAGGAGAAAAAGTAAAGTTAAGCTCATACCTGGTATTTTAACTGATCAAAGTAATCTGGATCAATTTTGGGTGAGAGGGAGACAATAGAGGGTTTGGCACCTAACAGGTGCGTCATCAGCTGACTTACATCTACTTGCGGAGTTTTATGATGACCAATGGTAACAAAGATAAACAGAGAAAATGTGCTAAGTGACAATATTACAAGGAAACAAAACCTCATGTTGTTTTTCCATGACCTATCTCAGGCCATTAAAAAATTTGCCACCCAAATTATTGTTTGGTTTAAAAATAAATTTATGAATCTCTCCCAAATCCTCGTTTTGTTAATTAAAAAACAACCAGTGCTTCCTTTTCAGATAAACCCAGAGTAACGTAATTAGACCACCCCAGAGATAACTGAACTTCCAGGAAACGAGAAGAGAGCAAAATTTTATAAAAATTAATAAATAAAATAAAGTTGGCCTTTGCCCTATCTAATGACCCTGTGCTAGATCTGTATTTCAGCCAAGCTTTTGTTGTTGCTGTTCACCTTTATTAAGCTCTTCTACCAGGTGGGAGTCTCTTTGGTAGGTTTTTCACACACAGTGTCACATTTTATTGTCACTACAACCCTCACTGGATAGGTACAATTATTATCACCATGTCCCATATATATAAAATGAGGAGTACCAATTACGTAACTTTTCCCAAAACTCTCAACTAGCACACAGAGCCTTGAAGAAGTCTTAAGTCTGGGAAGTCTCACTCCAGAATCCTGCTCCCCTCTGCTCGCCATGCAATTTCCATGTTGTCTCACACAACGGTCCTCTTTAGAAGAAAACATAAGAGAAAACCCTTGTTTTGAACCAACAGAATTTTTGTTATTATTATTCAATCAATCAGTAACTCTAAAGTTCTTAACCGAAGAGAAAGTATCCATCCCTAATTACTTTTAGGTCCTGGAGACAATCAAGTGATCCCCAGTCTTCAAAAATCTTTTTGTTAGAGACAAGTCTTAGGCATTGCAAGGTGGCAATCACTGCCAGACTCTAACATTATTTTTAAAGTTTCTCTTTCTTAAATTAATACTGGTTTGGGAGAAATCAGTTTCTGGTATCTGCGGCTTATTTTACCTAACTCTGTATTTTGGTCTGTAAACCATATTTTCAAAAGTACCTGATTTCTCTAAAATACAAACTCAAATGATTTTCCAAAAGTGCCTTTTTTGGGGAAATATATTACACTTTTTAAAAACTATTTAAACACGGGATGCCTGGGTGGCTCAGTCGGTTAAGCATCTGCCTTCAGCTCAGGTCATGATCCCAGAGTCCTGGGATCGAGTCCCACATCGGGCTCCCTGCTGAGCGGTGAGTCTGCTTCTCCCTCTGCCTGCTGCCCCCCCCCCCGCTTGTGCTCTCTCTCTCTCTCTGTCTCTCTCTGACAAATAAATAAAATCTAAAAATAAATACATACATACATAAAAATAAAAACTATTTAAAGAGGGTTCAAAAAGGTGGTCATTAACTGCAATATTACCTTTGAGCTTTCTCTTCAGAAACCTTTCTTTGAAAAGACTACCATATCTCTTTACTTCATTTTAATTATATAACAAGTAATGACATGGGGCAGTTATTATTGGCTCATGGGTCAAATAAAAATGCAAGAACCAATTAATTTTGAGTAATTTCCCTAGAATTGCACAGTAGTGGCAGAGTTAAGACTTGATTCCACATGTATAAAATCCAGATTCTAGCTTTTTCCATGGAACTCCCTCAGCCCCACTCCCTATCTCTTCTTATGAGTCACATAATCCTCTATCCATTCATCATTCTTTCATCTGCTCTTTCATTCTTTCATTCATTCTTTTACCAAACAAATATTTATTAAATGTCTGTGTTATGGACTGAATACTTAAGTCCCTCCCAAATCCATTATGTTGAAGCCCTAATTCCCAACGTAACTATATTTGCAGATATCTAAGGCCATTAGGTGGTAATTAAGGTTAAATGAGGTCATAAGGGTGAGGTCCTGATCCAATAGGATCAGTGTCCTTATAAGAAGAGACACCAGAGCACTCTCCCCCTCGCCCTATGTTGTGTGTGTGTGTGCATGTGCGCGTGTGCACACATGCACCTAGGAATGGCCATGTGAAGACATAGCAAGAGGGTGGCCATCTGCAAGCCAAGAAGAGAGTCCCCAACAGAAGTCAAATCAACTATCCTAGATCTGGGACTTCTAGCTTCCAGAAGTGTGAGAAAATAAATTTCTGCCATTTAAGTCACCCAGTCAGTCAGTCAGTCAGTAGTACTTTGTTATAGCAGCCTGAGGTGACTAATCCAGTCTGGCTATTTCAGGTAACGCACTTAGCATGAAAGAGTACTGCAGACACCACAGATAAAACACGATCAGGACACTGCACTTCAGAGGATACAGCTATGGATATTTTGCTCTATTAGGGAAGCTAGGCAGAAAATTTGGATGTTATACAGGGCTTTAAATTCTTTAGTATATGTATTCACCTTTACCTGGTGCTATGGTGAGGCAAAATGTTAGCAGTACTAAATTGTGACTAGAAAGGTCAAGGAGAATGTCAAGGAAGGGAAGAATCTGAGGAATGAATAGACACTTGCTAAGGATGGGTAGGAAAAGGAGGTTCCCAGGTAGGAAGACCAGTGTGTGCAAAGAATGGAGTCCTGATAGACCATGGGAACTATGAATCATGTCTGGTTGGTGTGGGAGAGAGTAAAGTCAAACATAACCCATTTTTTGACTTCAGCAACTGGACAGATGGTAATAGAATTTATTATACAGGAAATGCTCAAGGAGGGGAGATTTTTTAGTAGAAAAGAGCAAGGATGGTACTGGAGATAGCAATGATTACTTCAGTTATGACAGACTGGGTTTCTGTAAGGAAAGCAGGAAGAATCTGATGCATAGTATGCACTCAATGATTGTTTGCTGAATATGGATTTCCTCTGTTCATGTATATTTTCCTTGGCCTAAGAGGTTTTTTTTTTCTCCCTAAATTCATCATTTTTAAAAATGAAGGAGTATCAAAAAGCAAGGTTGCACTAGTTGATCACAATTATCTGTCTAACCAAACAGGAGAGAAATCAGCTATAGTTGAGAGTAAATATGACAGGAGAGTGATTAAAAATGAGCACACAGGAGCAGGGCAAGATGCCTTTGTGAAAGTGCCTTTGTTGATCATGACCGGGTTTTGTATTAACTAGGGTAAGATTAGAAGGGGAAAAGAAAAAAAACAACCTAGAGTCAAGAGCTCAAGCACTCCTCCATGGATAACAAGATTGCCAAAATCACCAAAAAAGCCCTTTCTCTGGTTTTGTCCATAATACATCTAGAGCAGATAATCCATACTCTCAAAAGTGGGTGCAACCATTAAAATAGTGAAGAAAATTACTGAACTGACCATCAAATGAATTCTTGAACGAGAAAGAAGAAATGGGTGATTTTTAACCAGAGTCATGGACTATTTATAGAGGTACCTTGAATTCCAAGCAATAAAAAAGCTCAGTTTTGACATAATAAAAAGAATCATTTTACATTTCTCAAGGTAAGTATTTTCCTGTGTATATACTGAAGACATTCTACTCCCAAGGAGAAAAATAATTATTTTTAAATTTCCTCTAAATGCCGAATTCTCCCCAGGTTCATCCCCCAATCGTAGGTATCCTGTTTAAGGAGACATAGTCCTGCATTTATCAAACCTGTAACTACAAAATTATTTTGTTATTAAGCCTTGGTTTATTCCAAGGCTTCTGGATAATCTCGAGCAGTACTGAACTTGTTGTTTAACTCTGGAGATTTTGTAATAAAAGTTTAATGAGTTACTTATTATTAGAATGTTTATAGCCTTTATTTTAAGGAGAACAAAAATGACGTAAAGTTCTACGCATTTAGTCTAAAACTTATTCAACTCACATATCAGTTAATGCTACAGTGATTTTTTAAAAATCTCTTATCAATATATGTGTCTAAAAGCAGTGTAGCCAAACCACAACTTTACCTGAGCCGTGGCTAAGAACACAACTAAGGAAGAATTTCTCGTTTGTCATCATATCAAATCCAGATATTAACTTTGGGCATTTTGGAATCTGGACAGGGATTGTTTTGATTGAGGCATTTTGCACAGATTTCACAAAGGGATACATATAAAACAAAGGAACAAAAATGTGAAATTAAGTCCTGAAGGCACAACCTATTTATTTCTATTTAAAATGCTGACCATATATTCTATTAATGATCATAAATATTAAGAGAACATACCAAATAAATCTAGTTTATCTGATTTCTGTCTAACTGAAATACTAGGAAACCAAGGGTCAATCACATCTCCAAAAAACACTTTCTTGCTAATATGGAAATTGCCTATACATTTTGTAGATATAGACCAGGTTTTCCAGAAATTATAACGTTATGATTTAACCACAAAAGTTTTCAAGTAATAAAAAGAAATGGGAAAGAGATACAGCTACAGAATCTGTACAAAAATTATAAGCTCAACATCACAAAATTACCTGTTCTTACTGACATAAAATTTACTTTTATTTTGTAATCGGACTATAACTTCTCATTCTTAGATATTATCAAGATGGGTTCTGTGAAAAGCATGGCTAAAACCAGCAACTGATTTTCATATTGTTTTTTGCCATCATTTTTATGCATGAATTATTCATTAAATCAATTTGAATATAAAGAATCATCACAGAATTGAGTACAGTGTTCATATTCTAGAAGCATGTAGAATCAAAGCAGCGTTATCGTAAGAGTGGCAAAATATATTAGAAAGCAGAGCAAAATGACCATGTAGAACAAAATAAAACCAAATTAACTCAGCCACAAAAATGGAGAAAACAAATGTTTCCTCCAATCTTTCAAGCCTTGCCCCCAAAGAATTGATAAAATACAATAAGCTTGTCATATGATGACATTTGTTTGTTTATGCCACATACTATATGGATGGCCATATATGATGCTTCTAAACGATGTTAATTATAAAAACTGTATTTGTTTCCTTTGGTATGTTTGTAAGTTGATACTATTCTTTACCATTCATTAGTTGAGTTCCTCTCTATCATGCCATATATTTATGCAACATTTTGTTTCTATCAAGAAGCAAGATTATAAGGGAGGTTCATTCTTAAAGACCTATTTGAAGACATTTTGCAACATTTGGAATTTGCTTATTTTATGGCCACCGTAAAAATTGATCTTTTCTTCACACATCTGCATATATTTAAATGTGTAAACTCAAAATGTATTCTTACCTCCCATCCATAGCTGGGGTCTTTCAGGTTTGACCTCTGCTCTCCCACATAAGGCCCAAACTTTTCACCTGCTTCAATCTTCCTTTTGGTCCATATTCCTAGTCCCGCTCCAGGCATATTTGACTCTCGAAGTTCAAACTCGGCAGGAATGGGGATATCATCAGGGATGTAGATGGGGGCTTTGTATGGAGAGCCCTCCTTTGGAGTGAATGCTTCACTGGATGTGGCTGGAGAGCATGGCTCTTGAATATTGAGGGACAGAGTGCTGGCTACTCCATCTGCATCTGGCATTTCTTCCAAAGGAACTTCAGGGTAGCTGCCATATACACACTCATTATCTGTGAACAAATAATAACTTTGTGAATTCCAACTAATACAGAAGAATCAAAATCCCACAGCTCAGTAGCCACCTTATAATGTTGTTGTTCTTTGAAGACAAAATCAGGAAGGCCATTGTTAAAATATGCCTGCATTAAAATCTCTGGGATTCACAGATGGGGGATTTGGTTTATCTGTGGTGAATCCATAAATCAAATGAGCTAATCTTCAACTGTCAATACTCTCATGGGCCAGCTCAATCCACTATTTAGCTGGGAAACAACGAGCAATTTAATTATTGGTCTAAATGAAGTTGAGATAAGAAGTAAACATATGTGTACCTACAACCCCACAAACCATCCTAAATTGGGAGGTGAAAGCATTACACAATGTCTTGGAAAGTTGTATCATGCAATGTGTCTTGGACTAAACTGTAGGAGATTGTCAAAGATTCCAAGGGCTACCATGGACAACGGTGCTTAAATTTGTGTGGCAGGACTATTTATTGGAGTATTAATTTGTGTTTGTTCTTTATCTTTCCTATTTCAAACACATCACCAAGCCATTGGTATTCTTTGCCTCAACAGCTTACACAGAGCAGAGAATTAAAGCTACTTGAAGCTAGTGATTCCTCTGGACATTTGTGGAAACAAAAATCATTACAGAAATTAGGTGAGTTTTCCAGAGGGGGAAGCAAGGTAGAGTAACAAGGAGTCTGGACACTCCACACTGGGGTTCTCAGGACTCCACAAGGCAGCACAGCACCCACACCTGAAGTAAATGAGTGAACTATTTCAGACCTTAAGATCTTTACGCAATTTGCTGGGGGTTAAAGAATAGTGACTGAGCTTGAATTTCCCACCAGTTCACCAGATGAAGGGGATTTCAGTTATCTTAAAGCAAATAAACACACGTTTCTTGTCCACAGGGATTATGGACTGAGAGTCATATCTGATTTGTTTGATTTGTAGACCTTCAAGGAGAGAACTAAGAAAAATGGGTTAAAATTATAAGGTGACAAATGTCAATCGGAGCCATCCAAAGGTAAAATGAGTTGCCTTAAGTTCCCATCATAGGGCTTCTAACATAGCCTAGATAACCATAAATTAGGGATAATATGGAAGGATTTCAGCTTCAGGATGATGACTAGACTAGATGACCTTTAAGATGCTACCAACCCTGCAGTTCTATGAATTATTAAAATCTTCCAAGGTAGTTTATTGGGCTAGAAGGTAGAAAACCTGACTTCTAGCCCCAATTCCTTCTCTGACTCATTATGGAAATTTATTAACCATGACAGTCATTAACAATTGTTGATCAAGTATTGACTCCACTTAAAGTTTTGTAAAGTACAAAGTGATAGCACATGCAAAAATATCTTTCTAAATTAAGTGCTTGGTTCCTGAGTCAAATGATAAGACAATGCCATTTAAACCAAGCACAGAACCAAATTCCAGAACCCAACCTTATTCCTATAAGACATTGGACCTCAACATACAAGCTCATTATTATTCAAGTTCACTGTATCCAAAATCTTGTACATTATCATCTGCTCTCAAATTGAGTCTCCTGCCTGCTTTACTATGTCTATTAAGAATACTATTTCCCCCTAATTATCCATGTTCAAGGTTCTAAAATAACATGGACATTTTCTCTCCTTCATCCTCCAGTCTGTTCAGTCATTAAATTCTGTCCATTCTTCTTGCAAGATTTTTACATTCATCTCATCCACGTTTTCATTCCTGAATTCTCTAACAGTCCTCTAAATATATCTCCAGACCTCCAGCCTCCAACCTCCAGTATTCCTCAACACTGAGAATGCTGCCAAATTTATCTTCCTGGCATGCCCATTTTTCTATGCAATAGCCTCCAATAATTCCCAGTGTTCATAGGTAAAATCCAGAGTTCTTAGGCTAGGAATAAAAAAACCATTCTCCATTCTCTCTGATTCTCAACACTCCCCAGTAGGAAACCGTAGGCCAGAATAAGCTTATCCCCGTCTTCTGAGCTCAGTGAGCTTTTCCTCTGCAGTTCTTCCTGCTGGGTAACCCTATCTCCACTTCTCTGCCCATCCAACTTGTAGTCATCCTTTCAGGTCAAGCTTCAGCTTGTCCCCTCACCATTCCATTTAACACAAGTATCCCCCTTCCTTGAGTTCCTACAAAATCCACTCCCAAATCTGATGATCAAATAATGCCAAGCATTGCTATTTAGTTTAATATGAATGAACCTGTTATTCCAACTAGAAAATTGGCCCATAAAGGGAAGACTCAGAACTCACAGTTCTTAGAAGTTCTCCAAGTGATCTGCATAAAGGTGCTTAATAAAGCTTACTAAATAGATAATTAACCTAACATATAATTTTATCGAACTATTAAACCAAATCAATATGTTTCTAACAAATGCAGGGAATTATTTTGATCCTAAAAAGCACCTTTAAACCCATAGAAATAGAGCACAACAGATTAGAAACTTTTCTCCAAACCCAACGTCAAAAAGAAACAGTTTTAGTAATGCCCCAAAGAAATATCATCAGAGAAATACACTTCAGGGTCCAAATGCCCTTGATAAAGTCTATCTAAATCTATCCTTCAGGGAGATTTTGCACTTCAACCTAAGAGCCAAAAGTTCACTAGCACTCTTGATACAGCTAAAAATATATTAAAAACCATCTCTCTAGAACTGTAACATTTAACTACTGCAAATGCAGTTACTTTACAGATTCTTAAAGGGATTTATCACACATTGTGAAGACTTTGTTTTCCACGAGAAGTAAGTGCTATAAATTGGAAGTATTGTATAATCTATAGACCTGTCCACTTAAGCAGCAGGAAACCAAAAGGCATCCAAATGAATAGAACTATTTCCTCCAGTAATTATCCATTAAAAGTCAGTAAAATTTCCCCTATTTCCTCAAAGGGTTAAATCACTCATACTGTCAGTTCCATCAAAGTGATCTCAAATCTTAAAAAAGGATAGAGACAAACCCATCTGGGCCCCCCCACTGGCATAGCTGACCTCATGACCTTTGAGTTACCCACAAACTCTCCCAACGCATAATCTAAACGAATGCATTTGGATTTCAATTCTTGTGAAAACAAAGTACACATGTGTGCCCAGGCTGCTGCACAGAAGAATTTGAATTTAAAGCCTGAATGCAATTCTGCTTACAATGGCAAAAAATTCCAGTTAATCCTAAAGAACAACTTATATAGGTCACGCAAATCCAGGAGAAAGACTCACGGTCCTATTCATCCACAGGCAGACATTAAATGTATATGCAAACCCAGGCAATTTGTTTTCAAGCCTCTGTTAATCTAGTATCATCTGAATTAAATATAAAAAGGGCTGTGGTGACAAAAAAATAGAAACAGAAAACTGCTGAGTTTTACATATCGAAACATGCAACAATATTTCACTGTAATCTAGCATTAGGAATTTTTCAACAGCAAATGCAGTTTATCACACCACACTGAATATTTGCATAAACCAAAGTAAACTAATGCCTCCGTGTATATTACTCAAGAACTATCCAAAAAGCTGCTAAAACATTTCATCTAAATGACAGATTACCTCAATTATCCTATCTCCATTAAATCTCTGTTATTGGGGGGAAAATTGGGCACATTTACAATAGGTAAGTATCAGGTAAGAACCACTATATACATCAGTGGTCCCATAAAGATAAATAACCCTTGTAACTTCTTGGAGCTGAGCTGCCTGCTACCGGAATTTGCTTCATGCATCCTTTAGATGTATCATTAAGTGAGTGAGGACAGAAAGACAAGCTTATTGTTGGATATGAGACAAATGACTTGGGCAATGCTCTTGGAAATCAGCCTCTTCGATTCCAGTTTTAAGTGTTCTAATATTCCCAGAGACCAAGCCAGATCACACTCTTGGATTGGAGTATATTTATTTCTATGACTCTTTGAATAACTAACATAGGTTTGTTTCTACTTGAGAGTTCCATTCTGAAAGCATGTCAGAATCTGCAAAGAGAAAACTGCAAATAATAATGATAACTTCCAAAGATATATATATATGTTCTCACTTTAACATTCACAATCCTGTAAGAAAGCCAAGGTGATAATAATCTTCTATTTTCCAAATCCGGAATCTGATATTCCAGGAAGCTAAAGAGTATATCCCAAATCACCTGAGACGGAATGCAGGTGTCCAAACCCAACCATGTCTGTAACTCTCAGGCAATTTGCTTTTTTTTTTAAGATATGTTTTAAAGTTTGTTTGTTTCAAAATTATGGCCATACTGTCTAGATAATCTATTTTCTGCTTTTTTACTTGTATTTTATTATGAACACTTATGTTTTTAAAAATATTTCCTCAAAATACATTTAATTGCAGCATAATATTCCATTATATAGACCCACAAAAAATGAATTATTTCTACAGTAATTACTTAAGTTGCTTCTAACTTTCTGTTGCATAAGTACCATAAAGATAATACCATTTCATATAAATATGTATATTTGTCCATTTTAATTCCCTTAGATTAGATTCCTGTAAGAAAACAATGATTCTTGACAGATTACTTTTCAGGGGTGTATACCAGTTTATATTCCTATCAACTATCCTAGTACTTATTATTATCTCTTGCTTTTAAAATTTATTAATACAATGGAAAAGACTATATGTGTATTGTTATTTTAATTCACATCTCAGTTGACTGCTGAGACTAAATATTTTTGTCATTCCTATTTCTCCTTTTGCAAATTGTTCATTGTTTTTGTCCATTTTTAATTGAGCTTTTATTGGTCTGCCTTATTAATAATAAAAAAACCTCATCCCTTTGGTATAGTTTGTGCTGCTTTCCCCAGTAAATCATTTATCATTTGGTTTTTTAATGGGTTTATGATGTATAAAAATCTTAACTTTTATGGAAGGAAGTCTATTTTTTCCCTTTGTGATTTTTACATTTTTCTTAGAAAGTCCTTACCCATCCTAAGGAAGAAAGAGTGATTCTCTTTTATTTTCTTTGAGTTCCATAGTTGCTTTTCTACTAACCTTGGATTACCAATGACTTACTGCTGAGTGAAAAGCAGAGAAAAATGATTTCATTTATTTGAGCTCCTGTGAACGGCAAGCTAGGAAAAAAAGGGCCATTTCACTCATAATTCTTTGGTTCTTATTTGCAAGCCTGGCCTAAAATGCCTTTTCTTTTTGTGGGTTTTATATAACTCACCATTTGTTTCACTTGGCCTCTCTGCCTAGTTTAACTGCAAATCTTCTGGGCAGATGCCATTCAAAATCCCGAGCTTCACCATTAATAGCGTTCAGTACCCGTCATAATACTTATCAGGCAGCATTATCATTAGTGAGACCAGCATAAATAATTTCCTCTCTACTCTTCATGTTCGCTCACTGAGAGAAAATATTTAGCAACTAACTAGAGTTTAATTTCCATATTAAAAGCATACAGACATGTAGCTTGACTATAAAGACTGATTTCTGTAGGCATTAAGCAAGAAATCAGCTCTTTCTACTCAGCCATACACATGTACGCATACAATACACACATCCACGTGCACGTGCAGTGCGTGTGCGTGTGTGTAATAGCTCACTAATCTTCAAAATAGGCTGAGACAGAAACATGGTTTGAGCTCTCAGGCCGACTGGTTGAGATCATAACTACATAAAACAACTGCCAGGAGGAGACCAGCTAGGGAATTGAACAGATTAGGTAACTCAGAAATGTAGACATTTCCCCCCATTATGTTCCTCATTGCAGTTTTGTAATAAAAACATGAGCAAACTTCAAAGGAAGCTCTGTAGTAAAGGTTAATTGCTACTAAAGAAGAGGGTGGGCCCGAGCGCCAGTACTCTGGGCCCAACTTGCAAGCAGACAGGAAGGATTACACGTGGCTGAGAGCTGAGGATGCGTGCCCAGCTCTAGGAGGAGAGGAGGCACCGCCAAACCTCAAAGGCCCACCAGGGACCTCCTGGTAGGACATGAGCACAGGAACGTGAGTCCCTGAGTCCACACCTGCTAATGGGGTGGCAGGCCGGGGGGGTCGGGGGGGGGAACATCCATTTCCTCCCAAAATTCAGACCGGACGTGCTCTTCTTCCCTTGTTAGGACACTTCCAGAACGGTTCCAGCAGCATGTTTGTGAGAAAGCAGAGGACCTCAGGAGCCAGCTCTTCTGCACCAGCAACACATCCAATAAACGCGTGCTGGGCTTGGGGAAAAGGGAGGAGCCCGAGTAATGCCAGATGCACAGACAGAACAAAGGAGGCGGCTATGACCTGGCCGGCAGAATATTCGGTGAGAATGGCCCCAAGATAATGAAATTTAAGATCCCAATGAAAGGAAGAAAGGAAACTAGTAAAAGTAAGGAAAATGATTTTCCAGAAAACGGACTTAAGCCAGCTTTGAAGGACCGGAGTAAGGGTCGGGAGGTACAGGTTTAGAAAAGAGAGGCATCTACTAGAGTGGGAGCTGCTGATGGATATGGTCTTCAGAACGTGCTGCCTCCAGAGAGGGCTGAGAAGAAAATAGACCTCCATGGAATCTTTTGACACTGAACCGCGCTTGTAGAATTCATGTCTCTGGAGACCATTATTTTGGCAAGATAATCTATCAACATGGCTTGGCACATGGAATTTTTTAAATGACCTTCTAAGCTTCCTTGCTCCTCAAGTATTTGCTACTTCCTTGTACCATGCTATTCCATTTCTTTCTTATGGAACTTTTTTCCCCAGTGCTTCCTAAAAATATTTCATTTATGGGCTGTCAAAAAAGACCAAAAAGTATGAAAGAGTGTTGGGAGGCCAACAAGGGAGGTGGCAGAAAATACCACATGAATTGGAAGTAAGGGACCAAATCAATGAGCAAACATTTATCTTGCTCATAGGATTGTGGCATACCTCTTGCTTGTCCTGTGGCTTTTAAATCTGATTAAGAGTTTCTCCACTCTCCTAGGAATTTCACAGACTTTTCACTAAACAAATATGGTTTGTGAATTAAACTGGTAGCTTCTAAGCTATTATGGAATGGGTTTGGCCACTTTCAAAAGTTCCTCTTCAGAGGTGGAACTAAGCTTTTTAAAAAGGGTTATGGAAAAGAAATTGCCAGAAAATTCATAGTTGAGGTACCACTAAAGCCCTTCGGTATCTACTTACAGAATCTAAAACAGCTAAAATAAAGACATTAAAGCTCTGTGAGTACTACTCCAAGGAAAAACACCGCCTGGTTAATGTTTGGCTTAGTCAGTTGTCAGGGAACCACAGTCACCAATACCCACAGGACTGCCCAGGTAAGAACAGACTTATCACCGATCAGATAGGCGTTCTTTTTACATTATAACTCTGTGCCTCAACTTTCTTTTAGCAGTACAAATTTTTAAGAGACTTGCAGCAAGCTTTGACCTGATGGCTTTTCTCATAAACTTTTTTACATCCCCAAAGTGATTTTCTTTCAGATTCATTTAGGGTAAAATAGAAATGCCCTGAAATTATGGTGCAGCAGACTGGGTGGTTACTCCTCAGGCAGTCTGAAATGACCAGAGTATAGCCTTTCAGTATTCAAGCCATATCTACAGTAATTATTTGCCAGCGTATCTAAAAGAAGGCAGGCATTTCCTGTTGCACACAAATGGGACACTCTTATCTAAATGACTGTTTAAACAGGTATTTAAGAAAAGACTATCACAAGCAGGAATTTACTGATGACGGAACACATTCGTTTAGGGCTGGACACATTAGTTGAGGACAAACCATTGTCAGGAAAGGAAGCATATCAGCATCAGGAAGGTATAGAGAATATTTTACAATTCCCACATGGGTCAAGATGGGGGATTGTGGGCCATGCCATTTGCAACTGGGGAAAGCAGGAGGGGCACAAGCCCCATTATCGAAATCTGGATTCAGCAATTGTCTCCAGCGCCTGGGGTAACCTTGAGAGTCAGAGCATGAGAGTCCTTGCTCTTTTGGGTTCCTGTTTCCCTATCCAGAAAACAGGCACATTGGACAAGTTCAGCCCCAGGTTCATTCCACTCAAGCAATCTAGATTTTACATAATAAAAACCAAAGGATGGTCAAGGTTTGGTGTACCAAAAGCTTTTATATAAAATATATTTCCTGAAAAGACACTTTGAGAATTGGTTTGGTCTCTCTCACATGTAACCTAGGAGAGACTGTACTCTGGCTGCCTAGCTTTGCTCTAACCAGTGAAACTGGAATTTATTCCCAGTAGAGGCTTATAAAACTGAGCTGTTATTCTCACATTAAGTAGACTGCCCTCTGGTGAGGACTGTGGTTTACGTGTGGGCAGAATGTGTGGTTTACTACCTCTAATTTGTTTATGTTGTTGATGGTGGTTTCAGAAGAAAGCAGCAGCCCTTCCCATGCTAAGGAGTGACCTGATTTGCTTCCTTCAAAAAAAAAGAAAAAAAAAGTGTTTAAAGGGGGAGGGGAGCATGAGGGTGCATTAATGTGCCATTGCTAATGGAGGAGCAACTGAGATCCCTTTGACCACAGCTCTGCTTCATTCAGCTCTGCATGTGAAATGAGAGCCCCAACTTGTTTATTATAATTACCTAAGTGTGGCTTGGTGGCTTTTGGCAGAGATCCTTCTTGCCTCCAAAAGAGAGACCAAAACTCAGCAGCTACAAGTTAAAGGAAGGCAGGGGGCGGGGGGGTGTAGTGCATTTTGTAATGAGGAGACTGAATTCTAATATAAACTGGGTGAAAATATTCAAAACAACCCCAAAACGATGAAGATCAAAAAGTAAATGGGATCGAGCTCTACTTTCTACCGTATAATAAACAGAGATAGGTGTGTAAGAGAACCGAATAAACAGTGTAAATGTAAGTTCACATTCATTCTCACCGCTGACTTGATGCAGACTCTTCCCTACTGCTACAAAACAGAAGAGCTTTCTTATAGCCAGGAGCGCTACATAAAGAAAAGAAAATAATTATGCATGTCTGGCAGAAGAGGGAGTTGTAGCAATGGCTTGCTGATAAAAAGGAATGTGAACAAGCAATAGAACACTATCCTAACCACTCTCTTCGTTTGATAAGGAGCGGAGAGTGCCCTAAAGAATGAGATTTTGTTAGAGTCTCAAAATTAGGTTTTATTTGAAAATGAACAATGGTCCTTGTTCTCACGGGGCTTGGTAGCGACGACAACAATGACTTCTGACCTCAAAGTGATTCTGTGGGGAAAGTTCCTTGATTTGGCTAATTTCAGCTTGGACTCTGGCCCCATTGCAAATATAGTGTCTTCAGTGTAAAACAAGTTTAGATGGTTCCAAGGAGTTCATTTTTCTGCCTCCATTTTAAGCTATAAAGGCCCCCATATTGAATTTCCCACCACTACATCATATTAAACATAAAATCATTCAAAACCATGGGGATGGATGGAATGTCATCAAAAAACATAAAAGAGGGTTGTTGTTTTTTTTTAATCTGAGAAAACATTATATACTTTGGTAAAAAGTGTTTTCAGAAAAATATGAACAGATGTGCTATGCATATGTATATACACACACTAAATAGCACTTATGATTTGAGAGGGGGTAATTTCAACATTGCTAAGTGGTAACACAAGCTAGGTTTTTAAGGGAATGATATAATATGACAACTTCATAGACTACCAAACTATGCATGGTCTCTGGAAACTGTCATTATCAACATGTACAATAACTAGTAGCATTAGGTGGTCTGTACAGTATCCCTCAATGTCTAATTGAGTCACACAGTCTTAAGACACTTGACGGGCACCAGGCACTGCCTCCTAATGAGAACTGACTTTTTTAAAAAAGGCATTCAAGACCTCTCCTATATAAATTACTACCGTTTGCAGCAAGAGAGGATTATAAATGTTTGCTGGCAAAAACTAAATTTATTTACAAACTGGGTCTAATTTATTTATGGCTCCAGTACAATCGGCTTTTGTCAAAATATTTATGTTATCTGTACTTCTGCCTCACTAAACTCTACCACAATCATAAACACTGTTGAAAAATTATTTGCAGTTAGCAGGATTTAAACTACCCATTATATCACCAGCTAGTGCCAGTAAACTTTTGCACTGGTTGATAAAGTTTCCTCTGTGGAATAAATATACATTTCACTTTCAAAATCTTTGGTGGGCTCCATACTATGAAAAGTGAAGGATTAAACAGATGCCCCAGACTTCACCAGTTTTGTGTGAGTGCTTCAATTGCACATTCCAATTGAAGTTTTGACTACAAAAGTGCTCAGATTTCAAATTTTTTCTAGCATTAAAGGAAGAATTAGATGATTGAAGTGTAGGGGTGATGGTCTTTGCCAAAGATGCTACTTTTCACTTTTGTTCACTTGTCCCTTCCAAAACGTTATTTGGCACCATGTTGTGCCTTGCACTGTACAAGTTGCTAAGGCTAGATATAGAGTTGGATAAGATACAGTTCCTGCCCTCGAGGCTCTTCGAGGTGAGTAGTGAAGACAGCAGTGGTACCAGGTATGCAACAATGCAATCCAATAAGGTGTAAGTTGAGGTCAGGAAGAGTGATGAATGTTAACAGCTGAGTAGAAGCAACTGCAATTGAGCATGCAACTTGATAAAAACTCCTAACCTTTTGATCCTAAGGCTAGGCTCAAAATAGGAATGACTTACTCCCACTGCTTCTAAATAACTCATAAAATGATGAAACCAACAGGTTATAAAACAGCATGGTCTACACTTCTATTACAAAATAAGTCAAGAGAAAACCGCATAGAAAAGTTGATGGTTTCCCTGTCATGTAACTAGTAAAAATGTATTTCTGTTTGATCTACTTCATTTAAAAGAAGACTAAAAGTTCTACCTTGAACCAGGCGGGACTGCTGTGATGCCTGTGAAACCCCCACTGGCCTATAGATGCCTACACTGCATTCATCTTCCAGTGTGAATTGAGAGTTGTGCCAAACAAACCAGAGACAGTTCTGGTTCACCTCAGGATGGTGCTGTCTTCAGAAGACTGGAAACTGACCAGATCTCCCTGGAGCCTCCAACCCAAAGCAAGAGCTCATCAGAGAAAATGGCAGTACCATTGGTTTCTCATGTCCCATACTATAAGAGATGATGGTCCTTTCCCAAATAGTCAAAGTAACAAAAGCCAAAGTAGCAAAATAAATTTCAAGAGCTGTAATTATATGGTGAAAAACAATCTCAAAAAAAAAAAGAGCTATTTGCTCATCAAGGATCTTCATAAAAAGGAATGCCAAAAGCCCGCATATTTGTGACTTCACATTCAGTAGTATATGCATAAAATATTTTGCTGCCTATTTATATCAACATTATAACCCTTACTTAGCTCTAGGTATTATTCTCCAAAATCAAAACTCTCAGTGTCTTTGTTTTGTGCTTTTGCTGATCATCTTTTGGGTCTGTTCCAATAAATCTTCTTTAATAAACTGCTTGTTTTAATAGCTTAGAGCCATTCTAGTTGAGTTAAATAAAATATTTTATCATCATATTGCTTAAACCTCAGGATAATTGACGGAAATATTTATTTTTCATGGCACTGTAGAATTTCAGAGCTAAAGAAGCCAGAAAATAATCAGTTTATTCATCTAAACATTTAAGATGCTTGCTGGTTCAGATATATTGTGGATAAATCCATGTAAACCTATGTAAACTCTGACTGCTTGAGAGGAAAAATTTGAAATGTTATAATTCTATCAAAAGTATATGATGTTAAAAAATTCACCGGGGGCAGGAGAGGTACCGGAAGTCTACAGAACAATTACCCAGTAACTTAATAAGCTTTGTGTTGCTATTGTTTTTGTTGTTTCTATTTCTATTATCATTGTATTAATGTATCTACTTCATCTAACTTTTTTAAAAAGATTTTATTTATTTATGTGAGAGGGAGAGAGAGCGGGAGGAGGAGCAGAGAGAGAGAGATGGACAAGCAGACTCTGTGCTGAGCACAGAGCCCGACACAGGGCTTGATCCCAGGACCTTGAGGCCATGACCTGAGCTGAAATCCAGAGTCAGTCGCTTAACAGACTGAGCCACCCAGGCACTCCTCATCTAACTTTTTAGTACTCATTCCCACTATTATATTTTAGCAACTATGATCCAACATATACCAAAACCAATAATCAGTCAATAAGACTTCTATATACAAAGCACCATGGCATGGTGGGGTAGGGAGAGTACAAAGAATAAAGTAAAATTGCAGATTTCAAAGGACTTACAATCTAGTCAGGGAGATAAGACAAATGCCGAGGAAGAATTAAGTTGTATAATATAAGGCTGCATTGAATAGAGTCAAGTGAATGGTACAGAAAATAAGCACTATAATATTCAACACTAAAAGTGTATTCCTCTTCTTTAAGAGAAAACTGAAATGGAAGATGGCTAAAAATTCTACTTGTGATGAAGACAGATAATCAGGAGGATTGTGAAATAAAGGTTATAGACGGCAGCAAAGCCCTGGAGAGGTAATGACTTTTAATTGGATTGAGTTTATCATATTTGCAGAGGTACAGCAGACATAGAAGAAAGGATTAGAGTGATTTCCACTTCCCATTATTTGGCATAATGAGGAAACAGAGGGTGGTCCACATCTCTTGTACATATTATGAGCCATAGGAGATGCTAAATGTCAGTTTTGGGTAGCATTGAGCTCTCCTAAATAAACACATTTATTTGGACATAGTTAAGTCAAAATAAGTCACCTGAAAAAAAGGTTACAGGTCATTATTTCACATAGTGTAAAGGATTTATGAATTTTTAAATTAATGCTCCTAGATCTCTACACCATTTCAAGCAGTAGGGTATAACTGCATTTTTCTTTGGTTTAGCTGGCTTAAAGGGTCAAGTGAAAGTACTTGTTGAAGAAAAAACAGCTGAGCAGACTTTCTTCTCGGTGGAAAAGAAGAGCATTATAAATTTTTCCAAGAAACAGCATTATATACATCTAGCCAAAACACACATACACACAACAAACAAAACTTGTGTAAATAGGTGGAGAGTCATTAAAGGATCATGCAATTGGCACACCCCAACTCAAGTGAGCCCAAGTGGGAAAGGTTATTAAAGCCACCACCACCAAAACTCGACTGGACTATAAGGTGATGAAGGCAGGGAGTACGGATGCCTGGTTTATTGCAGAATCCTCAGAATCCAGGGAAGTTGCTAGCCCACAACAATTCAATGTGTGTTTGTTGACTTGAAAACATCAGCCAAAGCAAGCCAATTGTGCTGAAGTGAGTGAATCATTCTTTGCAACATCGCCAGCTTCCTATTCTGTAATCTTAACCCATAATATTAGAATTAATTCAGATAATCTGTAAACCACAAATCTAACCCAATTTCTGTTTAAACCAGAAGACCAAACTGGGTTTTAGTCCACCCTAACCAATTACGTGACCCAGGAAAGCCCCTCAATCTATTTGACCCTCAATTTCTTCACCCATATCTGATGTTTGTTCAATATGGTAGCCCATAGATACATGTGGAAATAAAGTATTAGAAATGTGGCTTCTTCAAATTGAGATGTACTGTAAGTTTAAAAATATATACACCAGATTTTTAAAACTTGGTATGAAAATTACAAAGTATCTAGTTGATGATTCTTGTACATTGGTTATATTCTGAAATGGTTTGATATAATGGACAAAATGAAATATGTTAGTAATATTAATTACACCTGTTTATTTTTACCTGTTTTAATGTAGCTACCTACCAGAAAATTTAAATTAATATATGGCTCACATTTATTTCTATTAGACAAAAGTGGTTTTTAAACTACTTACGACAGGGTGCCTGGGTGGCTCAGTTGGTTAAGCAACTGCCTTCGGCTCGGGTCATGATCCTGGAGTCCCGGGATCGAGTCCCGCATCGGGCTCCCTGCTCAGCGGGGAGTCTGCTTCTCCCTCTGACCCTCCCCCTTCTCATGTGCGCTCTCTCTCTCTCTCTCAAATAAATAAAAAAATCTTTAAAAAATAAAATAAAATATTAAAATACTTACGACACAAAA
Organism: Eumetopias jubatus; assembly: GCF_037043125.1. Taxonomy (NCBI): domain Eukaryota; kingdom Metazoa; phylum Chordata; class Mammalia; order Carnivora; family Otariidae; genus Eumetopias; species Eumetopias jubatus. The sequence goes on along the minus strand of NW_028274807.1, from coordinate 94,552,769 downwards.
CTGAAGTGAGAATCAGAAGAAATAATGCATTTGAGCATCTTTTGTAAACTTTAGGGGAACTACAAATGCCAAAAGTCATTATCGTTATTATAGGGAAAGGTTCTCATGTCTCTCGGTCTTAAGTGACACCTCTTAAAGGTCAGTGTCTTTCAGGTCTACCTGCATTCAGATAACAAAAGGTGATGGCTCATGAACAATTCATTCTCTACTACTCCCTTATCAATAAATTTCTCAATAAACACTTGTTGAAACCAAATGCAAAGAAAAATCAATGTGGTCACTGACATGATACAAAAAGATGAGCTCTTTCCAAAACTCCCCTGCCAGGATTTCTGTGTTGATGTATGAAACAGCCTGGATTAAATAAGGTTAGAAGAAGGTTTCTGTTTGAAAGAGGTATTACTGGCCAATGAACAATGAGCAACACTTGATGAGATGATGGGAAATGATGAACTTTTCCCATTATTTTAGCCCAAGATGCAGAGGAGAAGAAAAAGTCACGGGATTAATTTGCCTCTTTGCCTACTTCTTGGGGCAGGCACTTCAATTCCTCCCACAAACATCCCATTCCAACACTTCAAAAAGAATGAGTGCCTTGAAACACCTGGCAAATAAAAGAACATGAAAACCTTTCTTTCTGCCCTTCCACTACTTTGCTGCAATTGGTGAACTTCTGAAAACACCTCCTAGGTCTGAGCTGATGGATGAAGATGGAAACAAGTACTCTCAGGCTGTACTTACATTATACTACCCCGATAACATTCCCAGCAGTTTTAAAAAAGTTCCGTAGTTAGGAAGAACGGCAAACCCACCCAGAGTCCTCTCCAAATTCTATTATGCAAAAGTAAGGAGTAGCCAAAGTTTCTCGGGGGGGGGGGGATGGGTAGAAAATTGAATTGTCACATACAGTTCATTCCATACTCTTACCAGATCATGTCTCTAGACACTGATGAATATTAATTGATGTATTTACTGCAATGTAAGGCAGTTGCTAACCTGCATTCCAGTCTTTGTTCCAAGCCTCGTATCATTTTCTTTCAGGCTGTTGATTTTGGAGTGGCTGTGTAATCCTAGTGAACTGCTAGCAAAGAGTAATCAGTCAACGCTTTGAAGGTGTCTGGTTCATCCCAATACCTGGGAGCTGCTTTGATAAATAGTATTCTTGGGACTAGGTAAAATTTACCACTGTGGGAGTAAATACATGTGGGAACTTGACAGGTTATTGTTCTTATTTTTTATTTATATTTAAACAAAATCTTTTGTTTACAACAAATCCCCACTTGCCCTAAGTTTATTCTGTCCCAAACTGAAGTCACTAAAGCTCTATGTACACTTGCAATGAACAGAGTCTTCTCTGTGTACTTAAAGACTGCTACCCATTTATCACATTTGGGGGCACATTAGTAATAATAAAAACAGAAAACTTCCCTATATCCCATTTTTAAAGTTATTTATTTCTTATTAAGTTTTTTATTTTAATTCCAATATAGTTATATTAGTTTCAGGTGTACAATATAGTCCTCAGCACTTCCATACAACACCCAGTGCTCATCACTACAAGTGCCCTCCTTAATCGGTATCACCTATTTCACCCATACCCCCACCCACCTCCCCTCTGGTAAGCACCAGCTTGTTCTCTATGTTAAGAGTTTGTTTCTTGGTTTGTCTCCCTCTCTCTTTTTTTTCCTTTGCTCACTTGTTTTGCTTCTTAAATTCCACATATGAGTGAGATCGTATGGTATTTGTCTTTCTTTGACTTATTTCTCTTAGCGTTATACTCTCTAGCTCCATCCATGTTGTTGCAAATGGCAAAAATTCATTCTTTTTATGGCTGCATAATATTCCATATATATATGGATGAGTGCATCTCATCCATACCATATCATATCCCATTTTTAAAGACCTGGATAAAAGGGATTGACAACTGCTTTTGTGGATGAGTGTATCTGCTGAAGGTGTACCATTCACACAACAAAGTTTTATCCTAGGTTATCAAGAGTGACACACATTTTAGAAAGATTTCAGAGGGTTAGAGCTCATCAATTTTCTTCTCAAAGTTGGTTGAGCGACTGTCCCACATCGGGCTCCCTCCTCAGCGGGGAGTCTGCTTCTCCCTCTGACCCTCCCCCCTCTCATGTGCTCTCTCTCTCTTTCTCTCAAATAAATAAAATCTTAAAAAAAAAAAAACTGGCTACAGCTTTCTGGATACCTCAGAAAATGTTTTTGTGATTGGTCATAACCAATTTGCCCATAAAAACCTATTCTGTGTCCATGAACATCTAGTGGAATTTGGTTTCTCTGTATTGTTTTCCCTGACAACCTTCTGATCGAGAACATCCTTCTCTCACTCTCCATTCCACGACTCCTTAGTGAGGGCCTGCTACTGTTCTGAGAGCTAGGGATGAAGTCGTGAGCAAGACCAACAACGTCCCTGCTCTCATGAACCTTACAGTCTGGTGGGGAGAGGGAGAAGAATATGGAGAATATGAGATGGTCCTAAGTTCTGAGGAGAAAACAAAACAGTTTGAAATGTGGGAGTGGTGAAGGTGGAGACCTTTGCTATAGTGAAGGTCTCATGGAGGAAGAAGCATTTAAGATTTATACATTGACATTCTTTCAGATCCCCTTTAGATGCTATCTCATCTACTAAAGGTTCCCACTCACCATGGTCACCACTTCCCCAACAAGTGTGAGCTCCTTCCTTGTTGGATCCCCAAGAACATAAAATGTACCTCAGAATATATTCATCTATCATTTACCTTGTGCTGTTAGAGTTAGTTGTTTTCCTGTCTATTTCCCCGTTTTGATTTTCAGCTACTTGAGGGCAAAGGCTATGTCTCAATTATCTTTATACCTTCTTCCCAGTACTGTGAATATAGTAGATGCTCAAATTCAAATAAAAAGGCACAGCATAGGGAATGTAGTTAATGGTATTGTAATAGTTTCCAATGGTGACAGATGGTAGCTACACTCGTGGTGAGCACAGCATAACATGCACTTGTTGAATCACTACCTTATACACTTGAAAATAATGTAACATTGTATCAACTGTACTCCATTTAAAAAAAAAAACTTAAAAAATTGAACCAACTTTAGAAAATGCTAATTATGCACAGTTTCCATTTTTGAACCTTTGTAACTCACCTAGCTCTGAATCTTAAACAGATTTCAAAGGAAGCTGTTATCTACAAAAGTCACTGCCACCACTAGAAAAGAGGTATTTTCTAGGGGATTTATAAATCATTGGCCATGCAAAATACTTGCTCAAACAAGTGATAGTTGCCAAGTACTCTTCTAAAGGAGGTTAAAGTTTGGAAACAATGATCTCTTCCAACGAATTTCACATAATTACCCCTTGGTCCAAAAAGGGAATTCTCATGCTTTCTGTTTGAAACTGTCCCTCCAGACTGAGGATTCCCTAGTTGAAGACAATCAGAAAGAAAGGTTTGTGGTTAATAAACGAGAGCCTTGAGCTTGAACCTTGCACAACACATGCTGGATTTCACAACAGCCAGTGAGAGAGTAAGCACAGAGTCTGAAAATTCTACCAGAAAGTTTTGAGTTTTGTTTCTGTGTGTTTTTATACACACTTTGCTCTTTTGATCTGTCTTAATGATTGTGCTCAATAGAATCTTCCATTCTTTAAATGACACCTTTAAAAAAGTAAGTAAATTGCTCCAATACAAGAATTACTAAGATGAACTTTTAAATGCTCTTTTGTGAGGAATCCAAATGTTCTTACTTAGTTGGGATCTGATTCTGAAATTACAGTTTAATAAATGAGCCCGCAACCCCCTACCCTCAAAGAGAATGCCTCCAAGTTCAGACTGAGGTAGGATAAATATGCCACGTTCTATTTCAAATACCAAGAACGAGGTAAGTATTTTCCCTGCTGCTTCCCTGCCCTGTAATTTGACATCCATTTTAATGATGCTTGCTTTATTGCTTGTCAGAAAAGTGAAATGGCCTGTCAATTTTATGGAGTTGCTCCTACCTTTTGGATGGTTATATTACATTTTGAAATAAGTGTATAGCTTCCCCCGCCCCCCTCCCCTTTTTAGCCTAAATGGTGCATGTGTGGGTTTGGTACTTGGCTGCCAGTGGAATGAAGTCATAACTTCAGGAGTCCAAGAGAATAGATCAAAATCACGCCAACACTTTCATGGATGGGTATATGCTGCTAAATGGATGTTTACCTAAAAAAGTCATCATCTGGCATGCAGCACAGCAAATGTTCCTAAGCAGCTAACTCATGTATACTAAACAAATTTGGCTTGGCTGCCGTGAGAGCTGCCCTGTGGAAATTCTCAACATACATTTGTTTGATTGAGCCGTCATTCCCAGTTGATCTGCTGATGATCTGTGTCACTTTGTTTAAATGTCCTGGTGTGTTTTTTTATATATATACAGTGAAAAGCCAGTATGTTTCTGTGATGGATTAAATAGAGGTGAAATTTGAGAGTGACTCCTGTTTTTGATTCCTGTTCTCAGACAGGTGGGTCTGGAATGATCAAGAATGTCCCATTCAAACACACAGGAAAATATGGAGCCCTTTTGATTTAAAACACATTACTGTAAAGATGTATTTGCTACTGTGCTCTCCCAGTACAAGAAACTATTTAGGATTCCCCATCTAAACAAACCATATGGGTTAATTCTCAGCATCCCTTTCAAATGTCCAAAAACAAAGGACACAAAACTCGCAGCTGGGAAATGCAGTCTGAGAGAAGTGAGCAAGGCCCATTTCTGATGTATCGACTCAGAAATCAAATTCAAGGTGAGGTTAGAACCGAAGGTCCAGATCTCAAATATCCTAGTAATGGTTCAGATGGAAACCCAACACCACAGTGCCATACCATGTCTGAGGCACTAATCAAGTGACTGCCTGTTTGCTCCATGGCTAAAGCACTTCCTCCAGCTAATCTTCCTAGATAGGCTCTCAGCTTTAATAACCTATGGGGTCTGCTGTTAAGTATGGGGATCTGGGCACCATCAGCGCTGATGTCTCCACTCTGCCAAACCCCAGACACCACGTGATACACACGCACCCCCTCCCCTCAACTCCCATGGATGTGGTAGACCAAGGCCTTCTTTAAGCTGGGTCCCCCTACCCTAAAAATACATTTATCCCTGACCCAACCTGCTGTCATACCTGAAATTCCCCCCAATTAAAGCATCATTCCTTGGAGTTAAGGCAAAGCCATCTCCACATGTCCTCCAGACAACTGATAGTTTCTTTCGATACGCATTTAACATCTGTTATGGGATGCACAGCACTGAGTCTGGGCTCTAGAAGCCAAAATGACTGGCTTCATTCCTGGCCTCAAAGAGCCACCGTCCAGTAGAGAAGGAAGTCATGCAAATAAATAAAAGTCCCCATGATCAACAAACTATGTGCAAGGTGCAGAGAAGAAAGGAATTCATTCTGAGAGTGAGAAATATTAGGAAAATCTGCCCAGAGATGGTGACACATGAGAAGGCTGTTGAAGAATAAAGATGGTTTTGAAGGAGTTTCCCAGAGAAAAGACAAGGGAAGAAAGACCATTTCAAGAAGAAGAAAGGGTATATTGAAAGGTATGGACCTATGAAACAGCTTAGTATGTGCGTGCGACTGAAGGTTTCTTGGTATTGCCTGATTTATAGCAAGAAAGAGGCAGAGAGAGATGTGAATAAACAGTCAAAAGTGAGAACCAAATAGCCAAAGGCCTCGATGCCATGTTCTGGAGTCTGACCTTTCTCCTTTATGCATGTGGTATCAGTGAAGGGGCCTAGGAGGAGAATGGAAAGATCGGAGCTGTGTTTCAGTGTGATTGCTCTGATTCAAAGAACAGGAGAGAGTTAAGAAGGATGACACTCGAGGCAGATAAACTAGTCAGATAAACTCTCAATGATCCATTGAGATCACAAAGGCTCTTAAAAAAAAAAAAAAAAGACAGTGATGGTGGAGGATAAAGAATAAGAGAGGTTTAGGAAGTAAAACAGAGTTTGGTGAGGGAGTGGGTGGGATAAAATAACCTGCAGTGAACCAATATACTATATCACGACTTAGTTTATCAGTGATCAGGAAAGTCTGTCACTCTAAAGGATTGGAAGGCATGGGGGAGGAGAAGAGAAAGGTTGGAACACCCAGTACTAAAGTAGGAGCCCTGGACAGTCAGGAGGCAACAAGAGAACTCTGGGTCCTCAGAGAATTCAGACACTACAGAACCAAGGGGTTTTCCCTTGATGGAAGATTCCATAAAGCTCACAAGATCGGCATGGGACGGGAGAACAAAAATGTTGTTCTTGTAGGTATAAACAGAGAAAATGCCAAATCAGGCATTCAAGGACATCTTCACTAGGTCTGGCAGACTCTTAAATGTTCACTCCATAACAGGCCTCATTCCTGCAAATTAGTAACTATCCTTTTAAATGTTGAGTGCTCTTATGTTCCTATATTTTAAGTTGTTCAATATGTCTTGGTAATCCTAGCTCAGGTACTTCACTTCACAAAGTGCTCACCAGAAACACAGCCCCTTCCTTGTTCAATGTTGCTTGAGATGGAATTCCTAGGGAAAGGCTCCAAAACAAGCCTTTATCTCAACGGTTTTCATAGGAATTTATTAGGCAAAATTAGACTTCGATGTAATTTTACCCCTACATTTGAGACCTTTGAGAAAAAAATAGTTTAATGCCAATAAATCTAATTTATTAGGATAAATTCTAAAATCCAATAAGTGAATATACAGGAAATCTTGGAAATCAGCAGTCTCCATCCAGGGCTCTTCCCTTGTTTGCCCTCCCCCCGCCCCCCGCAAGAACTCCAAATCCCCAGGGCATGTGGGGGTGGCTCCCTGGTCCATCCTCCAGCCTATATATGTGCCTCCTGCCCCAAAAGGGGCTGGTCTGCTTGGCATTATTTCCTTGTTATTTTCTTAGTGGAAAGAAAGAGAAAAGGGGAAAGAGGGAGAGGGTAGAAGTTAGATTTTATTTATTATTGTTTAACATTATTTATGATTATTTTAATTTAGGTCCAACATCCCGGGAGTCTCATTGCAATGGGTGCAATAGATACTGATAAAATAGCGTCACGGTGCACATATATCTCTTCTTCTACTTTTTTCACGAGTCATATTTTCTCATATAACAAAGCAAATCCTGTCAAATTGCAATATACTTCTAGGCATTCTGCTTCAGATTTTCATTTTAGGAAACAAAAGGAGAAAGAATGAAATAGAAGACACTTACTTGTTTTGTGGACTTATTTGGACCATCCAAAAGAGAATGATCATAGACCTCTTTAGGGGAGGGCACGGGCTTACCATTTGGTGGCCATCAAAAACAAATAAAATAAAATAATATACGATAAAATAAAACAAGAGTGAGGGATTCTATATTAATTTATATATGCCTGAGTGATTAAAAATTTTTAAAAACTGCCTTTTTTGGCTTTTGAGAGTTAGTAATCCCATTTTCCCTCCGAAACAGAGAAAGGCAAGTTTTAAGTACATTTTCCTTCCTGATAAACATCATAAAATCGGGATTGATAAATTTGGTTATAATGTGTGCACACACCTAGATTTGACTCTTTCCCTGGCTTCCTGAGAAAAAAACAAAATGGAAGATGGGCAAAAATTTATACACTTGGCTGCCAAATTTCTTTGCTTGGGAACCAAGAAACCAAATTAGTCACTGAGCAACTCAAATTTACACAGGACCCTAGCAGACTGGCTCTAAGATCATAAAGCAATAAATGCTTTTCTATAGAACTAGACACTATTCTCCTAATTCTGGAATTTTGAAACATTTTTTGAAAATAACCAAACCCACATTTCTTCCTCAGTTAAAAAAAAGAATTCGAAAAAAGTTGCTAAAGATACAAGGAATATAATGAGGGTTTTATTGGTTGTCTCCCTGAAGAACATACACACACACACACACACACACACACACAGAAACACACACACAAATACACATATACAACATGACAGTCTTTCCTTATTTGAAATGACAAAACCCAATCCTTCCCACAAAGCAAATGCACAGAAGGAAGGCAAAACAGCAAACAATCCAGAAAGTTTTTTTTTTAAATGGTAAGGCCTACAAACAAACACAAACTCAAAATAAATTAGAAATAAACTCCAAACAAACCCAGCAAAAGACAAATTAAGCTGAGGAAATCCAAAGCACACAATCGAAAATTCTTGCAAAGTACTTTAGAGTTACTTCTAGCTCCTAGACCGTCACCTGCAGGGACTACTGGAAGTGTAATGTCCCCAAGTGCAGGCCGATCTGAGGGTTCAGTCCCCCTGCAGCCTCCCGTGCCCCTCCCACTGCCAGGTTTCCTGGAGCCCTGCCCTGCAGACCAGAGAGCTCCAGGCACAGAAGGGCTCTGGCCACCCCGCCGGCCTGGTATTTGGCTCCTCAGTCACCCAGCGCACAAGTATGATGGATGATGATGGATCACAGCCCCCCCAACACCGTGTGAATTTCCAAGGCCGCTGATTATTCTAATTGAGCCCCCAGAAGAAGCACAGAGCTTTACAAAAGCCTCCAAGGAAACCTCCCATTCCCCTTGTCTGCCTGACACAGACCCCACTAAATAAAGCAACCTGGCCCTGATATGGCCTCCTCTCTTTGACACGCAGATCTGGGCCTCCATACTCATTGTTCAGTGATATGATTTAGCCTTGAATGAATTTTTAATGAACACCCAGAGTTATAGCACAGCGGAATGGCCACTCCAGCTTCTCCCAAGGGAAGATAACAGTTTTTGAACACTATCAGGTCACAGCTGTCCTGAGGTTCTCTTACTCTACTAGACAATGTGGTCAGAAGCATTTCTTCTCTATTGTCTGATCTCTCTCTTTCTCTGTCCTTAGCGCTTCCTTAAACCACAAGCGGTCTCTGAGAGATAAAATTCTATACCAGAAAAATAATAGGATTAGACCTAGACATGCATAAGAAAATTTATGTGTTGTAATAATGGAGAGTATCTAAAAAAAAAAAAAACAAAATAAACACCAAGTGTAGTACTACTTAATTTAATTGAGTTGAGGATCTTTGACTTGTTCAGATCATTTTTTTGCCGTGTGAGGTTACAGTTTGTGCAGTGGGAAGAAACCCTGGGACTTGCAGAACACAAGTTCAGTGACTGCTGTTGGCCTCTTGGAATGTTCCAAATCAATACAGACACAAAGAATAGCACGATATATGTCTATAAAACTCCACAAATCGGCCATATTTAGGAACATAGCTGGTGAACATGTAGCAAAGCATATAATCTTTTGGTCCTTTTTAATGCTCGCTATGATCCAATTTTCAGTGCTTGGGTATCTGACTCTCCTCCCACCCCCCAAATGTCGTGGCTCTTGAATTTTTTTAAATGTCTCAGAATCTGCAAAAATAAATTAGAAAAAGTTTGGTCATACTTCTCAGGGGTGACTCCAAAATTTCTGCATCAGAGGAGCTTATGGGAATGAATCTGATTGGACAAGGGTAGGGACTTTACCGAATAACTGGGAGAGGAAGATGGAGAATGGCTTGGGAAGACTTGCCTAGCTGTGGTTTGGCACCATCATCCATACTTCAACACTGCAGTGGTGTTTACCCACCTCATACGTTCCTTTACATGTTGTTTTTTTCTGATTAGCTGTGCATCTTTAAAGACTATAATATTTTTAAATAGTTCTCCCTAACAACTCTTAGAATATACAGTCACAATCTTTATTTCCTAAACAAGAAAGGTGGATAAATGAGAACAATAGACTAGGTCTCTAGAAACCCAGATCCCATTCCTGGCACTGCCACTAATTAACTTGGAAATTCTGAGCAAGTCTTTTCATCTCTCTGGGAATCTATTTCCCCGTCTGTAAAATTACTGAATGCAGAGAGCCCCCAGGGTCCCTTCCAGCTCATATTCTATGAATCCATCAATCTCTGTTTGATTGTGGAAGTAAATTCCTAGAAAGAGCCCCATCTATATAGCATGCTTTGTACCATAATCAGCATAGCACCATGTGCATATAAATTCAAGAAAAGCCATTGAAGGCTGACGAAGATAGCATTTTTAGTTCATATTATGGAAGTTGGCTTAGAGAGTCAATGAAAAGATGAAAAGCTTATAAAGTTTTAATTTTTATTGAATATCTACTATGTACCAGATAACATAGTGTTATACATTTTACATCATTATCTTATTTACTCTCCGCCCCAAAACCTACTGTGTAAATTGATAACAGCCCCATTTGACAGATTAAAAAAAAAAGCTAAGACTCAGAGAGTTTGTGTGTCTAACCCATGGTCCCCAATAGATCCATTGTGCTTGGACTCTGGCATAATGTTCTCATACTATTCTATTTCAATTTTATTCTAATAGTTCTATCACATCCTATCATTCATAGAACCCAAACTGTCAAAAGACAAATAAACTCATTATAATCTGACGATAACTCCCATGTTCCTCTCTTTTCCAACGGGGGACTGCGAACTCCTTGGCTTTGCTTCACTCCCTTCTGGAAGGCCCAGTTGCTTAAGAGCCAACTTCAGCTACTTCTCTAAATCAGGGCTTACTCATGTTTTGTATGATCATTAAGACTAATTTGTTAAAACATCACAAGAATTTAGAGTAAAAGCTAGTCATCACTGATAATCTTACCAATTCATAAAGGTCATTCTTGTAATTATTATTACTATAACACCTGTTTTATTATTTTGGTCAACTTCTAGATGTGACATGTAATAAAAATAGAAATCGAAATATAAGCTACAATAAATGTATTCTTGACATATTGGCATTTTTGTCAAGAAGGGCTTGTATCTCAAATACCTCAAACTCATTGCCAAATATTTCACCATATGTAATCCAAAATCATGACCTTTGGAGTCTCTTTCTACTTATGATTCCAGTTCCAAATTAGGATAAGAAATAAATGAATAAATATCTGTTTGGAAACATTTGCATACCTATATTATAATTTCTACAGATGTGATAAAAAAGATATTGGAGCATTGGGTGAGCTTCTAAATTGTTCTACGTTAATCAAATCTCCATTCCTCAGACTCTTCTTCATGGGAGTCCATTTCCTGATGGTTAGCCAGAATGCTGTGACACAGAACATGAAAAACCCAAGTTTGGATCTCTTTATTTGTTGGTCTCAGAAATTGACCACTTTGGGAAAAGTCCAAGATTTGGAGATCTGCACCAATAGAGTTGTTAAAATCAAAGAGCAGGATACAGTGTGATTTCCATTGCTTCAGAGTCTGTGAAATGCCAATATTCTGCATATCTTCAAAGAGCAGAATCTGTCTCCAAAAACTGTATAAAATAGCGCACTACAAAGGAAAATCCTTCAAGATCTGTGCTATTGAACTAGGACCAGAAAGAGGAAAACCTCTGAGAACAGTATAAAAATGACAGATATAAGAGGAGGCCAAGCATGCCACGAAATGAGAGATTTTTGCTGACAGATGAGCACCTTTGAACTCTAACCCAGTAACAGAATTAGCACTCATAATGTATAATCAGTATAGCAAGCAAAATATGTCAACACACGATAGGTAGGCTAATCAATCGACGTGTACGGTAGGAACCAGGCCAACTGAAGAGCAGCCCAGTCCCACTGAGCCAGACAGCCCTGTCCTGCTCCTGAAGTGTCTCAGACTGCAGGGACGAGGAATTAACACGCAACAAGGGGAAACCCCTAACAAGTGAGACGACAGAGCAGGGCTTAATAGTCCTCACTAAGAAGTGACTTAGCATTCCCAAAACTGAGGGTCTCGATGCTTTTATTTTTCTGAGATGTGTTCTAAGGGTCCTTCTCTAGTCAGATAACAGAGAAATTACCAGCCACAGCCCTATACTTTATTCTCTCCCCCAATGAAGATTTCAGAAATCATAAAAGAGCAGGAGCTACAGACATAAACAGAGATGACTTTTTATTATTATTATTATTTGAGAGAGAGAGCGCGAGAGCACAAGTAGGAGGTGCAGAGGAAGAGAGAGAATCCCAGACTCCCCACAGAGCGTGGAGCCTGACATGGGACCCAATCTCACAACCCTGAGATCACGACCTGAGCCGGAACTAAGAGTCCAAAGCTCAACCGACTGGTACCACCCAGGTGCCCCCAGAGCTGACTTTTAATCCTGGTTAGCTGTATGCTAACCACACACCTCAGGTAAGTAATGTAACCAGGTTGGGCCTCAGGTCTGTATTCTTCTGTAAAAAGAGAAGACTAACACTTTTTAAAGGGGGTTTTACAAAAATTAAAAGAAATAGAATAGGTGGGGTGCATGGCTGATTCAGTCTGTTAAGTGTTTGCCTTCAGCTCAGGCCATGATCCCAGGGTCCTGGGATCGAGCCCTGCATCGGGCTCCCTGCTCGGCAGGGAATCTGCTTCTCCCTCTCCCTCTGCCTGTTGCTCCCCCTGCTTGTGCTCGCTCTCCGTCTCTCTGTCAAATAAATAAATAAATAATCTTAAAAAAATAAACTAAAATAAAAAATAAATTTAAAAACAAATAGAATAGGCAAAATGCCTTCAGTAATACCTAAAGTAGGTAGGCAGTCATATTCAACAAAGGTTGAGAGTTGGCAATTCTCCTTGTAACATAATGCTCTGACCCCGTGAGCCCTTAAGAAGTGTGGTGATGCCCACATATATAAAATGATAATCTCACAGGTCAAAACAGAGTAGTACAGTTTCAGATGTGCATGGGGTAGGGTGGGGGATATCCTAGGTTTGACTTCCCTATCTACCATATATTAGCTATGTGACAGTGGGAGAATCACCCAAACTCTCTGGGTCACAGTCAGCTCGTTTGTGAAGTTGAACGACTAGTATCTCACCAACCTGTATCTCACTCTTCTCACCTGAGAAGAGTGACTCCCACTCCTTTTAGTTTAGATCAATAATTGCAAATTATTCTGTTGCTGGTTTACCTTGTCTCATGTACCAACTTAATAAAACCAAAAAGAAATCATTTCAATCCCTTCAGGAATTCGGAAGTGACTCTTTTGTTTTATTTTGTTTGTGCTTTTTTCCATTTTTCCAAAGGAGAATCACTACTGTTCTCTGCATAAAATCATGTAGCAAGTCTGCAAGATTTTCATGGTATGGTTTGCATGGGGGTTGGTTAGTAATTGTTTAAAAGAACCATCCCAGCCTAGCTAGACAGATTAAATCACAGGTGTGTATATTTTGTAATAGCTTCCACTCATGCTATCTATAGTTCAAGATACCACCTGCTTTAAACTGGATAGCTCTGTGTGGTGCAGTATTTTATTTTTCACCTATTTTATTTTAAATATATTTGCTTTCCAAACAGACGCATTGCAAGGATGGTTCTCCAAACTATGCATTTTTAACCCTTAGTCCTGAACTCTCAGGACTTTACCACACCTTATTTAAAGGGCAATTTTCTTCGCTGACCACAGCAAATACCATTTGAATCAGCTAATAATTTCTCTTTGGGTTCATGAGACACAAGAGCAACCATCCTGTCTCAGCAAGGCTCAGGTTTATCATTTGAAAACCACTTGGAGGAAAGTAACCTAAAATCAGAAAAATAGAAATATTGTGAGGTTTTCTAAACAACTGCTTAACCTTGTTCTTGTGGAAAGAAAATCCTCTCATCCGATGTGTGTGGATATAGACAAATTCAGACGTTCTAGTCGTTATCACTCACTGATACTACAGCTACAAAAATGAAATCCGAGACCTAATTTGCCTTAGAATTCAGAAATGGAGGCGCTTTCAGACAGGAACAATAAGTCATTTTTCACGTTTATTTTCCATGCACATAGGACATACCACTCTGCCATCAACATGTCACACAAAATCCAGAATGGCTTAGCACAAAAATTACCCAAAGAATGACCACCAGAAAAAGAGTTGTGACAAAACAACCATGCGAAAATAGTACTTTAACTTGAATTATATTTGCATTAATTTGTTTCCTAATACTTTTGGAGAACTTTGTGGAGAAAAGACTGGGCTTTTGTCTGGTAGTTTTTGAAATATCAAATGTTTGTCGTCCATCAGCTATCCCTTCTTGGATGTGACAGTGTGATAGAATAAAGGCCAACTTTTGTCTTGGACTCTCATTGACATAGCCCTTGGCAGCTTACGAGACCTGTTCTCATTTATTGTGTCCTTTGTACACTAAGGCCTACTTATAAGGAAGGGCAATAAGGGAGGCCCATGGCAATGTCTCAACTTTCCCCCCTAGAGACTGAGACCCCATGGTTTCTATAACAGAGAGCATGAGTAATACTTCTCAGAGAAGAGAAGAAACGTGCTGGACAAATAAAAAACATCATCTGACACTTCTCTTCCACATTTAAGAAGCTAAGTGAGTTGTGGGATTGTGCCGAGGACTGAATAAATAGCACATCTCAAACTGGACTGAACCTGTCCCATCCGTTGCACTCTCTCAAAACACAGTCTCCCGTTTCCTTTGATAATATTTGGATAGTTTTAGCGCTCTTTAAATGTTTTCCATGAACTCACAGAACAGTTATTTCAGGACAACGTAATTGACAATACAAAACGCGGTCATTGTTTTATCTTCTGCTGAGTTGTCTAATTAGGAGCAAAAACTAAAAGGACCTACCTGCCCTTGATAAAGACATGAAATGCTGTCTTTTCTTTAGATGGAATCAGTGACAGAAATGAACTGTAACCAGAGCTCCCGCCCATTCTCCTCTCCTCATGATAGCAACCTTGTCTGTGTCTACATGAATATATACAGACTCGTACACGTGTATCTGCAGGTGTATGTCACCGGAGAAGTTCAACTTTCCACTGATAGCAACCTGGTAAATTTTCACTTCTGCTCATTAAGAAAATGTGGAAGAGCGTGCTTTATTTTTGGGGATGAAACTAATAAATGACACGCAAATATCCGAAGACTTTAGTAAGAGAAACTGGGCCATTTCCATTTTCATTTTCCAGAAGACACTAATGCCAGAAAAGAAAAGAAGAAAAAAAGTTTGGCAAAGCAAATCTTTTCTTTCTAAGCACGAAGAAAAAGATGATCATTAAACCAAAAAGGAAGATATTGTTTTCCAAAGAATTCAGGTCCCAAACTAACCACAAGCAGGAATGTTTATAAAAATGACTTTCTTGCAATTCTCCCTATTAGATACTGTATGCTATAGAAAAATCCTTCTGTAAAGATCATCACTTTATCACACATTCAGTGTGCAGGCTAAAACCCAAGGACAGCACTGCACCATGAATTTCCCTCCTGACTATATGAAGAAGCTGTGGAGAAAGTGCATGCCTGATTTTGTGACATCTACGCTGTGACAGGGCTCCACTGTTCCAAATTACATATTGTCACTGCAGATGGCATTTCTACTACAAGAACGAAGCCCTCTGCTAAAGTACTAAAGGACCCAAAAGTTGCAAGGCCAGATGTGCCCATCCATAGCTTAGAGAAATATTTGCACTGAAGAATTTCTTTGGGTTATTTTTGTTACACTGATCTTACTCTTGAAAGCCCATGCTGTTTTCCACAAAAAAAGATGCTGTTCCCTGTGTTTCTCACTTAGCTTCTGTGACACTCCTTTGGCAATACCATGGGTATGCCATCAAAATCATCCCAGACAAATGCTCCTGACAGCGGGGGTCTATCAGTTTTCACAGCAGGTTTCTTGCCCTACAGCTGACAAGGAAAATAAACATCTTCCAAGGAAAATGAAGGCAAATGCCAAAATGTCTCATCGATTCCCAGTAAAAATCACATTTTAAATATTAATTATGATAATGTTTGACTTTAAAAGAAAGGCAAAAAAGAAGTTTGAGTCGAGTGTGAAGAACATTGGGAACATCGTGATCTCAACAATGTGATGTAACAGAAATATACAGGAATGTCACTGATCTCCATTTGACTGCAAACCAACCACCAGCTTTCCCAAGGGCTGGAATCACCTCTCAGTTCAGGTCAGAGATTTTTCTCTTTAAAGTTTCAGCTGTTCAGTCCAGTGATCATTGGACTTTACCTCCAGAAATACTATCTACTATTAAACACTTTTTTGTGTGTTTTATTTGTGGTCAAGAAAGCACCAGTGACTTTAAGACCTCTATACTTTATTCAAATTGTTTTAGAGAAAAAAGAAAACATGTTACTCTTACAAAAACACAGAGTTACAATGAAGTAATAGAAACAGTAGCAGCCACAGAAAGACTAGTGACACTTCTGGGAAAGGTTGGTCCTGAGCTCAGCAGGGAATGTGCTAAAGGAGATGGGTTCCAGGAAGCAGACCAGACATCCCACCCAGTTGGGAGGCCAACAGGAACTTGGGTTCGTCAAGCAAAGCAGAAATGCTGTTGGGGGCCATTAACACCCATGGTCTCTAAAGCAGGTAAAAAGAGACAATGGCAGAAGAATTTGAGAAATCCTATAGCAATTCATAAGCAAGAAAAAAAATGGGCTTTCTTAAACAGGTGTTTAAATAACTGTCAAAAGCATTTCGTGTGTGTGTGAACACTTCCCCATTCTGACTATTTGTTTTTAACCCTGCCACTTATAAGCAAAAGGCAGAAGCTGACCAAGTAGAGGATATTTTCTCAGTTAAAAAAAAAAAATACAATTTTATTAGGGGGAGAAAGGCACAAGTGAATGGATGGTGCATATTTTCAGCATGTTTTCAGTTACCAATACCTGAGGGCAGGTGTGAGGATTTGGGGTTTAATCTTAAAGTACCATCAAGTGAAAGAGTAATTCAGAATGTCAGCACAGTAACCAAGAAGAGTTCATGAAACCACAGAGAGGCCTCCTTGCACCTCACCCATTAAATTTAGGAATAGAAACATACTTGTAATCACCCCTCTCTCCTCCTTAGGCATGTGGAAATTGGCCCCATCTCTTTTAGTCACAACATATGCTTAAGGAAACAAAACCAAGAACTAGAAGTGACCCACAGAGTCATCAAATTTGATCTTCTCTTAACAATTGAAGCCTAAAATGATAGAACCAAATCAGGCATCAAATGCAGACCTTCCATTTCCCAAGTTCCCGGTCTCTCCACCAATCAGCAACTCTTAAGCAAGTTCGGCAGGTGTCCTGGGCATAGTTAAAATGATGTCCTAGCAAGAGCTCAGGACCGGGAAGCATGGGACCTGGGTACTGGCTCCAGCCTATGCAACAAATCCTCAATGGCCACATCATTAACCTCTCATGGTAAGGAGGCTGGATGTTTTCCTTCCAATTCTAAGAATCCTTGGATGTGAAATGTGAATTATGGGAGAAATGTTGAAAATTAAGAAACAGAAGAAACCATGGCAGTGGCTTCTTCCTATCTGAGCAATTAAGTGACTAGCAAACACACTTCCTCATGAGATGCTGGTCTGTGGGCCTAGGGCAAGGCATTTTCCTCCAAGGAAGCAATTAAAGGTAGCAAAAATGGAGAAGACAGCCCCATTCCCTTGGTTCTACTATGAATCACTTTCAAGGAATAGGCTTGCCACATGACTCCATTTTTCAGTTCCAATTTCTCTCAAAAATGAAGATTTTGCAAACTTACAAACCAAGCACATAATTCCTAAGAACATAACACATTTTAACATAAGATGGTCACTAAAAAGTTACATAAAGATGCTATAACTGGAAAAGAACATACACTTTGAAACAAAATAGGTATGTATAGAACCTTGAAGACAACTAAAATAAAGAATATTTCTCAAATGTTCCATTGAACAAAATTTTATGCAGGGTGTGTTTTCATCTCCTATAAAGGATCTTAACATTCCATGGAATAATATAGTAGGCAGATTTGGCCATGATGGTGGAATAGAGTATTTTTCTTGTAACTACATCTCCCATGAAGTCATTGCAGTCAAAAAAACTCCGATCCTGCTGGAATGAGGTTCAAGGAACTCACTGAGAGGCAATACATGGTCTAGCAAGAAGAGTTATATTACATGTCACAATCAGGAAACAGGCTAAGGTTTCCAGATTCTTTAGTGCTATAATATTAGGTTCTGATGGCTTTGAAATGTTGATCATTTACTATAAACTGTCTTCTTAAAATGCATTATCTTCTTCTCTGCCCACTTTTGTGAGCACAATTATTGTACATGTTAGATCATAGCTGCTGCAGGACACCATTAAGGAATGGGGGGGGTTGTTTGCCGCACAATGTATTTTCAGACAGCTGTGCTGTTTTTAGATGGAATTTCTACTTTCTTCCCCTAAATCCACTGCCAATCTCCTCTACCAGATGGTCAATGGTCCACTGTTGATAAGTCCAATTCTTGCCATCTTTTTAGTACTTTTTACATGGTGCTGTGATTGCTTCTCTGCTTCTTAAATCCTATGTTCTTTCTTGCTTTCCTTTGATCCCATAGTTTCTTCTTGCCGCTTGCTTGCACTGCCCTGTTTTCAGAATCTAGGCTAAACAGTGAGAATGTCCCTTTCTTCTGTTTAACAAACCAACCAATTACAGTACATCTTTTTTAAAAAATATTTGCTTCTTTCTTCTTTGTGTTTACAATTCTTCTTTGGATTAAGGTTGGGAGATGTCACGCTCAGACTCAGAAATTCTCAGGCATTTTTAAGTTAACTTCTCCAGAGGTAAGAGGGGGATCTGAGCAGTAAATTGCTGGATATGATTAAACTTCTCTTTTCTCTAATACAGATTATCTACAATAATCCAAGCAAGAACCTAAGCTTCTTAAGGAGAAGAAGCATGCAGTAAAGAACCAGGCAATTAACTTTTTGTAGAGAACCCGGACAATCTTATGAAGAAGAGAATTTATGCCTCACAATATTATGTTTTATGTTGTGTGAACAAATAAAAATTTTAAGTACTTTTATTTTCCTCTTTATATTGGTTCCCATTTTTAAAAAATAGATGTTTTCCTAGTTACAAGTGGAAGGCTCATTTATGCCAATATTTATTCCCAATTATGTGTTTGAAAGTCAGAGTGATAGCTGAGACTCATATCCCTTTATTTGTTGCCCAAGTTGCTGAGTGTGATGTTAGAACTTATCAGGACTTAGTGTAATAATGAAGAGAAAACTGATGTGTTTTGATGACAGAATATGGATGAACACCATAATCATTTACATTTCTGAATGGTGCCTAACATAATCAAAGCTTGAGTTGAGTATCAAATTGGAAAAAAATATAAACAATCAGCTGAATTTATACCAGAAACATAATATCATTCCCAAAGTAAAGTAAACCACAGAGAAAGAGTACAAAATTTTCTTTTTGCAAGTACAAAACTTCAACTTTGTTCATTTCTTTTTCTTGAGCTAGAACCCAGAAGTCTTTGCCTAACATTCTAGATCACCTTCATCTGTGTAAGTAATTTGACTCCATTACATGGAGTCAAAAAAGAAGGTTATTCTCATTTTTAAGGCTTAAGACACTAAAATCTCTGCCCTAAAAATTAAATTTGACTTTTAGCAGAGCTTTGCCTATCCAGGCCCTCCAATACATCAATGTGTATTAAATAAACCTAAACCATATGACCTAGTGAAAAATATATGGACTTTACAGTCAGAAAAATCCTCACTTTAAATCCAAGTTCTGTCATTCACAAGCATGCAACCTTGGACAATTTACTTTACCTCTCTGAATCTCTATACCTTTATATATAATAAAATATTACCCATCTTGTTGTAGAGCTTGAAAATAAGAGGCTTGGCATGATGCAGAGAAAGTACACAATAAATTATAACCATTATCATTATTATTTTTTTAAAGAGTGCTCTTGTAAGCAGAGGAAATAACTAGACAGGGATCATGAGTCTTTGATCTATATGCTCTAACAGCATTTCTCAAACTGCAGTGTGCAGAGAAATCACTTGAGATCTTGTAAAAATGCAAGTTCCAATTCAGCGGATCTGGGTGGGGCCCGAGATTCTGCATTTCTAACAAGCTCCAAGGGGATTCTAACACTGCTGCTCCATGGACCACACTTTGAGTAGCAAGGCTCACTATGAATCTGGACACTATGAATCATCATAACGTAATTGATTCGTAGAAGACAGAAGTTTCTTAAAAAAAAAAATGACTTCACATATGGGGTCACCAACAGAAGAAGGAAGATAGAAAAAGGCACCTCCCATAAGCCAAGTAACCTCTTTAGGTTTCAGGGAAAGAAAGCATTTGCCTCAAGTTCCTTTCCATTAAAAATTTCTATGTTTCCTAAGCACTTATAACCATACTTTCTCAACTTTAATTTCTGATTATCCTGTAAAGGGGGGAACTACCTAGGACCCCTTGCAGACATTTAGCAGCAGTGAATAGGGAATCTCACCCCATTTTGGAAGATGAGTATTATGGACAAAATGTTTGCGTTCCATCCCCCACCTCCCGACCCCCTGCAAAATTTGTATGTGGAAGCCCTAAACCCCAACGTGATAGTATTTGGAGATGGGACCTTTGGGAAGTAATTAGGTTTTGATAAGGTTATGAGGGTAATGCCCTTCTAATGGGATTAGTTCTCTTATGAGAAGAGGAAGAGACACAAGAGCTCTTTCTCTTTCCATCATGTGAGGGCACAGCAAGGAGATAGTCATCTGTAAGCCAGAGAGAGAGCTCTTACCAGGACCCGACCATGCTGGCACCCTGATATTGAACTTCCCAGTCCCTAGAACTATGATAAATGTCTGTTATTTAAGCCCCTGGATCGGTGTTTTGTTACAGCAGCCCAAGCCGACTGATACTAGAAAAACTATTGAGAGTAATCATAGATTTATCTTTGATGGGAATTTTTCATAAAGGTCTTTGGCATTAATGAGAATTTCTGAGCATGGTTCCCAGTAAGATGCTTTAGCAACAGCAGGGACATGAGGGAGTCACTAAATAGAACTCCATCATGTTTCAGATGAGGAAGCTGAGGTCCAGAGGAAGCTCATGACTTGTCAAAGCTCACTAGTATCATCCAAGCAAAAACAGTCAATTTTCTTGGTCCCATTCAAGCTGCCTCCTAAGTTTTGAATACTTCTTTTCTGACATGGAATCCTCATTATGCTTAACAATTAAGTCATCATTAATTACCAGAGAGGTAATATTTAACCCTGAACCAAGACCAAGCTGGGATATATGTAGAAGACAGACGTGCCCTGACATATTTACTTGGTTTCCAATGGTCCCAGAGATTTAGTCTGAGATGCAAACAAGCCAAAAAATGTACTTTCCTCCCTCTGCCAGAATTTATAGTCAAATGCTTAAAGCTTCCATTAAGCCCATGATGTTTCATCATCTTCTCTACAGTCCTATAGTTATTTCAATTGAAATAAAGAAAAACTCACTGTTCTCGGAGACCACCTCCTGTAGGACCAGCTCAAGAGCTCAATTTCTTATTCTGACCTTGAAAAATAAAGCAAGCATCTTCAAGACTGCTGAGGTTTCTTCAAATTCCTACCATGCAAAGACCATGATGCTCTGGTTTAAAAGTTGAAAATAGCATCCTTTCAGTGGCACTGCTAAACCCTCCATCTGATTTTATGGTAGTAAAACTTCGGGATGGCTTTCAAAGTCTTTCTGATCTGACTAGCGTATATTCTCTAAGTCTACCACGACTTCCGGAACAAGTTGGCGGTCAATCTCCAGTTAGTCTAAAAAAGTCACGGCTCATGACCCTTCTGATCAGAGACCTCGAAGACGTGATTGTACAAACCTCCATCTTCACCATGATGTGAAAGAAGACGGTTGTTCTTCTGAAGGGTACACAATGTGAAACATGACTGGCAAGTTTTCTCCATAAACAGAACAAATCTATCCCTCACAGAGCTGCCTTTATTTGAGCAAGACATTTGCAAAGCTTAGCGTCTCCTTGAATCTATTAGAAACCCTTCCCTGAGTGAGGAAACAGACATTGTAAATGAACCATGACTCAGAAACCCCCTTGTACCAGAAAATATCCTACAGATTCCAGAAGCATTTTACGTTCTATTTTCCTGACATACTAGTTCTAACTATCTGATTCATTTATTTTTTGTTTAATGCTTTAACCAGTTTCTGTAGATTATTACAGTCAAACAAGTGATTTCTTTCAGGGTTAGTTTTTTTTTTTTCCTCCTTCTGACTTTGGAAGAGTTTCAGATTCAGCTGAAGGAAAGGCTCTGTTATACACTACAGAAACACCCAATACCATATATTCAGCTTTGCTACAATAAGAAAAGCCAGGCCCAGATGTCCCAAGCTAAACAGAGGAAAAGGAGGAAAATTAATATTTAGTGTTCATTTGCACAAACTCCCTACTTGCATATACCCCAGATAACCAGTTGGAATCAATGAGAATTTATAAGCTTACAGAATAAAAATCTAATTCTCCTGTCTCAGAGGACCTTGCAGCACTTTCAATTTTTTATGTCCTACACAGACAACTTCAATGGCACCAGAATAATTCATCAATTAAGAGAGGAAAAAAATGTGCATTTCCATGCCTTTGCCAGTGGAAAACAGAACTATGAATCACAAACTCAAGTTGCCCATGCATATAACCTGCATTTAACATACAGGGAATCTCTCAAATTCTGTCCAAATATGCCTCACTGTTGTTAATATGAATCAAAAATGCTTAAATGATTGTGACCTTTGATCCAGAAATTCCATTTCTAGAAATAAGACTGTGCACGAAAATGTATCTAATCAAGAAAAAAATCACACATAACGCTTGTTGATCATTAATTATGAAGCAGGCAGTATCTTAAGACTTTATATCCAGTGTCTAAGTGTGACTCTAAGAGGTAGGTCCTATCACTATATCCACAGCTTTAAAGCTGAGGAAATGGAGGTTTTGAAAAGGTACCTTGGTCAAACAGTAATCGATGGGCATATTTGAAAGCCCACATTCCTAACCACTCTACTGTACCATGTGTGAGCATTAGAACATTATTTATAAAAATGAAAAATCTCGGCAATCAAATGTCCAACAACGAAAGCTTTGGGAAAATAAACACAAAGGAATTCAATGCCGCTATACACTGAAGAAAAACAGTATTATACAATATGAGAAAATGTTTGCAACATATTGGGTAAAAAAATAAGGCAGGTTTTCAAAACAGATAGCGTGGAATGATGCCCTTTTGGTCACATAAGATCTATACAAAGGACAAGAGATGAAAAGATAAGACACCCAAAATGTCAAAAGTGGTTATCTCTTAGGATAAGCTTATTCATAATATTTTTCTCTATTTTTTGTATTTTAACAATATTCTTCAGTAAATATTGCAGAAATACGTTTCCATTTGAAAAATTAGTTAATCAAATGGCACCCATTACCTAGTCAACCCCCCCTCAATAGCTCTGCTAACACAGAAATATAATTTTGACTAAGTCGATTCCATCCACTGGAGCACAGATATTTCTAAAAGCCCAGGTGAAAACTTCAGCTAAAAGACTTTAATAATCTTATAAGAAAGAAGTCATCAGCATTTTTCCTGATGATTCTGCCAAGTAAGTGCATCCTTGGGGAGAACGTGGGGACACATTCTATGTAAAAGTAATTTAATGTCTTGAGGCACAACTCAAACTCAAGCAGAGCACAACTTCAAGATGGTAGGGTGCCTAGACAGAAGGAAGGAACCCTCCATGCTCAGGCATATCACCAGGAGATTGGTAAATGACATCACTCTGTTCACAGCATATGCCTGAAGCTTCCAAACATGTTAGTAAATTAGTGTTCACCCTTCATTCTTCTCAGGTCACTCATGCTGAAAAGTGTTTTTCACCTTTTGAAATCCACCTGATTTGAAGTAAATGAATAGTTTTCTGCACTAATAGCATGGAACATATGAAAGCCAGTTAATAGCAGTCACAAGTTTAGTAATTATGCTAGAAGAGTAATTACAGTTAATCTGAGATTAATTGAGCTGTACATGGAACAGAGAAAATTGTGTGATGCCATCTTGGGGGATCTTTCTTGGGGAATCTTTCTTCCAAATGTGAAGCCATAAAAATGTTGACATCATGTAACCATCCAAGTTAGTATCATAAGGCAAATGGAGAATGTGGGAGGAAGAGACCCATTTAATGAATGCCTACTATATGCCAGACACTATACATAGATATATAAATTAAATCTTTGTGAGAATCTTAGTAAGTAAAAATTAATCAACCCCCAACTGATGAACATTGAGAACCAAAGAGTTCTATACTCAGTATCCATGTTGTTTCCACTGGGCCACATTTCTTAAATAACAAGCACGCATACATGAGAGAGAGCTCCTCAAAATGTGAACCCTTTCTTAAGTCTTTATTAACTTCTTGATTTTTTCTCATTATTCACTTTTCCTCAGATATTACAGAATTACTAATATATATATACCTTGAAAATTTTCTGCTTCTCTTTTTCAATCAAAATCATGATGTTTAAATGCATGCTATCATGTAAAGTCACAAAGGTATGCTAGTTTCCTTTATCAAATGTATTCGGTTTAGTTCTTAATGCAGTATAATAGCCTTGTATTTTGTCAAGGTAAAATATTTGCACTTCATTCAGGTGGGTCTGAGTAGTTACTGACATCCAAGAAAGAAGTGTCATGAGTACTATAGATACATATTTCCATACATTTCAGTATGGATACAGTATCAAAGAAAAAAAGAAATTTGCTGTCCTTATTAATTATAAACACAACAGTAGAGCTGGATCCTGTCAATTTGGCTGTTAAAAGGAAGGCAAAATTGTGCTGACCAAAGAATTGTCACGAACTTGACATGGTAAACTAATGGACATCTCAATTTAGAGAAGTAAACTCACTCTAAGTTATCTGTAGCAACATCTGGAAAGAATATAGAACAGCCAGGGAGAGAATATTTTTTTTTTAGATTTATTTATTTATTTGGAAGGGGGGTGGAGCAGGTAGGGTGGGGGAGGGGCAGAGGGCAAGGAAAAGAAAGAATCTCAAGCAGACTCCCCACTGAGCATGGAGCCCAATGTGGGGATCTATCTCATGACCCTGAGATCATGACCTGAGCCGAAATCAAGAATTGGACGTTTAACCACCTGAGCCACCCAAGCGCCCCACTATGGAGAGAATATTTATTAAAACAAAAGCATTGTATCATTGTATCAGAGAGGAGTTTAAGGATTATTGCTATCTTTTCTGTCATTGTAACTCCTTTTCAGGGCAAAATATGTGTGACTGAAAGGTACCTGAACTGGCAACTGAAGATGAAGAGGTGAATCAAATTGTTATGGGCTAAACTGTGTGCACCCCCAGTACCTCAGAATGTAATTGTATTTGGAGAATAGGATCTTTAAAGAGGTGATTAAGTTACAAATGAGGTCACTAAAGTGGGCCTTAATCCGATGTCCTTATAAGAAGAGAAGTTTAGGGCACAGAAAGTAAGCATGCACTATGGAAAGACTACATGAGGACAGAGCAAGAAGGTGACCATATATCTGCAAGCCAAAGAGGTAGGCCCTCAAAAGAAACCAGATCTACCGGCACCTTGATCCTGGACTTTCTCGGCCTTCAGAACTGTGAGAAAATACATTTCTGTTGTTTGAGCCACCCAGTCTGTGATGCTTTATTATGGCAGTCTTAGCAAATTAGTACATAAATCTTAGAAATTTGTTGGAGAATATGCCAATGAAGTGGTAGTATCCATACTACACTTTTTTTTGTATTTGCAAAATATTCTTTTATCTTAGATTATTTCTTACAAACAAAACTCTTGAGGCTTTTATCCACTTTTTTATAGAAACAAACTAAAGCAATGAGCAATTTTGTGTGAAAGGACATTGGGATGAAAGGCAGAAGCAAGCTCTGGGTCCAATTTTTCACCCTGCCACCACCTGGAAGGCTCAAGGCCAGGAACTGAGAGGGGATAAAGGTTAAAAAAAAAAAAAAAAAGATGCAATGAAAATGAAGAGAGATCCTGCCCTCAAGAAGTTCATAATCTAGGGGAGGAGCCAAATAATTGAATAACTAAAACACAAAGCCAAAAATTCAAGTGTGTAGTATCAACAACAGATAGGGTGTAAGTAATGTCAACTAAAGACATCTGAAAGGTATCAGTCTGTAAAATGAGACACTGGGGTCAATTCTAGAGCCCTTTGTAAGTGCAAAATTCTCTGACTCTGAAATCTCCTTTCTGTAAGTGACTTTGGCAGTTAATAATGGTCAGACTGAGAAATCAAAAGGCTTGATCAAATTTGCTATCTATTAGCTTTTCCTGATATTTCAGCTATAAGATGCCAAAACTACTAAACAAATCAGTCAAGCCTCCTATCAAACCACCGTGTGTGTGTGTGTGTGTGTGTGTGTGTGTGTGTGTGTGTGTGTGTGTGTGCGCGGATCTTCTGTCTTAGGGGTGATATGGAAGAGATTCCATTTCTGTAATTAAAATAATTTTGCAGTAAAAATAAGAGATCACATTGATTCAGATTTAGTCTAAGCAGTGAATTCAAACTTGAATTACGCTCCAAAGGGGAGGTAATGTATCTATCTTATTCTCCATCACAAACCCAGAGCCTAGCACAGTATCCAGCACACAGCACATGTTCAACAAATATTTGTTGCATGGATGGATAAACCTGTTTTCTATCAGATAATATGTAAAATTTATGAGGAGAAAACCTCTCGAAAATTTAGCTCTAAAAATGTCCTAAGTTATACATGTCCAGCAGCTAGATGAATGTTTTTAGTTAGCATGTTGAATGGATTTGACATTCGATGATATGGGTTCGAGGTCCTTCCACATACAAAAGTTGTGTAATCTACACTGTGTCACTAGGCCTAACATTATTGGTCAAATAAAGCCAGTGACACCAACACTTCTCAATATCAATGGATTACTGTGAAGTTCCAATAAGATCATGTACACAAAAATTCCTCACAAACAAGGTCAGAGGAATGATACCAAGGCACAGTTGGGAGGTCTGCATGTTGCGGAGTCCCACTATCCCTTTGCAACTCAAAATTCAGACACAGACTGACTGGTACCTTGCAGACTCCAAAAGGGCACTTACTTTGAGAGAGAAAAAAAAAACTTCGAAAAATAAGTAAGAAAGTCATGAGTTTAGAGAAGTCAAAAGTGAAAGTCTATTGATGCCTGTCCCAGCAGGATCCTGCTTTGAACAATAAGTGCATCCCATTCACAGAACTAGCTAAAAGTAATTTGTTTTTTAATAAATCCTCATTTCCAATATTCTCGATGGCCTCTGGCAAAAAAAATGTTATATAGCTGTAAAATGTGCATCAGGGCCATTTTAAGATTTCTGCCCATCCTAGCTACTTAATTTTGAAAACCGCATCCTACATTACATCAAAAATTAAAAGGTAGCCACATCCCACATTCAATGTCATACAAACACAATCCTCAATACACTCAATGAGTGGAATTGTAGTCGGCTAGCCAACATAGCACTGTATTGATAAATGCTTCGTAATTTTTATTTTACCATTTTCATTCTTCTTTTGAAGCCAGTACTTTTTTTCAAGTCTCATATATTTTGAGTAGACCCTTGGAAAACCTCATAGCATCCAGGCTCTAGGTCCGTAGTGGTAAGAGATAAAACAGTCCTGTCTTTCATAATTGTGCAATTAGTCACTTTGTATAATTGCACTGGATTTTGAAAGAGAAGAAAAAGTCCTCACTCACTGTTTCCTAGTAATCTTTGTCCACAAGTCTATTTTCCCCACCTGCTATGTTTGCCTAAGACTGGTCATTTGTTACCTGCTAGTTCCAATTGATTTCCTTTGCCTTTGCCTCCTTTAGCCATGAGTGCAAAGAACAGACTGTACGATTTATACTAGCCATCTAGTACCAATCATTAGATAACAAGACCCTTTACTGAAAGCATTTAGAGTAAAACAATACTTTAAGTTTACCTTTGCTTTCATTTCCTTCTTTATTACACTAGGTTCAAAGTGAGGCCAAAAATGGTATCACAAGGCCTATTTAGACATCCAAGCAAAGAATGCCAAGTCATTCTAAATAAATCCCTCAGCTCCAATAGAATTTTATACAATTTGAAGTGCAAGTTTCCAGCATTTTTGGGTTTGGTTTTCCCCTGGTCTGTTCCAGTCACTGTCTTCACATAGAAGGGGAAATGAGTCATATTAAATTATGCTCCAGCAAATGTCCCATAAAGTCATATCTAAGCCATCCTGTTTGCTAATAAAAAGATAAGATTTGTCCTCCGAAAGAAGGAGGGTTGGACTATACCAAAGTGCTTACAGAAGAGTTAAACAAATCCAAAATTATGAGCTTGTGGGGGAATCTGAACTTGTGGCCTTTCTTCAAGTGGGAGGGGTAGGAAGGGAGTGGCAGGGATCTGTCCGCCTTGGAAACTCAGGCTTGTGTCAGGGATACTGGGGACTTCCTGTGGTTACTAAGAGGATGCAATACCTGGCAGAGATGTCTTGATAATTATTTTCTAAAGTTGGCACTGCCCAGTGCCTTACCATTGCTAGGAGAATATTATTAAGACCAGTCAGTGCCTTCCAGAATCATAGGATTCGAAGATCCACAGAGAAGAAATAAAGGTCTCTACAACCAAACGCAAAAAATAAAAAAATAAAAAATAAAGTCCATATTTCAAATTTTAAGCTCATATTGACTTCTCTAATTTGTAACTCCCAAACAGATTTCCTGATTTACTCATTTGATTAGACCCAAAGGTATGCAAACTAATTCAATATTTACCAAGGTCAATACAATTAGGTAGAATGATCTGCCACAAATCCTAAAGCCAGACAGACATGGTTTTGAGATTTTCAGATCATCCTATTTGGGGTTCTCTGTTCATCCAAATTGACTAGTGCCTACATGTATAAATGCCCACAAGGGTCAAGCATAAAAGGTAAACGGAGTGTAAGGTAATAGGGGATGGGAAGCACAGGGGGACTGTTGAGGCCGTGCCTCATCTAAAGGAGGCAGCTACTATTTAGGTAGGGCTGATTGTTGCCATGTACAAAACTGGCCTGAGGTAGCCAGACAGTCTGATACTTCAAAAGAAACCAGAAATGTGGCCCAGTTTGTTTGTTTGATTTACACATTGTGTTAACCTAGCCTATATATACCTGCAAGTCACATGTGGCTCAGGGGGCCAGGGATTTGAGATCTGCTATGGATCCTATTTAATTCTGCCACCTTGGCATGAATAATGGTGATAGTACCACTGTTATTCTTTTCCTCTCATTATTTTATTTAGCCTTAGCTGATATAAACAATTACTTAAGAATATTCAGCAAGGAAGCATGGGAGTGGAAAAAGATCTATGAAACAGCAAAGCAGGCGTTAAAGTCTCACACACACACACACACACACACACACACACTCTTCATTAAAAAGTACCAGAAAAACGCTAAAATATGAAAGTTCATCATATGGATAAATTATTTCAACCTTATCGATTATAAAAAAGTCCAGTTAAGCTATGCATCGATTGCATCCATTTTCTATACTATTGAATTTTAAAATGTGTACACAGTGAAGCGACCCTTATATCAAAGACTACAAAGAGTGCTTCAAGATAGCAGCACCTTCTCAAGAAACATACACATTCTTCTAAGCACAGGTAAAAGGGGAAAGGTTAAAGCCTCCACTAGATTGTTCTATTCCGTGCCAAGATTCTGCTCCAGCTGCAACTAAATAGTGGTTCTCAGGCTTAATTAAATAAAGACTCGTGTAAATTCTAACTGTTTACTATGTGATTAGAACTTCTCTGGGCAAAAAAGCTCATATTTGATTTTCTTGTTGTCTGCACTTGCCCGAAACCTTTACCCACCAGGTATGTACTGAAGCTGTGTAAACTCAACATTTTTCTTTCAAAATCAAGGGTAAGATATAAAAGTTTATAGAAACAGTGAAACCCGATTGTGGAAAATTCATTTTATGTGAATGAGAAAAAGAGAGCCTATATAATTACAACCAATGTTGTCATGATGAAATTCCTCCCAATAACATTGTGATCAGTAGTACTTAACCTTTGTGTGAGAATCGTCTGGGGAGCTTGTTAAAAATACAAATACCCAGGCCCCACCCCCAGAGGTTCGCTGTGACTGTGGGTGAGACCCCTCCAAGATATTTGAATGCTGGTGATCCAAAGAGCACATCTGGAGAAGCGCCAACCTAGAGAAAAATCCTACTTCCAAGTTCAACATAGGGGAGCTATTATCTGAATTCATTTTAGGGGAAAAAATGGGTTTATTCTCAGTAACAGGGAGGGTGGCAAGAGGAGCCTCTTCAGTTATACTCGTTTTTCAGTTTCAAAAATTGAATAATATTTAATTTTATGTAACCTTTAATATTCTTAAAAATTATTGTATTTAAATAACATCATTTGTCCTTTAATATTTTCAGAGTTCAGTTCATTTAAATATCACAGATTCTAAGACAATGTACAAAATATACGGTTAAAATTCTGATAATTCTATTTGAACATTCTGAGGAAAAGAAGCGCACTTTAGAAGCAAAGAAAATATAAATGCATAATTCAGTTAGTTTTTTTTTTTTAATTTGTCCTTGGCATTGATGAAGAACAAATTAGCTACTCTCCTTGGGTGCTTACCAGAAATAATAGTAACAAGTCGAGCCTTTTTTCCCCCCTCAGTAATATGTTCCTTTGTAGATAAGCACTGTGGAGAGGTAAAATAATGTCTTTTAAAAGTTTACTGTTTTCTTGTTCTAAGATGTAAATGATAGGGGAAGGACTGGGAGCTATTTCAGAAATATTTATTCCATTGAGACAATGGATTTTGGTAACTAGAAGAAAGAATCATGGACTATCCAAATGAAACAAAAAGACAACAGATTTTGCTCTACACCAAGTTTCAACACATAACGAGTAGGCACACCTTCTCAGAATATTGTACATTTATTGACTTACAGAATGAACTGGAGGGTGCAGGTAGATGTATTATGGGAAAATCTTTAATGATGTGAGGCAAATTTTTAAGAGAGGAGATGTTTTTATTTTTAAAGAATTCAAAAAATATAAGGACGGAGTTAACAAATGTTTTTCTTGTTTTTGCTCTCAAAATATTCAAACCACTTATTAATCTCCAGTCTGTTTCATCAATCTTTTATGATGTGTTACAAGGAGTTTTTCAAATTTAAACTTCATTACATCATTTTATAGTTATAAACCCTGACCACTATAATTCTTGGTTTTAACTAGGCTATGAAGAGAAGAATGTATTCATGAGGTTAGTACAGTGCTAGAAGCCTGCAGTTGAACCAAGGTTAAAACAAATAAGATGCTGAAGTTCACAATTTTACATATCCTCAAGACCCAGAAAAATTAATCTAGAAGTGACATAATGCATTTCTATAATTAAATTAGTTTGTCATCATTCCATCTCTTACGGAAATGTAGGGATACGCAGCAATTATGGTCTTTTCCTATATCAAGAAAGGAAACGTAAGTGATTCTTAGCAGTAAGAAGTTATTTGTGCTTGGATCTCCTTTGCTACAGCTTCCTTAACTAGCTCCTGGGTAGAATTCATTAATTTTTATTAACAGGGAAAACATTTGTTCCCGTGACAATATTTGCATTGCCTGAATGATTTTCACCTCTGGCACAAGGTGTGCTATCGGCTCATACATCACCCGATTACTTGGAGAGCAGAAAGACCCTCAGTCATTAGTGAGTGAATTAAAGATGATCTTAAGAGCTATTAATCACAGTGACAAAAGCCTTAATGTTTCTGTGACCCTAGTGGAGCCTGGGGACTCAAAGGGAAGCAGAGGGAGAGAAAATGGAAACATATGTTTTCTCCAAAATAACCTACCTTAGGAGAACTGTCAAAGAGAGAGTCACATCAAACTAAGAAATTCTGCCAGCAACTGGCCTCTGGATTATGTGTCAATTTATCTTCTTGTGAACCCACGTTTCCTTTTAAAATATACGTTTTCTTGCCATAGACAATTAGAGAAACAAAACCATTGTCTTTTCTATCTTTAATATCTTAATTTAAAGTTTATTCAGAAGGACTTGTGCCTCTGCTAAACTACATTTCTTGAAAAAAATTCAACGTAAATTGTATTCAGCCTGCTAACCACATAAATCAGAATAAAAACAAGCAGACAACAGCAGTAAAGTACCATTATAAACATTAATTCAAGCAGATACAATATTCCAATAATGGACCAAAACGGTAACATTATTAAGTACTACAGTAAGTTACAACACTTCATCATTCTTCAATATATCTGGCTGTATTTGTCTGGATGTTTACAAGATTATAATGGCATCAACTCCACCGTTAATAACATAGGCACTTGCTGGAATTTCAATTATCTTTCGCAATATGTTGACATAAGAAACAGACTACAACTGGCTATTTTTGAATATGGTAAGAAGATCCATAGCCCCTTATTTGTATGCATGTTCTTGTTTAGATAGTTGAGGAAAAAATATTGCATTGTGCTCATATTTTGCAATTGGTTCTGCCTCTATGATGCAAAAAAAAGGGGGGGAATTCTAGCTAAATGGCTTTTCTACACACCAGTTTCTTTGATGCGAGTTAGATTAGCAAAAGTCTTGCTGAAATTACGGTTTTCTCTTTTGATATTGATACCATATAGCCACACACAAAAATTTTCTCTTTCAACCACTTTTCAGTGCCTAATACTGTGACTAACACATAACTGGGGCTCAAAAACTATGTGTTGACTGACTGGCTTGGATAAATAAATTATATCGATAAACAAATATTGTGGATAAGAAATATCAAGAATTCTCAGAAATTCTTTATTCTCAATAAACTTTAATGTTTTGACTAAACAGCCCAGATCAAGCCAACTGAAATACTTGAGTTTGAACTACCAAAGAGGATTATTTTATTATTCATTAGGATGAATATTTTTAAGCATAACTATCTTTCAGGAACCATAGAGAAGATAAAGGAAAAAACTACATAAAATTATTTTGCCGTAGCAAATGAAATTTTAGAATAACTTAAAAGTTCCATGAGTAAAATAAAACCTCCTTAAGAACCAACCAGTTTTTGTATTCTACTTTACTATTTATACAACTCTCTGAACTAGATTTCATTATTTTCCCCATCTTCCAGATGAGGAAACCAAAGCTTATGATATTAAAATAACTTTCCCCAATATCACAAGTCTAATTAAGGGGCACACAATGCCAGCTCTTCTGGCTTCAAAACCAGATCTCTTGCCATTAAACCAAGGCTTGTCTCAAATAGTTTCAAATATAAGGAAAATATCTTGGTTAATGCAGACTCAATCTAGGAAATCGGGTCTCTTGTGAAGCTTATTTTCTATACAGGAAGTCATACTAGATTATGGGTGACATCCAAATACTAACTTCTTTGCAATTATTGGTTAAAGGAAGGGAAAATTTAGGAGACTCATGTCGGATCCACTGATAGAATATCAAAGATTAGTAAACAAAATGCTCATGGAAGTACCTTCTCTGGTAGCCACACAGATTCAAATTACAACTCTATCCATTTAACAGAATCAAGCTTTCTGGAATGTTATTCCTGGGGACAAAAACCTTCTTTATATAATTCCCTCTTCTCCCCCCAACAATCCCAGCAAATAAGAGTAAAGGTATTTTTGAGTTACAGCAAAATGAAAAGTATAGATTTACAGAGAAATGTGTTTTCATTTGGCATGTTTCCTTCTCCCCAGGCACTAAAAGGAGATCCATTATAATCTCAGAGTAGAGCTCAACACTCATGAGATGAACTTTTTTCTAAAAACAACTGAAAAATTATTTTCGAATTGTTAGACCAGACTTCCTAAGATTTCAGCAGAGCTTAATTGCAATGTCTTATATAGAGTGACAAGAAATGTATAACGATGTCATCTTCTTAGCTTGTATCAAGTGATATGTTATTCATTCACTGACCTCAGGAAGGTGCATAACACAGCTAATTTCTAATACTTATTGAGCATTTACCATAAGCCAAAGACTAGTTTTATCACTTTGCTTACATTAACCAATTAATCCTAATAGCCCATGAGGTAGGTATTACTATTATCCCCATTTTACAGGTAATGAAACTGAGGCAGAAATAAGCAATAAGCAATAGTGATCGATAATGATGAAAAAGCCATGATTTAAGCCCACATAATCTAGCTTCAGAGTCCACACACTTAATTCCTAAGCTATATACATACTGACTCTGCACTTCACCTTGTAATAGCCTCCCAAATGTAGGATAACCATAAAAATAGTTTTAAAAAAATACATTCATCCAATCCAAAATTATAAGCATTCCAATTCCTGTGTCAGAAACTGACATTCACACATTCCTAATTGCACCATCAGATCCTGAAACAGAGATTTGAGAGCAAGTAGTTTATGTCAGAGATAGTTTCAGGAAACTCAGGTAGATGAGTAGGAAGCAAGATAGAGAAGAACCGGAAGGCAATAAAGGATGTGCTATCAAATAAGCTACCACTAGGAACTGAGGAAAACAGTGCAAATCAGCACTGCTGAAGTGAGGGAGCTGGGGGTTTTATTCACCAGTTCTCATCAGTCATTTGCTGAGAGCTGTTCCCAGGGGACGTAATTCCTTGAACTTCTGACCTGCCCATGCTCAGACCCAGCAGACTCAGGCAAACCATTTGGAAGTCACGGTTGGCATGAATAGAAATGGTGAGGGGATATGGATGGGGCACTGGCCCTCTGTAGTGCTGGTCACAACCAGCAGATACAGAAGAGATATTTCAGATATTGTCTGGCTTTCTTGTCCCAATATGCAGAGTTTGATCCAGTAAAGACCATGTGTGCTTGGTAAATCAAATGAAGTTTTTATTACTCCTCCATTCATATTATTTACTAATTCTTTTTTTTTTTCCAACCAAAATTTATTGTGGTCTTGAATCTAGTTTGGGTGCCAGGGGCAGAGATTATAAATTAAAAACAATGTCAAATAAGACATACAAATTACTAGCCATAAAACCAAAGACTGATAAAACTGACTACATTAAAAGTAAGACTTACTGTTGATTTAAAGATAGCATAAGGAAAGGAAAGGAAAGAAAGGCTACAAACTAGGGCAAGGTATTTGAAAAGAGTATACTTAACCAAGGATTAGTATCTAGAATATAAAAACAACTTCTAATATAAAAGCACTAAGTAAAAACCCAATGGAAATACAGTCCATAGACATGAATAAGATTTCACTAAATAGGAAACACAAAAGGCATATATATATATATATATATATATATATATATATATATATGTGAAAAAAAACTCAATCCCTTTAGTTAACAGGAAAATACAAAATAAGGCAATAATGAGATAGTATTTTACATCTCCTAGGTTGGCAAATGAGGTAGTATCAAGTGACCTAAATATGTAAAGAATTCAGGAGCTCTTGCACATTGCTGGTGTGTGTGTAAACTGCCACAACTACCTTAAAAAAATGTTGTACTGTCTCGTGCTATCTCCCTTGACATAGCATTCCACTCCTAAACATATGCTTTAGAGCAACTCTTGTATACACATACTGGAAGGCACGTTTGAGACTGGTCACATCAGCATTATATCAAAAACCTGAAAACCCAAAAGCCCATCCACAAGAGATGAATAAATAAACTGTGGTGTAGTCATATCATAAAATGGTATACAATGTGAAAATGAGCAACATGGATGAATCTTAGAAACAAAATACTGCAAAAAGAAAAACAAGACCCAGAAGATTATTTTTTAACTCAAAAACAAGCAAAGCCAAATGATACATTGTTTGGTAATCTACAGATAAGCAATAAAATCATTTTTCAGTAGGGAAATGATCAAAGTAATGTTCAGAAGAATAGTTACCTCAAGAATGAGGCAGCAAAGGGAAGATGGACCTTGGAAGTTACCAAAAACAGTCCTGTGCCACTTCTTAATTACAGTAGATAGTAAGTTTACAGATGTTCATTTTATTTTCATATTCGGTTACTTGTGCATATGTTATTATGTTATGTTTTATATACTCTTTTCAGTATCAGGTGTTATCTAATAAAAGAGTATGATTTAAGAAAACGATCCTTGACCTTACATAATTCACAATCCTGTGGGGAAGTCTTCCTGATCAAATGCTGAGTGCTTTAACAGATAAGTGAATCACAGCAGAGGGAGTGAGGAGTCCATTGATATAATGCTGATGTGACCAGTCCACACTGAGGACAAGAAGTCTTCATGGAGGAAGCCTTGAAAGCTCAGTGTGATTTGCCAAGTGGAGGTCGAGAAAAGCATTCATCCATGAAGGGGGAACCAAATGAGCAAAGGATTGGAGGAAGATGCAGACCTGCTGTCATTTAAGGCACTGGCATGATGTGAGCAAGGTGGGGCGGGGAGAGAAGGGCCTGAGGGAGGTAGGGGAGGAGAACGTGGTGGTGGGGAGGAGGGCATGAGGGAGATGACACCCCAGATAGTTTACTACTACGTGAATGACAAGATTTGGATTATTTTGTGGCAAGGCACAATTCCTACGCTGTTAAGGGGCCCTGCTATCATTGCTCATCTTCTCAGAAATGAATGACATGCCCTCCGAAGCTTCTGAGGGAAAAACCACTTTCGTTTTCCCCTTCACACTGGTGGAGTTGGAAGAGGGGAGATGAGAAATTAAACACATCTAGCCCCTTCTCTCTGCGAGTTTGGACAGCTCACCCCAGACCTAAAGGTCAAGTAGTCACCTCTGTATTTGTAGAGAAATTCATGCTGGGTGGTCGGCCAAGGATGTAATGCTACGATCATTGAGAAAATGTCATCCCATTAAAGTCACAGAGGCCAGACGATTCTCTATTTGCAAAGCTGACTATGCCTTAGGTGCACAAGTAATTTCCCAAATAGTTCAAATAACTTAGAGGAGCAGAAACTGCCAGACAAGAAGAACACAGATGATCATGAGTCTAACCTGACTGGAGCCTGCCTGTGCAGCCTGAGTCACACACGTGAGTGTGGGAAGCGGCAATCCTCTCCTCAGCCAACTGGCAGAGCAGCTTAGCCTGGCAGCAAGGGCAGAAGGCCAGGACCCACAGCTCTCTAGAAGAGAGCATTTGCACCTTGGACAGAATCATCATCCCTGAAGGAGCATGACAAATATGTTCACCTTCTTCTATGACAAAGATTTTGTAACAAATGAAAAATTATAAAATGATAATAAAATCTATCCCCAAACAATACTTCTGGTATTAATGGTACAATGTTCTAACTTACCCTCATTTTTGGGAGGAAGGGGCAGAGGAAGAGGGAGAGAGAATCCCAAGCAGGGTCCATGCCCAGCACCAAGCCCCACGCGGGCCT
The DNA here is from genome assembly GCF_037043125.1 of Eumetopias jubatus. Lineage (NCBI taxonomy): Eukaryota > Metazoa > Chordata > Mammalia > Carnivora > Otariidae > Eumetopias > Eumetopias jubatus. Next base: position 94,515,595 of record NW_028274807.1, on the reverse strand, counting down.
CTATTTCACAACCCTGAGATCATGACCTCAGCCAAAATCAAGAGTCTGTGGCTTAACTGACTGAGCCACCCAGGCGCCTCCATCATCCTTTTTAAAACTCCGATTCAATACAAACTTATCATATTCGTTGACATGTATTAGTAAGAACCTGACCATTTCTTCAAACCCAAGAATTCGGTCTCTGTCAAAAAATAGAAAATCCTTTGGAGACAGAACAGTGTTCATTTTGTGTAACCTTAGCAAATTTGAGATGTTTTATTATGCGGATGACACCATGGTATTATTTCCATGTAGAACTACTTTAATATAAATAAGTTGTTCCAATGGATTTGTCTGAAATTATATCAAATCTACTTAAGGCTGGGGGCAGATGGAAATAACAGGAATAAAAGATGCTTTTAAGGTTTCTCATCTCAATTATACTTCTTAAGAGTAACTTCCATATGCCGTTAACGTATGAATCAAAGAGCTTTAATCTTTTGCTTTTGTTTTCTAGCAAGCACAAAGATTATGAGAGGTAGCTAGTAACACGATATAAAAATCCGTAGTGAGTAGGCATGTAAGCATCCCAATTAGGTAGGAATGCTAATTTAATTTCTTCCATGCCGGCAAAGGAAGTTTCAGATGTTCCATGTTGAGGAACCATATACTAAGGAGATTATAGAGACAGTGACCACTGATGCTAGTGAAAGAAGAAAGAAAACCAGTCAAAACAAATAACAAGAGTTTCCTAAAAGTGAGGTTATTGCAGCTAAAGGTGCAGGGCAATTTTTAATGGCCTCTCTTCCATTCCTGGACTTACGGGCCCCCACAACCTTGGAAAAACCACTAACAATAAGGCTTTTGCAGTTTTTCCCATTTGCCATTTTTGATCCTGAATATAGAGTTAGTCAAATGGAGTAATACCTTTATTTGCAGTAGGTATTTCCATACTGCAGTCATTTGAATGGAGGTCTATATTCTTTTCAATCCCACCACAGAACCTAGTCCAGGACCTTGCATTCAGTAAGGGCTCAATAACTATCTGTCAAATTTAATGAATGAAACTTGAAGGAGAACTCATTCCCCTCAGTGTCAAAAACACCTGTTCACAATAAGTTTGTAAAGATTATTTTTCTATTCATAATATTTGAAAGCGCTTACCAGAACTGGGATTTCTCTCCTCCCCATCTGCTTTGAAATCTCCTGGTGTCCCATGGAAAAGAATAAATTGCAAATGGAAATTTACCCGCTTTCTTCTCTGTGAGCAAGCTCCTTGATTCTCTTCCAAATAGCCAACATCGAAGGTTCCATTCATGCTTCCCATATTGAATCCTTTCATTACACTCATGTGGTCGTCAAATATTTATTGAATGCCTATTATGCACAAGACACTGCACTATTTTCCGTGGCAAGAAGGGAAGGAGGAAAAAGTATAGCCCCAGTCTCCCCCCAAATTAATATTATAATCTGAGCAATTGACTTGCCTTAAGCAGTCATGTTTATATTGTAATATCTTTGCCCACCTTAACTGCCAACTGCAGTGTTGAGACCCAGGGAAGGAAACAAACAAAAAGAAACCGAACACTTCCTCTATCTGCCCTCAGACAGGAAAGGCTAACTAATACCTGGTTCCTGTTCCCATGATTCTGCCAGAAGCTCTTCTCTGATTTTACCAACAGCCTCCATCCCATCCAAGCCAATGGCTTCTGCCACCCGGGCCCTAGAGTTCTCCTGTCCACCTCCACCCTTCCCCATACTGCCCATGAAAACACTCTCTCATTCAGTTTCCAGAGGAAGGTCAGTCGAAGCAGGCATTTCATGTGTTTTGACTGGGGAAGGGAAATGGTGGGGGATCTGTAGGTTCAGAGCACAACAAGGAATGTGTGGTTCCTACTATCTCCCCTGCTGAGAACTTCCCTGACTTTGAGTTTGAGGTGTTCCAAGACAAGCAGAACGTCTTTCTCATTGATTCCGTGTTTATAGAGCACCTTTATAAAGCACCTACTGCATTCTGGGCACCATGAGAATTTCTGAGAGTAAAACGATGAAACAGACACTATTCCTGTCCTCAAGGAACTCACAGGGAAACAGCACACAAACAGATGGTTCCTGCACAAAATGATGAGTGGGCTATCACTTACAAAGTACTCAGGGAACACCTAAAAGGAAGAAACCACTTCAACCTAGAAATCTGGGAAAGGTTACACACCAGAGCTGAAATTTTAAGTAATACATCTTGCAGGAAGGTTTAGCCACGCCAAGACAGCTGAGTGAGCTGAATGAGTACATTCTAAGCTAAGATAAGCATGCATGTGATTAATATACTGAAGGACCAGTAAGTAGTTCTATATAGCTAGAATATAGGATTAAAAGGGAATGTATGATATGAAGCTGAAATGGTAGGTTTGAAGTTTATGGAAACCCTTGTTTGTGATGCTAAATAATTTGGCAGCTAGGAGTCATGACATGATCAGATCTGCATTTTGGAAAGATAACTGGAAAGTTCTTGGGTGAGAGCTAGGAGAGGGGAAAAATCAAAAAGGTTACTACAATGGTCCTGGTGACCAATGACGAGGTAATACTATGTCATCATTGGAAACTGACTCACAGGAGACATGCAACAAATGTTTTTACTTAATTGAATTTGTCCCACTAACGTCTTGCCCTAATGTAGCAGGCATCTGGCCTTGATACAGTATCTTTTTAAAATGCCATCTGCATTTTGAACACTGAAAGTGCTCAGGTGCCTGACTAGGGTTAAACTGGGCGCCTGGGTGGCTCAGTTTGTTGGGCGACTGCCTTCGGCTCCAGTCATGATCCTGGAGTCCCGGGATCGAGTCCCGCATAGGGCTCCCTGCTCGGCGGGGAGTCTGCTTCTCCCTCTGACCCTCCCCCCTCTCATGTGCTCTCTCTCTCTCACTCTCTCTCTCAAATAAATCTTAAAAAAAAAAAACATGTGGAACTAACTGAATATTTATAGAGTATCTATAGATTGATAAGCATCTTCTACATATTAGCTCATTTACTCCACACAGCAACCCTTCAAGACAGTATTTTCACCATTTTACACGGGGGAAAAATGATGTCAGAGTAATGAATGAACAAATGTATCCAACTAGGGGTACTACCAGAATTTGAATTTGATGTGCACCTAACTTCAAAGTCACCTGTGAATTCTGGATATTATGGAAGCAGAGGTCACTGATAAAGCCACATTCTCCTTCATCAAATATTTCATAATAAGATTCACAGTAATGGGACAAGAGTGTGGATGAGCGCTCTCCAGCCTGGGAAGAGCAGTTCAGATATTGGTTCCATTTTTTTTTTTTTTTTTTACTACATATGGCAGCAAACCATAATGAGTCATAACACACTGCATAATTCCAATGAGGCATTTATAGCTCAACCACTCTTGGTTATTTCTGATTCAGCAATAAATCAGAGATCAACCGTTTCGTGGGTTAGGGGAGGGTAGAAAACTCATTTAACTCTTAAATACCATTAAATATTTAATAGTGTTATCAGGAGTTAATGTCACTTTCCATAATATATTTGGCTGCAGGTACACTGGAATCCAGATCTCCGACATCCCCATGCACTGATAAATTTCCGACCCTGAAGTTCTATTTGAATTCAGATCTCCAAAGTCTCCTTAACCCAATCTACCACAAGGAGTGCCTGTCAACGTAGAGATAGAACATCATCCACATAAACTTTAAAGTTTTAAAAACAAAGCCAAATGAAGCTCATTTGGGAAAGGTCCTTTCTTTAAGGTGAGAGATGGAGCGCAAATGAAGCATACCATGGTAAATAGGAACTGTGCTCACTTGCAGTCATGCACTATAGGCATTAAGCCTTAAGGTCTTAAGGTACCAAGCAAAGCATATGATAAATTTCTCAAAAACATCCCAGCCATAACATAGTTCTTGCTGATTGCTCATTTACCCATAATGCATGCTGTCATAGCAAAGCCTGACAAATGACAGAGAAAGCTCAGGTTATTTTTTACACTGACTGCCAAGCCCCTCACCTCAGATTATTCATTTATTAGGGCAATCACTGAGGTCTGGGTACTTAATATTGTTTTCACCAAATATGAAAATGATCTACTTGCCCATTCTTTAGTTCCTCCTAGGGCAAGCCATTTATCATCAGCTCAGGATAAATGACTGCTTCATTATAGCTATAATTTATGAGGTGTTAGAAGTAAAGAGCCACGCCTAGAGACTTAAAGCTTTAATATGGATTAAAATAAGATAATCAATCAAGCTAATACAAATTTTCTCTCAGCATTATTTCTTGTTTTGAAATAGCTTAATAATTTTGGGGGGGGGTGGATTTTAAGCCATGTTGAATATCTCATTATCCAACAACATGCATGTGTGTCTGAGGCCATATGTAAATACAGGATGAGATACTACGAGAAAAAAGGAAATAAAACCAAACTACCAGCTGTGATTGACTGAAATCCTCGTTTTTCTTAATGGTGTCTGATAAACTGAGGCCAAGGAGTCTGCAGAGCAGGTAAAAACTTCGGTAGCCTATTCTCTCCAATGTTCTTATTTCTCTGTAAGAATATTATAGAAAGATTGCTGCTGCTTTATTTTTCCTTATTCTCTCCACAACAGAGAAGCTACTCTAGGGAGAAAAGTTATGCCTCAATAACATTTCAACAATTTTGCTTTCTGAAACACAGGGTTTCACAACTCATAATTTGGACAAGAGCAGCTTCTTGCTGTGTCTAGGGAATAAAGAGTATTTCCCACTAAAACAGCGTTATGGTCTTCAACATTTTTTTTTCTGGTTTGCATCTTGATTTTATAGTTATTAAGCTATGCCAAAACAAATATTGTTTCTAAATGATGTGTCATGCTCAAAACACTAATATAAACCTAGCTGACCACTTGAGTAAAAAGCTTTGAAGACGGTACTGAGGTTCACAATGTAATGCTTTAAACACATACCACCAGGAAGAAAATCACCACGAGAATTAGCAAATAAGAAGCCTAAAGCCAAAGACACTAAGGTGCTAATTAAAAAACCTGCCAAAAGTTCTTGCCATTTTCCCAAGACCATGTTCCTTGCAGGTGAGACAAATGGGCCCCTGCTGCCTCCAGGCAAATCTTGACCGATACTTCCAGCAAAGCCTGGTGACTGGAAACTACTCAGCCTTGAAATTAACATCCCTAGGAGAAACCTTTTCCTCCCCCTCTAGACAACAGCAGCTTACATCTTCAGGACAAAACGAAAAAAAAAATGATAACAAAAAAAGGGGGGGGTCAAAGAAGACAGTTGAAGTCACGCCGTGTTCTCCTGAAGGGCCCTTCATTTTTTACTTCAGACAGAATCTGGAAAACGCACAGATCCTTGATAATGGCTTTAGTCAAAATGGCCAGTCTCCCTACTTCCTTGCATGCGTACCACTGAGTTTACCTTAAAGGAGTAAAAGCTGAGACTTTCACAAAAGCTCTGTGTCAGGAGCTGTTATTACAAATTAAGCCAAAAATCTGTATAAGAAGAAAAGGATCTTTCACAAGCTCATAATGGGAACTGGATTCAAAAGCCATATAATGGTAATCTAGAGTATGGCAACCTATGATATAAAATATTTCCACTTTGTGTAACTGTTTTCCATTCAGTATTATTTCCAGCAATAAAAGCCTCTGGAATATCACTCAGACTGGTTTAAGTTAAATTCCAATCTAGATCTTTGTTGGCTAAAGGACATTTTTCAATCCAGTCATCTTTCCCCACCCTACATATAATTCAACAATAGCACTTCAAAGGGGATAAAACAATTTAAGCTCTGCAGTTGTTCTGCGCATATGTTCATGTGCTTTTCATGCCCTATGTATTTGGATAGAAAATTACTCATCTCTCTCTCTCTCTCTTTCTCTTCCTCCCTCTCTCCTTCCCTCCCTCCCTCTCATTTGGACCTTAGAGTTGAGATAGTTAGAATAAATAAATAAAAATGCAAAGTCTAGCACTGACAAATGCACAGCATCTTAACTTAAAAGACACTAAAAAATGTCTGTCTTGGCTACACATATAAGGAATTCTACTTGTAAAAATAAGTAAGGATACACACTAAAAAAAATACCCTCTCAGGTGTGAGTAGGCTTCCAGTAGTTTAGAGAGAAAGGAAAGCAGGTAGAGAACTGTGGTTTGACTGCTGGGTCTTTGGTTTGTTAGTTACATATTTGTTTGTTTGTTTGTTTAACCCTATTTATCTCCAGTGGCGCCTGGGGGGTTGTCGGTTAAGCCTCAGACTCTTGATTTCAGCTCAGGTCATGATCTCAGGGTTGTGAGATGGAGCTCCTGTCTAGCTGCACACTCAGTGGGGAGTCTGCTGGAAATTCTTGGTCTCCCTCCGCCCCTCCCCCTATTCTCTCTCTCTCAAATAAATAAATACATCTTAAAAAAAAAAAAAACAAAACACTATCTCCAGGTACTCTGCCATCCATGTCATCAGCTATGGCAAACTTCCTGGTTCCTTCTCATGCCTACTTCTACAAGGTTCCTGAGAGTGAAGGAAAATATTCTAGGTCTCAGTGAACAGTGTTACCATCAATTATATTTTGCCTGCCACATTTTATGTAGATGTCTTTAGTGTATGGTATCATTATTCTTATGATTTTTATTTCTATGTTAAATGCAGTCAGTATAAAATATTTAGTACTTAAATAGTGAAATACAAATAAATGAAGTTATAGAAGACACTAAAAATGTTTTCATAATAGATGTGAAAAAAATCCTCATAGACATGTTTAAAAAGGACATGATTTGACTTACAAAGTGTAAATCCCTCTCATTAACTGAAAATTTTGAAGCACAAAGATGAAAAACTACTTTTTTCCCTTATCTCTGCTTCCCTGTTTATGTAATAAAATTTTAAAATAATTTCTCTTCTTAAAGTGCTAGAGTCCAGCAATGTTTTTTTGTATCTGTGATCCCTTAGGGTAGGCTTCCCCAAGTAATAGTTATCAATAATAAAATCTGTGAATGAATCGAAGCTTCCGCCAGGAATTGATCAACAGTGTCAGATGCTGTGGTAAGCCACGTCACCGCAACTCATGCGGCTTATCCAACTGCCCAGCTACAGCCTGGGAGGTCGCCAAGCAAAGCTGCGTTCATCAAAGGCCAGGTTCTAGAGGTAAAGCTGGAGTCTACTTAAGAATCACAGGCTTTTTCCTGATTGGCACAACAGGAATGATGTAACAACTTAAAAAATTAAATAAGTTAAGGTGGGACAGCCATTGGTCAATGGAAACATGCTGCATGAATGTATGATGGATCAAGGTTGCTTTTCCTAGTTCTCTTTAATCACATCACCCATCTTCCTTTGTGAATAGATCAGAATTCTGAAGACATTTCCATTGTATTTGAATTTAGTTAACTCAGTTGAAGGGATATCAATGGAGCATCTGCCCTGTAAGGGAACATAGAGGGGACATGTGTTACGGAGGTCAGGTCCCTGCTTTCCAGTAGCTCACAGTTTGAAACAACTAAAACTCGGTTCTGTGCTGGCTTCAGAGAGGCCAGGCTCCCCACAGGACCTGACCAATAATTGACTACACATACTTACCAAATATTTGTTGAATGAATGAATGAATGAATGAATATCAAAATACTGCATTTGTTTGGTTAAGCCTATCATTGCTCTTTTCATCATCTACTAAAAATTACATTTGAATATTTCCATTTTTCTATAAGGTTTGCAAAACAATACAAAAATCAAATTATTTTTTAATAAGTTAAGCGTAAGGAAGAGCAAAGGTGGGGTACATACTTTTCTATGGCTTTCATTTCCTTTATCATTTCTCGCATGGTTATATACAGTCTCTTAAAAGCTGACTTTCTATGGTATAGTTCTCAAATGCAAATAAATGTATTTCACTGAGTAAACTCCTGACATGAATGAAATGAAAAATAGTAACTTAGATGTAAACTGCTAAGTTACCAATTAGCTTCTTAAAACAACTGAAAGTCACAGAGAGCCCTCAATACACAGAGGCGGTTAATTAATTAACATTAGATGTGATTAATAATGAGTCTCGTTTAATAGCAAATATCTGCCTGCAATGGCTGCATGACAGAACAAAAAGCCTTCAGAGAGCAAGCAACTATATTTATCCTGATTGTGTTTGGGATTTTAACATGTTTTGTGCAGGCTGACAAATGGCCTATTAATTATCTAATGTTGTCTGACAACAACAGCTTGATAAAGATGTATGTTTTTGAATCACTGGATGGAAACTGCTGGAGAAGAGCCCCAGAGGGGCCTTGCTGTCCTAAAACTGGGCTCCAAGCCACAATGACAGGCAAGACAAAGCCCTATCTCCAGCCACAGCCTTCGCAGATAAAATATGGCTTGGCATTAGGGACATTTTTTTTTTCTTCCAGAAAACTGCTTCTGCAATATCTGATTAGGAAAAGGAGGAGTAGGTCTTTACTAAATTGGGGTTAAGGCATAATCAATATCATATATGGAGTGTCTGGGCTATTCTGCATAAACACGGGCACTTCATGTTATTAAGGAGTCCGTAATGCCGAGGAAGCGTATGGCAGGACGCCGCAGCTCTCTCTATTCTTTTTATTTAGAAGTTTATCTTCCAACCTGTTTGACAGCTGCTCCTAAGTGGTTTCACAGTGCCAAATTATTTTTATGATTGTTTGATGTTTTATTCTCCCATTTCAGTTAATGAGATAGGATCCCACAATGGCCATAATTCAGGGCTGTCAGAACTAAAAAGCATGCTTGTGGCAAGAGAGCCTGATGGTAAATAAGGCTAAAAGCAATGGATAATAAAAAACTCTGTTATCAGAGTCGCCTTTGCAATCAAAACTTGTTGGGGTCAGAGCCTTCCTTTCTTTGTGTAGCTTCTGGATATTCCCAGCCCGGTGTGACATCCCTGTCCACCCTACTCTATCACCCATTTTGACTCTGCAAACAAGTCCACATCTCCTTGGAAAGGCATGTGAGGAATAATATTAACTAAGAAGTGTTAGAAGGTCTTAAAGATATCGAGTGCTATATTCTAATTAAAGGGCCTGTGCATCATTTACGGTGCCAAGCGAGTAATTTGTCATACACTGTTAGAGAGAAATTGTTCAACAAATAACCTTTACAAGAGTCTTGAGAACAGCTTCATAATTGAAATCCCTAATGGTTTTGCTGCGAACTTTTATTAAGGTTTGAGGGGTTTGGGTTTTCTTTTTTCCCTCCCCCTCAAGAATTGTAACAACTTACCATTTGGAGCATAACAACTTGCTTTCAGAAAAGGAAACTCTTGCTTAATGATATTTACAAATGCCAGAAGTATTAATAAGTCTATTTCTGCTAATAATCAAAATCTGGTGATTTGTCAGAAGCAAATGGGAGCCTTGTTTTGTTTTCTTTGTGTTTTTATTTTTGCTTTTGCTTTTGTTAATCCTTATGGAGAAAGAAACTTTAAGAGAGACATTATGAAGCTACCTGAATTTAGAATTATTTTTATCTTACACTGAGGGTCACAATCTTTATTTTACTGTAACATGATCCCTGAAAATGTGATGATAAAAAAATTCAAAGTCACTACAAGACTGACTCCATGACATAAATTATTATTCAAAAGTTCAAAAAATGAAAAGCTACCACTTTCCTAAACAATATTTCTTTCTTCTTATTGCATATTTAAAATAATGGTCCTTCACAGGCAGAAAATAGCGTGGCAAAAACTCAAATAATAGTAAGTCCCATAACTAATTATAAAGCCTGACATGCCTCATGCAGAAACACTCCCCGATGAGTACCAGAGATTGGCTGCTTTATAAATATTTAATGCTTGCCAGTAACCCATTTTTGTCTCCCATCTAAGCCTAAACCATTTGTCTCCTCTTACGATCTGCCATGTCTATGTGGTGTCATCATGTCTGGACAAGGTTGACTTACTACATGTTTTCCAGGATATAAAAGTCAGGACATGACACATCTCCATAATGTGAATGGAACAATTACACAACTGAAGAAGGGTGAAAAAAAGAATTTTAAATGAGCTAAGTGTTGTTATAAGGTTAGCTCCAGAGAACTCAAATCAAGAAAATGGAACATCAGAAAATAATGACTACTATAAAGCTGTTGTGAACAACTGTCGAAGGTACAGCTCTTCCACCGGCTGGTACCTGCAACTGATGAATGATTGAACACTACATCTGAAACTAATGATGTACTGTATGTTGGCTAACTGAATTTAAATTTTTTTAGAAAAAAGATACAGCTCTTCCAATACTTTGTTTGACTTTGAATCCCTTTGTGCAACCAACTAAAGTTATACAAAGAACTGCCCTCCCCCAACAATTTAGGGATATTCATGTCCATGCCAACATAATTCATATCTTCTCATTTATCCTGAGTCACCCCTGGGAAAAGTGTGATGGTCTGGAATCAGGGCTTGAGTATTGGTATTTGAGTCAATGGAAAAACCTTGACCATTAAGGAGCAAGCGGTTCCTATGAAAGAGGTCTTAGAAGTTAAAGGTAAAGATCATTACTCTGTGACTGATGGGCTACCCCCAACCGGATCTCGCGATGAGTATCTCTATGAGATAAAGACTCCTACAGTTCCTGAGCATTTCACAGGTAAGTATTGCCACCTCAAACACCAGAAGCATATCTGGCAACTCCCAGAAATGTAGACACAAACAAACCCAATTACAAGTCATGGGCGGGGCAAATACCCCCCAGCAGGTTACCTGCTGTTGCTCAGTGTACAGCCCCTCCATCCATCTTGTGTATCAAACTCGGGAAAGCCCAAAGCGCTGAAATGCTGGCCACCTCCACTCTGCCCTTATAGCTGGTTTGGTTTGTCCATCACGAATGTTGCTCTCATTGGTTTGGCTTGATTAATGTTTGTGAACATAGTTCTTATGTGTTTGCTGGAAGAAAGCTCTTGAGGCTGGTCCAGGCCAGGGGCTGCAAACTGGTGGTCTGTGGGCAGACTCTGGCCTACAGAGGTGCTTTATGTCATTCCCTGTGTGTTTCCTCTCCTTTTAAAAAAAAAAACTCATTTTATTTGTCAGCATTTACACATCAGGAGATCTTACACTAATAAAAACCCATACTTCCCATTTCTTGAAAGTTGTAAGGTACGCAGGATCCCCACCCTAGCAGGGAGACAAGAGGGGGATGTCTGTTTAAAAATCACGACCATTCCTGGATCCTCCATGATCCCTATGTGACTTTTTCCCTCATTCACATTTCTCACCTCATTCCTACCCTTACTTTTAAACGATACCCCAAATCTAGTCCAAATCTCCTCACTGAACAGAATAGAGTTCTGGGGGATTTCAGTGGAAGTGACCAATGTCACAAAACTAGTTTGCCGCAGAAGCGGATTTAGATCTCAGACCTCCTGGTTGCCTAACCAAAGCAATTAATCGTTATATATTCACCAAGACAGTCATGGCCTGTTTGCAGGGAGCTTGGTACCTAGTAGATCACATTCTAGAAGGATGCATTTGTAAGCAGCTAGAAGGGGGTGAAAAGTTACTCCTGCTACAAGAAAATATAAAGTACCATGGGCTTTCAGCATCCACACTACCTGAGAGCTTGTTGGAAATGCAGAATTTTGGGGCACCTTGGTGGCTCAGTCGGTTAAGCGTCCGACTCTTGGTTTCAGCTCAGGTCATGATCTCGCAGTCATGGGATCGAGCCCGGCATTGCACTCTGTGCTCAGTGTGGAATCTGCTTCAGATTCTCTCTCCCTCTCACTCACTCTCTCTCTCTCTCTCTCTCTCTCAAATAAATAAATAAAATCTTTGAAAAATGCAGAATTTTGCAGACCTACTGAGTCAGAATCTGCATTTTAATAAGCCCCACCCCATGATTCAAATTCTCTGCTCTGGAGGACGGGTTTTGCACCATTCCTAAGTGTTTCCATCAGCTCCTATGTAAAGATGGACCCACATGGCTACATGATTCTTTTGGACGCTTGCCCACCATAATATTAGGCACTGAAAGTGTAACCACTATTAGTAATAAACAAATCAGGGTACTGAATTAGTACTGTTCCTTTGACCAGGGGAAGAAGAGTCCACGCATGTTCTCTGTGAGTATGTACTTTTGCAGTGTGAAAAGCTAAGGACTGAAACCAGAAGAACCACAGGAAACAGGCAGGAGGACTTTATGTGGGGCAGATCGCCAGCAGGAGAGGAAAGCACATCCAGGGAGCCGAGCTGTCTGCCGTCCAAGCAGTCAGACCCAGAACCACACGTTATTAATTGCCCTCCAATCCCTCCAATCGAGCCGTGCTTCAGCCCCATTCATGGCTCTACCGCTGTTCTCCACGGCTGGAAGCAGCTCCCCTGATGGGGCCCTGCCACGTGTCTGACAGTCCCTTGCAGGCACCTCTTCCCCGACCAGGAGGCAGGGATCTCCTCTAATTTATAGCTCCTATGTGGAGCATCATTTGGAAGAAGCTCCTGGTTGCTGAGAAAAGGGAATTTTTTTTTCTTTAATCTAGAAACTCATAGCGCTTACTTCTGAGCTAACAATTGTTTGGTTGAGATCTCTGTGCAGAATCTCAGCCAGAGGATTGAAAACTGGATCCAGGGCATGAAGACAAAATGAATAAGTAAATTAGTATAGTGCCAAAAGGCAGACGATATCTCCCCTCTGGAATATAAGGGGAGGGGAGAGGACAATGGCCTAAAAACTACTCGGCTCCTCTTATCTTGTTCTATCAGACCAATTTGTATGTGTACAGAGAAGCAGAATACACATAAAAGAATAATAGAAGAAAAAATGAAACTGCAGTCCTCCCTTTTGGCTCCATAATTGTGTTTTGGACATAAAAATGAGACTATCCCTTAAACAGAATCTCTGATGCCCATGGTTGAATAATATATGTTCCCAATTATTACTAAAAGTGTCACCTCTGAAATATGAGGGCCCCATACCTGTGATGCCATCAGCCTCGCAGGCACACGCAGAGGATTTAGATTCCTTGTTTTGTTTTCCCTTATCTTTCCCACCCCCTTGAATCAGAGCAAATGTCTCTGTATTGTTCAAAAGCATGCACAGAAATGGATGTAACCTAAGCGAGGTTTTCAGGTGTTCCTTTTTTCCACCACGAGGAAAGAAAATAGATGACACCACAAGTTTAATGCTAATTGATTTATTACCTGCCTAAGCAAATCCTGGGCAAGGCAATGGCAGGCTTGGACTTAAAGCAAATGATTTACAAGATAATGTTTGACTCTGGGAAAGGGTAATCAGACCCAGATACAATGGATGATAGGATAATTGAGAAGAAATAAAAGAGGATAAATTGCCATGTGCTAATGAGTTTACAGGCCCTAATGGGAAGGACATCAGTTTTAACACTCAGGTTATGAGCTAGGAGCAAGTCTTTTGCTCCAGCCACCACCCCCCCCAACTGCTAAAGATGTAGTGCGGAAACAAACCAAGATTAATGGTACCCCACTCATTTACTTAACCATTCTTTACACCTCAGACAGCTTCCTGTACTAAACATAGAGGGCCACGGTGCTTAGTTTTTAAAACCAACTTTACTCCAAGCAGTTGCCGTCAGCAGATACCACTTACCCAACAGGACCCGGATACAAATGTTTTCAGTTCAACCACTTGAGCAACAACTCTTCTGCCTCCCAGGTCCCCAGGGCCCTTGGAGCCTGATGAGTTAACGCCATTATCTGCAAGCCCTTTGGCCTAACGGAGAATATTCCGAACCATTTATGCAACCGGGGTGCACTCACATTTGGAAATGGTTGCCTGAGCAGCAATCATGTCTCGCCTCATGATTCATTTTTATATCTCACTCACCCGCCATCCCACATCACCAGCGAGGACCCGTGACACTTTATTGGTATTTTTGATTACTACTATAGCCATCTGAATTTTTCACAGGATGGGGGCCTCTGGTCCAAACGTAGCCTCACATGGTACTAAGGGTACAGGCTACAAAGAAATAAAGGGGCCGTGGGTGAGCAGGGTGGTTGGGAAGTAATGTAGAGCCAGGCACTTCCTAGGAGACCGAGAACCTATTCCCTCGTAATGTTTCCACCAAATGAAGTTTAATATGATGAATCGTGGTGCGACTCCAGCACGTCCTTGCCTCTCAAAAAGGTAGCTCAAGTGCAGCATTTAAACATGTCTGAATGATGACTCGATTCCCTTACACAAAAGCCGAAGGAGTAAATATCCAAAATGACTATTTCTACCTGTACTGGGAAGGCTGCTTTAGAGCACTAAATGTTTGCACATCTGCTTGGGAAATCCGAGGGCTCAGTTCATGTTTACTGAGGTAATGCCAACCAAACTGTACTCTCATTCTTAGGAGTTGATTCACCGTCGTAGTTAGATCATAAAACATAATTGAGCGATTCCTCCTCAAGCCATAATTATTTTTCTGACCCGCTATTTTGTGGAGCAATTTGAAGGATTGATTTGAAACTGACAACCTGGCTATTTCTGAATCAAGCAGTGTCGCTGTGAAACTTCAGGCGATATTATTTTTTCCACTTGACATGAGATTTTAGGAATAGCGAGGTCGTGTCAAGTTTCTGACAGGAGTAAGATTTCACTAGCTCATGTTAATTTGGAACGATCGGTAAAATTCTATTAAGTCTGTCATCCTGGTTTACACTTTACTAAATGCTTTTATCTGAGAAATTGGCTAGGTAACATAGTAGGAAGGTTGTTTTTAGTTTCTGGTTGTCACTGAAACTTATCTGTGGTAATGTAGAATTTGCTTAGCTTATTCAATAGCTAAGATTCACGTTCATTAAGATGCTCACAAGAAATGCAGAAACTGAAAGCTTCTAACAAACTCTTTATGCTTGCCCCTGCCCCCTGCCCCTTACGCCCTGCATTCTCTTATCTTGCAATTTTATTTGTTAATACTTCATATAGCAAACCTGTTCTCAAGTGTACTTACGGGCCACCTCCTCCAGTGCAGGCCACTCATTGAGGTTGAATTCTTACAGTTTCTGACTTGGGCCTGTGATGCTCTCTCTTAAACTGTTTGTGCAAAAGCTTCTGGTGCCAGGCAGCAGAGAAGCAGCTGAGACTGGGACCCCTCCATGCTCCCGAAGACCAAAGCTGATCACTTTAACCCTTTAGGCTACTCTAATCCTTTTCCAAAAAGGAAACCTTTAGGTTTCTCCTGCGTTTAAAAAAGAAAAAAAGAAAAAGGATCCCAATTTCTCAGGCAGATAAACTGAGTCTTAAGAGTTGTTTCATGGCCTCCGAAGGTCACACAAGGAGGAGAAAAGCTGGGAACGAGTCCTGGGATCTCTGACTCCCACGTCCCCGTTGGGAACACTAGACAATACTGACACCCTCCATGAACTGAATCCAAAAATCGTGAAAGATAAGTTGTTTCCTTATATTGTTCAAAGAGGAAAAAAAAAGAATAGCTTTCCCACAGAGAGCAAACAAGTACTGAATGGGCCCTCTCTTCATCCTATAGAACTCCATGTGAGAATATTTTTTTTCTTATGTGAATTCTTAAAAAGTCCATTTGGATTGCTGCCTAAAACAGAACATTTCAGAACAGACCTATTTTTTGTCTAAACAATAGAAGTATCAGGTCATAGAATTTGGGAGTTGGAAAGACCTTAGAGATCATAGAGTTCAACACCCTCATTTTACAAACTGAGAATCAGAAACATTAACTGGCATGGACATGTTTATAAGTCATTCATAACAGAGGCAATTAAATAAATTACAAGGAGACTATATCTATTTGTATGAACATTCCAATTATTCTAGAAAAAAAGTGCAAGGATGTGTTATCTGAAACACATGTATTATTTTACGTGGTAAGACTTGGCTTCTGCCCTCCCAAAGAATTAGAGCAAATTTCACTGACAGTGGATTCAACTGCATTGCAAAACACTGAATAAATACCAATGCACACCGCCCCCCAATCTCACGCCAAGACCAGCCCATGAGAGATTCCATGGGTCCAGGTTTTGTCGATAGCTAAAAGAGGAAATGGAAGAGATTAGCATGATAGCAGAGCCTAGCACAACACGGAGATTAAATAAGAAGAGGGTCAAAAACATCCATGGAGGGGAATCAGATAACCTATGGGAAAATGAGATATATGGGAGCTCATGTTCCAGGTTCAGGTATCAGTTGGTCAAGGCCTTTTTGGGAAACAATTCTTACCTTCTATTGGGTGCCCTCCTTGTCTTCCTGTTCCCTCTCAGCCAGTGAACCTGCAGCCTTAGAAGCTGGATGTTTCCTGGAGAAAACTAATACTCTTTCTAAAACAGACGAGCAGTTGCACCGAAAGGACCTTCTCCCAAGGACATGGCATATTGATACTGGATACAACAGAACTGTTCAGTTTTGCTGTGTTTGAAACTTCTACTCGCCCCCACCCCTGCTCCTTTATTTTATTTCATCTACCATGGAAAGTAATGGAAAGACTGTAAAATGAGTGGTTTCAAAATGGTTTAAGTTGTGGTCTCATCTGACTTATCACCTAGGACAGAAACGATGGTGCAGATGGGTGTTGGATGTTTTTAGAAAGACATTTTGACATGAAAAGGATGTTGACAAACAACAAAGTTTAATATTATTGCCCAGGGGAAGCAGACGCCCATGGCTAAGTTTTGGAGATCCTAGAATTTTAGGACTGCAAAGAAATTTGTGGCTCTGCCTTATTTTACAAATGAGAAAAGTAAGTTTTAGGTTTTCAGAAATTTGGCCAAGGTCATTTAGCGAGTCAATAGCAATGAAAGACTCAGGCTACTGGGTTCCCACTGCAGTGTTTTTTCCAGAAATACTGGATAAGCTCACACAGGTCTAAAAGGAACAGCTGAACAACAACAAAACATTGCTCTCTATTTTAAAAGATGGGATTTGGGAAGTGATAGTGTATAAATTAATCACAGCCGTCTGTGGGTACAAATGTGACCACAGCTAGGAACTTATGGCTGATAAGGGAGTTCTTTAACTCCTAAAGGAAGGCAAGATTTAAGGTACCCTATGGGAAATCAAAAGCTTCAGCTAATTCTGAAGACCTTCCAGATGAATGGGGGCAGTAGGAACCCTTGTGAGCTGGTTTTATGCCAGGCCTTTACCTCATATAGGCTCACATACGTGGTGAATTGGTAGTTTTGTAGCAGAGCTACCGTCTTTACCGTTTGTATAAAGCTTTGTTTTCCTTCTCCAAATTCACTATCAGAGCATGTAATTTGGCTCTTAATCACCAAGCCCTGATGGCTTTCCAATGCGCAAAGAGCACGACTTGGAGTAGATTTGCTACAAATCCAGAGACCCAGGGAGAGACTCGTTCCACCAACAATGAAATCCTCCAGCCAAGGGAGGTGGGTCATGGACACCAGTGGGAGCCTCGTCATTTGGACAGACTTTCAATCAACAGGTAGCAGCTCGACATGCCAAACTTCAAGCATTATACTGATATAATTTTATTCTTATACCAAAATACAAAGCTGTTGATGAGAAAATTGCATACATGCTGAATGACAGGCTTCATGTCAGACAGCTAGATGTTTTCACTTAGGTCTCTTCCCATCTCTGCCAGCAGGTGGGAGAGGGAAAAGAAGGCAACAGTGTTCTAGACTAGAAATCCCCCCAGGGCAGAGAGCTGGAGGTTTTGATTTTACATCATTGTATATTAAGCATCTACTACAGTGCCTGACCCATAGTAAGTGCTCCACACGTGTCTCTTGAACTGATATGATGGTACTTAAGTCAATCAATTTAAGGAAGAAAAAAATAAAAATTTTCTCTGCTGTGTTTTTACTTATCCATATCACACTAGAAAGACATCCTTACAAACAACTGGGAAGAGTGCTGGAGAGTGGTTTGAGATCTTTTTTTTTTTCTTTCAAATTCAACAAATAATCTTGCTTCCATGAAGAATGCTGTAAAGGTACTGTTTATTTGTAAGTGCCTATGCCAAATGCAAATATAGTTTTACATTCCAGGATCTAAGAGAAATATTATTTTGAAAATGTCTTAAAAACAAAATTTTCCAGTGCCTAAACTATCTTTTATGAACTCTTAGGGGGTAAAAAGCAAACTGAACAACATGCTCATATGTGAACATACACACTGAATTTTTACTGAACAAATCAGAAGTTGAGATATAAGGAACTAATTTTCAAAGTCTGGTTCAATAGGACAGCAAGTTTCCCTGCTGGTAGGCATAAAAGCTCATTTTATCCTTTAAGCCAATAGAGTGCTTGGACAAATGCTCAATTCAAGTATTTCATGGACAGTGTGGGCACACAGCTATATGTCTATGAGCATACAAAATCACACACACATGTAATTTTACAATGCAATTTAAGTATAATGAAATGGACTCCCATTCCCAAGCATGGGGTACTAAATAAGAAGCCACCCCACTGGGAAATGGGAGGATTAAGCACAGATCCCTGTGCGGCATCATTCATCTTACACAGATATTAGCTTGATGCTCATATGAAAACATAAAAACTGCATCTGTTCCCTAGGCATATTCTGGTTGTTGTTCAGATGGTTTGTTTTGAAGATGAATTTGTAATGGCTAAGTTAGTCATTTCAAGTGAAGAAGTGTACAAAACAGAGCCTGGCATCTGGTTTAACTAAAACTGTTGAGATATTTAAGCAGGTGAGTGTCATCATCCCTACATAAAGGATAAAATGAACAAGGAGTTAGAGACTGTCTCCAGACAGATGAGACTCCATCAGCATGTAAGTATAAACAAAATAAAAATGAGACAATAATTCTTTTTTAAACTTGAAGGTCATCCCCAAATATATGTTAACTTTTTTTAGATGATTTAGCCATATCAGAAAATTTCTTTAAGGCATTCTGCTTTGATAGTGAAACTTTAAATATGTCCCTGTATCAAGTTACATAAATTTTCTAACTTCTTCAATTGTCACTGCAGCTGAAGGTAGTCAGGGGAGTGCAACAGGCCGGCCTCCTTTTCCTCTCAAATGGCAATTTGTGTCTTCACTGTCATGGTGTCAGACACTAAGTATATAGGCCAATTATATTTTTGAGGGCCATTTTATTAGGAGAATTGAAAATTTGTAATAAGAAAATGTTTTCTTTACACTTGTTTTTCTGAAAGTGGTTATAGTTTCTATACACTCTTGACCAAAGAAGGGCCCTTCTCAATCTGGGAAATTTCCACGAAGCTTGTTGAGAGACACCCATAAAGTGACAAAGGCAAAAAGACCCACCTGCCCACAGGCCAGCCTGAAGTGCAGTGGCACAATGAGTGTCAGAGCCTGCACATCCGAGATAATGATGTCACTCCAGCGATTAAACAAGATCATACTTTTGCAAGTATTCTCACATATGTCCATGTTATCAGTTTACATTTAGGGGTTTTGCTAACATTTCCAAAACAAATAATTGAGACACTGGGAAAAATTTGTTTTGAAGACATATCAGTTTTCTGTTAAATTTTAGTCTATAAAAATATATTACATTTATAACAGTCTTCATAAGAGCAATATTCTTTGTTGAACTGGAAACAAAAGAAAATCTCAAGCCACTATCCAAAATGCATGTGTGCTAGCTGTCCCTGAGAATGTCCCACTGGTGCAAGTTTCACATACTCTGATTATCCAAAAGCACACTGGGCCCTCGTTCATTGATTACTTTCATTTCCCTATATTCTCTCTGCTTTTTCTAATTCTCACTGAATTAGAAGCAGCAAGTTAGAAGAGTATTAGGTGAGGAAATGTGGAGAAAATTCTCCAGGAAACTGAGGGATTACTGTATTATTCATTTAATCTACTGGGCCCGATGGCCACATGTATCACCTTAAATGGTATCTTTACTTCTGTATCAATTTATTACATACAACGGCTTCCCTCTGACCCAGCTATCCCATTGCAACTAAGTGAGAGAAAGAGCAACTCTACCACCGTTCACAGTTACAATCATCAAACCTTTGTCTATGTTGAGAAGAGAATATTCAAGATTTCTTTCTTGCAGTAAAAAATCAAACAATAAATAACAAAATTTTTAAGGAGTGCTCACAGATTTCTTCCACCTTACTCTCACTATGTCAGGCCCCAGAGATCAATGTCAGATGTATTTGATATTAAAAATTTTGAAATGTTTTCTTAATTCACCTCTTCATATGGAAGAGCCTTTTCCCTTAAAAATCTTACAACAAAGTAAATTAATCATATTAGAGTCAGAAGGAAAAATAAACACATTACTAACAAATTTCCTGGTTTCAGTTCTTCCTATCTCTCCATTTGTACTATATTTAAGTTCCCTCTGATGTCTTAAGTTCTTTCATTCTTTTGAGGCAGCCTTGTTTAAAAATTAAGAACTGGAATTCTGGGGCCAGACTGCCCGGACTTTAATCCCAGCTCTGCCACTAGTTAGCTGTGTGCCCTTGGATGAGTTACTTAACCTCCCCATGCCTTAGTTTCCACATGTGTAAAACTAGGATAATAATAATACATACTTCCTAGTATTGCCATGACGATTAAATGAATCGTTATGTGTAAAGTGCTCAGAACAGTGACTGCACATAGTAAGCTCTCTGTAAGTGTTTGTTATAGAAATAAAATAAAAAGCTTAAAGACAATCATTGATTAGATTCCATTTGGACAATGCCAGATAAATGGCCAGCACTTTGCTTGTCTTAGATTATCATCAAAATGTGATCTCTCTCGTTTTACACTGATTTTTTCTCTGTGTGTTGACATCCATTTTAACATAATGACATCATTTCATTTCACTTTGGCCTCAGCTGTTAACAGTGCTATTGAACACTTGGTTTGGATTAATTTATCTTTCACATTTTAATATGGCTTTCTCACTGTAGGAAAAGCCTCATGATATACTAACCGATTTTAGTTCTAGAAAATTCAGTCTTGGAGATAAATGATTACTTTTAAGAATACCCATAAAAATTACAAGCTCAATTACAACTCATCTAGCATTGTAAATATTTTCTTCTTTTACTTAATTATAGAATCTATCTTGATCCTTTTGGGTTTGAGCTTGCAATATTCTGAATACTGTCGCTACACTTTATGTGATCCTCTTCTCGGAAAAGATCTTCAAAAACTACATTAGTTAGGGCCTGGGACGCAGTCATAGTATAAAAGCACATGCCTGTACAAACTTGCATCTTTAAAACTTGTGTTCAATTTACTTAGATACTAAAGTTGTATTTTGCTGCCACCTGAATATTTGAGTAATAACATGTGAAGAATCAAGTTATGAAACAGGAGTAAAATAGAATCCCTAGCCGTCTATTGCCATTGGTAGGCTGGGAATCCATCAGTCTAACAGATAACCTTCAAAAGCCCAAACATTTGACATGCATATACCAAATGGGCTTCCAGCTGAATAAAGCAAATACTGGTATTGGTTTTTAGAAGCAGGTCCTTCTCCAAGAAGCCTTGGTGCACACCTTTGACCCTTAACTGGGGTGCTCAAACATTGCCTGTGACGATGACTCCCAGTGAAGGCTCTGTGCTGTGCTTGGCTGCATTTCTATCTGAGTGCCAACAGCAAGATAAATGAAAGACTGGTTCACTGGAGTACTGGTGGTTTGGGGGCTATTGATTTTTGGTCCATTCTCTTTAAAAGTGAGATCTAAAAAGTTGACAGAGGGTCATTAATTTCATCATATACTTGTCGTCTCATCCATAACCAATCCAGGGTCTGAGTGTGCTTGTCACTCCGTGTTTGCACTTTATTTGTTTAGGGTTTTCTTGGTGATTCCACTGTTTTTTGTTGTTGTTGTTGTTGTTTGTTTGTTTTTTTTGCCTTTCACTTCAGCCCCTTTAAATAAAAAGAAAAAAAAAAAGACATGCCAGTTTGTGGATCTTTCCTGAAGCTGATTTGGGGATGGGGAAAACACAGATACATAGAGAAGAGACTCAAATAACAGGCTCACAAAAGTCTCTACAGCTGCCTCCTAACCTTGGTTTAAAAAAGAAAAACACATAAAATTCATCAATCCATATTATTATTCAATTACCCCTCAATTGAATAAACACATAGGTGAACTGGTGCTCTTATTTTAATGAAATATTAAGCTCTAAGTTGACAACTGTCTTTTAAGAAACGCTCATGCGTTCTTAACAAAAGCTGTTGAAATGTGTAAGAATAATTGATAGCGATGACCATTTATTGAGTTTCTTTGGCTGTACGTTCTGAATAGGTCTACCAATCCTTCAAGAAACACCAGAGTGAGTTTTAAGATATCATGAAAATATCTTACTGTTGTGATTTTATTGGGTTATGATGGTGGGTTTAATTTTTGTTTGTTTTTTAACAGGGTAAGGAGAGCTTGGCAGCCTCCATAATTATTATTGAAATAACCATCAAATAAAATCTTGAAGCCTGGATGAATATTCAATGAGCTGTGTAAATCTGGAGTGCATGAAACAATAGCACAGGGCAGGAGTAGAAATCCAGAAAACGAAATAGGGGTTTTAGATGGTTCTGCAGCAGCCACCCAAGTAAGTGATGTCCTACTTGACTCAGGACATAGTCGATTCTCTGGTATCTGTTTTGAAACCCAAGGCAAGGCTGCCAGTGAGGAAAGCAAAAGAAAATATGATTAAGTTCACGGGCCAAGGCAAGGAAATCCAGTATTAATAATATCACAACCTGCCAGTAAATCTCTATTTTATAGGTGAAGAAATACATTTCTACTTTAAAGTGTGTTTTTATATACCCCTGAGTGCCCAACTAGCTAAACTACCAAGGGAGCTCTACATGATTTAGAAGTTAATCCTTCAAATGGCTAACAATTGAATGCCTCAGCTGTTTGTAGTTTCCTACTGCTGGCTAATTTCATTTTTGTTTCATATGTTCGGTGGTAAGCTTTCATTGTTCGCTGACACTGAGGTTGTAAGTCTAGTTAATTTAGTTAAAATGAGGCTGGGAATGTTCACAGTTTTCCTCCTGCTTCAACCAGACCTGCGAGAACTTGGAGCGAACACCCCACAAAGAAACTCAGTGGGGAAGAAAATTCAGACGGCCCAGCTCGGGGTCAGCTTTAACAACCACTGAAGAGGGACGTAAATAAAAATTTTTAAATGTGTCAAGGCATCTGAAATCTGAAAATGTTTGATGCTTTGCATTATCTCAGACTCTGAGGTTGCCTTTTATGACCAACTCACTTTTCCTTTTTATTTTATTTTCCCTCAAAGCCATTGCTTGAAACTGTAGTAAAGGACAAACCCAACAGCTTCTTACTAGCAAAATCCCTGGATTTTGTTTGCATCAACCTATCCCTAATGACTGTCAGAAGAAATAGACTTTCCCCAGGCCCTTGCTCTGTCTCTCACCACTGTCCCAGGGCTTCTCACACTTCTTTCAGGTATTCAAAGGCACAAAGCTCCTTCCCACTTTCCTCTTCAGCATACAACTCCTCATCCTGTTAGCTCAATATAGCCATCACTTGCTCAAGGCATCTATGCTAACATGTCACAGCAAGGCTGGTCCACTGGGCCCACGTTCTCTCCCTTGTGCACACAACTCTTTATCCTTCATAGCACTAAACAAGATTGTAATTAAACAACTAATCATGTAATTGATATTTTAATGTCTGCCTTTCGCATTATAGCATAAGCTCTGGGTAGCCTGGGACAATATCTGTCTTTATTCACCTTCCTATGTTCCAGAGCCCAGCTCAGGGTATATACTCAAAATGGTGCTGAATGAATGAAATCTGTTCCAGCATCACTTATCTCACCTGCAAAATGGAATAAAAAGGAATGCTTGTTTTCTGACATTGTGATTAGGATCAAATGAGACAACAAATATGTGAAAAACACTTTATATGCCATCAAATGTTACAGGCATTATTGTAAATACATAATGGTAGTAGTTCTTGCTGTATCTGTTTCTGACATATGGAAGCAATTTCTTGAAAGGAATTTCTCTACTGATGACTACTGTGATCTTCCTTCATGCAAAAACAGCCAACCACTAGCCTGGAAGCAGTCCCACCATCTCCCTCAACTACCTCTGAGCTTCTTAAACAGACTGCCACCTACAAATCTGATTTCAGACCTTCGTAATTCCATTATAATCATCATCTCGGTTGACTCCAAAAACAAACAAACAAACAAACAAAGCCATTTTTGAATGTTAGAATATAAAGTCCTTCTAGGGCAAAACAAGGCCCTGCCTAGAGTCATTTAATTCTAATAGTGCAGATGGACATAGGAATAGGTCATCACGATTCTAGCCAAATTCTGTAACGAGGACCAGAGAACTCTGTATCAGATCCTAAGAGAAAGGCACTGAACTCAGTCTGAAGCCTCGCGAATGACTCCTGGAGATGGTGACTGGGCTAATTCTTAAAGAATGAACAAGGTTCCCCAGGTAAAGGTGAGGAAAGTGTTCCCAACAGAAGAACAAGCAAGATGAGCAAGATACAAAAGTATGAAACAATTAGAAGTCCAGATGGCCAATGACATGGGTTGTCAGTAGAAGACCAGCAGAGAGGCTTTATTTACAATATCCTCGTATTCTAGCAGTTGCTTAGAAACCTAAATCTGAGATGCGGCTTTAACAGCCAAAAGGAGAATTGCTAACACCCAGCAAAATCAGCTTATGAGTGACTTAAAATCAAAATCACCACTCCATCATACCTATCTTAGCATCAGCTAAATGGAGCTGCTTTTAGAAAAGCTATTTTCCATGATAATTTTCTTTCTGAAAAACCAATCATGTGAAAGTATGAAAAATGTACATTTCAATGCTTAAATATGTCTTTTTCTTCTCCTACGCAGAAGCCCTCCTCCTTTCCTCCTCTCCAGCAATGCCCGCTTGCATTCATAACTGTGTCCACAGAGATACACACTTTTTTTCGAAGAAGTCATTAATTCTCGAGTTTGAGAAATATGAAATAGACAAAGTGGGTAATTTTTCACACTTAGAAGAATTTCTCCCATTATATTTGACTCTTTTTCTTGCACAGCTGAAGAGATTAATATAATTTATTTTTTCCATTAATTGGCTTCACAGATTGCCATGGGAGATGGAACCCAATCAAGTCAAACAAAACAGAAAATGCCCATAGCACTCATTTACCCCTGATCAAGGACCTGTGGTCATCACAGCTTAACCTCCCAGCAGCTAGCCTTCCCAAGAAACTGATATGATATTAAAGCTCCAGAGGAATCAAACCTTAAATAAATTGCTGAATTATCCTCTCCTCCTTTAAAGAGGTCTCCCTTTAAATTCAAAAAATGATCAGTAGTCAAGCGCAAGTGCCAACAATGTGAAAGTTTGTACGATGACATCACTCGTCAAATCATTTCACTCTGAAGAAGTTTGGAGTTGGAACAATTCTAGCTTATTGCGGAGCTCTTCTAATTAGAAGACAGGCTTCGGTGAAGCAGTAAGTCACAAAAGATGCATTCCAGTTTCTTCTATTCACGGCCATAAGAAAAGACCAGGCGGGGGGAAGTTTTTCAAAGTCCTGAAATCCTATGAGACCACATTTAAACTGTGCGGTCGAGGAAGCTCTTACTTTAACATTAGCAAGATGTCCAAAGATTTGGATTTAGTTTTATGAGAGAGAGGAAAAATAGGGGGCTTCCTGATGACAGCAAAACCACAATCAGATGGTCGGAGGTCCTCGTGACCAGCTATGAATTTATTCGTTTAATAACCCTGTCCTTCCTGTTGGGGCTCACTGCTGGCAGAGTAACACAGCTCCACGGTCACCGTTTCTACCATGAAGGAGGGGGGGCGGGTGCAGGTGTAGAAGGGGGAGGGAAGGAGCACAAGGAAGGAAAGTGCTCTTTATTACACTGGCCCCCTCTATCCACATGGTATTTGTTCTCCTCCTGGTCCAAGAAGAGAAATTCTGAGATGCCATGAGTCACAGCATTTGATCTCTAAGCACAGCAAGCCTCAAAGGAAGAAATCCCTTGAGAATTCAAAAGGTCCTATTGCCAGACTGTAAGTTATACGGAATCTGGTGTATCTATCACCCAGGAACAAAAGAAACTAAATATCATAGTTAGTTGTTCATCAGGGAACTTACTACCAAAGAAAAATGTCCATTTTAAAGCTTTATAGATATATTCAAATAGCTAAAGTGACCCGAGGCCTTTTTTTTTTTCATTACAAAGGCAACTTTTAAATGCCCCATCTTTTTTTTTTAGCTTCTTCATCTATGTTCTGCTTCAGCTTTTCTTCTCCTAAGTTTGCCTCAGACACAGAACAATAGGTCCTTACTTTAAATCCCAGGCCCCTATCCTGTCCAACTCACACCTAGCAGGCTTTCAATAAACATGTTTAAATGAAAGCAGATGTACCACTTAATCAGATAATGGAGAACACTGATAAAACTAAGACGTCTCAGAAAAGTCATGAGTTCTTTGGGCTCAATATCCAGGAATCCAGCAAGAAGGAAATGCTCTCCCAGCTGAGCAATAATTACTATTTCTTTGATTTCTAAGCTCCCGTGGCACTGCAGTAAAGTGTCCAAGTCCTGTATGTTAACCATGTTCCTTTATTATGTGCCTCTAATTTCTGGTTTTTCTTTCCTCCCAGCTCCTCATCAAAATGCCTGAAGTCACATTTTGATCATCGTGAAGGCAAACAAAGCACTTAGGTGCTTTTCATTTCTCTTCTCTGCCTCTTCTCCACTAACTTTTTCCCATTTCTATGTATACAATTTCTTCTGTTGAATACTTTTCCTGACTATTCCATTCAGGTGCTCCTACTTTCATGGTGTAATTTTATTTACACCCCCTTGTTTGTAGCATTTTTTTGCTGCCCATGCATCAGTGACCTTCGGTTTAAGATCTTCAACTACACAGATGGGCTAGACTTCCTGCCGTCTGGTGGGGCGGGGGGAGAATATAACAAAATCCTGCCACAACTGCATACAGAAGGTTTGTAATAGTTTTTCTTGCCCCATTTAAGAGATTCAATCACTCATTGTTGCTTAAAACATTGTGTAAGAAAATAATAACATAAGCCTTATTGTTTATTTTATTTAAATTGCTCAAGTTATTAAAAAAATAAGAAAAATAAATAAATTGATCAGGTTATATGGAATCCTACTTTTTTTTTCAACCAACAAAAATTTCATGGGCAAGGTCAATGATAATGACTACTATTATGGTGAGAAAAGTATGTCACATTTTCTAGTGTATCAATCAAAATATGTATCGGACCTACTTTGTAACTATCTGATAGCCATCAATACATACAGACAACACCCAAAAACCATGCCAATGGTCAAAGATTTTAAAAATCAGTGATGCACCATAGGGAAGGGAAGGGAAGGAAGACCTAGGATCCAATAGTCTACTGGTTTTCAAAATGAGGTCCAAAGCAGTGGTTCCAATCCTGAACGAGAATCAGAATAATCTCGGAAGCTTTTTAAGAAATACAGAATCCCAGGGGTGCTTGGGTGGCTCACTCGGTTAAGCATCTGCCTTTGGCTCAGGTCATGATCCCAGGTCCTGGGATAGAGTCTGGCATTGGGCTCCCTGCTGAGCAGGGAGTCTGCTTCTCCCTCTTCCCCTTGCCCCTCGCTCATGCC